>NC_081312.1:103227482-104477482 GCF_026419965.1 Kogia breviceps
GGTTTTCTTGGGCATGGCAGCCGGCTTCTTTTTGGCCTTCTTGACTGGGGTGGCTTTCGGCTTCTTGCATGGGGCTTTGGAGGCAGACTTCTTGGGCTTAGCAGACTTCTTTGGCGTGGCCACCTTCTTGACTTCCTTCTTTGTCTTCTTGAAGGCCACTGACCTCTTGGGCTCATCGTTCTTGGGCAGCTGGAAAGACCCTGAGGCACCCACCTTTTGGTCTGCTTGAGGACCCCAGTGGTGACCAAGTGCTTGATGGACAATTTGATCTGGGAGTTGGCATTCTCACCCACCTTGTAGTGGCTCTTGATGTACTTCTGGACGGACTGGTATGAAGAGCCAGCACAGTTCTCCGCCTGGACGGCAGCCACAATCATGTCTGAATACTTGGGGTGGTCTGTGGACTTCTTGGAGGCCTTGGCCCACTTGGGCTTGGCCGCAGGGATGGATGTGGAGTTCTCGGTCATGGTGGCCTGCCTGGTCCTGCTGTTGAAGAAGGCACCTTCCAAACGGCCAGCCCTCATAGGAAGCCGAGGAAAGCCTGATTCGGGATCTGCTCTGGTGCCTCTGGCTCCCAGGCCAGTCTGAGGCAGGCTCTTGGGTACCTTGCTCAGGTCGCGGTGCAGGGGGGGACTCGCTGGGCCGGGTCTGCGTGGCCCAGCCCCGCCGGTCTGTTGGTTAGTCTTGGCGCCTGGGTCTGCTTTAGCCTCCTCTGCCTCCCTTTTCCCAGCTCTGTGTCTCAGTCCCAAGACTTCTAATTGAGATATTAGTAGATATTTATGAAGATAAGATTTATAGAAATAAGGAAGACTGGAGATGTAGAATTAGGGAAAAGATCAAGAGTTTAATATTGAATATGTTCTTTTCTTGATCAGTATTGCTAGAGGTCTACACATTTTACTGATCTTTTCAAAGAGTGAACTCTTGGCTCTGTAGATATTTCCTATTGTGCACTTGTTTTCTATTTAATTAATTTCTACTTTTTATAATTCCCTTTCTTCTACTTACTTTGGGTTTAATTTGCAGTTCTTTTCCTAATTTCTTAAGAATGATATTTAAATCACTAGCTTTGGACTTTTTTCTCTTCCAGCATAAGCATTTAAGGCTATAAATTTCCCATCAAGTATAGTTTTAGCTGATTCACATATATTTTGATATACTATATTTTCATTACTGTTCTGTTGCAAATGTGTTTTAATTGTGATTTGTTTTTTGACCAAATGGGTCATTCAAAACATATTTTGGGGGGAGTTTCCTAGCTACTATTTTATAATCCATTTCTTACTTAATTGAACTGTAGTCAGATAACATATTCTG
Organism: Kogia breviceps; assembly: GCF_026419965.1. Classification (NCBI taxonomy): domain Eukaryota; kingdom Metazoa; phylum Chordata; class Mammalia; order Artiodactyla; family Physeteridae; genus Kogia; species Kogia breviceps. Next base: position 103,228,800 of record NC_081312.1, read on the forward strand.
GATGAAATTTGTTGAGACTTGCTTTATGGTCTATCGTAAGATCTACTTTGTTAAATATCCCATGTGAACTTGAAAAAATATTTTTTGAAGCCATATTACTGGAATTAGATATATACAAATTTATAGTTCTCACATTTTCCCTGGTAGAATGACCCTTTTATAATTATGAAATAGTCTTCCTTATTTCTAGTTATTCTTGTATTCAAGTCTATTGTGTATAGAGGGTATAGTCCTCTAGGGAATGCTAATTGAGAGTCTGGGGTGTTTATAGGTCCTTTCTTCCTTGGAGGGACCTGAATTTTAATGTTTGCTCGTCAACATCATGAGATGGACAGAAATTCACTCTGCTTTATAGGGATTTTCTGCTTAGCTTGCTTAGCTTCTGCTCTGCTTAGCCTCTGACTCTGCAGCAAAATCATTTCTTGGTGCTTCCCTTCCCTACTAGGATCTTGGCCCCTCAGTCCAGGCCACCTGGGGACACCTAAACTCCAATTTTTATGTACTCAGCCCCATGAGACTACTGGCTCTCTACTCTTAGCAGAAATCCTCTGCTAAATTTCATAGATTCTTGTTCTGACCATGTATTCAGCAAATCCTTCAAGGGAAAAAGAGAAGCTTAGAACATCAACATTCTTTTTTGAAGTTCCCTTGGCTCCACAATTTTGGTTTAAGTCCTGGCTGCCTCAGTGGGTCTCTGATGCTTACCCTATTCTTTTCTTTTTTTAAATCCACCCTTTCATGTTGTTCTTGGCTTAAGGATTAGTCTGCAACAACCTAGTCCCTCAGAGCCAGGAATGGAAGTCATAGCTTTGATTCTCAATCAAAACTCTACTGCTTATTAGCTGTGTGACTTTGGCAAGTTATTTGACCAAACTATTTAAACATTCTGAGTTTCAATTTTCTCTTATGTAAATGAAAATAACACCATCTCATAAATGTTGTGAGGATGTGAAGATTAAATGAGATGTCTGTAAAGCGTCTAGTAACAAAAACACTTTAATGAGGGCTTACTATGTACCAGACACTTTATATGGATTTAATAACTTAATGTAGATATAGTTACTATCTCCCATTTCCTTTTCAAGATCACATACTAGTAAGTGATGGAGCTAGGACTTGACTTAAGAGCACTTTTCTTACTAACTACTCAATACTGCTTGTATAATATTGCTTTAGTATTGTGCCTGACACTGGTGTGTGCTCAATGAATGTCAATTATTATGATACAGAAAATACAATTGCTTCAGAAATATACTAATCAGATCAGTTTTTCTATTTTTTTCCTTGATTTATTTTTCTCCTTTTTCATTTTGGCATAAAGATACTTACAACATCTTTCAATATATTTTAAAAGAAGCTATTGTGAAAAATGAATGCCTGATAGCCTACTGAATGAATAGGTAATAATTTGCTTAACCATTATTCTATTGTTGGATATCTAGAAGGTTTCCATTTTTTAAAACAGAATAGATACCAGTGCCATTAACATTTTGTCCCTTTCACTATTTTCCTTACTTGAAGCATTTTCTCAGAATAAAATCCTATCAGTGGAATACTGGCTCAAGATATGAGCATTTTATTATTGCTGACACAACAGCTATATTGTTTTCTCAAAGAGTTGTAGTAATTGTGGTATCACTGGCAATAAAAATGAAAGGTTTGTGTCAAGAGAACATTAATTAAAGCTATGAAGTATAGGAATGAAGGAAGAGTGGAGATGGAAAGAGAAGGGAGATATAAATTTTGAGGCTATGAAAGAAAAAAGTGGAGTATCTGGATACTATTGGTATTTCTTGTGAAGCAAGGGGTATTAGTTTCACTTAAAGGAGTAGGGATGGAAGAAAATGGCTGGACTTTGTTGAAAATTCCAAATGCTTAAATACAAATACACATATGTACATGTCATAATCTTTCAAGAGTAATGTTTCTATGATAGTTTTCAAAAGATCTGTGTCTTCCACCCCACCTCAATGCAATCTGGGATACTAGATGTAATTTACAGATGGACTATCTGATACATTAGGGTTCAACCTGATCTTCAGTATCACTTCTTATTCTAACCTATCACCAAACATTTAGTAATTTGGTGTGTGGATCTTTATTACTGTTGTTTTAAAACACACAGAGAAATGATATCTTTTAAGAATAACATATTAAATTATAAAAAATTATAATACAAATTACAAAACAAACAGATTGTTGTTTTCACTTAGCTCCATTTAGCAAAATGTACTCGGAAGCAGGAGGCCTATGTTCTAGGGCCCATTGTGTGACTTTATTTGGTGTGTAATTTTGGGCCTTAATTGTCTTACCTATATATTGGGGTATTTTATCTGACTAAAAGCCAGCATTAGAACATGGCATCTCTTGTTTTATATTCCTGACGTAAATTTGTCTAGTGAGCACACTATATTGAATAAAAATGAAAGAATCTCTCTTCCTTCGCTAATATGTACTGTACTTTGACTATCTCATTAACCTTGTTATCATGTTAGACTTGTTATTTTAAAAGTTACTTGGGCTTCCCTGGTGGCGCAGTGGTTGAGAATCCGCCTGCCGATGCAGGGGACACGGGTTCGTGCCCCGGTCCGGGAGGATCCCACATGCCGCGGAGCAGCTGGGCCCGTGAGCCATGGCCGCTGAGCCTGCGCATCCGGAGCCTGTGCTCCGCAACGGGAGAGGCCACAACAGTGAGAGGCCCGCATATCACACACACACACACACACACACACACACAAAGTTACTGAAAAAAAATAGTTACTGAATACTTTGTGGGCCTGAGGGCCATTTCGTCTGTTTCTTCTACCATCAGATGACTCTCAATGTATATACTTAAAGGCAGCTGCTTTCCTACTACTATCTTCCTCCCACTTTGCTCCTATCATAGATTTTGTAGTAGTACGTACCTGTTCATCAGGGAGAAACAGAAAGGGCCTTGAAAATTTGGGCTTAAAGAGAGTCCTTCCTCTCTTTGTCTATGTGCTATAGCCTCCCCAATAAAAAAATAAAATAAAACATTTTCTCTGCTAACTGCTTCACTATGTTCATACATAAGTAAGCGCCTGCTCGTCCAAGTTCCATTTCAGATTTCTCTTCCAGTTTCCATTAGCCTCCATTAAATTTTAGTAGTGATACTGAGAGATCATGGAGTGTAAGACTGATAATCGGCCCCATTCAAATCCTATCTCTGTCATTTACTGGTTAAGTGACTTTGGGCAAGTGACCTAACCTCTCTAAGCCTCTATCTTCTCATATGCAAAGTGAAGTTAGTTAATACCTACAACACCAAATTATGAGAATTAAGTTAGTTGAATGGGAATTGGAATTATGGCTAAATGTAGTTTAAATGTGAATATCATTTAGAAAATAAGGAGAACACCACTGAATAAAAGTAGTTTTTGAGCTGATTCAAATTAGAGGCTGGTTTGATTCCTAGGGTCCTTAAAAATCCATACCCTTTAAGGAAGCTATTCCAGATGAGGTAGCAAATATAAAGGCTTTGAATTCCTTCATGCTCCAACAGATGCCAATTCCATGGTACAGAAACACTTAACCATATTAGAAGCAATAACCAAAGAGAAGAATAATTTTATGCCTATCCAATTAGCCAAAAATTTTTGCTGGTGAAATTGTGTTTAAAATAACACAGCTGTATGTTGCTGGTGGCATCAGAAATTAGCACAACCTTTTAGAGAAATAATATAGCTATTGTATCAAGAACTATAAAATGCCCATACTCTTGGAACGAATAATCTCACTCATAAGACTTTATTCTAAGAAAATAATTCAATAAGGAAAGTAACTATGATTTTATTTAATAGTGCCTGGCACATAAAAGGTACTCAAGTACTTCTTCAAATGAATATCTTCATGTGTACTGACTTCTCCAAATCACTGCCCTTGGTTCCTTCCCATTATGATCTAACTATTTACATTATATGGGGATAGTTTTAGAATCAAACTAATATTTTTGTCTAGTCTCTGTTCTCCCATCTTCTCCAGTAACTTCACTGGTGATTGCTATCAGACTCCCTTACGATACTTTCACCATCTGAACTTAGTTGACCTTCACACTGAAACTAAGTTGACCACATACCACATCCTTGACCCAATCAAAAAGAAATGTGAAGCTGCCTTCAAGTTCCTAAAGTGTTGTTCTTCTTTGTCAACACCCTTCTAGTCTAATCATTCACCTCACTGCCTGCTTCATAAGACACAAATAGCCAGAAACCTTCACATACATCCTCACCTGAACCTCAACATACATTTAGTCCTGTACCTAGATACTTACATTTCCCTCTAGGATCTAAGAATTATCACCTCCTGCTTTCCTTCTAGCCCCATCCAAAATCCAAATTCTTCAAGTTTATGTATTGCCCCCTCTCTTTTTTAACAGTATAATTCACATACCATAAAATTCACCCCTTCAGTGTACAATTCAGTGGTATTCAGTATATTGGTATACAAGGTATTTTAGTATCAAGGTTGTGCACTCATCATCACTATCTAATTACAGGACATTTTCATCATCCCCTCAAAGAAATCCCATAGACATTAGCAGTCACTCCCCATCCCTGCCCTCCACTCCCTGGCACACTAATATACTTTCTGTCTCTATGGATTTGCTTATTCTAGACATTGCATATAAATGGAATCATACAGTATGTGGCTTTTTGTGTCTGGCTTCTTTCATTTTAGTGTAATATTTTCAAGATTCATCCATTTTACAGCATGTATCAATCCTCTATTCCTTTTTATTGATGAATAATTTTCCACCGTATGACTATACTACATTTTGTTTATTCATTCATCAACTGATGCACATTTGGTTTGTTTCCATTTTTTGGCTCTTATGAATAATGCTGCTAGGAACATCTGGGGAGAAGTTTTTGTGTGAACACATTTCTAATTCTCTTGGGTATGTAACTAGGAGTGGAACTGCAAGTTAAGTATCTCTTGATACCTAAATCTATTTGTTTCTGAGTTCAGACAGCCTGGGATATCTCTCAAAATACAAACAACTCTACACTGACTCCCTACCCCACCTTCACTCAAACACCTTCAGTCTTCAGAATCTGTACGTATTAATTACCACTTAGTTCTTTCCAATTAAATTGAGGGCAGGGATCAGTTCTCATAGGTCTCATCATATAGTAGGTGTTTAATACATGCTCAATATATTGATACCCTATGCTCACAAATGGGAGAATTACCCTTTCATTCAGCAGATCTTTGAGTGTCTACTGTACATGGGTCACTGTGTTTACTACTTGCTATAAATAGTGGACAAATGTTATTGATCAGTTTCATCTACCCCAATTGCCAATTCAACTCCACAAATATTTACTGAATACTCATGATGTGAATGGCATTGTGCTAGGTTTGACAGCAGACAGATAGGAATATGTTATAGTCTGCAGACTTTTATGACAGTCCATAAATTCTACATATGACAGTACAGGAACAACAGAAACATACAACAACAGCAGTAGCACTGTATGTTATATGCCGTAAGAAAAGTACAAAATGCTCTGGAGGATCAACAGACACACATATGGTTGGGAGAATGGACAGAGAAGAGGACAGACATCAGACAATACTTCTTTGAAGCTGAAGGTGGTACTTGAGAAAGGGCCACAAAGAAGGTGGCATTCTGATAGATAAGGATTCCCAGGAAAAGAGAAAGTGTTCCACACAGAGAATAGCATGAACAAAGATAGAAAAGCCTGGATACTGTATAGAATTTTTTTTTTTTCAGAGACCAATCTAGTTAGGGATGTGTAGATGGGTAATGACAGAAGAGTCTTGAATATTAGGCTTAGTATTTAAATAGGTTTAGAAGAATGATTCAAAAAGTCTTCCAATAACAATTCAAATTACTTTAGTGATTCCTTAACCTTTTCTTGAGACTTTTCTATTATGCTTATTATCTAAAATAATCATGGAAATTAGTGATTTCTCCTTCCACAAGGAACAAAAAATGAACTCTTGACAGCTAAGTGAGCATGCTTAGCTCACTGAGACTGGGGAAGGATGAATTTGAATAATTCTAGCACTGCATCCCCATACTTCGGGGAATATGTAAGGCTTAAAACAGACATGTAGGCAAATCCCAATAGCTAGAATAACAGAAGCAAGCTGGGGGAAAAATAATAGCATTCATTAAGCTGCTAACACCAGGCACTGTGCCAGGTGATTTACATATAATATATTTGATCCACCAAATAACCTCATTTAAGTTTATGGCAAGTGAGGCTCAGAGAGGTCAAGTAAATTGTTAGAGGTTACCAAGCTAGTAAGAAGCTCAGCCAGTAAAATGTAGACATCACTTTTGAACCCAGGCCTGTCTGATCCCATATTTTCTCCATTGTTCACGTTTATTTGTGAACAAAGGAGGCTAGAATGGTAGGGTCATGATGCATGCATCAGAGAAAAGGGTTGAATATTTAACACAGGGGCTTTAATCATCTGGAGAAAAATTAGACTGAAATATTCAAAACTGGGTTTAGAATGTCTTAGAGATCAAGACCAAGAGAGATCAAGCTTATGGCTGTTTCTTGATCAGTCTGAACAATGATCACACTATAGAGCTTATTTAGGAATATCCAGGGAGCAAAATTCCAGTTTTGATTTGGAAACTAGAGAGTAAACTCCAAGAGAATACGGATATTTGTCTGTATTCACTGATGTATTCCAAGTCCCTAAAACAGAGACTAGTATACAGTAAGCACTCAATAAACTTTTCTTGAAATAATGAAAAGTCACGTAAGGGGTATTCTTGTTTGAATACTCTTGAAGGCCCTGAAATAAAGACAGCAGAACAGTAGGTTTAAAAACCATTCATGTTGTTAGCATATTCTCTTTAACACTCATCCCATGGCAAAAACAAGCAACTACCAAAACAACAAACATACAAAAAAGCAATAGTTGTAAAACAATAGCATGATTTTTAAAAGGTAGGTAGACAAAAGAATGAAAAGACCCTTTTGTATTATAGATATCATCTAGTACTTCATGGGTAATCAAATTTCAGTGAGATGGAATCCAGAATTTTGACCTACTGTTTTAATATTTCAAACTGCTGTGAGCTGTGAGCGGTATATCCAATGACTGCTTTTTGGAAATGAAAATGGTTATCTAATCTAAATATTCTGAAAAAAAATGGACAATCTATTATTGATGACACGGAATGAAATGAAAACCTCAAATTCATTTACTTAAAGAAATAACAGAGTACACTTACAAAAGTCTTTACTTTTCTAATTTTGATAGTATGTTTCTATTAGAACATGCAAAGAAAACTGCAACAAAGAACATTAAGAGGAAAAAAAAAGCCTTTGGAAGACAGCAAGTCTCTCTACAGAAACACTTTTAAAAAGAATAAAAGCAGGTTCCATGAACTTCCCTCTATTTTTCACAAGCTTTTCTAATATTTCTTCTTTGATGGAACCAATGAATAACTGCCTGTTATCACAAAACATCTTTTTTCAAATATGTGCTTTAAAAATTGCTTTCTTCTGAACAGACAGTTCTTCAAGCTGCTCAAGACTCTCAGCTGCAACAAGTTTTCTTATTTCTCTTATACTACATTTCTTCCCTGGAATAGTATAAAGACCAATTTTAAAAACTCCTTTGCTTTCCAAAGATAATTTCCTAAAGGCAATACTGCTGTATCGCAATCAATATCTTAACTATCTTTTCTCTATCTATTTCATTTAGTTCCACAATCTTTACTCACTTCAGTAATTCTTAATACTGTAGTTTAATAGTTTAATTTGTCAGGGTGATCATATCATAGATTCTTCTATATTACACTAATATAGAAGATAATGAACACTTTCTAATCAATTAATAGTTGCTTGAGGCAGTCTACATGTCCCTAACCTTCTACTAATAACAACACAGACATAATTGTGTCTTGCCTTTTCAACTTCTGCAGAAATTCTATAGTCCTTCAAAAGATAACTCACTGATTTTAGGGTCTTAGTTTTTTGGTTTTTTTAAAAATATCTATAGAAAGTTAAAACATATATTTTTTCCTTACTGTAACATTTAAGTTACAGTTGTTTAAACATTTTAGTTTAAGTCACATTTTCTAATCAACTCTAAACAAACTAGCTTTCGAAAAGAACCAGAATTAAAACAATTGCAAATTCTGAGGGCAGATTAGGTGACAACCCCAAAGGATAAAATACACAGGCCTTATTCTTTAAAAAATTCTTGAAAGACATTACAGTTCACTTGATATTCTAAAATTACCGAAGTTGTTGAGATTTCATAAACTCCAAATAGATTGATTCCTTCAGTACCCTTCCCACCCCAACCTACCAAGTACTGTGGTACTTGAAAACAGGCGGCAATCCCCGGTGGCGCAGTGTTTGAGGGTCCGCCTGCCGATGCTGCGGACACGGGTTCGTGCCCCGGTCCGGGAGGATCCCACATGCCGCGGAGCGGCTGGGCCCATGAGCCATGGCCTCTGAGCCTGCGCGTCCAGAGCCTGTGCTCCGCAACAGGTGAGGCCGCAACAGTGAGGCCCGCGTACCGCAAAAACAAAACAAACAAAACAGAAGCCAAGAAGTCAAACTGTTGACTGTTCATTACCACTTTATGTATAGTTTCTTATAAAACATTGAGAATATAGGAAAAACAGAAAATTCTGGTATTCATCTTTTGTCCTTTGTGAGCCAAATTTTCCCCCTCCTTAAAATCTGAGCTGACTCTCATGATCCTTGCACCATGCCTTGAAACTACAAAGTGCAGACACCATTTTTTAATCAGTGCTGAATTTAATTAAATCACAAAAGGGGAAAATGTACTACAGTGCAACTTTCACAGTTGTTACGTGTAAGTTACCTATAAGAATTTTTAAAGCTGAGGAAGTTGTTTTCAGGCCCAGGGCAGAACCTGTAGCCTAAAATCAACAGGTCTAAGGATTTAAGATCCCGATCACATCAGTTAAGGTAACACCAAGTAACTGAGTACTTCAGTATATTTTCACTCCGATAAGGTGAAAATGCTTCATAATTTATGTAAAATATTGAGTCCTGTAATAAACGACCTCCTTAAGAGTAGCTACAGAGTTCCTGTGGCATGTCAAGGCAGAGAACACCCCTAAACCCCACTAAGTCAAAGTTGGACTTGAGTAAGGGAGAAGGGGTGGGCAATTCATGAGTCACACAAGAAAGCATGTCGTACTGTAGAGACGAGTAAAGAGTTTTAACAAGGGGTTTCGAATTCTTTGAATAACGCATTAAGAAAATTCTGTTGGGGAGAAAATTTTCCTCTTACACATGGAACCAAAAGTCACATAAATTCTGACTGGAGGCTGGTGATTAGCACAACTTCGTGGAATAACCTAACTTTTCACGTAAGACACAATCCCAAAGCTTTAAGATACCGTCTATGCATATGGCACCAAGCATCACCTTTTCAAGCCCTCGCCGGCACAGGAAGTGGGTTGGACACCCCAACCCATCACCCTACCCCCACAGGAAGTGAGTTATGTTCCCCCCTCCCCAGAATGGCCTTCCTCCCCTCCCCCAACCGGAAGTGAGGCGCCCCCATTCAGTCGGCCTCAAACCGAGACAAACCAATAACAGCAAAAGAGGGATGATCTTCAAGGGGTGAAGGGCACATCCACTGTGGCCACCCCCAAGCTCGCCTTGCTTACTGACCTGCTGACGACAGGGGTAGGCAGGGGCCTGGGGCCTAAAGAAAGTCCCTGGCACAGGGGACAATTCCCTGAGCCCCTCTCAATCGCCTTCACTCTTCTCACTGCGTCGCCTCACAGCTTGACAAAAATTCCTCCGCAGTACTTTATTTTGATGTCTTTTCTTTCCCTTTATCTAATCGCTTAACCACCTTCCCACAGGTAACTTCTCTAATCGCAGCACTTAAGGCTGTTCTGGTGAGGAGAAAAATGAAATATTATTCCCCATACCTTCAGAAAAATGGAGGGATTATTTTGTTCAAAGGAGGCGAAGGACTACGTGATTACGCAAGGTGAGACTTATTTTCGCGGAGGTTTCTGGGAGATGTAGTTTTTTACATTGCTAAGGCCTGAAGAAAGTATTGGGACTTAAATTGGTTATTACTATGTGCTGGAATCCTTGAAGACACATATCCTGTATTCGACGGTAGGCAGACCTAAGGGGCTTAGGCACCAAATGGACCAATATTTCGTTCCCTTTTTTCTCCTGGTACGTAATTGAACTGAAATTTCCCTTCACGCCGGCCCAAGGTCCTGGTCGTCCCGCCCTCTTCCTTTGGCCACGCCTCCCTCAGCCAATCAGACGCTCTCTAGGTCTCTTCCTCTGGAGGTAGGAACGCGAGAGGAGGGGCCTCATGGTGACTCCTCCCTCAGGGCTGAGGAGAGACTGGGAGAGGGCTGTGGCCTCGTGCGCGCGCGCGCGTGTTCGCTCAAGGAGCGCGGCAGCGGTGCGCGCGCGGAGGGGCGGTGCGCGGGGCTGGGAGGAGGCGGGCAGGCTGGTGGGCTGGGCGGTCTACGGGCGGCCGGGAGCGCGCGGTGGACTCGGCGGCGGCTAGTAGTTAGTTAGTTGTTGTTAGTCAGTGTCAGTTGCTCGGCGGTGGCGGCCGCGGTCACCAGGAAGGGTACTAGACGGCCGGCGAAGGTAATCACCGCGGCGGCGTGTGAGCCCCTCAGGTAACTGGGGCAAGGTTGCCCACGTCGCCTCCTTTCCCTTCTCCTCTCGCGCCGGCTTGTGGGACCTGGGTCGCCGAGGGGTGAGGGTGCTGACCTGGGGGAATCCGGGCGGGGCGGCGTGGGGTCTGGGTGGCGCCGCCGCGGGGGCTTTGGCGGCCGGTCCGGCCAGGCGCGGGCTCTCCGGCCACGGCCACCCCCGCGCCCTGCCGCCCCCGGAGCCCGCTGGCGCCGCGCGCCCCCAAGCCCCCCCGCTCCCGCCCCCTCTCTCGGTGGCTGTGGCGGCGGCGGCCCCGGCAGCTCGGCGCCCCCCAGAGGAGGGAAAGTTGGGACCTGGCGGCGAGGGACGCTCCCGGGCGCGGCTGGAAGGCTGCTGGGGAAAGTGAATCCTGGAGGAGCCGGACGCGGTGAGGCTGGGGCAGGAAGGACTCCTTTCGCTACTGCTAAGTCTGCACGGACATCCACCTCCAAACCCGGGAGGATCCGGCGCAGCCTGGCCAGCAGCGCCAGGGTGAAACACGGTGGCTCTTTGCCTGCGCACTTCGCTCTTCGGTTTGTGAGCCCCCTAACGTGAGGGTTTCCTCGGTTTTGGGGGGATTTTGAGTGGTTCGTTGGGTCAGTTTTGTTTCTCCTTCGCCCTTTGACTCGTCCGTTCTTGCAACTTTTCTCACCTCCCGCGATGAGGGCTTGCCGTCTGAGCCCCTTCTCTACCCCCTCCCTGTTGCCTGCACCATCCGTCTGAGAGCTTGATTTCGTTTTTCCTTTGACTGCATTAAAGACTGCTGAGAGCAACAGGAAAGAGGAGCCCTCCCACCTTTAAATGTTAACTTTTTTGCAATACGTTGTGTTTTTTAAGATACCCGTTTAGGAATTTGAGAGCTGTGGAATGGAGTTATTGCAAGGTAGGGGTTGAGGGGATAGTGACGAGTTAAAGGAAAACTATGATTTCATCTTTATTGCCCTTGTTATATAAAGCCTAATACATTTTTCTTGTTCCTCTGTTAAATGTGGTAAGATTATACGTTGAATTAAATACTTGGAGATTTACATGAAAGGCTATTTTTAGGTAATTGTATGATGTATGTCCACAGCTTTTCACCTGAATTGGGATTGCCTTGAGGATTCTGTTTTGGGGCCTACCTCTTGATTTTTGTTCAGCCACAACGCCTTTTTTTCCTTTCTTTTTTTCCCCCTGATAAATGAAATGATGTGGTAATGTGTATAGTCGGAGAACCCATATTGCTCTCTGCAGCGTAGAAGTGAAAACCGTGAATTATCCATAGGGGTAAAACTTTCCATGAGCAATCTTGAATACTTGCTTCACGATGGCTTCTCTATAATCTCAACATTTCTAGATAGCTCAGTCCACTGACTACCCTAATTACTTTCTGAAGTGCCTGGCACTTCTCTTCGGTGACTCGTTTAGTAAAATGTAATGGCAAGTATGGTACATTTTCTTGACTTCAGAGATGGGAGTTGTAGCCTCGACCCAGAACAGTTAGCAATGGAAGCAGAATTCATACCATTGCTAGTGAGTTTTGGCTATGACCAACTCACAAACTATGTGAAAAAAACAAACATCTTTCCAAAACTGTCAGAGGGGAAGAGGGAAAATATTTTATCATGTCTTTATTTTTGGAGACTCTAACATGACTATATTATATGGGGAAAAAATGTCAAGTTATTTCCTTTAAGCCTTTTTGATGTGTGGTCCTCTTCTTCATCCCTTCCCCGCCCCCGCGCATTTATGGTTTGACATTTATGTTTGGCTGGGTTCCAGGATGGGAAGAAAAGTATTTTCGTGAAAGGAAAAGATAAGATTGCTTTGAACTATTATGATACTGTGACTATTCATTTTACCCAGAGATAGTACAGAAAAACTTCCTCCATAATTTTTGTACCCCATTAACATTCTGTCAGAAGTCATTTTTAAGAGTCTACCCTGAGGCCCATAAAGAAATAATGCCACTTCATAACTGTTCCTGACAATCACATTAAAAAATGTGTTCCTGGAATGTGTTGTATGTGTTCTCATATAAACATTTATCTTTGTACGTTTATGATAATGTAAATATTTAAGTCTGAGAGCTTAAAAATTTTATTTGCTTATTTGCATACATGTTTTTCAGCATATAGCAGTGCCAACCATATTTGTCAAATAAGCATCATCCATAAATTCATGCTTTGGCACATTTCATATAATAACTCTTCTAAATTGTTCTGTGGTGAAGCACCATGAGATTAGTCTTTGCTTCATAAGAGAGATTTGTTGTTTTAAACTGTAATGATGCTGTGTTTAAGTGGAACAGGTGCTGGGCTCTAGCTGTTTGTGTTGAAACCTGCCAAATCATACTCTTTTGTTGGATGGGTTATTTGAATAATTTAGGAACCAAACTGTGGCCCCTGGCATGACAAGTTTAGTTCAAGGCTCCATTTCACTGCTGCAAATTCCTGTTTTCACTGTAAGAGGTGGTTGTGTGTGATGAGCTTTCTTTTCTTTTTTTTTTCCGGTATGCGGTCCTCACTGTTGTGGCCTCCTGTTGCGGAGCACAGGCTCCGGATGCGCAAGCTCAGCGGCCATGGCTCATGGGCCCAGCCGCTCCACGGCATGTGGGATCTTCCCGGACCGGGGCACAAACCCGTGTCCCCTGCATCAGCAGGCGGACTCTCAACCACTGTGCCACCAGGGAAGCCCCGAGCTTTATTTTCTTATTGCTCTTCTCTTTACTTTAATTCCTATTCCCTACCGTCGTTCTGATCCTTTCATTACTGGAGCTCTTGGGAAAGTCTAGACTCCTTTGCTAGTTTGTTTTCCTTGGAGAAATTCTAGTAACTTTCAGGTCAGGAATAGATAGTTCACATTTGTTCAGCAAATATTTTGAGTGCCTTTTAAGTGGTAAACGTGGTGGTAAGCCCTGAGTATATGTAGAATGATATGCCTTTTTGCAAGGAGCTTATAGTTTAGGAGGAGAAGATAGCTGATAACCAATAATTATAATGTGGAGTGATATATAACAGGTGTAAGCAGATTCCTATGGATGGAAGCACAGAGCAGGAGGGGTAGTTGACTAAGACTTGGTATCTTGGGAGGGGCGTGTCCCAAAATGCATCTTAGTGGGTTACCTGAGCTAATCTTCAAAAATAGATAGCACTGGGCTTCCCTGGTGGCGCAGTGGCTGAGAGTCCGCTTGCCAATGCAGGGGACACGGGTTCGTGCCCCGGTCCGGAAGATCCCACATGCCACGGAGCGGCTGGGCCTGTGAGCCATGGCCGCTGAGCCTGCGCGTCCGGAGCCTGTGCTCGGCAACGGGAGCAGCCACAACAGTGAGAGGCCCGCGTACCGCAAAAAAAAAAAAAAAAAAAAAAAAAAAAAAAAAAAAAAAAAAAAAAAAAAAGAGAGAGCAGTTAACTAGGTTCAGAAAAAGGGAAAGGACATTCTAGACCAGCGCTGTTCTGTAAAAATATAATAATACAAGTCACAAATGTAATTCACATATGTATTTTAAAATTTTCTGTTAACCATGTTACAAAAGGAAAAGGTGAAATTAATTTTAGTAATATATTTTATTTAAGCTGATATGTCTAAAATTTTATTTCAATCTGTAATCACTATAAAAAAGCATTATTGAGATATTTGACATTCTCTTTTTCATAATAAGTCTTCAGAATCTGGTATGTATTTTATACTTATACCACATCTCAGTTGCGTCTAGCCACGTTCAAGTACTCAGTAGGCACAAGTGGACAGCAGAGTTTTAGAACAGGGGCTGATGAAGTGATAAGAAGCCAAATCACTGAATGCCTTATGAACCAAACTAAGGAGCTTTAACTTTGTCCTGAAGGCTGTGAGAATTTAGTGGGGGGAAAAATTATGCTGTGATAGAATCATATTTGTGTTCTAGGCAGTGAGGTGAATGCTGGATTAGAGAAGGGCAAAACCGGAAGCAAGCCCAGTTAGGAAGCCATTCCTGATAAGAAATGATGAGAGATGTAGAAGAGGGGTGGATGTATAAGAGGTTTAGGAAGTATTATCAACAGGATAGGGTAAATAATGAGATTACAGAGTTGAGCAAGATTGAAGATTTAGCATGATTCCCATACTTCTGTTGTGAGCTACTGAATGGGGCAGACAACTAAGAGAAGCCAAACATCTGTGCCAGACAGACCAAAGCTGAAAAAAAAGAACTATGAGAGAATTGTCACAGAAGCTGAGGGAGGAGAATATTTCAAGGACTAGGAGTGGACAATACTGTATCCTGCCATGATAAGGCCAAGTAAGATAACTGAAAAAAGTTCCTGAAACTTGGTGATTAAGTCATTTGTAACTTTAGCTAGAGGAGGTAGCTACATTGTAGTGCTTTGCGGGTAAGGGGGTTGAAGAGTCAATGACTGCTAGGAAGGTAGCTAATTGATAGGGATACAGTGTTTTCAACAAAGGACTGAACAAATAGTATAGGTGAAGGGAGATGCAGGGGATTTAGAGAAGTTTACTCCTTCTCCCCCTTTTTTAAATTAAGAGGATCTTGGGCATGTTTATGTGGGATTGGAAAGCACCAGTGGAGGGGAGAAATTGAAGCAGTGTGGGGGAGGCGGAGAGATGGGGGACAGAGGTGATTGATGGAGCCAGGATTTGGAGACAGTAGGAGGGGATGGGATCCAAGGCATAGGTAGAGAAGTTGGCCTTGGGTAGGAGATGATTTTCCTTTTTCATTGAACAGAAAGGAAGGAGGTGAAGTTTGAGGCACTGTAAATAAGTTTCTAAATGATAGGGGCAGGAAGGAGAACGAGTTGATGTGTCATATCATTTTTGAGTACCTGCTTAGAATGATGGGGAACATGGTAGAATAGGGGTTCTTTAAAAAGAGAGTATAGGGCTTCCCTGGTGGCGCAGTGGTTGAGAATCCGCCTGCCGATGCAGGAGACACGGGTTCGTGCCCTGGTCCGGGAGGATCCCACGTGCCGCGGAGCGGCTGGGCCCGTGAGCCATGGCCGCTGGGCCTGCGCGTCCGGAGCCTGTGCTCCGCAGCGGGAGAGGCCACAACAGTGAGAGGCCCGCGTACCGCAAAGGAAAAAAAAAAAAAAAAAAAAAAAAAAAAAAATAAATAAATAAATAAAAAATAAAAAGAGAGTATAAGTGTATAACAGCTTCCAAGGGAATGGTGCAGGGGGAGTCAGACAGACACGACTAGGATAATGAAAAAGGATTGTCAGGTAGCATTGAGGACCCATTTGAAGTTGTAGACCTTGGATTTGTAGGGATACCAATTTGCATGGTTTTATTTTTCTTCAGCACTGATAACTCTGGGTATGTACAGCTGAAGAAACCATTGAATACTCACAAGAGCTCATAAGGTAGGTACTGTTGTTATTCTCCTTGATTGTAAGATGAACAGCTGGTGTTCAAACCCTGGTAGTTCAATTCCAGAGCCCAGGCTGTTACCCACTGCTTTGCAGATGCCTGCTTGGTAGAGATACCTAAAGGGCAATTGGTTGAGGGAATTAATGGTGTTAAGGACTGTGACTGAAATGAACTGTGGAGTCCAGGTTGGTTCATGAGCAGGAATCATAGAAGGGGTGATTCAACTGGGAGAAAATGAAGGGCGTGAAAGTTAGAGGTCAGTGTGAAGCCAAAGAACTAGTGAAGAGGGAGCAAAAATATTAGCTTTTACTTATGGATTACCTACTATGTGCTAGACACTTTAATACCTTATTTCTAATCCTAACATAAGTGTTATTAATCTTACATCCATCCCTTTGTCATTCTCCTTCAGATGAAGAAACTGAGGATTAGAAAGGTTAAGTTACATATCCAGAGAGACACACACTATCAAGTGATAGAACCAGGATCCAATACCCATTCTTTCTTCTCCAAACCATACTGTTCTCAAGTAAGGAGATAAGAAAGAAAATGCAGTAATGATGAGAAGTGGTAGAACGACACTGGGATGTTAAATTTAGGACTTCAAAGGTGTATCATTCATTTAACAAATGTTTGTTGAGCTTTAGGTGCATGCTAGGCATTGTTCTAGGTGTAGAGGTTATAGTAGTGAACCAAACAGACAAAAATCCCTGCCCTCGGGGCTCTTACATTCTAGAGCGGGTGAGACAGACATTAAACAAAATAAGTAACTTTGTTATATAGTATTAGAAGGTGATAGATAGGTGCTGTGGAGAAAAATAAAGCAGGCAAGAGGGATAGGTATGCCAAGGGGTGTGTGCACTTTTAAAAAGGATGTCTGGGAAGGACTTGGTGAGGAGTGAGCAAAGGCTTGAAGGATGGAGGTAATCAGGAGGTCTAAGAAATCACTAGGTCTAAGAAACAGTTTGCATTGGCCCTGAAGCAGAGGTGTGCTTGGTGTATTCCCAGAATGCTAAGGGGTCAGTGTGCCTGGACTGGAGTGAATAGAAGAGTAGAAAGTGGTTTCTACTTTGTGGAGAAACAAAGTGGAGAGATAACTGGGTCCAGATTACGTAGAGCCTGTAGAACATTGGAAGGACTTGGGTGTTTATTTTTTGAGATGGAAACCATTACAGGTTTTTGAGCAAAGTGACATGATCAGATTTATGCTTTATAAACTTCACTCTGGCTACTGTGTTGAAAGTAGTCTAAAGAGGTGAAGAGTAAAAACTAGAAGATCAGTTAGGAGGCTGTCTTTAAAAATCTAGTTGAGGGTTAGTGGTGTCTTAGACTAGGAAATTGATGAGAAATGATTGGATTTGGATATGTTTTTAACTTTTTATTTTGAAATAATTTTAGATTTACGGAGGAGTTGCACAGATAATGCAGAGTTCCTTTATGCCAGTGTTTCTCAGCCTCAGCCTTACTGACATTTTGGACTGGCTAAATCTTTATTGTGGGAATTGCCCAGTGCTATACAGGATGTTAAGCAGCATCCCTGGTCTCTATAGATGCCAGTACCATACCCCTGTTGTAACAATCAAAAATGTCTTTAGACATTGCCACATGCCCCCGTGGGGCAAAATTGCTCCTATTAAGAATCACTGCCATATACCCTTCATCCTTTTCCCCCTAATGTTAACATCTTACATAACCGTGGTACATTCGTCAAGCTAAGAAATTAACACTGGTACAATGCTTCAGACAAACTGCAGACTTTATTTGTATTTCACCAGTTTCCCCACTAATATGCCTTTTCCATTCCATTATCCAAACCAGGATACTACTTTGCTTTTAGTTGTCAAGTCTCCCTTATCTCTTCTAATGCATGACAGTTTCTTGGTCTTTCCTTACCTTTTATGACCTTGATACTTTTTTTTTTTAAAGAGTACTGGTCAAGTATCTTGTAGGATGTTCCTCAATTTTGGTTTTCTGAGATCTTCTCATGATTAGTTTTAGAGGTTTGAGGAAGAGTATCACAGAGTGGAGTGCCCTTCTTATCATGCCATAGAGGAGATCCATGTTATCAACATGACATCACTGGATGATGACTTTGTTAAGGTGGTTTCTGCCAGATTTCTCGATTATTTTTCACCTTCCATACTCTGATCATTAGAAGCAAGTCATTAAATTCAGCCCACACTCAAGGGGAGGGGAATTAAACTCCACTTCCTGGAGGCAGATGTATCAAAGAATTTCTGGACATATATTACAACCACCACAGTAATTGGTAAATATTTTGGGAGAGATACTTTGAGCCTTTGCCAGTATCCTGTTTCTGCTCACTGATTTTATTTATTTTTAAAAATTTATTTACTTTATTTATTTTTGGCTGCATTGGGTCTTCACTGCTGCGCGCAGGCTTTCTCTAGTTGCGGTGAGCGGGGGCTACTCTTCATTGCAGCGTGTGGGCTTCTCATTGCGGTGGCTTCTCTTGTTGCAGAGCACGGGCTCTAGGCGTGCAGGCTTCAGTAGTTGTGGCTCGCAGGCTCTATAGCACAGACCCAGTAGTTGTGGCGCATGGACTTAGTTGCTCTGTGGCATGTGGGATCTTCCCAGATCAGGGCTCGAACCCGTGTCCCCTGCATTGGCAGGCAGATTTTTAACCACTGAGCCACCAGGGAAGCCCCTCTGCTCACTAATTTTAGCGTTCATCAGTAATCTTGCCTGCATGTACTATTTATTTTCCCTCATTCTTACTACATTTATTAATTGGAATTCTTCTGTAAGGAAAGTTTGTTCCTTATCTATCTAATCATTTATATCAGTTCTAATTTATGTATACTTACTTTATTCTTAGGGTTATAATTCACTTGGTATCATTATTTATTTTGTTGCCTGAATTATTCCAGCTGTGCCCATTGGGAGCTCTTTTAGGTTGACTTCTGTCTTTTTGATGTGCTCCTATCCTTTGTATGTGTACATGTTACACTACTTTATTTTCTGGCACTACTAGATGTTTCAGGCTCATCTTGTATTTTTCCTGCCTCTGCCCTAGACTCATTTCTTCAAGAAACTCTGATTCCTTTTATTGGAGAATGGTATTTTGAGGTCAAGATCTGGATGTTAGGTGTGCTTGTTGCTACTGCTGCTAGATAATGTCAGTGGACAGAGCTAGTTAATATATGTATGCATACTAATCTATGTATCCATACATATCTATATTTTTTTCTGTGTGTAAAATATATCTCTGACTCTAACTGGGTATGTTTTGATCCAACAAGGTTTGCTGATGGATTGAATGTGGAATGTGAAAAGAGAAGAGTCAAGGATGACTTCAAGGTTTTTGGTTTAAGCAACTGGAAGGATGGAGTTGCCATTTTCAGAGATGGGAAGACTGTGAACAGAGCAGGTTTCTGGGTAGAGTTCAAGAGTTCTGTTCCAGACTGGCTACGTTTTTGAGATGTCTAAGAGACATGTAATCGAGATGTGAAGTCATCAATCGAACAAATGAATCTGTAGTTCAGAGGAGAATGGTCCAGGTTGAATACATTTAGAAGTTGTCAGTATAGATAAGATCACCTGAGGAGTGAACGTAGCTAGAAAAGAGGTTCAAGGACTGACCCCAGGGCATCCTAGTCAGAGAGATGAGGAGAAGCAGTTCTGAAAAATGATAAGGATTGGGGTGTGGCTGTAGGGTGGATTTCATATCTATTATTCATAAACACTTTTTCAATACCTGTTATTGGCAAGACACTGAGCCATTTTGGGAGTTAACATTGTGCCGTAAATTTACAATCTAGGATGAGACAAATTACAGACTGAAAAAGAAAGTAGCAGTGAAAGGCAAATACCAGATAATGGTTCAAATAACGTTACTAGAGAAGCTTCTTAGAGGACATAGGCATAAGAAATAATGAACTCAAGCCTGTGCCAGCTACATATAAACACTAATATAAATATGTATCAGTCAAAGAACTTGTCAAGGTTTCATTATCTCTTAGGTAGGTAATTGTGCCTTTAGTCATTGCTATCAATTAAACCACTCAGTGAACTAGTTAGGAGGGTTTCTGCTACACTTGATTTTAACTTTTATCTCTCTGCCACCTTTTCACAATCAGTGGTATTCATCTTAAGACTGCTTAAAATAACGTGTTTCAGTGTAAAATCAAGCAGAATTGGCCTTCGTCTTCTGTGAACATGCAACATTTTTGACTGCTTCTTTCATGGATAGTTTTAGACATTCACATTTGTCATTTGGTTACTAAAGTCACACCCCGATGTGATTATGGAACTTTACAAGTAATTTAAATATGTAACCTAGTAAACCAAGATTTTAGTAAAATATTTTAATTTCAACTCCTTTGCACTAAAAATGGATAGGCTTTCATTGCCAGCTGATAAAAGGTGGTATAGCATGAGAAAGGCAGATTGTACCTACTGAGTAATTATTTATCAGTCACTCTCTAGGAACTGTAAGAAAAATGAGGGGTTTATCTACTTTATAGCATAGGGGGCAAAAAATCACGGGATTCCATTCTCAATTTTGCCTCTGAATGGTTGGCAAAGCTATTAACCATTTGTATGCACAGTGTGTTGTATTTATTAATTATGAGAAACTTTAGCATATTTATATGCTGAGTGAAAAGAGACTCTGCCTTGAGTGCAAAGACTTTCTTATTAGCATAGTTCCTAGCATGTAATGGATTCTCAAATGGTTGTTGAATGAAGGAATTACATAAAATACTTGACCCTTATAAAGTAAGACCTGAGGAGTTATTTAGCTTGCTCAAGAAACCTTAAGATACTGAAACCTTCAGTTGTGTAAGTAAGAATTAGGGCAAAATAAAATAAATCTGTATGCTAACATACTCATTTTGGGCTAAGCCAAACAAACAATACTACTCTTTAAAAACATGATCCTTATGTATCAAGTAGCTCATAATCCTATCCTCCATGAGTAGAAAAGAATTCTAGTTCAGGAGTCAAGCAGCCTGAATTTGAATCCTGCCTCAACTGCTTACTAGCCATGGGCCCTTAAGTTAGTTTCTTATCTGTGCTTCAGTTTCCTCATTTGTAAAATGGGGATAATACTTACACCTACTTTATGGGGTTGTGAGGTGAAAGAAGAATAATAGCAAGCACGTGAGTGTTTGATATACAATGTGCTTAATTAATTTTAACTTACATAAAAATGTTGAGAGTAATATTTTAGTTTTTCATTTTCTAGAAAATTATGTCTGCTGAATGATAACTAAAGGGAAAACAAAAACTCTATGTGAACAAGGAAAGAAGACTGATGGGAAATTATACTCATAGTAATGTGATTGAACTATGAATAATAGGTTTTCTACTTTTTGCTGTCTCCATTTTTTTCACTCTTAATTAGTTT
Source organism: Kogia breviceps (assembly GCF_026419965.1). NCBI lineage: Eukaryota > Metazoa > Chordata > Mammalia > Artiodactyla > Physeteridae > Kogia > Kogia breviceps. The sequence continues at coordinate 103,250,190 of NC_081312.1, forward strand.
AGCAGATTTTATTAACTGTTTAACTATAAGACACTGGGCTTTCATGAGCACATTGCTTTTTAGAGAGTCAGCATTGCATTGTGGTTAAGAGCGTGGATTTTGAACCCAGACGGCCTAGGATTGAATCTCATCTCGGACGCTTAATAGCAGTGTGATCTTGGGAAAATTACTTTATTTCTCTATCCTTAGTGTTCTCATCTGTAAAATTGGGATATTGATAGTACCTACCTTGGACGGTTAATGAACTAATAATTGAAAAGTGTTTAAAATAATGCCTGGGGCGTAGTAAGTATCATGTGCTGTTGAATAAAATAATGGTAGAAATATTACATTTAAAAATTAATGAAAGATTTTAGCTTTCTAGTATATTTATAGATTTATCCACGTTATGTAGACTATTTCGTTTCTTATCTTTTAGAGAAAAGTTTTCCTCTTAATCCCCCATCTCTCTCTCCCTAAGCTTCTTTGGTTCCCTTGATGATGGAGGAGCAGGAAAACTCTTTCCTCCTAAATCCTTTATATGACAGGAGCACTTTGCATTGTTTAAAGTTAGGATTCTCCCCCACCCATAATTTTCATAAGAGATTGATTTACTTTTGTTATTACAAGGGAAGATGCCATGGTATACTTCTTAAATATTTTGAAATAATGAGTTGAGTATTTCAAATGCTGAGAAACTGCCTTCTTCCCAGGTGTGAAACAGTTTTTATAGATTTTATTTGCGTATGAAGTAGGAGTAATTGTGGGAGTTTGTGTGAAAGAAGATTTAAGGCATTGGAGAAGCAATAAAAAGTATTTTCCTAATGTCAGTTCTCTCCTTGACTTGAAAAATTGTTTTTGCAGCAATATCCTTAGACTGTTTTTCAGCATTTGCCTTTGGGGACTGGCTGCATTCACAGTGTTAAACCTCACAACTAAATATTTCAGGTAGATTGCCAGTTCTTAATTCAACTATGGTCCTGAAGTTAAAAGAGGTTGTTGGTTTCCAGATTCAATGAAGAAGTTAATATAAGGAGAGAAGAGAATCCTGTAGTTTGATAATCTTTTTCTTCTATATAGAATAAGACAAAGTTTACATTGTTTCTTATAGACTCCTTTCCTTACAAATGCAGCTTGTGGAATGATAGCAACAGTGAATATGTAGGTTGTACTATCAGCAGCATAGAAATAATTTATAAATATAGTAGTTCCTAATTTAGAGAGTTGAACTTTAATTATTGACTTAGACTTTATTTCACATATAAGTTTATTAAACATGTGCAAATAAAATTTGAATCCTATTATAAATGCAACTTCTGGTTGTCAGTTTTGCATTCCAAAAGTCTGTTAAAAGATCTTGTCGTCTAGAAAAGGATGTGTTTTGTATTCTTTTGTAAAAGGCAACTACAGAGTTTTATGTTGCATGAATGTTGACCCTCTGTTCTGTTATCTCCTATGGAACTGAATGGTCTGGGTTTTCATGGACTAGCTGTCTGACTAGGAAACCGAATCTTACTGTACAGATTTCCTCCTAATTCTCTCTGTCTTTTTTGGCTTCAGATCTGAAGTAGAGTTTGATATTACCTATTATACTATACATCTTAAAATTTTATGATAGAAAAAAGTTAGCTTTTAAAAAATTATGTAAGTTTCAGGTGTACAGCATTATAATTTGACATCTGTATATACTACAAAGTGGTCACCAGATCTGTCACAATACTGTTGACTTCCTTCACCCACTTTGCCCACCCCTTAATCCTCTTCCCCTCTGGTAACCACTAATCTGTTCTCTGTATTTTCGAGTTTGTTTTTGTTTTATTTTGTTTGTTCATTTGTTTTGTTTTTTTTAGTTTCCACATATGAGGGATATCATATAGTATTTTTATTTTTCCATCTGACTTATTTCACTTGGTATAATACATTTATGGTCTATCCATGTTGTCACAAATGGCAGGATTCTATTCTTTTTTATGGTGAGTTAATAGTCCATTGTGTGTGTGTGTGTGTGTGTGTGTGTGTGTGTGTGTGTGTGTGTATACACATATACATTCATCAGTGGACAGTTGTTTCCATATGTTGGCTGTTGTAAATAGTACTGCAGTAAACATAGCTGTGTATATATATCTTTTCAATTAGTGTTTTTGTGTTCATCAGATAAATACCCAGAAGTGGAATAGCGGGTCCATATGGTAATTCTGTTATTATTATTATTATTTTTTGAGACATCTCCATAATGTATTCCATAGGGGCTGCACCAATTTACAGTCCCACCAACATTATACAAGGGTTCCCTTTTCTCCACATCCTGTCCAACATTTGTTATTTCTTGTCTTTTCAATGATAACCATTCTAACAAATGTGAAATAATATCTCATTGTGCGTTTGATTTGCATTTTCCTCATAATTAGTGATGTTGAACATCTTTTCATGAGCCTGTTGGCCATCTGTATGTCTTCTTTGGAAAAATGTACTCAGATCTTCTGCACATTTTTTAATCAGGCTTTTTTTGTTTTGTTTTGTTTTTTTGTTCTTGAGTTGTGTGAGTTCTTAATATATTTTGGATATTAATATATATATATAATATATATATATAAATATATATATATATTTCAAATATGTGATTTGCAAATATCTTTTCCCATTCAATAAGTTGCCTTTTTGTTTTGATGATGGTTTCCTAAAAGCAGAAGCTTTTTTAGTTTGATGTCCTGTTTGTTTATTTTTGCTTTTGTTTCCCTTGCCTTTGGAGTCAGAACACACAAAACATTGCTAAAACTGATAACAGTGAAATTATTGCTTTTGTTTTCTTCCAGGAATTTTATGGTTTCAGGTCTTACATTCAACTCTTTAATCCATTTTGAGTTAATTTTTGTGTCTAGTGTAATACAGTGGTCTAGTTTCATTCTCTTGCAAATGGCTGTACAGTTTTCCCAGTACTATTTACTGAAGAGACTATCCTTCCTCCATTGTATGTTCTTTGCTCCCTTGTCATAAATTAATTTCCATATATGTGTGGGTTTATTTCTGGGCTCTCAATTCTGTTCTTTTGATCTGTGTGTCTGTTTTTGTGCTGGTACCATACCAATTTGATTACTAAAGCTTTGTAGTATAGTTTGAAATCAAGGAGCATGATGTTTCCAGCTTTGGTCTTTCTCAGTGTTGTTTTGGCTATTTGGGATCTTTTGTGGTTCCATACAAATTTTAGATTTGTTTGTTTTAGTTCACTGAAATGTGCCGTTGGAATTTTGATAGGGATTGTATTGAATCTGTAGATTGCTTTGGGTAATATGGAAATTGTAACAGTATCTGTTCTTTCTGTCCATGAACACATTTTGTTTGTGTCTTCAGTTTTTTTTGCTGTGTCTTACAGTTTTCATTGTACAGGTCTTTCATCTCCTTGGTTAAAGTTATCTCCAGGTATTTTATTCTTTTTTTTTTTGTTGGTTTTTTTTTTTTTTTTTTTTTTTTTGCGATACGCGGGCCTCTCACCGTTGTGGCCTCTCCCGTTGCGGAGCACAGGCTCCGGATGCGCAGGCTCAGCGGCCATGGCTCACGGGCCCAGCCGCTCCACGGCATGTGGGATCTTCCTGGACTGGGGCATGAACCTGTGTCCCCTGCATTGGCAGGCAGACTCTCAACCACTGCGCCACCAGGGAAGCCCTATTTTATTCTTTTTGATGCACTTATAAATGGGATTGTTTCCTTAATTTCTCTTTCTGATAGTTCATTATTAGTGTATAGAAATATCACAGGTTTCTGTATGTTGATCTTGTATCCTGTGACTTTACTGAATTCATTTATTAGTTCTAACAGTTTTTTAGTGGAGTCTTTAGGTTTTTTTTTTTTTTTTTTTTTTGTGGTACGCGGGCCTCTCACTGCTGTGGCCTCACCCGTTGTGGAGCACAGCTTCCTGACGCGCAGGCTCAGCAGCCATGGCTCATGAGCACAGCCGCTGTGCGGCATGTGGGATCTTCCCGGACCCGGGCATGAACCCGTGTCTCCTGCAGTGTTAGGCGGACTCTCAACCACTGTGCCACCAGGGAAGCCCTAGGTATTTTTTAACATCATTATTGGAGTATAAGTGCTTTACAATGGTGTGTTAGTTTCTGCTTTATAACAAAGTGAATCAGTAATACATAGACATATATCCGCATATCTCCTCCCTCTTGAGTCTTCCTCCCTCCCACTCTCCCTATCCCATCCCTCTAGGTGGCCACAAATCACCAAGTTTATCTCCCTGTGCTATGTGGCTGCTTCCCACCAGCTATCTGTTTTACATTTGGTAGTGTATGTATGCCCATGCCACTCTCTCACTTTGTCCCAGCTTACCTGTCCCCCTCCCCGTATTCTCAAGTCCATTCTCTAGTAGGTCTGTGTCTTTATTCCCGTCTTGCCCCTAGGTTCTTTATGACCATTTGTCTTTTAGATTCCATATATATGTGTTAGCATATGGTATTTGCTTTTCTCTTTCTGACTTACTTCACTCTGTATGACAGACTCTAGGTCCATCCACCTCACTACAAATACCTCAATTTCATTTCTTTTTATGGCTGAATAATATTCCATTGTATATATGTGCCACATCTTCTTTATCCATTCATCTGTTGATGGACACGTAGGTTGCTTCCATGTCCTGGCTATTGTAAATAGAGCTGCAGTGAACATTTTGGTACATGACTCTTTTTGAATTACGGTTTTCTCAGGGTATATGCCCAGTAGTGGGATTGCTGGGTCGTATGGTAGTTCTATTTGTAGTTTTTTAAGGAACCTCCATACTGTTCTCCATAGTGGCTGTATCAATTTACATTCCCACCAACAGTGCAAGAGGGTTCCCTTTTCTCCACACTCTCTTCAGCATTTATTTATTTATTAATTATTTTTTTAATTTAAAAAATTTTTAAAACAACTTTATTGGAGTATAATTGCTTTACAATGGTGTGTTAGTTTCTCCTTTATCACAAAGTGAATCATTTATACATATACATATGTTCCCATATTTCTTCCCTCTTGTGTCTCCCTCTCTCCCACCCTCCTTATCCCACCTCTCTAGGTGGTCACAAAGCACCCAGCTGATCTCCCTGTGCTATGCGGCTGCTTCCCACTAGCTATCTATTTTACATTTGGTAGTGTATATATGTCCTTGCCACTCTCTCACTTTGTTACAGCTTACCCTTCTCCCTCCCCATATCCTCAAGTCCATGCTCTAGTAGGTCTGTGTCTTTATTCCCGTCTTACGCCTAGGTTCTTCATGCCTTTTTTTTTTTTTTTTTTAGATTCCATGTATATGTGTTAGTATACGGTATTTCTTTTTCTTTATCTGACTTACTTCACTCTGTATGACAGACTCTAGGTCCATCCACCTCACTACAAATACCTCAATTTCGTTTCTTTTTATGGCTGAGTAATATTCCATTGTACATATGTGCCACATCTTCTTTATCCATTCATCCGATGATGGACACTTAGGTTGCTTCCATCTCCTGGCTATTGTAAATAGAGCTGCAATGAACATTTTGGTACATGACTCTTTGAATTATGGTTTTCTCAGTGTATATGCACAGTAATGGGATTGCTGGGTCGTATGGTAGTTCTATTTGTAGTTTTTTAAGGAACCTCCATACTGTTCTCCATAGTGGCTGTATCAATTTACATTCCCACCAACAGTGCAAGAGTGTTCCCTTTTCTCCACACCCTCTCCAGCATTTATTGTTTCTAGATTTTTTGATGATGGCCATTCTGACTGGTGTGAGGTGATGCCTCATTGTAGTTTTGATTTGCATTTCTCTAATGATTAATGATGTTGAGCATTCTTTCATGTGCTTGTTGGCCATCTGTATATCTTCGTTGGAGAAATGTCTATTTAGTTCTTCTGCCCATTTTTGGATTGGGTTGTTTGTTTTTTTGATATTGAGCTGCATGAGCTGCTTGTAAATTTTGGATATTAATCCTTTGTCAGTTGCTTCATTTGCAACTGTTTTCTCCCATTCTGAGGGTTGTCTTTTGGTCTTGTTTATGGTTTCCTTTGCTGTGCAAAAGCTTTTAAATTTCATTATGTCCCATTTGTTTACTTTTGTTTTTATTTCCATTTCTCTAGGAGGTGGGTCAAAAAGGATCTTGCTGTGATTTATGTCATAGAGGGTCTGCCTGTGTTTTCCCTAAGAGTTTGATAGTTTCTGGCCTTACATTTAGGTCTTTAATCCATTTTGAGCTTATTTTTGTGTATGGTGTTAGGGAGTGTTCTAATTTCATACTTTTACATGTAGCTGTCCAGTTTTCCCAGCACCACTTATTGAAGATGCTTTCTTTTTGCCACTGTATATTCTTGCCTCTCTTATCAAAGATAAGGTGACCATATGTGCGTGGGTTTATCTCTGGGCTTTCTATCCTGTTCCATTGATCTATATTTCTGTTTTTTTGCCAGTACCATAGTGTCTTTTTTTTTTTTTTTTTTTTTTCTTGCCGTACGCGGGCCTGTCATGTTGTGGCCTCTCCCATTGCGGAGCACAGGCTCTGGACACACAGGCTCAGTGGCCGTGGCTCACAGGCCCAGCCGCTCCGCAGCATGTGGGATCTTCCCGGACCGGGGCACGAACCCGTGTCCCCTGCATTGGCAGGTGGACTCTCAACCACTGTGCCACCAGGGAAGCCCTGTTGGAAGATTTTTAATCACGATTTCAATTTCAGTACTTGTGTTTGGTCTGTTCATATTTTCTATTTCTTCCTGGTTAAGTCTCAGAAGGTTGTGCATTTCTAAGAATTTGTCCATTTCTTGCAGGTTGTCCATTTTATTGGCATACAGTTGCTTGCAGTAATCTCTCATAATCCTTTGTATTTCTGCAGTGTCAGTTGTTACTTCTCCTTTTTCATTTCTCATTCTATTGATTTGAGTCTTCTCCCTTTTTTTCTTGATGAGTCTGGCTAATGGTTTATCAATTTTGTCTATCTTCTCAAAGAACCAGCTTTTAGTTTTATTGAACTTTGCTATCATTTCCTTCATTTATTTTTCAGTTATTCTGATCTGATCTTTGTGATTTCTTTCCTTCTGCTAACTTTGGGTGTTTTTTTTTTTGTTTGTTTTTTCTTTCTCTAATTGCTTTAGGTGTAAGGTTAGGTTGTTTATTTGAGACTTTTCTTGTTTGTTAAGGTAGGAGTATATTGCTATAAACTTCTCTCTTAGAACTGCTTTTGCTGTTTTTTACCTTGCTCCTTCATCTGCTGTGTGTTTCTCTGTCTTCTCATTTTGTTTAACTTACTGTGTTTGGGATCTCCTTTTCGCAGGCTGCAGGTTCATAGTTCCCGTTGTTTTTGGTGTCTGCCCCCAGTGGCTAAGGTTGGTTTAGTGAGTTGTGTAGGCTTCCTGGTGGTGGAGACTAGTGCCTGTGTTCTGGTGGATGAGGCTGGATCTTGTCTTCTTGTGGGGAGACAAGATCTTGTCCACGTCTTGTGGTGTGTTTTGGGGTGTCTGTGGCCTTATTATGTTTTTAGGCAGCCTTTCTGCTAATGGGTGGGGTTGTGTTCCTGTCTTGCTAGTTGTTTGGCATAGGGTGTTCAGCACTGTAGCTTGCTGGTTGTTGAGTGGAGCTTGATTTTGACGTTGAGATGGAGATCTCTGAGGGACTTTTGCCATTTGATATTATGTGGAACTGGGAGGTCTCTTGTGGACCCCTGTCCTGAACTTGGCTCTCCCACCTCTGAGGCACAGCCCTGACGCCTGGCTGGAGCACCAAGAGCCTGTCATCCACACAGCTCAGAATAAAAGAGAGAAAAAGAAAGAAAGAAAGAAAGAAGAAGGTAAAATAAAATAAAGTTATTAAAATAAAAAATAATTTAAAAAAATTTTTTTAAGTAGTAAGAAAAAAAGAAAGAAAAGAGCAACCAAACCAAAAAACAAATCCACCAGTGGTAATAAGCGCTAAAAACTATACTAAAAAATAAAACAAAACGAAAAATCAGACAGAACCCTTGAACAAATGGTAAAAGCAAAGCTACACAGACAAAATCACACACAGAAGCATACATATACACAGTCACAAAAAGAGAAAAAGGGAAAAAAATATATATATTGTTGCTCCCAAACTCTACCTGCTCAATTTGGGATGATTCGTTGTCTATTCAGGTATTCCACAGTTGAAAGGCACATCAAGTTGATTGTGGAGATTTAATCTGCTGCTCCTGGGGCTGCTGGGAAAAATTTCCCTTTCTCTTCTTTGTTTTCACAGCTCCTGGGGTTCAGCTTTGGATCTGGCCCTGCCTCTGCATGTAGGTCACCTTAGGGCGTCTGTTCTTGCTTAGACAGGACGGGGTTAAAGTAGCAGCTGATTGGGGGGGCTCTGGCTCACTCAGCCTGGGGGAAGGGAGGGGTACAGAGTGCGGGGAGAGCCTGCTGTGGCAGAGGCCGGTGTGACGTTGCGGTAGCCTGAGGCACACAATGTGTTCTCCTGGGGAAGTTGTCCCTGGATCATGGGACCCTGGCAGTGTCGGGCTGCACAGGCTCCCTGGATGGGAGGTGTGGATAGTGACTTGTGCTTGCACACAGGCTTCTTGGTGGCTGCAGCAGCAGTCTTAGCGTCCCATGCCCATCTCTGGAGTCCGCGCTGGTAGCTGTGGCTCATGCCCATCTCTGGAGCTTCTTTAAGTGGAGCTCTTAATCCCCTCTCCTTGCACACCAGGAAATAAAGAGGCAAGAAAAAGTCTCTTGCCTCCTTGGCAGCTCCAGACATTTTCCCGGACTCCCTCCTGGCTAGCTGTGGCTCAGTAGCCCCCTTCAGGCTGTATTCATGCAGCCAACACCAGTCCTCTCCTTGGAGTCTGACCTGCGACGCCCAAGCCTCAGCTCCTAGCCCCCTCCCACTCCAGCGTGTGAGCAGGCAAGCCTCTTGGGCTGGTAAGTGCTGGTCGGCACTGATCCTCTGCAGGAATCTCTCCATTTTGCCCTCCGCACTCCTTTTGCTGCCCTCTCCTCCATGGCTCCGAAGCTTCCCCACTCTGCCACCCACAGTCTCTGCCCACGAAGGGGCCTCCTAGTGTGTGGAAACCTTTCCTCCTTCATAGCTCCCTCCCACTGGTGCAGGTCCCATCCGTATTCTTTTTTCTCTGTTTTTTCTGTTGCCCTACCCAGGTATGTGGGGAATTTCTTGCCTTTTGGGGGGTCTGAGGTCTTCTGCCAGCGTTCAGTAGGTGTTGTGTAGGAGTTCCACATGTAGATGTATTTCTGATATATTTGTGGGGAGGAAGGTGATCTCCATGTCTTACTCTTCTGCCATCTTGAAGCTCCTCCTCTCATATCAGTTTTAGATGTTCTGTCAGTGAAGAATGTGGGTCATCTTGACTGGTCTCTGCTGCAAGTTGTAGGCCAGAACCTGGGTGTCAGCCATCCTGGGTTGTTGTTGGGAGGCTCTGGAAAGAGTCTGCTTGCAAGTTCACTCACGTTGTTTGTGGAATAAAGTTCCTTGGAGTGGAAGGGCTGAGGTCGGGTTTCCTGGCTGGCTGTCAACTGTGTACCATCCTTAGCTCCTAGAGACCCCACTCAGGGCCCCTAGTCTCACAGCCACCAACAGCTCATCACACCTTTGTCAGACTTGCATCTCTCTCTTTAGGGCTTTTTGTATATATTATCATGTCATCTGGAAATAGTAAGTTTTACTCCTTTTTTTCCACTTTGGATGACTTTTATTTCATTTTCTTTCCTAATTGCTGTGGCTAGGACTTCCAATACTGTGTTGAATAAAAGTGGTAAGAGTAGGCATCCTTGTCTTGTTCTTGATCTTAGAGGAAAGCTTTCAGCTTTTCACCATTGAGTAGGACGTTAGCTGTGGGTTTGTCATATATGGCTTTTGTTATGTGGAAGTACATTTTCTATATCCACTTTGTTGAGAGTTTTTAATCCTGAATAGATCTATTGAGATGATCATATGATCTTTATCCTTCATTTTGTTATTGTTAGCTAGTATCACATTGATTGATTTTTGTGGATATCCAACCATCCTTGCATCCCTGGAATAAATCCTACTTGATCATGGTGTATGATCCTTTTAATGTATTGTTGGATTTGGTTTGCTAGTATTTTGTTGAGTATTTTTGCATCTGTGTTCATCAAGGGTATTGGCATTTCTATTTCCTGTTCTTTTCTTCCTCCCTCCCTCTCTCTCTCTGTCTCTCTGTCTCTCTCTCTCTCTTTCTTTCTGGTTGTTGTCTTGTCTTTGTATGCTTTTGGTATCATGGTAATGCTGGCTTCGTAAAATGTGTTTGGAAGGTTTTCCTCCCATTCAGTTTTTTTTGGTAAAGTTTGAGAAGGGTAAGTCTTTGAGTGTTTTGTAGAATTCACCAGTGAAGCTGCCTGGTCCTGGGCTTTTGTTTTATGGGAGATTTTTGATTACTGTTTCAATCTTCCTACTAGTAATTGATCTATTAAGATTTATATTTCTTTATAATTCAGTCTTGCAAGATTATATGTTTCTAGGAATTTATCCAGTTCTTCTAGTTGTCTAATTTGTGGGCATATAATTGTTCATAGTAATCTCTTATGATCCTTTGTAGTTCTGTGGTATCTGTTGTAACTTCTTTTTTATCTCTGATTTAATTTATTTGAGTTCTCTCTTTTTCTTGGTTAATCTAGCTAAAGGTTTGTTGATTTTATTTATATTTTCAAAGAACCAGTTCTTAGTTTCACTGATTTTTTTAAAATTTTTTTATTGTTTTATTTTTTTTAACATCTTTATTTGAGTATAAGTGTTTTACAATAGTGTGTTAGTTTCTCCTTTACAACAAAGTGAATCAGTTATACATATACATATGTTCCCATATCTCTTCCCTCTTGTGTCACCCTCCCTCCAACCCTCCCTATCCCACCCCTCTAGGTGGTCCCAAAGCACAGAGGTGAGCTCCCTGTGCTATGCTGCAGCTTCCCACTAGCTATCTGATTTACATTTGGTAGTGTGTATATGTCCCTGCCACTCTCTCACATCGTCACAGCTTACCCTTCCCCCTCCCCATATCCTCAAGTCCATGCTCTAGTAGGTCTGTGTTTTATTCCCATCCTACCACTAATCTCTTCATGACTTTTTTTTTTTTTTTTTAGATTCCGTATATATGTGTTAGCATACGGTATTTGTTTTTATCTTTCTGACTTACTTCACTCTGTATGACAGACTCCAGGTCTATCCACCTCATTAGAAATAACTCAGTTTCATTTCTTTTTATGGCTGAGTAATATTCCATTGTATATATGTGCCACATCTTCTTTATCCATTCATCTGTTGATGGACACTTAGGTTGCTTCCATGTCCTGGCTATCGTAAATAGAGCTGCAATAAACATTTTGGTACATGACTCTTTTTGAATTATGGTTTTCTCAGGGTATATGCCCAGTAGTGGGATTGCTGGGTCATATGGTAGTTCTATTTGTAGTTTTTTAAGGAACCTCCATACTGTTCTCCATAGTGGCTGTATCAATTTACATTCCCACCAGCAGTGCAAGAGTGTTCCCTTTTCTCCACACCCTCTCCAGCATTTATTGTTTCTAGAGTTTTTGATGATGGCCAATCTGACTGGTGTGAGATGATATCTCATTGTAGTTTTGATTTGCATTTCTCTAATGATTAATGATGTTGAGCATTCTTTCATGTGCTTGTTGGCAATCTGTATATCTTCTTTGGAGAAATGTCTATTTAGTTCTTCTGCCCATTTTTGGATTGGGTTGTTTGTTTTTTTGTTATTGAGCTGTATCAGTTGTTTATAAATTTTGGATATTAATCCTTTGTCAGTTGCTTCATTGGCAAATATTTTCTCCCATTCTGAGGGTTGTCTTTTGGTCTTGTTTATGGTATCCTTTGCTGTGCAAAAGCTTTTAAGTTTCATTAGATCCCATTTGTTTATTTTTGTTTTTATTTCCATTTCTCTAGGAGATGGGTCAAAAAGGATCTTGCTGTGATTTATGTCATAGAGTGTTCTGCCTATGTTTTCCTCTAAGAGTTTGATAGTTTCTGGCCTTACATTTAGGTCTTTAACCCATTTTGAGTTTATTTTTGTGTGTGGTGTTAGGGAGTGTTCTAATTTCATACTTCTACAGGTAGCTGTCCAGTTTTCCCAGCACCACTTATTGAAGATGCTTTCTTTTTGCCACTGTATATTCTTGCCTCCCTTATCAAAGATAAGGTGACCATATGTGCGTGGGTTTATCTCTGGGCTTTCTATCCTGTTCCATTGATCTATATTTCTGTTTTTGTGCCAGTACCATACTGTCTTGATTACTGTGGCCTTGTAGTATAGTCTGAAGTCAGGGAGCCTGATTCCTCCAGCTCCATTTTTCATTCTCAAGATTGCTTTGGCTATTCGGGGTCTTTTGTGTTTCCATACAAATTGTGAAATTCTTTGTTCTAGTTCTGTAAAAAATGCCAGTGGTAATTTGATAGGGATTGCATTGAATCTGTAGATTGCTTTGGGTAGTAGAGTCATTTTCACAATGTTGATTCTTCTAATCCAAGAACATGGTATATTTCTCCACCTATTTGTATCATCTTTAATTTCTTTCATCAGTGTCTTATAGTTTTCTGCATACAAGTCTTTTGTCTCCTTAGGTAAGTTTATTCCTAGATATTTTATTCTTTTTGTTGCAATGGTAAATGGGAGTGTTTTCTTAATTTCCCTCTCAGATTTTTCATCATTAGTGTATAAGAATGCCAGAGATTTCTGTGCATTAATTTTGTATCCTGCTACTTTACCGAGTTCATTGATTAGTTCTAGTAGTTTTCTGGTAGCATCCTTAGTATTCTCTATGTATAGTATCATGTCATCTGCAAACAGTGACAGCTTTACTTCTTCTTTTCCTATTTGGATTCCTTTTATTTCTTTATTTTCTCTGATTGCTGTGGCTAGAACTTCCAAAACTAGGTTGAATAAGAGTGGTGAGAGTGGGCAACCTTGTCTTGTTCCTGATCTTAGTGGAAATGGTTTCAGTTTTTCACCATTGAGAACAATGCTGGCTGTGGGTTTGTCATATATGGCCTTTATTATATTGAGGAAAGTTCCCTGTATGCCTACTTTCTGCAGGGTTTTTATCATAAATGGTGTTGAATTTTGTCAAAAGCTTTCTCTGCATCTATTGAGATGATCATATGGTTTTTCTTCTTCAGTTTGTTGATATGGTGTATCACGTTGATTGATTTGCGTATATTGAAGAATCCTTGCATTCCTGGAATAAACCCCACTTGATCATGGTGTATGATCCTTTTAATGTGCTGTTGGATTCTGTTTGCTAGTATTTTGTTGAGGATTTTTGCATCTATGTTCATCAGTGATATTGGCCTGTAGTTTTCTTTCTTTGTGACGTCTTTGTCTGGTTTTGGTATCAGGGTGATGGTGGCCTCATAGAATGAGTTTGGGAGTGTTCCTCCCTCTGCTATCTTTTGGAAGAGTTTGAGAAGGATAGGTGTTAGCTGTTCTCTAAATGTTTGATAGAATTCGCCTGTGAAGCCATCTGGTCCTGGGCTTTTGTTTGTTGGAAGATTTTTACTCACAGTTTCAATTTCAGTGCTTGTGATTGGTCTGTTCATATTTTCTATTTCTTCCTGGTTCAGTCACTGATATTTTAAAATTGTTTTTTAGTCTCTATTTTATTTATTTCCAATCTGATCTTTATTATTTCCGTCCTTCTACTGATTTTGAGCTTCATTTGTTGTTTCCTTTAGGTGTAAAGTTATATTGTTTTTTAATTTTGTTGCAGTTGTTGTTCATTTGTTTCTTGAGTTAGGTCTCTGTTCTTATGAACTTTTCTCTTAGAACTGCTTTTGCTGCATCCTAAAGATTTTGGTATGTCGAATTTGTTTTCATTTGTCTCTAGGTATTTTTTGATTTCTTCTTTGATTCGTTTGATGACCCATTGGTTGTTCAGTAGTGAGTTGTCTAATCTCCATGTTTTTGTGTTTTTTCCCATTTTCTTTTCTTGTGATTGATTTCTAGTTTCATAGCACTGTGGTCAGAGAATATGCTTGACATGATTTCAGTCTTCTTGAATTTATTGAGACTTGCTTTGTGACCTGACATGTAACCTTATCCTGGAGAGTGTTCCATGTGCATTTGAGAATGTGTATTCTGCTTTTGCATGCAATGTTCTGTATATATTCATTAAGTACCTCTGCTTTAATGTATCATTTAAGTTCAGTGTTTTCTTATTGATTTTCTATCTGGATGATCTCTACATTGATGTAAGGTGGGTGTTAAATTCCCTACTATTATTGTATTGCCTTCATTTTCTCTCTAAGTTCATTAATATTTGCTTTATATGTATCCTGGTGCTTCTATGTTGGGTGCATATATATTTTTTTTATTTTTTATTTTTTTTGCGATACGCGGGCCTCTCACTGTTGTGGCCTCTCCCTTTGCGGAGCACAGGCTCCGGACGCGCAGGCTCAGGGGCCATGGCTCACGGGCCCAGCCGCTCCGCGGCATGTGGGAAAATCTCGGACCGGGCCTCGAACCCATGTCCCCTGCATCGGCAGGCGGATTCTCAACCATTGCACCACCAGGGAAGCCCAGGGTGTATATATATTTATAAATATTATATCTTCTTGCTGAACTGACCCCATCATCATCATTATGTAATGTCTTTCCTTGTTTTTTATTAAAATCTTTGTTTTAAAGTGTATTTTGTCTGAAAGTATAGCTACTCCAGCTATCTTTTCATGCCTGTTAGCCAAGGAGTATCTTTTTCCAGCCCTTCAGTTTCAGTGTATGTGTGTCCTTTCTTCTGAAGTGAGTCTCTTGTAGGCAGCATATAGATGGGCCTTGTTTTTTCATCCATTCAGCCACTTTCTTTTGATTGGCAAATTTAGTCTATTTACATTTAAAGTAATTATTGATAGGTATGTACTTACTGCCATTTTGTTAAATTTTTTCTGGTTGTTTTTGTAGTTCTTCTGTGTTCCTTTCTTCTTTTCTTTATCTCTTCCTTTGTGTTGTGGTGGTTTTCTTTAGTGTTATGTTATTCCTTTCTCATATTCTTTTGTGTATGTACTATAAGTTTTTTCCTTGTGGTTGCTGTGAGATTCACATATGACATCCTATGTAAATAGTAGCCTGTTTAAGTTGGTAGCAACTTAAGGCTTTGGAATGGGTTCAAATTTATCTTTTTACTCCCTCTCTCCAACGTTTTATACTTTTGATGACACATTTTATATCTTTTTATTTTATACATCCCTTAATTAATATTGTAATTTTAGTTACTTTTACTAGTCTTTTAACTTTCATGCTTGCTTAATAAGTGATCTACTACCTTTATTATATATTTGCCTTTTCCAGTGAGATTTTTACTTTCATATTTTTTTTATTATTGATTAGTGCCATTCCTTTCAACTTAAAGAAGTCCCTTCAATATTTCTTCTAGGGCTGGTTTAGTGGTGATAATTCCTTTAGCTTTTGCTTATCTTGATCTGTCCTTCAATTCTGAATGATAACCTTACTGCTTAGAGAATTTTGGTTGCAATTCTTTCCTTTTCAGAACTTTGAATATGTCATGCTACTTCCTTCTGGCCTGTAAAGTTTCTGCTGAAAAATCTGCTGAAAGCCTTATTTCATTTCCCTTGCATATAACACGTTTTTTTCTTGCTGCTTTTAGGAGTCTCTTTATTCTTAACTTTTACCATTTCAATTATGATGTGTCTTTGTGTCTGTCTCTTTGTCTTCATCTTATTTGGAATTCTCTGGGCTTGCTGGACCTGAATATCTGTTTCTTTCCTTACATTAGGGAAGTTTTCAGTGACTCTTTCTTTAGATAATGTTTTTTGGCCCTTTCTTTTTCTCTTCTCCTTCTACGACCCCTATAATGTGAATGTTATTCTGCTTGGTATTGTCCCAAGGGTCCCTTAAGGTATCTTTACATTTTTTCTTTCTTTTTTCATTTTGCTTCTCTGTCTGATGAGTTCCATTGTTTTGTCTTCCAGCTCACTTCTTCACTGTAATTCATCCAGTCAGTTGTTGAATCCCTCTGGTGTATTTTTCAGTTCAGGTATAACTTCTGTTTGATACTTGCTTATATTTTTAATTTTTTTGTTAAGTTCTCTGTTCATCCATTTTTCTCTTCAGTTCAGTGAGTGTATATATATATATATTTTTTTTTTTTAACTTTTTTTTTTTTTGCGGTATGTGGGCCTCTCACTGTTGTGGCCTCTCCCGTTGCGGAGCACAGGCTCTGGACGCGCAGGCTCAGCAGCCATGGCTCATGGGCCTAGCCACTCCACGGCATGTGGGATCTTCCTGGACTGGGGCATGAACCCGTGTCCCCTGCATTGGCAGGCGGACTCTCAACTACTGCGCCACCAGGGAAGCCCCTCAGTGAGTATATTTATGCCCATTACTTTGAACTCTTTTTCAGGTAGATTGCTTAACAATGTTTTGTTTTAGTTCTTTTTCTGAGGTTTTGTCTTGTTTTTTCAATTGGAACATATTCTTTTGTCTCCTCATTTTGCCTGATCCTCTGTTTATTTCTATGTATTGAGTATATCAGCTCTCTCTCCCAGTTTTAAAGGAGTGGCCTTATTTAGGAGATGTCCTTTGGGGCTCAGAAGAGCAGTGCCACCTGGCCACCAGAGCTAGGTGCTCAACCCATATGTGGGCTGTGTACACCCTACTGTTGTTGCCAGGGACTGCTGGTGGGCAGGCCTGGCTTCTGGACTTGCTGTGTGGCCCTGAAGCAGCTGCTGGTGGGCATGGTTATTGCTCGGCTGGCTGTGAGGTCTGGCCAAGACACAGGGGTGGGTAAGGCTCTCATTGGTGCATGCCCACTGGTGCTTTCAGGTTAGGTGGAGGATTCTAAAATGGCACCTGCCAGTGCTGTTATTAGCAGGGTAGACTGAAATCGCATAAATGGCTCATGCCAGTGACTCAGTCCCTGGGAAGTATCCTAACTTGTTCCTGCCTCTCCGGCAGTTGCTTCAAGATTAATAAATATGTCCCTTTCACTTATGGTCCATGGGCTTTCCAGTCTGTTGTTTTTGCACCGGTTTTCAGGTACAGTGAATTTATGCGTGAGCCCTTTAGGAGTACATTTTCTGTTCCCTGAAGCTCTGTAGTTTTCCTGGACATATTCTCTGTTGATTTTCAAAGCCAGGTCTTTTGAGGGCTTGTATTTCCTGTGCAGGACCTAGGGGTTGGTGTGGAGCTCAAATCCCTTACCCCTGAGGGAAAAGATTTGTTCTTTTGTGATCCCCCCCAATTGTGAATCACTGTGGCTGGGTATGGGTTTTTCCTTGGTGAGACTGTGTCTCTACCTCTATTCCCTATCTCAATGATGTCCTTTTACCCTTTGTTGTGGAGTTTCTGTTTATCCAGTTTTCAGGTCCCTTTCTGAGGGAATTATTCCATATGTAGTTGTAGATTTGTTGTGTTCATCAGAGGAGGTGAGTTTAGGATCTTCCTACACCACCACCTTCAACCCTTTCAAAGTTAACTTTCATTGTAGAAAAAATTGGAACAATATAGAATAAGTAAATAAGAGGAAATCTGTTATTCTGCCATCCAGGGATAACCAGTACTAATAATTTGTTGCCTCCCCCCACCTCTTTTTTTTAGCATGTATTGCTTTTCAAAATACGTAGTTGACATCATACTGTATATTGTAGAGATACGGTTAATGTATCAGCATAGTCAGTGCAGTAAGCAGGTGAGAGGATTCAGGGCTAAGACTGGCTGAGGAGACAGTACATTCATGCTCACCAGGAGGTGCTTTTCATTTAGAGGAATTGGTATATTTGTTTTTTTTTTCATATGGCTAAATTTGAATAACTTACATGCATGTTTGAAGCAGCTCCGCTTTTTAATAATCTCTTATCCTACTTTTTTTCTGATAACATATTATGGACATTTTCCCATATCAAAAAATCCTACTTTTTTCCCACTCCATCTTTACCATCTGATTGACTGAGAACTTGCAGTGATATAGGATATATTAATTGAATAGGCCCTTGATAGTCTAAAAGAATATGTCTCACATCTCTTGGGTATATCTTAAAATTGTGCTATCCAATAGAAATGATGTACGCTACATATGTAATTTCAAATTTTATAGTAGCCACATTTTAAAAAGTAAAAAGAAAATAGGTGAAATGAATTTTAATGTTATATTTTGTTTAGTATAACTAAAATATTATCATTGCAACATATTCAATATAAAAAATTATTGAGCTGTTTTATAGTCTTTTTTTTTTTCTTATTAAGCCTTCAAACTCCAGTTTATATTTTCCACTTACAGCACATATCAATTCAGACTAGCCACATTTCAAGTGCTCCATAGTTACATGTGGCTAGTATTAGCACAGTCCTAGAGCAGGGGTCCGCAACCCCTAGGCCACAGACCAGTACTGGTCCGTGGAGTGTTAGGAGCGAGGCTGCACAGCAGGAGGTGAGTGGTGGGCGAGTGAGTGAAGCTTCATCTGCCACTCCCTATCGCTCTCATTACTGCCAGAACC
The DNA here is from genome assembly GCF_026419965.1 of Kogia breviceps. Classification (NCBI taxonomy): domain Eukaryota; kingdom Metazoa; phylum Chordata; class Mammalia; order Artiodactyla; family Physeteridae; genus Kogia; species Kogia breviceps. Next base: position 103,268,627 of record NC_081312.1, read on the forward strand.
ATCCCCTCTTCCCCACCCCGACCCATCCATGGAAAAATTGTCTTCCATGAAACCTGTCCCTGGTGCCAGAAAGGTTGGGGACTGCTGTCCTGGAGTATATTATTTTCCCCATAAGATGTGATAAGATAGCACTTTGCAGGTACTCTAGAGAGGGGTGTAAAGAGAAGAAAATAGCAAAGCCAGGGTGCACCATGGATGCTGAGTACTCATTTTGGTGTCTCATGAAATTTTAAAACTTTGCCTCAATAAAATTACATATTCCTGTACTTACAGATCTTCATGTTACATAATAATGTTAAATTTGTAGTTGCCCAGAGGTTTACTGCATCTAATACTTGAAGTAATTCTCAGATAGTAAGATCAAATCCATATACTAAGGATTTTGTATAACGAAGAGTTTGCAAGAGTTTAAGACCTGAGTAGAAATAAATTTTTATTAATCCTGCACAGAAAACCTTTATGAAGTGAGTAACAAAGACATGCACATGTTACATATGCACATATAAATTATATATCTATATATATATACACACATGCACCCATTTATCATAATCCTTATCATTACTCTCAAGAAACAGTAGCAATTAAAATCATTCTCTTCTTTTTAAAATGAATTTGTGACATGATAAGAAAGATGTAGCATGACCGGGAACATTCCTAAGGTTAGTGATATAAACTGAATGTATAATATAAAGTAGAAGAATATTGAAAAAGCTTTGCTTTAATTTAGTTTGTGATCATGTGACAGAAAAGATTCCTTAACATCTCTAAGCTTTATTTTGTTCTGTAAGATGGAGATAATCCTGCCCTTTTCTCTTTTATTCTATTCTATTCTATTCTATCTATGTATCTATCTATTTATTTATTTATTTATGGCTGTGTTGGGTCTTCATTGCTGTGTGCAGGCTTTCTCTAGCTGTGGTGTGAGCAGCGGCTACTCTTCATTGCGGTGTGCTGGCTTCTCATTGTGGTGGCTTCTCGTTGCAGTGCACAGGCTCTAGGTGTGTGGGCTTCAGTAATTGTGGCACGTGGGCTTCAATAGTTGTGGCTCATGGGCTCTAGAGCGCAGGCTCAGTAGTTGTGGTGCACGGGCTTAGTTGCTCCCTGGCATGTGGGATCTTCCCAGACCAGGGCTTGAACCAGTGTCCCCTGCATGGCAGGTGGATTCTTAACCACTGAGCCACCAGGGAAGTGCCCCAATCCTGCCCTTTTTTCTTAATATAATTTTGATTATCAAATTAGATGAATGAAGGCTGAAGGGACGTACCTTATTCATCTTTTTGTCACCATGATTTAGTATAGGGTCTGACATGCTGATACCCTATAAATATTGAATTCAAAGGCTGGATATATATAAAAGAACTTTCTAAACTGAGAATCCTACAAGTGGAAGCTATTATTTTTACTGTACTTCCTTTGTACTATTTCTTCTTATTTAAGTTATTTACTGGAATATGAGAAGTGTAATAATTAATATTTGCCTATACAATCAATGAATAGGATTGCCCATTGTGGTTGTATTTTTCCATACTATTAATATTTTATTTATCAAATTTTGTTTTAAACATTATATATATTTCTAAAATATGTTATAATTATTTTATTTTAAAAGATGTTTAGCACTTAAATATCTTTACATATGTTAAGAGTATACAGTTAGAAATTTTGTTGTTATTGTGAGATAGACATGACTGTTTTTACTGTGCCCAATTTTACCAACTTAAAAATAAGACTAATTGAGACACAAATGCAAGCTCATTGAATGCCAAAATTTTGGAGGCAAAGGAGCAATATTTAAATTACTCGACTATGGTCTAGTAACTAGAAAATGACTCCAATAAGAATGACTTTCTTGGGACTTCCCTGGTGGCACAGTGGTTAAGAATCCACCTGCCAGCACAGGAGACACAGGTTTGAGCCCTGGTCTGGGAAGATCCCACATGCCGTGGAGCAACTAAGCCCGTGGGCCACAACTACTGAGCCTGCACTCTAGAGCCCACGAGCCACAACTGCTGAGCCCATGCACGGCCACTACTGAAGCCCTCATGCTCTAGGGCCTGCATGCCGCAACTACTGAGCCTGTGTGCTGCAACTACTGAAGCCCGCCCGCCTAGAGCCCGTGCTCCGCAACAAGAGAAGCCACTGCAATGAGAAGCCCACGCACTGCAATGAAGAGTAGCCCCTGCTTGCTGCAACTAGAGAAAGCCCGTGCGCAGCAATGAAGACCCAATGCAGCCAACAAAATAAAAAAATAATTTTAAAAATGGCTTTCTTATTTCTATAATGATGGGAGAAACTCCATCTTTTTCCTCTACAACGGATGCAGCACTTCATAAATGCTTAGTGTGGAACTAAAACAAAATCATAATGAAAGAGCAAGTAATGTTCACCCAGAACAGCATTTCAAAGTGATCTTCAGGAAAACATTAGCTTTTTCTAGCATCAGTTACGAGTTTCTGTAACTGCACGCTTACTGAGCCATCTGTAGCAGTTAAAAATTTAGATATTTCCCATTTTTAGGGTACATTCCTCCATTTCTAGGGTTATTTCCCATTTTCAGGTATATTTCTTTTATCTATTATGCATGAAGGAAGCAACTTCCATGTGAGATAGCATGTGCAGTGTGACATATGCCTTGTTGTTTCCTGGGAGTAAGTGAGGAACTTTAGGTAGCAGCTGAATGTTGGCAGTGTACTAGGACACCATTAACTAAATGATACTCTCTGGGAGTAGTAGGAATAGTTTTCTGTTTTCATTATATTCCCCCACTTCCACCTTCACCCCAAAACTTTGAGTATCTTTGGGTATTTGGTAACAGAAAGATAACAAATCACGCTTGATTTTTTTTTTTCTCCACATGACAGTAAATATTAAAATTTTTGATGAGAAGAAATACAGTGCATATTACTAAAACATATATGCAGTGGCAGTGTAGACCAGTTGGCCAAATGAAAAATGAGTGATCTGTTGATGAAATGAAATGATTTGCCTTAGTTCAAGGCAGGGAAAAGGGAACTAGCTCCTTCTCTTCCCTTGTTGATCTTTCCCCCTGATGGCTAGATATGCATTTTTTTAGGCAGTTCTGTTATGAAAAATTCTCTGCTTATTTCTATTCCATTCTGAATTTTACTGTTTGGTACTGTGCTTAGGTATAAGGGCAAGAGGATTGAAATCTTGTCCTTTTTCTTTAATTTCATTTCTTATGTATCTTGCATCTGCTCATTCTTCGCTTAGAAAATACTAGTAATAATTGGTTAAAACAAGAAGTTAACTTCGTAACTGCTGATTGTAATCTAGTTCTGAATAATTTTTTTATTAGGCCCTTAAAAGTTTGAATCCAAATCAGCAAAAGCTCCCAAGAACAGTAAACTAGCACATTTAATATATACCAAATTGTAGCTCATGCATTTGACAGTATGCTCTGCATTAAGTTTTGGTTCTTTGATGTTAGTGTCTGACTGATAAGTTCAAATGAATAATAATCTGTGAAAAAAAATATATTCCTAGCTTATTTGGGAATGTAGTTGAGCCATGAGCTACAACTTTTGTGTTGAGTTTTTAAAGAAGCAGAAGAAAAGGAACATGATTTTAGTCACATAAGTACTTTTCATACCCTTAACAGTTATATTATGACTAGAGCAGATTGACTGTCAATTGCTGATTGATATTTCAATTGCTGGTCCTTAGATATCATTTCTGGGAAGATATTGAGAGAATAAGAAGACAATATATTCTTAAGGTTGAGTGCTATAGTTGAACCACTGCTTGAATTGCCAGCAAATTGAACTATTCAGAGGAAAAGAAATGGTATGTATATATAGCAAAACTTTTCTCTAGGGAAGAAAAAAGAGGTGCTCATTTTTATAAGATGATTATTTTGGAGATAGTTTGCAGTTTAGGATATTGTGAACTGTTAATCTGTAAAGCACATTTATAATAAATGAGTTACAGGGTATATCTGAAAGCAGTTTTTATAGTATCTAACCTAGTTCCAGTAGCTTAGAGTATGTATTTTGAAAGTAGTATAGGATTTCTTTCTCTGATCTACTCCTTTTAAAGTTTAATTTTTCCAAGTTCCTGCCATTTATTGTATAATGTTTTGTTGGGTCTAAATGCTATGTCACGTTTCTCCAAAGAAGACGTACAGTTGACCAAGAAGCACATGAAAAGATGCTCAGCATTGCTAATTACTAGAGAAATGCAAATCAAAACTACAAGGAGACATCGCCTCACACCAGTCAGAATGGCCATGATTAAAAAGTCTAGAGGGACTTCCCTGGTAGTCCAGTGGTTAAGTTTCTGTGCTTCCACTGTGGGGGGTGCGGGTTCGATCCCTGGTTGGGGAACTAAGATCCTGCATGCCGCACAGTGTGGCCAAAAAAAAAAAAAAAAAAAAAGTCTATAAACAGCAAATGCTAGAGAAGGTGAGGAGAAAAGGGAACCCTCCTGTGCTGTTGGTGGGAATGTAAATTGGTACAGCCACAATGGAGAACAGTATAGTGGTTCCTTAAAAAACTGAAAATAGAGCTACCATATGATCCAGCAATCCCACTCCTGGGCATATATATTGGTAGAAAACCATACTTCGAAAAGATACATGCACCCAAATGTTCACTGCAGCACTATTTACAATAGCCAAGACATGGAAGCAACCTAAATGTCCATCAACAGATGAATGGATAAAGAAGATGTAATGGAATATTACTCAGCCATAAAAAAGAATGAAATAATGCCATTTGCAGCAACATAGATGGACCTAGAGATTATCATAGTAAGTGAAGTATGTTAGGCAGAGAAGGACAAATATATGGTATCACTTATATGTGAAATCTAAAAAGTGATACAAATGAACTTATTTACAAAATAGAAACAGACTCACAGACTTAGAAAACAAACTTATGGTTACCAAAGAGGAAAGGTTGGGGGAGGGATAAATTAGGAGGTTAGGATTAACGTACATGCACTATTATATAATCAACAAGGACCTCGTGTATAGCACAGTAAACTCTACTCAATATGCTGTAATAACCTATATGGGAAAAGAATAGATATATGTATATGTATAACTAAATCACTTTGCTGTACACCTGAAACTAATACAACATTGTAAATCAACTATATTCTAACAGAAAATAAAAATTATATTAAGAAATGCTATGTCATTTATTCTGACTATTCAAACAAGATTGTTCCTTTCTGTAAGAATGTTAAGGACCAAATGCTTAATTTTGGATGTTTATCTGGTTTTAGAGACAGTTAAAAAATTTTTTAAATTAAACAAGTAATAGATGAAAATATCTCAGAAGAAATCAAATGATACTGCAATATATAGAAAAAGGAGCCAAATTCCTCCTGCATGTCTCTCCCTTTCTTTATTTGCCTCCCAGGGGTAATCACTGCAGTCAGCTTGATATCTTTCCAGATCTTTTATTCTGTGTGCGTGTGTATGTGTGTGTGCAGTTTTATTTTGTCTCTCTCTCTATATTTTTTTGTCTCTATATTTTTAACATGTTGCATACGTTGTTCTGCATTTTATCCTCTATGCCAATATAGAATATCTTTTCATGTCACTACATATAGTTCTGAGTCATTCTTTAACTGCTACATAGTATTCCTTAGCATAGTTATTATAGTTTAAGTTTATTACATCTTTTGAAAAATTAAAAACGATCCTCTTGAAATAGACCCATTGTGTGCAAGCTTAGAGCTTTTAATCTGGAAATGGTGAAAACCATTTGGTTTCTTTAATTTTGTTCTCTAAGTAGGCAGAACACATTAAGTTTTTTATCAGAACTGTGGGAGGAAGCAAAAATTGATTAATCCATAGTTGGATTACTTCAACTTCTTTTAAAATGCCTGGATTGTGTCATACTGTCCTAGGTGGCTAGGTATATGATTTAATGCAATTGAAACTGAGTTGCACTTGCATCACTGAGTTTCCACTTGGAGTTGGGGAGAACAAAAATGATTACGGTTTTTCTGCAGTGAGACAGAATGGATAAAAGCAGCTTATATTTAAGCTATATAGATCTTCTTTGATGAATGTGACTAGAAAGAAAGCCCATCCATGAAGGTAGGAGTCCTGTATTTTCCTGTTCAATGTTAGATCCCCTGCACCTCCCATTGTGCCTAGTGTGACAAAGACAGGAAGATGTATGAATGAGTGAATGAGTGCATAAATGCCATATATATGAAGCATGTCAGTCTTTGAGCCATGAGTTGAAAATAACCCAGCAGTTAAGGCTGCAGAGATTGGCCTTGAATTGCATTGGTATTAACACATCTATCATGCTGAGCACCTAAGCTGTTTGATAAATTATCAGAAATTTGAGTTATTTTGCTCTCCTGCTATGTTTTTTTCTTTTGTGGTATGCGGGCCTCACTGTTGGGGCCTCTCCCGTTGCGGAGCACAGGCTCCGGACGCGCAGGCTCAGCGGCCATGGCTCACGGGCCCAGCCGCTGCGCGGCATGTGGGATCTTCCCAGACCGGGGCACGAACCCGTGTCCCCTGCATCGGCAGGCGGATTCTCAACCACTGCGCCACCAGGGAAGCCCTCTCCTGCTATGTTTTACTTTCTTTTATAAGTACTGATTCTCTTTTTTTCAGGTGGATTAGCATATCTAAGTTATTATCTAAGTTACATTTACTTAGGTAAACTTTGGCCAAACCATTCAAAATGAGCAATCATGATGAGTAGTTTTTGGTGTGTCTCCCACCAGTGGTTCCTATTTTAATTATTTCCCTATTGAGGATGATTGCTGTTTTTTGTTCAGCTTAGAAAGAAGCACTTTTTGAATGCCTGCCTTGTAACAGGGCTGATGGTAGATGCTGGGGTTCAAAAAAATGAATGAAATACCTTGGCCTTCCTGCATCTCAGTGCCCAGAGGGGAATACAAAGTTCAATTGTAGGGATATATGCTGAACCAGAATTTTGTGATTTGGTGTCAGTTTGGCCATTCTGAGATTGAGACAGTCTGTGGGCCTGGAGTTTAAAGTATCTCTAACTTCATCATGTTTTACATTCTGGCATTATTACTGAAGGAGAACCTACAGGTGAATAACCAGTTTTTAGTATGTATGTGGTGTTCTCTCCTCCCTCTTTCAATTTCTTGTGTATGAACTGCTCTGTCAGAGCAAAGACTATAAGCCATGTCTGGCCTCAGCTTCCACCTGCTATTGGAAAAAGAACTTGTCTCCCATTATCATTTCTTTGATGTTGTTTGTTATCCCTTTTCCTTGTATTAGTTTGAACACTGATATTAACATTGTCAAGATACGGCAGAATTTAGGATCCTCTGCTAGTGATTTCTTTTCCCTATTTTGGGAGGAGGTTCTAAAAAGAGAAAAACAATCCAAGCTTCTGTGTCTTTGTCCTTTCTCTTTCTCCCTTCAGGTACTTGCAGGGCACTGTTATCTCAGCCTGAGGTGGAAACAGTGCCATCCAACTATATTGCTTTTCATTTCAAGTTGGCAGCAGCTTTGGCAGCAGTGCAGTAGTTTGGTCTGGTGTTCCAACTTGTAGTTGAAAAGATTCCAGCATTCATGCCATTTAAAGTAATAGAGCCCAGTTTCCTCACATCTTTTTTCCACCCTGAATTTAGGATGGTGCCAGCACCCTTTCCTCTTGTATTTGGAGTCGACCTTTATAGGGACTCCAAATATAGGGTCCATATAGACCCATATTTCTGTGACCCTAGAATAGAAGCTCCATGAGTGTAGGACCTCTATATTCCAGCACTTAACATAGTGCCTGGACAGTATGTGAACAGCCCTACCCAGAAGACTGAGTGAATCTTTAATGCATAGATCTTTTCAGAGCAAGGGGTTGTGTTCCTATTCTTTATGTGAAGGTTTGTTGATTCCTTACAGTCCAGCAATAGCATGATGGGGCTGGACTGTCTCATAACCAGTATCATTTGCTGGGCTACTAAGAAAATTCCTATTGCTCGGCTTACCCAGGGTTAAGAGGAGAGGTTCTAAATGAAGTCTTCTTCTGGCCCTTGGTTTTGGGATCTGAGGTCCTTGTGACATTAAACGAAAATCCTTGTGCAAGGTTTTAGAGACCAGCCTTTTGGGTGTATCCACAGAAGCAGAAGTTCTTATCTTTTCAGTTGTGGCATGGTGCAGAGAGTTTCTGGAATTTCCCAGGGTACCTGTCCACTAGGTTATGTCCCAGCAAAGCTGAGATGCAGTTTATTTTTGTGTTTAAGAGCTGAGGATCTGCAGCCAGACCTCCTTGTTGGAATCTTGGCACTGACATTTCTCTTATGTGTGATCTTCAGCAAGTTACTTATTTTGCATCTCAGTTACCTCATATGTAAAATGGGAATAAAATAGTATCTAATATATAATGTCATTTGAGGATTAATATAGGCAAAGGGCTTAGAACATGCCTGGTATATAGTACAATAAATATTAATATTTACTTATTTGATGCAGAGAAAATTCATACCTATTTTAACTCATTTTCACTCTAATGTGCTTTCCTGAAAATGGTGAGAAGGCAAAGAGGTGCAGCTGATGTTCTGAGAATCTCACACAGGAGGTGTGTGGAGGCGTGTGGAGGCCCATGGAGGTGTTTTGAGCATATGATGGCACATAACATCAGCTTCTAATGCCCTCATCCATTAGCATGTGTAAGGTGGAAAACAGTAGAGAACCTTTGATCTGGGGGGCTCTAATTATCCCCATAGCAGGCCATGCTCAATTTGACAGTGTCATGATTTTTAATATTTGAAAGTTCCAGAATTGCTACTATGGGATGTAACCCTTTCTTTTTCTACCTCTCTCCTGCTTTTGCTTATACAGTTGAGTGACTACTATGCTCTACTTCCCACACAGATACCCAAATAGTTCTGACTGCTGAAATATTAGGTATCTTACTGTCAGCACATAACTTGTGTTATGAAATTTTCACTGTTACCTGGGTTTGAATCCCAGCTCTGCTAAGCTTCAGGGTCTTTTTGTTTCTTTTGTTTGTTAAACAGGATAAAAGTATCCACGTCATAGGATTGTTGTGAGAGTTAATGATGAATACAAAACACTTAGCATAGTGTGCATACGGGCTTGTAGTAAGTCTCAAATATTAGTTGCAGAGTTAACATATCTGTCAGCATCATCACTGTGGTCATTGTTTTTCCATGTTTTAAATCAGCAGTGAAAGGCAAACTCGCAGTAATCCTCATTTCTGCTTGGAATTGGGAAACTAAATGAAATGTAGCTACTCTGCTTGACATGTACTGTAACCTTTCTTTTGAAGTCAAGATTTTACTGCCTTCAAGGGTGTACATATAGGAATTGTGGAACACAGTAAACCCTGAGAGTTGGCTTTCCTGGTCCTGTATTCCAGCTTCTTTCTACCCAAATGTTGTAGCCCAGATTTCCATTACACACTCACTTTGATGGCTTCTCCATTAAAATTGCAGTAATGTAATTTGTATTTTGTCATTGAAGTGAGGCCAGAATTAGGAAGTACATGCAGTGCTTTTGGTAGGAAAGTTCTGTAATGGCCTATGAGATAATTACTTTGATAATAACACACAAATTTTTAAATGTATAACCACCAGTTTATTAAATACTGTTTACCACTTATCATCCTAGATTTGTTACATTTCTTTTCCTTTAATTTGAAAAACATCCCTGCATTATGGGTGGTATCATCTCCCATTTACAAATGAGAAAATGGAGGCTCAGAAAGGTTAAACGATTTGTCTAAGATTGCACAGCTGTTTAGCGAGACAGAGTTGATTCACTCCACAGATTTTTTTTTCCTCCAAAATTAGAAAGTTGAATCCCAAAAATTAGGGTCAAAATTTTTCCTAGAGAAACTTATAAATGGTATGACTAAATAAAGAGAATAGGTAAAAGAAAGTAAATAGGTGGTAAGAAAGTGTGAAGAAGGTTAAGTGGATATTGTGGATCAACTATAAAAGACAGGAAGCTGAAAATATCATTGAAGCGCTTCTGGAATTGAAACAATTCTTAGAAGGCAGTTGTCCTATATGATAGAGGATTTTTATTTTGATAGTGTCGCATTTTAACTTGGAGATTCAGAATTAAAAGTTAAAAATATATCTAGAGCAGAGGGTGAAAATAATATTATCAGTGGAAAGGAAAATGTAGTAATAGAAATGTTATGTATATTTAATAGAAAAGTGATCTAGATAAGGTATATCGAGATAAAGATATATGGGCTAACTGGGGGTTTAATGTAGATATGGTTCAGAGAAGGCTAATTACAAACATTGTTTGATTCAGGGAGAGAAGATTCAGGTAAGCATTCTGGAGTTTGTTGCCATAGTATTAAATTATATCTTTCTAGAAATGAGATTCCATTGTGAGGCCTTCTGTTTTTTATTTGGAATTTGTTTTAAGCAGAGGGCAAGGAGGTAAGCGCTGAATAACTACTGCAACTCTGAGGAGGTATTTGTAATACACTAAGGGTTCAGAAGTGAATTTCATTACCTGTATATTAAGCACATCATATCTGTCACTCTGAGGCTTTAGCTTTTACCTAAGAGGCCCACCTTCCTTATTTAACATTTTCATGTGTTTAAACCCCAGCAAGACGTTCAAATTATGCATCTTCAACTTACCTATATCCAGCTGCATATACTTAAGATGTACTAAATATACCCACTTGCTAACATTCACTTACAGGGGATAAATGGCCTGACCTCCCTTCCCCATCAACAAGCTCTTTTCTGGCTTCTGAGTTTGTCAGGGAGGTTCTCATCTATATGGCTGCCCAGGCACCAAAATACAGAGGTCACTTTTGATTCATCAACTCCTCATCTTGGTATCTTGCCAAGTCTCGTAGTTCTTCCTTTGGAATGTATTGTTTGTCCCTTTCTGTTCATCACTACTAGTTGAATTTTTTCCTATTTTCTCTATAAAGGAAAAGATAGTTGTTTCTTGTTTTTCAAGAATTCCCATAAGGCTCTCCAAGTAATTTTTGAAAGACATCTTTCTGGATAGTGCCTTTCTTTTTTTGCTTTAGTTATTTCACCTTAGTTTTGCAGCTAGAGTATGTCACTGGAGAGTTAGCTCCCTATCGGAACTGTAAGTTTCAGTTTTGCTAAAGGAGGAGACCATAGGCATTGGCGTTAGTCAGGGGTAGCATAAGAGGAGTTGAAAATATCAGCTGTTAACAGTAATAAAATCACTTTCCTTATGTGATTGTTTTGAATTTGAAAAACAAATTCATCTATTTTGTCTTAAACCAAAGGTAAAATGTGTTTGAAGACAAGTATGTGCTATGTACTATATACTATGAGGGAATTTCTACCTTACAAAATTATTTTTGGAGCAAGCTAATTATGTTTACACCTGGGTTATCTGAGAGGATGGTAAAGTATATGATCATTTTATTTTAAAAGTGTTGATGTATTTTTGTTTTCAAGAAGAATGAGTTTTATAATTTATTAATTTAAGGGGGCAGTGTTTTTGTAGAAAAGATTACCAGGAATATAATTGGGCCTTAATGGCAATTTTCTTGTTGGGAATACTAAAAAGGAGGAGATAATTTTTGTTGGAGGCTTGATCTATGTTGAGAACACAGCAACAGTCAGAAGGGCATTAGGAATGTTTACTAATTTATATGTCTGCAGTTTATTCAGAGTCAACAAGTTGACTATATTTTGTTCAGATAGATTCTTTAAAGATTGTTGGTAAAAGACTCCTTCCCCATCACTGATTTCCAGTGTATTTATGTTGTGCAACAAACTATACATGACTTTTCAGTTGAGGTATTACATTAATGAGGCACTGAGTTTGCAGTTCAGTAGGAATCTAGACAGAGTGGTGTAGTGGAAAAGTTGTCTGACATGATTGATGACTAGCTGTAGGACATGAGGGAAGCCACACTTCTCTCTTGGCTTCGACTTCCACTCTGTAGTATAAGAATTAAACTGAGGACCCTTCCAGCTCTGAGTCTCTGATTTTTGTGGTGCCACTCAAGTCACTTTTGAAGTGTTTTCTTGGAGAGGAGGTGTTTGTTCCATAGCCTTTTCTGGTCTCTCAAAGCCAGCCTAAATGTTCTGGAGTTTTGGAAATTTTTTTTCTCTGTTTTAAGTTACATGACCTAAACAGATACTGAACTTTGACCATAGTATTAGCTTTGTGCTACCAATAGCATTTTAGCAAGAGCAGGATTGTTCCCAAACTAGAAATCTATTATAATTCAAATGTTGACGTAGAAGGGCTTCAAACACTTTGTTTTACATAGAGCCATTCTTACGAATATCTGGGATGCTCATTCTAATAATAACTGCAGTATGTATAATGAGGTATAGTTAAGAGCATGGACACTGGAGCTGTACTTCCTGGTCCACATCTGGCTCTGCCCCACATCTGGCTCTGCCCCTTGCTCATTTTGTGACTTTGAGCAAGTTTTAATGACAGTACCTACCTAATAGGTTTGCTGAGGATTGAATATATGCCTGGCCTATGGTTCTATATATACTTAGGTGCTACTATGTATTAATTAGTTTTACATTCCAGGGTTCAGGCGATCCTATGATATCTCCTTTAATCATCATCATAATACTATGAAAGTAGTACCATCATTATCCTCATGAAGAGACGGAGGCTCAGAGAAGTTAAATAACTTGCATCACATAGGAAATAGGTGCTAGAGTCATGAAACTAGTAGGTCTTTCTGACTCATTCCAAAACCCAGGCTCCTTCCTTATTTATATATACTGCTATAAGCCCAGTGTTTTGGAAATTCTAAATGCTGTTAATTACTTTCTGGGCTTTGACTTAAGGAGGCAGTTGGTGAGGCCAAAGGCCCAGATAGCATCTGAATGCCTCTTCTATCACCAGGAAAAAATGATGTGTCTTTCAGGCCTCAGGGTTTTCTGTGAATTGTTTTCGTACAATGATTTTTTTTTTTTTTTTTTTTTTTGTCCATCTCCTCTGCAGACTGAGGCAGTATCAGCACCCAGCCCCATATAGGCTTTGTTTGACAGTGGTCTTGGGGAGTATCTGGGCTGGATTAGAAAAGACTCCTTTGCTAGGTCTATCCTTGACAGAGGAGAGTGAAAATTGTAACATACAAAAATAATTGCAGTGAAGGTAATAACCTGAGCATCCATATTACTCTCCCTTTATTCACCAGATATTTTTTGAATATCTAGGTATCTGACATTTTAATCTGGGGTTTAGATCTTGGATTTTTCATTTGAAAACTTAAAAATGGCTTTACAGTGAAACAGCCTCATTGAAAATTTAACACAGATTATTCTGTATTTACAAAACTTTAAACTGCATTTGTTTGAACTACCTATAGCCATTTTTGTTTTTTGTCTCTTGAAAATCCTTTAACAGAAATAATGGCACACAAATAGGCTTCTCTCATTACTGAACCTCCTATGACAATACCATACATACTTAATGCTGAGTAATAGTGATTAGGATGGTGCTGGGTGTAGACGTTTTGCATTTTGAGTCTGAGAAGATTTTAACTTCATCTGAGTTGCTGAGTCAACTGCTTTGTTCAGTATTTCAGAACAGTATCTTATACATGGGTTCCAATAGTATAAATATTAAAGTGAATTGCATTTAAGAAGTTCTGTAAGTACTCTGTCACTTTCATTTCATAGACAGGTGAACAGTGGAGATAATGGTGAGATAATTTTATCCAGTTTATTTTGAAAAAGATCTGGTATAGGTAATTTTTTTCTGTAAAGGGCTAGAGAGTAAATATTTTAGGTTTTGTGGGTCATATGATCTCTGTCACAACTCATGTTGTCTCTACTCAACTCTGCCTTTGTAGATCACAAGTAGCCATAGCAAAACATAACCATATGGGTGTGACTATGTTTCAATAAAACTTTATTTATGTAGACCTATTTTAATACTCTTGAATGGATCTGGTGGAGGGTCCAGTGAAGACACTTATTTGATGAAAACAGTTGTTTAAGCTTCTGGCAAAGTTGCCTGCCAACTTATAAAGGAGGCACAATAGTGTTTATATAAAAACAAAAGCAGTGTTTTGAAATATCATGGCTACTAAGGACCAATCTCACAGGAATTCTCTTTCCAAAATGGCATAATTTTGCTCTCAGTGAATGCTTATAAAAGAGTCTTGAATAATGTATTATTAATTTGGAAGCTATTACTTGTTCAGTTACATGTACAGGCTTTTAGTTTTATCTGTACATTTAAAAATGATAAATGGAAAATTCAATACCATTAAAGAGAGGAGAACTACTCAATACTTAAGTAGATATTTGCCAAACACATTTTGAGTTGAGTTTCTATTTTTAACTGACATACTGACTTAAGTTTGCCAAAACCTGATTGCATTTGGAAGGAAAATGGCATTGTTGCTATTTCCTCTGCACGAGAACATATGAAACAGGCAACTGGCAGCAGGGAAGAGTGAAGAAGAGGGCAAAAATATAATACTTTGTGAGCTTGTTTTGTTTGTGTGTGTGTGGGGTGTTTGGTACTAAATTTCAAATCTAGTTAGGTTGTATTTTCTTTCACTCTGATCTTTAGAGTACCTAGTTTATTTCTACATTCTATATCCCCCTCAAGTAAATAAAGGAAATTCCATCTCATTACGATTAGAATGAGTTCAGTAACATATCTATTTTTGAGGTATGGTAATAAATCATTTTGTTAGATTTTAACCTTCTGATTCAAGTTGACTAATATTCTTATTTGTGATCTATATTTTAAAAAGTTTAATTCTAAGTATGTTCCCTTCAGTGAGTAGTAATTCTGTTTCAGAACAAGAGTAATGGACTTAAGGTGTACCAAATGGCTTAGAAAACACTTTAAAATAGTAACTTCACAACTACTACATTTTAGACCTTAATGTGTAGACAGAATAGGTTAAATAGATTAACCAAAGTCATTCTGAAAAGCAAAGTAACACCCATATGAGTATTTTATCTTAGATTACATTTTGTGCTTTTATTAGAACCATTGATTTGGTAAAAGCTCTCAACGTAGTATTATTATAGAAACTGTTTTGAGTATGGGGTTGCAACAGACTTTGGGTTTGTCACCAATTTCAGGCTATAGCTGGGTGTAGTTGTGGATGGTGTTTTGTTTGAAGCTGCTATTTGTTTGTTTTACACTATTGGCATTGGGGTGTCATGCAGCCCTAGTCTGAATCCCTAGTAGGAAAGTTTTTTGTTTTTTTTTAAACATCTTTATTGGAGTATAATTGCTTTACAATGGTGTGTTAGTTTCTGCTTTATAACAAAGCGAGTCAGTTATACATATACATATGTCCCCATATCTCTTCCCTCTTGCGTCTCCCTCCCTCTCACCCACCCTCCCTATCCCACCCCTCTAGGTGGTCACAAAGCACCGAGCTGATCTCCCTGTGCTATGCGGCTGCTTCCTGCTAGCTATCTATTTTACATTTGGTAGTGTATATATGTCCATGAAACTCTCTCACTTTGTCCCAGCTTACCATTCCCCCTCCCCATATCCTAAAGTCCATTCTCTCGTATGTCTGTGTCTTTATTCTCATCTTGCCCCTAGGTTCTTCATGACCTTTTTTTTTTTTTTTTTTTAGATTCCATATATATGTGTTAGCATACAGTATTTGTTTTTCTCTTTCTGACTTAACTTCACTCTGTATGACAGCCTCTGGGTCCATCCACCTCACTACAAATAGCTCAATTTCATTCCTTTTAATGGCTGAGTAATATTCCATTGTATATATGTGCCACATCTTCTTTATCCATTCCTCTGTTGATGGACACTTAGGTTGCTTCCATGTCCTGGCTATTGTAAATAGAGCTGCAATGAACATTTTGGTACCCTAGTAGGAAAGTTTTGAACAGGTTTCTGAGGAGTGTAGTTGTCAGATTTTGATGTATCCTTTAACAATTATCCTACCTAAAAAGGTCAAGGGAACATGGAATTGGATGTTGCAAGTTTTAACTCTGATGTTTTTTCTGAAGGCAGGTATTTCCTATTGCAGTGTGGATACCATTCTCTATTTAAAATAATGACATAAACTGGTTTGATATTTCACCTTTTTGATCATTCAGAAGCTGTTGTATGAATATATTTTCCAAGTAGATACAGAGAACATTTTAAGTGAAGTTCTTTTTTTTAGCAAGATTATGAATATTCATAAAAGTTCCTTTTTTGGTCAGATTGACCCATCAAGCCTTATAATGGAAAAACTTCCATTTGTATTTAATTTCAGTTGAATTCTCTTTTAAGAAGCTAATAACCACATTCTAAATGTGCTTAAACCTGTCGAGTTAATAGGAAATACACTGAGGATTCTTAGACAGCAAACCAAAATACAAAAAGAAGGGGAAGAAACCTCAGATGTATATCTTGATGGAGTAGATTGAATACTGTTATATAGAAAGAACACAGCACTGGGAACTAATGATTATTTTAGTACCTATAATGTACGAAACTAATTCACTAGTTTGGGAATTGAAATACCCTCTGAGAAGTTTGGTAGAGATGTGCATAAAGGAGGGAGCCTATTTCAGACTTGGTGTGGGTTAGGGGAGGAATGTGTTTCATGAGGGTCCAAGAGGAGACATGTCAAGAAATTATTTCTAAGAGAGAGCAGGAGCTCAATGTAGCCATGCCAGCAGGGGAAAAGTGTGTTCTATGAAGAAAAGTGGAATAAGCTAAGGCATGGAGGTATGAAAAAATGTTGAACACTGGACATCTGTATTCATTCAGTAGATATGGTGATAAATGAGGAAGTGGAAAGTGGTGTGGTGAAGGATGAGGTTGAAAAGGATTGTTGGGTTTTAAATACTAAGGACCTTATTTACCAGGCAGTAGCATCAGAACTTTGCCTTGACTGTGGCAGGGAGTCCCTGAAGGAAGCTTAGATTCACATCCTCTTTGATTTATTAGCTGTGTTTATTACTGCTCTTGCCCCACAAATGTGTTAAAACAACAACAACAACAAAGGAGGATGGAGTCTAGTTTGAAAGCTCTGTGATTTTTTTTTTGTTATTACTACATTAGGAAGTTTTAAAAAATTTTTATTATATCCAATGGCAGAGAAAATATGAGTTATCTTAAAGCTCTGAGATTAGGAGTTTAAAACTCTTGGCTCTGATTCTGATTTCATTACTAATTTTGGCAGAGCATTTAGTGTCTTTTAGTCTCACATCCAGGTCAGATAAAATTAGGTTCTTGGACCCTTGTTTCTGCCCTGGTCCTGTTTATGAAGATGGGGGTGGGGATGGAGGTGGGTGCTCATGGAGAAGGCAGGCAAGCAAGCTGATTTCCATCCATAATGGTTAAATGAGTACTTCTGAAATTATTCCTTCTAGGGTATTTTGGCAGAAAATGCCAGGACAGTAGGACATTGTAATTGAGAAGGATGATTTCCTGGTGGTTGAATTTCAGGCGCTCTGTAACCTGGGTAGAAAATGAAGACCTTAAGACCTCACAAGTGAACTCTTTTTTGCACAGGCTCCGGACGCGCTGGCTCAGCGCTGGCTCAGCGGCCATGGCCCACGGGCCCAGCTGCTCCGCGGCATGTGGGATCTTCCCAGACCGGGGCACAAACCCGTGTCCCCTGCATCGGCAGGTGGACTCAACCACTGCGCCACCAGGGAAGCCAACACAAGTGAACTCTTAAAGTTCCCTTTCTTCTGTCAGACAAATTAAGAAAATAATAATTTGCATCTACCTTATTCCCAGGATGAACTGAACTTGTAATAGAAAGGTGAAATTTGTTGGTAATGTCAGGTTCAGCTCTTCTTTACTATTCCATCAAAGTTACATATCTACATATATCCACTCTTTTTAAAATTCTTTCTCCATATAGGCCATTACAGAGTATTGAGTAGAGTTCCTTGTGCTATACAGTAGGTCCTTATTAGTTATCTGTTTTATAGGTAGTAGTGTGTACATGTCATTCCCAATCTCCCAGTTTATCCCCCCTTTCCCTAATCTTCTTTTTTTGTTTGTTTTTTGTTTTTTGTTTTTTTTTTGTGGTATGCGGGCCTCTCACTGTTGTGGCCTCTCCCGTTGCGGAGCACAGGCTCCGGACGCGCAGGCTCAGTCGCCATGGCTCACGGGCCCAGCCGCTCCGCGGCATGTGGGATCTTCCCAGACTAGGGCACGAACCCGTGTCCCCTGCATCGGCAGGCGGATTCTCAACCGCTGCGCCACCAGCGAAGCCCCCTAATCTTCTTAAAACACGATTTTCATTATGTTATTCCCTTAATTTAAAAGTCCATACTACCATTTTAAAAATTATTTATTTATTTACTGGTCTATTTGAGTTCCTTAGAATCTCTATAATATTCTCTGTGAATGGGGAGAGGAAAGCTTGGGATGTGCTGGGGAATTGAGTCTGACCTAATAAAACAAATTGTATTATTAATTTGTATTGTTAAATAAAACTTTTTTTCCTTTGGCAAACATCCTTCAATCTAAAGTTAACTAAGGCATAAGTCCCTCATAGAAGGTCGTGTGATTGGAGGTAGATAGTCTTAGGTTGGTGAACATGGTCTTCCAGGGTTTCCAGCAACAAACCTATCCATTTGCTATCTGTAATAGTAGGAGAATGCCTGTCTTTGAGGGACAAACAATTTTTAACCTAATAATTGATTTTCTCTTATCTCTTTGATATTTGAACTATGTAAAGCACCTTGCATTCTATCTGGTATAGTGTATAGTTACTCAGTAGTGGTAGCTACTGTTACTATTACTTAACCTATTCATTGTATACAGTTGCTGTTTAAATTCATATGGTTGTGCTAATAGCCAAGATAATTTACATGGTTGTTTCAAATTAGGATTAGTGAGACTTTAAAAGCATTTATTAACGTTAAAATCATTATAGGGCTTCCCTGGTGGCACAGTGGTTGAGAATCTGCCTGCTAATGCAGGGCACACAGGTTCGAGCCCTGGTCTGGGAGGATCCCACATGCCGCGGAGCAACTAGGCCCATGAACCACAGCTACTGAGCCTATGCGTCTGGAGCCTGTGCTCTGCAACAAGAGAGGCCACGATAGTGAGAGGCCCGCACACCGGGATGAAGAGTGGCCCCTGCTTGCCACAACTAGAGAAAGCCCTCGCACAGAAACGAAGACCCAACACAGCAAAAATAAATGAATAAATTAATAAACTCCTACCCCCAACATCTTCTTTTAAAAAAAAATCATTATAGTATTGTTTTCTCTTCTCTTGTTTCTAATTTAATAACTACCAAAAAAAAATTCAGGCTGGTTTTCCTCGATTTGTTCTAAATGTTACATGATGCTTTTTGTTTGAGATTTTGTTACCTCCTAGAATTTTTCATTAGCAGCTATGTATGTTGAGCAGCCTTGTTTTGCTAAAGATTGACAACTAATGGGACAATGTGAAATTAGATAATTAAGCTTCTCTTGTAGAAAATGTTGCTATTATTCTTCCTTGCATCATGATTTTTATAATACTTAAATTTTATAACTCTCAAACTCCCTATAGGATGACTGAAAGATGATTTTCCTACCAGAAAGTAAGTGGCCTAAAATGATCGGTGTATCACCACTTATAAGTTCAAAATTCTTATTAAAGCTCCATATTCATCCTTCTTTTATTTTTTTTATTTTTATTTTTTTATTTTTATTTTTATTTTTTTGTGGTATGCGGGCCTCTCACTGTTGTGGCCTCTCCCGTTGCGGGGCACAGGCTCCGGATGCGCAGGCTCAGCGGCCATGGCTCACGGGTCCAGCCGCTCCGCGGCATGTGGGATCTTCCCGGACCGGGGCACGAACCCGTATCCCCTGCATCGGCAGGCGGATTCTCAACCACTGCGCCACCAGGGAAGCCCCATCCTTCTTTTAGCTATACATCTTCTACCTTGTGGATTTTTTAATGATTCTGTCACTACCTTAATAGTGTTCTGAGTAGCTTGACTTTAATGTGCTGTGTATTTTACTGATGACTTTCAAAAAATTATCATGCATTAAAAAAAATAATATATTTATTTATTTATTTTTGGCTGTATTGGGTCTTTGTTGCTGTGCGCGGGCTTTCTCTAGTTGTGTTGAGCGGGGACTACTCTTCGTTGTGGTGCGCAGCCTTTTCATTGTGGTGGTTTCTCTTGTTGCAGAGCACGGGCTCTAGGCACATGGGCTTCAGTAGTTGTGGCACGCGGGCTCAGTAGTTTTGGCTTGCAGGCTCCAGAGCACAGGCTCAGTAGTTGTGGCACACGGGCTTAGTTGATCCACGGCATGTGGGATCTTCCTGGACCAGGGCTCGAACCCGTGTCCCCTGCATTGGCAGGTGGATTCTTAACCACTGCGCCACCAGGGAAGTCCTATCATGCATTATTGAACATTTAATTATTAAACTAGAAAGATGATAACTTAAAATCTGATTTTACATATTCAGTAAATTCCTGTGATTAGAAAATTCTCTCATGGTGTTCTATTTATAATTAATATACCAAGTAAAACTAATTAGAAGTATCTGAAACCCCTGGCAAAATCTGTAATTAGACGTGATTCATAATTAACTGACTCTTCTTATTCTTGCCTTTTCCTCTCCATTTGAATTAATTACTTGTGTTCTTCCTTAGTGATACCTGTCTTTATGTTCAAGACACTGATTAGAGTTCAGTGATCACTGTGGTATTTTTATAGAGAGTATGGTTTTTATAAGAACTTTGTTTTTAAACTTTGCTTAATAATATAAAAAAAACCCCAAACTTTGAATCATATGCTCTATAAAGTATCACACTGAAGATATTTGCCCACATTGTCAAATTAAGCATTTGTATTTTATCAGAGGCTGAAGACAAGCATAGAAAATAGGCAGACTTGACCACTTTTCCTGTCTTGTACTTAAGGACCTGGATTTCTCTTGCCAGTCTGATCACTGTCTGCATAATTTTGACAGCATACCCATTGGCCTTGGGTCATTGAGTAGAGCTGGTATTAATTCATTCATTATTTTGATAAAAAACAGTTCATTAAAGGTCTACCATATGCTAGGCTTTGGGTGCAAAGAGGCAGGAATGATATTCAGAGTATTTGTCAGTCACTACAACACAGACACCAGCCAATCAAGATGGCCATAGCACTGGATTCAGGGTCTTGAAGGACCCCTGCATTCTTTATACTGCATCAGGCTTTGCTGCTTTTGTTGTTGAGCTGGCGTGGTGGTGGTGGTGATGGTGGGAAGACTGGGCCATCAGCAGGTACCTTAGAGCTGGTGAAGTTTGGGGCAGTGACTGTTTGCCAGACCATGTTACAGAAGTATTTCAGCACAACACTTAAGGCCGTACTGGTGTGTACCAGCTGAATATTAGCTCTGCCAAGAGGTGTTCAGTTCTCTGACTGTAGAGTCAGAGTTACTACCCAGTTTGAGAAGTACTTAATGAAAGTGTATAGACAGTACATAGGGGAAGGTTTGCATGAGCTTTGGGGGGAAAACTAGTAAAGACTTCTATGGTGACTAGAAATTTGCCATAGTCAGATTTGAGGAGGAGGTTCTAACTAAGCTGAGGGGAAAATAGCATTTGCAAAGGCAAAGGAGTGTGAAAGAGCATGGTAGATTCAGACATGAACAAACAGAGATGGAAGATGAAGATGTCTTTCTCTGACCTTTGATTTTTTAAGCTGAATTAAGACCACATTTGTATCTTTGAAATTGCTCCATTTTTGGTAAAGAACTGCTAGACTGTTTGATACTTAGTTTCTTTAACTATCTCTAAATTATTTTAGATGTAGGGAAAGAAGGGAGAATAGGAATTTGTTACAGTTCAGGGCTATACTAAAGATTGATAGAGCAAGAGTGCAATGAAAAAACTTCTCTGCTGATTCACTGAGAGGCTTCTAATGAGCAAACACAAATTCAAACAGATTGAGGATGGTAGTTTTTGTTATTTTTTAATGACATAAGACTGTTGCCCATGAGGCTTTTTGGTTGACATCATGAAACTAATTTTGCTTAATAACTGTGGAGGCCTACAAATTCAAACGTGCGGGAAAGGAAGTAAATTACTGGCCTGTCAGATTCCTGTTGCCTATCATCTTTTATCTGAATAGCAGCTTTTGTTTCCAGACTGTCAGGAGCAAGTATGTGGACCCCTTCAATGTTATATTTGTATATGCTTGAATAATTCAATTCAGAGCCATCTAAATATAGCAAATCTACAACAGTGAAAATGCTGTATCTTCTTACACTTGTGTAACTTAGGGAACATGTCTATGGATATCTCTTCTCATTTCTGAGAGCTCTTGAGATATGTCAAGGATTTGTAGTGGTGTAAGTTCTGCTTTTATTGTCAGAGTTGATGACCCACACCTTTGAAATATAATGAACTCACATGGACAGCAGAATAAACATTTACTCTGTGACTGTTCAACTCAATAAATGATTTGAAAGCACCCACTATGTGCTAGGAATTGTGCGGAATACAAAGGTGAACTACTGGCATTTTTCTGGGTATCAAATTATGTGATTTTTTCCCTCAAGCTATATTTAGTAAAAATGACTGTTTTGATGGTGTATGTGTGTAGCGTGATAACAAAGGCTACAATAAAGGCTTGAGTTACTGGTAAACAGATTATTTGCTTCAAGGAGTGTTTTGAAATAATGGTTTAAGTTCTTTTATGGCTTCATTTTTTACAGCATTTTCAATTAATGTTACTTATTTTCGTTCTACTTCCCATTACTCTGAATAATTAGAAATGAAGAGTATTTTCTGTGAAATATATATAAAATCCCAATATTAATTCAACAAGTATTTAGATAGCATCTACTAGGCCCTAGGTATGGAGTGAGCTGAATAGCAAAGTTTGCTACCCATAGAATAAAATTACTCAGTAGAAAGGAAGCTAAAATAATAAAAATGTGAAAACTTTCAGCTCTTTTGGTATGCTTAATGTTATGAAAATAACAGTCATCCTTAAATGCACAGAATTTACATTTGGTTTTGCAGGTATGTTGTATTTTTGTTGTTGTTCACAAAGGCTATTGGAAAACTTAAGAAGGTGTAGACTGTCTACTTTTTGAATACTGATTACCTTAACCAGCATATTTCATCTGTGTTTTTCTTTTTACTTACTTCATATTGTGGGTAGCCCAGTTACTTTAGAAATTAAGGACATTATGTATGCTATCACTTGGCTAGAGCCAGATCTAGGGAAACAAAAAGATGGTGAGAATCCTTGCTGTAACAAATTGCCCCTTTTGTACCTTTGTTCATTCCATTTCCACTTCCTGGAAAGTTCCCTTTTCTTATCAAAGGCTTTCCCAAAACCTTACCTAAACATTTCCCTTGACATTTTACTCTTTGGAATTTCTATAACATTTTGTTTGTTGTACCTTTTGGGATATTTATTTTTTACTTTTTTTGTATGTACCTGAACTATGTTTTCTATTGAATTATAAGCTTCTTGATGGTGTCATGAATGTTGAATTGGGCCATGAACTTTTAGTTTATTTCCAGTTCTTTACAGTCGTAAATGTGCTATGATATAAATCTTTGGATATTTTATTACTTAGGACAGAGTTCCGAGAGAAGAGTTACTAGGTCAAAGGGTTTGAACTTTTTAAAACTCTTGTGTATTGCAAAATTGCTTTTCAGAAAGACTTTACCTATTTACACTACCATAATAGTGGTATGTGCAAAGATGCCCATTATATTGTATCATTATAGTACTATAATTATGTTATTATATTACATTATAATTTGTAGCTATCAGTATAGCTGTAGATTATGGTATAGTAAGAATCCCCAAAATCTCAGTGGTTTAATACAACAATGTTTATTTTTTGCTCTTGCTACATGTCTAACATATATCAGCAGGGAGTCTTCTCTCTCTCTTTGGAGTCATTTAGTGAACCATCTTGATCAGAGCTCCATTTGGTTACTTCCTTCCATAATCACTGCAGCAGTGCGTAGGTGTTCCAGTTGTGTACTGGTTCCTAAAGCTTATGCCTAGTAATATCTCATATCATGTCTAGTACATTTTAGTGGCTAAAGCAAGTCATGTAGCCAGAACTAAGTTGAAACAGGGCAGTGAAGTGCAGTTCTACTGTGAGTCTAGGAAGAAGGAGGACTGGAACAGCACTAATAACTAACATCTTATTTAAAAAAAAACTCAAATTTTATTGATGAAAGATGATATCTCAATTTGATTTCCTTTGCCAATGTAGGTGAAATTTTCATACCTTATTAGCCATTTGTTTTACTTAATCTTCCCTTTTACTTGTTTTATAAACACATGCTGTTGGTTTACTTTTACATTTCCAGATTTTTGAATTCTGTTGTTTTTGTGAGGATAGGAGGTCATGGTGGTGGTATTATGCGGAGTGCAGACTTTTAGAAAATGCCTTCTGTTTTGAAAACTTGAGCAGGTGAACAAATTTATTTTTCTTGAATTGATCCCCCTCACCCTTGTTAATATAGTATATGTTTTGATAAGTTTTGTTTTTCAAGATTTGTCAAAATGTTTAAATAATTATAGACAATAGAAAGTCTAGCAGAATTAAGATCCTTGACATTTTACAGGCTTCTAAAGAACAACTTGAGCACAAAGTTTTAGGGGGTAAATGATCAAGTTAGGGTTCTCCTCTTGAAAAAATGAAGTTACCTGCTCAGATTTAGTCATATTGACCATGTCTTTTTCCTTTTTTTCAATTCAGTATCTGCCTAAACTGGAAGTTATGCTGTAGAGATTTCTTTATGGATTTGTCTGAAAACCTAAGGTGAGATATTTTATAAATGCATTTGCCTTTTAAGATATATTTTATAATGAGAAATAATGTTTCTGAAAATTTTAAGGCATTAAAAATTTAATGTCTTTTCCTCTGAGAGTTTTAATAGGAGGCAAATACTATTTATTATAAAGCTACATATATAGCATGCTTATTTTTAGTTTGTAGGACATTTGATTGAAACAAATGAAGCTGGTTCTAGCAATTAAAATAGTTTTGAGTGAATTTTTCCTTTGTTTTTTATACTCAAAGTTTGGAGTTCATGCTGTTCCCTGACATGCACTTGAGAAAGATATTGGCATTATAATCTGATATTCTTGAAGGCAAACCTTCAATTAGTTAAGTCATAGATTACAACAACTGGTAAATATTTTAATAGTTCAGTTATTAAGAGTTCTTGGAGTTGATTATTTTCTCTAGTTCCCGCTGTTTGGGGGGGGCTTATAAAATCAGGATATATCCTTTAGTATGTTAGTGTTTGGTTTCTATAGATAGAGTTCCACTCTAAAGATAGTATCATAGCTCTTTCCCTTTTCTTACATGTCTTGGCTCAAATCTTCTTCATCTTTTAATTTTTTAAATGTACCATTATAAGTCCATCATCTGATCTTTCTACCTTGAGTCCAGCTGCTCTCTAAGCCATTCTTGTCACACTTACAGGAGGGTGCTTTTTCTAAAAGATAAATGTCATCATGTTAGTCCATGACTCAGAATCCTTCAGTACCTTTACAGTGTTCAAAGGCTATTTTAGACTACAGAGCAGTATTATCTGCTTTATATCCATTTTTCCCTCTCACTAGTGTTCTAGGAATGTTAGGAGCTAACAGCTTTACTGAGAAATAATTTACATACCATGAAATTCATCCATTTATTTAATTTTGATGTAATTTATTGTATTTACAACGTTATGCAACTATCAGCACAGTCTAATTCTAGAATATTTTCATCATTTCAAAGAGACATCAGAACTCATTAGCAGTCACTATCCATTCCTCTCTCTACTCAGTCCCTGGCAGCTACTAATCTACTTTCTCTGTATAGAGCTGCCTGTTCTGGACATTTCATGTAAATGGAATTGTACAGTATGTGGTCTTTTGTGACTTATTTCTTCCATTTAGCATAAAGTTTTCAAGGTTCATCCATGGTTCATCATGAACCAGTACTTCATTCCTTTTTATGGCTAAATAATAGTCTATTTTATGTGTCAGGAGTTTAGCTGAGCTTGTGAGAGAGAAGTGGGTTTGGGGGAGGGGTAAGCGCTGAGCTTCCAGGTGTCAAGGTAGCTGATTAAAAACATTCCGAAATTAAAGTAACATTCTAGTCTTTATTCACTTACTGAGATAGTATAAGCAAGAGGCTAAACCTGAGAAAGTGCAGGCCCTCTCACTCAGGTGAATCAGTACAGGGAGGTGGGGGGTTGTCTCACTGCTGAGGGAGCCCCAAACAAAAGGGGCTCCTGCAGTTTTATGGACCCAGGGCTGGTTAGAGGGTGAGATGGAAGGACTTGGAGTGGAAAAGTACTGAGTCAGAGTAGAGAAAAAGTGTCTTTAATGTTTCCTCCCTAATGAGAAGATCTCAGAAGAGGCACCTGAAGAAAGGCCTCAGCTGCAGGCCACATATAAAGAAACTTCTGGAAGAAGGTACCTGGGCTAGGGATGCAGCTGTGCTAAAGAGCATGGTCATTCAGGGGTGCCTGGGTCCTTGACTGCAACTCTCTTCAGAGACTGCAGTGCACTGGCTGTGCACCAAGTCTTGTCAGGGGAGGGCAGATTTCCTTTGTGAGGCCTGCCAGGGCCTTTGTAGTCATTTATGGTTGGGTTGGAAAAGTCCCACGTCAATTTCTTGGTCAGGAGCTGGACTCTGCAGTATGCATATACGATATTTTGCTTATTTGTTCATCAGTTGGTGGACATTTAGGTTGTTTTTACATTTGGGTTATTATGAATATTTTGCTATGAACATTTGTGTATAGGTTTTTATGTGTACATGTTTTCATTTCTCTTGGGTACATACCTAAGAGTGGAATTGCTGGGTCATTTGGTAAATCCATGTTTAACATTTTGAGGAGCTGCCAAACAGTTTTCCAAAGAGACTGTATCATTTTTCATTCCCACCAGTGATGTATGAGGATTTGTTTCTCTGTATCGTCACCAACATTTGTTATTATCCTCTTCCATTTTTTTCTTTTTTAAAATTACAGCCATTCTAATGGATGTATATTGGTATCTCATTGTGCTTTTGATTTGTATTTCCCTAGCGGCTACTGATGTTGAATACCTTTTCATGTGCTTAATGGCCATTTGTATATCTTTCTTTGAGAAATGTCTATTCAAATACTTTGCCCATTTAAAAATTAGGTTATCCTTTTATCGTAAGAGTTCTTTATATATTTTGGATACAAGTCACTTATGATATATATGATTTGCAAATATTTTCTCCCATTCTGTGAGCTGTCTTTTCACCTTCTCAATATTGTTCTTTTTTTTTTTTTATAATTTTAACAGCTTTATTGGGATGTAATTTACATACCATAATTTAACCCTTTAATCTGTACAATTCAGTGGTTCTTAGTGTAACCACTAAAAGACGTGTGTAACCATCACAACAATCCAACATTAGATTTCTGTCTCCCCACAAAGAAACTCATTACACATTAACAATGTTTTTTCATTCTCTCAACCCTCTCAGCTCTAGGCAGTCACTAATCTTTCTGTCTCTACAGATTTGCTATTATGGGCATTTCATATAAATGGGACCATACAATATGTGATCTTTTGAGAGTGGCTGCTTTTTTTTACATAATGCTATCATGGTTCATCCATGTTGTAACATGGATCAATATTTCATTCCTTTTTTTTTTTTTTTAAACATCTTTATTGGAGTATAACTGTTTTACAATAGTGTGTTAGTTTCTCCTTTACAACAAAGTGAATCAGTTATACATATACATATGTTCCAATATCTCTTCCCTCTTGAGTCACCCTCTCTCCCACCCTCCCTATCCCACCCCTCTAGGTGGTCCCAAAGCACAGAGGTGATCTCCCTGTGCTATGCTGCAGCTTCCCACTAGCTATCTAATTTACATTTGGTAGTGTATATATGTCCCTGCCACTCTCTCACTTTGTCACAGCTTACCCTTCCCCCTCCCCATATCCTCAAGTCCATGCTCTAGTAAGTCTGTGTTTTATTCCCGTCCTACCACTAATCTCTTCATGACATTTTTTTTTTCTTAGAATCCATATATATGTGTTAGCATACGGTATTTGTTTTTCTCTTTCTAACTTACTTCACTCTGTATGACAGACTCCAGGTCTATCCAACTCATTACAAATAACTCAGTTTCATTTCTTTTTATGGCTGAGTAATATTCCATTGTATATATGTGCCACATCTTCTTTATCCATTCATCTGTTGATGGACACTTAGGTTGCTTCCATGTCCTGGCTATCGTAAATAGAGCTGCAATAAACATTTTGGTACATGACTCTTTTTGAATTATGGTTTTCTCAGGGTATATGCCCAGTAGTGGGATTGCTGGGTCGTATGGTAGTTCTATTTGTAGTTTTTTAAGGAACCTCCATACTGTTCTCCATAGTGGCTGTATCAATTTACATTCCCACCAGCAGTGCAAGAGTGTTCCCTTTTCTCCACACCCTCTCCAGCATTTATTGTTTCTAGAGTTTTTGATGATGGCCAATCTGACTGGTGTGAGATGATATCTCATTGTAGTTTTGATTTGCATTTCTCTAATGATTAATGATGTTGAGCATTCTTTCATGTGCTTGTTAGCAATCTGTATATCTTCTTTGGAGAAATGTCTATTTAGTTCTTCTGCCCATTTTTGGATTGGGTTGTTTGTTTTTTTGTTATTGAGCTGTATGAGTTGCTTATAAATTTTGGATATTAATCCTTTGTCAGTTGCTTCATTGGCAAATATTTTCTCCCATTCTGAGGGTTGTCTTTTGGTCTTGTTTATGGTATCCTTTGCTGTGCAAAAGCTTTTAAGTTTCATTAGATCCCATTTGTTTATTTTTGTTTTTATTTCCATTTCTCTAGGAGATGGGTCAAAAAGGATCTTGCTGTGATTTATGTCATAGAGTGTTCTGCCTATGTTTTCCTCTAAGAGTTTGGTAGTGTCTGGCCTTACATTTAGGTCTTTAACCCATTTTGAGTTTATTTTTGTGTGTGGTGTTAGGGGGTGTTCTAATTTCATACTTTTACATGTAGCTGTCCAGTTTTCCCAGCACCACTTATTGAAGACGCTTTCTTTTCTCCACTGTATATTCTTGCCTCCTTTATCAAAGATAAGGTGACCATATGTGTGTGGGTTTATCTCTGGGCTTTCTATCCTGTTCCATTGATCTATATTTCTGTTTTTGTGCCAGTACCATACTGTCTTGATTACTGTAGCCTTGTAGTAGAGTCTGAAGTCAGGGAGCCTGATTCCTCCAGCTCCATTTTTCGTTCTCAAGATTGCTTTGGCTATTCGGGGTCTTTTGTGTTTCCATACAAATTGTGAAATGTTTTGTTCTACTTCTGTAAAAAATGCCAGTGGAAATTTGATAGGGATTGCATTGAATCTGTAGATTGCTTTGGGTAGTAGAGTCATTTTCACAATGTTGATTCTTCCAATCCAAGAACATGGTATATTTCTCCACCTATTTGTATCATCTTTAATTTCTTTCATCAGTGTCTTATAGTTTTCTGCATACAAGTCTTTTGTCTCCTTAGGTAAGTTTATTCCTAGATATTTTATTCTTTTTGTTGCAATGGTAAATGGGAGTGTTTTCTTAATTTCCCTCTTAGAGTTTTCATCATTAGTGTATAAGAATGCCAGAGATTTCTGTGCATTAATTTTGTATCCTGCTACTTTACCGAATTCATTGATTAGTTCTAGTAGTTTTCTGGTAGCATCCTTAGTATTCTCTATGTATAGTATCATGTCATCTGCAAACAGTGACAGCTTTACTTCTTCTTTTCCTATTTGGATTCCTTTTATTTCTTTATTTTCTCTGATTGCTGTGGCTAGAACTTCCAAAACTATGTTGAATAAGAGTGGTGAGAGTGGGCAACCTTGTCTTGTTCCTGATCTTAGTGGAAATGGTTTCAGTTTTTCACCATTGAGAACAATGCTGGCTGTGGGTTTGTCATATATGGCCTTTATTATATTGAGGAAAGTTCCCTGTATGCCTACTTTCTGCAGGGTTTTTATCATAAATCGGTGTTGAATTTTGTCAAAAGCTTTCTCTGCATCTATTGAGATGATGATATGGTTTTTCTTCTTTAGTTTGTCGATATGGTGTATCATGTTGATTGATTTGCGTATATTGAAGAATCCTTGCATTCCTGGAATAAACCCCACTTGATCATGGTGTATGATCCTTTTAATGTGCTGTTGGATTCTGTTTGCTAGTATTTTTTTTTTTAAGTTTTTTTTTTTTTTTTTGCGGTACGCGGGCCTCTCACTGTTGTGGCCTCTCCCGTTGCGGAGCACAGGCTCCGGACGCGCAGGCTCAGCGGCCATGGCTCACGGGCCCAGCCGCTCCGGCGGCATGTGGGATCTTCCCGGACCGGGGCACGAACCCATGTCCCCTGCATCGGCAGGCGGACTCTCAACCACTGCGCCACAAGGGAAGCCCTGCTAGTATTTTGTTGAGGATTTTTGCATCTATGTTCATCAGTGATATTGGCCTGTAGTTTTCTTTCTTTGTGACGTCTTTGTCTGGTTTTGGTATCAGGGTGATGGTGGCCTCATAGAATGAGTTTGGGAGTGTTCCTCCCTCTGCTATCTTTTGGAAGAGTTTGAGAAGGATAGGTGTTAGCTGTTCTCTAAATGTTTGATAGAATTCGCCTGTGAAGCCATGTGGTCCTGGGCTTTTGTTTGTTGGAAGATTTTTAATCACAGTTTCAATTTCAGTGCTTGTGATTGGTCTGTTCATATTTTCTATTTCTTCCTGGTTCAGTCTCAGCAGGTTGTGCATTTCTAAGAATTTGTCCATTTCTTCCAGGTTGTCCATTTTTTTGGCATAGAGTTGCTTGTAGTAATCTCTAATAATCTTTTGTATTTCTGCAGTGTCAGTTGTTACATTTCCTTTTTCATTTCTAATTCTATTGATTTGAGTCTTCTCCCTTTTATTCTTGATGAGTCTGGCTAATGTTTTATCAATTTTATTTATCTTCTCAAAGAACCAGCTTTTAGTTTTATTGATCTTTGCTATTGTTTACTTCATTTCTTTTTCATTTATTTCTGATCTGATCTTTATGATTTCTTTCCTTCTGCTAAATTTGGGGTTTTTTTGTTCTTCTTTCTCTAATTGCTTTAAGTGCAAAGTTAGGTTGTTTATTCGAGATGTTTCCTGTTTCTTAAGGTATGATTATATTGCTATAAACTTCCCTCTTAGAACTGCTTTTGCTGTATCCCATAGGTTTTGGGTCGTCGTGTCTCCATTGTCATTTGTTTCTAAGTATTTTTTGATTTCCTCTTTGATTTCTTCAGTGATCACTTCGTTATTAAGTAGTGTATTGTTTAGCCTCCATGTGTTTGTATTTTTTACAGATCTTTTCCTGTAATTGATATCTAGTCTTATAGCGTTGTGGTCAGAAAAGATACTTGATACGATTTCAATTTTCTTAAATTTGCCAAGGCTAGATTTGTGACCCAATATATGATTGATCCTGGAGAATGTTCCATGAGCACTTGAGAAAAATGTGTATTCTGTTGTTTATGGATGCAATGTCCTATAAATATCAATTAAGTCCATGTTGTTTAATGTATCATTTAAAGCTTGTGTTTCCTTATTTATTTTCATTTTGAATGATGTGTCCATTGGTGAAAGTGGGGTGTTAAAGTCCCCCACTATGATTGTGTTACTGTCAATTTCCCCTTTTATTGCTGTTAGTATTTGCCTTATGTATTGAGGTGCTCCTATGTTGGGTGCATAAACATTTACAATTGTTATATCTTCTTCATGGATCGATCCCTTGATCATTATGTAGTGTCCTTCTTTGTCTCTTGTAATAGTTTTTATTTTAAAGTCTATTTTGTCTGATATGAGAATTGCTACTCCAGCTTTCTTCTGATTTCCATTTGCATGGAATATCTTTTTCCATCCCCTCACTTTCAGTCTGTATGTGTCCCTAGGTTTGAAGTGGGTCTCTTGTAGACAGCATATATATGGGTCTTGTTTTTGTATCCATTCAGCAGTCTGTGTCTTTTGGTGGGAGCATTTAATCCATTTACATTTAAGGTAATTATTGATATGTATGTTCCTATTACCATTTACTTAATTGTTTCAGGTTGTCCTTGTAGGTCTTTTCCTTCTCTTGTGTTTCTTGCCTAGGGAAGTTCCTTTAGCATTTGTTGTAGAGCTGGTTTGGTGGTGCTGAACTCTCTCAGCTTTTGCTTGTCTGTAAAGGTTTTAATTTCTCCATCAAATCTGAATGAGATCCTTGCTGGGTAGAGTAATCTTGGTTGTAGGTTTTTTTCCTTCATCACTTTAAATATGTCCTGCCACTCCCTTCTGGCTTGTAGAGTTTCTGCTGAAAGATCACATGTTAACCTTATGGGGATTCCTTTGTGTGTTATTTGTTGTTTTTCCCTTGCTGCTTTTAATATGTTTTCTTTGTATTTAATTTTTGACAGTTTGATTATTATGTGTCTTGGCGTCTTTATCCTTGGGTTTATCCTGTATGGGACTCTCTGTGCTTCCTGGACTTTATTGACTACTTCCTTTCCTATATTAGGGAAGTTTTCAACTATAATCTCTTCAAAGATTTTCTCAGTCCCTTTCTTTTTCTCTTCTTCTTCTGGGACCCCTATAATTCGAATGTTGGTGCGTTTAATGTTGTCCCAGAGGTCTCTGAGACTGTCCTCAGTTCTTTTCATTCTTTTTTCTTTCTTCTGCTCTGCAGTAGTTATTTCCACTATTTTATCTTCCACATCACTTATCCGTCCTTCTGCCTCAGTTATTCTACTATTGATCCCATCTAGAGTAGTTTTCATTTCATTTATTGTGTTTCTCATCATTGCTTGCTTCCTCTTTATTTCTTCTAGGTCCTTGTTAACTGTTTCTTGTAATTTGTCTATTCTATTTCCAAGATTTTGAATCATCTTTACTATCATTATTCTGAATTCTTTTTCAGGTAGACTGCCTATTTCCTTTTCATTTGTTAGGTCTGGTGTGTTTTTATCTTGCTCCTTCATCTGCTGTGTGTTTTTCTGTCTTCTCATTTCGCTTATCTTACTGTGTTTGGGGTCTCCTTTTTGCAGGCTACAGGTTCGTAGTTCCTGTTGTTTTTGGTGGCTGCCCCCAGTGGGTAAGGTTGGTTCCGTGGGTTGAGTAGGTTTCCTGGTTGGGGGGACTGGTGCCTCTGTTCTGGTGGATGAGGCTGGATCTTGTCTTTCTGGTGGGCAGGTCCACGTCTGGTGGTGTGTTTGGGGATGTTGGTAGCCTTATTATGATTTTAGGCAGCCTCTCTGTTAATGGATGGGGCTGTAGACCTGTCTTGCTCTTTGTTGGGGATAGGGTATCCAGCACTGTTCGTTGCTGGTCCTTGAGTGAAGCTGGGTCTTGGTGTTGAGATGGAGATCTCTGGGAGATTTTCACCGTTTGATATTGCGTGGAGTTGGGAGGTCTCTTGTGGACCAGTGTCCTGGGGTTGGTTCTCCCACCTCAGAGACACAGCCCTGGTGCCTGGCTGGGGCATCAAGAGCCTTTAATCCACACGGCTCAAAATAAAAGGGAGAAAAAATAGAAAGGAAAGAAAAGGAAGGAAGGAAAGAAGGAAGGAAGGAAGGAGGGAGGGAGGGAAGGAAGGAAGGAAGAAAGGAAGGAAGAAATGAAGGAAGGAAGAAAGCAAGAAAGGAAGGAAGGAAGGAGGAGAGGGAGGAAGGAAGAGAGGAAGGAAGGGAGGAAGGAAGGGAGGAAGGAAGGGAGGACAGAAGGGAGGAAGGAAGGAAGAAAGGAGGGAAGAAAGGAAGAAAGAAAGGGAGAAGACAATAAAGTAGGATATAGTTATTAAAATAAAAAATAATTATTAAGAAGAAAAATTTTATTAAAAAAAACAGAAAAACAGGTCGGTCTAACCCTAGGACAAATGGTGAAAGCAAAGCTATACAGACAAAATCTCACACAGCAGCACACACATACACACTCACAAAAAGAAGAAAAGGGGAAAATAATAGTATATCTTGTTCCTAAAGTCCACCTCCTCAATTGGGATGATTCGTTGTCTATTCAGGTTTTCCACAGACGCAGGGCACTTGAAGTTGACTGTGGAGCTTTAATCCGCTGCTTCTGAGGCTGCTGGGAGAGACCTCCCCCTCTCCTCTTTGTTCGCAAAGCTCCTGGGGTTCAGCTTTGGACTTGGCCCCGCCTCTGTGTGTAGGTCGTCCGAGGGTGTCTGCCCTTCGCTCAGACAGGACGGGGTTAAAGGAGCAGCTGATTGGGGGGCTCTGGCTCACTCAGGCTGGGGGGAGGGAGTGGCACGGGTGCGGGGCGAGTCCGCCGCGGCAGTGGCCGACGTGACGCTGCACTGGCCCAAGGCGCGCCGCGCGTTCTCCCGGGGAGGCTGTCCCTGGATCCCGGGACCCCGGCAGTGGCGGGCTGCACCGGCTTCCCGGAGGGGCGGTGTGGAGAGTGACCTGTGCTCACACACAGGCTTCTTGGTGGCGGCAGCAACAACTTTAGCGTCCCACACCCGTCTCTACTGTTCGTGCTGACAGCCGCGGCTCGCACCCGTTTCTGGAGCTCTTTTACGCGGTGCTCTTAATCCCCTCTCCTCGCGCCCGAGGAAGCAAAGAGGCAAGAAAAAGTCTCTTGTCTCTTCGGCAGCTCCGCGCCCGTTTCTGGGGCTCCTTTAAGTGGAGCGCTTAATCCCCTCTCCTCGCGCCCAGGAAGCAAAGAGGGAAGAAAAGGTCTCTTGCCTCTTCGGCAGCTCCAGACTTCAACTGGACTCCCTCCCGGCCAGGCGTGGCGCACTACCCCTTCAGGCTGTTTTCACTCTGCCAACTCCAGACCTTTCCCTGGGATCCGACTGAAGCCCGAGCCTCAGCTCCCGGCCCCCGCCCGCTCCGGCGGGGGAGCAGACAAGCCTCTCGGGCTGGTGAGTGCCGGTCGGCACCGATCCTCTGCTGGAATCTCTCCGCTTTGCCCTCCGCACCCTGTTGCTGCGCTCTCCTCCGCAACTCCGGAGCTTCCCCCTCCGCCACCCGCAGTCTCCGCCCGCCTCAATATTGTTCTTTAAAGCACAAAAGTTTTTAATTTTATCTATGTTTCTTTTGTTGCTTATGATTTTGGTGTTTTATCTAAGAAACTATTGCCTAATCCAACGTGATGGAGATTTATTCATATTTTCTTCTAAATGTAAGTTTTATTGTTTTAGCTCTTAAATTTAGGTCTATGATTCATTTTGAGGTTTTTTTTTTTTTTTTTTTTTTTTTTTTTTTTTTTTGATACGCGGTCCTCTCACTGTTGTGGCCTCTCCTGTTGCAGAGCACAGGCTCCGGACATGCAGGCTCAGCGGCCATGGCTCACGGGCTTAGCCGCTCCGCGGCATGTGGGATCTTCCCGGACCCGGGCACAAACCCATGTCCCCTGCATCGGCAGGAGGACTCTCACCCACTGCGCCACCAGGGAAGCCCTGAGTTAATTTTTATGTATGGTGTGAAGTAGAGGCTCAGCTTCATTCTTTTGCATTCAGATATCTAGTTGTCCTAGGCCATTGGATTATCTTGGCACCCTTAAAGAATATCAGTTGACCATAAATGTAAGGATTTATTTCTGGACTTTTAATTCGATTCCATTGATTTATACATCTTTCCTTGTGCTAGTATCACATTGTCTGATTACTGTAGTTTTGTAGGAAGTTTTGAAATCACGAAGTGTGAATTCTCCAAGTTTGTTCTTATTCAAGGTTGTTTTGACTCTATTGGTGCTTGCATTTTCTTTCTTTCGTTTTTTAAAAATATTTATTTATTTATTTTATGGCTATGTCAGGTCTTAGTTGCAGCACGTGGGCTCTTCATTGCAGTGCACATGTGGGCTTCTCTTTAGTTGTGGCGCACAGTCTCCAGAGCGCGTGGACTCTGTAGTTGCGGCGTTCAGGCTTAGTTGCTCCACGGCATGTGGGATCTTAGTTCCCGGACCAGGGATTGAATGGGTGTCCCTGCATTGCAAGATGGATTCTTAACCACTGGACCACCAGGGAAGTCCCCCCTTGCATTTTCATATGAATTTTAGGATCAGCTTGTCAATTTCTACAAAAAAAGATCCGTCTGGGATTTTCATAGAGACTGTGTTGATCTGTATTATGAATCTGTAAATCAGTTTGGAAACTTTACAATAGTAAGCCTTCCAATCCATGAACATTGGAGGTCTCTTCATTTATTTAGGTGTTCTTTAATTTCTTTCAATGATGTTTTATAATTTTCAACGTATGTCTTGTGCTTTTTTTGTCAAATTTATTCTTAAGTCCTTTACTCTTTTTCATAGTATTGTGAATGAAATAGTTTCTTTACTTTTGTTTTTGGATTGTTCATTGCTGGAGTATAGAAATGTAATTGATTTTTAAGTCGTGCACCCTTGCTGAACTGTTAGTTCAACTATTCTAGTAGTTATTACTTAGAATTTTTTTATATTTAATATCTGTCATCTGCAAATAGTGATAGTTTTATTTCTTCCTTTCCAATCTGGATGCATTTTATGTTTTTTTATTGCCTAATTGCCCTGACTAAAACCTTCAGCACAGTGTTAAATAGAAGTGGTGAGAGTAGTCATCCTCATCTTGTTCCTGATCTTAGGGGGAAAGAATTCAGTCTTTTAGCATTAAGTATGATGTTACCTGTGGGTTTTTCCTAACTGCCTTTTATCAGATTGAGGAAGTTCCCTTTTATTCCTAGTTTGTTCAATGTTTTTGTCATGAAAAAGTTAACATTTATTGAGAACTTTCAATATATGCCAGACCCTATGCTAAAACCCTATTTAATTTTCATAGTAGTCCTTTGAAATAGAGATTGTTATTTTATGTCATTGAGCTGGTAAATAGTAGAATCAGATTTCAAAATTTGTATGCTGAATGATTATCAATTAAATTCCCTGTACATACCATGCTGATTTATATGTGTGACTTTGTACATTCTAGTTGCTGCCTCTTAGAATGCATGCTCCCTCTCTTTCTCCATAATGAAGCTACCACAGCACTTTGTACCAATAACTATTATAGTACTATTTCACTGTGTTGTGATTGTTTGCATATATTTCTCTCATTTTAGAATCTGTGCTCCTTGAAGTCAGGGACTTTGTCGTATACATCTTTGAATCTCCAATGCATATCGTAGAGATAGAAGAGAGATGTGTCACAGAAGCCAGGGGATTAGAGGGTTTCAAGAAGAGTGTCAGGAACTTCCCTGGTGGTGCAGTGGTTAAGAATCCGCCTGCCAATGCAGGGGACGTGGGCTTGAGCCCTCCGGGAGGATCCCACACGCCGCAGAGCAACTAAGCCTGTGCGCCACAACTACTGAGCCTGCGCTCTAGAGCCCACGAGCCACAGCTACTGAAGACCGTGCACCTAGAGCCCATGCTCAGCAACAAGAGAAGCCATCACAATGACAAGGCCGCTCACCACAACGAAGAGTAGCTCCCGCTTGCTGCAACTAGAGAAAGCCCGCGTGCAGCAACGCAGTCAAAAATAAATAAATAAAAATTTATTTAAATGAAAAAAAGAAGAGTGGCACAAGTCAGCAGTGTCAGATACTGCAGAGAGATCAAATAAAGTAAGGTTCACAAAATGACTATTGGTTTAGTCTTTTAGTGATTTTAGCAAGAGTAGCAAGAGTGGTTTTTGGTTTTGTTTTTTTAGTGGTGGGGATGGAAACAAGATTCTGGTAGGTTGATTCTGGTAGGTTGAGTTCACAAAATGACTATTGGTTTAGTCTTTTAGTGATTTTAGCAAGAGTAGCAAGAGTGGTTTTTGGTTTTGTTTTTTTAGTGATGGGGATGGAAACAAGATTCTGGTAGGTTGAGCAGTGAATGGGAAATGAAGAAGAAGAGACTGTCAGGGAGTAAGGACTACTGTTGTGAGAAGTTTAACTGTGAAGGGGAAGAGTGAGTTTAGGGTGCTACATAGAGGAGAACATAAGATATTTTTTAATATAGGAGAGACTTTTGAGCATGTGTATGTACAGAGCTGGTGGGAGAAGGGACCAGTTATGAGCAAGCTTGTAGAAGTGGAGAGAGGAATGACACAGAGAATAGGCTCCCCTGCAGAGGTGAAAGATTGCATCTGGAATACATATTTGCCTGAAGTTGCCTGTTTCTTCTGAGGGAAGGATATGCCAATGGATGTAGCCAGAGATAAATTTATGGGAATGAATTAGGAAATATAGGCAGTTCCCCTTTTCTCTGAAGTGGAAAACAAGGTCCTTGGCTTGGTGATGTTGTGGTTGGTGATGTTCTGGAGGGAGGCCACAGGGGTGAGATATGGAGTTTGAAGGGAGTAGTGAAGGTTTGGCATATCTGCTGTGAGGCATGGGAAAGGTTGCTTGCCAGAAACATGAAAGTCTGAGAGCCTCTTTCTCCCCTCCTTCCATGTAAATTGAAAGAACAGGTATGCGATCAGAAATTCAGATGGTACCAAAGGATTTACAGTGAAAAGTAAGTCTTCCTTTTACCTTAGATTACCTGTCCTTATTTTCAGAAGAAAGTTCCATTAGCAGTTTATTAGCTTTCAAATTATTTTTGCAAATATAAATATAAATTTAAAAATATCTATATTGGAATTTATTTTAATCCACAAGAATGTACTGTTCTACTTCTTCCTTTTTCAACTTCCTTTCATAACTTGGAGATCTTTCTGTATATTTAGATCTACTTCATTCATGTTTACAGCTGCAGGATATTTTGTGTATGAATATAGTATAGTTGATGTAACCAGCATTTAGATAAGTTCCAATCTTTACTCTCACAAAAGCTATGTTGAATGAATAAATTCTACCTTTTAAAATAAAAATTCATTATAGTACCTTAATTCTGTGCCTTAATTTTGGATTTGTTCTGTACACATACACCTTGAACAAACTGATAATATATACATACTAAAACTGAGTTGTCATTAAAACATAAAGACATCTTCAATATTTGAAACTGATACCCTTAGTTATCACGCTCAATTTATCTCTGGGTTTGAGTGATAAAAAATTCTGTCTTCAGGTGTTTGCTATTTTTAACACTGATGCCAGAAACATTCCTATACATGACTCTTTTAGTTCATGTGCAAGAGATTCTCCTGGGTACGTAACTATGAATGGAATTGCTGGGTCATACGGTATCAGTAGTAAATATTAAACTTAAAAAGATAATCCAAAGTTTATTTCTAGAGTGATTGCCCCATTTTATCCTTCTGCCATCAGTGTATAAGAGATCCTGTTGTTTTACAGTCTCTCCAGTACTTGGTGTTTTCAGACTTTAAAATTTTGCTAGTTGAATGATCTAAAATAGTATCTAGTTGTGATCTTTAAAAAAAACTTTAAAAGCGAGGTATAATTTTCAACTTTACAATAAAACGCACAGATCTTAAATATACAGTTCAGTGAGTTTTGACATGTGCATATAACTATATAATCCAATCCCCTATAAAAATTTAGAACATTTTTATTACCCCTTCAGTTTCCTCAGGTTCCTTCCTTGACATTCTTTTCCCTCACCAGAGCGAACCACTATTCTGATTTCTATCAATTTTTTTTAAAAAAAATCTTTTCTCACCATCACAAACTTCTTTCCTCCCATTCTTGCTCTCTATTTTAATGTCTTTTAAAAAAATTTTGGTCAAATATACGTAACAAAAAAATTATCATTTTAACCATATTGAAGTGTACAGTTCAGTGGTATTAAATGCTTTCATGTTGTGCAACTATCACCACTGTCTATCCCCATAACTCCTTTCATCTTGTGAAAAAAACCGTCATTTTCCCCTCCCCCCAGTCCCAGGCAACCACAATAATGCTTTCTGTCTTTATGACTTTGACTACTCTAAGTACCTCATGTAACTGGAATCATACAGTATTTGTCTTTTAGTGACTGGCTTATTTCACTTAGCATAATGTCCTCAAGGTTCATCTGTGTTGGAGTATATTTTCCCTTTCTTTATAAAGCTGAATAATATTCCATTATATATATATACCATATTTTGCTTGTCTCTTCATCTGTTGATGGATACTTGGGTTGCTTCAATGTTTTAGCTATTATGAAAAATGCTCCTGTGAACTTGGGTGTACCAATATCTCTGTATGATCCTGCATTCAGTTCTTTTGGGTTTATACTCAGAAGTGGATTTGCTGGATCATTTGGTAATTCTATTTTCATTTTTGAGGAATCACTATATTGCTTTCCACAGCAAAAGTACCATTTAAAATTCCCCTGAACAGTGCACAAGGGTTCCAGTTTCTCCACATTTTGCCAAAACTTGTTTACTATTTTTTTCATAGTAGCCATACTAGTGGGTGTGAGATGTAGTTTTGATTTGCATTTCCCTAATGATTAGTGATGTTGGGCATCTTTTCCTATGCTTATTGGCCATTCGTTTATCTTCTTGGGGAAATGTCTATTCAAGTCCTTTGCCCATTTTTGAATAGGGTTATTTTTGTTGTTGTTGAGTTTTAGGAGTTCTCTATATATTTTCAATATTAATCCCTTATCATATATATGATTTGCAAATATTTTCTCCCATTCTGTGGCTTGCCTTTTTACTCCATGAATAGTGTCTTTGGATGCACAAAACAAAAATTTTCATGAAGTCCAATTTGTCTGTTTTGTCTTTTGTTACCTATGCCTTTGGTGTTATATCCAAGAAATCATTGCCAAATCCAATGCTCTGAAACTTTTGCCGTATATTTTCTTCTAAGAGAAAGGTCTTACATTTAGGTATTTGTTTTAGGTATTACATTTAAATATTTGATCCATTTTGAGTTAACTTTTGTATATGGTGCTGGTGAAGGTTCAACTTCATTCTTTTGCATGTGGATAACCAGTTTTCCCAGTACCATTTGTTGAAAAGACTTTCTTGTCCTCATCGAATTGCTTTGATGACTTTGTCAAAAACCAATTGACAGGGACTTCCCTGGTGGCACAGTGGTTAAGAATCCGCCTGCCAATGCAGGGGACGTGGGTTCGAGCCCTGGTCCGGGAAGATCCCACATGCCGCAGAGCAACTAAGCCTGTGTGCCACAACAACTGAGCCTGCGCTCTAGAGCCTGCGAGCCACAACTGCTGAGCCAGTGTGCCACAACTACTGAAGCCCGCGTGCCTAGAGCCTGTGCTCCGCAGCAAGATAAGCCACCTCAGTGAGAAGCCGGCTTACCGCAGCAAAGAGTGGCTCTGGGCCGCTCACCGCAATTAGAGAAAGCCTGCACGCAGCAACAAAGATCCAGTGCAGCCTCCCCCCCAAAATCAGTTGACTGTGTATGCGTGTGTCTGCGTTCTGTCTTCTGTTCCATTGATGTATTTTTCTTCTTTTTGCTGATACCATACTATCTTGATTACAGTAGCTTTATAAGTTTGGAAGTCAGGTAGTGTAAGTTCTCTAATTTTGTTTTTCTTAAAGATTTGTTTTGGCTCTTCTAGGCTCCTTGTATTTTCATTTAAATATTAAAATCCACTTTTCCACTTAGGTTTTAGGATCAGCTTTTCATTTTCTGAAAAAACGTTTGTAGATTTTGCTTCACACTGTACTTACTCCACAGGTCAATTTGGAGTGAGTAGACATCTTAACACTTTATAAACATGATATCTCACTCCACTTATTTAGATCATCTTTAATTTCTCAAGAGCTATGTATTTTTTTTAGTTTTCAGTATACAAGTCTTCTAATTTGATTTTTTTATACTATTGTAATGGCATTTTAAAAGTGTTTCATTTCCAGTTGTTCATTACTAGTATATCATTTAATTTTGTATATTGGCCTTTGTAAGTTTTAGTAGCCTTTTTTTTCTTAAGATTTTCTAGGCTTTACTATGTAACTATGATATGTATGTAAGTAAAGACAGTTTTACTTCTTCCTATCATTTTAAAAAAATTCTTTCTATCATCCTATCATTTTTCCCTTGCCTTATTTACTAACTAGAACCTCTAGTACAATTTTGAATGCAAGTGGTGAGAGCAGACATCCTTGGATTGTTCCTGATTTGGGGGAGAAAGTTTTCAGTTTTTTACCATGAAGATGTTATCCTTGGGTTGAGTAACCCTTTCTATTCCTCATTTGCTGAAAGTTTTTTTTAAATCATAGTGGGTGATGTTGAATTTTAATTGTGGTCATAAAGGATTTTTAAAAGGAGATATAATTGTGACTCTCATACGGATATAAAATGAGCACTTGTCAAGTATTTTATTTAACTCACTAATGAGGAAACTGGTAAGATGTTAAAATCAGTTCAAAGGGAAATTTGAAGAGCTACTCATTTATGTGTAGTAAAGGAATGCTGAAATAAAATTTTCAAATAAATGCAAAAATTGGTATATCTCCTGTGCAATTACCAATTGTAATCCACTGGACACAAGTAATTTGCTCTGTTGTACCCAAGAATAATTCACATTATCATCAATTTTCTACATTTCATCAAATTGAAAAATTGCTCAAAGGCAATGAAAGATGGAGGTAATGTATGTGTGAACTTGAGAGAAGATTGACTAGTTTTTGTTTGTTTCTTTCTTTGTTTTTTGGTCCATTACAAAGCTTTGCATGGTTTTTCGTAACACAGAGTCTTGCTTTGAAAATCTGTGATCCCCAGTGATGAACAGTTTTTCATACATGTGTTGGTTATATGTTGCATTCTGCTGTGAAATGCCTCTTCATTGTCTCTTGCCCATTTTTCTGGCCATGTTCTGATTGTGTGTGTATGTGTGTGTTATTCCTTTATATGTTATTGATAATAGTGCATTACAAGTTGTGTGTATTGTGAACACTTTTTGCTAGTTTATAACTTGTATTTTTACTTTCTTGAAGGTATTTTTTGATGAGCAATGGTTCTTAGTATAGTCAAATTTCTCTTATTTAAGAAAATTTTCCTTACCCTGTGGTCAAAAGATAGTCATCTTTACACTAAGTTTTTTAAAGCTGTTTTCGATGTTTAAGTCTTTGATCCATCTGGTGTTGATTTTTCGTATGGTACGATGTTAGGATCAAATTTCACCTTTTTAAAAAAAAATAGATGTTATGGACTGACTATGTCATTCCCCCTACCCCAAATTCATATGTTGAAGCTCTAACATCCAATGTGTGGTATTTGGGGGTGGGGCCTTTGGGAGATAATTAGGGTTAGATGAGGTCATGAAGGTGGGGCCCTGGTTCAATGAGATTAGTGCTTTCATAAGAATAGATACCAGAGAGCTTGCTGTTCCTTTCTGTCTTCTATGTGGACACAGCCAGAAGGTGGCCGTCTGCAAGCCAGAAAGTGAGCTCTCATCAGAACCTGACCGTGCTGGCACCCTAATTGAAGACCTCCAGCCTCCAGAGCTGTGAGGAGGTATTTCTGTTGTTTAAGCTATCTTGTCTATGGTATTTTGTAATGGTAGCTCGAACAGACTAAAACATCTTGTTTTACATTTACTCTTTGGTACTTGATATTTTACTCTGTCAGACAGTGCTTCTGTGGGGAGAATCAGGTTTATGTCCCAGTGATATCAGGGTAGGAGTTAGAGAGCCCCAGGCCTCAGAGAACTTGAGTCAGTCAGTC
Organism: Kogia breviceps; assembly: GCF_026419965.1. Lineage (NCBI taxonomy): Eukaryota > Metazoa > Chordata > Mammalia > Artiodactyla > Physeteridae > Kogia > Kogia breviceps. The sequence continues at coordinate 103,312,030 of NC_081312.1, forward strand.
ACTCCTAACCCCATACAGTATAATCTCAGGTCACTTCTTTACTGTTTCTCTTGAGGAAGAGGTTTGTGTAGGAGCAGAGGGTGATGTGAAGAAGCAGCCAGCGGAGGTTAATGTGTATCCAGCTGTTTTTCTCAGCTCCTATTTTCCTTAGGACCAGAGACCAGAGGTTGTCCCATATATGGGACCACGTCGTGTGCACATAGTTGCTGGGACACAAGAAAAGCAAAAACAGAACTTCAGTAGTTCTTTTTCTGTTTTGTTATCCCATGGCTTTGGTGGGCTGCCTCTTGCCTCAGGCCAAAGCCACCATTCCACACATACCAGTTCAAAATGGGTCCTTGTCACCACAGGTGTTTCTCATAGGTCTCTCCATTTTTCCTGTGTAACTTCCCCAAGGGCTGATCTTCTGAAAGGACATCAGCAGTTTTGCTAACTCGTCATCTCTGTAGGAGTTGGAGCCAGTGTATAATTTTTCCTGGTCTTCTTAGACTTCCTTTGTATAATTACAGGTAACTTTAATCTGACCGAGCAAGTGAGTAAGTTGAAGATTCCTCAGTCACCTGCAAGCCTTCTTGCCATGTCTGAAGCCCTCTATAGAGGCTGTGTAGAGGTGTAGGCTGGCTGTAACAAAGAGTCCTACAGAATCTTTTTGACCATCCAGTGGTATTTCACTGAATTTTCACCCAGCCAGTGTTGGCTTTTTGGATAGGTGGAGCCAAAAAGTCAGCCTTTAGGTGGTGTGAGTTGCTCAATTCTAAGAGGGTCTCTGACTTAACGTGGCTATCCTTCTGCTTAGTCATATTACTTTAAATTCTAACTCTGGATAGTCATTCTTACCCAAAATGGCCCATGAATTTTAAAGTATTTTATTGCATCTTTCATGTAATTTGTATTCTGCTTATAATGAGTATATTAATATTAAAATATTTTAAATTTCTTACATCAAAGAGACTTGCTGCTCCAGGAAAAAGTACTATATTTATCCTGTTGTTTTTCTTACTGTCTGCTCTACCTCTCTGCCCACCTCGAATAGTCAGTCCACCACATCATGCTATCTTCCATTATAAATCCCTGTGTTGTACTTATTTTCCTTCTTTCTGTGTGCTTCCATGGGAGAGGCCAGGACCTGTTTCTCATTTATTTTTGTATTCCTAGCCCTGGGATAGGCCCTGCCAGATTTGCCACAGAGTAGGTGCTCTATAATTGTTGAAACAGTAAATACATAGCAAAGTACTTAGGATTCATAACAGGAGTTGCTTCCTGGGGGGAAAAGTATGTACTCATAATCATGTTGGGTCCTTATTTTGGCGTAGTTAGAATAAATGGTATGTGGGGTAGTTTGTAGGGGAGGGCTGGATCGAAAAGTACTTACTTGTAAGCTGTGTCAAAAGGTTTTGATAGGGATCTCTGAAGGGTCTTAAGCAGGAGATTAACATGATTAATGTTTTGTTTTAAGAAGGTGATTTTGAGAATAGTATGAAATATATATTGGAACGGAGAGACTGCTTGGAAGGTAGTCCAGACAGGATGTGTCTGAAGAGGGGGTAGACTCCAGAGAGGTTTAGCAGGTAGAATCTATAGAACTTAATGACTGATATTATTAACTGTTGGTTGGGGGAGGATGGGGGCAGGGAGAAGGAGAGGAAGAAATCAGGGATGACTCCTACGTTGTGCAATTAAATGGATGGTAGTGCTATTTATTCCCAATGCATGTTCATGTATAGAAAGAACTTGTGGAGTAGGGATGGATAGGGTTTTGAAATAATTTAGTTTGGGGTTTCGCTGAGATATTCAAGTGGAGATGTGCAGATATGTCTACAATTCTTGGAGAGAGGTGGGGGCTTGAGAGAGAGATTTTTGGGTTAATAGATTTTCAGGAGTGGTTGAAGAAGAAATTGCTCAGGATTTGAGTACAAAAGCCTGAGCACATCTAGTTTTAGTGGACAAGTACAGAAAAAGGCACTGGGAAGGAGATCAAGGAGAAACCAGGTGTTAATAAAGGATTTTTCAGTAACACCGTTGGCTTTCTCTCTTCCTGGAGACCAGATTTTCCTTTCAACACCCTCTATTTGATCTTTGTCTTCAGACCTTTTCTTACTTTGAGCATTCTCTGCTGGGAGAGATTGTAGATGAAAATAGTTTTACTTTTGAACCCAGCAATTGCTGGTTCCTTTATATTTCCTTAAGTTTTGCTTGAAAACAGAATACTTTTTTAACTCATCTCTCTATCTGTACCTTCTACAATACTATACATATTAAAGAAATCAGTTGACACTTTGGACCTTCTGCTTGGGAATTACCTTAGCTAGAAGTAACAGTTCATTATCAACATTTTCTGCTTTTTAACTTAGCAAAGGCAACAGTTTTGCTAAATTTTCTGCCACCTTATAACAAAGGTCTTCTTTCCTCCAGCTTCTGAGAGCATTTTACTCACTCTCCTTTAAGGCTTCTCCAATAGCCTTCTCAAGGCTCATCAAGCTTTTGCTAATGAGATTCTTAGGGCTCTTCCACCTTGTGTCTACCACCCAATCCCAAAGCCAGTATCACGTTTTTGTTATGTTAGTACTCTAGTTCCAGGTACTGAATTATGTTCTGGTAATCGCTGGTTAATCGCTGTTTAACAAATCACCCCAAACCTGGTCCCAGAACCTGCCTGACTTTTCCTTAAGCAACATTAGAAGTCACTCAGTGTCACTTCCACCACACTCTCTTGGTTACTAGGAAGTTAAGTGCCACTCTGGATTTAAGGAGAAGGGAATTAGGCTCTACCTCTTTATAGGGAAGTGGCAAATTTACATCATAGAAGAGCATGTGGAATGGGAGATATTTTTGCAGCATATTCGGAAAATACAGTTTGCCACAGATGGATAAAATAAAATACATAGGATCACAAAGGAAAGCAATTATACTAAAATATCATAACCAAACAAATTGTGATAAAGTAATATGTGCTTGTTTAACATACTACACAACAAGATATAGTGGCAGGCCAATAGTAATTTAGTAAATTTGTAAGTACAGTACATATATTAGTAATTTTAGAGGTTTGGAGAAAATAAATAAATAATTTATTTTGCCATCTAAGTTCATGGATCTTCTGAATTCTATCCACAGACCCTACTGCCCTAGGTTAAGAACTCTTGGATTAATATAATGGTGTTAGCAGAAGTCGTATTGCTGTGGACTGGAGAGGGAATTTGCGTGAGGGCAGAGACGAAAGGGAGGACACCATAGGGTAAGTTCCCTATAGTAGGATTTATTTGCCTTTTAAGCTAAAGTTTTTGTTGTTTTTTTAGGTTGAGACTTCAATGTGTTTATATAATGAAGGAAAGATACTAGTAAAGAGAGAAGGTTGAATACATTGGTAAGATAAAGGGTATTTAAAAGGTTTCTGAGAAGGCAAGAGAGAGTGTGGTCTTGAGCTTAGGTGAAAACATTAGTCCTGGATGGAAGGAGAGGCAAAAGGAAAGGAGTTATGGATGTTTGCAGGTGCTGTTCTTTTATCAGGTCACATACATTGAGAAAAATATAGATAAATAAATTCAACACAGGAGCAAGGGAGGCCAAGGCATGCCTCAGAGAACATTACAGCAGAGGTCCTGGAAAATACAAGAATGTTGGGGTTAGGGTAGTCAGGAAAAGATAGTGAAATAAAGACAGGAAAAAGTAACTGATAATGTAAGTGATTGGATGCAGAAGACAAACTTTGCCTAGTTTACAGTTTTGTTTAGTGCCTTCTGTAGGCCAGTTCTCCTTACTATGGATATGGAGACAAAGAAAGATGGAATGAGAATAAAATGCAGTTATATATTTCTATATCTGCTTATTTAGAGTTAACTTTTTCTAAGTGTCTTGTTTAGCATATGTAATTAATACTTGTAATGCCTTTGCCACAAAATAACATGAAAGCCGAGGAGCTTCTTTTTCATGGTTATTTGGGATTGATATTGAAAAACAGTATGTGTGTTTGCTGCTTCCATGCTTACAGCTGGATGGAAATTGGCCTCAAAGGGGGTCTATGGTTTTCTTTGTCATTAGCCAGCAGATGCTTGCTACAGTGTTTTGCTCACTGAGTCTTTATTTAATGTGAGGGTAATGCATCTCTGTACACTAATGAGAAGAGCTGTGCAATACAGTAGCTCATTTGTGTATAACAAATATCTGCCTTTAGCCACACATTGATCCTTCACTAAATGATTTTTCTTTTTTGTTTCACCAGCCTGTTATCAACACCTGGTTGGCTTATCTATCTTCAAATTGCTTTGACTTTCTAGTACATTGATCCTGACTTTAGTATGTCTGTTTTATAGGGGAAATATTTTCTGTCTGTCAGATAATTCTTCAGAAAATCTCAAAAAATTAAAAATTTAGAATTTCAGATCAGGATGATAAATCATTAAAAAACTTAGGTTTCTAGGCACAAATATTCATTTATACATGAGTATGTATGAAATTGCTAATTTTCAATATTGTATATAATGTATACAATATTGTAATATTGTATATATTATATATACTTATGTATATATATATATACTTTTTTTTTTTTTTTTTTTTGCGTTACGCGGGCTTCTCACTGTTGTGGCCTCTCCCGTTGCGGAGCACAGGCTCCGGATGTGCAGGCTCAGTGACCCTGGCTCACAGGCCCAGCCGCTCCGCGGAATGTGGGATCTTCCCGGACCGGGGCACGAACCTGTGTCCCCTGCATCGGCAGGCGGACTCTCAACCACTGTGCCACCAGGGAAGCCCTATATACTTTTATATTATAAAATATATTTTACTGCAATAAAATATTTCTTAAATGTTTATAATATATACAGTATTACAAATATTATATATATACATACATATATATATTTAAAATTGTGGTAAAATGTCTAAGCTTTCTCCACAGCCCCTATCTTCCCTCAGCAACTGCCCTTTGGCTACCTTTCAGGCCTAGGGTTGCACATACCTGCTTGAGGACCTTTCCTGGAAATGGGCTCTGCCATTTAAGCTAGGAGTTCTGGGATTCCAGGTTGGTGGAAAGTGGTCTCTTGGGGTGAGACCAAGTAAAGTGACACTTCCTCTTGGCCCTTTTCTCTGCTCATTAAATGGAGAGAGGTGTGGCCACAGGAAGGCCAGATCCTGTTGCCTTGATCCAAGGGTAGTAGTGATTTTAATAGTCTTCTGATAAATCTACTAGATTCGGTTGCCTCCAAGTTTATTCCTTCCTTTTGTTGTATATCCAGAAGGATTTCTGTAAACCAAAATCATTATCACATCTCTGCTTGAAACTTTTTAGTGCTTCACATTTTTGTTGAGATAAAGGCTAAACTCCTGACATGGCTTTTTGAAGATCCTTTGTGCCCTGTTCTGGTCATTGCTTACTTTTGCTATTATTGAGCTCTGTTGTTGCCCTGCCAAACAAGTACTCTTTTCTACCTATACAACTTTGCATAGGCTGTAGGTCTGTCCTACTCCCCTCTCCTCATGAGCAATATCTAGTATATCTACCAAACTCCTACTAATTGTTTAATGCTCAGTGATTAGTACACATTTCTTTTATAGCACTTGTTGCATTATGTAATATTTGCCTTCTTGAAAGCCATGCCCTCTGCCTCCAAAGGAAAGGGCTAATTTGATTCAGCATGCTGTTTCCTGTACTGATAGTGTGTGGTACACAGTAAGTGCTTAATAAGTGTGTGTTGAATTAAGACTGTAATTAGTGGAAAACTTTAAATGTGAATTGCTCTAGAGAACTATGTTTGCAGTAAACTCCTGCATAACCAAGGTGATCGAGGAATGGAGTATTTCACTTATTGATTATGTACATAACAGTCAATTTCAGATGATCAGTTTTAGATAATTTTAATACAGAACAAAATGGATTAATGCAGAATTGATCTGTATTCATAAGATGCTTCAGCATGATCATTCTGAATTGTGTGGCTTTTTTAGAGCTATGGCTGAGGAAGCTGTGAGGATCAAGTGTTATCTGTAGTGTTGCTTTTTCACAATCTGGGCCTTATTTTATCAATTGAATCTCTAACACATTTACTGAGTGTTTTGTCTACCTAAAAAGTATACTATAAAATTAACACTAGGGCTTCCCTGGTGGCGCAGTGATTGAGAATCTGCCTGCTAATGCAGGGGACACGGTTTTGAGTCCTGGTCTGGGAGGATCCCACATGCCGCGGAGCATCTAGGCCCATGAGCCACAACTACTGAGCCTGCATGTCTGGAGCCTGTGCTCCACACAAGAGAGGCCGTGATAGTGAGAGGCCCTCATACCACGATGAAGAGTGGCCCCCGCTTGCCACAACTAGAGAAAGTCCTCGCACAGAAACGAAGACCCCACACAGCAAAAATAAATTTAAAAAAAATTAATAAAAGATACCCCTGCCTCAAAGTATTAAAAAAAATTAACACTAGGTAAAAGGGATTCAAAATTGCATTATTATCAAATATAGGTGTTTTTTGTTTTTTGTTTTTTTTTCTTTTTTTTTTTTCAAATATAGTTTTAAAAATGCTCAGAAGACTGGCAAGCAACGTACCTTAAGGTGTATGTACAATCTCAATTCACCAGAAAGCTTAGTACATTCAGGCTGTTCCTTTTGGATGACAGTCCTTGATGAGTCCAAGTGAAGTCTTATGAACTGAGCTAAGCAGTTACTTTGATGGTAATCTCTGGCCATAACTATTTCAAGTGCTTGATCTCCACCCCAATTATATGTTTATTCTTCTCTTATTCATAGGAAGATAGTGTGAATGATTGCTGCTCATTTGTTTGTTAATGTAATGGTTCTTTTCTCTCACTCACCCAAAGATAATGTTGCCAGTTATTAGTTGCAAAACTCAGAAATTACTTTTATGCATTTGGCCCTCCATTTTCACATCTTTGAAAGTGGTTTTGAGCAGAGACCTGTTTGGAACTCAGGGAACACGCTTTTATTTGCACAAACGGTCTGAAAACCTTCATGGTAGCTGAGCTCTGACCTCCTATATTGCTGTGCCATGTTCTCTTGTTAAACCTAGAAATCTTCCTTCAAAGCTTGATACCCTTTAAAGCAAGAATTTGGAATATCAAGCAGATGTATATATATTTTTAATGACATTCAGAAAAATGTATTGTAAATGTAAGTATTATTTAGTTGCTGTACTTTCAATTGGCTCATCTCTACTTGAGTCCTTTTAATCAGCTTCCCAGCCTGTCTCTTCACCTGCATAATAATGCAGTATTTGTAGCATAATTATTTTATGAAAGTGAATCATCATAAGTACAAGAACTGATTGACCTACGGGTTAACTACAGAATCTTACATGAAAGAAAGGGCAATTTAAAGGATTGATTAAGTAATTTTTAAGAATGTGAATATTGGGGTCATCAGTGATAGAAACAATGAACTGCTTGATTATGATAAAATATTCAGCAACTCACTAACCCAGATGTCCTGTTTAAATAATCTATGAACAAACAGAATAAAAATAATTCTTGCTGCCGTGCACTAAACCAGTTCTACTGAAGTTTTAGTTTGGGAAATATGTCAAGAAACTTGTCTTTGATTTGAGCATTTTTATGTTAAGAAGTTGATTGATTCTATTAAATACAGAATGGAAACATTTATGTCTTTGTAGTATGACTTTAACATAATTATTGAGTACAAAAATGTGATTGCTTGCTAAGGCATAGTTTTTTGTATTAGTCAAGTTATGAGTAAGAAAGGTGCCCCGGTCCGGGGGGATCCCACGTGCTGTGGAACGGCTAGACCCGCGCGTCTGGAGCCTGTGCTCCGCAACAGCAGAGACCACAGCGGTGAGAGGCCTGCGTACTGCAAAAAAAAAAAAAAAAAAGAAAAAAGAGATCCATCTCTGGACTATCTGAAATAAGTAGGTCTGGCAGGGATTAGGACAAGCATGTCCAGAAACATTCATTTCCGTCTAGAGTTCATTTATGAATTCTGTGTTTTAACATGCCAGCCTTAGATATTGATCCTACTTGGAACATTATTGCTCTTAGAGTGACTGAAACACTGGTTCAGCTAAGACTGTGATGCTGACCCTTTCTGATTCAGAAACCTCTGCCCTTGGGACATTCCTTCACTCATGTTTCTCTTTTTTTCTATTGACAGTTTCCTGGTGGTCATTACTAGTCCAAAGAGTTCCCATGAATAGCTCATTGGTCACAGTTTTATTTTTATCTTCCCAACTGATGACTTTGAAATGGCTGTGCCATTTTGAAGGAGACCTTATCTGCTGTCATTCTTAACCCTATTCATGAAACTCCAGCCACATAGGCCTTCTTTTCTGTTCTGTAAAGTCATTCTAGCTTCAGGGACTTCTACTACTTATAGCTCTGTGGGAATCATTTTCCCCCAGACTGTTGCTTGGCTATATCCTTCTTGTCATTTTTAAGTCTCAGCTTTAAATGTTCCTTCTTCAAAGAGGTTTTTCTTGACAACTCACTATAAATTAGTGCTTCTCCAACACTATCAAATGGCCATATTTTATTTTCTTCTTAGCACCTAATGACTAACTGATAGTTATTTATTTCTTGTTTATCTCCTTTGTTGGGGACATAGACATTTTGTTTTGTTTAATGCTGTATCCCCAGCACCTAGAACAATGTCTGCCATAGTAGGCATTCCAGTTAATATTTGTTGAATGACCAAATGAATGCTTTTTCTATTGGCTATTTATAAAATTCTTTTTTTTAAAGCTTTTTCTTTTCTTTATTTCTTTATTTTTTGGTAATCAGGAAGGTACAATGAGTGTTTTTGCAATTAATGTTTATGTACTTTTGATGTTTTTCTCTTCCTCTGCTGTCTGTTCCCTAGTTAAATTCTTTCAGAGGAAAGGGGAAAGCCTTCTAATTTTCAAACTCCTGAAATATGACTATTTTGATTTATCTACTGCTTGCCAGGTGGATGTCTGAGCTGGTGCAGCCTAGTCACAAAAGCAATTAACAGGTAGGAAAATTGGCTCTTAACAGCTGCTTCAGTCCTGCTTGAGTTGGCCTCTCCCCCAAGGGACTGTCACTGTCAACCTAGCAAAATGAAATTGCCTTCCCATAAACATTTTTTTCGAGGATTATAGAACAGAAACAAATTCTTGGTTTATAAAATGAGTTAAAATGTGTCAACAGAATAAAACAGAATAATGACCTGCTGCTGCAATTTGAATTATGAGGCACGGCAGCAACGTTTATTTTCAGAAGAGTTGACATTGAAACTGTAGAACTTTTAGTTCTATTGAAATGACTTTATTATGCCAAAAGGGTTGATTTAATAACTTATTTATTGGTGTTGGTGAGGAAAATGACAGTTCTATAAAATATAATTTTTGACCCTCAGAGCTTTGGTTTGTGACAGAGTTTTTGAGTCCTTGCTCCTTTATTTAACTCTATGAAAAGGGGCAGGTTTTGGAAAGAATGCAACTTGACTTACATTCCATTTTATTCCCCTACTGTTAATTCATTCAGTATGGATTCCATTTGATCATGATAGACCATAACCATTGTTATGTGCTATAACCAATGTATGCATTTTATATTAACAGTATGCCAGTTCTGGGTTTTATATTGACATATGCCTCAATGTTAGCAAACATGGCATTGGTTTCTCTTGATTCTTTTTGATAACTTTTATTTGATGTAATTTCCAATCTGAGCTAGTTGTGAAATGTGCTCCCCTTGAAAGTTGCCTTCTAGTCAGTACTTTCTTCCTTTCATCCCTTTTGTATCATTGGCCTCTTAGGAAGCTAAAAGAGTTTGTGTCATTAAACTCTGCTTTAATATTTTGTCAAAAAATTAAGAGAAGATTCTTGCACAGTGAGGGTATTAACTTAGTTTTTGGATGAATGAGATGTGCTTTTGTTATGCTAATATGGCAATTCATGGTATTCCTCTAGGTAACTTCAGGATGGGGCCTGGTCACCAGAAACAGCAACCACATGATTAGAGGGTTGGGACTTTGGGCCAGTCTGACTTCTGGGGAGGTGGAGAAGGTTTGGAGATTGAGTTTAATCATGTGACCAGTGATTTAATCAATTATGCCTATGTAATGAAACCCTAGTAAGAACTCTGGACACCAAAGCTCAGTGGCATTTCTTGATTGGTGAAGATATTGATGTGTTGGGAGGATGATGCACCTTCACTCATGGGGAGAGGGCATGGAAGCCTTTCATTCAGGACCATCTCGGACTTTGCTATATGTGTATCCTTTATAATAAAACTATAATAATAATTATAATGCTTTTCTGAGTTATGGGAGTTGTCCTAGCAAGTTATCAAACTGAAGTGATCATAGAAATCTCTGAATTTGTGGCCAGTTGATTAGAAATGCAGGTGGCCTGGAGACCCCTGAAGTGTGCCTGGCATCTAAAGTAAGTGCAGTCTTGTTTGGAATAATGCCCTTTGGTTTGTGGGTTCTAGACTAACTCTGAGTGGTTAGTGCTAAAATTGAATTGCAGTACACTCATTTAAGGTTGAAGCAGACTAGTGGTAAATTTGTTATCATTAATGAACCAATATCAATATATTATATAAACTAAAGCCCAAAGTTTGCATTAGGGTTCACTCTTTATGTTGTACACCTTCATGGGTTTTGACAAATTCATAATGTCCTGGGTCTACCATTATAGTATCATATAGAATAGTTTTACTGCCCAATAAATCCTCTGTGTTCTACCTGTTCATCCATCCCTCTCTTGTCCCCAGACTGCTGATACCACAACTCATCTTTTTACTGTTTTTATATTTTTGCCTTTTTCAGACTGTCATATAGTTGAAATCATATAATATAGTCTTTTCAGACTGGCTTCTTTCACTTAGCAATATACCTTTAAGGTTCCTCCGTGCCTTTTTGTGACTTGATAACTCATTTATTTTCATTGCTGAATAATACTTCATTGTGTGCATTTACCGCAGTTTATCCATTTACTAATTGAAGGATATCTTGATTTCTTCCAGGTTTTTGCAATTATGAATAAAGCTGCTATAAACATTCATGTGCAGATTTTTTTGTGGACATTGGTTCTCAAATCAGATTGCAATTGCTAGATCACATAATAAGACTCAGTTTAGCTTTGTAAGAAATTGCCAAACAGTTTTCCAAAGTGATTGTACCATTTTGTATACTTACCAGCAATGAATGAGTTCCTGTTGCTCCACATCCTTGTCAGCATTTAGTGTTGTCAGTGTTTTGAATTTTAGCCATTCTAAAAGTTGTATGGTATAGTATCTTGTTGTTTTAATTTGCAATTCCCTAATGGTCTGTGATGTTGAGCGTCTTTTCATGTGTATATCTTTTGTGGTTAGGTGTCTTTAGGTCTTTTGTCTACTTTTATTTATTTATTTATTTGTTGCACCATGTGGCATGCAGGATCTTAGTTCCCTGACCAGAGATTAAACCCTTGCCCCCTGCATTGGGAGCACAGAGTCTTAACCACTGGACTGCCAGGGAAGTCCCATCTACTTTTTTTTTTTTTTGGCTTTGTTGGGTTCTCATTGCTGCCTGCAGGCTTTCTCTAGTTGTGGCAAGCAGGAGCTGCTCTTCATTTTGGTGTGCAGGCTTCTCATTGAGGTATCTTCTCTTGTTGCGGAGTGCGGGCTCTAGGCATGCGGGCTTCAGTAGTTGCAGCACATGAGCTTCAGTATTTGTGGTGCGCAGGCTCAGTAGTTATGGCTCGTGGGCTCAGTAGTTGCAGCTCGTGGGCTCTACAGCGCAGGCTCAGTAGTTGTGGCACATGGGCTCAGTTGCTCCACGGCATGTGAGATCTTCCAAGGCTCGAACCCATGTCCTCTGCATTGGCAGGTGGATTCTTATCCATTGCACCACCAGGGAAGTCCCCCATCTACTTTATTTTTTTTTTTAAATATTTTTAAAATTTTTAAAAATTATTATTTATTTATTTATTTTTGGCTGTGTTGGGTTTCGTTTCTGTGCAAGGGCTTTCTTTAGTTGCGGCAAGCGGGGGCCACTCTTCATCGTGGTGCTTGGGCCTCTCACTGTCACGGCCTCTCTTGTTGCAGAGCACGGGCTACAGACGCGCAGGCTCAGTAGTTGTGGCTCACGGGCCTAGTTGCTCCATGGCATGTGGGATCTTCCCAGACCAGGCTCGAACCTGTGTTCCCTGCATTGGCAGGCAGATTCCCAACCACTGCGCCACCAGGGAATCCCCTCCATCTACTTTTTTTTTTTTTTGGTATGCGGGCCTCTCACTGCTGTGGCCTCTCCCGTTGCGGAGCACAGGCTCCGGACGCGCAGGCCTAGCGGCCATGGCTCACGGGCTCAGTCGCTCCGCGGCATGTGGGATCTTCCCGGACCAGGGCACGAACCCGTGTCCCCTGCATCGGCAGGCGGATTCTCAACCACTGCGCCACCAGGGAAGCCCCCCTCCATCTACTTTTAATCATGTTTTTGTTTTCTTATTGTTGAGTTTGAGTTCTTTGTATATTTTGGGTAACACTCCTTTATCAGATTTACTTTTGTTAATATTTCTTCCAGTGCATGACTTGTCTTTTCATTAACAATGTCTTTCACAGAACAGAAGTTTTTAATTTTAATGAAGTCCAACTTATAGGTTTCTTTATTACTTGGATCATGCTTTTGGTGTTGTATCTAAAGAGTCATCATTAGGGACTTCCCTGGTGGCCCAGTGCTTAGGACTTCGCCTTCCAGTGTAGGGGATGCAAGTTTAATCCCTGGTGGGAGAGGTAAGATCCCACAAGATCCCACATGCCTCATGGCCAAAAAACCAAAACATAAAACAGTAACAATATTGTAACAAATTGAATAAAAACTTTAAAAATGGTCCACATCAAAAAATCTTAAAAATAAAAAGTCATCATCAAACCCAAGGTCACCTAGATTTTTTTCCTGTTATCCAGAATTTTTAGTTTTGTGTTTTACATTTAGGTTTGTGATCTATTTTGAGTTAATTTTGTTTTCATTTTTTAAAAATTATAAGATATTTGTAACATGCAGATCCATATTAAGACTAACATATTGACCAATATATAAAGTTCCTGCCTGCCAAAAATATATTACCAGTTTATCTTTAAATATACAGATTATAAAATCAAGGTAGTTGAGACCCCTGTGGATCCCTCCCAGTCTTATCCCTCTCACTGTCTCAGAAGTAATCAGTTTTATGAATTTGGTGTTTTTCAAATCTATGCATGTTTTTATAGTTTACTAAATATTTGTGTATCATATTATATGGTGTTTTTACAAGTTTCAAAATTTCACATTAACAGCATTATGGAGATGTCCCTGGTGGTGCAGTGAATAAGACTGCACGCTTCCAACGCAGTGGGCCTGGGTTTGATCCCTGGTGAGGGAACTATATCCCACATGCATGCTGCAACTAGGAGTTCGCATGCCACAACTAAGGAGCCCTGGAGCCGCAACTAAGAAGCCCGCCTGCCACAACTAAGACCTGGTGCAACGAAATAAATAAATAAATATTTTAAAAAACCCCGACATTGTGTATGTTACACCTATTTCAACAACTTATTTCAAAACTCTGCATTGTTTTTGCGATTTAGGGGATTCTTTTTTTTTTACCATAGGAAAGAATGTTTCTTTAATTAGTGAGCAATTTAATGTTAAATAATTAATTTATTAACAGTTGTATTTTATCTTGGTTTCCTATATTTGTATAGACAGACTAGTTCTGACCTGTGGATTAAATTTTTCAACCCTCAAACATTGTATTTAAACTTTATTATAGGATGTGGTTTTTAGAGGTGTACTGAAGTGATTCTAAAAAGCTATTTTTTGTTTTAAGAATTTTTTTTTTTTTTTTTTTGCGGGAGGTTTTTAGAATGCAAACACAAGTGACATTAGATCACTGATATGGTGTTCCGCAGCTACCCTGTTAAGGATACTCAGCAGAAGCCAGAAAGACTTAATTATTTAAAGCGTGCTTCTAGTTGGAGAGCCTACCTTTTATAGATTTCTTTCTGGGGACTCTTTTTAGGCTGTGGGTTTTCTTTACTATAATCATCAGTTTCTGAAAGAGAGCACCATTTCTAGGATAAATCAGAAGATCCCTACAATTCAAGGTGGAGGTAAAGCTGCAGCTTCCTCTCTCAGCTTTAGGAAAGTTACTTGATTTTGCTTGGTGTAGGTAGGGTTGAACCTAACTGTTTATGCTGATGTATGCAGATCTTTGATGTATGACATCAAAGATAGAGGGCTCACATACATCTTTGATGTATGACATACAAAGATGTATGACATACATCTTTGATGTATGTCAGATCTTTGTAGAATTTTCTGTGCCCTAAATTAAATCTGTATCACACAGGATTACAGTCTTTAGAGAAGGCTCTCCCTTTGTCTGTTGTGTTAATTGTACATGTGTTGATTTGATTATCGTTGCTCATTTTACATCCTTTGGTGTATAGTTTGGGTTCAGTAGCAAAAAAAGCTTGAAATTTCTGCTGTTTTGTACACTTGAAAAATTATGACCTCCCTCTTCCGCGAGATCATTTATTATAGGTTTTCAGAAAGCTGTGTAATGGCATGTCCAATCCAGATTATTTTGCTAATGACATCCTGAAGAATCTATTATAATGTAAAGCATCACTGGCAGATTCAGTTGTAATTTAATGAGAATAGACCAATATGCCAAGGGAAGTGATTTTTTAAGTTCTTGCTCTTCCTGCTCAGCTCTGTTGCATGAAATGCTAAAATAGTTTCTTCCTCTTTGTCCATTTCAAGGATGAAATGTGTTCCAGATTTTTTTCTCCCCACCCCTTCTGTTTAACACTGTGTTTGAATCAGTGCTATGCTAATAAAGGGGTACTGAACAGTGACTTTTTTCCTACTGAATTTTCTGAAGTTCATTTTCTACATGATGCCGTGGTTTTAGATGTTATTTCATTCACAGGAGTTGGTTCATGGTAAACATTTTGTAACATGATTTCTATGACAAGTGTGTAAATTAAAAATTGAGTTTGTGTAGATTCTCTGTGCCAGGTTATAGTGTATCCCCTGTTTGGGATTATCTTCAGGGTCTTTATATGGCAGGTGTTGTACTCAGATTAATCTCAGGATGTTATAGACCTATTAATTTCAGACAAATCATCAAATTCTCAGTTTGGTCAGTTTGATCATATGGTTGCTTTAGATTATTGATTATAATCTTAATGATTATACTTTCTTGATTTAAAAAGAATCAATATTTACTGAATTTTTCTCTCAAATACGTAAAATATTCCTGGCTCCTTTAAAAATAAATTATATTAATTTTGTCTTAGCATACTTAGAACAGTTTTTTGTTTAAGTAGAGCTCTTATGAATATATTGTCCCAGTTTTATTTGCATTTCCTTTTCTCCCCTACCTATTTCCCAGACTTTAAGAGAAGAATCAGGCTTCTCACTTCTGGCCTCCCAAGGGCTAGACCCATGTCTTGATTGGTTGTTATCTTTCTCCCACTCATTTCCCTGTTTCTACTCATTTTGCTTCCTCCCATAAGCACCCACTCTAATCTAGTTAGTATACATCTTAATTTTATTTTTTTAAATATTTATTTATTTGGTTGCTCTGGGTCTTAGTTGTGGCTTGCCAGCTCCTTAGTTGTGGCACGCAGCTTCCTTAGTTGTGGCGTGTGAACTCTTAGTTGTGGCATGCATGTGGGATCTAGTTCCCTGACCAGGGATCGAACCCAGGCCCCCTGCATTGGGAGTGTAGAGTCTTATACACTGTGCCACCAGGGAAATCCCTAATATACGTCTTTGGATCTTTCTATATCTTTGGAAAATACATAGTGTTTTCTGTGTATAGTTTGTAATTTTCATAAATGGCATTGACTGTACATCTTATTTTATTCTTTTTTAAAAAATTCAGCCCTGCATTTAAATGATTTATCCTATGGCTGTATGTAATTCTGGTTCCTTACTTCTGACTGTTGTATTCTATGTGCATACTCTTATCCATGCATGCTATGTATCCATCTTACTTATACTCCCCTACTGATGTTTATGTTATGTAAACAATGCTGCAGTAGTAATCTTCGTTTTATTTTATGGAGATATATACTGAAGAGTGGGATTGTTGGTTTTTGGGTTTCCATTATTAAGTTCGGTAAGTATTACCAGATTGCTCTGTAGAAAGACTAGACAGTTTATACTCCTTTGAGCTGTGCATGAGGGCTCACAGACCATTTTCCATGTAAGCAATGTGGCCACCTAATTGGCCTGAGGAGTTGCTTTTATGGGCATGATTAGTAAGCTCCCAAATTATTTGTCTATGAATAAGATAAAACCAAAACAGGTTGCTGTCAGTCCTCCACTGAGAAGGGACTCATGAGTGGAAAAGCTGCCATTGTTCCTGGTAAAGTTCTCTATAAAGGGAGATTTTTGATGAGAGACTGTGAAGGTGAGCCCTCATTACCAAATAACCTTGGCCTACCAGCCATGTGGAGTTTAGCTCAGCAAGCTGTGAATGATTAGATTCTTTGTGTCAAGCATGGTTCTTGTTATACAGATGTGGATGAAGCAGACCCTCTGCTCCTGAAGCTCTTTGGTTGTAGGGCAAGTGGATGCAGTACTGTGTGATTATCTCGTTTTTCAGGAGACTTCTTTGCTTCGTCTGTGAGAAGTTATATCTGATCGTGCAGTCTTTCATGGCAGCCCTCCTTGGTCACTGTTATTCTTTCTACCTTGCTTTCTGGGATCTCACCAGTTCATCATCATACCTGACCTGGTAAAAGATCCCTTAGGAAGGGGTGTTATTTGTGTTGCATTTGTATCCTGAAGTGTGATGATTGGGGTGTGAGGGATGGCATGTTGGTAAGTCCCTTTGAATTACTGAAATGGAAATCAGGAAATATTATCTAGAAGCATGGATTAATTAAAAGTATATTATTTTATAGTGGCAAGAATACAGATAGTAGTGTTGGGCAAAATAGCAGACAAAACACACCTTCCAGTCTTTACACATCTAAGTTCCCATTGAAAAAACCAATAGATGAATAGATGGATGGGGAAATACCTGCATATGTGTTGGAAACTAAAGCTTGATGCCACTCATATGCCAAAAAACACAGAATAATTTTTGTTAAGCAGCATTGTTGATGAATGAAAGAAGTAATTGATGGAGTACACCTGAGGAGAACCTTCCTGAGGGAGAACTCCTCATTTGGGAGGGGCCAAGTCTAGAAGAAAGGTCCTACAAGGCACAACACTTAAATTTCTCTCTGGTCTCTTGGACCAGAAGTATTGATACTTTGTAAACAGTGTTCATAGATCCAGAGTTTGTTTCTAGTACCTCCCTAAAAGGAGCCTGTCCATATAAGTGGTCTAGTCACTAAGTTCCCAGCTACCAACACCACCATTTCCAACCTCCATCCTGGTTGCTGGATCTCCCACCTAGCAATCTAGTGAGGTTTTTGTTCTCAGAAACATTCAGTCATTAAAAGATGTGAAAGCTGAATATCAGTTGTGAGAAGGGACAATCTGAAAAGATTCTAAAGGGATGAAAACTATAGTGACCAAGTTAAAATCTGCTATGGATGCAGTAGATAACAAATTAGACACTACAGAAAGACAAACTTGTGAAATCTTTTTCAAACTACAAAGGCAAAAGATGGGGCAATGAAAATGATTGGAAAATAAGATAAAGAAGGATAGGTCGGGAGATAAAATGTACAAATTGTAGGGCTTTCAGAGAGAAAGAGATGTAGCAGATATATTGTTTAGAGAAATAATAGAAGAAAACATTGCTGACCCAAAATTAATACAAACAAATATGAAACTGTATCCTACTGGACATTTCAGATTTGGAGGCATTTCTACTAGTGACAGTATAAAAGGAACTGAACTGACGGAGGTATAGAGAGCCAATTCCTAAATTCTCCTCCCATGAAAGAGCAGACTACCTGGGTTGTAAATGGAAGTGATGCTAAATATATCCTACTAAATATGCTCCACTTCTGAGGACAAGAGCAAGCAGGAGCAACAGGTAGAAGTCTGGCAAGATGGGAGGCTTTCATCCTGGAATAAAGGGTAGTCAGGACCAGGTAGACTACACGTTGGGGTATGATCATTAGAAAAGAGAAGAAAGAATTATTATTCGCAGGTGATACAATGATCTACCTAAAAATCTAAAGAAAATTACCTGAAAACTTATCTGAACTAATATTAAGTTACATGGTTGTTTACCAACTAAGCATACCAAAATTAGTGATTTTTCAATATTCTAGCAATACCTGTTTAGAAACTGTAATGGAAAAAAGAAATCCCATAAGTATTGAGAGAGAAAAAACCCCCAAAACTATAGGAATTATTTTAAGGAAACTTAATTTTACATCAGAATATAAAGAGACTTGAATAAGTAGAAAGATTAAACATGTTTCTGATTCGGAAGACTCAGTACTATACAGATTCTTCCCAAATCCATGATTTAATGCAATCTTAGTCAAAATCCTAACCAACTTTTTTTGATCCAGAGGTGGAGTGCATAGGGAAATTTAACAGATTTTTCTGAAATGGACCTAGAAGGATAAATTTAAGAGAACATTTTTGAAGGAATAGTTTTATAAAGTTGGAATTGTACTACCAGATTTTTATGAACCTGCAATAATTAAAACCATATGATAATGACCATAATAGAACAAGCTATAATTCTGAAAAAAGACATTAGTATATGATAATGATGTCATTTCAATTCATTGGGAGAAAGAATGAATTGGTTAACAAATGATGCTAGGAAAATTGGTTTAGAAATTGGAAGACTATGAAATTATAATCATACTTCACATCATAAACTAAGATTTTGGATGGATAAGATAATACAATATTCTCATAATGGAATAGAAGAATTTGAGGAAATATGTATGTAAATATATGATCAAGTAGTAGATAAAGCCTTTCCTATTTTTAACATTTAAGAAAATATTTAGGGACTTCCCTGGTGGTGCAGTGGTTAAGAATCTGCCTGCCAATGCAGGGGATACGGGTTTGAGCCCTGGTCTGGGAAGATTCCAAATGCCTCAACTAACATGAGCAATTAAGCCTGTGCACCACAACTGCTGAGCCTGTGCTCTAGAGCCCGTGAACCACAACTACTGAGCCCACATGCCACTATTACTGAGCCCGCATGCCACATATTACTGAGCCCGCATACTGAAGCCCATACACCTAGAGCCCATGCTCTGCAACAAGAGAAGCCACCGCAATGAGAAGCCCATGCACTGCAACGAAGAGTAGTCCTCCACTTGCTGCAACTAGAGAAAGCCCGCGTGCAGCAACGAAGACCCAATGCAGCCAAAAGTAAAATAAATAAATAAATAAATAAAAGCAATCATTTAAAAATTATTTATTTATTAAAGGAAATAATTATATAAGCAAAAAGAAGAAAAAGTACCCAGAATTCCACCCAATCAGAGACATGATAGCATGTTGGTTGTATACAGGAGGGTTCTTTCAAATGTAAAATGAAATGAAGAAACCACATATAAAAATGCTTGATTTGGCTACGCAAAACAATTAATGTGTTTCAAATACCATTAACAAAATTAAAAGGCAAATGTTAACTATGAATAAATATGTATGACACATGATAAAAATATAACACGTTTAACGCAAGAAGAGCTCTCACAAGTCAGTGAGAAAGTGAATACCTGAATAGGAAAGTGGGCAGTGGTGAATAGGCAGTTTGTCAAAGAAAACATAGAAACAACCAATAAACATGGGAAACCATTGTTAATCTCATTAGCAAACCAAAAAATTGAAAAGAAAACAACGAGGTACCTTGGTTTTTTTTTTTTTTTTGGAATTGAGATACCTTTTAAAATCTACCAGATCTCTAAAGCTTTTTAAACTGAAAACACCAGTGTGGAAGATGATGCTTGGAAACAGCCACTGTCATTAACTAATAAAATTTATATTTTCTTAAACTTTTCTATTTAAAAAAATTTTAATAGATTGAAACAAATTAAACAGAAAATATTGTATGATGACTATGGTGACTTTTTTGGTTCAGGAAAAATAATTGGCTTTTGTGTTTTGGTAAAAAGGGACCCAAATACTCACTGTTGGTGAGGAGAAATGTAGTAGTCCTATATCACTAGGGGTAGAATAAATTGATACAGCCACTCTCTAGGATAGTTTAGAAAAATGTGTTAAAAGCGTTCATGATATTCGTACCTTTTGACCCAACAATTTTACTTAAAATAATTTATCTTAGAGAAATTATCAAAGCTGTGTAAGGAGCTATATATTCAAGGATATTTGGTATATGCAAGGATATACAACTGTACACAAGGATATTTATGATATTATAAATTTAGAAACAACCTAGAAAATTGAGTATACTGTGGTCTATATCTATAATGTAATGCTATGCAAAAATTAGGAATGCTTTACCAGATAGTAGTAAATGACAAAAGATGAGTATAAATTTTTTTTTTTTTTTTTTTTTTTTTTGCGGTATGCGGGCCTCTCACTGTTGTGGCCTCTCCCGTTGCGGAGCACAGGCTCCGGACGCACAGGCTCAGCGGCCATGGCTCACGGGCTTAGTTGCTCCGCGGCATGTGGGATCTTCCCGGACCAGGGCACGAACCCGTGTCTCCTGCATCGGCAGGCGGACTCTCAACCACTGCGCCACCAGGGAAGCCCGAGTATAAATTTTAAATACACTCTGATCCCAATAACTCATGCAGTTATTCAGCCATTCATTCACAAATACTTAGTGACAGTCCAGGCATTGTTCTAGAATTTAGAGGTATAGTGCTATGTGGGGGAAAAACCAAAATAGATCCTTTCTTTGACTTCATGGAACTTACAGTCTAGTCAGGAGAGTCAGAACAATAAAATAATTTGTCAGTGATAGCGCTTTGGAGAAAAATATAACAGGGCAAGGTAAATAGGGAATACCAAGGAAAGGGAGCAGGAAGTTTGCTATTTTATATAAGGTGAGTCAGGGAAGTCTCTGAAAAGTGACATTTGAATAGAGACCTGAAAAAAGCTAAGGAGAGAGACAGAACGCAATGTTTTTATCTGGGGGAAGAGTATTCCTGATGGAGGGAACTACAGGTCCAAAGACTTCAGGCAGAGATGTGTATGTGTTCCAGCAGGAGCTTGGAGGTCAGTGTAGCCGACACAGATAAACCAAGGGAGAAACAGTGTAGGAAATAAGGTAAGAGAAGTGAAGACTGAGGGTGAAGACGGAGGGCCATTAGAGTTACCTTATAGGTTGTTGTAAGCACTTTGGCCTTTAAGATTCGAAGATGAGAAGCCATTGTAGGATTTTGAGCAGAGAAATGAAATATGATTGATGTTTAAAAAGATCGTTTTGGCTGTTTTGGGTAGAATAGACTGGAGAGGATCAGGGTTGGGAGAATGGAGTTAAGAGGCTATTGTAATAACCCTGTCAAGAGATGATGGTAGTAGTTTGGACCAATGATGAGAAGAGGTTTAATTCTGGATTTGTAGCACATACCCACAAACATTTTTCTGAAGAAATAACTGTTTACATGTTGATGTATATATTTAATTATCTCTGGTGGGGTTGCTGATGACTTGCTTTTTCTTTATACAGACCTGTGTTTTTCAAATTTTCTGTAACTATTACTTTTAAAATCAGAAAAAAAATTGAAAGCAACTGTTGTTTTTACTGCCTTTTTCTCCTGATTTGAAAGTATTATACACATTTAAAAATTTGTTATATCTTTCCTTTTAGTGTTAGCCATTCCCTTCCGTCTGGTGATTCAGACAGTGAGTAGGTCCAACCCTTAAATTAGAACCAAGATGGTTAGTTAACTGACTAGTGAAATTGATTGAGGAAGGAAATTACACCTTTTTTTCAACCCAGGGAGGACTGTAGTCAGCATTTCCCCTATCATCCTTGTTTTCCTTTCTGAAGTAAACTTTTAGAAGCCTGCTTTATTACATTTTTTGTAAATTTGGTGCTTCAGGGTTACATTTTTACTTATGTGTTCTACTGTTCTTACATCATCACTGATGCAGAGTAATTCAGTGACAGAAAACTGCAGTATAGATCAACAGAATGGTCACGTCTAGATCATCCTTTTTAATGAATGTGAGTTGTGCTGCTGATTTCCTGAAAATTATTTGAACAGATTGTTAGAATGTACTGTGAATTTTCTCCTCTGGCTTACCTTTCTGATTTGCTTGATTATATCAAATATTAGAACACTTATAAACCAACTCAGTCTAACCTAGGTGAGAGTTGTATTGATCTGGAACGTGCTGATTGGCAGAGAGGAAAAATAAAAGACTGGAATTCAGACTTGGCTATAGATAATCTGGATGATTGAGTTTTTTTTTTCTAATTGAAGTGTAGTTGATTTACAATGTTGTGCTAATTTCTGCTGTACAGCAAAGTGATTCAGTTATACATATATATACATTCATTTTTATATTCTTCATTATGGTTTATCATAGGATATTGAATATAGTTCTCTGTGCTATATAGTACGACCTTGTTGTTTATCCATTCTATATGGAATAGTTTGCATCTACTAACCCCAAACTATCAGTCCATCCCTTCCCCACCCCCCATCCCCTTGGCAAACACAAGTCTTCTCTATGTCCATGAGTCTGTTTCTGTTTTGTAAATAGGTTCATTTGTGTCATATTTTAGATTCCATAAATAAGTGATGTCATATGGTATTTGTCTTTCTCTTTCTGACTTCACTTAGTATGACAATCTTTAGTTGCATAATTGAGTTCTTAAATTATAAATCAACAAAACTCTCATTATCTGGAAGCATAACTTGAGTTTTGGATTGCTGGAAAATAGTAGCCCTTGCTTTGATTGGCAGTGTTTAGTCCTCTAACATTATCTAGAAAATGGAGATTCTGGCTTTTTGCTCTGAGGAGTACCTCTCCAGATGATGCAAGGAACACAGTGGCCAAGATAAAATTTTGTTTTGCTTTGTATTTTGGTTTGAAATCATGCTTTACTTGTAAATTGCAAATATATAGTGGCACTTGTTTTACAAATAGCAAAATTACTTCATGGCCTGTTGGTTATACATTAATAAAAATAAATATGATTTCTTTCTTTTTTATAGAAAAAGAAATATCTTAAATTTTAGATTATGAAGAAATTTAATACATGAGCTACTGTTTCTGTAGTCTAAAAAACTTTCTATACCTTCTGTGTCTTTGGATACCTATTAAGCAACTTGACGGTAGATGTTTTGCTATGTCCGACTTGTTTTTTGTTTTTGTTTTTTAAATGTGATCCTAAATTTTTTTTTTAAATTTTTATTGGGGTATGGTTGCTTTTGACTTGTTTTGTTTGTTTGCCTAATTGGCATGTAGATTTTTCAGTTAAGTTTTCCAATGATCTAAAACTGGCGTTTTTGTTGTTCCCTGAATGTTTAAGTGAGAATTATTCCTTTGCTTCAAAAAAAACTATCTTGCCTATTTTGTTTATGCTTTCTGAATTTCTTCATTTTCAATACTTTTCTATGAATTTTGTGTGGTACTGTGGAAAGGAAATAGTCTGCCACCACTCAGGCCCTGTTGTTGAATCCCAGCTCTGCCACTGAATAGCTGTATAAATAGCTGCCAAAGCCTCAGTTTCCTCATCAATAAAACTATATTATAGATTTGTTGTGATATGCCTCTAGCATTATGCCTAGTGTGTGGTAGTAGGCAGCCAGTAAATATTACTTTTTCTGTTTTCTTTATTTATGTTTTTAATTTGGCTCCTATATTGACTAGAACCTTTGGTGATTTTGTTACAATGTAAGAAAGTTTTTGTACAGAACACTGTACAAAAGAATGTCAGTTAACGGACTTCCCTGGTGGCGCAGTGGTTATAAATCCATCTGCCAATGCAGGTGACATGGGTTCGAGCCCTGGTCCGGGAAGATCCCACATGCTGTGGAGCAACTAAGCCTGTGTGCCGCAACTACTGAGCCTGTGCTCTAGAGCCCGCAAGCCACAACTACTGAGCCTGCGTGCCACAACTACTGAAGCCTGTGCACCTAGAGCCTGTGCTCCGCAACAAGAGAAGCCACTGCAATAAGCCCGCGCACCACAGTGAAGAGTAGCCCCCGCGT
Source organism: Kogia breviceps (assembly GCF_026419965.1). Lineage (NCBI taxonomy): Eukaryota > Metazoa > Chordata > Mammalia > Artiodactyla > Physeteridae > Kogia > Kogia breviceps. Next base: position 103,336,058 of record NC_081312.1, read on the forward strand.
GCAGCAACAAAGACCCAATGCAGCCCAAAATAAATAAATAAATAATAAATTAGTTAATTAAAAAAAAAGAATGTTAGTTACTAAATTTGGTCTACGTGATATTAGATCTTTACCTCAAGTCTTGCTTTTTTCATTCTTTTTAAAGATGTTTAACATGCAGTTTCATAGTATATTCAAAACATGTAATTGTGCCACATACCCTGCAAGTTCTCTGTGCTAGAAGCTTTGTAAACATTGTCTCTAATCCCCACAACTGTATAGGGTAGATACACTTTTTTCATTGAACAGAAAACTTAGGATCATATCTGGAAAGCTTTAAAAAATGTGTGTATAATAATGGGCCTATAGTTATGGATTAAAATCCATATGGTATACTGTAAACTGATCTTCTGCCATGTCATTGGAGAGTGAAGCTTCCATTATTAGACTAGAGTCATTTCCCCTGGACTGCAGAGTAGTGATTGTCAAGAAGCTGTGAGGGAGTTGAACCTTTGCTGTTACTTGTGATATTAAATCATCCGTGAAGTCACAGTGAACTGTTAGAGGGCTCCCCCCTTTTCCCATAATATGTTATCAATTAATTCTTTTTTTTTTTTAGATTTTATTGAAGTATAGTTGATTTACAATGTTGTGTTTAATTTCTGCTGTACAGCAAAGTGACTCAGTTATACATATATATATATATACATATATATATTCTTTTTCATTATGATTTATTACAGGGTATTAAATATAGTTCCCTGTGATATACAGTAGGACCTTGTTGCTTATCCTATACGTAATAGTTTGCATCTGCTAATCCCAAACTCCTAATCCTTCCCTCCCCCACCCACCTCCTTGTTGGCAACCACAAATCTGTCCTCTGTATTTTTTTTTTTTTTTTTTTTTTTTTTTTTTTTTTGGCTGCATTGGGTCTTCGTTGCTACGCGTGGGCTCTCTCTAGTTGTGGAGAGCCGGGGCTACTCTTTGTTGAAGTGTGCAGGCTTCTCATTGCCGTGGCCTTTGCTCGCTGCGGAGCACGGGTTCTAGGTGCTCAGGCTTCAGAAGTTGTAGCATGAGGGCTCGGTAGTTGTGGCTCGCAGGCCCCAGAGTGCAGGCTCAGTAGTTGTGGCACACGGACCTAGTTGCTAGTGAACATAGGGGTGCATGTATCTTTTCAAATTAGAGTTTTCTCTGGATATATGCCCAGGAGTGGAATTGCTGGATCATATGGCCACTCTGTTTTAGTTTTTTGAGGAACCTCCATACATTTTCCATAGTGGCTGTACCAATTTACATTCCCACCAACAGTGTAAGAGGGTTCCCTTTTCTCCACACCCTCTCTAGCATTTATTATTTGTAGACTTTTTAATGATTGCCATTCTGACAAGTGTGAGGTGGTACCTCATTGTTGTTTTGATTTGCATTTCTCTAATAGTTAGTGATGATGAGCATCTTTCCATGTGCCTATTGGCCATCTGTATGTCTTCCTTGGAGAAATGCCTACTTAGGTCTTCTGCCCAATTTTTCAATTGGGTTGTTTGCTTTTTTGTTATTGAATTGTAGGAGTTGTTTGTGTATTTTAGAAATTAGCCCTCAACAGTCACATCATTTGCAAATATTTTCTCCTAGTCCATAGGTTGTCCTTTCATTTTGCTTATGATTTCCTTTGCTGTGCAAAAGCTTACAAGTTTGATAGGTCCCGTTTGTTTATTTTTGCTTTGATTTCTATTACCTTGGGAGACTGACCTAAGAAGACATTGATACCATTTATGTCAGAGAATGTTTTGCCTGTTTTCTCATTTAGGAGTTTTATGGTGTCTTGTCTTATATTTATAAGTCTTTAAACCATTTTGAGTCTATTTTTGTGTAAGGTGTGAGGGTGTGTCCTAGCTTCATTGATTTACATGCGCCTGTTCAACTTTCCTAACACCACTTGCTGAAGAGACTGTCTTTTCCCCGTTGTGTATTCTTGCCTCTTGTCGAAGATTAATTGTCCATAGGTGTGTCACTTAATTCTTAAATCTTCTTACTGTATCTTCCTTAATTTTAATCATTTTATCTTTGGCTTTTGTAATAATGTTGTTTTCCCCTTAAAACAGATTCTTTTTAATGATTCTGATTATATCAAAAGGAAAATCTAGTGTATTTTTTTAAAGTTGGTATAGTGTTTTAATTTTTCAGGAGTCACATAAAAGAATTCAGTAATAATCTATACTTAATTTTTTTCTGTTAAGTATTTAATTATGGTTTTAGTGTATTTTGTTGTTGCTGACATAATGTTCCACTAATGTTTAAAACTGCTCAGTTGTTACATGTATTTATATATAAGTTATAAAAGGGAACTTGTTTCATAATTATCTGCCTCTTATTTACAAAGACTCTGAGTGTAACAGAAATACAGACAGATGTTTTGAGTACATTAGAGCCAAGTTTGAGTTTTTATCTTATTGGCATAGGAATTTACAATGATTCATTGGGTTGTTTCTTTATTTAACTGACTGGTTTCAGTTTAAATATACCCTTTTCCCAACAATGATTTACTTAATTTAGAACAGTAATCTGATGAGTGCAGGGACTAGTTTAACTTAGCATCCAAATATTTGATTCTATAGTTATTAAAAAAATCAGTGTAAGCTATTCACCATTGTGTTGGTAATAATTTGGGAATACTTTTTAGTATGAAAAAATTTGGTTTTTATTTCTAAAATCCTGGTTACTTATTTTTGGTCTTTTCAAAATATAATTTGTCCAATGGTATTATTAATTTCTGTGGAAAACAGTGAGCCCTATCAGAAGTATTTGGATTTTTTCGTTGCATATTCTGGAGGCTTACTTTAAATGATAGTTGAATATCATTATTGTGATAAATATTCTTGGATGTAGTTTGTTGTTAAATATGTTTACTCGAAGCAAATAGTCGTGGAATCCATTGGGATTATTTTGCCTTACTAAACTTAATTTCTGAGGATTTTCAAAATGTAGTACACATGAAATAGTTTTTCTTCCTTCTGCCTATAGCAAGAACTCATTTGTCACAGATAATTTTTTTAATACATCCCAAATGACAAGCTGCTTCCTAAACAGAATAATATCAAGAATACAGACCCTGATTGATTCTGTGTTTTGGGGTAAATGAAATATTATCAGTTTCAGAACCATCTTACTATCTTAGGGAGTTGTCTTTCTACCATTGCTAGGCTATTGAATTGGGAGCCAAGAGTGATTTTTATCCTCCTAGATTACCAGTCAAGGAAGTTTCTAAGATGAGGGAAATATTCCCAACATTCAGAGAATGCTGTCATCAGATGGAAAGTACAAATTGAAATAAGGAGTGTGGGAGTCTTAGAACAAAGCTTTCTAGCCCTGTGTTTCATTTATGCCAGGAGAAAATGTAGATTAATTTTCATTCTAATGAAGTGGGTATGACTGACTTTGTTTTGAAATGGTTCTAGCATTTATGTTTTTATTGGAAATAAAGGACTTTGTGTCCTTTCTTTTATTTCTCTTAATTTAAAAATTCTGTATTTACTCATCTGTTTGAAAGATTGTCAGGACCCAGAGTAAGACCCAGAGTATTGTGGTTTTTTTTATCACAAGATAATAGTTGAAAGTGTTTGTTATTGATGTTTTAGAGAGTCCCTTTTTCAAAGTTAATAGGCCTCTAATGATGGAGTTCATTATATCATTGTCTAAAATCCAAAGATGAATCTGGGTGGGGGTGGGCCAGGGAAGCAGGGGAAGGATGTTAAGTGCTTAAGATAGATGGCTGAAATGGCTTAGCAAATGGGGAGATTTTATGTTCTGTAGTTTGTGGATAATATTTTGAGATCCTATTTCTCTTAAAATTTAGAACATTTAATAGGCAAATTCAAACTATATAGTATTAGATTTCTAAACTGTAGAAGTTAGATGCAGTCTATGGTTATAGTTTATTTTTGAAAAATTAGTTTGCTCCAGTTCTCTGTCCTATTTATATTATTATCTTATATTTGTAACTATTTTTTAACCTTAATCCATTCTTCATAATGATTTTAACTTCAAGTAACTTAACAAAATTTATGTTGATTACATTCATATCAAAGAATCTTAGTCACCGAAAGGGAGAGCTATAAAAAAAAGCTGTGAGTAGGAGGCAGGTGGATTTTCAGATCCCAGTTAGAAAAATCATCTTTCAACTTATAAGCTGAGAAAATTTCATCTGTATATTGCTGAAGGGAACTAGATCCAAAGACTTCACAAACATCTTTTTAAAACCACTTCCAAAATAGAAAGGTAGGACTTCCTCTTGAGAACTTTAATTTGCCCAGAAAATGTAGAGTTTACAAGGAGTTAAACTGCTTCTGGCTCTTCTGTGGCCCTATCACTGCTCATTTATCCTCCCATTATAAAAGTTCTTTGGCTGCTCAGCTCCACCTATTTGCTGTGGTCATGCTAAGGCAAGGGTTTTCAGAATGTATTCTAGCTGGGTTTTTTTTTTTCCTTTTTTTTTTAAAAACATAATATCTTCAGATTTTACTCTACATGGGACTTAGGAACTGAATTCAATTTGATGCATCACTGCTCTGCAACAAATTGCCTTATAAACACTAATGGGACAAATATTTCAGGATTTTTCTACATGGATTATGGGTACAATATTAGAAATTATTTTTAGCCAGTATGGAAAATACACTGTGGATCAATTTAATAATGCATTTACTCAGCAGACATTTATTGAGCTCATATTCCATAAACAGGTACTAGGAGTACAGAGATAAATAAGATGTGATTCCTGCCCTTGAGGAGCTCATTGTCTGCCTCGAAAGTCTTAAAACTTTGATGCAAAGAAATAAGAGACTCAACTAGCTAGTCTCCTGGATGTGAAAAATAATGAATTGCAGAGGCAAAGCACGAGTTGTTGGATGTTGCTGTTCTATTTTGTCTAGAAAAACCTGGAAAATAGAATTCTAGTAAACAGTGGACTTGTTCCTCTCTAGAGGGTTTTGCAGTGATTATTAAATGTTTTCATAAACATTTCTCCAAGGCCTACTATGTGCAAGTATCATGCGCAACACTAGGAATATAAAGTGTATGAGATAAAGTGTTTTATTCTAAACGAGGACAGTGGGAGGGAGAGCTATACATACAAATAATTATAATACGGTAGGGGTAGACAGATTATTACCAAATTTTGTACCAAGTGATTTCTCTTGGTTGCAGTGACACTAGGGAATAAGGAGAGACTAGGGTCAGGAGGTCAAAAGTCACTGCTGACAGAGGGAGACAGCCATTCCTGCCTAGGAGAATCTTTCAAAAGCTCTTCTTTACTTTTACATCATGTATCAGCAATTTCAAAGACGATTACCAAGAGAAAAATCAAAATATTTCATAAAACATGAGAATATTTTTGTTACAAAGAAACATTTTGGCTATCATAATAAAACCTCATATATTGGCCTTGCTTTGTAGTTGACCCTTTAAATATATTTTCTTTTGGGAGCAACTTCTTATTTTGCAAATTAAAAAAGTGAATAAAGAAAGAATAAAGGACCATCTATAGTGATACTGCCAAAAATAGCAATCAGTTTGCTCTGCTCTAATTAGGTACATCTGTAAATTGGTGTTAGCAGGCCAGGAACATTGGGACAAATAGCCTTGTGGAGTAGAACTGCTATTTGAGAGGGCTTGATGATGAACCAAATTAGAAAATGGAGGTCTATGGGAGGTACACATCTGATATTTTTATTTCATTTCTCAGCTAGCTAAAGTGGTGGTATTATCCTTTCTTATTCCTTAAAACATCTTAAGAAACAATGAAACACTTCAAGGAACCCTGAATCTCTATGCTTTAGGTCTGTTTATTAGCTGAAGTGTACTTTTCCATTAGTATCATGAGCTGCTCCTAGAATTCTCCGTATCCAACAAAAGTTTTCCTACCTGGCAGTTACAGCCAGTTTTGATTCCCTTTACTTTCTTTTATTTAGGAACTTTCAAAATTAGTTATTAACTCTTTGTTTACTTCAGAGATAATAGTTTTAATTACTGAGTATAAACTTATTTTTCCTATTTGAGATTTTTAAAAATAATCCTATTGAAATTAAAGTGTTTTTAGAACACTCAAAAGATTAAAAGTCTTGAGTTTTATAGGTGGTGATACTAGGGTATGCCTTTTTGTTTGCTTGTTTTTAACTATGTTTGGGGCAAATTATTGCTCACTTTCCATGTGCTAAAATTTCACCTGTTATAGACCAAGAATAATTTCTTACCTTTTCTGTAAGAATAGTTTAAAAGGTAAGTCTAATTTATTTTGAGTGATAAAGTACTAATAGGTCATTAGATCAGAGTGGCTATTAAATTTCAAAGCATTATCATGGTGATTACGATTACTCTTGCATCTGGAGACAGTCTTCTCTAGAACCTGTTAGGTTATTAGTCTTCTTGCTTCTAGTGAAAGATTTGGCAAAGCTTTATTTTGAATGAAAGTTTATCGTTTTGCCATTATTGGAGATTTTATAGAATATTGACTGCATTGTTAGGAGGTGTCAACTCTGACTGACTGTCAGTAAGTGCCTAGAGTATCAGTTAACAGTTAGGAGGCTTTTAGGGGACATTTGGAAAGAAGCGGTACAATCTCTTAATGTCTGATATGATCACAAGTTGGGGAAGGAGGAAGTGGGATTTGTGTTACCTATGCCATATGTTAGCCAAATCCATAAAGATACCTTAGAGTAGGTATTTAGCCCCACTTAAAAACTAATATGAGTCATTCTTACCATATCTCTTGTCAGAAAATCATCCTCTCTTTGTTGAAATACCTCCAGCGTGGAACTCATTGCCTGCCTGAGATCCCATTCTGTTGTTGGACAGCTCTGCAGTATCATATTTCTTCCAATCCAGTTATTGCTTTATGTATTGAATGTTCATGAAAACCTGATATAAAGGGTTCTGGCAAGGGTAAATTATGAGAAGTTTTTTTTTTTTTGGTATCATTTATCAACTTTTCTTTTTGCCCATTTAAAAAAATTTTAAATTTCAAATTGGTAAATATTCACAGTAAGTTGTCAAAATAGTACAGAGAGTTCTTGTGTGTTCTTTACCTAGTTTTCCCCAATGGTAACTTCTTACAAAACTATAGTACTGTAGCAAAACCAGGAAATTGATATCCGTACAATTCATAAACCTTACTTAGATTTCACCTGTCTTACATGTATTTCTGTGTGTGTGTGTGTGGGGGTTCTATATAATTTTGTCGTGTAGATTTGTCTAACTACCACTATAGTCAAGATATAGGACTGTTCCATACACACAAAGAGCTCCCTCATACTACCCCTTTATAGTCACACCCAGTCCTCTCCCCCATCCCTAATCCAGGGCAAACACTAATCTGCTGCCCCTCCCTGAAATTTTGTCATTTCAAGAATTTTATATAAATGGAATCATATAGTATATAGCCTTTGAGATTGGCTTTTTTCATCGAGCATAATTCCCTTGAAGTATATCCAAGTCGTCACAGTATCAATAGTTATCCTAATTTTAAAAAATCGTTATTGATGTCTTATTTAAGGCCACAATAAATATTTGTCTATATGAATGACATTTGAAATATTATAAAGTGATTTAAACTTGTAGAGCTGTTAAATTCAAATTGAGTTGTTACACAGTATGCATGAAATTTCAGCTTTCTCCATTTATTGCCGAACTGTCAGGGCTAATAAGGAGTGCAAGACTGAGTGTCAGGAGACACCATTCTTCTGACTGTTTCTAACTGGTCCTAGAATCACATGCTCAAATGTAACCCCTTTGTCTGTGACCAAGGGCTCTCTACCTGAGTGGGTGATTATGTGAATGAAATGAGATATAAAACTCAAAATATAAATTTTTCCATTCCATGGCAAACAAAAGTAAGTATGTAAGGTACAAATGTTAACTGTGGTTGTGTTTGGTGTAACGAGATTGACAATAAGAGGTGGTGTGTGTTTTAAAAAAATAACTTGTTTTATTTTCCAACATCTCCATAATGAATGCATTTTATCTTTGTTTTTCTATTTATAAAAATAATGCATACTTATTAAAAATTGAAACATGACAATTATATACATTAGAAAGTGAGGGCATACTTAAATTTCTCACCCAAAGTTAACTACTATGAACTATTGTTTGTTTATTTGTTTTGGTATACATAGAGTAAGCTTTAATTATTATTGTTAAAACAAAAATAAGAATTTCCTATGCACATTGTTTTGCATCTTTCTTTTTTGCTAAGGTATCTTGAACATTTTTCCATATCTGTACACATGACTTTAATACCTATATAGTTACTTCACTGTGCACATGTACTGTTCTTTCATTTATTTAGTTACTCTTCATCAAATGCCTGCTGTGCTCAAGGCACCCTGCTGGGGAAACTGATTAATAATACATGAAGCTTACATTTTAGAAGGAAGACAGACATTAATAATGATTAATTTCTTAATTGATTATTTGATTACAAATGTAATATGCACTAGGGAAAAGCAGTATAGAGAGCTATGTATGTGCCTGTCAGAGGGACTCAACCAGGTCTGGGAAACAAGGAGGATCTCCCAGAGAATATAACTTTTGAGCTAAAATCTAAGGATGACTATGTGTGAATTAGGGTATGGCTGATGAAGGAGTAATAAATAGATGAGTAGATATTAATGTATTTATCATTTAACTAAAATGAAAAGCTATAAACCTATTGGATGTGTGAATACACATGCTCATAGAGGAAAAACAAAATTGGTAAAATATATCTCAAAGTGTTAATACTGTCATGGTATTACAGGTACCTTTTTTTTTTTTAACAGACTTTTTAAGAGCAGCATTAGCTTTATTGAAAAATTGAGAAGATGATATAGAGAGTTCCCATATACCCTCCCCCGCCAAAACACACACACACACACACACACACACACACACACACGCACACACTTTCCCCTATTAACATCTTACAGTAGTGTGGACATTTGTTACAATTAATAAACCAATATTGATACATTACTATTAACCACCCAGTGTTTATTCAGGTTGCTTTAGTTTTTACTTTATATACTTCTGTTCTAGGAGCCCATCCAGAGTGCCACATTATGTTTAGTTTTCATGTCTCTTTAGATTCCTTTTGGCTGTGACAGTTCCTCAGACTTTATTTTTGATGTTCTTGACAGTTCTGAGGCGTACTAGTATTTTGTAGAATGTCCCTCTATTGGGATTTGTCTGTTTTTTTCATGATCATACTGCGATGTGGATTTTTGTGAGGAGACCATAGAGGTAAAGTGCCATTCTCATCATATCATATTAAAATTACATACTATCAACATGATTCATCACCGTTGATGTTATCCTTGATCAACTGGCTGAAGTAGTGTTTGTCAGGTTTCTCCATGGTAAAGTTTTTTTGCCCCTCTTCTTTCCATATACTGCTTTTTACAAGGAAGTCCCTATGAACAGCCTACACTTAAAGAGAGTTATGCTTCACTTCCTTGAGGGAAGAGTATCTACATAAATTACTTGGATTTCTTCTGCACAGATTTATCTTTTCTCCTCCATTTATTTACATATTCAATCATGAGGATGGACTCATGGAGATGTATTTTATGCTTTGGGTTTTAATCCAATACTGCTTTATTTTATTGCTAAAATTGTTCAAGCTTTGGGCCATTAAATTGGCTTTCAGTTGCCTCTTGTGCACCCCTTGGACATACCCCCATTAACAAGGTTTTGTTTGTTTAGTTTCTAAGCATGTCCTTATTTTATGACACTACAACATGTTCCAGGCTTATCTTGTGTATTTCCTGCCACAGACCAAGAATCAGCCATTTTTCCAAGGAGCCTTGCTTCCTTTTATTGGGGACTGGTATTAGAAACCAAGAGTTGGGTGCTATTGCATTTTTCTCTTACTATTTTTTTTCCTAGCTCTGGTATTCTCTCTCTCTCTCTCTCTCTCTCTCTCTCTCTCTCTCTCTTTTTTCCCCTTAAAACCTCTGGTAAAAGAAATATGAATTCTACCATGGCAAATTTAGGTTGCCTCATTAAATATCTGTTTCCAGCTACCTTCTCTCTCCCCCCTCCCTTCTCCTTTATACATCTTTCAGGGCTGGCTGTGTGACACAGTGCTGGACAGGGAGATGTAAGTATAAATAACCTTGGAAGGGCTTTCTTTGTAAAATTGAAATTCAAAACCTGAAGGGAGATATCTTTGGGACCTTCAGCCTTCTTCCCGTCAGGAAAATGGAACTGATACCTGGGTGTTGAGTGTGAATATGAAAGCAAATGCTAGGGAATGCATAATAGGGCAACAGAAGGAACCTTGTTCTGTGATGTCATTGCTGACTTAGGGTTGAACCATCCCTGGTCTGCCCAGCTCCAGATTGATTGTTGTCTGAAATAAAATAAAATCCTGTGTGTTTAAACTGTTGTTATTTGGTTTGCCTATAATTGCTACAGCTTAAGCACACAGTCTTAGCTGATTCACATATCAACTTGGTTGACAAAATTATTATTCATTTAAGACATATTTGTTGAGGACCTACCACGTGTAAGCCTCCATAATGTGGGGCGAAAATAGAGGAACTCTGTTGATATTATCCCTGTTCCCACTGAATCCAAGTTTAATAATGGTATGTAGAATAGGATAATTATATGAGCAACTATGATTAAAATCAGAATATAGTAATATTTGTTATTTACTTGGTCACAGTTACTCGTTGTCACTTCAATTTATCTTACTCTGTTCTTTGTATCTGCAAATAGTTTCAGTTTACCTAGTTCCAGGACAGAAACATAAGAATAGTCCTAGACTCTTCCTTTTCTCTCACTCTCCATATCCATTTGGTAACCACAGCCTGTTTTCTTTCCTTTTAAATATTTTTTGTCCCATCGTTTAAAATTCCTTTGCTCCTCTACTAGTATTGAACCTCATAAATTTCTCTCATACAGATCATTATGACCCTTCATACATAGTTTCCTTGCCCCCAGTTCATTTTTTAATAGAGGCGGACATGGCCCAGTGGGGCTCCTCCAGTTGGATGCGCAGAGGCCACCGTGGGGGCACCACCAGGAGTAGAGGGAGGCCAGGAGGCACTGGCCTTTGCCCTTTCGAGGTCAGGGAGGAGAAGGAATGGCCCTGGAGGTGATAATGCAGCTGGCTGCATGTCTGGCCTGCCATTTCCTACCAAGCTCTCCCCAAGGCCAGGCTGCATGCCTACCTGGACAGGCGGGCCAGTTTGGGGCTGCCCCACTAGGATCCAGGATTTGACACATACCACTCCCCATGGCCCCTTCACTCCAGTATAGGGGACGTTTGGTGCCCCAGCCTGGGGCCATCTTGGGCCAGCTTCTGCCCGCCCACCCACATGCCCGGCATATGCTACTAGATGGTGCAAACCCCTCTCTTGGCTGCCATCCAGATCTCTGCTGTGCCCAACCAGGATGTAACGGGGCGGAGCAGGTGCCCAGCCCTTAGTACATGAGCATTAGCGTGAGATCCTTAGCGGGGCGGCTAGAGGTCCTGCTCTAATATTCAGGCTCTGGGTGGCCTGCCAGCAGAAAGTGCAGTGAGAGGCAGATCTTGGCCTTCTCCTCGGGGCCGGCGGGTGAGCTGAGTGACCCGGGTGACCCGGAGACAGGCTGAGGGCTGTGTCCTGCAGAGCTCCAGAGCCCTCGCCACGGCTGGCCTCTGGCCAGGCCCAGTCCTTGAAGCAGCAGCGAACCTCTCCCCAACCCTGACCTTTGCAACCTAACGGCAGCAGCAGTCTCCGTGGGTCTCAGTCCATGGAGGTCTCAGCAACTGAAGTATATGAACACTGCCATTAAGGTAACAGCTTCAACCAGCTTCAGTCTCTCCGTTCAAGTTTCAAAAATTGTTACAGCTTAGGACTTCCCTGGTGGTGAAGTGGTTAAGAATCTGCCTGCCAATGCAGGGGACACGGGTTCGAGCCCTGGTCTGGGAAGATTCCACATGCCTCAGAGCAACTAAGCCCATGCGCCACAACTACTGAGCCTGCGCTCTAGAGCCCGCGAGCCACAGCTACTGAGCCCATGTGCCACAACTACTGAAGCCCGCATGCCTAGAGCCTGTGCTCCACGACAGAGAAGCCCGTGCATCACAACAAAGAGTAGACCCCGCTCGCTGCAACTAGAGAAAGCCCACACACAGCAACAAACACCCAACGCAGCCAAAAAATAAATTAATTAATTTTTAAAAATTGTTACAGCTCAGATCAGTTGTCTACTTCTAGGAGGTGGCCAGAGGTCAGGTTTAAGTTACAAGGACATTCATTGCACATCATTACTTCAGGTCCACCTCTGTGGTTGGGGCTATTCTCAAAGAAGGGCAATTGTTGTGAGTTGGGAATTAATCTGATTGGTATTCACTACCTTGCCCTTTCTTGTCAGAACAGAGAATAACATTTGTTTTGGTGGAGGTTAACAGGAACATTGTGACCTGACCTCACCTCAAGAACAAAGAATCTGACACTAAGAAGTTTGCAACAACTAACCATACCCCTCCCTCACCTTTCCTATAAAAGGGCTTTGCTGAAAGCTTTCGGAGAGTTTGGGGTTTTTTTTAAGCCATGAGCCATCCCTCTCTTTGCATGGCTCTGCAATAAACCTTTCTCTGCTTCAAAACTCTGATGTTTTGGTTTTGTTTGGCTTCACTGTGCATTGGACACACGGACTTGTGCTCGGTAACGATTTCTCCCCACACCACCGGCAAAGGAGTCTTTCCAAAAGGCATATAAAATCTTGTTTCTGTCTTCAGTAAAATCATGTTTGGCTTTGTATAGTCCCTAGTATAAAATTCAAATTTTTTTCTCTTGAAAGCCCTTTGGCATCTGACTTTGCCCGGCTGTCCAATTCACCTTATGGCAGTGTCTCCCCCACCCCGACACCACCCCACAGGACATACCACCCTCCAGCTTCATCCCAAACATGTAATGAGTTCTGTCTTTAGTTTTCTTTGTTCTTATTTATCTCAGAACATTCCTTCAGCCAGGAATCCTTATTACCCTCCATGCCTTTAGTTTTTTAAGACTCAGAGCTGGTGTTTCAGAAGACCTTCCCTAATTCTCTCCCATCCTTCTCAAAGACCCCTGTACTCAAACCTCTGTTATCCCATAACTGGCTGTTATATTTGAAATACCTCTTGAATTCATCTACTTTCCATCTCCATTACCACCACTTTGTTTGTTCTAGACCACCATCATCATAACATATTTAAATGGTCTCTCTGCTCAGCTTTGGTAATTTGTAAGAGTACATTCTTTACCCAGTATCCAGTGATCTCTTTAAACTCCAGATCTGATCATTATGGCCCTGTGTTTAAAAGTCCTTCCCTGATTTCCTAATGATCTTAGGCTACAAACTAAATCCTAACGTCGCCTGTAATGTACTGTACAAATTGGTTCTTGCAAACCTACTTCTCTAGCCTCACTTGTTTTCATTCTTTAGACATACTATGCTCCCTCTCATCTTAGGGCCTTTGCACATGTCATTCTCTTATCTGAAACAGTTATCACTTAGATCTCATCCTTCCAATCTCAATACTTCTTCAGGGTATCTCCACCCAACTCTAGGTCAGAGTCCTTTGTTATGTGTTTCACTTACTTTGCCTTTTGCATCGACTTGTAGAATTGAGCAAGGTGGAGAGCATATAGCTGCATTTAATTTTCAACAATGATTATAGCTCCTTTCTTTAAAAGTAGCTTTTCTGCATCTACCCTTCAAGAAACCTTCATTCCTTCTGTACAAACTACTCATTTCACTCATCCCATTAGATTCGTGTCTTGTCTGGACTTCATGATTAATTCCTTAAATATGACTCTTGTCAGAACTCTAGATTCTTTTCCTTAAAACCTTTTTTACAGACCAACCCATTTTTCTCTCCAGTTTTTTAGTTTCGGTTTACTTTGTTTTTCATGTTTTGGTAAGAAACTCATAGAGAAAGTTAGCAATTGTTTGCTTTGTTCAGAAAAGTTCTGAGGAATATAAGCTCTGCTTAAATGGGTACTATGAACAAGGTAGGAACATTAAAAGGAATGATTCAGGGCCAGCATTCTATTTCTCACTGACCCTCTGGCCCAAACTTTACTTTGTGTGATTTCGTGAACTGCTGTCAGACATTCAGATTTGATCATAATTTAAACATATATAGCAAAATCATAGACTTAAGCGTTGAAAGAGGTTTTAGGGATCATTGCATTTTATCTTATTTTAAAAAAATATTTATTTATTTGGTTGCTCTGGGTCTTAGTTGCAGCAGGCCGGCTCCTCAGTTGTGGCACGTGGGCTCCTTAGTTGTGGCATGCATGTGAGATCTAGTTCCCTGACCAGGGATCAAACCCAGGCCCCCTGCATTGGGAGTACGGAGTCGTATTCACTGTGCCATCAGGGAAGTCTCGATCATTTAGTTTTAGACCAACCACGTCTCTGTACAATGTCATTTGGTTTCTGAGTGTTCTTTATCTCCCATATATAAGAGATTGTCTTTTATACAGTGAAGTGAAACTTGCCTCAGTTTTCATCCACCAGCTTTAATTCTTAGCAGTGTTTGTGTTATGACAAGTCATGTATTTGAAGACACCCATCATGTCCTACATAGGTTGTTTTTCTCCAGGAAGAATAGCCCCAGTTCCTCATATATCATGGCTTAAAGTTCTTTTATCATCTTATTTCAATTTATAAAATTTTTATTTTTGAATGTTTTAGATTATTTACTACCCCGTCTCCTTTCCATTAGTGTAAATAATAAAGGTGATTGCAAATAAAACAAGTTGATAGGTATTTATGGCAAATGCAAAATATACAAAGGCAAATTAGTTGAGAGAACCTATGATATACAATTGGGTGTTTAGCTTACAGATCAGAAGAAGCTCTTTACCCAAACTTTTTTTGGTGGGTTAAATAGGGGGTAGAGGCAGAGAACATATGAGTGATAGAAACTGGTATAGGTGATGATTTATCTGATGTATGATCACTTCTTTCACTTTATTACACCATTACATTTGCATAGCACCATCATTTTCAATCTGTGATCAGTTGCTCAATTTCATAAATACAGTATATCCAACATTTTGCCATACAGGACATATAGATTGTTTTTTTTCTAGAACTGTAAAGGTGGGGTTTTTGTTTGTTTGTTTGTTTCCCTTGCTGAAAAGCTCACTTTCTATCATGAATTATAACTTGTGGCAGCCTTAACATGTTATTCCTCCTGTCTGTGCAGAAGTACAGATTTATCAGCTGCTGCCTGAATTAGGAGAGTCTAAAGTAGTGGTGGCAGCTGAACATCCTGTGAACTGTTCAGCCCTGAGGATAATTCGTCAGGGATTTCTAAGGGTTCTCTTTTAACTTTTCCTTTATTTTACTCTGGGATAAAAACCCCACAGATAAGAGAAGACATATTAATCTTTGGTAATGACACAAACTTGTGCCTTTATGATCTTTTGCCACTCAAGTGCTAAGATATTTATATCAAATGAAAGTTATAAAATGAATTTATAACTTTTATTTCCAACAAAAATTGGGAAAGGAACATTCTCCTTCTTTTATGTGATGTTTGTGGTTTTACTTGTACCCTTAAACTCAAACATTTCAAATGTAATTGATAGCTTTCTAAAGTGTAGCTTTTTCTGGATGATTTTTTTCATTTTGATTTTGTTTTTTAAACAGTAAAACTTTTGCATCATATCATTTGTTGACCAGGCTTTGAGCAGAAGTTTCAGAATTAATAACATCTCCTCCAGTAATTTGGCTTTTTTTCCCCCTTCTCCCTCATTCTAATATTTGTTGAAAAGTTGATGATCAGAAAAGGTCCTTGTGTACCGTAAACAAGCATTTAATTAAGGGGTAATGCCTATGGTACCAGGGTGTGTGAAGTGAAACAGAGATGCTTAATCAGCCACAAAAGCTATTTACCGCTTCATAAACCTCAGTGCTCAGTGTCATAAATATTATTATTGTTCTAGGACTTCAGAAAAGCAGTGAAATATCAAAACTGATTTTTTCTCTACTGTTAAAGTAGGGAAGGTTTTCCTCTTAATAGAACTTTGTAATGAAGCTAATATTTGAGAAAAGCATACATACTTGAAATTTTTAAGAAGGGACTTAAATACAAATGAGGGATATGTTGAAAATGAAGCAGAAAGAAAAAGGTTTAATCTCTATTTAAAGTCTGAAATTATACAAGTCACATAGTATTGCCATGTATTTGTTGAACACCTACTGTGGGACCTGGACTAATAGATGGTTTCCTTATGTAATCTTTAATGTTTATAGCAATTCTGTAAACTAAGTTGGTTCCAATTTTAGAATGAAGACACACAGGCTCATAGCCATTGTCACACAGGTGTGTCTCATACCTGTACTCTCCATTACTTCAAATTGTTTTTCAGATGAAAGCTTATGTTAAGATAGTCATTTTTCAGGTTTCCCTGGTGGCGCAGTGGTTGGGAGTCTGCCTGCCAGTGCAGGGGACACGGGTTCGAGCCCCGGTCTGGGAAGATACCACATGCCGCGGAGCGGCTAAGCCCATGAGCCACAACTACTGAGCCTGTGCGTCTGGAGCCTGTGCTCCGCAATGGGAGAGGCCGCAACAGTGAGAGGCCCGCGCACCGCAACGCGATGAAGAGTGGCCCCCACTCGCCGCAACTGGAGAAAGCCCTTGCACAGAAACGAAGACCCAACACAGCCAGAAATAAATATAAATAAATAATTTATTTTTAAAAAAGATAGTCATTTTTCATATTAGTTCTGCTGAATACCCAATAGTATACCTGAAAAGTTGAGCTGTGCTGTGTTAATTCATAAATTTTTAACTTTTTATTTGTTCCATGTTCAACATTATTAAGCAGCTAGTATTTTCCTAACACTTGATAAGTATTATGAGGGCTGTACCAAGTAAGAAGACCCAGTTTTCCCACCTCAGAGTTTAGAAACGGATAGATATTTCAGCCTTATACACACACAATTTCAAAGTGGAATCAAAGAGAGCAAGGTTCTTTTTTTTCAGTATTTTGTGACTGTTAGCTAGACCCCTCCAAATTATCCCCCTTCTGCTGAGATGGGAAAGTACACAAGCTAAAATAGGTAGTCCAATGGACATCTATATGATCAGCTCACAAGGATGAGTGAGGAAGGAGCTCATAGACTGGTTAAAATGCTTTGATAGAGGGGAAATCGCGTGCAATGAGAACCTAGAGAGGTGGTTAGCATAAGACCTCCTCAAGCGGGAGAGGTTTTACAGAAAAATTGTCATTTGAACCAAGACAAAGGAAACCTGGTTAGTACAGAATCTAAGGGAAAGCTTTTGTTAGGATTCTCACGTTTTATTAACCCAAATGTTTATATCTATCAGTTGCTTATATTACTCTTACTTTGTGATCTACTATGATTCTGTAGATCTTTTATTCCAGTAATGTTTTCAAAAGGACCCTACATTCTTTGTGAAAATGTCAGCAATAGAAGTTAAAAACTTTGGATTGTTCATGTTTAAGAAAATTTGCCAGTCATTGTTTCCAGTTCCCTCATATTGCACACAAAGAAGCCAAGGCCCAAATAAGCTGTGATGTGCTTAATGTCAGTTACTGTAAGCATCAGACCTGGGACTTGGCTTGGCTTATAGTCATGGTTTCTGTCCTGAAGCTCTTGTTGAAAAATGTGTGAAGGTTAGTAGTGGTTTAATACTTTTAAACAGTTTATATTTCTTTTTATTGTTTTTCTTCATTGGCTTGGGGAGAGAAGTAATTGAAGAAATATGAAGTAATGGAAATATTTACGAGGGAATATGGACAATAATTTATTTAGGTAAAGCATGTGGAACCTTTACTTCAGAAAGTTTGTATTTCTAAAGTGGAGTCATTTAATTTCTGAAGATGTTTATGTACTTGCCACCTTTACAGTGTATAATATAGTGTGAAGATGGTGAATTGACTAAAAAGCCTTATCATGTGAGGTAATAGTGGCAATAGAACTTGTAAGCTCAGATTTATTCATACATTTTTCCTTTAACTGGCCTTTTAACTGAAGTAAAATTGATGGGAAAAGCATGAAGTTATAGAGAGTTTGGAACTGGGTTGCCTTTGGTTGACTGTGATTATCATAATGTATTTCACCCTTGAAACTGAGCCCTGGATGACAGAGGAAGGCAGCTGAGACATAAGAAAATGCCAGAGAGACAAAATAACCTTCAGCTAGTCTATAAAAGAATGATTAAGCAGTTCAAAATGTAAATGCCAAATTCTATCACAGAGCCATTTCCTGGGATTTTAAATGATCATAGCTGTTCTTTTTCTGAATCTGCAAATGCACTTCAATTCTGAATGGCATAAGAAAGTATTCGGGGTCCACCATCAGCTTTCTTCTAGTGCCTTACTCAGGAGATAGAATGTGTTCGGATAGAGCCAAATAATTTCTGAAAAACAATGCAAATGATGTAAGAGCAAAAAGATAAAAGGTGTCCTCAGAATTTCCATAGTTAAGTCCAAGGGAGGGTAGAGACTTTGGAAGTATTTAAGAGGTCTTATTGACTCCATCACTTATGCCTTTAAACTCTTCCTGACTAGTTATTCCTTCTCCTTCACTTTTCTTAAAAATACTCAAAATAAATTCAAGACCAAAAAGAGAAAATGGCTGAGCAAAAATGCACGTGTTAACTGCAGTTACAATTAGAACAAAGCAGGTGGTGTCATATGTCTTTGCACATCTATTATACTAGCATGTATCTTTGCTAGTGAAAATAACCTACAGTGTATACAAAAAATTTTAAATCCCTTTCGCGTTCTAAAATTCTTACAAAGACCCTCATCTATTACACAGTTCTAAGTCCTTCCATTTTCCTTTCCTTTTTTTTTTTGCGGTATACGGGCCTCTCACTGTTACGGAGCACAGGCTCCGGACACGCAGGCTCAGTGGCCATGGCTCACGGGCCCAGAAGCTCCGTAGCATGTGGGATCTTCCCAGACCAGGGCACGAGCCCGTGTCCCCTGCATCGGCAGGCAGACTCTCAACCACTGCGCCACCAGGGAAGCCCCATTTTCCATTTTATTCTGCCCCATCAGTCATATTAATTTCTAGAAAACACTACATTAATTATCAATTTCCTTGTCTTTTAGTGGGCCCTCATTATATACGTAAATGAGCCTGAATTCTGCTTCTAACTGCC
This sequence comes from Kogia breviceps, assembly GCF_026419965.1. Classification (NCBI taxonomy): domain Eukaryota; kingdom Metazoa; phylum Chordata; class Mammalia; order Artiodactyla; family Physeteridae; genus Kogia; species Kogia breviceps. Next base: position 103,355,199 of record NC_081312.1, read on the forward strand.
TTTCCTACCTGTCTTTAAGAATCTTCCCCTCTGGCCAGTTTTGTTTATTTAATATCCTTCACCTCTGCTGTATGCACTCTAAATTGTTCCATGCTCCAAATAAAATTTTGTCAAGTGACTTAATTTCTCTGGCATTTAGTTTCTTCACCCTTATAAAAAGGATAATGGATTTAATGACCCTTATACTTGTTTAGTGATTTCTAGTTTGCATACAATTTTTCCATATATTGTCATTTCATCTTTACAGAAACCCTTTCAAGTAATGAGCACAGGAATTATACACATGTACAAATAAGAAGACCCCAAGTCCAAGTAGGTCAAGTGATTTGTATGACAGTTCTCAAATTTTTAGTCTCAGAAAATACCATTTACAGTAGACCCCCTGAAATGAAATACTTAGGTGTAATTCTAAGAAAATATAAACAGATCTATAAGTGGAAAACTATAAAACATTGTTTTAAAAAAAACAAATCAAAGAAGATCTAAATAAATGTAGAAATATTCTGTGTTCATGTGTTGTGTGTTCATTGAGCCTTCTGTGTTGGAAGGCTCGATAATATTAAAATGTCAGATTTTTCCAGTTCAATCTATAGATACAACATGACCCCAGTCAAAACCCTACCAAACTATTTTGTAGATATCAACATTCTGATTCTAAAGTTTTAATGGAAAACAAAAGACCTAGGGTAGCTAACACAGTACTGAAAATGAACAAAGTTGGAGTACTCACACCACCTGATTTTAAGACTTAATGTTAGGCTACAGTAATCAAGACAGTGGTATGGGCAAAAGAATAGACACACAGATTAATAGAACAGAAAGGGAGTACAAAATAAATCCGTACAATATAGTCAACCTATTTTTGACAAAAGAGCAAAGGCAGTTTGGTGGAGAAAGGATAGTCTTTTCAATAAATGGTGCTGGAACAATTGGATATCCCTATGAAAAATAAGTGAACTCAGACACAGACCTTACAATTTACACAATAATTAACTCAGAATGGATCATAGACCTAAATGTAAAATGCGAAACAAACAATTATTAAAGAAAACATAGGAGAAAATCTATATGACCTTGGGTTTGGCAATGAGTTTTAAAATACATTAGTAACACAATCCATGCAAGAAAAAAATGGATAAGGGGCTTAGTTAAAATAGAAAACTGTTCAATGCAAGACATTAGTAAGACAATGAAAAGCCACAGATGGGGAGAAAATATTTGCAAAACACATCTGATAAAGAACTTGTATCCAAAATACATAAAGAAGTCTTAAAACTCAACAGTAAGAAAATAATCAACCCAATTTAAAAATGAGCAAAAGTTTTGAAGAGACACCTCATTGAAAAAGATATACAGATGGCAAATAAGTATATAAAAAGATGTTCAGCACCATGTCATTAGTGAATTGCAAGTTGAAATGATGAGATACCATTACATACCTGTTAGAATGGCTAAAATCCAAAACACTGACAAGACCAGATTACGGCAAGGATGTGGAGCAATTAGAACTTTCATGCATTGCTAGTGGGAATACAAAATGGTACAGCCACTTTGTAAAACAGTTTGACAGTTTCTTACAAAACTAAATGTGGCTTACCATGCAAATCAGCAAGCACGCTCCCAGGTACTTACCCAACTAATTTGAAAACTTATATCCACCAAACCTGCACACAGACATTTATAGCAGCTTTATTCATAATCTCCCCAAACTGGAAGCAGCCAAGATATCCTTCAGTAGCTGAATGGATAAACACCCATACAATGGAATATTATTCAGTGATAAAAAGAATAAAGCTATTAGACCATGAAAAGACATGAATGAATCTTAAATATTGCCCAGTTATAGAAGCCAGTCTGAAAATGCCACATACTATGTGAGTCCAGTTATATGACATTCTTGAAAAAAGCAAAAAAATAGAGTCAGTAAAAAGATCAGTAGTTGCCAGGAGCCTGGGGGAGCAGGAAGTTAGGGGAGGGTGAAGCCCAGGGGCTTTTTAGGGTACTAAAACTTTTGTATTATACTGTAATGGTGAATATAAGACATTAAGCATTTGCCAAAATCTATAGAACTTTATGACAGAAAGAGTGGACCTTAACACAGGGGTCCCCAACCCCTGGGCTATGGGCCAGTACCAAGTCTGTGGCCTGTTACGAACCAGGCTGCACAGCAGGAGGTGAGCCGTGGGGGAGCCAGCGACGCTTCATCTGTATTTACAGCCTCTCCCCATCGCTCGCATTACTGCCTCAGCTCTGCCTCCTGTGAGATCAGCGGCCCGCTTTAGGTTCTCATATGAGCACAAACCCTGCTGTGAACTGCGCATGCGAGGGATCTAGGTTGTGCGCTCCTTATGAGAATCTAATGCTTTGATGATCTGAGGTGGAGCTGAGGCAGTGATGCTAGCGCTGGGGAGTGGCTGCAAATACAGATTATCATTAGCAGAGAGGTTTGACTGCACAGAGGCCAAAATAAATCAGTTGCAGACCCATATCAAAACCCTATCAGTGAGTGGCAAGTGACAAGCTGCATCTGGTGGCAGGCTTTATAGTGGCAAGTGAGTTGATGCAACTGTACAGCTGCATCTGGTGGCAGGCTTTAAGTCAGAATCTGACACTTATTTTAGTCCGTGCATGGCCCGCCCATTATTTTATTTACCACTTCCGTCCGCGCCTCTTTCCCGCACTGCGCACTTGTCTCAGTCACAGTTTTGGTAAGCCCACAAGGTAACCCTAGCCAAAATGAGTAAAAAACAAACGTTGCTGGAGAGCTTCTTTGAAAAGGGGGAAAAACCCAATGATGAGACAGCAGAAGACTCTAAGACTGCCAACAAAAAGAAAGCTGCATTTAAAAGAAAATACCAAGAGTCCTACTTAAATTATGGGTTCGTTGCAACAGGTGATTCACATTCTCCAAGACTGTTTTGTATAATATGTGGTGACCTATCCAACAAAGCCATGAAACCTTCAAAACTGCTCACCTATCTCAGCTTTCAAAAGAGTTTGAGCATTACTTCCCAACCACAAAAGACCCCCGAACTGGGAAGGAATGGATCTGCAACCCATCTGTGAATAAGCCGGGTGAATCGACTTTGTCCGTGCTAGAAGAGGATCATCAACTGCTTGAGATCGCAAATGACAGTGGCCTTAAAATTATGTTTGAGACAACTTCAAATCTCCATACGTTCTGGATTAAAGTCAAGGCGGAATATCCTGAGATTGCCACAAAAGCACTGAAAAGCCTGCTTCCATTTCCGACATCCTATCTTTGTGAAGCAGTGTTTTCTGCAGTGACAGCAACCAAAACAAGATTACAGAGTAGACTGGACATAAACAACACACTTCGGGACTCACTGTCCCCCGTAACCCCCGGATGGGACCATCGAGTTGCAGGAAAATAAGCTCAGGGCTCCTGCTGATTTTTTATTATGTTGAGTTGTATAATTATTTCATTATATATTCAATGTAATAATAACAGAAATAAAGTGCACAATAAATGTAATGCACTTGAATCATCCCGAAACCATCCCGCACCCCACCCCACCCTCAGTCCATGGAAAAATTGTCTTCCACAAAACTGGTCCCTGGTGCCAAAAAGGTTGGAGACTTCTACCTTAACATATAGAAATCTTTTAAACCTCATTTAAAACCTCAGGGATTCCAGGATGAAATATAAAATGTGACAAAAGACTCTAAATATATTACAAATAAACAATCTTACTGAAGGGGGTGGCAGAATAAGGTGCTGACCTAAGTAATTTTGGAAATGAGTGGGATCTATAAGACTAAAAGGCAAAAGGAACTGTATACAAAAGGACTGTACTCTAGTTGATAAAGTTGTATCCCATGGGGGCAGGGTATGGGGTAAGAATTCTGAAACTAATATACATGTATTGGTGGAAGTCAGGTTTCTCACTGTTGTAGTGTACAGGGAAGCAAGAAGAGACTAGAATCATCCATGTGGTAATGGAGTAGAGCTGGAGACAGTATTAATTCATGTTAGCTTAATACAGATACAGGTGGTTACATATAGAAATGTTTATACAGGCATACCTTGTTTATTGCACCTCACAGATATTGCTTTTTCTACAGATTGAAGGTTTGTGGCAACCCTGCATAAAACAAGTCTGTGGGTGCCATTTTTCCAACAGCATTTGCTCATTTCATGTCCCTCTGGTACATTTTGGTAATTCACAATATATTTCAAATCCTCCACCAGCAAAAAGATGACTCACTGAAGGTCCAGATGGTTAGCATTTTTTAGCAATAAAGTATTTTTTAAATTAAGGTATGTACATCATTTTTTTAGATATAATGCTTTTGTGCATTTAATAGACTACAGTGTAGTGTAAACATAACTTTTATGTGTACTGGAAAACAAAAAAATTTGTGACTGTTGTGATATTTGCTTTATTGCAGTGGTCTGGAACTGAACCTACAATATCTCTGAGGTATGCCTGTAGATATATGTCTATGTATACATATATACATAGACACAGATCTACATCTAATTGCTCTGTCAGCTGAGAGGGCCTAGAAGCAATGAAACCCCAGTAACAGTGACCACACCTAGTGTGCAAATTTTGGTTTCTAATACCATTCTCCAATAAGGGGAATCAGGGCTTCTTGGAGAAGTGGCTGATTCTTGCAGTTGGGCAGGAAGTATACAAGATGAGTCTGGAGCATCTTGCAGTGCCAAAAAATAAAATAAAACACGATAACAGGTGTATGCCAAAGGGACAAAAGAGCCAACTGAAAGATCTCCCAATGATCAAAGCTATAACAGTTTGAGCAGCAAAATAAGTAAAGTAATATTAGGTTAAACCCCTAAGTGTAAAGTAAATATTGATGAGTCCATACTGATATAAACAAATGATTGATGTTGACTTTGGAAGAAAATAAGCAAATCTCCCATATAGAAGAATTGCAAATAATTTGTTTAGCTACCCCACCCTCAACGAAGTGAGACATAACTCCCCAACTCCTTAAGTTGAGCTGCTCATAGTGACTTTTCTCCAAAGAGCACAGTATGGAAAGGGTAATGATATAGTGCCGAAAGCTGACAAACTCTAATGCCAGGTGACTGAGGTCAGCATCAACAATGATAAGTCTTGTTGATAGTTTGTGCTGCTGGTATGATATCATACACGTGACACTTTATCTGGATGGTTTTCCTCCCTCAAATGCATTATCCCAGTCTAACCATGAGAAAGCAAATCACAGTTCTACAGAATATCTGACAAGTGATCCTCAAAACTGTAGACTTCATTGTAGTAGGTTGAATGGTGATGCCCCTCAAAAGATGGGTCCATGTCCTAACCTCCAGAACCTATGAATGTGACTTTATTTGGAAAAAGAGTCTTTGCAGATGTATTTAAGGTAAGGACTTTAAAATGAGATCATCCCAGATTATCTGGGTTGGATTGTAAATCAAACGGTGTGTCCTTATAAGAAACAGAAAAAAAGACACACATAGACACAGAGAAGACAGAGGCAGAGATTGGAGTGAGTCAGCCACAAACCAAGGGATGCCTTTAAGCTACCAGAAGGCAGAAGAGGCATAGAGTGATTTTTCCTGAAGGCCTTCAGAGAGTGTGACCCTGAGAGCTTGATTTCAGGCTTATGGCCTCCAAAACTGTAAGAGAATAAATTTCTCTTTTTTAAAGATGTCTAGTTTATGGTAATTTGTTACAGCAGTCACAGGAAACTAATACAGTCATTAAAGACAAGAAAAGTTTGAGAAACTGTCACAACCAAGAGTAGCCTAAGGAGATGTAACTACTAAATGTAATACGTTATCTTGGATGGGATCCTGAAACAGAAAATGGATGTTGGAGGAAAACTGAGGATATCTGAATAAAGTATGGACTTTAGTTAATAATATTTATATGGGTTCATTAATTTTGACAAGTGTATCATACTAATATAGGATGTTAATAAGGGAAACTGGGTGGAGGACACATGGGAACTCTTTACTGTCTTCACAATTTGTCTACACATCTAAAGCTATTCTAAAATAAAGCATGTATTAAGAAAAGGAAGAGGTACCTTTCCAGGGAATAAAGTGAACCCAGAATATTCTACTCCCAGAGCAAGTGTTTTCTTACTGTTGTAATTATTAGCTGGGGGAAGTTTGCCTATTAACAGGACTCCTCTATTTCTCAAACAGAACGTGTAGTCAGCCTTGCCATTCAAGGCAGATGAGGCCACTGGGGAGACAGACCTATCCAGCTACAGAGGAAATCAGTGCAAGTCACCCATTCTAAACTAAGTAGCCCTTTGGCTTTCTTATTGCTGTCCTGCTTTCCTTCCTGAATAATTCAGTCTAGAAGTCATCAGACAGGGCCTGAGAAGGTGGGTGTTTGTGCTAGGGCTACTTGGAGAAATGGCTGATTTTAGGGCTAGGGTAGAGAAAGAACATGACAAGATATGCTGGACACATCATCCTGTACCAGAAAGTAAGGAATTGCTCACAGAGTGAGGGATTGTATCTAAAGGAAATGGAAGTCACCTTGAAGCAGCACCTGCTGGCCAATTTTTGAACATATTGAGCCTCAAAATCTTACTCATTATCAAATTATAGCCTGTTGAATAAAATAGAAATTTGTAGTGATGGAATAAATTAATGGAGAGAAGAAAATGAATTACGGAATTAGAAAAATCACAATTTGGGAACTGGTATAGTATACTCAGTTTGTTCAGTACTTCTACCAAAAATGCATAACCTAAGTCTAACCGTGAGGAAACATCAGAGAATTCCAAAAAGGAGAGACTGTCTACAAGATACCTGGCCTATAACTTTCAAATTTTTAAAGTTTATGAAAGTCAAGGAAAAAGTTAAGAACTATTCCAGATTTAGACAATACAGAAACATGAAAATTAAATGCAACTCATGATACTAGATCTGATCCCTTTGCTACAAAAGACATTAATGCAATCTAAGTGTCCATCAACAGAGGAATGGATAAAGAAGATGTGGTACATATATACAATGGAATATTACTCAGCCATAAAAAGGAACGAAATTGGGTCATTTGTAGAGACATGGATGGACCTAGAGACTGTCATACAGAGTGAAGCAAGTCAGAAAGAAAAAAAGATCTTATATTAACTCATATATGTGGAATCTGAAAAAAATGGTATAGACGATCTTATTTACAAAGCAGAAATAGGGACTCAGACATAGAGAACAAACATATGGATACCAAGGGGGAAGGGGGGGGGATGAATTGGGAGATGGGGATTGACATATATATACTACTGATACTATGTATAAAATAACTAATGAGAACCTACTGTATAGCACAGGGAACTCTACTCAGTGTTCTGTGGTGACCTAAATGAGAAGGAAATCCAAAAAAGAGGGGATATATGTATACGTATAGCTGATTCACTTTGCTGTACAGTATAAACTAACAAAATATTGTAAAGCAACTATACTCCAAAATTTTAAAAAAAGACATTAATGGGATGATTGGTGAAACTTCAGTAGGGAAGATAGATTACAAGGTGGTAACATATCATTAATTTGTTGATTTTGATGATTGTATCATGGATATTTGTGAGAATATCTTTATTGGAGGAATTATAAACCTAAGTTTTCAGGGATGATGGAACATAATGTCAGCAACTCTCAAATGGTTCAGAAAAAAAAGTTCTTCATACTGTTCTTGAAATTTTCTGAAATTAAAAAAAATTGTCTTTAAAAACTTTTCATAAAAGACAATGTGGGTTAAGAGGATGAGAGGAGGAATTTATTCAGAATAGCTCTGATCAATTAAAGATTTCCATACCTTGAGGAAAATTGCAGACATTAAAGGAAATACTAAGATGATCAGGTATCAATTCTAGAAGTAAAAGCTCATGGAATTTTTTGTAAAAAAAAATTTATAAATTGCCTTGGAAACTTTATATTGAATACATTTTGGTAGTTAAAGCTTTTCATTGGCCTTCCTCATTACCAAGGGTGGGAGTGTAAGTTTAGCTTCCTGCTGGGTCCCGCTGGCAGAGGGGTTAGGGAAGGAGGGGAATCGAGGTGCCACCTAGCACCACTTTGTGCTGTTGTGTTCTGCCTAGGTGCTGTCCAGAGGATGGAAGTTTAACTTCCAGTGGGCCCTGCTAAAACCAGGGAAACACAGAGGAGGGACAGTTTTTTGGAGGTATGGAAAAAACATTGACTGAGGAGAAGCTACCAGTGATGAGGAAAAGAATGAAATTTTGAGGTAGAATTGATAGAATAATTTGGACTATACCATTCTGCTATCCTAAACCATGATCCTTGATATCTGAGGCATGTGGTTTCCTATTATGCAGTATGAATTAAGAGTTTTAAGAAAGAATAATTTTTAATTTAATTTTAATTTAATCCATTATATTCCACCCAGCAATCAGCCTAGGTAAGAAATATATACGGGACAATTACTGGGTCTCCTGAAAGTTGGAATTAAAGATAACAAACAAAAGAAACCATAGGACTTTTTCCATTAATAATAAAAATGGTCAGAGGGCAAATTTCTGTGACTTGACCTGAAATACTGTGATTTTTATTCCCCCAAAATTGCTGAAAATGTTTTTTCTCTCTTATGTTGCTAGTTCAATATGTAATCAACATGTAAACCAACAATACATCTTTGTTCCATATTTGTCTAGTTTAAAATGCTAGAATCTCTGACAGCAGTACAGTTGTTAGACTATTTTAAAATGGCTGAGTTTTCCTAAAAACTTTAAGTTGAAAACCTAAAATGTAATAAAATTAGCTACCTCCTTGGAAACCATGTGTTTAACAGTACCTTAAAATTTTAAAAATATAGTGCTTATGTTCTTTCGATGATTGAAGTCCCTGGAATATAGTAAGTTCAATAAATGTTGCTGTGAAATGAATGTTGAATAATCTAAGAAGATTGGAAAAGATTGGCATTAATTTCTCATTGAGAAAGAAGAAATGTCTTACCCATATTATTCAGTTCTTGTTTTCTACTCAGTAAAGAATTTGGGATGTGATATAAATGGAAGGTATTCATGTTAATCTTGAATTGAAATCAGGTAGAGGGAAAAAAACCTAATCATTAAACAGCAAGATCAATTTCATTTTCTTTGCCACAATTTTTTAAAATGTAGCATACAGCATAGCTGCAGTGATACTGCCCATTTTCAAAGAGACTTTAAAAATCTATTACCATTTAAAAATCTCTGGGATGTCCCTGGTGGCTCAGTGGTTAAGAATCCACCTGCCAGTGCAGGAGACACGGGTTCGAGCCCTCCAGGAGGATCCCACATGCCACGGAGCAACTTAGCCCGTGTGCCACAACTACTGAGCCTGCTCTCTAGAGCCTGCAAGGCACAACTACTGAGCCTGCGTGCCACAACTACTGAAGCTGGCACACCTAGAGCCCGTGCTCCGCAACAAGAGAAGCCACTGCAATGAGAAGCCCGCGCACTGCAATGAAGAGTAGCCCCCGCTCACCTCAACTAGAGAAAAGCCACGCACAGCAACGAAGACCCAACACAGCCCCCCACCAAAAAAAGAATAAATAAAATAAAGAAATTTAAAAAAATTTTAAAAACCTATATTACTTAATCTACTGTGTTGCCAGTGGCTGGTGGCAAACTAGAGTGATTGATGTGTTATATTGCCTAGTTTACTTTCTTAGGTCATAGGAGAAATCCTTTCGAAACAGCTCATAGTTTTTTTTTATATTGTTATATCCCCGTGGCTGCCAGAAAAATAGAAAATTCTGCCCGTTTATAGTAGAATTCCTTCTTTGCAAGCAGTGTTCTTTTTCCTCAAGCTATCCTCATCCTCCCCAGCCCTACCCCAAGCCAATATTATGAGAAGATTGGTATATTTGAGCTTGTAAGATCTGAAATCTCTCTGCAGTCGGCTCATCCAGGTGCACAAATATCTTGGTTATAGGAAATGACAGTCATATCATGTAATAATTTCCTGTAGGAGCTGAAATATAGCAAAATAGGACAGTGTGAAATGTAAGGAAGAATATGGCAGGGAAGTTTTTCTGTTTTACAAGGGAAAGACTCCTTTATCTTAGGACATCATCGAAGTACCCAAAGGAAAAGAGGCAGCAAGTACTCTTAAGCTAAATTTTCTTCAAGGATTCTTTGTGATTTTCAGCTAGTTTACCTGCTTTAAATATCCTGCAGTTGTCCTGGTTTGTAATTAGGATATTGGTAAGCAAACTTTTTGTGCAAAACTCCAGAGGGAACCTATAATCTGTCATAAATTTTGTTTTTATTTAAAGGTGTAGATGAAAAAAAGAGGGTAACTTTTAAAAATTAATATTTCTTAATAAATCAGCAACTATAGGGTTTTTAAAAATATCTGAACTAAAGAGCCTTTTTTTCCCTTTAATAATCTAAATTCAGTCCATTTGTTTTCCTTACAAATATTAATTATCTGGAACTTAGCATAGGCAGAAAAATAAGGGCTAGGAGTAACTGAAATTTTTAGTATACCTGTTTTATTAATGCTACTGGTTATTTGTTTATCCATTACAATTTACAAAGCATATATTCTTAGAACCCACTGACTTATGTAGTTTGTAAAGCAGTATCACTGGGACTTTTGAGGTAAAAATGTAGTACATTTCTTCTTTTTTCATCCAGTCCTCAGATTTCATGTACCTACAGATTTTAAGGAGTTGTTGAGACATCTTATTGCACTAAGGGAATCCCACGAGAAATATTTTCACCTGCTTGACCGGGACTATTGACAGAGTGATTGAATTTCTCCAAGGAGGATGAGCTCGTATGTTAGCTGAAGTGACACATGCTTTAGGGACACAGCAGTCACAGGTGTTAGTAACACATTCCTTTCTGTTCTTGTAAACAGAAGTTTATAAGAACATACATTTTTTATTTGCAGCTTAGAGCGAGTTTGAAATTAGAATTTTTACTTCACTTACCATTTGAAGCAGTGAAAATGTTGATTTTAAGTAGCTTCTGTGAAATATGTGCTTTTTCCTGTGAATGGCAGAAGTATACTTCCCCATAACATCCATCAAGTCAGCTGCTCCAAGGAGCATTCACATTCTGTGTATACCCTGAGAATTTTAACAGACGCAAGTCATACTAAACTCTTCCAAATTCAATTTGATATCCTAACTGGGAATGACAGTGGAATACAGTCTGGATCTTTCAGATCTGCAGTTTTTATAGCTGATTTCTTCTGATTAAGGCCAATTTTGTCTATTTTAGACTAGGCTGGAATTTTGATCTTGATGTCAGAATATGTCAGTGATTATCTCCTGTGGCATTCTCTCTGCTGCAGTACCTGGTGCTTTGGGCCAAAGTTCAAAGTGTGTGTATGTGTGTATATGTATGTGTGTGTCCATTCCTACTTCCCTTCCTCTCTCTTTCCCTCCCTGCGTTCCTTTCTTCCTTCTTCCCTCCCTCCCTCCCTTCCTCTTCCCTTCCTTCCTTCCTTCCTTCCTTCCTTCCTCTCTTCCTTCCTTTTTTATACTGTTTTCTCCTTCCTGATGACATTTATATTTTCCTTGTTCCCCAGTGGCCCATTTACTCTTCCCTCTCCTCCATCCTCACCCTCCTTTTAATTTTTCCATTTTTTAAATTGAGCTAAAATGCATTTAGAATAAAATGTACCATCTTAACCATTTTAGATATAAAGTTAGTATTAAATACATTCATAATGTTGATGAACCATCACCACCACCCATCTCTATAACTCTTTTCATCTTGTAAAACTGAAACTCTATACCCAGTAAACAATTCCCCATTCACCTTCCCCCACCCAACCCCTGACAACCATCATTCTGCTTTCCAACTCTATGATTTTGACTACTTTAAGTACCTTATATAACTGGAATCATACAGTACTTGTCTTTTTGTGACTGGCTTATTTCACCTAGCATAATGTCTTCAAGGTTCATCCATGCTGTAGCATGTTGCAGAATACCCTTCCTTTTTAAGACGGAATGATATTCCATTGTATGTATATACCTCATTTTGTTTATGCATTTACCTGTCAATGGACACTTAGGTTGCTTTCTCATTTTTTTCTTTTGTGAGTAGTGTTGCTATGAATGTGGGTATACAAATATCTCTTTAAGACCTTGCTTTCAATTTTTTGGGGTATGTACCCAGAAGTGGAATTGCCAGATAATATTCTATTTTAATTTTTCTGGAACCACTATACTGTTTTCCACAGCAGCTTGTATCATTTTAATTTCCCACCAATAGTGCACAAGGGTTCCATTTTCTCCACATCCTCACCAGCACTTGTTACTTTCTATTTTTTTTTTAATAGTAGCCATCCTAATGGATGTGAGGAGGTATCTCATTGTAGTTTTGATTGATTTTCATTTCCTGAATAAACAGTGATGTTAAACTTCTTTAAATTTCTTTTCGTGTGTTTACTGGCCATTTGTATGGCATCTTTGGAAAAATGTCATTTCGAGTCCTTAGCCCATTTTTGAACTGGGTTGTTTGGTTTTTTGTTGTTGAGTTTTGGGAGTTCTCTATATATTCTGGATATTAATCCTTTATCAGATATATGATATGCAAATATGCAGATACTATCTCCCACTCTGAGAGTTGTCTTTTTACTCTGTGGATAGTGTCTTTTGATGCACAAAATTTAAAAATTTTCATGAAGTCCAATTTGTTTATTTTTTCTTTGGTTGCCTGTGCTTTTGGTGTTATATCAAGAATCACTGCAAAATCCAATGTTATGAAGCTTTTGCCTTATCTTTTCTTCTATGAGTTTTATAGTTTTAGGTTTTACAGTTAGGTCTTTCGTCCATTTTGAGTTCATTTTTGTATATGGTGTTAGGTAAGGGTCCAACATCATTCTTTGGCATGTGGATATGCAGTTTTCCCAGCACTATTTGTTGAAAAGATTGTCCTTTCCCCATTGAATCGTCTTGGCACCCTTGTCAAAAATCATTTGACCATCTATACAAAGGTTTATATCTTGCCTCTTTATTGTGTTCCATTGCTCTTTTTGTCTTGTTTTAATGCTAGTACCATACTAGCATTGTAATGAATTTTAAAACCAGGAAGTATAAGTCCTCTAGCTTTGTTCTTCCTTTTCAAGATTGTTTTGGCTCTTCAGAGTCCCTTTAGGATGACTTTTTCTATTTCTGCAAAAATGTCATTGAGATATTGATAGGGATAGCACTGAATCTATAGATTGCTTTTTGGGTTTGCTTATTTGTTTGTTTGTAATACATTTATTTATTTTTGGCTGCATTGGGTCTTTGTTGCTGCATGCGGGCTTTTCTCTAGATGTGGTGAGTGGGGTTGCGCGTGCGTGGGTTTCTTTTTTTAGGGGCTTCTCTTGTTACTGAGCATGGGCTCCAGGCACATGGGCTTTGGTAGTTGTGGCACATGGGCTCAGTAGTTGTGGCTCACGGGCTCTAGAGTGCAGGCTCAGTAGTTTTGGCACACGGGCTTAGTTGCTCCAAGGCATGTGGAATCTTCCTGGACCAGGGCTCAAACCTGTGTCCCCTGCATTGGCAGGCGGATTCTTAACCACTGCACCACCAGGGAAGTCCCAGATTGCTTTTTGGATGTCCATTCTAACACAACTAACTTTTCCAATCCATTAAGATGGAATGTGTTTCCATTTATTTAGTTATTCCTTAATTTTGTTCAATAATGTTTTTTGTAGTTTTCAGTGTACAAATGTTTCATCTCTTTGGTTAATTCCTAAGCATTTTATTCCTTTTGATGTTATCATAAATGGAATTGTTTTTGTATTTTTCTTTTCAGATTGTTCATTGTCAGTTTATAGAAATGCAACTGATTTTTGTGTTGCCTTTTATTTCTTTTTCTTGCCTAAATTACTCTAGCTAGAAGTTCCAGTACTGTGTTGAATAGAAGTGGCAAAAGCTGGTATCCTTCACTTATTCGTGATCTTAGAGGAAAAACTTTCAGTCTTTCACCATTGAGTATGATGTTCCCTGTGAGTTTTTTTATATATGGCTTTTGTTATGTTAAGTTAATTTCCTTCCATTTTTAGTTTGTTAAGTGTTTTTATCATGAAAGGGTGTTGAATTCTGTCATGCTTTTTCTGCATCAGTTGAGATGATCATAAGGTTTTTTCCCTTCATTCTATTAATGTGGTGTATTACATCGATCAGTTGTCATATGTTGAACCATCCTTGCATTTTAGGTATAAATTCCACTTGGTCATGATGTATCATTCGATTAATATGAACTTGGTTTGCTATTTTGTGGACGATTTTTGCTTCAGTGTTCTTAAGAGATATTGGTGTGTGGTTTTCTTTTTTGTAGTGTCTTTGTCTGGCTTTGGTATCAGGGTACTGCTGGCCTCTTAGAATGAGTTTGGAAGTATTCCCTCCTCTTCAATTTTTGGGAAAAATTTGAGAAGGACTAGTATTAGTTCTTCGTTAAATGTTTGGTAGATTTCAGCAGTGAAGCCATCAGGCACAGGACTTTTCTTTTGGGAGAAATTTTAAATTATTGATTCAATCTCCATACTAGTTATAGGTCTACTTGTATTTTCTATTTCTTTGTGATTCAGTCTTGGTAGGTTTTGTATTTCTAGGAATTTGTCCATTTCAGGTAGGTTATCCAATTTTTTTGCATACAGATGTTTGTAGTACTCTTTTATAATCGCTTTTATTTCTGTGGAATTGGTACTAATGTCCCCGCTTCCAATTCTGATTGTAGTAATTTGAGTCTTCTCTCTTTTTTCTTCGTTCATCTAGCTAAATGTTTGTCAGTTTTATTGATCTTTTTAAAGAAGCAACTTTTGGGTTCATTGATTTTTCTCTGTTCTTTTTCTCTACTTCATTTATCTCTGCTCTAATCTTTATTATTTCCTGCTTTCTGCTAGATTTGGGTTAAGTTTGTTCTTCTTTTCCTAGTTCCTTAAGTTGTAAAGTTAAGTTGTTAATTTGAGATCTTTTCTGTTTTTTAATGTAAGCATTTATAGCTATAAAATTTCCCTGCATTACATAAGTTTGGGTATGTTTTGCTTTCATTTTCATTCATCCCTAAGGATTTTCTGATTTCCCTTGTGATTTCTTCTTTGATCCATTGGTTGTTGAAAAGTGTGTTGTTTAATTTCCACAAGTTTGTGGATTTTCCAGTTTCACTTTTGTTGTTGGTTTCTAACTTCATCTTGTTGTGGTCAGAAAAGATATTTTGTATGATATTTATCTTCCTAAGTCTGTTGAGACTTAATTTGTGGCCTAAAATATGGTCTGTCCTGGAAAATGTCCCATGTACACTTGAGAAGAATGTGTATGTGTATTCTGTTGTTGGGTAGAGCATTCTGTATTTGTCTGTTAGATCTAGTTGGTTTATTATGTTAAATTCTCTGTTTCCTTACTTCCGTCTGGTCATTCTGTTCATTATTGTGAGGGGAATATTGAAGTTTCCAACTATTATTGTAGAATTGTCTATTTCACCTTTCAATTTTGTCGATTTTTGCTTCATATATTTTGATGGTCTGTCAATAGGTGGGTTAACATTCATAATTGTTATATCTTCTTGCTGTATTGAACCTTTTATTAATACATGATATCCTCTTTTTTAATGAGAGAAAATGAGTATTTAAAGAACAATGAATCTTTAAGTTAAATACTTCCTCCTTCATTTGCAAAGTTAAATATTTTAAATAGTTCCTCATTGTAAACATATCACTTATAACTTTTATTTTCACAAACATTGACAATTTATTGCTTATATCAGGTACTTCTAAATTCTTATTGGAGAAGTATTCCCTGTTGAAGTTTTAGCTGATAAAGCTATGTATGCACAAAAAACTGGAAGAGAAACCTTGTGTTTCTCCCTGTTTAAAAACAAGAATTAAAGTAGTTGAAACTGGGTAGTTACAGCTGTAAAACATAAACTCATTCTTACCATTCTAACATTTTTGTCTCTTACTGAAATAGATGTTCCTCCTGTGGGCATAACTGTACAGTAAGAAGCCTGATCCACTCTTAGAATTTTTCAGTTCTGTTTATGACCTAATGATTCTTTATGCAGTGCTCTGCTGGAATTTACTGGCCTATGTCTTGATGTAGTTTTTTGTCGTAAGATGAGTCAGTTTCCAGTATTAAATAATTCCATGGTAACCTATACAGAGAATAGTTTCTGCTTAAATGAATCAGGAAATGGTAAGCCTTTAATAATAAGGTTAAGGTATTTGAATGTTTGAGAAGTGAGAGTTAATTAAAGACTTGACAGAAGACTGTTTTTCTTCAAAGCAGCTGTTATCTCCAAATCCAATAAAAGTGAAGATGCATCAGTTATTACTATAATATTCTGTGGAGACTTTATTGATTTAGAACTGTCATTTTTCTCTTCTTTAGTATTGGCCTCTGTTTTTTGTTATATATATGCAATGCTTATTTTAATATAACATTCTTACATATGAGGAAGTATACAGCTTAATAAAAGTCTGGAAAACAGGCCACTGAGGTTATCATTTATCAGAAATAGTTCTCACCACCAGTGTTGCCTGTATGTATGAACTATAAGGTCACCTTGAGGGGTATTCCTTATCAGCTCATTCAGGGTTATTAAAGCCAGAGGAAAATTAGTCTTCAATGTTTGTACTGTTTTAAGTCTCACTTGACTCAACTTAGAAGTGCTTTAGGACCTTGGCATACTTTAGTACTGTTCATATTTACTGGTAGTAATTATTAATTGATGAATTGGGATTTGATGTCATCTGTTCTGTGTTAACCAGTTTATTTTGTTTTTCATATGCTGCTTTGCAAATTGTGTGTATTATATAATTGCATTGAGGCACCAATTTTATTTTATAAAGCATTCTTTCTTTAATAGGTATAAATGTAAGGTACAGTTATTAGTTTACTTCCCTATAGTCATGAAAGAACCGGGGCAAGTCTAGAATCTCATCTACCCATGGACTAATGCCCAGCATCCATACCAGATATTGATAGTGTTTTAAGTTTCAATTGATATTATTGGTGTCCCAGATGGTATATAACTCTATGCATACTACATAAGAACTGTAAGTTTCCTCTCAAGACTTAACAGAACCATTATTTTTATAATGCATGTGTTTATAGTGTTTTATATATTTTAGTGTGCATTCATATTATTTATATTTACTTTATCCTCAGAACAACCCTAGGAAATAAACATTATTTTTTAGGTAAACTGAAGTTCATCAAGATTGTTTTGCTTGGACAAAAAATTCAGGTCTCTTGACTTCTTATTAATCCTCTGGTACTCTACGGAGAGAACAATGAATCTTATTTCATGATTATAGATGTCAAACTACTGTAATACTAATAATCTCTTATTTGTATAGCACTGGTAATTTTTAGAGCACCTTTTATTATATTATTTAACAAAAAAGAAAATTAGGGAAGCAGAGTTTGTGTTATGATACTTGTCACTGTTTCCTTTATTAGACTCATACATTCATTACTTACAAAGAACCTCTATGTGCTAGGTACTGGATTGGTTGCTAAAGTAAAATTGTCTCTGCCCTCAAGGAGATTAGGCCATTAAGGCACTGTTGGACAGCCATAGACAATGTGATATAAGCTGAGTTTGCTGAGGGCACCGAAAAAGCTTTTGTTTTTTCTATTGAAGAGGTAAAGGTGTGACTGACACTGTCCTTTTTCTTGCCTTGAATGCAGAGGCAATGCCTGCGTCTATAGCAAACAGCTTTGAAACCTTTGAAACAGCAAATCAACACAATTAATGGAGCAAAAAGATAGAAAGAGCCTTGGTCTTTGATGACTTTCTTGAACCTCGATACCAACCCTTGACTACCTATCTCTGGACTTCTTATGTGGGAGGAAAAAAATTAGTACCCCATTTGTTTAAGTCACACATAAGTCAGGTTTTTGATTACTTGTAGATAAATTCTCTCCCTTCCTCCCTCCCTCCCTCCCTCCCACCTTCTCTTCTTCCCTCTCCCTTCCTCCCCCCACTCCCACCCTAAATTTTTTAGCTTTCCTTTAATGGACATTTAACATACACACTATGGTACACAATGGTATAATGAATCCCCATCACCACCTAACTATAATAGTAATTGGCCAACCTTGTGCATTCTCTCACTTTCTCTGTTAATAATTAGAACTTAACTTAAGGAATTCTGTAATAGAAGTATGTGAAAATACTGTGGAAGAACAGGCAAGACTGACTAACTTGGCCTGAGGTGGAGGTAGAGGCTTATCAGGAAAGACTTCACAGAGGAGGTGCCATCAGCAGAAGCCTTAAGGGCAAGTAGAAAATGGAAGAAAGAGGATTGCTAGTGAAATTTTATAACATGCATAAAGGGCCTTTAAAAAGTATGATATATTCAAATAATGGGAAATAAATTATTATGGCTAGAATATACAGTTTATCAGAGAAGCGTGTCAGTAGGTGAGTCTAAAAAGATGGTTTGGTGCCAAGTCATAAAAGAACGTGTATACCGTACCAAGAAGTCTCAAGCTCATCTTATAGGTACAAGGAAGTGAAGAGTGTAATTAGGTCTGGAAAAATAACACTGACAGTAATATCACCTGTGATTCTGGGGTAGAAGATAAGAGGGAAGACAGTAAACTGTGCCAATGGTCCAAATGATAGAAAGGCATTTAGTGATAACTGTAGTGGGGTTGGGCAGGGGGAGGTAACTTTAAGAGATATTTCAGAGGAAGAATCAACATGATTTGCTCCCTGGCTATAGGATGGAAAAGGGAGTCAGAGTCACAGTGTAGATGAGATGGTGCTATTATTGGAGAAGTAATATAGCAGAAGACAGGTTTAGGGTAGGTGCAGAAGATGAGCTTGGTCTTTTAAGTTTGAAGTGCTGGTAGGACATTCAGGTAGACGTATCCAGTGTGCCAAAAAGAAATATAGGACTGGACCTTAGAAGAGTCTCAAACCAGAGAGTCCCATAACTTGTCTTTCCTGCCAGATGTCATATGTCACATCATTCATATGTGTGTGTACATATACACGCACAACATATGTAAACGTATATGCACATTTGATCCTCATTATTCATGGATTCCATATTTGCAAATTCACTTACTTGCTAGGATTTAAACTCCCAAATCAGTAATTGTCGTGCTTTCAAAATCATTTGCAGACATAGGCAGAGTGGCAAAAAAATTGAGGTGCCTGATGTGTACATTCTCAGCTGAGGTTGAGCAAGGTGACATCTTGCCTTCTTGTTTCAACTCACATACTATAAAGAAGCATCTTTTTTGCCATCTCCTTAGTGCCATGTGTTTCACATTTTCATGCTTTTTGGGGGTGTGATTTCACTGTTTAACATGGCCTCCAGATATTGTACTGAAGTACTGTGTGGTGTGCTTAAGCACAAGAAGGTTGTGATGTACCTAATGGCGAAAATACGTGTGTTAGATAAGCTTTTGTTCAGTCATGAGATGTGCTGTTGGCTGTGAGTTCGATTTTAATGAATCAACATTATATATTAAATAAGGTACCTCTAAACAGAAGTACACATTAAAGAAAAACTTACATATTGATAGGTTGATAAAATGTTGTAAGCAGAGGCTTACAGGAACCTAACCCTGTGTTTCCCATTTCCTAGAAGCAATGGAAGCACAGTATTCACCAATTCAGTGTTCACAGAAACTTTATAGAACATAACTACCACACATAGCAAGAATCGACTGTGTGTGTATAAAATCTACTCTTTTATGAATAATCCTTACACTTGTACAGTACTGACATTAGTCCCAATGTATGCTTGAGATTATGATCCCAAGAAATATATATCTCTCTTTTCTTGTTGAAAAA
Organism: Kogia breviceps; assembly: GCF_026419965.1. Lineage (NCBI taxonomy): Eukaryota > Metazoa > Chordata > Mammalia > Artiodactyla > Physeteridae > Kogia > Kogia breviceps. The sequence continues at coordinate 103,374,939 of NC_081312.1, forward strand.
ATAAATTCATATCAGACAAAAACAGTTTGCTCTTGCAGATGGATGATTCCATATTCCCTAAGCCAATGGGTTTTTCACAAAACAGAATATTAAAGAAATATAGGTGACATTGACTGACAGCATCTAAATGATCATTTACAGCACACTTGAGCATAACATGTTCATCACCATCATATTGGTAGGCTGCCAGTTTCTTTTATAGCTTGATGTTTTTCTCTTTAGCAGACTTACAACATTTTCAGCCCCTATTCTCTTAGAGAAATTTATTTTACAGTGGTGTTCATGTGTGAGGGGATTTCATGATCCAAGACTAGTGTTTGTGCATTCATATCTGTCAATTTGCTTAAATACAACAGCTCAAAAGGATTTTTTAAACCTGTTATTCATGAATGTTAGTTCATATCAGTAGGGGTGTTTTAACATGGCAGGTATGATGTGAGAGTGAGAATCACCTATCTCTTCTGACATAACATCAGTGTTATGTTGAAAATTAACATTCAGCTTTGTATCTCTCTTTTTACTGTCTGTAAACCTGAAAGTAGGGAATTGGCATTTACAATCAAGGACAAGAAGACATACAACTCCATGCAAATGATTTTTCAGCTCTAAAGTGCTTCTGTGCTTATTTACATGTATCTGTTTTCTAATCACCTTTCCTCTTGATATAGAAGATGTGCCTAGGGTTGTTATTATCTTATACAGCTATATTGTCAAGTATATAAAATAACTATACAATGGTACAGACATCCACTTAGAGATGCTTCAGTTTGGGGTGGCTGATTTAATTGTTTTATTTATTAGTCTAACGTGATCCTCTTCTGACTGTTGTGTGGTTTTCTAGTTAATATATTAGGGTGAATCTTCTCTGGTTTTACTGCAAGCAGTAGATTTTGTGTCATGAAGTATAGTTCAGGGATAACAGCATTTTTTTCCTCTTCTTATTCATGGTAGATAACCTTAATCTTCACTCTTCATATGAGAATACCTCATACATCTGTTCTTCTGTACTATGACTAGTGTATTTAAGTTTCAGGATTGATATTCTTTAATTCAGCATTCAGAAAGCAAAATATTTACAGTTGAATTCCTGTGAATTGACATTAAGCTTACTATATTTTCATTTTCCATTGCTGATTTGGAGCAACCTAATGTTCTAATATTAAAGATTATTTAATGAGATTGACTAGCCCTTGAACTAACTGAAAGAGAGTCTGTGTTACCTTATTCCAATTTCAGTAAACGATTGTGCCATATAGAGATATGTTATAATTTCAGAATTTTATGTAAAGTTCTTCAGTACATGCTAATTAAGTGAGAGTACCTTCTCAAACATAAAAATGCAAGAGATTAACTAAAAGGTGAAAACATCTTTCTAAACTAATATCTCTGTAATTGAAGTAGAGGGTAGTGTCTGTAAATGGCAACTACATCATATAGTTTCAGAGAAAACTGTTTAAAAATCTTTGGTGATTTATTGGTTGTGTCTCTAAATCTTTTTATATGGATGGCTACATTTGTGAGTTTATATCTGCTGTTTACTATCCTTCCAGCCTTGTCTTACATGTCTGCTCTAAATGTGTCCATTTCCATCTCTGTTTTACTCACTTAAATACTTTAATTTCCTTTCTTCAGCAATCTGAACTATTACTCCTCGTATCCCTAGATCAAGACTTTTTTCCAAAGAAACACTGAAATCCATCTAGCTGCCCTTCTCACTGGCTTGATATGTATAAATTATTTGCTGTTTGTTGTTAGTTTGCTTAGTTTCAGTTCAGTTTAACAAATATCTCCTGAGTGCTTGTTGTGATAATGTGTGAGCTTGGTGGGGTAGGGAAGTATACTCTGGAGGCTTCCCAGAGAAGATGATCTTGGACCTGAATCTTGAAGAACAAGTAAGAATTTCCTATTCATGGAAGAAGTGTAAGTTTATATTGACAAAGAGAACAGCATGAAGCTTGTCAAATAGTTCAGTATGGCTGTAGTGTGATGAAGTGGGAGATAGGAAATGAAGCTGAAGAGAGGCATGAGCCAGGTCATTGAGGACTTTATATGTCATACTTGGGCATTTATTTTTTGGGTGAACTTGGACTTTATTCTGTGGATAATAGATAGCTATTGAAGGGTTTGACATACTCACGGTGTGGCAAGATTTTCATTTTAGAATGATCATTTTGGCGGAAGTATGGTAAATGATTTTGAGGTAGGGTAAGAGTTGAGGTGGGTAGACCAGTTAGATTACTGATTTGGTCATGTTGAGAGATAATGCCCTGGATTTGGATACTATTAATAGGGATGAATTGAGGACATAGACATGGAAAGTGTTTAGAAATGAATCAGACATTTAAAGTGATTGGTGAAATGTGAGATTACCGTTGGACTTTGATTTGAGTGTCTAAGTGGCTGTTAATAACTATAGCAGGGAATTTAAAGAAGGAATAGATGTTAGGAAAAGTTTTTAATGTATTTTACCTATGGTACTTTCAGGTGGAAACATACAGAAGACAACAAGATATAGGAGTCTGATGCTCAGGTGAAAGGTCAGGATTAGAGGTATTCATGTGAGGGTCCTCTCAGTCCTGGTGGGAGTACAGAGAATATGGGTAGAGTATGAAGTGGGCAGTAAGCTGAGCCCTGAGGGTAAGTGAAAAAGGAACCCAAGAAGGAAACTGAGAAGGAAAAGAGCTCTGTGTCTTTTCCTAGTTTCCCTTGAAAGGAGGACAACTTTATCCTTTTTGTATCCTCGGTAACACCTTGAATAATATAGTATAGATACTCAGTAAATGTTTGCTAGTTATTTTGTTTAGCTGTAAAGCATCTCATTTATTTTGAGATTTTATTTAATATGTTACCTAATTCCATGACTTGACAAGAAATATTTTAAAATTCATATCATTTCATGAACACCTACTATGTACCTAGACACTGTGGTAAATACTTTATACATGTTATCAGATTTTATCCTTAAAATAATCCTACAAGGGTAGGTTTTATTATTTCCATTTTGTTTTGAAGAACCTGAGGATAAGAAAGATTAAATGACTTGATCAACTTTTACACATGTCCAAATTTCATTTTCTTAACCATCAATGATGATCTATTATGTGTTTAGACCAAACGACCATTTGAAAGTCAATTCTGGTTCCACTGAGATAATTACTCTGACCGAAAGGCACTGATTTATACTAAATTCTGCTCTGTCAGTCTTATGTGGATTAGCATGGTAGTTGGACACCTCTCTGTTCCTGAGTGCAATAAGGCTTTACCTAATTCTTTTTAACTTTCTGGGGGACTATTTTTTCATTTTTCTATTAGCAGTTTGCATTAGATGACTGCTAAATTGCTTAAGGTTCTAAAATCCTATAAGTCCATTATTTTGAAAAACTCAAAAACGGAGGTTGCTTAGCATCTGCTAACAGGTTTTAGAGATCCATAGGATAATGACTGCGTTTCATGACTCAACTAAAATTATATGCAAAATTTGATGCATTTATGTGCATTTTTCTGGGCATCAATTCATAGCTTTCATCAGATTCTCATAGTTGTGTATACCTCACCACTCACCCTTCACTCAAAAGATTAAGTATAGCTCTAGAAGTATTTTTGCATACTGTAATGAACTACAGTTCATTGAACTGTAGTGAACTACACTGTAGTGAACTACAGTGCTTTGTGCAATTCTTTTCTGAGTAGTTTAAGTCATCTTTAACAAAGCATTGTTATTCATTGAAAGTAATTTTTGAGGTAAGGTTACTTTTTGGCTATTTAGATCTGTAGTATTTTCTAAAGTAAAACACCTCTTGGTTATTTTATCTCTTAAAAACAAGTCCATTAAATAGAATGAGTATTGGCTTACGGTAAGTACTGTCTTATGGTAAATTTTATTTTATTTTATTTTTTAACATCTTTATTGGAGTATAATTGCTTTACAATGGTGTGTTAGTTTCTGCTTTATAACAAAGTGAATCAGCTATACATATACATATATCCCCATATCTCTTCCCTCTTGCGTCTCCCTCCCACCCTCCCTATTCCACCCCTCTAGGTGGTCACAAAGCACCGAGCTGATCTCCCTGTGCTATGTGGCTGCTTCTCATTAGCTGTCTATTTTACATTTGGTAGTATATATATGTCTATGCTACTCTCTCTTTGTTATGGTAAATTTTAAAATGCTCAGTGTTAAAGTGTGAGTCAAATGACCTTCACTAATAAACATTCTCCACTTTGCTCTTCCTGTAGGAAAAGAATATTTGAGGTCCATTCCTCAGGAAAGAAAAGGAAGCAATGACATAATGCCTAGAGTTGGTGCCAGTTAATCTGGGTTTGTACTTTTTCTTTTCTTAATGTAACACATTTATTCTAATCTTGAATCTCTTTTTTTTTTTTCAATCTCCTGCCTTATTCCAACAGCAGAACTTATAATTTTGAACTTTGCCTTAGTATGGAAGAGACAAAGATGAATAAGATAGGCCCCTTTCTAGGTATTTGTGATGTCTGTTAATGTGAACAACAGAATAATAAGAAGCTAGATAAAAGTCACATTTTCAGATATGAAGCTTGAGAGGTCTGGTAAATTGCTCAAGGGAAAAGCCATTAGATAGTCAGACAAGGATTCAAACTCAGATTTGTTGACTCCAAACCCCATTTGCCTTCCATTTTGTCACACTGCTCCTCATTTTATTTAGGTTTAGTTGTGCAATTGCTTATAACTGAAGTTGAGGACCAGGACCCCATATATTTAATTTAATAAATATTTCTGATAAAGTAAAAGGAAAGGAAACAGTCTCTATTCTCCTAAAGTTTAGAAGATTAGAGAAGGAAACTAATATTTGTAGAGCACTTAGTATGTGCCAGATACTGTCATAGGGTCTTAACATGAGCTAGATCATTTAATTCACAACAGCCAGGTGACATACTTTGTATTATCCCTGTTTTAAACAAACAGGAAGAGACTGATGCTCAGAGAAATAAATTGCCCCAAATCACATAGCTAGTAAGTAACAAAAGCAGAATTAAAACTCTGTACTGTGAAAGGTTAGGTAGGATTTACATCATACCTATTGACTTAAAATTGAATGTCACACAAACCAACTGAATAGCTGGACAGTTTGATCTAAGCTCCTTTTGCTATTAGTGACATTTGTAAACATTCTTAATTGGACTATTAATAGTTAAGTCATCTTCACCAGAGTGATATTCACATTTTCTTAATAAGCTTTTCATTGTAATCTGTTTATAAAGATAATTGTTTAAGCTGTGGTGAAGAGAGAGTTTAAATTCACAAAATAGTGAACAACATCACATGATAGAAAGGATGTTGAGGTGGGAGTCAGGTCTGAGTCCTTCCTACTCCCTACTTTCCTACTGACTTATGTGATCTGCCAGTCTCTTAGCCTGCTTTTGGACTCATTTTGTGAGATGAGAAGGTTGAGTTAATTGTTCCCTAAGTCTCTTACAACTATGAAATTATCCCAACAGTAAGTAGATTTTTTAATGTGATTCATACGTAGATATCAAAGACTTTTTAGATAAAGATGAGAAGTCTTTAGAGATCACCTAACTGAATCCTCCTATATGATAGATAGATGAAGAAACTGAGACCCAGACATTTGTATGACACTTTAAACATCCAAAGCTCTTTCACATACATTAATCTCATACAAGCTTCACCACAATCTTGTGGATTAAATATCATCATCATCATTGTACAGATAAGCAATTGAATTGGCCTAGGGTCACATAGCTGAGCCTAAACTAAATGACTGACTGTTAACCTAAAGTTTGCCATGTTTCCTTGCTTTAGTGGGATTAATTACATCTTTGTGATGAAGTCCTGTTGTGGGAGAAAGTGAAAATTCAGTGATTTATGAAACAAATCCAAGCAGGAAAAAGAAACATTCCCTAGTATAAAAGTAGTAATGACTACAGCAGTATAAATAGCAGAAACAAAGAGGGAAGGAGGGGGGCAAAAACTAGGGTCTACAAGTTGATTTAATATTTGTTTTCATTTATTCCTGGATTAGGAGTAGGTATAATTGACTTTTAGTATTTTTGTGTTTATCAATAGTGTACTATTTGAATTGTTTTATCCTCAACAAAGTATTGATAATTCATAGAGAAACCATACTTCGTAATAAAGTACTTGTAAATTGAGGATGAACTAAGGAGAACTTAAGACAGTTAATTCAAAAGGATATAAGACAAACGAACAAATACGTGTAGGAAGCTAAATTTTATACAAAATTATTTAATTATTTCATTGCCTTTAGTGATGTGAACTCAATTTTCTTTCCTATTTCCACTCTGTAGCTGTGGAAACATTAAGTCCCCATGCCAGTGATCCTGCTGTGCAGAATAACAAATTGCTTTACCTTGGTAGCTTTCTGTAAATAATATGTATATTTTTCATTGGAAAGAAAATTATCTTAAAACTAGAATATGGATGTTAGCAGTTATTCTTTTACAGTCTTGACCCCCAATTTTCCTTCCTTTAAAAGGAGGTGATTTTCTAGATTACATGATGTGCTGGTGCTTTCTCTGTGGATATGAAAATTCAGTCATTAATAAAATTTCTATTTTTATTCTATATTAAAGTTTTTTATAATCTATAAACTATATTCTATAGAACTAATAAATGGAAGGAGGATCTTCCATATGTTTCTAATCAAATAAAACAATAAAGGATGGAATAGGTACACAACAAAATTGAAATCAACAGTGTAAGATTTGACATAAATTAGAGAAGAAAAATGTTTTTCCTAAAGTCTTTCTTCCTTAAGAGAATTTTAAATATTCTTTTGCCCTGTTGGCTCACATTTCTTCCACATGCCCTTCCCTACAGAGCCCCGCCTCGCAACCAACTCCCATTCTAATGTCATTAGATCCATGGGATTCAGGGAAATGACATTTGAGGAAAACTTGAATAGACTGGTCTTTAGTTTTCAGTTTTGAATCTGGCTTCAAAACATGCACAAGGGTTTTTTCAACCACTGCTTTTAAAGCTCTTTAAAGGAAAAAATGAAAAGGCCACTTCACAGTAGTTGATATTTAGTTTTTGTTTTGAGATAACTCAAGAGCTAGTCTCCTGGAAACTTTAAACACCTGACATAAACAGTTTTTTTACTGAATTGTACCTATTATAATATGACTGTCTTGCTTACCCAGACTACAGTGAGTTTTAAGGACTACAGTTAGCTTCTCATTGGCCAGCTGTGATTTATTGGTCATAATAAAGTTATGATATTGAGCTGAAGACTTAGAATTTTTAAGTGATTGGGCTTTTTTTTTTTTTTTTTTCTGTGATTTTTGAGTTTCCCTTGTTTGGCTTTAGGGTTAAACAGCCAGGCTTCCAGGATGGTGCCTCATCCATTTTAAAGCATTACCCCAGTACACCAGTAGCTCAGAAGACATGAGTTTAATACATTAAGCCTTTTAATTTTTTATAAAACTACTTCTATAAAGAAATTGTTGAAACACTTTTTTTTTTCAGTCTTGTTTACAAATTTGGTGGCACTAAATAAAATGTTCTGCCAGGAGATTGATTCAGTATTAATATGTCAATAGATTTGCTTTTTTGTATGGGGTTTAGTTTCTGTACCAGGGTACTTTCTAAGAATGAGATAAGTTCTTAATAGACGTATGGAAATTTGAGGAACTCTCAGATCCTTTTCAATGTCATCTTCAGTAAATCTAAGGATGGCAGTGAGGGAAATACAGAGATATTGGTTTGTGTGTGTGTGTGTATGTATGTGTGTTTGCATGTGTGGTCTCAACACTGAGGAAATGCAATAAGCTTAGATTTGCAGCTTCCTTCTTAAAAGTTAACATGACAGTGGAGTTATAAGGAAATACTGATTAGTTTTCCTTTTCCAAATGTATTGCTATTTAACAGTTATTTGTAGCTCAGGACTTATTTTATATCTTAGTATGTATTTTAAAGAATTAAATGAATTGATTCATATTTTTTAAAAAAGAAATGTAGCTGATAAAGAGAGTAACAGAATCAGTTGGCCTACATTTGTATTATCAGTTCATCTGTAGTTGTCTGGTTATTTGGATTTATCAGAGAAAAATAGTATCAAGCAAGTATAGTTAATGGAATATTTGTTGGCATATATATATGCCACTTTTATTTTTCTTATTTCTCAAAGTGAGAAGACTGGATGATTTTTATAAGTATTCAAAAATTATTCTGTTGGATGTAATTGAGTGTTGTTGAAATAGATACTCATTTTTTCTCTAGTCTTATTTATTTTATGAAACCCCATCTCCAAAAAAAAAAAAAAATTAAACCAAAGGCCATTTGGGATTGCAACCAGGGTTTTCTATGAACACTGAATTTGAAATTAAAATTGTATGAATTCCCTTGCTGGCTTTGCTCATTCTTATGTAGGAACAGAACATTTCAATACAAGACTTGGTAGTCTGAGATGTTGCTAGTCTGCAGGTCTTCTACAGGAGATATGAAGGATTGTAAGAGATTTGGGGAACTGCAGATTTTCCATACAGGTTAAAAAATAAGTACTTTATTCTATTGAGTGAAACCATTTAAAGTGGCTTACTTTCTCTTTTCCAGTAATGCCAATACCATATCTTATAAAATTAAAAATAGCAGGTGTCTCAATTTGCTTATACTTTCACCTGCTGATGGACATTTTCAACGGTTACCAAAAACGCTGCTATGAACATTCATGTACAAGTCTATGGGCATATGTTTTCATTTATTTTGGGTAAATATAATACAATAAATACCCAGGAGTAGAATGACTAGGTCACACAGTAGGTGTATGTTTAACATTTTAAGAAACTACTAAACTGTTTTCAAAATACTTGCATCATTTCACATTACTCTCAATAAAAGTTTTTTTAAAATGGTAAAAAAAAATAGCAGGTGTCATTTTTCTAGCATGAATACTGGTTCACAGACTTCTTAAAAGCAAAATATAGAGAAGGTCTTATGTGATAAAGGGAATAGAAATCTTGTATAGCCCATATAGTCTGAGTCATCTACTCAAAGCTAGTAACTAAGGTCAGACATTAAGAGCTGATAAAAAGATCACAGAAAACCAATAGCAGAGAATATTGAAAGCCAGCCCGCACTGTCTGAAGCAAGATTATAGAATCTGCTTGAGTGCATAGATATTTTGTGTTCCTTATTAATTTGGAGATAATACAAATTTAACAGAAGCATGGAATAGGAATAGGTTTCAGAATAGGAATAAGCTTTACAGATCATTTATTATTTCCTTTCATTTTACAAAGAGAATCCAAGGGTTAGAGGGTAAATTACTTACTCAGCACCAACTAGGTAGTGACAGTAGTAGGAGTAGAATACAGCTCACCCTTGAATAACAGTGGGGTTGATCCAGGTGTCATTTATTGTCAGCCCTCTGTATCTCCATTTCTTCCACATCCATGCATTCAGCCCACCATGGACCATGTAGTACTGAAAAATACTGAGTATTGAATTTAGCATTAAAAAATATCTGCATATAAGTGGACCCATGCCGTTCAAACTAACGTTGTTCAAGGTTCAACTCTTCTCTATCAAATAATTGAAGATGGGACTTAAAAGCTGTGATGGGAAATGATGGTTTTTATTATTGTTGTTTTAAATTTCTACATACAGTAAAATTTACTTTTTTATTAGTTCTGTGAGCTTTAACACATGTACAGATCCATGTAAACTACTGCTACAAACAGGATACAGGTAGACCCATCACCCCAGAAAACTTCAAACTGTCCCTTTCTGTTCAAAACCTCTACCTACATTTAAGCCCTAGCAACTACTGATCACCTTAGTTTTGCCTATTCCAGAATGTTGTATAAATGGAACTGTTCACTGTGGACTCTTTTGTGTGTGGCTTCTTTCTCTCAGCTTAATATTTTTGAGATTCATCCATGTTGTGTGTATAGTGGTTTATTCTTTTTTTAAATTTATGAGTAGTATTCCATTGTACAACTACATAACCATTTGTTTAGTCATTCACCTGTTAATGAACATTTGAGTTGTTTCCAGGTCTTAGCTATTATGAATAAAGCTGTTGTGATCGTTTTTTTAAAGAGAAAAGGAAAAAATTTTATTCATACATATTATAGGGACCCCAGTAGTGCCTAAAGTAGTCACAAAGGTAATTCACTTCATACTTTGAAATAATTATAGATTCACAGGAAGTTGCAAAGACAGTACCGTACAGAGATGTCCCCTGTACCATTCACCCAGTTTCTCCTATTAGTTGCATCTTATATAACTATAGAATAATAATACCAAAATCAAGAAATTGATATTGATATAAAGTGAATAATAGTTCTTTGGCATTTTATCACATGTGTACATTCATGTAACCAAGACTGCAATCTCACCAGAAAGATTTCCCTCCTTCTGTCCCTTTATAGTCACACACACACACACACACACACACACACACTCCTCTCGACCACCCTTCACTCCTGGAAACCACTGATCTGTTATCCATCTCGATAATTTTGTCATTTCAAGAATGTCATAAAAATGGAATCATATAGTATACATATAAACTTTGAGATTGGCTATTTTCATTTAGCATAATGCCTTTGAGATCCACCCAAGTTGTGGGGTGTTCATTCCTTTTTATTGCTGATTTAGTATATTTCATGGTATAGATGTACCACAATTTGTTTAACAATTCGCCTATTGTAGGACATTTTAGTTGTTTCCAGTTTGGGTCTGTTGCTAATAAAGGTAATTATTGATATGTTAAGACATAATAAGTCTGCCATTTAATTTTTTGTTTTCTGTTTGTTTCCTCTTTTTCATTTCTCTTTTCCTTTTCCTGCTTTCCTGTGGGTTACTTGAATACTTTTTAGAATTCTATGTTGATTTACTATGGTGTTTTAAAATGTATTTCTTTGTATAACTTTTTCATCATTGCTCTAGATATTACATTGTATATTTATAACAGATCACAGTCTCCTGTACCACAGTACCACTGGCACTGCTACATTTTACTACTTCAAGCAAAGTGTAGAACCCTTACCTTCCTTTAGTTCCTTTATCTGCCCTCATTTAATTAATATTTTTATGTGTAGATGTATTATTTATAGGTGTATATTATATGCATGCATACCTACATTTTATATGTACTTGTTTTAAATATTTCCTTTACATACATTGTGAACCATATCAGACAGTGTTATAATTTTTGCTTAAACAGTCAGATATAATGTGGAAGATAAGAGGAGAACTCTTACTGTATGTATCCATATTTTTACTCATTTTGGCCTTCTTCCTGATGTTCCAAGATTCCATCTTTTTTCATTCCCTTTCTATTTAGAGAACTTTATCCATTCTTTTAGGGCAAGTCTACTAGCAATAAATTCTCTTAGCTTTCCTTTATCTAAGAATATGTTGATTTTCTCTTCATTCCTTAAGGATATTTTTCTGGAGGAAATATTCTGGGTTGACAGTTCTTTTTCTTTCAGCACCTGAAAAAGATTGTGTCAGTTCCTTCTGACCTCTATAGCTTTTTATGAGAAATCCACTGATAGTCAAATTGGTTTTCCCCTGTAGGTAAAGGATAATTTCTCTCTTGCTGCTTTTAATATTTTTTCATTGTCTTTAGTTTTCAGAAATTTGACTGTTGTACGTCTTGGTGTGGATTTCTCTGGATTTATGCTGTTTGAGATTTGTTCAGCTTCTTGAATCCATCGGTTTGTGTATTTTGCCAAATTTGGGAGACATTTCTCAACCATATTTTTTTCCAATATTTTTTCAGCCCTACCCTTTTTCTCCTCTACTTCCAAGACTCTGATGACATGAATGTTGGATCTTTTGTTATAATTTCACAGCTCCCTGAAGCTCTGTTCATTTGTATTCAGTCTATGTCTTTTGTTATTTAGATTAGGTAACTTCTATAGCTTTATCTTTTAGTTCACTGATTCTTTCTTCTGTCCCCTCCATTCTCCTGTTTAGCCCATCCGTTGGCTTTTTAATTTCAGTTATTATAATTTCAGTTCTGTAATTTTATGCTTTGTATCTTCTATTTCTTTGCTAAGACCTTCTGTTTCTTAGACTTTCTATTTTTCATGTTTCCAGTGTGTTGTCTCACTTAAAAATTCTCATTGAAGCATTTTATTATGGCTGTTTTAAAATCCTTGTGAGATAATTCTTAAATCTATGTCATCTTGGTATTGGCATCCATTGTTTGTCTTTTCTCATTCATGTTGAGGTTTTCCTGATTTTGGGTATGATGAGTGGTTTTCAGTTAAAACCTGAACATTTTGGGTATTATGTCATGATACTTTATATTTTATATCAATTTAGCAGGCCTCTTTTGATACTTCCCTGCCAGGGTGAAAGGGTGCTGCCTTATTGTTGCCACCTAGAAGTATAAGTTCAGAGTCCCACTTACCCTCCATTGACGTCTGGGGAGGAGACAGCTGTACTTCTTGGCAGGGGTGGAAGTTCCAGCTCCCCACTCTAATGACACCAACCCTGCTGGGTAAATACCTAGGAGTGGAATTGTTGGGTTATATGGTAAGTTTTGTTCAACTTTCAAAGAAGGTGTCAAACTTTTTAAAAGTGGTGGTAAAATTTTACATACCTACCAGCAATGTGTGAACATTTCAGATGTTCTAAATTAATGTTATCCTATAGAGCTTTCTGCAATAATGAAAATGTTCTATATCAGCACTGTCCAATACTGTAACCACTAGCCACATGTGGCTGTTCAGCAGGTGAAATATGGCTAGTACATCTGAGGAAGTGAATTTTTTATTTTATTCAGTTTATCAATTTAAATTTAAATGGCTACATGTGGCTAGTGGCTACTGTATTAGAAGGTGAATCAATGCAGCTCTACATCCTCACCAGTATTTAGGCACCATAGCTGTACGTCCTCACCAATATTTAGAATTGTCAGTCTTTCTAAATTTAGCCATTTAATGAGTGTGAAATGGTATCTTGTGGTTTTGATCATTTAATGTAATTATTGGCCACTTAATTTTTATAATGATTTTTTTTTGAAATGCAATTATTTTTGTTTGTTGACTTTAAAAAATATTTATTTATTTATTTTGGCTGTGCTGGGTCTTAGTTGTGGCATGCAGGATCTTTAGTTGCACATATAGGTTTCTTAGTTGTGGCATGTGGACTCTTAGTTGTGGCATGCATGCAGGATCTAGTTCCCTGACCAAGGATTGAACCCAGGCCCCCTGCATTGGGAGCGTGGAGTCTTACCCACTGGACCACCAGGGAAGTCCCTATAATGAAACAGCAGAAGTTTTTAATTTTGGTGAAGTATAGTTTATCAGGTGACTGTTTCTATATATTTTTTTTTTTTATGGTTCATGCTTTTGAATCTTTGCCTATCCTTAAGTCATAAAAACTTTTCCCTGTTTTCTTCTTGAAGCTTTATAGTTTTACATTCTACTCTTAGGTTTATGATGTATTTTCATTTAGTATTTTTACATATATAAAATCCTGTCATATAAAAGCAAAATTCATTTTTATTCCATATGAATATCCAGTTGTTTCAGCAACACTTGTTGAAAATATTTTCTTTCTGCATTGAGTTACAATGGCACTTTTAAAAATTAATTGACCAAGTATTTTATAGTATATTTTTGGATTTTCTGTTCAGTTCCAGTTTTCTATATGTTATCATTAGGCTATTACCAAACTATATGGATTGCTGTAAGTTAATGTTAACTCTAGAAATCAGGTATTATAAGTATTCCTACTTTGTTCTTCATTTTCAAAATTATTTTGATTATTCTGTTCATTTGGATATTCATATACATTTTAGAATCAGGTTGTATATTTCTACCAAAAAAAGAAACCTGGGATTTTGATTTAGATTGAATTGAACGTGTAGATGAATTTGTGAAGAATTGCCATATTAACAATTTTGAATCTTCCAATTCATTACTATGTTATATATTTTTATTTATTTCAGTTTTCTGTAATTTGTCTTAGCTTTGTTTTGTAGCTTTCATTTTATAGGTCTTACACATATTTTGTTAGGGATAAACTCAGGTATTTAATTTTGTTTAATGCTATTATAATGGCATTTAAATGTTTTAAAATTTCTAGTTGTTGATATAGAAATACAATGGATATATGTATATTGAACACAAATTCTACGGTCTTGCTGAAATTACTATATAGTTTGTAGATGCCTTAGGATTTTCTATGTAAATAATTTTGTCTCCTGTAAATAAAGACATTTTAACTTCTTCCTTTCCCATCTTTATGCTTTTCATTTCTTTTTTGTGCCTTCGTATAGCTATGATCTCCAGTATAATGTTGAACAGAACATTTATTATTATGTCAGTATTTTACAGATGCCCTTTATCAAATGGTAGTTCTTGTCCATTCTGAGTTTTCTGAAGTTTCTATTATGAATGTGTGTTGAAATTTATTAAATATTTTTTCTCTATTGAGAGGATTATATTGTTTTTTGCCTTTATTCTATTAATATAGTTAATAACATTGATTTTTTTTTTTTTTTTTTTTTTTTTTTTTGGCGTAACGCTGGCCCCTCACTGTTGTGGCCTCTCCCATTGCGGAGCACAGGCTCTGGACGCACAGGCCCAGCGGCCATGGCTCACGGACCCAGCCGCTCCGCGACATGTGGGATCCTCCCGGACCGGGGCACGAACCCATGTCCCCTGCATCGGCAGGCGTGCTAGGCGTGCTCTTAACCACTGCGCCACCAGGGAAGCCCCAATAACATTGATTTTTTTAAATGTAAAATCAACCTTGTATTTCTTCTTATATATTGCTGAATTTGATTTTTCTATTTTGTTAAAGATTTTTGCAAGTATGTTTATGAGAGATATTGGTGTGTAGTTTTCTCATAATGTCTTTTTCTGGTTTTGGAATCAATCTAATGCTGGCCCTATAAAATCAGTTGAAAAATGTGTCCTCCTGTACTTTCTGGGAGAATTTATGTAGGATTTGTATTACTTCTGTCTTTATATGTTAGATAGGATTTACAGTGAAGCATTGGGGACTGGAGTTTACTTTGTGGGAATATTTTAAATTACAAATTCAATTTTTTTAATAGATAATAGTGTTATTTGGGTTATGTATTATTTCCTGAGTCATGGTAATCTGTGTCTTTTAAGGAATTTGTTCATTTCATCATAGTTGTCAAAATTATTGACATAAAAGCATTCATAGGGACTTCCCTGGTGTTCAGTGGTTAAGAAACCACCTGCCAATGCAGGGGACATGGGTTCGAGCCCTGGTCCGGGAAAATCCCACATGCCACGGAGCAGCTAAGCCCGTGCACCACAACTACTGAGCCTGAGCTCTAGAGCTCGCAAGCCACAACTACTGAAGTCTGCGTGCCTAGAGCCCATGCTCCACAACAAGAGAAGCCACCGCAATGAGAAGCCCGTGCACTGCAACAGAGTAGTCCCCACTTGCCGCAGCTAGAGAAAGCTCGTGCACAGCAATGAAGACCCAACACAGCCAAAAATAAATAAATAAATAACTTAATTTAAAAAACAAATCATTCATAAATGGTCTCTTGTTCTTTTAATATTTGTAGACTCTTTAGTAACGTTTCCCCTTTCGTTCCTAATATTGCTGATTTCTGTCTTTTCTCATTCAGTCTAGTTAGAGGTCTGTCAATTTCACTAATTTTTTTTTTTCCCAAAGAACCTGTTTTTGGTTTCATTGATATTTCTCTATTTTTCAGTTATCTATTTCATTGGTTTCTATTCTTTGTTAATTTGTAACTATCTACTTATTTGGTTTAATTTCTAGCCTCTTACGATGGTAGCTTAGATAATGAGTTTAGGTCTTTTCCGCCTAATATATGCATAGAAAACTGTAAATTTCCTCAAAGCACCTTGTTAGCTGCATCAGAAATTTTGATAGGTTTCATTTTCATTCATTTCAAAGTATTTTCTAATTTCCCTTGTGATTTCTGGCACTTCGGTTATTTTAGAAGATGTTGTTAAATTTCTAAATGTTTGGGAATTTTCCACATATCATTTTGGTTTTGATTTCTAATTTAATCCCACTGTGCTAAGGGAATGTACTATGTGTAGTTTCAATTTTTAAAAATTCGTTAAGACTTATTCCTGGTTCAGCAGATGGGCTATCTTGATAAGTGTTTCATGGGCAGTATAAAAGTTTATATTTTGCTGTTGTTGGCTGAAATGTTCTATAAACATCAATTCAGTTGATAGTGCTGTTCTAGTCTTCTTTATCTTTGCTGGACTTTCAGTGTACCTGTTCTTTTCAGGTACTGAGGGAGGAGTGTTGATGTCTCCAACTGTTTTGGGTGCTTGTTTGTTTCTCCCCTCAGTTCTGTCAGTTTTTGTTTAATGTATTTTGTAGTTCTGGTATTATGTACATATATATACATTTAGAATTATTCCATCTTCCAAATGAAGTGATCCCTTGATCATTATGAAATATCCCTCCTCATCTCTGATACTATTTTTCTCTTGTCTTCTATCTTCTCTGATATAAATGTGGCTATTTCTTAAGATTTTGGTTTGCATGGTATATCTTCTATTGTTTTATTTTTTAACTATTTCCTTATTTTAGTGTGAGATTCTCATAGCATATATTTAGTCATGCTTTTTTAATCTGTCTTTTAATTGGAGTATTTAGATAATTTAGATTTAATGTATATATTAATGTGGTTAGGTTTAAATCTACCATCTTTGCTGTTCATTTTCTATTAACTATTCCTTTGAATTAATTTTACTTTGGGATTCCATTTAATCTTCTCTATTGTTTTTTTCCTTTATTGGCTTATTCTTTTTTCTACCTTTTTATTTACTTATTTTAGTGGTTGCTCTAGGATATATAATATGCCTTTTTTTTTTTTTTTTTTTTTTTTTTTCCGGTACGCAGGCCTCTCACTGTCGTGGCCTCTCCTGTTGCGGAGCACAAGCTCTGGACGCGCAGACTCAGCGGCCATGGCTCACGGGCCCAGCCGCTCCGCGGCATGTGGGATCCTTCCGGACCGGGGCACAAACCTATGTCCCCTGCATCAGCAGGAGGGACTCTCAACCACTGCGCCACTAGGGAAGGCCCTATAATATGCCTATTATTGCATTCTACTATCAAATAATTTTATACCATCTCATATAATGTAATACATTTATAACAGTATTCTTCCTTTGTCTCACGGTCATCTTTTTCTCTTTGAACTTCATTTCGGCTAGATTATGTTGCTGTGTCTTCAAGTTCACTGATTTCTTTTTTTCTGCAGTGCTTATCTCATCCAGTGAAATTTTCACTTCAGATATTATATATATATTTTATCTGTAGAAGTTCTATTTGGGTCTTTTTGAAAATTCTCCATTTCTCTCTTCCCTGTGTTCCTGTTTTCATTTATGTGGAGCATATTTATAACACCCTTTCAATGTCTTGGCCTGTTAATTCCACCATGTCTGTCATTTCTGGGTCTCTCTGTGTTGACAGATATTTTTCTGGTTATGGGCCACATTTTCCTACTTCTTTGTATGTCCAGTCATTTTTAATTAAATGTCAGGTATTTGTGAATTTTATGTGTTGAGTTCTTGATTTTGTGGTATTTCTTTAAAGTGCATTGGACTTTTTCCTAATAGGCATTTTAAATTGCATGTTAGTTTGATCCTTTCTAGGCTTTCTAGGCTTCCAAGCACCTTTCAGGAGGGTCTAGAGGAACTTTTATTTTAGGGCTACTTTTCCCCTGCTTCTGCACGTGGCCCTTCTGGGGTCATTACAGATAGCCTTGTATATTCAGTGAGGTTTTTCCCCTCTTGCTGGAGGGAACTTGTTGAAATATTGGCCCCATGTCAGCTCTGTGAATCCTTTGTCTTAGAACTCCCTGGTAACTTTTTTCCTTAGAATTTCTTCTTGGCTGGTCTCAAGAAATTTACCCTTCTCATGTACAGGTTTTTATTTAGCTAAATACTCAAGGGAACCCTCATTTAAATTACTGGAACACTTTACTGCTCTCTGGAACTCTACCCCATAAATTCTAGCTACCTTGGCCTCCTTGTACTTTTTTCTCCATCTCCTTATGTCACCAAGATTGCCAGACTCTGTTTGGGTTCTTCCTCTTGTACTGGAGTAGTAAATTGCTTCCTAGCTGAGAGCCTTGGGTGATGGTAGGGCTCACCGTATTTGTTTCCCTTTTCTCAGGAATCACAGTCGTGCACTGCCAGTGTCTGAAAATAGTCCTCTCCTATATTTTATATGGTGTTCTAGTTGTTTGCAGTGAGAGGATTACTCTGGACTTCTTACCCTCTCATGCCCTCAGAAGCAGAAGTTGAATTATTCTAGAATGAGTTTTAATGCTAACACCTTTACAAAATTCTGAAGCTCTCAAGCAGTTATTATTTTTTACATAACTTTTAACCATTTATTCACTTTTTCCTCAGTATTGTTATAAATGATCTTGTATCTACTGTAGGAACTATTAGTTATTTTTCAATTCAGGGAGCCCATTACAAACTTTAAATCAGAAGCTGACCCAAAGAAAATGATTTATCATACCTAAGAAATCTCACAAATCAGGAAAATGGATTTTCAAGTATACAAAAATTCAATATTATGGAATAATCATTTTAAATATAAAATTATTATTTAATATTTCATTAGAAACATGAAAGACTTGGAATGAAATACTTGGAGATAAGGACTAAAATGAACCATTTGATCTAGTGTTAAAATATAAGTCCTATCATTTTACAGTATAACCATGTGAGTATTTGTACTTTATATCAGGAACCGGCAAATGTTATCTGGAAAGGGCCAGATAGTATATATTTTAGACTTTGTGGGCCATACAGTCTTTGTTGCACCCACTCAGCTAATCCTTCGTAGTACAAAAGCAGCCTTAGATGATAGATTTTAAAATATGCTAGCTGTGTTCTGATAAAACTTTATCTATAAAAATGAAATTTGAATTTCATATAATTTTTATGCCTCAAAATATTTTTCTTCTTTTGATCTTTTTTTCCTGCTATTTAAAAATGTAAAAACTACATTCTTACCTTGCAGGTCATACATAAACAGGTGGCTGGTCAGACTTGGCCCCTGGGTCACAGTTTGACAGTCCCTGCTCTATGTGAATAAAAAGCTCCCAAGTAAGCGGTAGGATTCCTGTTGGACTGTTGTGTTTTCATTCTAAGTAATGCTTTTACTTAGGGAACTAAATAAATAGTTCTCTACTTTTAAATTAAATAGCAAAGTAAGTAAGATCACACAGTACTGAGCCTATAGGGCTTGGATATATTTTTAAATGTCAAAGGTTATATCAGAGGTTCCTCAGTTAATGGGGAATTGGGGCTAATGTCCAGTTTATCTTACTCTCAAACTGGCACCTTTTCTCTTTTTAATTATGCAAGGTTAAATTCCTTCCTTTCTATTTTGTTTCAATATGCCTATCTTATTAATGGTTAAAAATTAGCATATATGTATCCTAAATTTATTTATTTTGTGATGAAGTTGCCCTGGTACTCATAAACAAAGTGTCCCTCCCCCACCAGCTTTATATCATTTTTAACTTCATGCTGTCCCCACTTACAGGATCTAGGGATTTTTCTTCTTAGTTCACAATTTTGAGAATACAGCCTCTTCTCTTCATCATCTTTGCTTCTGTATTGTCTTCCACATAACACTGTTAGCCAGTTAGAACACAAAACACATTTCAAAGCATATTCTCTTTTTTCTACCTGTTGTAGCTTAGCATACTAGTCAGGCCCCTCTTAGAATGCTCAGAATTTGTCTAATATGTACAGCAGTGTCTATGTATACAGTCTGTGATTTTGTTTGGTGTTATGTTCACACAGTTAACTCGAGCCACACTTGAATGATTATGTAGTTTGTATTCTATAATCATAAATGTATTTTCCTTCCTTAAGGTATATAATTGAAGTTGTTCTTTGGCAATACGCAAAGTCCAGTGCTGTGGAAGTTCTAGAAGAGAGGGCTTGAATTTTGGTATATGCTGCTGTTGCCTCAGTGAGTGGGTAGTAACATAGCTGCATATAATCATTCATTCAGGGGATACTTTTTCTGCCTACATGTCTTCATGATGTTTTCCCAACACACTAGTACACCATCCAGGAAAAAACAAAACAAAAAACAAAAAACAAACCAGGCAATTTGTTTCTTTTTACATGCAGAGAGAGAATAACCTTTGTTTTCAAATATAAAATAAAAATAAGGATTGGTTCTGAAAGAAGCTATGAAGTAATAGAAAATCATCATCCAAAGAGAATTTGCATAGTTAGTTTAAAAAAAGTTAAGAATTTTTAAGAATTGTTATTTTATTGTTGTCATTACATAGGAGTTAATGAATAGTTTAAAATGTGGCCAATTTTCACATATGTTTTGAGGGGTATGGTACTTAAGAGATTTTTTTCACAAATTTCATTATTTTGATAATTTAGAAACTTTTCCCCATGAGTATTAAAAGCTTATTCCTATCTTAATGACGTGTATGCCCTATGTCTGGAAGATGCTTCCCCTAAACTTTTCCATTTCTGGCTCATTTCAACTTGAACATCATCTCTTCAGAGGGTCTTCCTTGATACACTGTCTAAAATAACACCTCCACCTTCCTAGTCTCTAACACCCAGTTTTATTTTCTTCAAAACACTTATCACCATCTGAAATTAGTTTATTTATTTATTTGTCTCTTTCTGTATTAAAATATAAGCTCTCTGAGGTGAGAGATCTTGCCTTCCCTATTATCTGTCTTATCTGTACCACTCAGAACATTTCCTTTCATATAGTAGGCCTTAAGTATGTAATTTATATGTGGCTGGAAGGATGGATAATTAAAAGTATGTCTAATGCATGATCTGTAGGAATATTTGATAGGCTCACATGTATTGTAAGTCACCAAGAAAGAATACAGTGAGTAACTTTACCCAAATTTATTTCACTGTAGAACTACTTTTTCTTTAAGCATTTGGCTGTATTAGACTTCCACAGAAGACATTTTGGAAATGTGACAGATGTACTGATTATATTTAATTTTTTTTCTTTTTATATTATAATAATTTCAAACTTACATACAAATTATAAGAATAGTACAGATAATTTTTCCTAAATCACTTGAGTGTAAGTTGCTGACATTATACTGCATCACCTCTGAATTCTTTAGAGTACATTTCCTACAAAGACATTCTGCTACGTAATCAGGATAAAATAATCACAATCAGGAATTCAATGTTGATAGGTGACTACCCTCTAACCTACAACCCTGTTCAAGTCATGCCAGTTGTTCTGGAATTCATTGGTGAACACCCCTAGGAAGGAGGGAGGCACAGAGTAGGCAGCCTCAAAATCTGCATATGTCTTTCCTTTCAAATCTTTGATCACTAAGTTCACATGTGTAGAGGAGACTCCTTAGAGCCTAGTGGAAAGTAATAGCTGACATGGGAAGTTGCTGAGGTAATATTTCAGATTTGGAGTTTGAGTTCTACCAAACACATCAGAATAAAGCATTCAAGAAAAGACTGTTTTGGGGACTGAGAGGAAAGGAATGCAGGGTGGATTATGAGAGGATAATCAATCACTGCATTAGGAAAGAGTAAGGAGATGTAGGTTCTCATTTCAGTTTTTCCACTAACCAACACTTACCCATGGGAAATCACTTCACTTCTCTATCACTAAGTACTTTTCTAGGTTATCAGTATTTGTATATCCATAAGTTCAATTTCTTTTCATATTCATATTTCAAAATGAAATAGGCATTAATTGCATTTTTCTTCCTTAAAGACTTAAAATGGAAAGAAGATAATTTTGCCACGCTTTATGTGATACTGGGCATCATCATTTCATCTATAGATTGGTGATATATATATATTTTTTCTTGGTAATATTTCTCCTACATGCTGCTCATCATTGTTATGTACCACGTGAAGTGATGGATTTAAGCACTGTAAGAACATTGGGTATTGTTTTCATCGTGAATAACCCAGCTGTGTCAGAGTTAGATATTGTTTGATGTTGCACAAACAAAAACGTCCTTTTTAAAATGCTTTTTTGTTGTCTTAAAATTTATTGAGAGGTTCAGTTCTACAGTATGTAAGCACAGTCAGGAATCATTTAAAAGTGATCACATTGAAGACCTTAATTTGAAGAGTCATGTACCACAATGTTCATTGCAGCTCTGGCTATTTACAGTAGCCAGGACATGGAAGCAAACCTAAATGTCCATCGACAGATGAATGGATAAAGAAGATGTGGCACATATATAAATGGAATATTACTCAGCCATAAAAAGAAACAAAATTGTTATTTGTAGTGAGGTGGATAGGCCTAGAGTCTGTGATACAGAGTGAAGTAAGTCAGAAAGAGAAAAACAAATACTGTATGCTATCACATATATATGGAATCTAAAAAAAGAAACAGTGGTTCTGAAGAATTTCGGGGCAGGACAGGAATAAAGACACAGATGTCAAGAATGGACTTGAGGATACGGGGACGGGGAAGGGTAAGCTGGGACAAAGTGAGAGAGTAACATGGACATATATACACTACCAAATGTAAAATAGGTAGCTAGTGGGAAGCAACCGGCATAGCACAGGGAGATCAGCTTGGTGCTTTGTGACCACCTAGAGAGGTGGGGTAGGGAGGGTGGGAGGGAGGTGCAAGAGGGAGGAGTTATGGGGATATATGTATATGTATAGCTGATTCACTTTGTTATAAAGCAGAAACTAACCAAAAAAATAATAATAATTCCAGGAGAGACAAAGAATTGAGGTGAGGGACAGATGAAGATGAATGGCAGAATGTTGATAACTGTTAAAGTTGGGTGATGGGTATGTGGGTTCATCATTCTCTTTACTTTTGTGTATGTATTTGAAAATTCCCATATTAAAAAGTTTAAAAAAAAAGTGATCACATTATCTTTTTCTTTCTTCTTAACTTTTCCAATTATTTTCCTTGTATTTGGTGTTATAGAGAAAACAAATTGTTTAAACATGCATGTAATTGGTGCTCAAGAGTGAGAAATAGGAATTTATTAATTTAAACTTTTTTTTATTGGAGTATAGTTGCTTTACTAAGTTGTGTTAGTTTCTGCTGTACAGCAGAGTGAATCAGCTATACCTATACATATATCCTCTCCTTTTTGGATTTCCTTTCCATTTAGGTCACCACAGAGCATTAAGTAGAGTTCCCTGTGCTATATAGTAGGTTCTCATTGGTTATCTATTTTATATATAGTAGTGTATATATGTCAATCCCAGTCTCCCAACATCCCACCCCCCCTTCCTCCCTTGGTGTCTGTATGTTTGTTCTCCACATCTATGTCTTGATTTCTGCTTTGAAAATAGGTTCATCTTTACCATTTTTCTAGATTCCACATATATGTGTTAATATTCGATATTTGTTTTTCTCTTTCTGACTTACTTCACTCTGTATGACAGTCTCTAGATCCATCCATGTCTCTGCAAATTGATGTTTTGTATACCAAATTATAAATATATTTTATGCTTAAGCCTAAAGTAAAACTGCAAAGTGGCTAGAGAAACTTTTGCAATTGGAGATGTCTACTTTCATATTTAACAGAGGCATTATCAAAGTTGGAAATTGTGACTGTTAGAATTGGATTTTTATAAAGGTGAAATAGAGTTTAATGTTTCTTATTTTTATATTTCTAGCCAAAAAAAAGAGAAATATACAAGGACAATAGGACGAAGTCTTAGAAAGCCTCAAGTGTATCAGTGCTAGCTAGTTTGATTCCTATAAGTTACTTGGTTCTTAGGTACGGCATGGATAGTTCTTGAGTGTGTAAGATTCTATCCATGTCTTTTCCTAAGTAAGGAAGTGACTTCTTAAATGAATAAGTCCAATTTTAACGGTTGAGTGAGTGTGAAATTAAGAATATCCTAAAGGAAAGAAAATGTCCAATATATTTAAAACTAGTTTACTTCTCCAGTTTAGCTCTATTTTTTGTTGTTCTCTTGCAGTAAACATTGCTATCTTCAGAAAATAAGTTAAGGAATGAGAGGCAAGGAAGAAAGGACATTCATCTTGGAAGGACCCAAAGCACTTTGAAATTTAAATGAATGTAATGATAGCTGCTAAAACCGCCTTTGTCACCAAAATGGATGAAGTACTTCAAATTTAAATGGTAACCAGATTTCTCATATCATGTTACATTTCCACCAAGAACTTTAGATGACTTGAAAGGGTTTATTTTTAAGTTTAAATATTTACCTTACAAATACCAAAGTGTAGATAAAGCTGATAATTTTATAACTTATTTAGCATAGTCAGGATTTTATTTTGCCTCTTAATGCTTAACCCTGATATTAGCCAAAAGAAATGTTGCTTTTTTCCCAGGTCATGAACTTCTTAACATAGAAACAGGTAAGCTTATTTGAGTAAGAATATGGCATAGTACTAGTATACTTATAGGTCCGTCCTTTACCAGATATTTTTTTCCTTTCATAGAAATAACCCAGACAATGTAAATGGTGGTATCCTATCACACATGCAAATGGTTTTTAGTTTTGTTTTCTGAACCTTATTTCATATTATGTTTTAGTTTCCTTATGTGACATCTGGTCTCTTGATCTTTTTCCTTTCATATCTGACATCTTATTTTAATTTAATCTTTATTTTATCCTCTGCCATTGTTTCTTAGGAATTTAGATTTATAAAAGATACAAGGTTTTAAGTCTTTATGTCATTAAAAAAAAAAAAAGTCACAAGGATCCAAAGTAGAAAAGGAGAGAGAAATTTGAAAAGATTATAAAATTATTTTATTATGAAATTGCAGTGACTGTTATATTTTAAGTAGAGTGGAAAGCAGTTATAGAAAGACTTAAAGATTCTTTCAGTCTTCTTAAATCTCCTTGATCTTAGGCCAGAATTGTTTCAATACATGTTTTGTAAAGACTCAAATGTTTACAATTTTTTAATCACATCCTAGTGAAGAATTAGAACTTTTATTCATTGGAAGTCTGTTAATTTGATTTTGAGGTATAATCATTTGTTTGCTTGAGTCAGTGTGTCTTGGTAGTGAGTGGGTGTAATTGAGTACAACTAGGTCCTTGCTGTGAAATCAGGGCATGTGAAAAATCAGTCAAATACAGTATCAATTACTAGTCCTAATGATTCTAAGGAATGCAGGACCTATTATTTCAAGAAAATGATTTAAATTGACAAGTGTAAC
Organism: Kogia breviceps; assembly: GCF_026419965.1. Taxonomy (NCBI): domain Eukaryota; kingdom Metazoa; phylum Chordata; class Mammalia; order Artiodactyla; family Physeteridae; genus Kogia; species Kogia breviceps. Next base: position 103,400,072 of record NC_081312.1, read on the forward strand.
CCAGGATAAGTAGTATGTACGGAATGAATGTTCTAATCACTCTTCCCTGTGTTAACATTAACCTGGATAGAAAATACCTTAACATTGATTTTTTTAAAAAAATTGTCCAATTATTGGTTAAACTTCTACTTATGGCATAATTAGAACTTTCCATGTTCTTGTCACTACCAACCATGTACCAGCATGTGGCCTTTTAAAAATGTCCAGCAAATTCTTTCTAGTCCTGAACCATTAAAAAATTAAAGTTGAAGAAAGTAACTTTTGAAACACAGCAGAAATTTAAGTGCTGAATGTTCACTCATACAAGCAAGATAATACGCAGAAAGTCCCTGGGGAATTCCCTGGCAGTTCAGTGGTTAGGACTCTGTGCTTTCACTGCGCTGGGCCCTCCCTGATCAGAGAACTGAGATCCCACAAGCCACGTGGTATGGCAAGAAAAAAAGAAAGTCACCAAACGTCCCTGTCTTCTCCATTAATGATCTAAGTTTTCTTTACCCATTTGATTATATTTGATTCTATAATCTCATATAACCACAGGTTCATTAATGAACCAAAAACAAACAACATTATCAAAATTTTTATCATGATACTTTTACCACTCCTTATCAAACTCTTAATTCCATTTAAATTCATCTCTCAGTGATTTTTGGTAACCATGGATAAGATCTTTGAAATCCACAGGCAGTGGATTTTTTTAATCATTAATTTCCACTTTTAACTGCCAAATTTGTTTTTAGGATCATAATATTAACAAGGAACAGATTAAATTAGAACTTGACCTCTCTACAAAATAAAACAAAAGAATTGCCTTGATTCTCCCATCAAGTCCAGTTCAGAGGTCATGTAATTCACCTACATGAGACCACCTGAATTACATATTATTTAATTTTTCTGGCCCCATCTAAGCTGGATGCCTTCAAAATCCCAAATCTACTGTGGTTTTTGATGAAGGAATGGAATCAGACTTCTGATTGTGCAACTGACAGTATTTCTAATTTGTACAATTAGAAATTCACATTTCTAACTGTGCAAACTATCATGGCCACTTTGAAGAGGCTGAAATTTAAAAGATGGTGTTCTAGCTATGTTAAAGTTGAGCCAAACACCCAGTTTTATCTAAGTTCAGTTCATTAGCTTAAAATTATTGTTCTTGGGAGTAAGGGAAGTATATACTTGCAGACAGTAAGACCACTCTAAACAATGTATCAGTAATCTTAAAATTCATAAAGCTTGATAGGCTCCATTTAGGACAACTGTCCTTATAGAGGGAAGCCTAGGTGTAATTTGCCCAGACAAAAAGGAATTAAAAATAATAGTAATTAATGTGTATTGAGTGATTACCATATGCCAGGCATTCGGATTAGTGCTTAATATGCATTATCTGAAGCTTCACCACTCTTTTTGACATAGGTCCTATTATTAAATATTTCCATCTTACATACGAGGAAACACATTCTCAAAGAAGTTATGTAAATTGCCCTACATCAAGTTGCTAGTTCAAGGTAGAGCCAGGTCTATCTGACTCCGTGACCTGAGCTCTTAACCAGGAGTTTATTCTAGTTTACAAACATTTAATACTTCAAAACTTCAACTTGTGAAGTTTTTATTTACCTAGTGGCAGATAAGGAGAGGTCTTTTTTATTTTTTAAGGGAGAGGTCTTATTAGCAGCATTCTCATTTAAGCTTTGTAAAATTATTTTCCCTTTAGATACATAGTATTTTTCTTTTGCAACATCAGTTTTATTTTGTCAATAATTTATCATTGTTTTTATTATGTTCTTAAAGTGTTAGTTATTATTTAATGGAAAAGACAACTCAATCTACTAAGTAAAGGTTAAATTACTTGAAGATGATATCATTAGACGACCCGCATTTTATCTGAGATACAGAAGACAGAGAAAGATAGGAGACATGGGTGAGGAAAAAATGCAAAACTGACCTCTTTACTCAGCTGTCCTCCCTTAAAGTCTTATATGCCTTTCTCTTTATCCCAAGCAAATTCTTCCTTGTTTTTCAGTCTCAGTAACTGATACTGTTACTAAAAACTAAAATAGTAATGAATCTGGAAACCAGTTTGTCTTTTTTAAAATTTTTATTTTATATTGGAGCACAGTTGATTAACAATGTTGTGTTAGTTTCAGGAGTACAATAAAGTGATTCAGTTACACATATACACGTATCTATCCTTTTTCAAATTCTTTTCCCATTTAGGTTATTACAGAATATTGATCAGAGTTTCCTGTGCTATGGCTATATAGTACGTCCTTGTTGGTTATCTATTTTAAATATAGTAGTGGCATAAATTTTCTGTTAAATTTATATTTTTAAATATAAATCCTTTTCAAACAGATACTTCTTATCCTAATGGTAGAAAACTAAGTACATTAACCTATTATCAAAGTTTAAGATGGTAAAACGTACCGTCAAGACTCAACATATTAAAGATACCAATTCTCCCTAATTTGATATATAGGCTTAACTCAATTCCTAAAATCCTGGCAAGATTTTAAAATTTATATGGAAAGGCAAAGAAATTAGAACAGCTAAAACGATTTTGAAAAAGAAGAATAAAATGGAAGGAACCACTCCACCTGAGTGCAAAACTTATATAGCCACAGTACTCAAGACTGGTATTGGCAGTAGGGTAAACACATAAATCAATAACAGAATAGATAACCCCACACAAGTATAGCCAGCTTATTTATTTTTATTAACAAAAGTGTAAAGGCAATTCAATGGAGAATGGATTGTCTTTTCATCAAATAGTGCAGAACAATTGAGTATTCATGGAGGGGGCGGAAAAGAACCTCAGCCTAAGTCTCACACCTTATACAAAAATTAACTCAAAGTGGATCTTAGATTTAAATGTAAAACTTTTTAGAAGTTTTATGTGGGAGAAAATCTTTAGGGTCTGGGGCTAAATTGAAGAGTAGTTAGATAGGACAGCAAAGCACAATCTATAAAAGAAAGAAAAATGGGTAAGTTGAACTTGATCAAAATTTAAAACTTTTACTCTGTAGAAGACCCAGTTAAAAGGATGAGAAGACAAAACAGTCATATGTAGAATACTTAAAGTATTCTCAAAACTCAACAGTTAAAACAATCAATTAAGGGGCTTCCCTGGTGGTGCAGTGGTTGAGAATCCGCCTGCCGATGCAGGGGACACGGGTTTGTGCCCCGGTCTGGGAAGATCCCACATGCCGCGGAGCGGCTGGGCCCGTGAGCCATGGCCGCTGAGCCTGCGCGTCCAGAGCCTGTGCTCCGCAAAAGGAGAGACCACAACAGTGAGAGGCCCGCCTACCACAAAAAAAAAAAAACCAAAAAACAAAAAAACAATCAATTAAAAAATGGGCAAAAGACATGAAGAAATATTTCACCAAAGAGGATATATTCTTAATAGCATTGGCAGATAAGCATGTTGAAAAGATGTTCAACATCACTTGCTATTAGGGAAATGAAAATTAATGCTATGATGAGTTATCACTATACACTTGTTAGAATAGCTAAAATAAAAAATAGTAGCAATACCAAATGCCGGTGAGGATGCAGAGAAACTATATCTTTCATACATTGCTGGTAGAATATAAAATGGTACAGACACTGGAAAATAATTTGATAGTTTCTTTAAAAACTAAATGTACACTTACCATATGACGCAGCAATCCCACTCTTGGGCATTAAACCCAGTAAAATGGAAACTTATATCCACACAAAAACATGTGCATTGTTTTTCATACCAGCTTTATTTGTACTAGCCACAGATTGTACCAACCAACGTGTTCTACAATAGGTGAATGGTTAAACAAACTGTGGTACATCCATACCATGGAATATGATATCAGTAATAAAAAGGAATGATCTACTGATATACACCACAGCTTGGATGGATCTCAAGAACATTATGCTGAATGAAAAAAGCCAGTCTCCAAAAGTCACATACTGTATTACTCCATTTATATGACATTCTCAAAATGACAAAATTATGATGATGGAGAACAAGACAGTTGTTGCCAGGGCTTTGGGAAGGTTGAGGGGTAGGTGGATGGGTGTGACTGTAAAGAGATAGCACCAAGGGATATCTTTGCAGTGAAGGGATAGTCTATCTTGATTGTGGTGATAGCTAGAGTAATCTACATGTGTCATAAAGTGACAGTGAATACACATACATTGTACCCATTTCAATTTCCTGGTTTTATATTGTATTTACACAAAATGTGACTATTGGGGCAAACTTGTTTAAGGGTAAATGAGGCTTCTCAGTACTATCTTTGCAACTTCCTGTGAATCTTCAATTTCCAAATAAAAAGTTTAAAAAGATAACCCTATTATAATTAATAAGTATGGTCCAAAATATTCAGTCCTGTAAAATGCGAGGTCATGTTACTTCTGAATTAATGAAATGACTAGGGCTACACTAGTACCTGGTTAGAAGTTCTGAGGGTGCAGCTTTGAGCTCCAAATTCCCCCCATCACATCTGGTGGCAGTTGTCTGCTTTGGCTTAAATATTGTCAAGGGCATTTCTAGGTCTTGTGGCTGGTTGGCAGACTCCTAGGACACTCCCATTGATTCCAAGAATCTCCCAGTTAACAGCTATTTCAGGAGCCAAATCTGGGGAGATTGATCCAAGGAAGAACTAGGGGTGCTGATACCTACCCTCCTGCTTCCTTGGGTTCCTGGGAGGGATTAATGGCTATTCTCCACCAAGTTCTCTCTCCCGTCCATGTTATCACACTATCCCTCTTCCACCTTAGGAACTGTAGCCAGCCCCATTTGAGAACAAGGGTTGAATGAACTGTTGCAGCCAATTGCATATTATCCAAATATATATGATAAAATGTTTCACTTCTTTGTAACAGTTTTTCAGTTCAAGGTTTAGTATATCTTAAGTTTCTGATATTTTGCTTAAGTAAGAAGAGTGTTTCATGTTCTTTGTAAAAAGCTGTGTAGTATGAGGAAAAGCAAAAGGAGAAGAAGAAAAGTTATGTCATCCTTGCTTTCTAAATTAAGAGCATAAAATTTGAAATGATCCTGTGGATTCTTTTGGAAAGAATATTAAGTGATCGTCTAGGTTACTCCCCTACCTTCTAGTGGCATGATCAACTGACCTGAATGATGGAGTGAACTTCATGCCATTTTACATACTGACTCATTCATTCATTCCTTCATCATTTACTTGGGGAAAACAATATTTGCAATAGGTAAAAAATTTTAACTTTGTGCTAACATAGGTTTAAGTGGTTTGTGTATATTATGTCTCTCTTGGCTGTAAACATGACACTGTGGAAGGTTCAGGGGATACAAAGAAGGGTAGAGTGCAGGTCCCGTCATCAGTGGCTCACCATCTAACAGAACAGGCAGCAGATAAATGGAAAGATAGTGTATCAAGTGCTTAATGGGAGTATGAGAACAGAGCTGTGATGGTGCTTTTTCCTCCTTAGGAAGGGTGAGGGAAGGCTTCCCAAAGCACGAAGGTATCCTATGTACTGAGTGTTACTGGATAAATAGGATTTTACTGCCAGGGAACAAGCTAGAGGAAAAGAGTATTCCTATTCTAGGCAAAAGGAATAACATGTGCAGAGATATACTTACATCCTCTAGAGGAACAAGAGTTACAGACTTTTAAAGTTGAAGAGGTTATCCAAGATATTTTACTTCAACATCCTTGCTTTACATAAAATTAAATGGAAGCTCTTGGAGGCATATCTACTTGCCCAGTATTACTTAGAAATTACAGTATCACTTTAAGTATTCTTTTAGACTTATGTAGTTCAAAATGTATTTTGGTCAGCTATAACTCTATTCCAAGAAAGAAGGTTCTTCCTCACATTTTCTGTGTTTATAATAAATCTGCTTTACTTCCAGGATAAAATGTAATTAGGTATTATTTCTATTTCTCTTAAAATTTTTGTATTATGAAATTCCATGAATTCAGAAAAATTCAGAATCATATAACAAACATCTATTATCTCACCACCAAGAATTAATTGAATGCTAACATTTTGTCATTTTTGCTAAAAGAAACAAAGCAGTTTAAGAATGATTGAAATCCTCTTTGTATCTCTCTCCAATCTCATTCCTAGCCTCCTTCTCCAGAGAAAATGCTCTATGAGGTTGGTGAATATATATTCTTATGTAAGTACTCATAAACAATATGAAGTATAAATGATGATATACTAGATGTACATTCTGCATCTTTCATTGATGTGTGATATTTATTTAAATATTTTTTCATATGAGCTCAAAATAAAACATAGCATAGATGAGTAGGCAACATACTCTAGTCAATAGTGCAGATTTGCTGTTGTGTTGTGACTTTGTCCTCTTGTATTTTCTTCTTGGTACCTAAAGTGCCACCGTCTTCTTGTTAATTCTGCACTGTTTTGAAAGAATGTAATTCTTTCATTCTGTAGGTTTTCAAATGTATTTTTAAGACTTTTGTTGGGAAAACATTTCTGTGAGCTTACATCTCTCACATTAGCTCTTTTAATTCTTTACTACTGAGATTGATGTAGCAGGAATACTCTCTAGTAGAGTCAAATGACCAAGAAATGACTGACCAAGAAATGACTATACCATGTGGCATAAAGTCTCCCTTCACACATGTATCGCTGGCAAGACAACAATGCTAGGTACTAAGAAGTCAGTCATGATGTGTGGGAAGAGTTAGCCTCTGAAAATGCCATGACAAGATGACCCAGGAAGAGGATGTTTATCTGGACTTCGAAAAGAGCTTAGAAGTCCTTTCACCAAGGGCCTGGTCCTGGCATGAGGGATGATGGGGGAAGAGATAGAAATTTTATTGTGAAGGAGAGGATTACTGTGGGTGTTGAGAACACATTTTTACCCTCTGATTTATTGTGCCAACTGTAATTAGCAGTAAATGTTTTAAGTTAACAACAATCAGCTGGAAAACCACTAAACATATGTGGCGATTGAGGAGCATAATAAATGCAAAGAGTCCCCTTGTTTCTGTTACTAGAAGGGAGATTCACCCACCACATTCTTATAACAGTGAAAAACTAGAAATCTACACAAATGCTTGTAATAGACGAGCCAGTTATTCCTAACCTCACTGGTATTTGAATTCTGAAGTAATTGTCCCCATGCGGTAGCAACAGAATAATGGAGGGAAAAAAATTAGTATTATCATTCTGGCTTGTACATTTTGATGTTTAACAATTCTGGCACATGGTCACAGGGAAGCTTATCTAAAAATACCAAATTGTAGAAATGAAAGGAAACACTTGATCCCTAAGAAACTCATTCTTCTTGGAGTCAGGCCCAGCTTTTGTTTCCTTCTGTTGGTTTGACATACATAGGAAGGAAAACATGAAACATTCTGGTGCTTTAGAACTCTCTGATGGTATATAATGGGCCATTGTATAACTAGTGCTAAAGCACAGGTAAGTTTCATATGGGGAATATTTAAAAGGAAACCAGATGCGGATGCTTTGTTTAGATATGTTATATATATGATCAATTGATTTTTGACTAAGGTGCAGAAGCAGCCCAGTGAAGAAAGATTAGTCTTTCCAACAAATGGTGGAACATTAGAAACTAAACCAAAAAGAAACAAAAAGCCCTTGTCTCACAACTGGACATAGGCCTTGGAGATAAATGAAAGAGAGGAGATTGTAAGAAATTTGCCTTGTAAAAATAGAGGAAGTAATAAAACTGCCATGAGAATTGAAACATCAAAATGGTAGAGGGAATTATTGTAAAACAGTTTAATCTTTTGAATGAGGAGTATTGTGTATTGTAGGAAATGTGTATACATTATAGCTAAACATGCATTTAATCCACTAGCTTATTAAGCACCCTACCATTCACAGAGCACTGTGTTAGATTGGAGGGGTATTATAAAGGTCCCTTGAGGGAATCATATATAAACAATAACAAAACAGTGATAAGTGCTATCATAGTGGTGCCAGGGAAGCTCAGAGGAAGGGACTGGCTAATATCTACACTCATCCTGAATGGGCTTCCCTTGCTAGCCCACTGAGCTCTGAATATACTGAAGAATGTTAGTTGATCCACTGTCCCTTAGAGCACTTTGAGAAATTGTTTCATTTGATAGCTAAAACGCAATAAGGGTTCTCTTCCATCTGGTGCTGTTTGAATCTGTGATAATTACCTCAGGCTCAGAGTAGACAAAGTGAAGGAACCTGATGTGGTTTCCCCTTATCTTTCCTTTTAACTGTCATTTGATCTGCTTTTAAGTAGGTAGTCTTTCTCTTGCCTCTAGTTACTGACCATTCTATGTATAATCTCTATCACACAAGGAAAGCAGCAGAGGAATTTTTTAAAAGACTGCCAAAACTCTGTAGGAATGAAAGATCACTTTTTGTTTTCCATAAAGGAGTTTCCATGATACTGCACTCACATACAAAAGAGAAGTTGGAGTTGCACATGATCACTTTGGCCAACCTTTTGCGGGTTTCTAATGCACATTCTCATCTCTCTTTGAAGGACTATTCATTGCAACTTATACACACACTTTCCTTAAAGCAAGTACTACTTTTATTCTCCTCTAGTCTTCTGTCATATAAGAAGAGTGTTGGTGGAAATTGCTTTTCCATAAAAAGAACTGTGCCACCTACTCTTCAAATGCCACTGATAAAGAAACCATTGATTGATTTTTCCTAGGGAATAAATTAGGCTTTCCCCTGAGAGTGAAAAAATAAATAATGGGATATAAAGAATGAAGATAGCTGTGTTATGAGGAAAATGTTTATGCAGTTGCCATGGAAATAGCATGTTGGCATTTAAACCAGGAGCTTATGATATCTCTGTATTTGCCAAATATAATTCAGATGTGAGTACATTCATTCTCTTTCTTGGCTCAAATTTAGTCTGACATATGTGGTTATGTAAAATATGCTCCTGCTTTAGCATATTTGCTTAGTATTTGCAGGAAATGTATAATACAAGGGGCTGCCATGTTTTAAGGTTGTATAATTGAGGCATAGAAATAAAACTAGGGGAAGCAATTCTCAGCAAGTGATTCCTGAAAACAAATAGCAGTAACTATCAGAGCGCCTGAGGCTGGGTTTTCCTGTGACTTTCATAACTAACAGAGCTAATTAATTTTTATTAATGAAACATTCACAATATTGGACCTAATTAGTACTAGCTAATTGTTTGTGAGTGATGTCAAATGCTGAAAATGCACAGTTTGAGACTTTATTCTTATTTTAATGTATGTGATTTCATTTCACAAGTGGAATAAAACACAATAGGCAGTGTTTCTGAATTATTATTACACTTTTCTGTCACAGGACATCAGTTAGCCTTCAATTTCATGCTTTGTAAATGAGGCATGATAGAAATCTAGAGAGGGCATATATGGATTTTTAAGATATGGATAATTTGACACAATTTTTCAGAGTTTGAACTTATTTGACACAATTTTTTAGAGTTTGAACTTTTTTTTACTAATTCCAAAGATAATACAGACAATGCAAACTGTACCTGCAGCCACTGCCTTTTATGGGGCACACAAACTAGAACAATAGGAAAATCTAAAAATGATTAGAATATGCTCTATTCATGGAAATGGGGTGTTAAAATTAATCCTAATAACTCACCTTTTTATGCCAGTTTTGCTACCCATTTCATAGCCCATGGGTTTATTATCCCCTCACTTAGATTTCCTCTAAGATAACATGTGCTTTGTAAGCAGATAGCCTAGAGGCTTAATGTCTTATTAAAGCAGTAATTGCTTATATGGTCCAATAAATATAACAGTAATTTAATGAGGCCAAATAGTTACACAGATGGAACAGTGAGAAAAAGCTAATTAGAGAAAGTTTTTCAGCTACGGTAAGTTTTGAATCAAAATTTAAAGACCTTTCTGAGGGCATTTAAGCAATATATACCAAAACAAATTTTATATATATATATATATATATATATATATATATATATATATATATATATATATATATACACCTGTAAAATTTAAGGAGATAAAGATGTTTGCAAAGATTTAATTAGGAGAGCATTAGATTATTGGTTTGAGACTTTCCTTTTGTAATATAAATATTTACTATTTAAGTTTCCCTGTAAATACTGCTTTAACTGTATTCCACAAATTTTTGAAATTTTGTATTTATTTTTGTTCAGTTCAAAATATTTTCTAATTTCCCTTGAATCTTCCTCTTTGAATCATAGATTGTTGCTTTAGACAGTTTCCAGGTGTTTGAAGATTTTCTTGGTATCTTTCTGTTATTAATTTCTGTTTGTTATGGGCAGAGAACATTCTTGATTTCTTTTAAATTTCATAAGATTTCTTTCATGACCTAGGATATGGTGTGTCTTGGCGAATGTTTCATGTAAAATTGAGAAGAATGTATATTCTGCTGTCGTTGGATAAATGTCTTTAAATGTCAGTTAGATTCAGTAGGTTGATGGTGGTGTTTAACACTTCTGTATCATTGCTGATTGTTCACTGTTGTTTACTGAGAGAGGAATGCTGAGATTTCCAAATGTAATTGTAGGTTTGTCTATTTCTCCTTTCAGATCTGTCAGTTTTTGCTTCATGTATTTTGAATCTCTCTTGTTAGATGCATACACATTCAGAATTGTTGTGCCTTCTTGGAGAACTTACATTTTTATTAGTATATAAGGGTTGCTCTTTGTTCCTGTGAATTTTCTTTACTCTGAAGTCTACTTTGATAATATAACCACTCCAGCTTTATTTTGATTAATGGTTTCATGTTATATCTATCTTTTTCCTCTTTTAAAAAAACTTTTAACCTACCTATATAATTATATTTGAAGTGTGTTTCTTGTAGTTACCAAATAATTGGGTCATGATTTTCCAAATCCATTCTGATAACTTCTTTAATGTTTATACTATTTACACTTAATGTAATTGACATTTAAGTTTAGGGTGACCATTTAATTAATTTATTTATCGAGGCTGTGTTGGGTCTTCGTTGCTGCACACAGGCTTTCTCTAGTTGCGGTGAGTGAGGGCTACTCTTTGTTGCAGTGCATGGGCTTCTTCTCATTGCGGTGGCTTCCTCTGTTGTGGAGCACAGGCTCTTCCACGCGGGCTTAGTAGTTGTGGCACGCAAGCTCTAGGGTGCACAGGTTTCAGTAGTTGTGGTGCACGGGCTCAATAGTTGTGGTGCATGGGCTTAGTTGCTCCGCGGCATGTGGGATCTTCCCAGGCCAGGGATCAAACCTGTTTCCCCTGCATTGGCAGGTGGACCACTTCACCACCAGGGAAGTCCCTAGTTTGACCATTTATTTTCTGTTTGTTCCCTCTGCTTTTTATCCTGTTTTCTCTTTCCTGATTTATTTGAACATCTTTTGGTATTCTATTTAATTTACCTGTTGTGTGTTTTACTCTGTGTCTTTGTAGATACTCTAAGGATTACCATGTACATACTAAACCTTGTACAATCTACTGAGAATCAATATTTTACCACTTCAAGTAAAATGTAGAAACCATATCACCATATAAATGGCTTTATCTTTGCCCTCTTTAGGTTATAGTTACTTATATATTACACTACATGCATTGAAAACTCTATCAGACAATATTATTTTTTGCTTTCAGATGTCAAACATATTTTTAAAAATTCAAGAGGGTAGAATAGTCTGTTTATCCAGATAGTTACCATTTCTCTTTCTCATTCTTTATCTTAATCCTCCAAATTTCCTTCTGATACCTTCTCTCTGAGCAACAGAAAAAGCAGTTCTTTGATAGCATATCTGCTGGCAACCTCTTCTCTTGTTCTCCTTCATCTAAAGTGTCTTTATTTGACCTTTATACCTGAAGGACATTTTTGTTGAATATAGAATTCTTAGTTGACAGTTCTTTTCTTCCAGGACTTTAAAAATATTGTGTCACTTCCAACTGTCCTCTGCTGTTTCTGATGAGTAATCTATAGTCATTCCAATTGATTCCCTAAAATTGTTGTTTTTCTTTGGCTGGTTTCAACTTTTGTTTCTGTCTTAGTTTTCATCAGTTTGATTATGATATCCTGGGTGTGGATTTCTTTGGGCTTGTCCTTTATTGAGTTCACTGGGCTTTTTAAATCTGTAGGTTTATGTCTTTTGCCAAACTTGGGAAGTTTTCAGACATTATTTCTTTTAATGTATTTTTAGCACCATATTATTTTTCCTTTCCTTCTGGGACTCCAGTAACATCAATGATAGGCCTTTGGTTATTTTTCTACAGGTCTCTGAGGCTCTTTCTTTTTCTTTCCTTTTTTTTTTTTTTTTGGCTCAAATTTATTTTATTTTTCAGATTGTATAATTTCTATTGAACTATCCTCAAATTCACTGACTTTCCTTTATCATCTGCTATTGAGCCTTCCCAGTGAATTTTTTCATTTAAAATGTATTTTTCAATTCCAAAATTTCCATTTAATTATTCTGCATATCTCCTATCTCTTTGCTGAGACTTTCTAGTTCTACATTTGATTCAAGAGTTTTTACCCTTATATGTATTTCACAAGTATTTTTTTTAATAGCCAGTTTTGTCTTTGTCAGACAATTTCACCATCTGTGTCATGTTGACATTGGCATCTGTTAATTGACTTTTCCTATGGGGTTCTTTATGTGTCAAGTAATTTTGAATATCATGGACATTTTGAGTATTATGAGTCTCTGGGCTCTCAGTTATTAATATGTTCGACCAATCTCCTGTTTTTATCCCTAAAACATGCCCTCGCCTACAGATTCTGTTACCTGAGACGTGACATGATTCTTACTGTCTTTTCCCTCTTCTCCCTCCCTCCCTCCCCAGACACTTAGCTTTCAGTTTTCTCTGCTCTGCTAATTTACTTCATTCTCTCAACAAATATTTATTTAGTACTCACAAGTGCTAAGTATGGTTCTAGACACTGAGGATTCATTAATGAATAAAACAGACAAAAATGCCTGCCTTCGTGGAGCATATATTCTAGCAAACAGAAATAAACATCGGCAGTGAAGCTAGGACTTCTCTGGTGGCACAGTGGTTAAGAATATGCCTTCCAATGCAGGGGACACAGGTTTGAGCCCTGGTCTGGGAAGATCCCACATGCCGCGGAGCAGCTGGGCCCGTGAGCCATGGCCGCTGAGCCTGCGCGCCCGGAACCTGTGCTCCGCAACGGGAGAGGCCACAACATGGAGGCCCGCGTACCACAAAAAAAAAAAAAAGAACCTGATTAGTAAGATTAACACATTAGTAGGTGTTAACCTTCTACGGGCAGAAGTATAGTATGATAGTGGGATTGGAAGTAGTAAACAGGGTAGGCATTGGAATTTTAAATAGATTGATAAGGATAGGACTTACTGATGTGGGAATATTTGAGCAAGAAAAATGTGTATGTCCGACCAAAAGTTCTGTTAAGAGTAATTATACAGAAAACTAAACAGAACAATGTTTATATGATTAGTGGTTGTTTATCCCTCAAGGTATTTGCTCTTGTACTTTCCCAAGTGAAATAAAAGATTATTTTTTATAATGCAGCTATAATCATTTTCTTCTTGTAATTTCTAAATCCTTTTTACTGTGTGTGTCCTCTTTGGCCAAGACCCAGAATAGTTTTAATAACTGCTCATAAGAGGCATCAGAATTTTTTCTTATTCCTTTATTTTCATTGAGGCAAAATTGACATAACAATATTAACTATTTTAAAGTCATAATTCAGTGGCATTTAGTACATTCACAATGTTGTGCAACTACCACCTCTATGAAGTTTCAAAACATTTCGTCACCCCAAAAGGAGACCCCCTATCCATTTTCCATTCCCACCTTCTCTCAGCCCCTGTCAACTCCTAATCTGCTTTCTACCTGTATGGTTTTAACTATTCTTCAGATTTCATAGAGATATACTAATATATGTGATCTTTTGTGTCTGGCTTCCTTTACTTATCATAATGTTTTTGAGTTTCATCTATGTTTGTGGCATGTATCAATACTTCATTCATTTCGATGGCTGAATAATGTTCCATGATATGTATATACTATGTTTTGTTTATCCATTCATCTGTCAATGTACATTTGGGTTGCTTCCACCTTTTGGCTATTGAGAATAATGCTGCTATGAGCATTCACGTACAAGTATTTGTCTGAGTCCCTCTTTTTAGTTCTTTGAGGTATACAGCCAGCAGTAGAACTGCTGGGTGATATCGTAATTCTATGTTTAAATTTTGAAGAACTTCCACACTGCTTTCCACAGTGGCTGCACCATTTTACTTTCCCACCATCAATGTACAAGATCCATATCCTCACCAATACCTATTTTTTTGTTTTTCTGATTATGGCCATGCTAATGGATTAAAGTAGTATCTCATGGTTTTGATTTGCACTTTACTTACGACTGATGATGTTGAGCACCTTTTTGTTTGCTTGTTGGCCATTTTGTACCTCTTTTGGAGAAATGTATTTCAAGTCTTTGCTCATTTTTAAATTGGGTTGCTTGTCTTTTTGCTATTGAGTTGTGAGAGTTCTTGATATTTCTTAGATACAGATATTTTATTAGATATATGATTTGCAAATTTTTTCTCCCATTGTATAGGTTTGTTCATTTTCTTGATAGTGTCTTTTGATGCACAAAAATTTTAATTTTGATGGAGCCTAGTATATCTATTTTTCTTTTATTTCTTGTGCTTTTGGTGTCATATCTAAGCATCCATTGCCAAAGCCAAAATAATGAAACTTTCCCCTGTGTTTTCTTCTAAAAGTTTTACAGTTTTAGTGTTTACATTTAGGTTGTTGATGCACTTTGAATGAATTTTTGTATATGATATGAGGTAGGGGTCCAACTTCATTCTTCTACATGTTGATATAAGTTGTACCGCACTATTTGTTGAAGAAACTGTTCTTTGGCCCATTGGATGATCTTGGCATCCTTGTCAAAACTCAATTGATCAAAGATGTATGGGTTTATTTCTGAATTCCCAATTCTGTTCCATTTGTCCATTCTTATGCCCATACCACCCTATTTTGATTACTGTAGCTTTGTAATAAGTTTTGAACTGGGGAAGTGTGAGGCTTTCAGTTTTGTTTTTCATCAGACCTTCTTGGTTATTCAGGGTCCCTCGAGATTCCATATGAATTTTGTAATCAGCTTGTTAATTTCTACATAAAGGGAAACTGAGGTTTTGATAGGGATTGCATTGAAACACAGGATCAGTTTTGGAAATATTAACATCTTAACAATATTAAGTTTTCCAATCTATGAACATGGGATACTTTTTAATTTAGGTTTCCTTTAATTTCTTTCACTTATGTTTTGTGGTTTTTAGTATACAGTCTTGCACCTCCTTGGTTGAATTTATTCCTAAGTATTTTTTCTTTTTTTATGCTTTTGTGAATGGAATTGTTTTCTTAATTTCATTTTCATGTTCATTTTTAGTGTATAGAAATACAACTGATTTTTGTGTGTTGGTCTTGTATCCTGAAACTCTTGCAAAATTTTTTATTCGTTCTAATAGTTTTGTGTGTGTGTCTATTCTTTAGGATTTTTTATCTATAAGGTCTTGTTATCTGTGAGTAAAGATAATTTTACTTTTTCCTGTTCAGTTTGGATGCTTCTTATTTTTTTTCTTGCCTAATATTGCTCTGGCTAGAACTTCCAGGACAATGCTGAATAGAAGTAGTGAAAATGGGGATTCATGTCTTATTCTTGATCTTAAGGGGAAATCTTTCAGTTTTTCTTCATTGAATATAATGTTGGCTGTGGGTTATGCATTAATGTCCTTTATTGTGTCTTTCACTCCCACCTTGAAGATATTAGAGTTGCAGTTATTCCACATACTTTCCAGCATTTGGTATTATTATGCTGTATCATTTTAGCCATTCTAGTCAGTCTGTAGTTGTATTTTACTGGAATTTTAATTTGTTTTTCACTGGTGACTAATGACATTGGACATTTTTCCATGTGTTTCTTGGCCATAGAATTTGTTTTAGAGAGGGTCTTCACATTGAAAATCAATGTCAGATAGTTTACCATGTAAATGTTCATTGAATACAGTAGAAGTCAGGCCCTCTTAATGTTTAGTATGGGCCTCTAAATTAAGGTGTTATTGTCAAATTGACTGTTAGTATTGCTTTGGGTCTACTTTTATACTAAAGATTTGAGAAATTAAGTACTATTATGTAATGTATATGAACATTAATAACTTCTGAACATTTAAACATTTTAAAGAACAAGAAGAGGGCTTCCCTGGTGGCGTGGTGGTTGAGAATCCGCCTGCCGATGCAGGGGACACGGGTTCGTGCCCCGGTCCGGGAAGATCCCACATGCAGCGGAGCGGCTGGGCCCGTGAGCCATGGCCACTGAGCCAGCGCGTCCGGAGCCTGTGCTCCGCAATGGGAGAGGCCACAACAGTGAGAGGCCCGTGTACCACAAAAAAAAAAAAAAAAAAAAACAAGAATAAAATTTTCCTCTATTGTTGTTAGGTGAATAATTATAGCTGTAATTGGGCATAGGTTAAGACTTTTTAAAGAATTCGGTTGATACTACTAATTAAGAAGTTATATTATGCCAAATGGCACACTTGTGCTTCTGAATGATACAGATGATAAAGGTATGCACATTTACTTGTCAGCAAATGGGCATCATTGTGTTTGGGTAATATCTCTGAAAATGGAGTTGTCTCCAGCTGGTTGTAATTAGGATTGGATTGTTTCATGCATCCAGAGACACTAAAGTTGGTTCAATTCATGGGTCCCACTGTTTTCTACTTATTCTGCTCATTTCCTGTAACTTCAAAGTGCTCACCTATTTCTCACAAAATACTTGAATGAGTACAGACAGAAATGTATAACCAGGTTGCCCCTATTATTAGCTGCTGATTTTACTGTCAGGTATTGAAATCTAGGAATGAAGAATGGCTCTAACCTTGTAATAGCCTAGAGAGTTATCCTCTGAAAAAAAATGCATTGAAATGAGCATATTAAAAGAGCCCAGGGGGTACAATAAAATGTAGTAGGAACACTCTACATAAATCCCACAATCTCTCTTAGTTTGGAATATCTGGGAATGATCGGTAACTCCTATGAACAGTTTTGTGACTTTGGGAGTTAAATTTGTCATTTGTAAGATTTTAGCATATGAAGGGATGTCCTATTTTACTTGGTCTCTTTTCTAATGCCATGTTTTTTTGTCTGCTTACTTATAACTGTATTTAGAAGAGCTAACATTTGTTAACCATTTGCTATTTGTCTTGCATGGTGCTGGTCTCTATTCTTACATTATCTCTAATCCTTACCACAATCTTGTAAACCCAATTTACAGATGAAACTAAAGCTCAAGAATTTGTTTCTTGCCTAAAGTCACAGACCACAGTAAGTGGTGATTTGAACTCAAATTTGTCTAATCCTAAAGCCTGTAGTTTTCCCACTATACCAGTGGTTCTTACCCCAGCCCAATTAAAATGGAATTTCTGGGGTTAGGTTTTAATATGTTTGAGCAGCTCTCCCAGATAAGTAATGTGCATCAAGGGTTAGAAACCACTGGATAACACCCTGTGCTTACTATTATGAGACCATATATGAATAGAAGAGAAAGTATAGTTTTAAAAAAAAACATATTTTCCTTTAAAAGTATGTACAGTATTGTCCATTTATCTCTGCCAAAACATCTATGGGAAACTTCCAATGCACTGAGAACATGCTGAAGCCTCCCTTTGCTACTGCTCATTCCTAAAAGTGATCCTTCCTTCCTCCTCCAAAAAATATATGGTACTGATCAAACACAACTGTGAAAAGAAGCAAAATTGGCCAAAACCCATGAAAAAAACCTTGAAAACAGGATTGGAATGCAGATGAGAAAACATGCACAGTAGTGGAATACTATAAAAGATGTGTGATTATAGGGGTGCTTTATGTCTAGCCTGCTGGGCAAGCAAACATATGGATCTACCTCTTCCTACCTTCATTTCTCCTTAGTGTGTATGATGCAAAACCAGGAAATGTGGGTGCTTTAAAAGCCAAGGCAATTCCCCAGTGTTGTCAATATTCAGAAAGGATAGGGAGCCCCCCCAAATACTAACTATCCATGTTCACTACCCAATGGAAAATTTTGCCCTTCCCCTAAAAAAATGCTGCTGTAATCACATACATCAGTCACAGACGAACAAGATATCTCTAAAGCCTAAACAAAGATGAGTCCACAACCCAATATCACAAAATATTTAAAGAAAAGTAATACTGGAGGATACCAAATTATGCAAATGGAAGAACTAATACCCAAGGAATCAGAGTTAATAGAGAGAGCAAAACAGAACTTTAGAATAAATATAATATCCTCAGAGACATGCAGGATGACACTGCATTTATTAAAAAAGAAAATTTTAGAGCTTTTTGAAATTAAGAACAGTTTAAAAGGAAAGCCCATAAAATTGGGAAGAAAAAGGATAAATTAGGAGGCATGGAGTCATCCATTCATCTCCATAAATGCTTAGAGAGATGTGTGGAATGACATTCAGTTAATATTGACACTTTTTCTATCTGGGTAATGGGGTGCTGGTTAGTTTGTTGCTTACTATATTGTACTTTTGGGTTATTAAAGTTCTTATGGAAGCATGTTTCATTTCATAAAAATTAAGTCATTTGTTTAAATAAAATTAACGAATTAAGTAATTGACTTAAAGATTTTTAAAAGAAATTGATAAAATAATTCAAAGAAAATAAAGGTCCAGATTAATAAGGTTAAGATCAGAAATTAGCATTTTTGATTGATTGAAAAATTGATAACATGGATAAATCATGGCAGGTCTGGAAAAGAACGAAAAGATACTAATCAATATTAAAAATTAAAAAGTAAGCACGACTAAAGATAGATTTGTAAAGTTGCAAGAACTCTGTATAAATGTATACTAATAAAATGTGAAAGCTGAGATTCAGTGGGTAATTTTTCAGAAATATATGACTTATTCCAGTTATCATAAGAAAAGGTAAAAACCTTGAGTTAACTAATAATTATAAGAAGAAATTGAAAAGAAATTTAGAGATTTGTCCCTACAATGGCCCAGGTTTTACAGGTGAATTCTAGGAAACTTTTAAAGAACTCATATAAACTTGGATGATATATAAAAAGATAGGACCCTACTCAACTGGTTTTATGATGCGAATACATTAGCACTAATACCCAAACCAAAGAGAGACACAGAAAAAGAGAGAGCGAGAAAAGAGGGTGAGGGGTGCAGAAAGGAAAAGAAAACTACAGGACTACCTTACTTCTGGAGATAGAACTAAAAAAATCATAAATAAAATATTAGAATATTGAATTAAAGTATTATTTAGTTAGAATTTATCCCAAGAATGCAAAGATGAGTCAGCACTATAAAATCTATTTCTATAACTTACTTTGTTAGTTACTAGAGGAGAAAACTTCGCAATCCTCTCTATAACACCCCCTGAAAGCATTCAGGAAAATACAACAGTGTGATTTTGGCATAGGAAAAGACAACTAGATCAAAAACAGAGTAAAGATTCTGAGACAGACTCATGTATATCTCCCAATTTAAATGTAGAATATATGTGGTATTTTAAATCAATATTTAAAGAATGGACTCTTCAATAAATGGTGTGCATTTAGAAAGATATATCAAAATTTTCACACCATTCACAAAAAATAAAATCTAAATGTAATAAAAGTCTACATATATAAGAAACACTTCGCAAATGTTAGAAGAAAATGTTTATGACCATGAGGTAGGGAAGGCCTTAAAATCAGCTATCAAGATCAAAAACCATTAAAAAAAATGGATTGTTAAACTTAGATATAACAAAATAAAAACTTCTCAATAACAAAAGACACTTTCAATAAATTAAGAGGACAAGTGCCAGACCTAAAAAAAATATTTCGAATGGATGAAACAGAACAATTATATATCCATAATAAGAAAAAGGGAGGAGGAAATAGAAAAATGGGCAAAGAATATGAGCAGGGAATTCAAAGAAAAGAATATAGCCAATAAACATTGGGAAAGATGTTCAATATCACTAATAGGGAAATGCAAATTTTAAAGATAATAAAATTGTTTTATTCTACCATATTGGCAGAAATCTTTTAATTGGTAT
The DNA here is from genome assembly GCF_026419965.1 of Kogia breviceps. Lineage (NCBI taxonomy): Eukaryota > Metazoa > Chordata > Mammalia > Artiodactyla > Physeteridae > Kogia > Kogia breviceps. The sequence goes on from NC_081312.1 coordinate 103,420,108, forward strand.
ATCCAGTGGTGGCAAGTATATGGAGAAATGGATATCCTCTTAATAATTGTGGGTTGTAAAATTGGAAAGCATTATCTAGAAGAATTTGGCAGTATTTTGTGTACCTTTAGAATTCATAAAGAACTCTGAAATGCATTCTTATTTAGTCCTGAGGCTGGTACTTTGTCCTTATTTTACCTATCAAGAATTGAACTCAGAGAGGACACATGGCAGGATTGGAACACTTACCCAAGTCTCCTAATACCAGTGCAGTATTCTTTGTATTCCATGATTGTTCCTAGGGCGAGGGAATAGCATGAGCCAAAGCTTAGCGGTAGTTCAGTACATATCATGTCTAAGGCATGCAGTCTTGCATACTAAAGGATAGTTGAAGGGAATGACTTGAGAGATGGGACTGAAAAGACAAGATGAATTAATATCATGAAGGGTTTTTAATATCCTAACAAGAAAGTTAGGTTTTGTTCCATGAATGTTGAGGATCCACAAAAGGTTTTAGAACACTGACTAATAACAGTGTGAAAAGTGGCTTACAAGGCGAGAGATTTGAGTCAGAAAGACTAGTTAGATGGCTGAGACAATTGTTTACATGAGAAAATGAGGACTTTGAACTATACTGTTAACTGTGGGTTTGACAAGGAGAAGACAGGGATAAGAGGCATGGAAGTGGAGTTGACAAAACATAGAACCTGGCTTCAGACGTGTAAAAGGGACTCACTTTCAGCTTACCCTTGTCAGATATGAGATTTGGAGAAGAGGCAAAGATTTCCAGGAATTGGGCCACCTCCCACATTTTGGCTTTTTATGATTAACCTCGGAACTGTCATGGCACCTGTGAGTGTGTCATTTAGCATGCTAATATATTACAATGAGCATATAATGAGGCTCAAGGTCTACTGAAAGTCAATTCTTCCGTCGCCTTGGAAGTTCTTACCAGTTTATGTTGTATCCACAAGGACTATGTCATTCTTTTAAATTTTGTGCCCTGCCACCTTCTCTTCTGTTTCAGTAGTGTGTATATGATAACCCCAAACTCCTAATTTATCCCTTTCCCTCTTTCCCTTTTGGTAACTATAAGTTTGTTCTCTATGTCTGTGGGTCTATTTCTGTTTTGTAAATAAGTTCCTTTGTATCATTTTTTTTAAGATTCCAAATATAAGTGATATATGATATTTGTCTTTATCTGGGTTGCTTCACTTAGTATGATAACCTCTAGGTCCATCCATATTGCACTAATGGCATTGTTTCATTCTTTTTCAGGGCTGAGTAATATTCCTCTGTGTGTGTGTGTGTGTGTGTGTGTGTGTGTGTGTGTGTGTGTGTGTGTGTGTGTTTATAAAATATATACATCACATGTTCTTTATTCATTCATCTGTTGATGAACATTTAGGTTGCTTCCATGTCTTGGCTATTGTAAATACTGCTGCAGTGAACACTGGGGTACATGTACATTTTTGAATTAAGAGTTTGTTCTGGATATATGCCCAGAGTGGGATCCTGGATCATACGGTAACTCTATTTTTAGTTTTTTAAGGAACCTCCATACTGTTTTCCATAGAGGCTGTACCAATTTACATTTCCACCGACACTGTAAGAGGGTTCCTTTTTCTCTACACCCTCTCCAGCATTTATTATTTTTAGACTTTTAAAAAAAACATCTTTATTAGAGTATAATTGCTTTACAATGGTGTGTCAGTTTCTGCTTTATAACAAAGTGAATCAGTTACACATATACATATGTCCCCATATCTCTTCCCTCTTGCATCTACCTCCCTCCCATCCTCCCCATCCCTAACCCTCTAGGTGGTCACAAAGCACCGAGATGATCTCCTTGTGCTATGTGGCTGCTTCCCACTAGCTATCTATTTTACGTTTGGTAGGGTATATATGTCCATGCCAATCTCTCACTTTGTCCCAGCTTACCCTTCCACCTCCCCATATCCTCAAGTCCATTCTCTAGTAGGTCTACATCTTTATTCCCATCTTGCCCCTAGGTTCTTCTGACCTTTTTGTTTGTTTTTTTTTTTTAGATTCCATATATGTGTTAGCATACGGTATTTGTTTTTCTCTTTCTGACTTACTTCACTCTGTATGACAGTCTCTAGGTCCATCCACCTCATTACAAATAACTCAGTTTCATTCTTTTTTATGGCTGAGTATTATTCCATTGTATATATGTGCCACATCTTCTTTATCCATTCATCTGTTGATGGACACTTCGGTTGGTTCCATATCCTGGCCATTTCAAATACAGCTGCAGTGAACATTGTGGTACATGACTCTTTTTGAATTATGGTTTTCTCAGGGTATATGCCCAGTAGTGGGATTGCTGGGTCATATGGTAGTTATATTTTTAGTTTTATATGGAACCTCCATAGTGGCTTTATCAATTTACATTCCCACCAACAGTGCAAGTGGGTTCTCTTTTCTCCACACCCTCTCCAGCATTTAATGTTTGTAGATTTTTTGATGATGGCCATTCTGACCGGTGTGAGATGATATCTCATTGTAGTTTTGATTTGCATTTCTCTAATGATTAATGATGTTGAGCATTCTTTCATGTGCTTGTTGGCAATCTGTATATCTTCTTTGGAGAAATGTCTATTTAGTTCTTCTGCCCATTTTTGGAATGGATTGTTTGCTTTTTTGATATTGAGCTGCATCAGTTGCTTGTATGTTTTGGATATTAATCCTTTGTCAGTTGCTTCATTTGCAACTATTTTCTCCCATTCTGAGGGTTGTCTTTTGGTCTTGTTTATGGTTTCTTTTGCTGTGTAAAAGCTTTTAGGTTTCATTAGGTCCCATTTGTTTATTTTTGTTTTTATTTCCATTTCTCAAGGAGGTGGGTCAAAAAGGATCTTTCTGTGATTTATGTCATAGAGTGTTCTGCCTATGTTTTCCTCTAAGAGTTTGATAGTGTCTAGCATTACATTTAGGTCTTTAATCCATTTTGAGTTTTTCTGTGTGTATGGTATTAGGGAGTGTTCTAATTTCATTCTTTTACATGTAACTCTCCAGTTTTCCCAGCACCACTTATTGAAGAGGCTGTCTTTTCTCCACTGTATATTCTTTCCTCCTTTATCAAAGATAAGGTGACCATATGTGCATGGGTTTATCTCTGGGCTTTCTATCCTGTTCCATTGATCTATATTTCTGTTTTTGTGCCAGTACCATACTGTCTTGATTACTGTAGCTTTGTAATATAGTCTGAAGTCAGGGAGCCTGATTCCTCCAGCTCCGTTTTTCTTTCTCAAGCTTGCTTTGGCTATTCGGGGTCTTTCGTGTTTCCATACAAATTGTGAAATTTTTTTGTTCTAGTTCTGTGAAAAATGCCATTGGTAGTTTGATAGAGATTGCATTGAATCTAGGTTCCTTTGGGTAGTAGAGTCATTTTCACAATGTTGATTCTTCCAATACAAGAACATGGTATATCTCTCCATCTATTTGTATCATCTTTAATTTCTTTCATCAGTGTCTTATAATTTTCTGCATACAGGTCTTTTGTCTGCTTAGGTAGGTTTATTCCTAGATGTTGTATTCTTTTTCTTGCAATTGTAAATGGGAGTGTTTTCTTAATTTCACTTTCACATTTTTCATAATTAGTGTATTGGAATGCCAGAGATTTCTGTGCATTAATTTTGTATCCTGCTGCTTTACCAAATTCATTGATTAGCTCTAATAGTTTGCTGGTATCATCTTTAGGATTCTCTATGTATAGTATTATGTCATTTGCAAACACTGACAATTTTACTTCTTTTCCGATTTGGATTCCTTTTATTTCTTTTTCTTCTCTGAATGCTGTGGCTAGAACTTCCAAAACTATGTTGAATAATAGTGGTGAGAGTGGGCCACCTTGTCTTGTTCCTGATCTTAGTGGAAATGGTTTCAGTTTTTCACCATTGAGGACAATGTTGGCTGTGGGTTTGTCATACATGGCCTTTATTATGTTGAGGAAAGTTCCCTCTATGCCTACTTTCTGGAGGGTTTTTATCATAAACGGGTGTTGAATTTTGTCAGAAGCTTTCTCTACATCTGTTGAGATGATCGTATGGTTTTTCTCCTTCAATTTGTTAATATGGTGTACCACGTTGATTGATTTGTGTATATTGAAGAATCCTTGCATTCCTGGGATAAACTCCACTTGATCATAATGTATGATCCTTTTGATGTGCTGTTGGATTCTGTTTGCTAGTATTTTGTTGAGGATTTTTGCATCTATGTTCATCAGTGATATTAGCCTGTAGTTTTCTTTCTGTATGACATCTTTGTCTGCTTTTGGTATCAGAGTGATGGTGGCCTCGTAGAATGAGTTTGGGAGTTTTCCTCACTCTGCTATATTTTGGAAGAGTTTGAGAAGGATAGGTGTTTGCTCTTCTCTGGATGTTTGATAGAATTCACCTGTGAAGCCATCTGGTCCTGGGCTTTTGTTTGTTGGAAGATTTTTAATCACAGTTTCAATTTCAGTGCTTGTGATTGGTCTGTTCATATTTTCTCTTTCTTCCTGGTTCAGTCTCAGAAGGTTGTGCATTTCTAAGAATTTGTCCATTTCTTCCAGGTTGTCCATTTTATTGGCCTAGAGTTGCTTGTAGTAATCTCTCATGATCCTTTGTATTTCTGCAGTGTCAATTGTTACTTCTTCTTTTTCATTTCTAATTCTATTGATTTGAGTCTTCTCCCTTTTTTTCTTGATGAGTCTGGCTAATGGATATCAATTTTGTTTATCTTCTCAAAGAACCAGATTTTAGTTTTATTGATCTTTGCTGTCGTTTCCTTCCTTTCTTTTTCATTTATTTCTAATCTGATCTTTATGATTTCTTTCCTTCTGCTAACTTTGGGGTTTTTTTGTTCTTTTTTCTCTAATTGCTTTAGGTGTAGAGTTAGGTTGTTTACTTGAGGTGTTTCTTGTTTCTTAAGGTATGATTGTATTGCTATAAACTTCCCTCTTAGAACTGCTTTTGCTGCATCCCATAGGTTTTGGGTCATCATGTTTTCATTGTCATCTGTTTCTAGGTATTTTTTAATTTCCTCTTTGATTTCTTCAGTGATCTCTTGGTTATTAAGTAGTGTATTATTTAGCCTCCATGTGTTTGTATTTCTTACAGATTTTTTCCTGTAATTGATATCTAGTCTCAGAACATTGTGGTCAGAAAAGATACTTGATATGATTTCAATTTCCTTAAATTTACCAGGGCTTGATTTGTGACCCAAGATATGATCTATCCTGGAGAATGTTCCATGAGCATTTGAGAGGAATGTGTATTCTGTTGTTTTTGGATGGAATGTCCTATAAATATCAATTAAGTCCATGTTGTTTAATGTATCATTTAAAGCTTGTGTTTCCTTATTTATTTTCATTTTGGATGATCTGTCCATTCGTGAAAGTGGGGTGTTAAAGTCTCCTACCATGATTTTGTTATTGTTAATTTCCCCTCTTATGGCTGTTAGTATTTGCCTTATGTATTGAGGTGCTCCTATGTTGGGTGCATGAATATTTACAATTGTTATATCTTCTTCTTGGATTGATACCTGGATTATTATGTAGTGTCCTTCATTGTCCCTTGTAATAGTCTTTGATTTAAAGTATAATTTGTCTGACATGAGAATTGCTACTCCATCTTTCTTTTGATTTCCATTTGCATGGAATATGTTTTTCCATCCCCTCACTTTCAGTCTGTTTGTGTCCCTAGGTCTGAAGTGGGTCTCTTGTAGACAGCATATATATGGGACTTGTTTTTGTATCCATTCAGCCAGTCTATGTCTTTTTGTTGGAGCATTTAATCCATTTATATTTAAGGTAGTTATCGATATGTATGTTCCTTTTACCATTTTCTTAATTGTTTTGGGTTTGTTATTGTAGGTCTTTTCCTTCTCTTGTGTTTTCTGCCTAGAGAAGTTCCTTTAGCATTTGTTGTAAAGCTGCTTTGGTGGTGCTTAATTCTCTTAGCTGTTGCTTGCCTGCAAAGGTTTTATTTTCTCCGTCAAATCAGAATGAGATCCTTGCTGGGTAGAGTAATCTTGGTTGTAGGTTTTCTCTTTCATCACTTTAAATATGTCCTGCCACTCTCTTCTGGCTTGCAGAGTTTCTGCTGAAAGATCAGCTGTTAACCTTTTGGGGATTCCCTTATGTGTTACTTGTTGTTTTTCCCTTGCTGCTTTTAATATTTGTTCTTTGTAGTTAATTTTTGATAGTTTGATTTATTTGTGTCTTGGCATGTTTCTCCTTGGATTTATCTTGTATGGGACTCTCTGTGCTTCCTGGACTTGATTGACTATTTCCTTTCCCATATTAGGGAAGTTTTCAACTACAATCTCTTCAAATATTTTCTCAGTCCCTTTTTTTTTCTCTTCTTCTTTTGGGACCCCTATAATTCGAATGCTGGTCCGTTTAATGTAGTCCCAGAGGTCTCTGAGACTGTCCTCAATTCTTTTCATTCTTTTTTCTTTATTCTGCTCTGCAGTAGTTATTCCCACTATTTTAACTTCCAGGTCACTTCTCTGTTCTACTCCCTCAGTTATTCTGCTCTTGATCCCTTCTAGATAATTTTAAATTTCATTTATTGTTTTTTTCATCTCTGTTTGTTTGCTCCTTAGTTCTTCTAGGTCCTTGTTAAACGTTTCTTGTATTTTCTCCATTCTGTTACCAAGATTTTGGATCATCTTTACTATCATTATTCTGAAGTCTTTTTCAGGTAGACTGCCTATTTCCTCTTCACTTGTTTGGTCTGATGGGTTTTTACCTTGCTCCTTTATCTGCTGTGTGTTTCTCTTTCTAATCATTTTGCTTAACTTACTGTGTTTGGGGTCTCCTTTTTGCAGGCTGCAGGTTCGTAGTTTCCATTGTTTTTGGTGTCTGTCCCCAGTGTCTAATGTTGGTTCAGTATGTTGCGTAGACTTCCTGGTGGAGGGGACTAGTGCCTGTGTTTTGGTGGATGAAGCTGGATCTTGTCTTTCTTTGGGCAGGTCCACATCTGGTGGTGTGTTTTGGGGTGTCTGTGGCCTTTTTATGATTTTAGGCAGCCTCTGTGCTAATGGGTGGGGTTGTGTTCCTGTTTTGCTAGTTGTTTGGCATAGTGTGTCCAACACTGGAGCTTGCTGGTCATTGAGTGGAGCTGGGTCTTGGCGTTGAGATGGAAACCTCTTGGAGATTTTCGCCGTTTGATATCACATGGAGCTGGGAGGTCTCTTGTGGACCAGTGTCCTGAACTTGGCTCCGCTACCTCTGTGGCACAGCCCTGACGCCTGTCTGGAGCACCAGGAGCCTGTCCTCCACACGGCTGAGAATAAAAGGGAGGAAAAAAAGAAGGAAAGATAGAAGATAAAATAAAATAAAATAAAGTTATTAAAATAAAAAATAATTATTAAGAAAAAACATTTTTTAAGTAAAAAAAAAACAACAAAAAATGGACAGACAGAACCCTAGGACAAATGGTAAAAGCAAAGCTATACAGACAAAAATCACACACAGAAGCATACACATACACACTCACAAAAAGAGAAAAAGGGGAAAAATATATATATATCGTTGCTCTCAACGTCCACCTCCTCAATTTGGGATGATTAGTTGTCTATTCAGGTGTTCCACAGTTGCAGGGTACATCAGATTGTTTGTGGAGATTTAATCCACTGCACCTGAGGCTGCTGGGAAAAATTTCCCTTTCTCTTCTTTGTTCGCACAGCTCCTGGGGTTCAGCTTTGGATTTGGCCCCACCTCTGCATGTGGGTCGCCTGAGGGCGTGTGTTCTTCTCTCAGACAGGACGGGGTTAAAGGAGCAGCTGATTCGGTGGCTCTGGCTCACTCACGCCAGGGGGATGAGGGGCACGGATGCAGGGCGAGCCTGCGGCGGCAGAGGCCAGTGTGACATTGCACCAGCCTGAGGCGCACCATGCGTTCTCCCGGGGAAGTTGTCCCTGGATCACGGGACCCTGGCAGTGGCAGGCTGCACAGGCTCCCAGGAGGGGAGGTGTGGACAGTGACGTGTGTTTGCACACAGGCTTCTTGGTGGTCGCAGCAGCAGTCTTAGCGTCCCATGCCCGTTTCTGGGTCTGCGCTGATAGCCGCAGCTTGTAGCCATCTCTAGAGCTCCTTTAAGCGGTGCTCTTAATCCCCTCTCCTCCCGCACCAGGAAACAAAGAGGCATGAAAATGTCTTTTGTCTCTTCAGTAGCTCCAGACTTTTTCCCGGACTCCCTCCCGACTAGCTGTGGCGCACTAGCCCCCTTCAGGCTGTGTTCACGCAGCCAACCCCAGTCCTCTCCCTGGGATCTGACCTCCGAAGCCCGAGCTTCTGCTCCCAGCCCCCACCCATCCCAGCAGGTGAGCAGAGAAGCCTCTTGGGCTGGTGATTGCTGGTCGGCACCGATCCTCTGTTCAGGAATCTCTCCGCTTTGCCCTCCACACCCCTGTTGCTGTGCTTTCCTTCACAGCTCCAAAGCTTCCCCCACCTCTGCCACCAGCAGTCTCTGCCCGCGAAGGGGCTTCCTAGTGTGTGGAAACCTTTCCTCCTTCACAGTTCCCTTCCACTGGTGCAGGTCCCGTCCCTATTCTTTGTCTCTGTGTTTTCTTTTTTCCTTTTACCCTACCCTGGTACGTGGGCAGTTTCTTGCCTTTTGGGAGGTCTGAGGTCTTCTGCCAGCGTTCAGTAGGTGTTCTGTAGGAGTTGTTCCACATGTAGATGTATTTCTTATGTATTTGTGGAGAGGAAGGTGATCTCCATGTCTTACTCTCGCCATCTTGAAGCTCGTCCAAGTTGTACTCACTCTCTGCCTGGGGGGAAATTCCAATGGCAGGTATTGGTGACACATCCTCTTCTTTAGCAGGTGGCAGACTGACAACTCTTGGCCCGCAGTCCCAAGGACTGTCGTGGCTTCAGCTGGTGGGGCCCCTCCAGAGCCAGTAGCCTCAGTTAGGCCGCCCTCCCCTCAGGCTCCAGGGCAGTTCAGTCTATTTGTAGACTTTTTTATGATGGCCATTCTGACCAGTGTGAGGTGATACCTCGTTGTAGTTTTGATTTGCATTTCTCTAATAATTAGCACTGTTGAGCATGTTTTCATCTCCCTCTTGGCCATCTGTATGTCTTCTTTGGAGAAATGTCTATTTAGATATTCTGCCCATTTTTTGATTGGTTTGTTTCTTTGATATTGAGCTGTATGAGCTGTTTGTATATTTTGGAAATTAATGCCTTGTCGGTCACATCATTTGCAAATATTTTCTCCCATTCTGTAGGTTGTCTTTCCATTTTGTTTGTAGTTTTTTTTTGTTGTACAAAAGCTTTTAAGGTTAATTAGGTCCCATTTGTTTATTTTTGTTTTTATTTCCATTACCCTAGGAGACAGATCCAAAAAGATATTGCTGTGATTTATGTCAAAGAGTGTTCTGCCTATGTATTCCTCCAGGAGTTTTATAGTATCCAGTCTTAGATTTAGGTCTTTAATCCATTTTGAGTTCATTTTTGTATATGGTGTTAGAGAATGTTCTAATTTCATTATTTTACATGTAGCTGTCCAGTTTTCCCAGCACCACTTATTGAAGAGACTGTCTTTTCTCTCTTGTATTAATATATTCTTGCCTCCTTTGTTGTAGAGTAATTGACCATAGGTGTGCAGGTTTATTTCTGGGCTTTCTATCCTGTTCCATTGATCTATATGTCTGTTTTTGTGCTAGCACTATACTGTTTTGATTACTGTAGCTTGGTAGTATAGCCTGAAGTCAGGGAGTCTGATTCCTCCAGCTTCATTTTTCTTTCTCAAGATTGCTTTGGCTAGTCAGTGTCCTTTGTGATTCCATACAAATTTAAAAATTACATTAAAAGGATTATGCACCATGATCAAGTGGGATTTATACCAAGGATGCAAGGATTTTTCAGTATCCACGAATCAATCAGTGTGATACACCACATTAAGAAATTGAAGAATAAAAACTGTATGATCATATCAATAGATGCAGGAAAAGCTTTCTGATAAAATTCAACATCCATTTATGATAAAAACTGTCCAGAAAGTGGACATAGAGGGAACATACATCAAGTAATAAAGGCCATATATGACAAACCCAAGGCTAACATCATACTCAATGGTGAAAAGCTGAAAGTATATCCTCTAAGATCAGGAACAAGACAAGGATGCCCACTCTTGCCACTCGTATTCAACATACTATTAGAAGTCCTAACCACAGCAATCAGAGAAGAAAAAGAAATAAAAGGAATCCAAATTGGAAAAGAAGAAGTAATAGTGTCACTGTTTGCAGATGACACGATAGTATACATAGAAAATCCTAAATGTGCTACCAGAAAACTACTAGAGCTCATCAATGAATCTGGTAAAGTTGCAGGATACAAAATTAATACATAGAAATATGTTGCGTTTCTATACACAATCAATGAAAGATAGAACGAGAAGTTAAGGAATCGTTCCCATTTACCATCACATCAAAAAGAATAAAATACTCGGAATAAACCTTTTGAAGGAGGCAAAAGACCTGTACTCTGAAAACTATAAGACACTGGTGAAAGAAATTGAAGATGATACAAACAGGGAGAGGTATACTGTGTTCTTGGATTGGAAGAATCAATATTGTTAAAATGACTGTACTCTTCAAGGCAATCTTCAGATTTAGTGCAATCCCTATCACATTACCAATGACATTTTTCACAGAACTAGAAAAAATTTTTAAATTTGTATGGAAAGGGTACTCTTCTTGAGGAGTTTTGCTGTGGAAGGTAATGAAGTAATGCAGCAGTACCTAGAGGGAGACATGAGTGCAGGGAAAGTTGTTTTGTTTTTTAAAATGAATGAGATTAATATATATTCATATGCCCATGCGAATTATCTGGAATGAAGAAATTGATGATGCAGAAGAGAAAAGATATTGCCGAAACAGTCCTTGAGAAGTCACAGATGGGTGAGATTCTGACCACAGCTAGAAGGGTTGGACTTAAAGAGGAACTCAAACGATTCTTCCATTGTAAGGGCAGTGAAGGTAAAGTGTGTGAAATCAGGTTGGTAGAATTAATGGGAAGATGAGATAAAATTCATCTGTTTGGATCTATTTTCCCACTCAAGTATGAGGCAGGGTCATTAGTAATAAGTGACCTGGGAAAAGGATGTCAGAGATTGGAGGAGACAAGAAAAATTGTGAAATAGTTATCTCAAAGTGGCAAAGTAAGTATATAGAAAGAACTGATTTGAATTCTGTTTCTGACAGTGTTAAGTCCCCATTTGATACCTGTAGTAATATAGTAATACATTTTAAGTGAATACAGTCAGCACAGTGGTGTGGTTTTTCTCTGGTGCTGTTCATCAACTCAGAAGCAGGCTTAGAGGATTGAATTGGCATTTTACTAGGAGAGAAGGGGAAGAAAGGACAAGAGAGTGTTTGCAAAGTGGAAAACATAATTGTTCGTGGAATTTATTCCAAGTAAGAGGGAAATAAGAATGCTCATTACAACAATAAGGGCAATGATTTTGTATCTTGGTTTGATCCAAGAATTGTTGGAGTAAAGATCTGCATTTCGAGCAAACATCCCAGGTGTGATATGATTCATGTGGAATGTGGGCCACTCTTGAAGAAATGTTGACAATAGTTTTGAGTCATAATGGTAGTCTTAGAGTAAATATCTGTTTTTGGTCAACTTTCACAGTATATCTATTTAAACACAGGCAGAGGTGCTTGTAAGAAAAAGTGAATTTATACATGTGTGTCAGAAGATATTAATCATCAAGACTTTAGAAGCAACTAAATTAACTGTCAGAAAAAATGAGTATAACAATTGTTTTATTACAAATTTAGCTTTTAAAACATATTGTTAATTAGACAGCTATTATGTTGTACCTGCATGCATTATAATTTTTCATGTAAAATAATTATATTGCTCAAATAGTTAATTTCCATTTATAGATTTCTGGAATTTTGAATCTATTTGTGTATTGCAATTACAATATTTTGCCCACATCTGAAAATAAACTTTTTTTTACTGCAAGAAAATTCTGAATTTTAATTTGGGCAGTTTCTCAAATTGAAGATGCCATCTTTAATTCCCTGTGTTATACCTAATTATCCAATTGCAAATTGTTCTCAGTAAAACTTTGTCTTTAGTTTTAACTGCCTCCCTTTGCTTTGCAATCCATTGCAGTTTTCCTTTATTAAATTAAATTTGCACCTGTCTTGGAAGACTTGAAAAGTGGACTGAGTAGGCTAAACCACTAGACATTCTTTTTTATTGAAATGTGCATATGTAGTTTTTCACATAGTTTATTTCTGAGCTTCAGTGCAAGAAATGTCATGAAATTAGTGGGACCTATTGGAATATTTCAAACTATCAAATTTTATTAAAAGAAAGGTTAGAATGATTTCCCCCAAATCTATTCTTTGTTAACTACAACTATTTTATACTGAATTTGAGGGCATTTTTTTCCAAGTGCCTTATGTCATTGTATATTTACTGTAATTATTAGATGCTTTTGGACAGGTGACGCCTTATTATGTACATTGTTGATGCTTTTTTTAACAGCTTAAATCAATTACCAGGTGTTATAAATGGCCAGCACTAGGCTGGGCTTTAAGAATACAAACAAAATACAAAATGAGGTCCCAGATGTTAGTATGCCTTTTAGATGTTTATATTTCACCCCTAATTTTGCTTTTCACTTCTTAATACTAGTACTGCATGTTGTAAACCAAATTATACTGCTTGCTGTTTTATAAATATATTGGACACTTTGCTGTTTTGTGTCTTTGCTGTACAGTTTCTCTTCCACCTCATTTCCAATTCTGGGTAATCTTTCCTCATTAACACACTCATCTCAAATGCTATCACCTGCATGATATCTTTCCAGACACTTCCTTCATCCAATAAGTTCCCTATAGTGGCACTTATATTGCCGTTTTATTTTTTTTTTATTTATTTATTTTTTATTTTTATTTTTTTTTGCGGTATGCGGGCCTCTCACTGTTGTGGCCTCTCCCATTGCGGAGCACAGGCTCCGGACGTGCAGGCCCAGCGGCCATGGCTCACGGGCTCAGTTGCTCCGCGGCATGTGGGATCTTCCCGGACCAGGGCACGAACCCGTGTCTCCTGCATCGGCAGGCGGATTCTCAACCACTGCGCCACCAGGGAAGCCCTGCCCTGTTTTAAATATTAATATATTTTATATTATTCTCCCCCTTACTTGAAATTAGCTCCTCAAGAGTAGTGTCTTATTTTACTCACCTTTGTATACACCATGTCATACCTGGCATAGTAGTCACAAAGTAATGTATGTTGAATTAAAGAATCAGAGATAGCTAAAGAAAAATAACATATGTGACAAAAGGAGTCAAGAGTCAAATACCTTTGACCATGAGAGGGGTGATCAATGTTGAGTTACTGCAGAGGAAGATAGGACTTGAGTTAGGCCTCATACCTGAGGACCCCAAAGTAAAACCAATCAGAGCAGGTGCTTTGAGAATGATAAATTCCATTTTTAAATGGCAGTTTTCTTAAAGTGGGTAAATATTGGGAGATTTGATAGTCTTTGATTTTCCCTGGTTACAAGAGAGTTAGAACTTTCTCCATTTTAGGAATGATACAGCCTTTTCACATAGTGAATGTACTGGAAACAAAATCTTATCTAATCTAGAAAATGCACGTACCTATTCTTAGAGTAAAGGTGTCTCTTTGGGTGATAACCAGCCATGTTGTGAAATACCATAAATCCCAATGAAGTGATCTGCCTAATATTCCTTTCAAATACATGTGGGACTCTGAAGATGGTTTTCATTCCCAGAGACTTGGCAGCTGATCTCTGTTGAGTACTCAACACTCTCTCAGAACGGTTTTGTAGGGGACTGCCTGGTTTAGAATGAGGAGGTAGGTTCTGAAGAGTTGCTGGAATGAGAATCACTGGAATAGCCTGATAAAAGGCTGAGCTTTCTGTGGCTGGTACATTCTGAGCGATAGAGAAGCTGCATGGATAGTCCCCTGTGGCAGAACCATGTCTCCTGGAGGGGAGAGTAAAGCTGGTTTCGACTGTCAAATGGGTCATCTAAAACCAGGGCCATTTTACCCATTAGTGCCCAAGGGCCCTCACCACTTTTAGGGGCTCATGAAAGTGTTTAAAATCTTTTAAAATCAGAAGGAAAAAATGAACAAAATGTTTTAACAAATGACATTAATATATTTGTCCTCATACCAAAACAGCCATAACATGTAATTTTTCATTTTTTAATGAAGGACAAAGACTTAGATAGACAAAGTGTCCAGGGCTCATAAAAGTCACAATGCACCGCTTCCTGAGACCTACCCACCTCTCAAGGTTGGTGCTAGACTGTGAAAGAGCGGCAGGTTTGGCCAGATGTATGATATTTTAATCCACTTCTCCCTCTCTGCATCTTAATATCTTAATCTGCCTGATGAGGAGTATGGATCAAGCAACCTGTGAGGGTTTTTGCAGGTCAAACTTTGTTCAGTGAAGTCCTGCATTAGCTCTGGAAAAGTTGCAGGCCAAAGCAGGTTATCTGACATGACCTTATTATGAACTTAGGTCCTTTGAGAACCCATATAGACACAGAACAGGCCTGGTAACCACCCTATATTTTTTGAGTCCAGTTAGAAGTACAAGTTCAGAAATGATAAAAGCATACCACTTTATGTGGTATTAGAATGCAACTGGTAAAAAATTAGAAGTAGTAAAATGCCTTGTATGTTGTAAGTACTCAGTAAAAATGAATGGATAAAATAATGATGTATATAAAATATTAGCTTATTTTCTTAAGAGAAATCTGTATTTACTAGAAAAAATATTAACCTGTGGGATTTTTTTTCTTATTCTCTACAGAAAAATAACAGAAAACATTTTGGAGATGGTTGTATGTAAAGTATTTAAATTTCATTTCTACAAATTGTAAGATTCTGAAGATTAAGCCCAGAATTAAATTGTTATTTTCTGTTTATTTATAAGGTTTTATCTTTTTCTGTCTAATCCAACATGTGTGCTATATTAAGATATTAGAACAGTATTTCTCTAACTTCTACCTCTACTGTCTGTATGTTGTCCATTTTTTAGATTATTTGTAGAAAATGGTCAATGCCTATTTGATGTTCTTCCTATAGTAAATGGGCCTTTGTATCAGTTATACTACTCCAACCTCCTTATTTGCTTAGGGATAGCATACTGATAGAAAACAGGGTGATTTAATGGATGCCTACAAAATGTATGATTAGAAAGGTTAATTTGCTGAAAAACAGGTATTACAAAATGACAAAGAATTTACTTCTAGATTGCCTTTTTTTTTTTCCAGTCTAGTCTTTTGATGTACATCAGAAGCACCTGAACTACATTTTAAAAAAATAAAGATATTTTGGTTCCATCTCAGACCTGCTGGTTTAGGATATATGGGGGTGTATCCCATGCATCTGTATTTTGAAAAAGATCCCAGATGATTGTGACAGGCACTAAAGGTTGAGAACTTCTGAAGTATAGGAAAATAGAAAGAAGCATGGACTTTAGACTTAGATACATCTGAGTCCAGAGTCCAGGTCTGCCACAATCTAGTTGTGTGAACCAAGACCTAGGTTTATGACCAAGTTACTTAATTTCTCTGAGCTTCAATTTCCTTGTCTATAAAATAGGAATGGTAATACTTTAATAAGGTAGTTGGGGGGATTAAAGGAGATAATAAAAGTTCTTGACAGTAAGTGATAGCTAGTATTGTTATTCTAGTAGTGTGAAGTTATCCTCAGTTTTCATCTTGACTTATAAAGAGTGAGGTTTATCTCACAATAGCTCTTTTCTGCATCCAGAAAAATATTTATGCAGAACTTCCTCCAACTATCTTTTAATTAGACAGATTTACTCTGGGCTTTGAACTTTCCTCCAAGTTTGCATTCGGACTACTCTGAAAATAATAGAGAAAGTAGGTGGCATCTTGGCTTTCAGTTTCCTTAGCATCCTGTGGAGTAGCTAATTATCTCTGCATCTAGTTTCAAAGTTATTCATTGTCTTATTTTAAAAATAGGCCTCACTATTTACAATAGCCGGGACATGGAAGCAACCTAAGTGTCCATCAACAGATGAATGGATAAAGAAGATGTGGCACATATATACAATGGAATATTACTCAGCCATAAAAAGAAATGAAATTGAACTATTTGTAGTGAGGTGGATGGACCTAGAGTCTGTCATACAGAGTGAAGTAAGTCAGAAAGAGAAAAACAAATACCGTATGTTAACACACACATATATGGAATCTAAAAAAAAAAAACAGGTTCTGACGAGCCTTGAGGCAGGACAGGAATAAAGACGCAGACGTAGAGAATGGACTTGAGGACACGGGGAGGGGGAAGGGTAAGCTGGGATGAAGTGAGAGAGTAGCATGGACATATATACACTACCAAATGTAAAATAGATAGCTAGTGGGAAGCAGCTGCATAGCACAGGGAGATCAGCTCCATGCTTTGTGGCCACCTAGAGGGGTGGGATAGGAAGGGTGGGAGAGAGACGCAAGAGGGAGGGTATATGGGGATATATGTATACATATAGCTGATTCACTTTGTTATACAGCAGAAACTAACACAACATTGTAAAGCAATTATACTCCAATAAAGATGTTAAAAAATAAATAAGTAATAATAATTCTAAGTTGCACTTGAAAAAAAAAATAAAAGCAGGCCTATTGGTATATCCTGAACTTGGGACATAAACTTGTTAGTTCCAAAACCTTAGAACAATGGGTTTTTGTTAATGAAAGAACATATAGATGCTTAATTCTTTATACTGGCAACTCCATCATATATGTTTATATGGTTAATCTCTGTAGATTTGTAAATGATAATGTTTCAGATTTCTTTTGAAACACCTCAGGTAAATTTAACTGATAATGGTGAAAAACTACAAGAGAAAGAAGAGGAGAGAGACTGTTCTGTTCCTGGTTATGGTCTTTCTGTCTGTATAATATCACCGACATATCCTTTTATTTTCAGTTGCTGCAAACTCGACAGAATTAAAAGGAAAGTATTGATTTCCTTTTTTGTTTCTTAGTTAAGGATTGATCACATACTTAGAGCACAATGCTAAGCATGAATATTTAATTTACACAAACTTTACCTAGGATTTAACAAGGCTATGGCTAGCTGATTTCTCTCATGAAATGTATATTCAGAATGCCTTCTCAGCAAGGGGCTCCCCCTTTATTTACTTTGTTGGCTTCATCATATATAGAAAACTGAGTGTATTAAATGTTATTTCGAATTTAAGCATTGCAAGTGCTAGAGATTACATTATGTACATCGTGCTTGATGTAGCCTTCCTACTTGTTTTATTTCTAGGATTACCTTTAACACATCAGGACTGGTCTTCCATTAATTATTTGATTTTTTTCTTCATAAACCTCTGCTTAGATTGCACCATTGCATATTTCTGGACCAGAACAGCATATAGAAAAATTTAAAACCACAGCTATTGTTAGAGAAGGAAATACACAAACTATAGCAGATGAGGATATGAATAGACAAAAACCATTTTAACCACCTTATACATTCAGAGACGTGAACAATCATCCTAGTGTAACACCAGTCAATGAAACATTAAGTTGTCTACTTTGTATAGCCTTTGTGTGAACATATCAAAGAAGTGGACTGTCTCAGAGAATAATGTAGTGGGGGAACTATCCAGAGACCCATAAATGCAATTGCAAGGTAACATCACACACCAGCCTCTTAACAGGGATAATGTAGTATAATGCTTGAGAGCATAAACTTTGAAACCAGATAGCCTGGGCTGAAATCTCAACTCCTCTACTAACTGTGTGACCCTGGTCAAGATCTCAAAGTGCTTCATCTTTAAAGTGGAGATAGTAATTGATTTGAAGTGTGGAGGGTTTTGAGACCCAAGTTAAGAAATTTGGGTTCAGTGCCCAGAGAAACAGGAAGTCATGGTAATTTTTTGAACAATCAAGTTACATGATTAAATTAACTGAGGAACATTATTTTATTGAGTGTATATGGATGGAGTGAGAGGGCCTAGAGGCAAGGACACCAGCTCAGAAGATGCCAGAACACTGTAAACATGAAAGGTGCAACCGTATAAGTGGAAATAGATGGGCAAGACCAGAAATCACTGTGGAGGAAAAAACTTCCAGATTTTGTGATGGATTGGATGTGTTTTTTAAACACTCCTCTCCCTACAAATGGCATAATTCAGCAAAATCTTAGAAAATGCTGGTGTAGCAGCTCAGTGGAAATCTCCTGTAAGTGCTGTCAGAAATTATAAACTCTGGGGACTCCAGCTGGTAATGTGTGCATTCACTTACAGCTTCCTTTGCCCCTTTATACACTAGAGCACAACAGGAAATATTGGCTTATCCCTGTAGGACCCGTCTCTATAGGAGATGCTTACTGAACTGAATGCCTTTGTTTAGAACTAATTGACCTTTCTAAAGCAGCATTTTTTTGAGAGCTTACTGAAATTAGGCAGATTTTTACCATCTGATAAGTCAGAGACAAATCAGCCCCCTTTTAAGCAAGGTCAACAATCCTGTTGAAGAAAAGAAGCAAAGACAGAAGGCACCATCAGACAAAAGAACGCTGTATTAGTGAAAACTAGTCAATTAAGAAAATTTTATTATAATTTGAACATTGAATTGTATTACTAATCTTTTCTTGTTTTTATGGTATTATCTGGGTGACACCAGTCTTTTTCAGTCCTTTTTGTTGTAGGATATAAGAATATTAGATTTATAAGATTATGAAGTAGAAGAATCCGGAATTAGAAACCACATAGTGCGTCAGTATCTCTGTCTGAATTTGTTTTTCTTTGGCTAGAGAGATTTTTGGATTTAAAGTAGAAATAAACAATACTCTACCTAATTTTTAAGCTTTTTGAGGATTTTGACTCAGATATTTTTTATGTTTATATATGATAAAGAATAACCCTGACAAAAAGTAAGAATGTTGGTTTAAGAGAGAATTCCCTTAAATTATACTCAAAGGCATAGATTTCGACTCAGAGGTAGTCTTTATTGTTGTCCCACATGAGTACTTTATAAACCTAACAATTGTAAATAATAAGTTTTTAAAAATCTCTCAAGGGAAGCTATTGTTCTCCCTTTAAAATTAACACATTGTCATCTGGTCAGTTACTTCAAGCAGGTTGTTTTTAACTGTCTGACAAAGTTCCTGTTTTCAGTGAAGAGAGGCATCCCTCAGTAATTTTATGTTTTAGTTTATGTAACAGGACAGTGGTAATTTTATTATCAATCAGTTACCTAATAGTAATTGTCTTCCCTCTATAATCAGATGCATTTTACTCTTCCCACTAGTCTTAATAGTTTGGGTAGCAGCTAGATGTATAAGAGAAGTAAGATATTTTTACAGGATCTTTTGTCTTGACAAATCATAAATCCTTGCAGCTAGCCATGGTATTAGAGACCACCATTGATAGAGAAAATTACATTTTGTAGGGTGATATCCGAGTTGCTTGCTACTATAGTTAAATCATAAGGAAAACCTTGAATTTAGGTGAGGGCAGCTATTGCTTATAAATGCATTTCATTCCTGTAGGTCATATCATTGGCCCTTATCAATCTAAGGTAAAACTCTGACTAGGCACGTGCTATTGCTTTTCTGTTTAGACTTGAATGTTTTCTAAGAATGAGTGGGTGAAAAGTGAGAGATGAAACTAGGTTCTTACCAGGTAGGAATCAAAGAATGGAATAATGACTTCAAAATTTGCTGCAAAAGTGCTCTTAGCAAGTGAAGCAAAAGCTACTGTTCATAATTTACAGAATTAATCACATGATGGAAATGCATGAAAATACTTGTTTTTTCATGGAAGTATTGTTGGCCATAGGCTAATTTCTACCCCTTCAGACTAGTTTTGAGCATCATTTAGTCATTACTAACTTAATTATAATTAAAACAGTTGCTTCTCAAGCTTTCATGAACATACTAATCTTTTAAAACACTGATTTAGTAGGTCTGAAGTGGGGCCTGAGAGTCTGCATTTCTAACAAGCCAGGATGTGTGTACCAATGCTGCAGGTTCCCGGACCACATTTTGAGCAGGAGGAGTCTAAATAATTGTTCTTATTACCTTGTAGGTCCTGTCTCCTTACTGTGTTTGCCTTTTTGCCTATAAGATTGGCTGTTTGGGGAACTTCCCTGGCTGTCCAATGGTTAAGACTGCACGCTTCCACTGCAGGGGGTATGGGTTCGATCCCTGGTCAGGGAACTAAGTTCCCCACATGCTGCGTGGTGCGGCCAAAAAAAAAAAAAATTTAAGCATTAAAAAAAAAGATTAGCTGTTTGCCGTTTATTTGGCCACTTCAAACTATTTCAGAATGCTTATTTATCCTATGAGAAAGAAAATTGCATCTGGAAGACATGCCCCTTTATTAGTGGAAACTCCATGCTTTGTCTCAGACCATAGTGGTCTTTCATTGTTTCTTCATTGTAAGATAATTGAGTCACTGAGAGCAGTTGACTAACAGAGATCTTTCCATTTAATTATGGTTATATGGAGAGGGCATGGGTTTTAGAGTGGGGCCTGGACTGTGTGATCTTGGTTAGGTTACTTAATTTCTTTGACTCTCAATTTATTAGTCTAAATGAAAATAGTTACCTACATAAGGTCATTGGGATGGTCAGTGATTAGCAATAATGTGTATGAAGTACCTGGTATAGTACCTATAGTATGGTAGGCATTTAGCAGTTAATAATAAGCATCTTAGTCACTGAATGGGATGAAACAAGCATTAAAAACCATTTAATTTGCTTAACATCAGGGATTTCATTAGCAATGTAGCTAACAAGGAGGAAAAAAAAGTGAACTGTTTCCTGTGAAAAAAAAGTTAAAATTATGTTTAATTTTTATTTGTGTTTCTCTTTTACTTTATGTTTTTATAGAGATAACTCATTTGATTTCTTTGGGAGACTTGAAGTCAAATCACTTTTCTCAATGACCGTTAGATCCCTATGATTCATAAATGAAATTAAATTTTAGATTCTCAGCCTATTTTGAAAAAGAGAATCAATTCCATTCTATCCTGACTTGTCTGAATTTTTGAGGCCAACTTATGCCCACATAGTGACATTCTCAAGGACTCTTCTGTGTCCTTTTTCTCAGTATAGTAGAGAGGAGAATCATCAGGAACAGCACAGCTGGCATCTTGAGGAAAATGACATGAAATTGGCATTGTACGCAAAGCCTGGAAAAGCCAACATTTGTTCAGTTACTAATCTTTTCAGGCAGAGCCTTTGATTTGGCCCAAAACTACTTCAGCTTCCCATAGAAGTATTTTTATTTGCTGTCGAAATCCCTCACAAACCTTAGTGCACTCTGAAACACAAGCATATAGGCTATACTGGTTTTTAAAAAAAACTTCCCTTTCCTCACTCACATTAGCTGGTTTTCCTGATCCTGGGCATGAATTATTTGCCCAGTTAGGTGCTTCATAACAGAGATTCTTTCTAACAGCACATGTTCCCGGATAACCCATTAGTTTTGTTATATAATTGGGAACTCTAGGTTGGGGTATTCATCTGAAAGAAAATATTCTCTCGGTACCCCTGGGCTTAGATCTGCACTATCATTTATCTCACTTCAAAGCTAATTGAAATCAGCCAGCCTATGTTTCAAAATATCTACACATATTACCAACCATCTGGCTGCTTACAAATGATGAAGACATTTAATATAAAACCTAGTTAATGCACTAGCCTCTCACCTCTAGAGAACAAATATTGCCTAGGATACACAGCCTTACTTTAATATTGGTCCACTATAGAGGGCGGTCATTTGGGTCCCCAAATTCATAACAGTTTGATGTAATCCCTCCCAGGTGACTGACCATTGATAGACATTCAGAATTATCTTTGTCAGACTCATTCAGAACTGCAGTGACAGAGCAGAAGGTTTATGTGTAGCCATCAGAGCAAGAATATCTAGAGTATATTACATGTGGGTAAAGGGCATATGCGACTCTTTTTTAGTAACAATGTAATTTTTTTCAGATTATGAAAGTAATGTTGAGTGAAATATGCTTGTAGTAGAAAATTTGGAATATATACATTTTCATTTAACATTTTATTAGTCTTTCCATCTTTTTTATTAGGTTTATGTGCATTGTTTTTAGCAAAACTGGGATTATTCTGTATGTAGTATACTTTTTAAACCTAGTTATGTTTTGTAGACTATTTTCAATGTCTTTAAGTAACCATCTCTATTTCATTAACTGTATAATATTCTGTCTTATTGCCATACTATCTTAAGTTACCAATCCCCTATTATGGGATATTTAAGTTGTCTCTCATTTCCCTATCACAAGTAACACTGTACTGAACATCTTGTAGAAAATTGTGCATGTAAGTTAATCATAAAGCATAGCATTGCCTTCCTTTAGATAAATTCTTAGAAATTGCAAGATCAAAACACATGTATTTAATTGTGCTTATTTTTGTTTTTACCTTTGTCTCTTTGTATGTTTGGGGATGTTTTATGTATGCCTTATCACCCTTGAAAAGACTTCTACTTTTTTGAGGGGGTGGGGGTGGGGGGTGGGTGCAGGGAGCTGCACCTCACAGCATGTGGGATCTTAGTTCCCTGACCAGGGGATTGAACCCAAGATGGCTTGAAAGTCAATTTTGTTTTTGCAGTATCAATCAAAAAGAGGTTTTAGTTCTTGTCCAGTCTACGGTTCAGACTCTTTGGTTATAGAAGTATTGATGAGACAGTAGTATGGACAGTCCTATAACTGGGCTTGCATTAATGGCAGCTTTACACCCTACTAGGATGTGGGTGTGGGAACTAAGTTTGGTTTTCATTTCCCACAATATAGGTATATCCTGATAGAAGGATACCTGCTATATGGTATCTGATATAGATAACTACAGTCTATAATTATCTGTTGCTCACCAGATGAACCAGACTCATACACCTAAAGAGTAATTTTACATTGATTTGCTTTTATATTAGTCCTCACTATTAAATAAATAATGAAAGGGATGCTCCCTGCCTAATAACAAGAAGATTTAATCTTTTGTGGTAATTCAGATTATTTATAAATTTTAGGGTCATCAGTAAGTCATTTGCTAAATCATTTCATTTCTATTCCTTCCTTTCTATTCCCTCTGCCAGTAGCCTAGTTAAGACCTCATTACCTCCCACCTGCACTTCTGGAACTGCTACCTTACTACTCTCCCTACCTCCCATCATTCTCCATATTGCAGTTCATTTTAAACATTACAGATAGATTACTCTCAAGCTAAAATATAGATATGAGCATATCATCCTTCTACCTGAAATGTGTATTTTATTGGTCATACTCCTAGGCATAGCTAGCATTCAACAAGTTACATAATTTAATCCTAACTTAACATTTCATCATTATTTCCCACCTCACTGCATCTCACTGTTCATATGCTTTCTTACCTACATACCTTTCCTTAAATAGCTTAGAATGCCCTACACTTCTTTCTCCATACCACCCTCAGAAATAACCCATACTCACTTGGAGAAGGGAGACAAGGAGCTATACAACTAAGTCCCTTTCAACCAGGGAGTAAATGCAGTCTTTGCAGTGCAAAATGGATGACAATGGTGCAGACACAGAAAAACCTGTAGCCTTTGTGGTCTGGTAAACCAGAAAAGAGAAAATGGGAAACTGAGAATGCTGAAGAGAGTGTGGTGTGCAAAAGAAAGAGCCAGACAGAAGGTCTCCAGATATTTGTCTGCCTACATCTATGATTGACCTTTGAACCGTACATGCCTAGAATAGACTCAGCCCAGCCCAACTGAAAGCAAAAGATCTATACAAAAAGAAATGTTTACAGTTAGAGACAAGCCAAAAATTTTTTTTAAATAAAGAAAAAATCACTAAAACAAAAAAATACTCACGAGAGAAAAATAACAGAATCCAAAGTCTCCACAACTCAGAATACAATCCAAAATTATTTGATATACAAAGAACCAGGAAAGTGAAACACATTCTCAGTTGAAAAGATGATCCATTGTTTCCAACATCAAGGCGAACCAGGTGTTGGAATTAATATACAAGGGTTTCAAAACAGCTATTATAACTATTATCAATGAAGTAAAACATGTTTTTAATGCATGAAAATCTCAGCAGAGAAATGGAAAGTCTTGGCACTAAAACAGAAACAACAAAAGACCAAATGGAAGTTCTAGAACTGAAAAACAGATGAGTAGACATGACAGAGGAAAGAGTAAGTGATCTCAAATCAATGAATATTAATTATCCAAGAGAAAAAAAAGAAAGATGAGGGGAAATGAACAAAGCCTCAAAGATCTGTTAGATGGTATGTAATAGTTGGCTTCTCATCAGAAATCACTGAGGACAGAAAAGATTAGAATAGCATCTGGAAAAAAATAAACTGTCAACCTAGAATTCTATACACAGCAAAAATATTATTCAAGAAGGAAGGCTGGACTTACTGTGGTGATCATTTTGCAATATATACAATATTCAAGTATCAAATTACATTGTGCACCTAAAACTAATGATATGTGAATTATACATCAATTTAACAAAAAGAATGAAGACAAAATACATTTTCAAATAAAAAAATCAGGGAGAATTTGCTACTAAGGGACCTGCACCTCAAGAAATGCTAAAGGAAGTTCTTTAGACTGGAGATAAATAATTCTAGATGGAAACTTGAACATTTAGTAAAGAATAAGAGCATCAGACATTCTAAATACCTGGGCACTATTTCATTTCTCTGAACTCCCAGAATTCTTTATCTATAAGTCTTGGGATGCTACTTCTCATTTTCTATGTTTCTATATTTTGTAATTTTATTTGTATATTTCAACTCCCCTACTAGGCTAATGTTGAGGTGAATGGAGGCAGGGACCATTTCTAATTTATCTTAGATCCCCCCAGAGTCTGATTTTTGCATATCTTGTTATTCATTTTCTCTTTTTGAAAGCAGTGGAAAGAACATCATTCCATTTAATGAAAGGTTCCAGTTAACCGGATTTCAGTCTTTTCTGATTGCAAACGTATTGCTTTGGGAATTTAGCATAGGGAATTGTGATGTCTCAAAATTTACTTTATCCAACAAACTAATTTCCTTTTTTTTCCCCAGATTCCTAGTTTATATGTTTCTTTAAACAGTTTCTCATTTGATAAATGAAAAAGATGATTTTTGCTTACACTAAACTCTAGGAGATATTACGTGGATCCTATGTATGGGACACTGGTTATAATAAACAGCTCAGTGGGGTTTTGCAAAAGAGCTAGAAATGTTCTCGGATTAGATGTTTCCCATATTGCTTTTTAATAAAAAAGCCAGATGCATAATATTAAGTCCACATTCATTGAAGACCTTTTCATGGGACTTTTGGGATAACATTGCCCTAGTTTGTTGCTTGTAGATGATCTATACACAGGTATAGAATTTAGTGAGGAGACCAGATAATGAAAATCTCCCTTGTTTGGCTTCTACCAAAGAGTAGCAAGCAGACTGTCAGAATAAACTGGATTTCATCAATTTTATCAGATTCTTTCATGAGTCTCAGATATTCTTGTATCCTGTATTATTTTTTTCCTCTTTCAATTTCCATATATATAAAATTTTTTAAACATCTTTATTGGAGTATAATTGCTTTACAATGGTGTGTTAGTTTCTGCTTTATAACAAAGTGAATCAGCTATACATATACATATATCCCCATATCTCTTCCCTCTTGCGCCTCCCTGCCTCCCATCCTCCCTATCCCACCCCTCTAGGTGGTCACAAAGCACTGAGCTGATCTCCCTGTGCTATGCGGCTGCTTCCCACTAGCTATCTGTTTTACATTTGGTACTGTATATATGTCCATGCCACACTCTCACTTTGTCCCAGCTTACCCTTCCCCCTCCCCATGTCCTCAAGTCCATTCTCTAGTAGGTCTGCGTCTCTATTCCCATCCTGCCCCTGGGTTCTTCATGACCTTTTTGGGTTTTTTTCTTAAATTCCATATATATGTGTTAGCATACAGTATTTGTTTTTCTCTTTCTGACTTCACTCTGTATGACAGACTCTAGGTCCATCCACCTCACTACAAATAACTCAATTTCATTTCTTTTTATGGCTGAGTAATACTTCATTGTATATATGTGCCACATCTTCTTTATCCATTCATCTGTCGCTGGACACTTAACGTTGATTCCATGTCCTGGCTGTTGTAAATAGAGCTGCAGTGAACATTGTGGTACATGACTCTTTTTGAATTATGGTTTTCTCAGGGTATATGCCCAGCAGTGGGATTGCAGGGTCATATGGTAGTTCTATTTGTAGTTTTTTAAGGAACCTCCATACTGTTCTCCATAGTGGCTGTATCAATTTACATTCCCACCAACAGTGTAAGAGGTTCCCTTTCCTCCACACCCTCTCCAGCATTTACTGTTTGTAGAATTTTTGATGATGGCCATTCTGACTGGTGTGAGGTCATACCTCATTGTACTTTTGATTTGTATTTCTCTAATGATTAGTGATGATGAACAAACTTTCATGTGTTTGTTGGCAATCTGTATATCTTCTTTGGAGAAATGTCTGTTTAGGTCTTCTGCCCATTTTAGGGTTGGGTTGTTTGTTTTTTTGATATTGAGCCACATGAGATGCTTGTAAATTTTGGAGATTAATCCTTTCTCAGTTGCTTCATTTGCAACTATTTTCTCCCATTCTGAGGGCTGTCTTTTGGTCTTGTTTATGATTTCCTTTGCTGTGCAAAAGCTTTTAAGTTTCATTAGGTCCCATTTGGTTTTTTTTTGTTTGTTTTTATTTCCATTTCCCTAGGAGGTGGGTCAAAAAGGATCTTGCTGTGATCTATGTCAGCAATGTTACATGATACTATGATACTACCTATGTTTTCCTCTAAGAGTTTGATAGTGTCTGGCCTTACATTTAGGTCTTTAATCCATTTTGAGTTTTTCTGTGTGTATGGTATTAGGGAGTGTTCTAATTTCATTCTTTTACATGTAGCTGTCCAGTTTTCCCAGCACCACTTATTGAAGAGGCTGTCTTTTCTCCACTGTATATTCTTGCCTCCTTTATCAAACTTAAGGTGACCATATGTGCGTGGGTTTGTCTCTTTGGCTTTCTATCCTGTTCCATTGATCTATATTTCTATTTTTGTGTCAGTACCATACTGTCTTGATTACTGTAGCTTTGTAGTATATTCTAAAATCCAGGAGCCTGATTCCTCCAGCTCCATTTTTCTTTATCAAGATTGCTTTGGCTATTCGGGGTCTTTTGTGTTTCCATACAAATTATGAAATTTTTTGTTCTAGTTTTGCGAAAAATGTCATTGGTAATTTGATACGGATTGCATTGAATCTGTAGATTGCTTTGGGTAGTATAGACATTTTCACAATGTTGATTCTTGCAATCCAGGAACATGGTATATCTCTCCATCTGTTTGTATCTTCTTTAATTTCTTTCATCAGTGTCTTAATAGTTTTCTGCATACAGGTCTTTTGTCTCCTTAGGTAGGTTTATTCCTAGGTGTTTTATTCTTTTTTTGCAGTGGTAAATGGGAGAGTTTCCTTAATTTCTCTTTCAGATATTTCGTTATTAGTGTATAGGAATGCAAGAGATTTCTGTGTGTTAATTTTGTATCCTGCTACTTTACCAAATTTATTGATTAGCTCTAGTAGTTTTCTGGTAGCATCTTTAGGATTCCCTATGTATAGTATCATGTCATCTGCAAAACAGTGACAGCTTTACTTCTTTTCCGACTTGGATTCCTTTTATTTCTTTTTCTTCTCTGATTGCCATGGTTAGAACTTCCCAAACAGTGTTGAATAATAGTGGTGCGAGTGAGCAACCTTGTCTTGTTCCTGATCTTAGTGGAAATGGTTTCCGTTTTTCACCATTGAGGACGATGTAGGCTGTGGATTTGTCATATATGGCCTTTATTATGTTGAGGTAAGTTCCCTCTGTGCCTACTTTCTGGAGGCTTGTTATCATAAATGGGTGTTGGAGTTTGTCAAAAGCTTTTCCGCATCTATTGAGATGAACATATGGTTTTTCTCCTTCAGTTTGTTAATATGGTTTATCACATTGATTGATTTGCGTATATTGAAGAATTCTTGCATTCCTGGGGTAAACCCCACTTGATCATGATGTATGATCCTTTTAATGTGCTGTTGGATTCTGTTTGCTAGTATTTTGTTGAGGATTTTTGTATCTATATTCATCAGTGATATTGGCCTGTAGTTTTCTTTCTTTGTGACATCTTTGTCTTCTTTTGGTATCAGAGTGATGGTGGCCTCGTAGAATGAGTTTGGTAGTGCTCCTCCCTCTGCTGTATGTTGGAAGAGTTTGAGGATAGGTGTTAGCTCTTCCTTAAATGTTTGATAGAATTTGCCTGTGAAGCTATCTGTTCCTGGGCTTTTTTTTGTTAGAAGATTTTTAATCACAGCCTCAATTTCAGTGCTTGTGATTGGTCTGTTTATATTTTCTGTTTCTTCCTGGTTCAGTCTTGGAAGGTTGTGCTTTTCTAAGAATTTGCCCGTTTTTTCCAGGTTGTCCATTTTATTGGCATTTAGTCTCTCATGATCCTTTGTATTTCTGCAGTGTCAGTTGTTACTTCTCCTTTTTCATTTCTAATTCTATTGATTTGAATCTTCTCCTGTTTTTTCTTGAGTCTGGCTAATGGTTTATCAATGTTGTTTATCGTCTCAAAGAACCAACTTTTAGTTTTATTGATATTTGCTTTCATTTCCTTCATTTCTTTTTCATTTGTTTCTGATCTGATCTTTATGATTTCTTTCCTTCTGCTAACTTTGGGGGTTTTTTGTTCTTCTTTCTCTAATTGCTTTAGATGTGAGGTTAGATTGTTTATTTGAGATGTTTCTTGTTTTTGAGGTAGGATTGTATTGCTATAAACTTCCCTCTTAGGACTGCTTTTGCTGTATCCCCTAGGTTTGGAGTCATCGTGTTTTCATTGTCATTTGTTTCTAGTTATTTTTTGATTTCCTCTTTGATTTCTTCAGTGATCTCTTGGTTATTAAGTAGTATATTGTGTAGCCTCCATTGTTTGTATTTTTTACAGATTTTTTCCTGTAATTGATATCTAGTCTCATAGCATTGTGGTTGGAAAAGATACTTGATACAATTTCAATTTTCTTAAATTTACCAAGTCTTGATTTGTGACCCAAGGTATGATCTATTCTGGAGAATATCCCATGAGCACTTGAGAAGACAGTGTATTCTGCTGTTTTTATATGGGATGTCCTATAAATATCAATTAAGTGCATCTTGTTTAATGTATCATTTAAAGCTTGTGTTTCCTTATTTATTTTCATTTTCGGTGATCTGTCCATTGGTGTAAGTGAGGTGTTAAAGTCCCCTACTATGATTGTGTTACTGTCAATTTCCACTTTTATGGCTGTTAGCATTTGCCTTATGTTTTGAGGGGCTCCTATGTTGGGTGCATAAATATTTACAATTGTTATACCTTCTTCTTGTATTGCTCCCTTGATCATTATGTCATGTCCTTCTTTGTTTCTTGTAATAGTCTTTATTTTAAAGTCTGTTTTGTCTGATATGAGAATTGCTACTCCAGCTTTCTTTTGATTTCCATTTGCATGGAATATGTTTTTCCATCCCCTCACTTTCAGTCTGTTTGTGTCCCTAGGTCTGAAGTGGGTCTCTTGTAGACAGCATATATATGGATCTTGTTTTTGTATGCATTCAGCCAGTCTGTGTCTTTTGGTTGGAGCATTTAATCCATATACATTTAAGGTAGTTATCGATATGTATGTTACTATTACCATTTTCTTAATTGTTTTGGATTTATTATTGTAGGTCTTTTCCTTCTCTTGTGTTTCCTGCCTATAGAAGTTCCTTTAGCATTTGTTTAAAGCTGGTTTGGTGGTGCTGAGTTCTCTTAGCTTTTGCTTGTCTGTAAAGGTTTTAATTTCTCTGTCGAATCTGAATGAGATCCTTGCTGGGTAGAGTAATCTTGGTTGTAGGTTTTTCCCTTTCATCACTTTAAATATATCTTGCCACTCCATTCTGGCTTGCAGAGTTTCTGCTGAACGATCAGCTATTAACCTTATGGGGATTCCCTTGTATGTTATTTGTTGTTTTTCCCTTGCTGCTTTTAATATTTTTTCTTGTATTTAATTTTTGATTGATTAATGTGTGTCTTGGCATGTTTCTCCTTGGATTTTTCCTGTATGGGACTCTCTGCGCTTCCTTGACTTGATTGACTATTTCCTTTCCCACATTAGGGAAGTTTTCAACTATAACCTCTTCAAATATTTTCTCAGTCCCTTTATTTTTCTCTTCTTCTTCTGGGACCCCTATAATTCAAATGCTGGTACATTTAATGTTGTCCCAGAGGTCTCTGAGACTGTTCTCAATTCTTTTCATTCTTTTTTCTTTATTCTGCTCTGCAGTCGTTATTTCCACTATTTTGTCTTCCAGGTTACTTGATTCCTTCTAGAGAATTTTTAATTTCATTTATTGTGTTGTTCATCACTGTTTGTTTGCTCTTTAGTTCTTCTAGTTCCTTGTTAAATGTTTCTTGTATTTTCTCCATTCTATTTCCAAGATTTTGGATATCTTTACTATCATTACTCTGAATTCTTTTTCAGGTAGACTGCCTATTTCCTCTTCACTTGTTTGGTCTGATGGGTTTTTACCTTGTTCCTTCATCTGTTGTGTGTTTCTCTGTCTTCTCATTTTGCTTAACTTACTGTGTTTTGGGTCTCCTTTTTGCAGGCTGCAGGTTTGTAGTTCCCGTTGGTTTTGGTGTCTGCTCCCAGTGTCTAAGTTTGTTTCAGTGGGTTGTGTAGGCTTCCTGGTGGAGGGGACTAGTGCCTGTGTTCTGGATGATGAGGCTGGATCTTGTCTTTCTGGTGGGCAGGACCACATCTGGTGATGTGTTTTGGGATGTCTGTGACCTTCTTATGATTGTAGGCAGCCTCTCTGCTAATGGATGGGGTTGTGTTACTGTCTTGCTAGTTGTTTGTTATAGTGTGTCCAACACTGGAGCTTGCTGGTTGTTGAGTGGAGCTGGGTCTTAGCGTTGAGATGGATGTCTCTGGGAGAGCTCTTGCCATTTTATATTATGTGGAGCTGGGAGGTCTCTGGTGATCCAATGTCCTGAACTCGGCTCTCCCACCTCAGAGGCACAGGCCTGACACCTGGCCAGAGCAACAAGTCCCTGTCAGCCACACGGCTCGGAAGAAAAGGGAGAAGAAAAGAAAGAAAGAAAAAATAAACTAAAAATTTCTTAAAATGAAAAATTTAAATTATTAATAATTTGAAAAATTAAAAAGTAATTTAAAAAAAGAAAAACGAAAGAAAGAAAGAAGAGAGCAACCAAACCAAAAAAGAAATCCACCAATGATAACAAGCGCTAAAAACTATATTAAAAAGGAAAATGGACAGAGAGAACCCTAGGACAAATGGTAAAAGCAAAGCTATACAGACAAAATCACACAAAGAAGCATACACATACACACTCAGAGAAAGAGAAAAAGGAAAAAAAAAATATATATATATATATATATATCTGTATATATATAAAAAAGAAAGGAAGAGAGCAACGAAATCAATAAACAAATCTACCAATGAAAATAAACTCTAAATACTAAACTAAGGTAAACCTATAACCAGAAACAAATTATTTGCAGAAAGCAAACTCCAAGTGTACAGTTGCTCCCAAAGTCCACCGCCTCAATTTGGGATGATTCGTTGTCTATTCAGGTATTACACAGATGCAGGGTACATCAAGTTGATTGTGGAAATTTAATCCGCTGTTCCTGAGGCTGCTGGGGGAAATTTCCCCTTCTCTTCTTTGTTCCCACAGCTCCTGGGGTTCAGCTTTGGATTGGCCCCACCTCTGTGAGTACGTCACCTGAGTGTGTCTGTTTCTTCCCAGACAGGACAGGGTTAAAGTAGCAGCTGATTCAGGGCCTCTGGCTCACTCAGGCTGGGGGAAGGCGGGGTAAGGAATGCAGGGCGAGCCTGAGGCAGCAGAGGCCAGCGTGATGTTGCAACAGCCTGAGGCGCCGTGCTGCTGCGTTCTCCCGGGGAAGTTGTCCCTGGATCACGGGACCCTGGCAGTGGTGGGCCGCACAGGCTCTGGAGAGAAGAGGTGTGGATAGTGACCTGTGCTTGCACACAGGCTTCTTGGTGGCTGCAGCAGCAGCCTTAGCATTTCATGCCCATCTATGGCGTCCACGCTGATAGCCACAGCTCATGCCCATCTCTGGAGCTCGTTTAGGCGGTGCTGTGAATCCCCTCTCCTCGCGCACCCCGAAACAATGGTCTCTTGCCTCTTTAGCAGTTCCAGACTTTTTCCCGGACTCCCTCTCGGTTAACTGTGGTGCACTAGTCCCCTTCAGGCTGTGTTCACACAGCCAACTCCAGTTCTCTCCCTGGGATCTGACCTCCGAAGCCGGAGCCTTAGTTCCCAGCCCCCACCTTCCCCAGCGGGTGAGCAGACAAGCCTCTCAGGCTGGTGAGTGCTGGTCGGCACCGATCTTCTCTGCGAGAATCTCTCTGCATTGCCCTTTGCACCCCTGTTGCTACACTCTCCGTAGCTCCAAAGCTTCCCCACAGCCAGCCCCTGTCTGCACCAGTGAAGAGGCTTCCTAGTGTGTGGGAACTTTTCCTCCTTCACAGCTCCTCCCCAAGGTGCAGGTCCCGTCCCCATTCTTTTGTCTCTGTTATTTCTTTTTTCTTTCGCCCTACCCAGGTACGTGGGGGAGTTTCTTGTCTTTTGGGAAGTCTGAGGTCTTCTGCCAGCGTTCAGTAGGTGTTCTGTAGGAGTTGTTCCACATGTAGATGTATTTCTGATGTATTGGTGGGGAGGAAGTTGATCTCCACGTCTTACTCCTCTGCCATTTTGAAGATCTCTCTCCTGTATCCTGTATTATTGAGTCCAAGGGAAGTCAGCTTACTTTACCTGATGAAATTGTATAAATGGCAAAATTGACATTTATTTTTTTTTTAATTTAGGAGCCTGATTTATCTTTTTGCCCAAACTTAGGACTGTTTCATTTCTCCATGGAAAGTAACTAAAGCCAAGGCCAATTTTTCATTTTCTCAGAAGGTACTTTCAATCCAAAGTACTTGAACAAGTAGTCGTCTGAGACCCACAGTTCTATACCAAATATACAAGAGATTGTTGAATCTGAACACATTATTAAAAGTAGGAGAAGTAATGAAAAGGGAATCTTAGAGACTGAAAAGCCTGGGCCAAAGTCCCAGGTCAGCCACCTAATAGCCCTACTGGTGTAACCTTGGTGGGATGACTCCCTGAGTCTGTTTCTTCAGCTGTAAAAATGGAGATAAGAATTCTTTCTTCATATGTTTATTTTGAAAATTCAGTGGTTATATGTTTTAGTTCCTGGTACTTCTTTACACCCAATAATTATTAGTTCCTTTAACCTTACTCGATCATAAGAAAACATGGGTGTGAGTCTTACAAAAGGTGTTTAATCCCACTAGGATGAGGTACTCAATAAATATTAATGAATAAATGTTTTATGAAGGAAACATAGTGTTTTACATTATTTTTAATAATTATAAATATTTAAGATGATTATGATCAAATATGTTTACAGTAGTTCCTATTAAATAATGATTACAACAATGACAAGTTATTACCTTATTTTGCTTGGTATTTGTATGCTGAGGTGAATATTTTTGCTGTTATTAAATCAACATCATTTAGCCAAAGTTGAACTCACCCCCGTGGTATCTAAGTGGAGCCATAGTACCTGCACTGCACAGAATTTCATACATATTTAATGTTGTATGATACTTTAAGCCATAGTATTCCTTTATTTGTGTTAAACTTTGCTGCAAGTTCATTTTCAAAATCTATTATTTTGAAATATTTTATAAGATAAATTAAGCTTCCATGCCTTGAGAAGCAATGCATTGTAGTACAGGGATCAGCAATCTTCCTGTAAAAGGGCCAGGTCATAAATACCTTAAGTGTTGCCACCCACACATTCTCTGTGCAACTGCTCAGCTCTGCCTTGGTATTAGGAAAACAGCTGCAGACAATATGTAAATGATGGGTGTGCCTGTGTTCCAATAAAATTTTATTTACAAAGAACAGGTGGCAGAACAGATTTGACCCGTGGGCTATAGTTTGTTAATCCCTCCTGTAACAAAATAGCACAAATCTGGAGGTAGAAAACCCAGGATGTAATCCATCTCTGACATGAACTGGCTGAGCATTGGTAACAAACCAAATCCATTTAACTTCCTTGTGAATTTCTCTTTCTTTATTAGTAAAATTAAAAGGTGGGAGTATGATGATCTTTCTATCTTAAATTTTATTATCTTTCTCTTCGAAAGTTTTGTGGTATGTAAGACACCTTTTCCTGAAGGATAAAGAAAAAAAAAAAAAGAATAAAAATCAGTGGTGAGTCTTGACTTTATACTGGTTGTATAAACTGTGTTTAAAACAAATTATACACATATTTCTTTTTTTTCTTTTTGTGGTATGCGAGCCTCTCACTGTTGTGGCCTCTCCTGTTGTGGAGCACAGGCTCCGGCTACGCAGGCTCAGTGGCCATGGATCACGGGCCCAGCCACTCTGCGGCATGTGGGATCTTCCCGGACCGGGGCACGAACCCGTATTCCCTGCATCGCCAAGCGGACTCTCAACCACTGCGCCACCAGGGAAGTCCCCATATTTCTTCTTTGGGAAATTTGAGATCTAAAAGAACATCAACCTTACAGTCTATGAGAACAAACCAATGACTTCTATATAATGATAGAAGCTTTAATGCACATTTCTTGTGTACAGTATATGGAAACTATGAGTTGCATTTACATTTTGTAAAATAATTGCATTATATTGCCTTAGTGTAACATAAGAAGTAATAAACAGGGGCTTCCCTGGTGGCGCAGTGGTTGAGAGTCCACCTGCCAATGCAGGGGACATGGGTTCGTGCCCCGGTCCGGGAAGATCCCACATGCTGTGGAGCAGCTAGGCCCGTGAGC
Organism: Kogia breviceps; assembly: GCF_026419965.1. NCBI lineage: Eukaryota > Metazoa > Chordata > Mammalia > Artiodactyla > Physeteridae > Kogia > Kogia breviceps. Next base: position 103,455,061 of record NC_081312.1, read on the forward strand.
CATGGCCACTGAGCCTGCACATCCGGAGCCTGTGCTCCGAAACAGGAGAGGCCACAGCAGTGAGAGGCCCACGTACCACACACACAAAAAAAAAAAGTAAAAGAAGTGGTAAACAAATAGATAACTTTAAAAAAAAAAATCACTGAATAGCACTCAGCACTTATCCTATTTGATATCTGTTGCAACCAGTAGTTGCCAATTTTAATCCCAATTTTCCAGATAAGGAAACTAAAGTTCAGAAACATTAAAAGCGGACCCAAGTGTCAGAGATGAGATTGATCCCAGTGCATTAGCTTCCTATTACTCCTCTAAGGAATTATAGCGGACTTAGTGGCTTAAAACAACACAAATTTATTATCTTAACAGTTCTGGAGATCAGAAGTCTAAAATTAGTCTCAATGGTTTAGAATCGCATTTTTGTCAGGGTTGCATTCCTTTTGAAGGAGAGTTCTTTTGCTTGCCTTTTCCAGCTTCTAAAGGCTGCCTTGCGTTCCTAGCATAAGTTATATGTATACATATGTCCCCATATCTCTTCCCTCCTGGGTCACCCTCCCTCCCACCTTCCCCATCCCTCCCCTCTAGGTGGTCACAAAGCACCGAGCTGATCTCCCTCTGCTATGCAGCTGCTTCCCACTAGCTATGTATTTTACGTTTGGTAGGGTATATATGTCCATGCCAATCTCTCACTTTGTCCCAGCTTACCCTTCCACCTCCCCGTATCTTCAGGTCCATTCTCTAGTAGGTCTGCGTCTTTATTCCCATCTTGCCCCTAGTTTCTTCTGACGTGTTTTTGTTTTTTGTTTTTTGTTAGATTCCATATATATGTGTTAGCATACGGTATTTGTTTTTCTCTTTCTGACTTACTTCACTCTGTATGACAGTCTCTAGGTCCATCCACCTCATTACAAATAACTCAGTTTCATTCCTTTTTATGGCTGAGTATTATTCCATTGTATATATGTGCCACATCTTCTTTATCCATTCATCTGTTGATGGACACTTAGGTTGCTTCCATGTCCTGGCTATTGTAAATAGAGCTGCAATGAACATTTTCATACATGACTCTTTTTGAATTATGGTTTTCTTGGGGTATATGTCCAGTAGTGGGATTGCTGGGTCATATGGTAGTTCTATTTTTAGTTTTTTAAAGAACCTCCATACTGTTCTCCATAGTGGCTGTATCAATTTACATTCCCACCAACAGTGCAAGAGGTTCCCTTTTCTCCACACCCTCTCCAGCATTTATTGTTTGTAGAATTTTTGATGATGGCCATTCTGACCGGTGTGAGGTGATATCTCATTGTAGTTTTGATTTGCATTTCTCTAATGATTAATGATGTTGAGCATTCTTTCATGTGTTTGTTGGCAATCTGTATATCTTCTTTGGATAAAAGTCTATTTAGGTTTTCTGTCCATTTTTGGATTGGATTGTTTGTTTTTTTGATATTGAGCTGCATCAGTTGCTTGTATGTTTTGGAGATTAATCCTTTGTCAGTTGCTTCATTTGCAAATATTTTCTCCCATTCTGAGGGTTGTCTTTTCGTCTTATTTATGGTTTCGTTTGCTGTGCAAAAGCTTTTAAGTTTCATTAGGTCCCAATTGTTTATTTTTGGTTTTATTTCCATTTCTCTAGGAGGTGGGTCAAAAAGGATCTTGCTGTGATTTATGTCATAGAGTGTTCTGCCTGTGTTTTCCTCTAAGAGTTTGTTGGTGTCTGGCATTACATTTAGGTATTTAACCCATTTTGAGTTTATTTTTGTGTATGGTATTAGGGAGTGTTCTAATTTCATTCATTTGCATGTAGCTGTCCAGTTTTCCCAGCACCACTTATTGAAGAGGCTGTCTTTTCTCCACTGTGTATTCTTCCCTCCTTTATCAAAGATAAAGTGACCATATTGTGTGAGTTTATCTCTGGGCTTTCTATCCTGTTCCATTGATCTATATTTCTGTTTTTGTGCCAGTGCCATACTGTCTCGATTACTGTAACTTTGTAGTATAGTCAGAAATCAGGGAGCCTGATTCCTCCAGCTCTGTTTTTCTTTCTCAAGCTTTCTTTGGCTATTCGGGGTCTTTTGTGTTTCCATACAAATTGTGAAATTTTTTGTTCTAGTATGGGAAAGGAAATAGTTAATCAAGTCCAGGAAGCACAGAGAGTACCATACAGGGTAAATCCAAGGAGAAACACACCAAGACACATATTAATCAACCTATCAAAAATTAACTACAAAGAACAAATATTAAAAGCAGCAAGGGAAAAACAACAAGTAACACATAAGGGAATCCCCAAAAGGTTAACAGCTGATCTTTCAGCAGAAACTCTGCAAGCCAGAAGGAAGTGGCAGGACATATTTAAAGTGATGAAAGAGAAAAACCTACAACCAAGATTACTCTACCCAGCAAGGATCTCATTCCGATTTGACGGAGAAAATAAAACCTGTGCAGGCAAGCAACAGCTAAGAGAATTAAGCACCACCAAAGCAGCTTTACAACCAATGCTAAAGGAACTTCTCTAGGTAGGAAACACAAGAGAAGGAAAAGAATTACAATAATAAACCCAAAACAATTAAGAAAATGGTAATAGAAACATAGATATTGATAACTACCTTAAATGTAAATGGATTAAATGCTCCAACCAAAAGACAGACTGGATGAATGGATACAAAAACAAGACCCATTATTATGCTATCTACAAGAGACCCACTTCAGACCTAGGGTCACATACAGACTGAAAGTGAGGGGATGGAAAAACATATTACATGCAAATGGAAATCAAAAGAAAGATGGAGTAGCAATTCTCATATCAGACAAAATAGACTTTAAAACAAAGACTATTAGAGAGACAAAGAAGGACACTACATAATGATCAAGGGATCAATCCAAGAAGAAGATATAACAGTTGTAAATATTTCTGCACCCAACATAGGAGCACCTCAATATATAAGGCGAATACTAACAGCCATAAGAGGGGAACTTGACAGTAACACAATCATAGTAGGAGACTTTAACACCCCATTTTCACCAATGGACAGATCTTCCAAAATGAAAATAAATAAGGAAACACAAGCTTTAAATGATATATTAAACAAGATGCACTTAATTGATATTTATAGGACATTCCACCCCAAAACAACAGAATACTCATTCTTCTCAAGTGCTCATGGAATATTCTCCAGGATAAATCATATCTTGGGTCACAAATCAAGCCCTTGGTAAATTTAAGAAAATTGAAATCGTATCAAGTATGTTTTCTGACCACAATGCTATGAGACTAGATATCAATTACAGGAAAAAAATCTGTAAGAAATACAAACACATGGAGGCTAAACAACACACTACTTAATAATCAAGAGATCACTGAAGAAATCAAAGAGGAAGTCAAAAAATACCTAGAATCAAATGACAATGAAAATACAATGACCCAAAACCTATGGGATGCAGCAAAAGCAGTTCTAAGAGGGAAGTTTATAGCTATACAAGCCTACCTTAAGAAACAAGAAACATCTCAAATAAACAACTTAACCTTACACCTAAAGCAATTAGAGAAAGAAGAACCAAAAAACCCCAAAGTTAGCAGAAAGAGAGAAATAATAAAGATCAGATTAGAAATAAGTGAAAAAGAAATGAAGGAAACGACAGCAAAGATCAATAAAACTAGATCAATAAAGCTAAAAACTGGTTTTTTGAGAAGATAAACAGAATTGATAAACCATTAGCCAGATTTATCAAGAAAAAAAGGGAGAAGACTCAAATCAATAGAATTCGAAATGAAAAAGTAGAAGTAACAACTGACACTGCAGAAATACAAAGGATCATGAAAGGTTACTACAAGCAACTGTATGCCAGTAAAATGGACAACCTGGAAGAAATGGACAAATTCTTAGAAATGCACAACCTTCCGAGACTGAACCAGGAAGAAATAGAAAATATGAACAGACCAATCACAAGCACTGAAATTGAAACTGTGATTAAAAATCTTCCAACAAACAAAAGCCCAGGACCAGATGGCTTCACAGGCGAATTCTGTCAAACGTTTAGGGAAGAGCTAACACCTATCCTTCTCAAACTCTTCCAAAATATAGCAGAGGGACGAACCCTTCCAAATTCATTCTACTAGGCCACCATCATTATTATGGCCCATTTCCATCTTAAAAGCCAACAATGGCTGATCAAGTCTGTCTTACTGCATCAGTCAGTCTCTAATCCTTCTACCTCTCTCCTTCATTTTTAAGGACCCTTGTCATTACTTTAGACTCACCCAGGTAATACCGGATAACCTCCTCTTCTCAAGATCCTAATGTAATCACATCTGCAATGATCCTTTTGCTATATAAGGTAACATTTTCACAGGTTCTGGGGATTAGAATGTGGATATCTTTGCAAGGCCATTATTCTGCCTACCACACCCAGTGAATAAAAAAATTCTTTAAAGATTCCATTTTACCCTCTCGGTATCTCATAGATAGGAGGACTAGTTATTGTCATCCCTTTGGGCAGATAAAGGATCCTGAGGTATAAGTAATGTGTGACTTTGCTGCAGTTTTATAACTAGTTAGCTTGAGGGGGGTCTTTTAAGTCCCAATACAGAAGGCTTTCTCCTGGATCATACTTCCATAAGATTTTTATCAGTATTAGGCATTTGATGCTAATATAGGTAAATTGCTTTCATGTCTCTAGATAATCGAACTTGAATTCAACCCAAATTAGACTTGATTTGATGCCCTTGCCATCTGTTAGCTTGTTTGATAGTTTCTGGTAAAAAAAAGGGGGGGGCGGGGCATCTTTTGCTAAAAGATAAAGAAATATGCTAAGGATAAAATGGATGCAGAGGTTTGATTTTAATCAGTTACTTTGAAAATCTCTCTTTGCTAGTGTTTAGACTCAATGTTTGAGGGTATATGGAAAAAATTTAACTTTCTATATCATCTCTATATGTCACAAATAAAAATTTTAAGTATTGTATTAAAAAGAGAGATAAAAAGGTTATCTTACAATACAGTTTCTTTAAAAATCTGATTTCAATTTATTTTCTTTTTATAGAACTTTTTTAAACACTTATATCCTGTCTTTCCATTATGCCAGTAAGTAGTTGAATATGTACTGTAAATTTACTTGCTAGTCGGTAGATACCTAACTCTTATTTTCAAAAATAGTAGCAAGAGAGGAGATAGTGTTTCAAAAATGAATAACAATTAAAAGGAACCCTTTACAGAACCTTTATTTTATAACTACTATACGAAGTGGTAATGGAGGAGGTAAAGGACATTGTTATTTGATAATTGCTTATGAGTTTATTTGGTTTTTTTTTTTAGGCCATAACTTCAGTTTTTCATCAGTAGGTTAGCTCTCATAGTTAGATGTTTCTATCTTACCAAAACCAGATATTTTCACACATTTCACACTATATTAGACTTTGTTCCATAATCCATCATTTTTTATTGTTATGTTTGGTTTCTGTTATTGTAAACAGCGTTTTGATTTTTGAGCCATCTTCGTAGCTTTTTTTCCTCGACAAGAAGGACAGTGTTTTTCCTCTGTACTATTGCCTAGAACTCATAGATCTTCTAGATAATGTCACCAGTTAAACTAACAAGACTGGAAGGAAGGATGAACACAGTAGTTAACAATGACTAATAATCTTCACCTTGAGAAGAAGCTACTGTCCTGGCCAGTGTAAGTCCCATGGAAACAATACTGAGAATGGGGATATCATTTTCCCAGAGCTACTGGTGGCTTTAGCTAAGGGAGTGGCCAAGTACAGATTGGAATGGGATATGCTAGGATCAGAAACTAGAGAAGTGTTTCAACTCAGCAAAGAGTGCGCATGGTGGTTATCAAGGAATATAGAAACAGCATGATTTAATAGAATTGTGTGGGACTTTGAAGCGAGTCAGGACTGGGTTCATATCTCAGCTTACTACTAAAAAGCTGTGTGGCACTGGGCAAGGAACTTAATTTCTTCAATCCCTCATTTCATTTACTAAAATGGTAATTGCCACCCCTCAAGGTTATTGTATGAATTAGAGATATGACATACATAGTATTGATATCAGTAGTAGCCCAGTAAATAGGAACTAAAGGATAAAAAACAATAGATTGCAGTTGGTGGGCAGAGGCATAGCAGAGTTTGCTTAAAGTTGGATTTTTCTCACCAGCTCTGTCTAGAAAGTCTTAGGGGAAAGAGCTGCACTCAGAGCTTTGCCCCTTATTTCAGAGTAGCACAGGTCCATTTTCAGCCCAGCCTGGTCTCAGACAGGCCTGCACTGAGCCTGGAGCTGAGGAGGAGCACTGTGAGAGTTCTGAAGGGAAAATTGAAAATATAACTGGAAATGGAAAACATAGTGCTCTTTGAAAGAAACCTTCCATCATCCCTGCACATTTGCCTCTAGTACCCACGGCACTACCAGGGGATGCTCTCGTATGGATCCCTGTTGTTGAAGGAAGGACTCCCTTCTGTCTCGTCAATCAGTCAAACAATACCCTTTTGGAAAACAAAGTCTCACTGAAAATTTTTAAATTAAAAAAAAATTATGTGCCATCTTATATAAACTAAAATTATTTTACTGCTATACTAATTTAGCGATGGACAATTTCCATGCTTATAGTGAACCATTAATTCTTTTCTTAAGCATTAGAGATATGTGTGCTCTTGATTTTTTTAAATTAATAGACCTTTTTTAGAGCAGTTTTAGGTTTACAGCAAAACTGAGCAGAAAGTAAGGAGGGTTCCCATATATCTGCTCTTCACACACATACACACCCTCCCCCACCATCAAGATCCCACACTAATGTGGTACGTTCATTACAATCAAATGAACCAACATTGACACATCATTATCAACCAAGGCCCAGTGTTTCATTCTTTGTGTTGTACATTCTGTGGATTTTGACAAATGTATAATGACATGTATCTACCATTATACCGTGATTCAGAATAGTTTCACTGCCCTGAAATTCCCCTGTACTCCACCTATTCATACTTCTCTTCCCCAAAACCTCTGGCAACCACTAATCTTTTTACTGTCTCCATAGTTTTGCCTTTTCCGGAATATCATATACCAGTTGGAATCATATACTAGTATGAAGTGTTTTCAGATGACTTTTTTTACTTAGTAATGCACATTTAAGATTCTTACATATCTTCATGGCTTGCCAGCTCATTTATTTCTATCACTGAATAATATTCCATTTTATCAATGTACCACAGTTTATCCATTCACCTACTGAAGGACATCTTGGTTGCCTCCAAGTTTTAACAATTATGAATAAAGCCACTATAAACATTTGTGTGCATGTTTTGTATGGACATAAATTTTCAACTCTTTTGGGTAAACACCAAGGAGGATGATTGCTCAACATATGATTTTGAGCATCTTTTCACATACTTATTTGTTATCTGTATATCTTCTTTGGTGAATTATGTATCTCTTCAGATCTTTTGCCCATTTTTTAGTTGGGTTGTTCGTTTTCTTATTGTTATGTTTTAAGAATTCTCTGTATATTTTGGATAGCAGTTCTTTCTTTTGTTAAATAAATTTATTTATTTATTTTTAAATTTTTGGCTGCGTTGGGTCTTTGTTGCTGCACATGGGCTTTTCTCTGGTTGCGGCAAGTGGTGGCTACTCTTCGCTACAGTGCATGGGCTTCTCATCGGGTGGCTTCTCGTTGCAGAGCACAGGCTCCAGGTGCATGGGCTTCAGTAGTTGTGGCACTCGGGCTCAGTAGTTGTGGCTCACGGGCTTAGTTGCTCCACGACGTGTGGGATCTTCCTGGACCAGGGCTCAAACCCATGTCCCTTGCGTTGGCAGGCGGATTCTTAACCATTGCGCCACCAGGGAAGCCCCAGCAGTTCTTTTTCAGATCTATCTTTTGCAAATATTTTCTCCCATTATGTGGCTCATCTTCTCATTCTCTTGACAGTGTCTTTCACTGAACATATGTTTTTAATTTAATGAAGTTCAGTTTATCAATTCTTTCTTTCATGGATCATGCATTTGGTATAATATCTAAAAAGTCATTGCTAAACCCAAGGTCATCTAGATTTTTCCTGTGTTACCTTGTAGGAATTTTATAGTGATGCATTTTACATTTAAGTCTTTGATCCATTTTGAGTTAATTTTTGTAAAGGGTATAATGTTTTGTGTACATTCCCTCCCTCCCTCCTTTCCTTCCATTGTTTCTTTTCCTTCCTTCCTCCCTTGCTTCCTTCCTTCCTTCCTTTCATACAGATTTCTAGTTGTTCCAATATTATTTGTGGAAATGACTATATTTTCTCCATTGAATTGCATTTGCTCCTTTGTCAAAGATCAATTTACTATATTTGTATGGATCTATTTCTGGACTCTCTTTTGTGTTCCACTGATTCATTTGTCTGTTCTTTCACCAGTACCACACTGTCTTGATTATTGTAGCTTTATAGTTAGTGTTAAAGATGGGTAGTGTCAGTCCTCCAGTTTTCTTCTTCTTCAAAATTGTGTTGGCTCTTCTGAGTTGTGCTCTTGATTTTAATTCCATAGACTATGTTATGTAGCTCTGGAATAAAACTTCATCATGGTATTCTACCTTAACTACATGTCCAAAGAGCAGTATAAATTATTTTTCCATATAATACTATTTTTCCCAGATTTTTATCATCCCCATATTTTGTATATACTCTAAAACCTGCTACTCAAAGAATGATCTGTGTCTCCAGACCTACTAAATCAGAATCTGAGTTTTACAAGACACTCAGGTGCTTTGCAGGCACATTAAAGTTTAAGAAGCCCTACTGTAAAAAACAAGTTTTATCTAACCATGAATATGGCAGAGTAACTTCACATTTTACAGTTTGAAAGTCCCCTCACAATCTGAAGACCACATTCAGGATGTGGAAGTTCCTTTTTTTTTTCTTCATTTATGTTGAGAGTCTGTTCATTTCAGATCTACCAATCAGACAATTAAAAGACAAGAGATAAACTAACATATTTTAAATATTGTCTTTTCATTGTTTTGGTGTATATCATCTGGGAAAAGCTAATTCACTCTGTTTTTACATTAATATATTGATGGCGCCTTTCCAAGGAATCCCAGGCACCTTGGAGGTAGCTTGCCATGTAGCCAGAGGCATAAATGTTACTACAGAGTTGTGTCTTAAAGACAGAGGCAGAAGTAGAATCCCCAACGCAGTGTTAGATTTCAGACTTAGACCACACCAGCTCCCTTTGTGCATCTGACTCATCTGCTTTTTGTCAAACTCAGTATTTACTTTAGACTCTTATATTGTTCCAAATCAAGTTAAGCTTTAATATTAATGCAGTCTTCTAGTTAGAGCTACCTGTAAAATGAAAGTGGGTGCTGTGCCCTTTATCATATAGTTTCACAAGCTATTCATACTCTCTATGTTCAAGAAGCATTGTGTTTTCTGCCTCTCTGTCTGGATTTGTGGGGTAATTGTGCTCTTCATAATTTAACAATAGATTATTTTTTTGAGCTGTCCAAAAGTCGTCTTAGTCCCCCTAGGTTAGTATAAATCATTGCTTTCTCTCCAATTAGGCAGTTCCATTTTTCTAACATGTTTCCTAAGTATTTGGGCTAGGAATTGTGATTGGTTTTGATATCTTGTCTTCTTGAGTTTTGTCTTGTCTCAGAACACAGAACTCTTAAGAAGAACTTGTTTGTCTGCTGAACACTCTACCAAAATATCCTCTTATTTAAGGGGGGAAAAAAGTAGAACCAAAATTTGAAAAATAATAGGAATTACCAAAATTATTAATTAAAATAATAGAAAAAATTTAATTATTGAAGCATTGCACAGAAACCTCTTGATGAAAAGTTATTTTGGACTTTTAATTATGTCTAAATTAATTAAATTCTGCTTGAATAATTAATTATTTCTACCCCTCATTTTTAGGCAAGAGCCCAGGGAAAGTAATAAAATTTAAATGGCCTTTGCCATTAGGGAGGCTTTTCTAGTCTATAACTATAAATTTTGTTGTTTCTATTATTGGTTTACCCTCCTCTAAGAATTCTTTTGGGTAATACTCTGATTTTAAGCAATAACCATTGCCCTTTATCATAAACAAGCACAGATTTCTCAAAATTCTGTCTTCTAGGCTTATTTTGTAAGGTAAAGTAAATTGTCTTTCATTTTAAAGGTATGCCCCAAGATCACATTTTCTACCATAATCTCAAAATTCTCCAAAGCTATTCATATTTAGACTTCTCTTCAGTTAGGTTTCCCTTCAGGTTGATTTTTTAATGAGCAAACAAATTTTCCCTACTATTTGTTATTATTTGAGGAGGGAACTAACATTTGTCAGTGCCTGCTGTGCACCACATGACATACGTATTTCACAATACCCCTTTCTTCTCCGAAGTCTAGGTTTTGTCTGTGCTTTGCTGCTTTCTTACTTAATCAGCCGCTCGGTTTTTAGTGCCATCAGCAAATCAGAAACTAGTCTCTCTCTGTACATCTACAAAGATTTGGGAAATTTGCCACCATTAGAATATATTTGGAATTGTAATGATCCAAGATAATATAAAATGGAAGAGTGATAAGTAAGAGAAGCTAAGAAAACAAATGGCTTCTAGGAGTTCTTTCTCTAACAAAACTTGTACCTAGTAGTATTTTGAGACCTACCAATAGATTATACCTTTCTCTTCAATGCTAACAATATTTAAAGAAAATCAGAGCATGGTAACCTGTCATGCAGGATTTCCACTTGCACTGTTTTATTCCCTGACCTAGCAAAGCTAAGGCTTTCACTGCCATACAGACAAATTGAGGAAAAAGGGAGTTGGATCAAGAGCTTCCTTTGACCTATCCCTCACCTGTTTGTCCACTTAAGAAATGACCTTCATAAGCTTATAAAGTCTTCTCTTTAGTAGAAAAATGGTAGACCCAATATTTAGCTGACTTTTGCCTACAAAGGTCAAATAGTTTATAGAGGAATAGCAGGGCTCACAGGCTGCTTAGCATGAAATATCGAGTGATCTAGCAGGAATTGCAAGAGTGATGGTATTGCTGCTGCAAATAATTGCAGGAGGCACTTGTGAGTATTGCACAGTAAATCACCTTCTGTGGGCACTCATTTAAGGGGAGGCTTCCTCTGGATGGAGCGTTGGCAACACATGTCTAATAGGTGCATTCATTTTAATATGCTCATTCATTGAATAGGCCTGATGAATTAGTACATGTCACCATCCGGTACTTAGTGAGACTATTCATTTTTTAAATGTTGAAATTATAGGGAATGGTGCACACCAATTAAAGTCCTTTTAACTGGGGCTTCCCTGGTGGTGCAGTGGTTGAGAGTCCACCTGCTGATGCAAGGGACACGGGTTCGTGCCCCAGTCCGGGAGGGTCCCATGTGCCGCGGAGCGGCTGGGCCCGTGGGCCATGGCCGCTGGGCCTGCGCGTCCAGAGCCTGTGCTCCGCAACGGGAGAGGCCACAGCAGTGAGAGGCCCGCGTACCGCAAAAAAAAAAAAAAAAAATCCTTTTAACTGGATTGTGTTGGTATAAAGTCTATGTGTAGGAGGACTTCACTGGAATTCAGCATGCATCTAAGGGTATACACATCAGCTTGAAATCAATTAGAACAAAGGAAGTCAAGAGAGGGGTAATTCAAGAAGAGCTGTCTGTCCTTTTTCTGAATGTGTCTGCTCATATATTGGGCTTTCTCTTTGTATTCCTATTCTTCCTGGCACACACTTTTCTTAATTGTCCTCCCACCTTTTCTTTATTTTATGTTCCCTTTCTTTCTCTCTCACCCTCCATTTTTATCCCCTTTCTTCAATGTTGTTCCGCATTTCCGTATCTCTTCCCCACCCCATCATTCTTCAATCACCCATTTAAAACAGAAGCGTTGGATGAATAACTATGTAGTGATTCAGTAAAACATTAGCTCTATGTGTCCTAGAACTAGAATGAGTTCTAGTTGGCCAAATTTTTCTGGGTAACTGTTAGTTTGAGCTCTTTAAGCATTAAAGTGTTTTTAGTTAGAATAATCATTTGGTGCTTACGTGACCTACCTTTTTAAAAAAATACGGACTAAGATTTGGGGTGCTTTTTCTTCATTCTGTCTATCTTTATCTCCAAGTTTGCTATAATAGGTATTTATTTTATAATTGAATACTTTTAAATAATAAAACCATTTGTATAATAAAACCAAATGTATAAAATACATTTCAAAATTCTGCTGTTTTCTTCCCTTCTTAAATACAGGGTACCAAACATAGTTTAACATTTTCTTGATATCTTGCTATAATTAGTATCAGTGTCAATCACAGTGCTATTCTGGAAAATACAGTGATGCCCCTAAGAGATATAGGGCTATTTGCCCCACACTGAAATGCTTTTTGAGTTCTTAAGCGTATTTTTTGTATTTTTTTCCTGCCCCTTTTCTGTCAGGTAGTCACTTGTCACTTGCCATTTCTGTCTGAATTCTTCTGTCCTTTTCTAAGTTCTTTTGACCTCTGAAACCAGATAATAAAGCATCATTTATTCATCTGTTCAAGAAATATAAAGTACCAAAACTAATGTCTCCTGTCTTCAAGGAGCTAAGACTAGTGAGTGTGAGAGAAAAAGTTGTATACAAATAGTCATAAATACCACATAATGGGAAATTTGAGGAGGAAACAGTTAATTCTGATCCACAACTTCACAGGGGAGTTGGCGTTTGACTGAAGCATCAAAAGTTTTGTAGAATTTTGAACAGTTATATGGTGGACATGTAGGAGATTATTTTCTTAAAGGGTAAAACAGTATCTGATCACAGAAGAGCATTATACTTTATTCTAAAGAGTTCAAATGTATTGTATTGGCATCTGAGAACCACTAATGGTTTTATGAAGAAGTAAAGTGGTAAAGATTTGTATTTTAGAGGAACTAGGAGACAACAAGATACTATCCCAGTACTTCAGACAAAGAGTGATGAAATCCAGGACTTAAGTTGTACCTAGGGTTGTTAAAGGGAGAGGACAGATTTGAGAGATAGAACCTGGCACTGATTGTATATAGTATGAGGAGGACCAGGAGGGTCAAGTTGACCCAGCCTGAAAGCCTACCACTGTTGTGATACCATTAATTGTTGTAGTGCCCTGAAAAAGGTGGAGCACATTTTGGAGGAAGGAGAATTAGTTTTGTTTTGAGTGGTCTAGTAGACATTTGGAAGCTGAAGTCTGGAGCTTCAGAGGACCAGGAGTAAGAGGTATAGGTTCTGGGAAGATATTTCACCCTTATATATTTGGGAATAGACAAGGTCACAGAATAGATGGTCAGAAAGAGAGTCTTTCATAAAGGGTGATAGTGGAAGGGGCATTTGGACATCTTTTTGAAAGAGCAATGGGGCACATGTATCTCCATTCAAATAAAATAATGCTGTTATCTCAATGGGTTTAGTAAAGTAGATAGGGGGTGTACAAATCAAGGGCAGCATGAGAGAGATAGTTATAATTCATCAGATTATAAGTAGAGCATTCATTATTAGTTCTGTACAAAAATACCAACTTCAGTTGATCAAGTTAAATTTGTGTGTAAAACAAGAGTAAAGAGTCTATAAATGAGACCTTAAGGCTCTTTCCTACTTTGTCTAGTTTTCAAATATGCCCTGAATAGGTAATCTTGCCAGGTAACTATTTCCATAGGGAGAGTTGTTTCTTATTATATATGAGAAATATTTTTAATTGTTTAAGGTTGTTGAAGGGCTCTGACTACAACTTCATTTCTTTCATTGTTAAATTTGTTTGAATGGGGAATTTCCTGGCAGTCCAGTGGTTAGGACTTGGGCATTTTCACTGCCATGGGCCCGGAGATTCAATCCCTGGTCAAAGGAACTAAGATCCTGCAAGCCACATGGCGCAGCCCAAAAGAAAAAAAAAAAAAAAGGAATGATTCAAATTGGCATTTTAACCCAAATTTGCATTTACTTAAGTTTGAATTGGTAGTAAATTTTGGTAACAATTTTAAAGATATTTGTGTTATCAAACAGCATGTTCATTGTGTTAAATATGCCAGTGTATCAATGTGTGTACAACTGATCTGTGTACAGGAAAAAGACCTGGAAGAGCATTTAGTAAGATTTTTGGTTTGAGGTTTTGTTTGTTTGCATATCTGTATTTTCCAATTGTTTTCAAAATATAATAAATTAAGTTTTTTCTCATTTTTTTAAAAAGAATAATGGCCAGGAGGCCTAGAGAGTTTGATAACTTGTATAAACTTATATACAATTAGTAATGGCCTTGAGCCTTGTTCATTTTTGCTTCTGAGGGTTCGATTGATTGGTAGGTTGTTATGATAGGAATGGAAATGCTACCCGATACTCTGGCAACCACAAGGACCAAGAGCCCAGCACCTATTTAGGAATGTCTGGTATCCTACCTGTCACTTTCCATGCAGAGAAGCATTGGCTCTCTGTAGTGGTCCAGTGTTACAGACCATAGGCAAGTATGTTTACTGATAAGGAGATTAAAGACCCAGCAGACTTTTGAAGGTAATTTAGCTTTTCTTCTATCAGACTGTGGTCCTTTTATATATTAGTATCTAATAAACTCCCTAGAGTCCAAGCTTTTGCTGTTTTCTTGAGACCAGCCCTGAGGAAACCTGTTGGCATATGCTTATGCCCATCTGGACAGTGTGAATCCTTTGGCCACAGTTGACATCCTTCATGCTCCATCACTGGCTCCATCACTTCAGTTACTCAGCCCAAGTTTCATTTTTCTGCCTTTATCTATATTAAAATAAAGGTAACTAGAAAATTGTCACTTTGCCTTTTTCTTTCCTTCCCATATCCATGTCAGTATCCTGAATCTTTTATATTACTCTCATTAAACCATTTGCACTCAAGATTTAGAATCAAGTTTATATAAGAAAATAGCAATAAAAGTGGTTTTTTTTGCTATATGCAGGCCTCTCACTGTTGTGGCCTTTTTTGAGATATAATTGACATTTAACATTGTATAAGTTTAAGGTATACAATGTGTTGATTTGATACATTTATATATTGCAATATGATTACCACCATAGCATACCATAGCATTAGCTATCACCACTATCACATCATATAATTATCATTTCTTTTTTGTGGTAGAACATTTAAGATCTAGTCTCTTAGCAACTTTGAAATATGTAATACAGTATTGTTGACTATAATCACTACACTCTGCATTAGATCTCCAAAACTTATTCATCTTCTAACTACAAGTTTGTATCTTTTGACCAACATCTCCCTAATTCTCCCACCTTTCAGTCGCTGGTAACCACCATTTTACTCTCTGATTCTATGAGATTGACTGTTTTTTAGATTGTACATATAAGTGATACAGTATTTGTCTTTCTCTGTCTGAATTATCTCACTTAACATAACACCCTCAAGGTCTATCCATGTTGTCACAAATGGCAGGATTCCTTCCTTCTCATGGCTGAATAATATGGCATTGTATATATATACCACATCTTCTTTAGCTATTCATCTGCTGATGGACTCTCAAGTTGTTTCCATTTCTTGGCTGTTGTAAATGATGCTGCAGTAAATGTGAGAGTGCAGATGTCTTTTCAATAACCTGTTTTCACTTCCTTTGGATATATACACAGAAGTGGAATTGCTGGATCATATTGCAGTCCTGTTCTTTAATTTTTTGAGGAACCTCCATACTGTTTTCCATAGTGGCCTAACCAATTTACATTTCCTTCAACAGTGCACACCTTTTCTCCACATCCTCATCAATACTTTTTATCTCTTGTCTTCTTTTTTTTTTTTTTTTTTGCGGTATGCGGGCCTCTCACTGTTGTGGCCTCTCCCGTTGCGGAGCACAGGCTCCGGACGCACAGGCTCAGCGGCCATGGCTCACGGGCTTAGTTGCTCCGCGGCATGTGGGATCTTCCCGGACCAGGGCACGAACCCGTGTCTCCTGCATCGGCAGGCGGATTCTCAACCACTGCGCCACCAGGGAAGCCCTATCTCTTGTCTTCTTGATGATAGCCATTCTAACAGGTGTGAGGTGATATCTCATTGTGGTTTTGATTTGCATTTCCTGATGACTAGTGATGTTGAGCATCTTTTCATATACCATTTGGATGTCTTCTTTGGAAAAATATCTGTTCAGTTCTTCTGCCCATTTTTAAATCATATTTTTTGTCTTTTTATTATTGAATTGTTTGAGTTCTTTATATATTTGGATATTAGCCCCTTATCCAATATATGGTTTGCAAATATTTTCTCCCATTCCATAGGTTCCCTTTTCATTTTGTTGATTGTTTCTTTTGCTGTGCAGAAGCTTTTTAGTGTGATGTAGTTCCATTTGTCAATTTTTGCTTTTGTTGCTTGTACCTTTTTTTTTTTTTTTTTTTTTTTTTTTTTTTTTTGTGGTGCACAGGCCTCTCACTGTTGTGGCCTCTCCCGTTGCGGAGCACAGGCTCCAGACGCGCAGGCTCAGCGGCCATGGCTCATGGGCCTAGCCGCGCCATGGCATGTGGGATCTTCGTGGACCGGGGCACGAACCCGTGTCCCCTGCATCGGCAGACAGACTCTCAACCACTGCACCACCAGGGAAGCCCTGTTGCTTGTACCTTTGATGTATATCCAAAAGATCATTGCCAAAACCAGTGTCAAGGAGCTTTTTCCCTATGTTTTCTTCTAGAAGTTTGACAGTTTCAGGTCTTATGTTTAACTCTTCAGTCCATTTTGAATGGTTTTTGTGTGTGTTCTAAAATAGGGGTCCAGTTTCATTCTTTTGCATGTGGCTGTCCAGTTTTCCCAACACCATTTATTGAAGAGACTGTCCTTTCTCCACTGTATTATTCTTGGCTCCTTTGTTATAAACTAGTTGGCTATATATGCATGGGTTTAATTCTGGGCTCTCTGTTCCATTTGTCTGTATGTCTAGTTTTATGCCAGTACCATACTGTTTTAGTTACTATAGCTTTGTAGTATACTTTGAGATTAGAAGGTGTGATGCCTCTGCCTTTTTCTTTCTCAGGATTGCTTTGGCTATTAAGGGTCTTTTGTGTTTCCATACAAATTTTAGGGTTTGTTTTTTCTATTTCTGTGAAAAATGCTATTAAAATTTTAACAGGGATTACATTGAATCAGAAAGGAAGAGATAAAATTGTTGTTATTTGCAGATGATATGATCTCATATATAGAAAATCCTAAAGACTCAACCAAAAAAAAAAACTTGAAACTAATCAATGAATTCAGTAAAGTTTTGAGATATAAAATCAATGTACAGAAATCAGTTGTGATTCTACACACTAACAATGAAAGATCTGAAAAATAAATAAAACAATCCCATTTACAATAGTATCAAAGATAATAAAATACTTAGGAATAAATTTAACCAAGGAAGTGAAAGATCTGTACAGTGAAAACAAGATTTTGTTGCAAGAAATTGAAGAAGACACAAATGGAAAGATATTCTGTGTTTGTGGATTAGCAGAATTAATATTGTTAAAATGTCCTTACTACCGAAAGCTATCTGTAGATTCAATTCAATCCCAATATATGTTATCTTAATTCATTTTAACAACAGCTCTGTGGGGTAGATGATTCTTATATTCCTTTAACAGATGCTTAGCAAATTAATAATGTAACTGAGAATACAAGAGGAATGCTTACCTAACATAAGAGAATATTGTTTTTAAGCACTGCTTTTCAAACTTTAGTAATTTATAGGCTGCTTTTAATTGATTTTAAAACCTCAGTCTTTTAATATTGATGTACATTATTTTTATAATTTTACTTAAATATGAACAAGCATAAAATTAGGTATAAATTCTTTATGCTTATATTTCTCACTTAGCTATAAACTGAAGCAAATTTAAAAGTTAAGTAGAAAAAAAAGCCTATAAAACTAATAAAATTCAAATTAACAACATTATTTTTATATGATAGATGATGTTTTGCTGAAACAATTACAGCTCACAATATGAATATGGAGCTGCTTGCAGCCCCACAGGCTTCTTGGCAGTTTTCATTACCATTGACTCTCTTCTTTGCTACACTTCTTTCTAGGATATTGAAAATCCAAGATTGGTACAGTATACCAATGATGTCATTTTGGTCTTTACTTAGTGGGACTGTTGTCGTTTACATATTAAGTGAGCCTCCTTTTCTCATTATTCCGTACAGTTAAAGCAGTGTGCTTGATACCAGCTCAGATTAGGAAAGCAAATAAATGTATATGACATTTGTAATAATGTTACAAATCATGTTGCTGTGCTTAGTTAATAAGTGGCCGTTGCCATACTCTATCATATGTTTACATTAATTTATTTTATATTGTAAACTTTGCTTTCAGTTCAATATGAGAACTGTTTTGGAGAACTCATAGACCCTTGAAAATACATCCTGGATCCCAGGTTGAAAGATACTCTTAATGTATTTTAAGCCATTATTTATTTATAACCATTATAAAAATAATTCTTATACATTTAGTAGAAAAGTCCTCCAGATACCTCAACCAGGAAAGACTGTTATACTATTGATAACTTATTATGGTATCTCTTTGAAAGCAATAAATTCATATTCCTTTAAAGTACTGTATAATTCAGACATTCAGTAATTTAGAAGTACTTTTTCCCTTTAAAAGTCTAAGTTATATGTCTTCCAGAATGTATTCACTCTGTTCTGTAATTGGGGAAGGTAAATTTTAGTTTGACTGGAAAAATAATGCCTCCTACCAAAAGTACAAGTCATGCAAGACAATAAAGCCTCCAGAAATGGTGAAGAGTGGCAACAAAGGATGTTATTACTTCCTCTGATTATGTTGCTGTAAACATTCAAGTGGAGTTTCTCTCAAAATAATCAGCTGTTTCCTTACTTCTTTTTCCTTCCCAACCTCTTCCTCCTCTCCTTTTCTACTTTCTCTTACCTTTGAATCTTTCACTGCCCTCATTTCCCCTCTTGCTTATTCCCTTCTTTCAAACCAGAGATCACCTATCTTTTCACATCTCAATTAGCCTACAGTCTGGCTTTCTTCACTTGACAGTTGAGGTCAGTGAAGAAGAACACAGCAAAGCAACTTCTAGCAGCATCTCACCATTCGCTCTCAACCAGCAACTTCATAGGCCCTTCCAAATAAGGGTGGCTCCTGACTCAGCCTGGGCTGGATGAAAGATAATACTTAATTTGCCTCAGAATATTCACTCCAACACTCTGAAGCAAAAAAAAAACACCCTTTGGGGCAGCCCAGCTAGCTGTTTGCCTCTTAGTTTACTCCTAGCTTGCTCTGCAATGAGTACATGGACCCTGCCACCTCAGAGGTGAGCTGGGGAAGGTATGGTTGTGCTTGCTTCTAACATTTCTTTCTTCAAGATGGAATTCCACTATGGTAAGCAGTGCTGCTGCTGCTGCTGAGTGGACTTCTTTTCAGGTACCACCATGCTTACATCTAAAGCAGCCTCCAGATGCCATGGGTAGCTGAACTCTACCATTTATGTGTACATGCGTTCATCCATTCTGGCTCTGCCATGTTAGCTATGTGACCTTGGACATGTCTCAGTATCTTCATCAGTAAGGTGGGGCTAATAATAGTATGTACATCATAGGGTTTTGTGAGAATTAACAGTTTTCATGGGTAAAGAGCTTTAAATGGTGCCTGGCATTTAATAGTAAATGCTAGCTAAAATTATTATTATTCAGGAAGCATTTATTTAGTATCTAGTATATTCCAAGCAATCCAAAAGATATAGAGATCAAAAAGACACAACTTGCCTTCTAGGGACTTACATAATACAACATGGTCTTATAATAAAGGTATTTAGGGAGTTAGGTAAAGCTTCATCACAGGTAAATTTTGAACTGGGTCTCGAGGGTAAACAGGGTGTTGCCAAATGGAACAGCATTAGAGAATATACATTCCAAGCAGAGGGAATCGTTTGTGAACATATTAAAACTGTAAAAGACTATGGAGTCCTTGGCTGTTATTAGATAATATTTTAACTTGCTCTCTGATGTATGTCTTCTTAAGTAGGGGTCTGAGGTGGGTTCAGTGAACATTTTGGAACTTATCATCTTACAACTAGCTGTTACCTAGTTTATATTATTATTATTTAACTGACTCATCAAAGAATTTGAAGTTAAAAGATGAGTTGGGACCTTAGCAGTGCCTCTTTACAGTGGAGCATCTGCTATTGCACAATTCTTATCCTGAGATGACTACCATGTGACAGGAACAATAAATTGTCAGAAAAATGTGTGGTTAGAACAACTGGAAGTGGATGGGCTTCCTCCTTTCAACAGAGCTTTGGTTAAGTTTTCTAAATTAAGCAGGTTTTACCTTGGTTTCTTCTTTAGGCAGAAGAACCTTATGTCTTAAGATCTTACCTACTCTTGTCATAGCAAAGAGCTGTGATTTTTTTTTTTTTTTTTTTTTTTGGTCAGATCTCAAATTAAGAAGGTTCCTTTTACTCATGGAATTTCCATTTGTGCACCAAATTAAAGCTGTGTTTTATCTCCTACAAAGCCTTTTCCTGCAGCTTTGCTTTCACTTCCTCTCCCCACCCTTTTAGTCATATACTGAAGGGTTTGGCAGCTGGTTGAGGTATCGGGTCAGCATTTTTCACTGTGGAAGGAGGAAAGGTTGGAAATAGTGACATGGGGATACTTGTCACATTTTCCTTTCCTTTTTTTATTTAAGTGACCTACTTGCTCCATTACAGAAGCCTAATGAGAACCTTGGCTTGTAAATTTTACTTTAGTAGCCTGGAGATAGACTACAGTAATGTGTCGGATGACATATATGCGATAGTTTCTCAGTGAAGAGTATCCTTAAAAGCCCATGTACAACAGCGAGGATTCTTGATTCTGCCTCTTTGGTCATGTGACAGATTTTATGAAGAGAGATAATGGACTCTGGGAGTCACAGGATTGGGGAAGGAGCTGAGCAGTCCATTCTGCATCCTCGTTTATTAACAGATTCTCCTTGGGTGCCTTTAGGAAATGCTCCATATACAGTATTTAATGTACCACCTACCCACTCTCACCTTCTTCAGTGACTTGAAAATTGTATCTAGCTTGAGGAGCTCCAGCTCTTTCTGTGGGCCTGTCTATTCAAGATTGAAATCCTGTGTGGATTTGGTTGTTTTGTATCAAATCTGCTTGAAACTGTTAGACTAGAAGCAAACTAATTATGTCATTGTCCATATAGCAATAGAGAGAGTAAAAAACAGTAATAGATTCTTAAAAAGCTGTCATGACTGGAAGTGAAATTAGGCTACTCTTGAATAGCTTCATCTATAGCCCGTAGGGCTTTGGTCTTGAAAACTGTCAAATATGAAATCAGATTTTAGATCATGGAATCCTAGCTAGCTCCTCAGGGAAGCTTCAGCCATTAAACTCTCCCGTCGACCATTTCATCTGCAGGATTTGCTTTGAGATTATAAGGAATGTGGAGGCAAATGAGTTTTTTCTTATCAAACATTCCATTTTGATGCTCCATAGCAGACCTCTTTTGGCAAATAAATAGAAGACACCAGGGTAGACTGTCAAAAATCCTTGCTTAAGTGCCTCAGGAGGCACATTTTTTATTTCTCAAGCATAACATTGGTGGCTAGAATTTCCTATTTTGGAGGTGTCAGTGTTGAACAGGCAAAGCTGCTAGTTATTGATTGCCATTGAAGTCATTTTACAAAGGCAGTAAGGCCCAAGGATTGCTCTTTGGACAGAGCTACAACTGGTATAGCTTCTCTTTCTAAGAGTCTGTTATAAGTTAAAATAGTTTTGACAGTATCTTTAAGTGCACATCTTTGTCTCCAAACATAATTAGTATTGAAAAATGAAACCCTCATAGTTAAGGCTTTGTGGCTTAGACAGCAGCCCCATCTGGTGCTTGCTAAAGCTGTTTGCTTGGTTCATCTCTTGGTTTTATAACAGGATGAATACAGATGTACACAGAACTTATAAAAGAAAGTCAAATCCAAGGTCTCAGTTTTATTGATGGGTTTCTACTGCACACAGCACTGACATAAGCTAATTGTGTTCCGGGTGAATCTTATTTGTCTGTCCTGTTGGTAATGTGATAGCTGCTTATCAATTCAACAGCATCTCTTGACTGAATTAATTTACTTGCACTCAAAGTGGAGAATTATTTTTACTGTTTATCTACCAGTCTTGGAAAAAGAAAATATACTGTACTACTTATAAAGAGAAAATTTAGTCCCTCTCTTATCATCAGTGGGTTTAACTTGGTTAACAAGATATTAGTCCAGGATGCTGTATTCTTTGTTGTCAGTACCACATAGACAGGAATTTTTTTTTTTTTAAAGATTCTTGGTGACTGACAGGAACTTCCTCAAACTGCTAATAGAAGTTACTTCAGAATAACAGGATTATGCATGATTTCATTTTCTTTATGCTTTTCTGAGTTTTCACAGTGACCGTACATAAGAAAACAAAAAATATCTTATATAACAACAAAAAAGAGTAATTTAAAAACAAAACATATTGTAGGTAGCTATAGCCTTGAGTTGCTGTTCTCAGTCTTTCTCATTCACTTGTGTGGCCTATTCTGGGCTTCAGTTTCCCTTGTCCATAAAACAGAAGAATTGAACTAGGGGCCTGTTCAGTTTAACATTCTAAGGTTTGTAATTATCTACTGCTTTTTTTTCTGTCTTTTCAGCCTCTCCCACTCCCCTGTGTCTTTTTCCAGTATTTGTAGTCAACATGATCTAGTTTCTGCCATCTTAAAATAAGGAAATCCTTTCTGGACCCCCTCCTCCATACTCCCAGCTTTCTTTCTTCCACCTCCCAGTTAAACTTTTCCAAAAAGTTATCTAAAATTACTCTATCTCTTTCCTCTTCAACTCACTGCAGTCTGCTTTCCATCCCCACCACCGCACCAAAATACTCTGTGCTGAGATCACCAGTGAGCTTACATTGCCAAGTCCAGTGGGCACATTTAAGTCCTCATTCTCTGGTACCTCTCAGCAGCATTTGAAGTAGCTGTCTTCTGCTACCCCCCCAGCCCCTCCCCACTACAATGAAATCTCATCCGGCTTCTATATCATCACACTTACGGCTGTTATTTTTGAGTTTTCTTTGGGGGTTATCCTCTTCTCCCTGGTTCACCCACCAAGGCTACCTCCCCAGCTCACTCTAGTTTGTTTTGGGCCTAGAGATTCCTATACTAGTAGTTCCCAAACAGACAAGAACAGCAGAATTCCCTGCTGTGTTCCAAACTTCTAAATTCAGCTACTTGCTCTATAGTATGCAGGCTAACAAAATATGGTCTCACAATCTTCCCTCCAAAAATTACACATCCTCCAATATTGTCTGTCTCAATAAATGGCCCCACAAATCATTTGAATACATAAACCCAAAACCTCAAGATCCAAAATCCAGTGTTTCATGCATATACCTTTATCTGCCTTCCCTGAAGCTACATCCTAATCCAGATCGTTATCATATCTTATTTTGTCCACAACAGCCCTTTAAACAGTCTCCTGGCCTCCTGTACTGTTCTCCCCCCAGTGCATTCTCTATAGAGCAACCAGAACTGCCTTTTATTTTTTTAAGTCAGATTTATTGAGGTTTGATTTATATACAGTAAAACACCTTTTTTTTTAAACTGTACAATTCTATGACTTTTGACAAATGCATGCAGGCATATAACCACCACCACACAACATTTGGATTGTTTCCAGTTTTTGCCTATCAACCTTTGTGTACAGTGTTTAGTGTAAACACAATTTTTCATACCTAGGAATGTGATTGTTGGGTACATGGAAAGTTTATGTTTAACTGCATAAGAAACTGCCAAACTGTTTTCTAAAGTGGCTGAACCATTAGCATTCCCACCAGCACTATGTTGGAATCTCATTTGCTCCACATCCTCCCTAGCCCCAGTTTTTTGTTTTGTTTTAATTTATTTTAATCATTCTGATAGATGTATGGTGGTACTCATTGTAGTTTTAATTTGTATTTCCATACAACTAATGATATTCTGGTGTTTATATACAATCCATTTACCTTTGGTGGAATATCTGCTCAAATCTTTTGCCTATTTATTTTTATTGGATTTGTTTTGTTGAATTTTGAAAGTTCTTTGTATATTCTGGATACAAAGTTCTTTGTCAGATATGTATTTTGCAAAAAATTTCTCATCTGTGGCTTGTCTTTTCATTCTCTTACCATCAGTACCTTAGTCAGAACAAAGTTCTTTTTTTTTAATATATCAGTATAGTTGATTTCTTTTATAAGAGGGAAGAAAAATACAGGAGGAAAAAAGTCAATAGCTGTGAATTGAATTCTTTCTTTTTTTTTAACATCTTTATTGGAGTATAATTGCTTTACAATGGTGTGTTAGTTTCTGCTTTATAACAAAGTGAATCAGTTATACATATACAAGAACAAAGGTTTTTAATTTCAATGAAGACCAAGTTATCTGTTTTTTCTTTTATGGATCATCTTTTGGTGTTGTATCTAAGGACTCTCCCTATCCCAGGGTTGCAAAGATTTTTTTCTATGTTCTCTTCCAAACGTTTTGTAGCTTTACATTTTGTACTTAGATCTGTGATCCCTTTTGAGTGCATATTTGTGTATGGGGTGTGAGGTATGGATCAAGGTTCATTTTTTTGCCTATGGATATCCAGTTTTTCTAGCACATTTGTTGAAGAGTATCCTTTTCACTTTTATCAAAAATCAGTTAACTATATTTGTGTGGCTCTATTTCTGGTCTCTATTCTGTTCTATGTCTGTTCTTATGTATATCCGGTGTCAGCAACCTTTTTCTTTAAAGAACAAAATAATAAACATTTTAGGTTTTGCAGCAAAAAAGCAAAAACCAAGATATTATATAGGTACTTGTATAACAAGAAAGAAAATAAATTTCCATGAATTTTTTGGACAAAATTCAAAATATAAAAATTGAGTCTAGTTTTTTGTAATACAGCTCTACTTAATAAGAAGAATGGAATTCTTCTTTTGGGAGAGGGATAGTTTGTGCTAAGATCACCAATGATTAATTTTGCTTAATTTGGGTTCAAAGTTAGTGCTTCCTGTCATCAAAACTGATTACAAATGTTCATCTATTGATGCATATCTGTAATGAAATTTCAAATATTTTTATCTTTGAAAATGTCTTTTCGGGACTTCCCTGGTGGCTCAGTGGTTAAGAATCCACCTGCCAATGCAGGGGACACGGGTTTGATCCCTGGTCCAGGAAGATCCCACATGCCACAGAGCAACTAAGCCTGTGAGCCACAACTGCTGACCCCGTGCACCACAACTACTGAAGCCCACATGCATAGAACCCGTGCTCCGCAACAAGAGAAGCCACTGCAATGAGAAGCCTGCACACCACAATGAAGTGTAGCCCCCGCTCGCCAAAACTAGAGAAAGCCTGCGCACAGCAATGAAGACCCAACGCAGCCAAAAATTTAAAAAATTAATTTAAAAAAAGAAAATGTCTTTTCACACATGTGATTCATGTAACAGTGGAAACGCTGCAATTTGTAGAGTGCTGAAAAGCACTGCAAAGTGATGAGAGTGCCACATAGTTTGTCATAACTACTCAGCTCTCCATTGTAGCACAAAAGCCTCCGGAGACAAATATGCAAACAAATGAGCCTGGCTATGTTCCAATAAAGCTTTATTTATGGGCACGGAAATCTGAGTTTCATATAATTTTCACTTGTCACAAAATAATAAAAAAAATTTTTTTCAACCATTTAAAAAACATCTTTAGCTTAGGGACATACGAAAACAGGCAACAGGCTAGATTTGGCCTATGGGTTGTAGTTTGCATATCCCATTTCCCCCATCTATGTTTCTATCCTTTTGCCAATACCACATTATCAGGATTGCTGTAGCTAAAAAGTCTTGAAATCGGGTAATATGAGTCCTCCAACTTTGTTCTTTTTTGAAATTGTTTCTGGCTATTTTAGTTTCTTTGCCTTTCCATATACATTTTAGAATCAGCTTGTTGATTTCTACAGAAAATCCTACTCAGATTTTGGTTAGAATTACATTGAATCTGCAGAGCAGCTTGGGGAGAATTGACATCTTAACAACATGGAGAGAACTTGATATATTTCTCTATTTAGGTCTTTGATATCTTCAATCTTTTATAGTTTTCCGCATATAGATTTTAGATTTTGCACAAGTTTTGTTAGACTTATACCTAAGTATTTCATGTTTATTGGTCAGAGCTGTCTTTTTTAAATGCCGATTATATCATCTTGTTTCCCCTGTTTAAAACCCTTTGGTGGGTTCCTGGCTGTTCTTAGGATAAACTCCATAGTCTTTAAAAGCTTATAAAAAGCCCCACATGATCTGGACCTTGCTCTCTTTTTCAGCCTAATTTTATGCCATTCTTCCCCTTGCTCAAAATGTTTCAGTCTCAGACTAGCAGGAAATGGTTTTATCAACTAAGCGATATAGCTTTTAGAATATCTGAAAGAGTAAATAAATATTTTCAAACAGACACTTGAAAAATATATTTTTACTTTATTGAAAAAAGCCATTCAGGGCTTCCCTGGTGGCACAGTGGTTGAGAATCCGCCTACTGATGCAGGAGACGCGGGTTCGTGCCCGGGTCTGGGAGGATCCCACAGGCCGCGGAGCGGCTGGGCCCGTGAGCCATGGCCGCTGAGCCTGCGCGTCCGGAGCCTGTGCTCCGCAACGGGAGAGGCCACAACAGTGAGAGGCCCGCGTACCACACACACACAAAAATAGCCATTCAGTGGTCTCCAGCGAAGAGTGAACTTAGATTTTGGCCGAGTCATTGGACTCTCTGTGTGGAATTCTTTGATCTTTGTCTGCATTTCATCCACTGAGGCAAAGTGCTCTACGAGTGTTGTTTACAAGGGGCGTAGCTCTGTATATATTAACTAAAGAAAATGTTTTTTCCTTCCTTATACATGTGCTGAAATTTGGGTAAAGGCTGCGTTTCTGACCAAACCAAGGATCCTGTCACTGTCATTGTACAGGAATGAAGTTAAACTTTTCAGCTATTAAAGTAGTTCTTACATGTACATGCCTACTGCCAGCTTTATGATAATATCCAAAGTGGAAATGTAAGACTGTAGTGGTGTTCTGTGGGAAGGTCTATAGCTATGTGCCTAAGAGAGAGGAGAGAGAGAGAGAGAGAGAGAGAGAGAGAGAGAGAGAGAGAGAGAGAGCGCCACGAGATTATTTTTTAAAGATAAGCCTCAAAACCAGCACATTTAATCAACCATTGTTTATACAGCTCCTTATGCTAGACGTATAGAGATGAATAAGATATAGCCCAGTCTTAAAGAAGCTCAAAAACTAGTGAGAAAACAGACAATTAAAAATGAAAGTGCTTGTTCATGGAGGTATGTCCAAGTGGCTTCAGTGGTACCCAGGAGAAATGAGTGGCCCAGCAGTATTTAGAGTATGATAAGACTAGTTGATTTTTAAGACATAAGGCTAGACGGGAGGCAAGGACTATATCATGCAAACCTAAGGGGATTGTATTCCATCCTGTAACTCGCAGTTTCCATTACCTCAATGCACATAGAATTACCTGTAGAACTTATTTAAAAATCAGATTCCTGGACTCTTCCCTTAGAGATTGACTTGGGTGTTTCCCTAAGTGGTTCTTACCTATCTAGCAACCCCTATCTGACATTTGGGAGCCAATGCCTTAGGTAATATTGAACCACAGAAAGTTAAGCTAGGTAATAAGATGATCATATTAGCATTTTAGAAAGGAAAATCTGATAGTAGTACAGAACAATGGAGTCAACCTGAGAATTCATTAAAATGCAAATTCTGATCCAGTAGGTCTGGGATTGGACCTAAGATACATTTCTTTTTTTTCTTTTTTTAAAATTTTTATTGGAGTATAGTTGATTTACAATGTTGTGTTAGTTTCAGGTGTACAGCAAAATGATTCAGTTATACATATATTCATTCTTTCTCAGATTCTTTAAGGATCTTGAGGATAAATTGCAAGTCTAAGATACTACATTTCTAACAAGCTTCAAGATGAGGCTGATACTGCTTGTCTGAGGACCATAGTTTGAGTAGCAACGGTAGAGAGGTTGGATTGGAAAGGGGTGAGACTACAGGCATGGAGATCAGTTAACAACCAATTGCAGGAATCTAGGCAAAAGATGGTGGGCATCTGAACTACTAGCAGTGTCTGGTAATGGAAAGGAGTTCCAATGAAATGTAATAGATAAAATTGGCAAGACTAGGGGCTTCCCTGGTGGTCCAGTGGGTAAGACTCTGTGCTCCCAATGCAGGGGGCCCAGGTTTGATCCCTGGTCAGGGAACTAGATGCTGCAACTAAGAAGTCTGCACACCGCAACTAAAAAAAGAGCCCACATGCTGCAACGAAGACCTAGCGCAGCCAAAATAAATAAATAAATAAATATTTTTTAAAAATAAAAAAAAAATGGCAAGACTAATTTACAAAAGGAATTAGGATGTGGAGTTAGAAGTGAGGGGAGGGGTGTCAAGAATGGTCTAAAGGTTGAAGCTTAGCTATCTAGGTGGATGATAGTGACAGTAACTGAACTAGGATAAAGACAGAGGAAGAAGGTGACCTGGAGGGTAGAGGAGGGCTGGTTAGAGTACAAAAGTTCCTTAGAGTTGAGAAAAGAGGTGGACAGAAGATTAGTCCTGAATGCATTGTGTTTGTGGAGTCTATGAGATATCCAAATATAAAGGGTGGGCAGAAGAAGAGGAACCCACAATGGACCAAGAAGCTTCAGGTTGGAGGATAACAGAAAGAACGGTTTCAAAGACATTTCTGGGAGGGGAAGCTCACAGTATCATTGTCACAGAGACATCAAATGAAATGTTATACTTGGTTCAACGAGAGTGCATAAAATTACGGTTAAAAAACTAACATTCCAAAACCGCTGATTAGCTAAAGAGAGTTCATAAACTGCCCAAATTAGTTTATCTCTCAATCTTTTAATTTAAGGAAAAGTTGGAGCCAGTATTTTCAAATCATTCATCATGATAAGCCTCATAGTACCTTTTCCATTCAGATTTTCTTCTTCTCTCCCCCTTTCCCCAACAGATTGATCACACTTACAAGAGCTGCTATGAAACATAGGGGAGGTGAAAACTAACAGATGAGAGTTTTGCCATGCACTGAAAGGAAAGCGTTGTCTGTGAAGTTCTATTTTTAAAAATGTCTGCTTGTAATACCTTTACTGAACACGTTTGGAAACCTGGTGAATGCAAGAACTGCTTTAAACCTAAAAGCTTACATCAGCTCCCCCCAGACCCTGAGAAGGCACCTGTCACCCATGGCAATAAAACTAATGCCAATCACAGTAACAACCACCGAATCAGGAACACCGGAAATTTCCGGCCTCCTGTGGCTAAAAAACCCACTATAGCTGTGAAGCCCACTATGATGGTGGCAGATGGGCAAAGTATGTGTGGTGAGCTTAGTATCCAAGAACACTGTGAGAACAAACCTGTCATCATAGGATGGAACCGAAACAGGATGGCCTTGAATCAGAAACCACTTAATAATAATAATGAAGATGATATTGAAGGATTTAGCCATGTTCCTAAGCCTTATGGGAATAATGATAGTGCAAAGAAGATATCAAATAACAATAGTGGACTAACTGAGGTGTTAAAGGAGATAGCAGGCTTGGATACCACCCCTCCAATAAAAGGAAATGAAACAAACTCCAGAGAAACATTCTTAGGAAGAATAAATGATTGCTATAAACGATCACTGGAAAGAAAGCTTCCACCAAGTTGCATGATGGGTGGCATAAAGGATACTCAGGGCAAGCATGTTATTCTGAGTGGGAGCACAGAAGTGATCAGTAATGAAGGGGGTCGGTTCTGTTACCCAGAGTTTTCTAGTGGTGAAGAGAGTGAGGAAGATGTGCTTTTGAGTAACATGGAGGAGGAGCATGAGAGCTGGGATGAGAGTGATGAAGAACTGCTGGCCATGGAGATTCGCATGAGAGGTCAACCTCGCTTTGCCAACTTCAGGGCAAACACTTTGTCTCCTGTGCGATTCTTTGTGGACAAAAAATGGAATACTGTCCCCCTGCGAAATAAATCTTTGCAAAGAATCTGTGCTGTAGACTATGATGACAGTTATGATGAAATCCTGAATGGTTATGAAGAGAATTCTGTGGTCTCCTATGGACCAGGAAGCATTCAGAGCATGGTGTCATCTGAGTCCACATCCCCAGATTCCTCTTTAACAGAAGAATCACGTTCTGAGACAGCCAGTAGTTTATCCCAGAAGATTTGTAATGTGGGAATAGCTCCTGGTAACCTGGGAGATTCTAAGGACATGAAGGAAAGTGAGCCCAATTATGAAAGCCTCTCTGGTAATAATCAGGAGAAGGACTCATCACAAGCATCCAAAAGCTCAATAAAAGTTCCAGAGACGCACAAAGCAGTCCTTGCTCTCCGATTAGAAGAGAAGGATGGCAAGATTGCCGTACAAACTGAGAAGCAAGAAAGTAAAACCCCTACAGATATTACTGGGCAAGCAGTAACAATAAACCTCGTCCCTGTAGAAGAGCAAGCAAAGCCCTACCGAGTTGTGAATCTGGAACAGCCTTTGTGTAAGCCATATACTGTCGTGGATGTGTCAGCAGCCATGGCCAGTGAGCACCTCGAGGGCCCTATTAACAGTCCCAAGACGAAAAGCTCATCTTCTACTCCAAACTCTCCAGTGACATCACCCGCACTGACATCAGGACAAATGAGTGCCCATTTCCAAAAATCCAGTGCAATCCGCTACCAGGAAGTATGGACTTCCAGTACCAGTCCACGACAAAAGATACCTAAGGTGGAATTAATTAGCAGTGGGACTGGACCAAATGTCCCTCCAAGGAAAAACTGTCACAAATCAGCACCTACTTCACCCACAGCTACAAACATTTCCTCCAAAACCATCCCTGTTAAGTCACCTAATTTGTCTGAAATAAAATTTAATAGTTATAACAATGCCGGTATGCCACCTTTTCCAATTATCATTCATGATGAGCCAACTTATGCTCGGAGTTCCAAAAATGCTATCAAAGTTCCCATTGTAATCAATCCAAATGCATATGACAATCTAGCCATTTACAAAAGTTTTCTCGGAACAAGTGGAGAACTTTCAGTGAAGGAAAAAACCACAAGTGTAATAAGCCATACTTACGAAGAAATAGAAACTGAAAGCAAAGTGTCCGATAACACCACTAGCAAACCCACTGAATGTCCCCAAGCTAAAGGGTTTTTAAACAGCACAGAGCGTAAAAGGGGTTCAGTGGCTCAGAAGGTTCAGGAGTTTAACAGCTGTCTTAACAGAGGTCAGTCCTCACCACAGAGGAGCTACAGTTCCAGCCACAGCTCCCCAACAAAGCTCCAGAGAACCACTCAAGAACCTGTGGCTAAAACAGAAAGCACTCAGGAGTCTCAGACAGCAAGCAGCAGCAGCACCAGGGAGAAAGCAAGCGCTGTGCTTTCTCAGATTGTGGCTTCTATCCAGCCCCCACAGTCTCCTCCAGAAATTCCCCAGTCTGGCCCTAAAGCTTGCAGTGTGGAAGAGCTTTATGCCATTCCTCCCGATGCCAGTGCTGCTAAGAGTCCACCTAAGAGTACACCAGTCCGGCCCAAGTCGCTCTTCACATCCCAGCCCAGTGGTGAGGCTGAAGCACCTCAGACCACAGAAAGTCCTACCACCAAAGTACAGAAAGAGCCACTCACAAAGCCACTTACCACCCCTCCCTCCAAATTAGTGACTAACCCCCAAAGTGAGCCGCCAGCCCCCTTTCCCCCACCACGCTCGACTTCCTCCCCTTACCATGCAAGTAACCTTTTGCAGAGGCATTTCACCAACTGGACCAAGCCAACTAGCCCTACCAGGTCAACGGAAGCTGAATCAGTTTTGCACTCTGAAGGCAGCAGGCGGGCAGCTGATGCAAAACCTAAACGCTGGATATCATTTAAAAGTTTCTTCCGCCGTCGGAAAACAGATGAAGAGGACGACAAAGAGAAAGACCGAGAGAAAGGGAAACTGGTGGGCCTGGATGGCACAGTCATCCACATGCTGCCCCCTCCTCCAGTTCAGCGCCATCACTGGTTCACAGAGGCAAAAGGAGAGTCCAGCGAGAAGCCAGCCATCGTCTTCATGTACAGGTGTGACCCTGCCCAAGGCCAGCTCAGTGTGGATCAGGGCAAAGCCAGGGCAGAGCA
This sequence comes from Kogia breviceps, assembly GCF_026419965.1. NCBI lineage: Eukaryota > Metazoa > Chordata > Mammalia > Artiodactyla > Physeteridae > Kogia > Kogia breviceps. Next base: position 103,487,176 of record NC_081312.1, read on the forward strand.
GTCAGCAGTCACAGAGAAGGGTAGAGCAGAGGATGTGTTACTACAGGACTCAGAGAAGAAGAAAAGGAGTCATTCTTCTCCATCACAGATTCCTAAGAAAATTCTCAGGTATGTAAAATATCCTGGCAGAATGTGGGAATTTTTTAAAACACATTTTCAGTTGCTAAGTTTTTTGCATCTTTAAGATTGTTTGAGAGCCATTTGTGTTTGTAAGTAGCACTCAGTGACCATCATCTATCTTTTCAACTGCATTTCAAGATTAGAATATTATTAAAGTGATCTTATTGCACTGAACAAGGTTTATGGCCCTGGATCTTTAGCTAAAGTAGACTGCTGCATTCTGGTAAATGCAGAGGGGCTTTAACAGAAAAGCAAATCCATAATACTTTAAGAGCAATAAATAATTTGTTGCTTTGAACTGCTATGATAGTGTGAGGAAGAAACGGATCAAATGAATAAATGGTGATACTATTCTTTCCTTCACTATAAATGAAATCAAACTCTTAAGCATTTTTTTTGGCTTTCACCAAGGTGTTATCTCTATCTGCATTCTTTTTTTAAGGGAATATTTGTTTTTTTATTTCTGTCTCTTTCTGTCCTTATTTCATGTGTTGTGGAAAGGTGGGGGAAAGGGCAAGCAGTTTATAGTTTTTTAACATGTAGGTGAAATAAGAGAAGTTGGTTACTGAGATTGAGACCCAGTGATATAATTCTCAATCCAACTAAGCAAATTGTACACCCACACCAGTTCTCTAAGCATCAGTTTTCTTTAATACTTGAATAACTGTTTATTGATCACCTAGCCTGTATAAGGCACATCCCAAATATTTATCTCAAATCCTTGTAACAGCCCTACAAACTGAAAATTAGAGAAATTAGAATTGCCCAGATTCACACAGTTAGTAATTGTCAGAGGGAGAATTCAAACCTTGAATCTGTCTCATTGTAAAACTGGTATTCTGAGGCTTCCCTGGTGGCGCGGTGGTTGAGAGTCCGCCTGCTGATGTAGGGGACGCGGGTTCGTGCTCCAGTCCGGGAAGATCCCACATGCCACGGAGCGGCTGGGCCCGTGAGCCATGGCCGCTGAGCCTGCGCGTCCGGAGCCTGTGCCCCACGGCGGGAGAGGCCACAACAGTGAGAGGCCAGCGTACCGCAAAACAAAAAAAAAACTGGTATTCTTCCTTTAATGTTGCATTATTAATGAACATAAAATCAAACAAAATTTTTATATTTTCACTTGTAATCATTCACATAAACATTTATGTTTAGAAAGCCTTCGTTTTTTCTTTCTTATTTGTATTTTAATCAAAATTAATGTACTGCCAATAAAAACAAGGAACTGTTATCCAAGTTTGTATTAACAAATGGGATGATTTCCTTATATCCCTTGTCCTTTCTGTAGTCTTTCTCCCTCTTGATTTACAGTGAGGCTTCTCTACCAGGCCTGGCTTCCTCCCAGCAAAGACAGAAAACTGATTCAGAGCAGATTCTCTCACCAGCTTTTCTTTAGAAAAGTGTAAATAAAAATGAACACTTGAATGCCTTCACTTTTTCTAGCAAAATGCGAGGAAGTTTTATATATATTCTTTTTTTTTTTAATTTTTTTTTTTGGTGTTACGCGGGCCTCTCACTGTTGTGGCCTCTCCCGCCGCGGAGCACAGGCTCCAGACGTGCAGACCCAGCGGCCATGACTCACAGGCCCAGCCTCTCTGCGGCATGTGGGATCTTCCCAGACCAGGGCACGAACCCGTGTCCCCTGCATCGGCAGGCGGACTCTCAACCACTGCACCACCAGGGAAGCCCTATATATATTCTTTACTAAAATAAGCTTTTTACATACCCCCAACTAGTCAAAATGCTTACAAGTTCCTATTTTCCTTAAATCCATGTAATAACAAAGCAAGTAGAATAGTCGAATATATTTCTGGGTAGAATAGGCTTGTCATTGGTAGTTGAAAGTAGTAGTAATAAAACACATGTATTTCAGGTTGCTGTTTTATTTAGAAAAGAAGCAATTTAAACAGCACCTGGTTGGAGTTACCTATGAGGGAATGGCAGATAGTTCTTGCAGATCAATAAATGGTTTTACTCCTAATTAAGTATGGCTGTGGTGTATTTATCTGCATCTTGCAAGGCAGAGTCAAGGAATAATTTGGCTTCTCTCCCGTGGAATGAGATTTCTCTACTTTGGCTGCGTGCCACTGTATATAGGCTTGAGGATAGACTGGGTCCTTGGTATGGCAGACCTCTTACTATACAGCTTATATTTTCACAGATTTGCTTGTATATGGGCCAATCGTATCTTCCAAAATTTATTAGTTCTTTATAGGTAACATCCATTTATCCAAATGATGCAGCACATTTGCCCCAGTGGTTGTCAAATTTAACCATGCATCACAATAAATGGAGGGCTATAAAACACAAATTGCTGGGCCCCGCCCCCAGAGCTTTGATTCAGTAGGTCTGAGTTGGGTCCTTTCTAACAAGTTCCCAGGTAATGATGCTGTTGCTAAACCTGGGGCCATACTTTGAGAACCACTGGTCTTCCCACCATTCTTAAGATATGTACTGTAGTCTAAGTAAAGCAAATTTGAGGTATTAAGCTTTTCGTAGAGGCACACTGGAATTTTCACATTTCATGAGGTCCCAGACTAAGTAGAAAAAGAGGTATTAGTATCAAATAGATTTTTTTTTAACTTTTTAAAACGAGTACTCATGTTGAAAAATATACACCATTTGCTTTTCCAACAGTTACTTCATTTACTTGCATACACCATTAGTATTTACTTGAAGCATCTTTGAGAGGAAAAACATTACTATCAAATGTCAACATTTATGTTTCCAGCTTGATGGCAGTGTAATCATTAAATTACCATCCCATGGCTGGGAACACATTTCTGAAAGAAATGAAAGTGCCAGTTTTTCTATAAGTAAATGAAGATTCCAAATCTAAACAGTATATAAGGAATGAAAAATACTCTACTGAAGGCCAAACTCTAGGCTCTGAAAGATGAGGGACTTTGTAGAGTCTTGCATTATGAGATGAGATTGTTACGAAGTTCATTTATTTGCCTGTTCAGGCGACATAAATTGAATATATTAACTGTGCTGTATATGTGCCATAGGGAGAAATAGGGGGAAAGATTACCATACTGCTGAAATAGTGGGCTTGGGTTTGACTTCAGCTTCAGCTATCTATCTGGTCCTTCAGTGTACAGTGGCTGTAATGATACCAATCACATAGAATTGATTGAGGATATAATAAGAAAATATGTAAAAGACTTAGCACAGGGTCTGGCACACAGTGGGTGCTTGAAAATGATACTAGCCCCTCTGCCCTCAATGTGATAAATGCTAAAACACCGTAGGTTCAGAGTGGCACAGAAGCGCAAAAAACACAGTGATTAGCTCAGCTTAAAAGACATGAAATCAGCTTCTCAGAGATGAAATACAAACCAGATCTTAAAAGACAAGATTTTGCCAGCAGGCTGAGGAAGACACTGTAAGCAAAAGGAACAATATATGCAGTCATAGATGATGATGACAAACAGAAGCAGGACAGGTGACTGGAAAAGCATAATGAATAGACCAGTGGTTCTTCAAATGTGGTCCATGCAAGGTCAAATAGTGACCATGTAAAAGTCACCATTTTCATAATAATACTAAGACATTATTTGTCTTTTTCACTGTGTTGACATTTGCACTGATGATGCAAAAACAATAATGGGTAAAACTACTTATACCTGCACAAATCAAAACCATGGCACCATATGGTACTCGTAGTTTTAAAAAACAAACACCAGTTTCACTTAAGAATGTCCTTGATGAAGTAGTAAATTTTATTAAATCTCAACCCTTGAATATATGTCTGTTTAAAAATTCTGTGTGATAAAATGAGAAGTACACAGGGAGTACTTATGCTGCATACCAAAGTATGGCTGTCTCAAGGAAACACTCTTGTAAAATAGTTTGAGTTTCAAAATTTGAATTACAAAGGCTGAACCAGCACCTTTTTCATGGACCACCTTGAAAGAGCGAGGGGCAGACCAGCTGTGGTTATACAGACTTGGGTGTTTGGCAGATATTTTCTTAATGAACATAGTGAACCTATTACTTCAAGGAAAACAACTGACAGTATTTGTTGTCAATGATAAAATTCATGCTTTCAAGCAAAATAAGAACTTTTGCAAACTTGTATCTGCTACTGTGACAGCTTCTTAATGCTTAAACATTTTTTCTGATGAGATTGGTGGTGGCGTTAGCACAAAAGATTTTTAAAATTATATAATGAAATGTGTCAACATTTGGAAGATCCACATAACTCAGTGAACCGGTTATTTCCAAGTGACCCAATGCAGGATGTTACAGAATTATGCATGAGTAAAAGATCCATTGAAACTGCAAGTTAGACCAAGGGATTTAATGTAACTGAGTACAAAAAGTTCATTGGTATGGTTTCAGATTCCATATTGCAAGTAACTTTTAAGAAACTACGACTTGTCAAGTTCTGATATAGTACCAAAGAAGAATATCCACGATTATCTAGAAGACTATAAATACTACCTTTCCCACCTACATATCTGGATGAGACCAGATCTTTTTCATATACTTTAACCAAAGCAACATATCACAGCAGATCAAATGCAGAGGCACATATGAACAGTCATCTGTCTTCTATTAAGCCAGATATTAAAGAGATTTGAAAAAATATTATTTTGGTTAATATTTAAAGTGTTTACTATTTTTTAATGAATTAATTATTTTTTAATTTTTCAGTTTTAATTTCTAATATAATAAATGTCAATAGATATAATCCACATAAGCAAGAACCCTTACAGTTCTCAATAATTTTTAAGAGAAAAAAAAGTTTGAGAACTGCTGAGAAAGACTGAAGAGCCTTGCATGCTACATTGAAATGTTTGGCCTTTATGTTATAGATTTTGTAGCAGAAACAGTTTTTAAGGATGAAAGTAGTGTGATTTTCTTTTTTAAATAAAATCTCTACTGGCAGCAGTATTTAAAATGAACTGGAAGGGGAAAATATTGGTGACAGGGATACCAGTCAAATTTTGGCTCAACAATATATCCATAGGCATCATTTCCATCCAGCTAGTCTGGATCAAGAGAAATTAATTTAGTGGTTAGTCTGGTCTGTGACCAGGTAGGAATTTCTCCATTATCGTTTTTAAAAGCACTAGTTTACCTACCATCTCTGCAACTCTTTGGTGTCCATAGCATGGGGAATAATATTGCATAGTGAGAAAAATGCAAGCACTGGAGTCAGACAGACAAAAATTTGAATTCTAATTGTACCACTGGTAGTTGTGTAACTTTTGACTTAACCTCTCTGAGCTAACGTTTCCCAACGTGTACCACAGTGATGATAATACCTACCTTATAGAGATATTATGAGGACTAAATAGATATCTGTAAAGCATCTAGCACAGTACCTAGCGATAACAGTTGACCTCTTTACAAATTATGCTTAGGACATCAGAATTTAAGATAATCCTTGCTTAATGTTTCCCCCCTGCATTCTATTCTTAGAACAGCTAAGTGCTCTTTCTTAAACATAACCCAGTCATATCCCCAAACTGAAGAAGGCCCTATATATGTGACCTCTGTCTACCTGATTAATCTTATTTACCCTCTTGCTCATGTACCTCCGGTTATTAATACTTGCTTTCTTCCTGAGTGCCTGCTTAAAATGTTGACCGTGGAATTGTCACCACCTTTTAATGGAGGACCACCTTTTAATCCCAAATCTATTTACTTCTTTCCATCTCTGCTTCTACCACTTTTGATGGAGACTAGCTTAAAATAGTTCCTTTTATTTATTTTCTTTAAAATTTTTTTTTTTTTTTTTTTTTTTTTTTTGCCACACCACACAGCTTGTGAGATCTTAGTTCCCTGACAAGGGATTGAATCCAGGCCCTCAGCAGTGAGAGCACAGAGTCCTAACCACTGGACTGCCAGTGGAATTCAGTGGGAATTCCCCTCTTTTTATTTTAAACTTTTTATGATAGAAAATTCTAAACATATACAAAAGTAGATAGATTCATAAAATGAACCACCACTTACCCCAAAACCACACTTCAACAACTTATCAATTTATGGCCAATCTTGTTTCATCTATGCCTCATCCCATTCCCCACATTATTTTGAAGCAAATACCAGGCATCATTTCATTTGTAAAAATTTCAGTAGGTATCTCTAAAAGATAAGTGGGTTTTTTTCCCCCTCATAACCATATGCCCAAAGGGTTCTTTAAACTTTAATGGCTAACCCCTGGCTAAACATCATCTGGTATCAAGATTTTAAATATTACATATATTCTTTTGACTCCCCAATTTACATCTCCACTCCCGATCTCTTTCCCCCATGATTCACATATAACTATCCACTTGATATCTCCACTTAAACATCAACTGGACATCTCAGATGAAATGTGTTCAAAACATAACTCTTGATTTTTCCCTACAAATCTATTCAATCCCAAGCCTTCCCTTGATAAATGGTCCCACCATCCATCTAGTCACTCAGATTAGAAAACTAGGAGTCATCTTTGATTTTTCTCTTCCCTTCATCCCCTACACCCAAAATATCATAAAGTGTTTTCCTAATTGATCTCCCTGCCTAATCTCTCTCCCCTTCTAATCTAGTCTCTCTGGAACAGCCTTGTACTCTTTCTAAAATGCAGATCCCATTGTTTCAACACAGTGAAGGAAGTCCCTATACAATCTGACCTCTAACTACCAGTATAACCTGCCTCCTACTCACCACCTTGCTCATAAACTTCTCACAATAGGAGTTTTCTTTCTGTTCTTCAAAAGTGTCAAGGCTAATCCCTTTTTATCAGCTATTCACTCTGGTATGCTTCTTTCAGATCTTTGCATGGCTGGCTCCTTGTCATTCAGCTCTCGATCTAAATGTCACTCGCTCAGAAGATTCTTCACTGGCTGCACAATCATAAGAAACTCCCCGCACTCTCAGTCACTCCCCATCACATCACATCATCTTTTTTAATTTTAGGTTTATTCATGTTTATCACCTTTTTTTTAACGATTCCATCTTTATTTCATTCTTCCCTTCTTGATTCAATTTACTTCTTCCCAAAGTATATATACCCTTTTAGTAGTCTTTTCAGTAAAATGGTGATAAATTCTTGATTATTGACTAAAATCGTATTTATTTCATAATTGGTGGGCAATATGTATTGCCAGTCACATACATGTTCTTAAAAATTTAGCTCAAGGGAGTAAAACTCCATGTCTAACTAAGGGTTAAGATTCCATGCTTCCACTGCAGGGGGCACGGGTTCAATCCCTGGTCAGGAGCTAAGATCCCGCATGCTGCACAGCACAGCCCATAAAAGAAAAGCAAAAAAATTTTAGCTCAAAACTTTTCTTTCTAATCAATTAGAAAAACAGTCAATGACTAAGAAAATCACTGTAACTCGCCTAAATAACTATAACACTCTCAACCGAAGTTAAGGATAACATTTGCCCCCTGAATGGCCTCTTGACCTTTGACTAACCTTTCTAGCTCCACCAGCCCTGAACGTCATGTTCCTAATTAGCAAAGACCCCTACCATGTATCCATCCTGGATGCCATATAAGTCCAGTTTCTTTAGGACTCCCAGAACCATTTCAGGAATCCAGCTATGCCTTATACTACTGGGACTCTGTCCAAACCTCAGCCAACTTCTGTTCTGGACACGCAGATTAGATTTGGCACACCTTTGCTCCCTTAGGAATGCTAGTCATCTGTATAAGCCTTCGTATACCCTTCCAAGACCATTTTGATCTTCCTAGCGTTCTTAGAACTCAGCTATATTCCTAAATAATCCAGGAGTCAATCCTCAGAGTCCCTCTGATCCACTCCAAGGTTCAGGGGTATAGACCAGGAATTGGCAAACTGTGACCTGTGGGCCAAATCTGACCTTTCACCTGTTTCTATAAATGAAGTTTTATCGGAAAACAACCACACTCATTTTTGTTTTTACATGTTATCTACAGCTGCTTTTGCACCATAACAGCAGGGTTGAATAGTTGCAACAGACACCATATGGCCTGTAAAGCCTAAAATATTTACTATCTGACCCTTCACAGAAAAGTGTGCTGACCCCTGGACTAAGTTATAATATCTGATTTGTCTGTAGTCATCAGGCATGCTAGTGGCCTATAGCCATTCTGGTCAAACACTAGTCAGGTTTGCTACTCACTAAAATAACCAGTCTGAGTCTCTTTATATACATGTGTGTATGCAAACAGAGTAAGGAAAAAGAAAGTCCAAATACTTCTTAGATTATGGTACAATGTGGTGTCCTTCTCTCTGGAAAGTTCAGCTAGATTTTTTTTTTTAATTTCTATGCTCCAGTTATATATCTTTTTTTTTTTTTTGGTATGTACAATCTTTTAAAAAAATTTTTAAGAACACTTTTTAAAATTGAAGTATAGTTGATTTACAATGTTATATTAGTTTCAGGTGTGCTCCAGTTATATCTTAATTTGCATTATCTCTACTCTTTGCTAGGGGAACCTGTCAAAGTCATCTTTTCAGACCAAACTGGCCTTGAAGATCAAATTCCTATTTCTCATAAAGAAAAAAATTGGAGACAGAAGCTGAAAGTAGCAGCTTGTTCTCCTGATCATATGTTCTTTGATCTAAAGAAACTTCTGGACTATCAGCACATCTACATTTGCTGACATATTGTTCCTAAAGCTTAGATGAGTTCATAAAGTCCTTACTATTGAATTTTTAAATAATCCTCTTTTAGAGAAAACTGATAACTATCTCACTTTATTGTAATCACAAAATGATGCAGAATGGTTATGGGGTGGTCTTCAGATAGCTTTATGTTCCTTTCTCTTTGGGGAGGTGATTAAAAATCCAGAGAAGTAAACTGACTTGTTTAGAGTGTCATAATGAATGTATTACAAAGTGAAGAATCAAACTGAGAATTCCTCTACTTATTTGGTCAGTTTTGTTTCCTTGTTCGCCTAATGAATCTGAAGTTAAATACCTGTATCTTATTATATAATTCGTAATTTTCATTCACTTTACCTCAGTTGTCCCAGTATCTCTGACAGTGCATTCTTCCTATTATAGGAAATTGAGAAACAGAGAGGCTCATCGACAGTCCCAGGGCCACTCTGCAAGTAGGTGTCAGAGCCAGACTCTGACTTTAGAGATGTTTGGCCTGTTAGTAATTTTTGTTGCACTCTTTTGGTGATTATTGTCTGTTGGTGTCTACTATGTCTTTTATAAAGGCAGCCTAAGTTCAAGAAGGCATGTCTGTGACCACTGAGGGCCACAGGGATGCATACTGATTCATTGACCTGTCGAGCACTCTTAAAATACTCAACATTGGCACAGTTGTTCACTCTCTTTGAAGCACTTTATATGAAATTCCTAGTTAATACATACTCCTGTAAATGTCGCTACACCCATTTTATAGATGAATAATGGGAGACATGGACAGAGTAGCATTGGTGGCAGAGCTGGGATTAAATTTGAGTTTCTAATTTCTAGGCCTCTATTCAAACCTCTAGGCCACAGTTTCAGTCAGTGATTATTCAATATAACTGCAGTAGAATATTGATTAGAGTCATCAGGTGATATTTAAAGGTTTAACCCAGGACAAGCAGTTTATCCTCATGTGGTACCTCTATAATGGTGATTTGTTAATAGCAGGGAGAAAGGCTTGCCTGAAAAGAGCAAAGTGATGAGAGCAGTGTACACTGATCCACTCCGCACACCAGCTCCTAGTTATCATGGAGTGAAACAGCCTCAAGAATCAGCCGTTGGCCTTTCTGTGCTGCTGGCGCATGGAGAAGCTCCACTGTGCATCAGGGAACATATCCTGTTTCTCTGACTTCCTAGTTGGGGAGAGGAACCCCCCTTTGGATGCTCCACATTGGAACCTGTCCCTATGCCATTCTCCATTATAATATAGGCAGAAATTTTGCAGGGAGGAATGTAGATACAGATGCTGGTGCTATTTTCTAGTGCCTTGCTGCCCAGATCCCACCTGATTTGATTTATTCAACACCCATTTATTGAGTGCTTTCTGTGATCCTCAGTCCCTGCTGCCTTAGCTCAGGCTCCATAACAAAATACCACAGACAGGTGGCTTAAACAGCAGAACTTCTCACAGTGTTGGAGGCCAGAAGTCCAAGATTAAGTTTCCAGCTGATATGGTTTCTGGTGAGGGCTCTCTTTCTGACTCAATGGGCACTTTCTCATTATGTCCTCACTTTCCTCCATAATGTGTACAGAGAGAGAAACCACGTTTTCTGGTGCCTCTTCTTAAAAGGACACAAATCCTGTCTGACAGGGCCCCATCCTTATGACCTTATTTAATATTATTTCCTTAGAGGCCCCATCTCCAACTACAGCCACACTGGGGGTTAGGGTTTGCACATATGAATCTGGAGGGGACACAAACAGTCTATAACATCTGCCATGGGTGTTCAGAGAAGGAAGAGTCCCCATGGACAGTAAGACATCATGGGTAATGTGAGATTTGAATAGTCTTTAATGACTGGCTGAGTTTGGAATAGATGGAAAGAAGAAGGGAGGCAACTGTAGGAAGGGAAAGTAGGTACAGCAGAAACGTAGAATATGGTGTGTCCAAGGGACAGGGAGTTATGTAAATACATTGTCTGGAGCTGAAGGATTGTGTCTCAGAAAGTCTGGAATAAAGATAAAAACATATGTTGCAGCCTCATGGTGAAGGGCTTTGAAGTCCTACAGGTAGTCTGGACCTGACCTCAACAGGTCACAAGGATCAATAGCTGATATAGAACACAGGAACAGCAGAACAAAAGAGAGATTTTAAGAAGAGTCCCCTGACGGGGTGAGTAGAAGGTACAGGTGCTGTGGTCTGTCTTGGAGCAGCTTTTTCAGTCATAGGGGCCTGCCTCTTGTGTTCACCTCTGCCATCTGTTGATACAAAGAACCGAGATAGTACTGCATGTTGGAAGACTTACTGCTGGTGTCACAGATGCCATTTCCTATTTTCAGAGTGGTCGTCATCCAGCCAGGCCTCCTAATAAAAATCATAAATGTCATACTAGGCCATATCCTCATTTCCTAACATTTTGTAAGTTTGTATAATTGTATTCTAAGAATAAACCTCAGAAGGTAAGGATTGGTCCCAAAGCACTCCCTCCCATTTTTAATAGCCCATTATGAATCTCTTACCTGTGACTACTTAAATTCTTTTATTTCCCCTGTTCAGCCATATTGCTTCTGAGCAATGATGCTCCTTTACTTAAAATTTTCGTCCTCACTTCTTATACTTTACTCCATTTATACTTAATTTCCCTCTTTTCTCTTCAGAGAGAGAGGCAGTAAAAAATAGTTTCTCAAATTGTGGCCCTAGGACCAACTGCATCAGAATCACCTGGGGTGTTTGTATAAATGCAGATTCCTGGGTCATACCACAGAGCTGTAGAATCAATCCCTGGAGGTGAGGGCCGCAAATCTGCATCTTTAACAAGGTAATTCTTAGACATGTTGAAGTTTGATAACAATTGGCATAATATATTAGAGCATAGGCTTTGAAGTCACTCAGACCTGGATTTGAATCCTGCTTTCACCACTTATTAGCTGTGTCATCTGGGACAAGTTACTTGAGCTCTGCTTCTTAGTTTCCTCATCTATAAACTGAGAGACAGAATAATGTATCTGTTTAGAGCACAGACTAGAGCTGAAGTGCTGGGTTTGAATCTCAGCTCCACCAGGTATAAGCTGTGTTACCTGAGGCAAATAACCACTCTGGGCTTAATATTTCTTCATTTGTAAAACAGAGATAATAACCTTGTATGACTTAAAAGAATTAATGTTAAGTGTTAAACAGGAGAGGAGGGGAAGGGATTTTTATACCCCTAGGGTATATTTGGCAATGTCTGGAGACTATTTGGTTGTTACAACTGGGGAAGCAGGGAGTAATTCCAACACCTATTGGATAGAAGGTAAGAGACGTTAGTGTGATTCTACTACGCACAGGACAGCCCTCCACGACAATTATCTGGTCCAAAATGTCAATAGTGCCACTGTTGAGAGACGTGGCTTAGAACAGGGACATAATAAGCACTGTGTAAGTTTTGGCTACTATTATCATTTGCTATTATGGGAATAACAACCCTTACTCAGAGTATTATTGTTAGGAGATATATATTTAAGCACACAGTACCTAGCAGTCAGCAGATGTGGAGGTAGTGGTGGTGATTATTATTAGGAAGCCAAACATCTATAAACACAGTCTTTCTATACCAGAGCAGTTCCCATGTAAAGAAATCCTTTTGCAATGTAAACAGTGACTTCGTTTAGAATTTTTCAAAAGAATGTATCTGTAATCATTAATACCCCACATTTCAATAATAGCTTTTTTCTTTTCAAAACACTTTTACTTCTTCATCTTCATAATCAAGCATTTATTCTTGAATCTTTACAATGCACCAGGCTTACCTAATCTTATCAGTGTGGTGGAAAGAACACAGATGTTAGAGTTGCATAGTATCGAATTCAGATCCTGACTCTGTCACCTAAGTACACACATAACCGTAGACAATTCATTTCACTTTTTTCCGCCATCTTCTCCTCATTTCACTTTTTTTCAGTCTTGGTTTCCCCATCTGTAAAGTGAGAATAATAGCCTTTACCTCTTGAAGTATTTTTGTGAGTTAAACAGAATAGTGTGCAGCTTGTGCAGTGTAGAGTAGGAATAGGTCCTGAGCAGTGTTGGTTCCTGTTCCCTCCCTATATCCATTCCTTCAGGGAGCCTGCCATGTTCTGGAGAGTTTAGTATACATAATCATCTCACTCCCCCGACTCAAAGGGCAAACGGGCAGTTGAGGGAGATAAGAGCACATTGGGGAAAGGTGCAGTGACTCACTTCTCCAGAGCTTCTGGGCATGTGGGAAAAGTCCAGGACCCGAAAATGACTGTTCCATATTGTCCTTAGGTTAGTCCTGTTAGAGAGGCCTGTTGATATTTTCTTCTCATACCTTGCCTTTCCAGGAAATAAACATCAATATCTGACCCCATTCTTTAGAAGTGAGCTAAGGCCAAATGGTGACGCTGAGAATCTCCTTCCACACCTCTGTTATTGAGAAAAGCAGCCCTATTTTATTGCTCTTTTCCAAGAGTAATTTATCTTTTCTGTTAATTTGTACAGATGCCATTCTGAATTTTTATTTCATAGGATTTTAAAACTAATTAGTATTATGAAGGTGACAGTGACTTACGGTGGCCTGTGTTTTTATCTACCTTGCTGTCTTGCAATCTAGTGCCTTGAAGACACTTTTAAATTGCTAAAGAAAAAATTTGTTAAAGAAAAATAATACATTTGTTAAAGAAAAAAAAATTGAAAGTGTGCAGTATCTGGAAATTAGAGTCTATTCAAGACCTTGCACATGGCTGCTAGTCTTCCCCATCCCAAGACCTAGCCACTTCATTCACACCAGGAAGAGCTACCTTTGTCTGACCAGACTGTGTTAGACGTATTAGCAAGAACTCATCAGATCTCAGTTAAAGGTTAATCTCAGTCCAGATTAAGAAGTTTGAAGTTTTCAGTTAAAGACTACAGATGGCTTAGTGGAAAATTGGAGACACTTAGATACTGATCAATGGACACAACATTTTTCTACATGAGAATGCCAGTAATTGGAAAGTGTATCGAAATCAAGTAGATGACCTGGAAACTAAGATAGGATTAAGAAATGTCATATTGGTGGGAGGTCCTAGAGGTAGAGAGACAGAAGGAAATGGAGTTTTTCCCCCTTTCAGTAGATAAACAGTGTGGGATTCGATAACTTTGATCTTTCCTCCTCGTGTTGATTCACATCCCATTTCTGCAAAGGTCCATCATCCCCAGCAACTCCAGAAATAAGCAGCTTTGGAAACCAGTAATAAAACCATGAAATGCTGTTTCTGATTGCTTTGATCTGATCTTTAGGGGTAAAAGGAGGTTTTAAAAATCACGCATTTGCTTATTGGCTGACCTGGACAACTAAAGATAGATACAGCTGCTGAAGAGAGCCGGCAAATGAGAATTTAGGATACCATTTGCCCCAAGAGGCAGATGGTCTCTATAGAAGCCTGATTTCATTTACTGTCCCTTCTGAAGCTGAATAAAGGTGGTTGAATTTGAAGAAAAAGTTGAACTGAAATTGTGGAAGTACTTGGATACATAAAGGCCTTTAATCCTTTCTAATGTGGCATTTGATTTGCCTTTTTAAAAAGTATATTCAAACATTAACAGAATTTCTACCAAAATCTGTCTTGAATGAATTTGCCAGGGGGAAATAAAAAAGGATTATTTCTTTTGATGGTGTAATGATTAATCCTACCACCTGGGTAAGCCAAGTGAGCTTCCTGCAGGAGATTGCTTCTGCGGCTTTGAATTATGTATGAATATTGCAGACTGTTGAGATATAAACTTACCAGGGGATTCATTTGTATTACAGACAAATCTGTAACAATGTTACCATTTCCTTTGAATACCTTAAGTTCATCCTCCATGTTCAGAAAATGAGATGTGTCTTTGTGGAGATAGCGACGTGATTTTTTTGTGTCAGGTCAGACACTACCAAATCTCAATTAAAAACTGGTCATTAATGAAAAGTTGGTCAAAGAGTTTGAGGTAAAAAGAAATGTGTGTTATCTCCCATTCTGAAAGCAGAACAAATGCTGAGAGTCCAGGAGAAGAGCAGACAAAGTCAGGGTTTGACCCAGCCTGATGATCAAGGACCTAGATGTCAATGCCGTAGTTATTACAGATATCCTACATTGCATTACAGAACTAAGGATTGTTTCAACATGAATTTAAATAGCAGGAATAGAAAAGCCATAACTTCCTCTCTGTGGGCCATTTATCAGTTAACAGTTCTGTTTTATAATAATGAATATCAACTTGTACTTATCCTGAAAAAAATCATTACCTTCATCATTATTTGCTACTTCAACACATGTGCTAAGATATATTGTATTAGAAATCCTAGTAGATTTCTTGTAATTTCATTTTAAAGAATTTTTTTTTAAACCATCTATCTCATGGACGAAATGGGAGAACTTTTCACTCTCTCCATTATCTCCCTCCTGGTGTTGTCATCTAGTTTGTACAGAAGATCAGAGTAATAGGGAAACATAATCTGGGTTCTCTGATTCCTGTTTTGGTGTTTTCTCCATTACATCAAACATTTCCCAATGAAAGGTCAGTGGTAAACCACTTTATTAGGAGATAAAGCCTGTATTTGGGAAGTATCATATTACTATTTGGGAGGATTTTCTGATTTTATATCTAAATATGAAACATTAAAAAACTCAATGGTCAAAAAAATTATATTCACTTATAAAATTAATATGCCTAAGATAAATTCATTATAGGATTTTACTTACTGGACAATTTGTCTGTTTATACGTATCACCTTCTCGTATTCACGTACTAAATCACCTTCTCTGATGCTGTTCTTGATTCTTTTTCATTTTTTAGTCACAGCATGTTACCACATCTAAGCTTGAACTCTCAAAACCTCTTCCTTTCCCCTTTCCTCTCTCTTTTACCATTTTAATCATACAAAGCGCTTTTCTTCCCTCAAGCATCGACATGACATATCATTGATGCATTTTTTAAAATTCTTCCTTTTAGACACTGCTGTCACTGTAAATGCAGGTTAAACATCTTAGTATCCATTTGCAAATCCATGTGATTTAACTTTCATCAACTCTTTTGCATAGTTCTTTATAGTTGACAGTTGTTTTAACTGGTGATTTAATATACCAGTGCACTTATTTAAAATGTGCTTGTGAAAACTGACCTTTGTAGAGAATATAGGTTGTGCTGCCCTGGTCCTCAAAGAGTTAATAAAACTAGCTTTCACTTTGCTTAGTTTCCCAAAGGTAATTTGGCTTATTTCCCAGACCAAACCCCTCAGGTAAAGGTCAAGGTGCAGTGGGTTATATTAAGGTACAGAATTCGAGCCTCTTATATCTTGCCCAACTTGTAGTCCTCCAGAACTCAGTGGGAGCTATGGTTCATCAGAGCTTCAGAACATGATTAACAGACTGAAGAAGGCCCTGTAGAATTTTCTTTAATGGGGAATTGTATGAGTGAGTACAGTGGGTGAGTCTTTAATGTTTCTTGCTTTTTAGCATCCATATTTTGTTTTGAGAACCCCTTAAGAGTACAGAGCTATGTTTCATGTATGTGGGAACAGGCCCAGGGAATTCCTCACTGGTTAATAGCAGCAACTCTTTCTTGTAGTTTTTACAGTAGGCTTAATATAAATAGCCCATTCCTTGGGAGGAAAACAGACAAGCGAGGGTGGAGTCATGGTTTCTGAACCCACCTTCACCAATCATTTTTGACAAATGGAAAAGAGAGCTTCCTTTTAGTAATAACGATGAGATTGGGGGAAGTAAGAGAAAAGGCAAGAGCAAGGCTGCAGAGATTAGGAGCCTAAAAACACGTTTTTAGAAACCTCTCAAGTTGACTCGAGAATAAGAAGAGAGCGTCTGGATGTTTAATGTTTTTCCTGTCAAAGGGGGATGATGTTTTTTAATCACTTTATATTTATTGCTTTGAAATTTAAAATGGTTTATATTAACTTTTGCCCAGCAAAGATCATTTTTCCCTCTCCTGAAGCATGTTGATAACTTCTCAGTGACACTAAGTGGCATCTGAGAGTGTCTCAGAAGTGTCACTTTGCTTTTCTTCGCTAATGTGTGGAAGTAGAGCCCTTTGTTACCTTGAATTTATGATGTTCCATATTATGAGAAACTAGCTTTGTTTTGGGTTGATAATCTAAGGCAGCCCATTAAGAAAAGGCAGCATGCTTTACCATGTGAGGCCTCCTTTACATAAACCACCCTGCTGACTGCCAGTGAACTGATCCCTTCCCACCTCACCCTATCCCCAAGAGCCAGATTCCATAATGGTACCTCCCACTCATTGCTTACTCTCAGTATAGAGAAACCTCTGGCTCTGCCAGCTTTGAAAGAATATTTTTGAAGTTGTATATCCAGGAGACTTCAAGGCTATTTTTCTGTTCTGGCATATGCATAATTTCCATAATGAAAAATTGATAAGAAAGTACTCCTCCTTCAGATCTACTCCCTCAAATCCACAGGTGATATATGTTCTGATGACACATGATCAAACAAAGTACCTCTTTTAAAGAAACTTGTAAATGTCACCATGACTCACTGCCACTTGAAAATCCAGAAATAACATGTCACAGTATATAAGATGTTTCCTTTCATCCTTTCTCTTTGCCCATTTAAAAAAAAAAAAAAAAAACAGGAAGAAAAGCTAACTGGTGAGTGTGTGACAGTCTAGGAATACTTTTAGTAGACCCAGAAACCATTAAAGGTGCCCGATTTTGAATTTGTTTCATTGAACCAGCCCTATGAGATTTTCTAACTAGGCCGGTTTTCCCACTAACATTTAATAATCATTCCACCCCCTTGTACTCTATAGCAACAGAATTGGAAGTTCAGGCAGAGTGGGATGTGGGGAAGACTGGAAGAGATAGCTATAAGCAAATGAGCAGGCAGCAGTGAAACAAGATCGGGAAACACAAAGCACTATGGATGACCATCCTCTGGTATGTGGCCAATGGGATGCTTCAGATGCATTTTAATAGATGAGATTAACTAGAGGTCAGAACTTTCTTTTCCATTTGCCTTGCCTGCTGCATGCATACAGGCAAAGGTTGATGCTTCACTGTGCTCCTAGCAACAAGGCTTCCAGGCCTCAGTTTACCTAAAATAATTGCTTTACTTCCTTTTTAAAATCTCAACTTTACTCCTGATCCTTTACTAAATAGTTTCATAAATACTTTAGTGTGTAGTAAATACTACACACTAAATGAAGTAAATACTGTAAAGTATTTCATATTTATTATAGTATTATAGCACAGTTCACCCTTTTTATTTGCGAGTTCCACATTTGCAGATTCAACCAACCATGGATTAAAAATATTAGGGGGAAAAAATTCCAGAAAGTTCCAAAAAGCAAAAATTGAATTCTCAGTGCACCGGCAACTGCTTACATAGCATTCACTTTGTATTTACAGCTATTTACATAGCATTTACATTGTATTGGGTATTATAAGTAATCTAGAGATGATTTAAAGTATATGAGAGGATGTGTGTAGGTTATATGCAAATGCTACAGCCATTTTATATAAGGGACTTGAGCATCTGTGGATTTTGGTATCCTTTGGGTGGTCCTAGAACCAGCCCCCTTCAGATACCAAGGGATGACTGTACTACAGTATGGTAAATATGCTAAATACTTTCTTAAATACTTTACTGTATTAGTCTTTAACTAGTTAAGCATTCAGTTCCCTCTACCCCTACTACCTAAAAAAAAAGTTCCACTCCTTACCTGTTATTCTCAAGCTTCCCTCTGAGCCTACTATAGCTTCTCTACCAAACTGAATTCTCAATATGTGTGAATCAAGTATGTATCAAGTATCCCAATATATATATGATAGAGGTATCCGCCTGCATGAAAGACTGCCTTATATTCAGACAAGTATGTTGGGGTTTATGACCCATTGCTGTGACTATAGGGCCAGTTATTTACATTTATGGCAATATGTGCCTTCCATAAACCTAAATTTTAGCAAAAACCTTTGAATGCCAGTGTGATGGTGGTCTGATTTGTTTCAGTCACGTGACCCATGAAGTGACAGAGGATTTTTCTCCTCGGGATCCAAGCACTGTTGTTGTGAAGCAAGATGGTGGGGGCTGTACTTCAGTCACACCGGCATTGCCGCTGCCTGAACTGGAAAGGGAAGAGGAAAAGGGAGACGTTTCAGGTCCTATGGACCCGAATCCCTGTAGTGCGACATACAGCAACTTAGGTAAGTGCAAATGTCACGTAAAGAGTATTTAAAGTTTGTCTTTTTATGTACCAGCCTAATGCTTATTTCCCTGGAAAGATGGTTTATATTGTTCCATGGGGCAAAAGTTGGAAATTGGAGTTATAAATTTTAACTCACATCAGAAAAAGTCCTGTATTTAATTTGTACTAGGCATATATTAAATACCTGTTACCATGAGTCCTGTGCCATGTGCTAGGATTCTGACATAGTCCCTGTCTTGAGAGACTCACCTGGAGGGAAAGAGATGAACTAGTTAATGATTTCATTATAATATGAGTGCAGTGATAGAGAATACACACGGAATTTTTTTGTTTTGATTTTTTGGCCGTGCCATGCAGCTAGAGGGATCCTAGTTCCCTGACCAGGGATTAAACCTGGGCCCGCAGAAGTGAAAGCTCAGAGTGCCAACTAATGGACTGCCAGGGAATTCCCCACACAGAATATTTTTATATTACACAGGGAAGGGTGTCAAAAGATGCCTTCCAGGGGACTTCCCTGACAGTCCAGTGGTTAAGACTCTGCACTGCCAACGCAGGGGGCGTGGGTTCAATCCCTGGTCAGGGAAACTAAGATCCTGCATGCTGCACAATGCAGCCACACACACAAAAAATTAATTAATTAAATAAAATTAAAAATTTTTTTTAAAAGAAAGAAAGATGCCTTCCTGGAGATAATTTCTGAACTTATTTAGCTGGTTAACAGAGGGAAAGAAGAGTAACAACATGAGCAAAGAAGAGGCAACACATGAGCAAAAAGTATGGAGATGCAAAATGGCTTGGTACGTGTGGATAACACAATCATTTAGTGTAGATGAGGTGTGCCCTGGAGAGTTAGACAAGATCATGCATTTCAGGCTAAAACCTTAGATTTTTTTTGCTGTTTGTGGTAGTGAACCACTAAAGGGTAAAGGGTTTTAAGCAGAGGAATGATATGATTAGATTTGTGTTTTAAGAACTTCCTTGGAAGTCCAGTGGTTAAGACTTCGCCTTCCAGGACCTCCCTATTGGCAGAGTGGTTAAGAATCCACCTGCCAATGCACGGGACACAGGTTCAAGCCCTGGTCCGGGAAGATCTCACATGCCACAGAACAACTAAGCTGGTGCACCACAGATACTGAGCCTGCGATCTAGAGCCCACGAGCCACAACTGCTGAAGCCTGCACACCTAGAGCCCGTGCTCCTCAACAAGCACCACAGTGAGAAGCCTGCTCACCACAACTAAGAGTAGCCCCTGCTCACTGCAACTAGAGAAAGCCCGCGAGCAGCAACCAAGACCCAATGCAGCCAAAAATAAATAAATAAATAAATAAATAAATAAATAAATAAATAAATAAATAAATAAATAAAAGACTTCACCTTCCAATGCAGGGGGGGTGTGGGTTCAATCCCTGTCAGGGAGCTAAGATCCCACATGCCTTGCAGCCAACAAACCAAAACATAAAACAGAAGCAATATTGTAATAAATTCAATATGGTCCACATCAAAAAAAAGAAAATCTAAAAAAAAATTTGTGTTTTAGAATGTCCACTGCAGGCTGCCATGTGAGGATGAATTAGAGGCAAATTATTTGGTAGCAGGAAATCTGGTAGTTGGATACTATTGCAGAACCACATAAAGGGATGAGAAAGAAAGGCCTCAACTAAGATAGTGGGGAAGGGGAACAGCGAACAGATTTAAGAGAGATTTGACAGGTAAAATGCCTCAGTGATTAATTGGATATGAATGATGTAAAGAATCTATAATAATAGGGAGGGTGGGGGGGAGGGAGACGCAAGAGGGAAGAGATATGGGAACATATGTATACGTATAACTGATTCACTTTGTTATAAAGCAGAAACTAACACACCATTGTAAAGCAATTATACTCCAATAAAGATGTTAAAAAAACAAAGAATCTATAATATATCCCAGATTTCTGGCTTGGAGCTAGCAGATTTGAGGAGGGAAGATCCCAGTATTGGAGGTGTTTAGGCAGAGCCTGAGGGATCATCTCTGAGAGATGCTGTGAAGGCAAATCCTGCACTACACAGACGGTTGAACTAAATTATCCCTAATATACTTACCAATGCAAAGATTATTCAATTTTGAAATCATCTTCACTCTTCTTCCTTGACTGCCCAGTGACTTCTGATCTCTCTCTCCCTTGAGTGTCACCGAGTTTCCTTCTGAAAAGCAAAGCTTGGGGCTGGACAAGGATTTCTTAGTGCTCTTCTCCCATGAAGTCAAGAGAGAGATGAGTAGCATGAGCTGGACTGCCACATGCGTAGCACTAGTAAGATTCTTATGGACCACTGACCAATCCTCACATCTGTCTGGAAGCCAGTGGCATATAATATCAAAGCATTCTTCTACCTAGTGTCTCACCTCCTTTCTTTTTCCTCTGTCAGGTTATTGTAAGGATGAATCATTCTAAGATCAGCTAGTGTACTTGGAAATAAGGGCATCCTTAAGAGGACCAAAAGGTTAGGTAAAACTATTGGTGAAATGCTCTACTATAAACTATTGGAGAAATGCTCTACTATGTCCTTTTGGGAAACTCAATCATAACAACCAACATGCAGTTGAAAATACATTCCATAAGGAGAAGACTTCCATTCTAAGTTCCTGAAGCCTTCTGTGATTTGTGGGTAGGGGAGAGTAAACTCTTGCAGTTTACCCAAGCAACCATCTTGGATACCATTTTCCAGTTGGAATAGATTTTATAGTTAAGTGGTTTATTGAACTTTTTCCATTCTTTTACATTTTATGAGACATATTATGAGATGAAAATTTTATTTTTTATTTTTTATTTACTATATGTCCTCAGATAGCAAATATATCAGGAATTATATTTCAGACATTCTTACTGCACTGAAATTTCTTTCATGACATCCTCAGTAAAATATATACAAATTTTTACTGATTGTATGTTATCTTATGGCATCTTTTCTTTAAAAATATGCATTTGCCCACATCAGTTAAAGTTAACTATTTTATCTTATTATCGTCTCAGTTATGTAGATTGTTAGAAAAAAATAAGCATTGCTTTCATGAATACACCAAGTGCCTTACATATATTAACTCATTTAATCCTCACAACAACCTTAGGAATTATTATCCCCATTTTTCAGATGAGGAAAGTACATCAGAGTGCCATGCCCAGAGTCACAGAACCTGTAAGAACTGAACCAAGGGGCTTCCCTGGTGGCGCAGTGGTTGAGCATCTGCCTGCTGATGCAGGGGACACGGGTTCGTGCCCCGGTCCGGGAAGATCCCACATGCCACGGAGCAGCTGGGTCCGTGAGCCATGGCCGCTGGGCTTGTGCGTCTGGAGCCTATGCTCTGCAACGGGAGAGGCCACAGCAGTGAGAGGCCCGTGTACTGCAAAAAAAAAAAAGAACTGAACCAAGATTGGAAACCAATTGGTCTATATTACTAGACTGTAATGATTGCAACCACTAAATTCTTAGAAGATACTGAAGGGCTGCAGCTCTCTCCCCTTTTTTTTTAAGTCATCTACTTTGAGACACAAAATTTAAGATTTTTTTTAAAAAGATTATGATTTCTTAGAGTACAAAAATACCAAGTTACAGATGCCCCATCAGAAAAATAGCTTTCTTTCTACCTATTGCTTTACTTTTAAAACTATGTGATACTCATAAAATATTGCCTAACTTTCCTAAAGTGCTTAAGTGGTGACAACTTGACTCCATAGGATACGATACATGGTTAGTTGCTTCTTTGGAAAGGTTTTACTATGTGAGTAAAATAATTACTGAGTAATAGATAGGGTTGGCTCCATCAGTTCTACAAACTGATAGGTGTTTTTTTGTTTGTTTTAATTTTTTGTTTTGTTGTTGTTATTTTTCCTAATGGAAGAAGTATTTCAGGTGGCATTTGGAACTTACCTTTTTTAATATTTTCAATAAATCATTTACATGAGGTTTTAAACTATCCCTTGGAGTAATTTCTTATAATTTAATGCCCTGGTAGCTTTAAAAAAAAATTGTGTTTTAAGACCAAAAGGAAACAAAACCTAATGTAATAGCTTCAGACCCTTTTAAATATTCTAGAACCATTCCACAAACACATGTTACATTTTTCTTTCCTAATTTCTTCTTCTTTTTTTAAAAAAATGAGTCAGAGGACGGATGGACTGATGGAAGAAACTGAAGGAGGGAAATTAAGGGTTACCATAATTTTTGCTGTGGAATTTTTTTCTGAAAATTGCACTGTGAAGTGGGCTTAGGAAGCAGTGTTATATAGTAGGAAAAGAACGTAGGTTTGGGGGATCAGACAGGTTTTGGTTTATATGACAGCTGTATCACTGCCCACCTACATGATTGTGGGTCAGTTATTTACCATCTCTGAGCTTCAGTTTCCTCATCTGACATGAGGGAATAGTAGCATCTGCTTTGTAGGGCTGATGGCAAAAGAAGTACTTGATACACAAAAGTGCTTAATAATTGTGAAGTTCCTTTATTTCTACACCAAAATATACTGTTGCTTTCTTTTTTCAATATGTTTGATGTGCTAGCCAGAAAAATGTAGCATAAAGCAGAAATAATTTTAAATGTTTATTAGAAATGTTGAATAAGCAGAGCAACAAAATCCAAGTCCAAAAAGTTGTTGGCTGCCTATACAACTGATGACTGAGAGAGGGAAACATGATAAGAGGAGACAAGACACCAAGGTGGCCAACAGGGACCAGAGGAGAGATAACAAATAACAGCGGAAGTACTGCAACAGACCCAGTCCCCCAAAGTCTGCTAGTTATAGCGAAACAAAGGGATGTGGTTTGCATTTGTTTTGTAGTTCCCACATTTCTTAGATAGTTCTGAAAACTAATAAGTCAAAAAAAAAAAAAAAAAACTAGATTGGAATAGACCTTGATTACTGTATGTCAGAATCTCCATTAGAGCTCTACCTTTGAGACAGCTTCCTTTCTCTGCTATGGTATAACAAGAGCTGTTGTGATTCAACCATTTCCACAAAAAGCTACTGACTTATGTGAACCATCCATTTGTTTTTCACCTTAGAGATCCCTCTCCAGGGTTAATTCAGCTGCCTTTTTTCTTGTCCTTAGCATAAATAAAGCAAACTTTATTTTGTTTATAACTGAATTAATTATAGATTTTAGAGCTACAGTATACAGTATGGTAGCCACTAGCCACATCTGGCTATTTAAATTTAAATTCATTAAAATGTAAATAAAAATTCAGTTCTTCAGTCTCACTAGCAACATTTCAAGTCCTCAATAGCCACATATGGCTAATAGCTACTGTATTCAACATGCAGACACAGAACATTTCTGTCATCACAGAAAGTTCTGTTGGACAGCACTGCTTTAAAGAATTGGTTATTTGGGGGATTTGTATTGTCTTCTGTGGGCACAAAAATCATTATTGGTTTTTATGTGCTTGACAACTGCTTACGAAGGTTGCCCCTTATAGAGTGATGGTTTTCCTCTGGGTGATGGTGATATGTGATCACTGAACAAACTCTATAACACTTTAATACACCCGAAACTGAATTTAGCTGGGTATCTGCCACCAAAATGATTTCCTAAAAAAGTGAAAGTTTTTTTAATCAGACCTTCAACATTTCCCCACATTTCTTATGTCTGTCTCAAAATGTCTAGAAGAAATATCGCTAGATTTTTATGTGGCACACCTGGCTACTTTATCAGCCTGCTGAAATCAGGATCTTGTAATGACTTCTACTCTGTTGGAAATTAGTTGGTGACTTTAGCTCTCCTTCACTCACTTTTTAACTGAGTACTCTAGACATTACTTTTTAGAAAGATCTATCTAGTCTCCCTTTACTGGACAGAATTTTGGCTTGTTCCTCTTCCTTTGTGCCTACAACCTAGCACGTTATCTAAAACACACAGAAAGTGCTGAGAACATGTTTGGATGAAGGTGCCAAAAATGACTTAGCATTTGACTATGTAAGTTTCAGGTTAGGGAAACTGAGCTCTCCTGAGGAAAGTTCATACAGGAAAATTTCAAGTCCTAGTTTGTTCCATTTATCAGCTGGCTTTTTTTTTCTAAAATGAGACGTAATCAGGGGCTTCCTAATTAAGGAATTATGTAAGCCATACCTCAGTTTCCTTTCCACGTGAAACTGTCCACATTTCTCATCTTACTTACCTAGAGCATCTCCTTAAGGCTGTAAGAAACACTGAAAGAAAACACCCGAAAGTCTTCTATCTCCAGAACTTCCTTTGGCAATGTATTGACCATCGGTGATAAATTTTAAAGAATAGATAAACTTAAAGGAATGTCATTACATTGCCAGCCTTGATGGTTGTAATTATGGAGTAATGTCATCATAAATGGAAGCTTTAAAAAAAATCATTCTGAAGAGTATATTACCATTCATTCATTTACTCAACAAATAATTATTGAGGAATAACAATTCTATGGGCCAGACATTATGCCACACAATGCAAAATTAACTATTTGAACCAAAGATGAAAGAATTGCACATTTTTAGATTATCTGGATGTTTTTTAAAATGTGAGAGTGACAGCTCTGAACATTTGTGCATTGTACTTCCTAAAAATGTAATTATCTCTATTTAAAAAGAAACTATAGACTGTGTTCCTATCTTTTAAGTTAGCTGCATTCACATTTAAAAATAGTTTCCCATGTACTGGAATTTGTTGGCAGAGTGCAATATTCAAATTACATAGATAACTTACCCCCAAATAAATAATCTCTGTTCTTGGAGAGGTTCTCATTAATGAGATCTTTAAAAATTGAGTCTGTCAGCTGCTACACCACTGACATTCTTTAAAGTGGTCCGTGTATCTCTTTATTTGAGGCTAAGCCTGAGCCTGAAGTGGTCTTAAAGCTTTGTTTTATCATTTGGCATGAAGTTGATGTCCCCTGTGATTTGCCAGTTGGTGCTTACATTTAACTGTGGTGGGACCTAGTACAGTAATAATGCCCAGATAGATTAGGACCCTTCCTCCTAAGTTGCTGATGCCCACTGCCAGGGGATGATACAGTGAGTGCTGGGGGCAGCCAAGGAGAGGCCTACTTATTTGACAAGGCTGGTGCACAGTGTGCTGTGTGGCATCTATATTTATAAACTCCAGTGCATCTTTCCCAGTTTGGTGATGATCATCTCTTCTGTTGTCCTCTCCCTTCCCGTTCTCATCTGTGTTACTTGTCATGAGACCTGGGAAAAGATTAAGGATTAATATTGAAATTACAATTTAAATAGAAAAATATATTCCATTTATTTTGGCTTTAACACTTTGTTGTTGAGTGCCAGCTATCTCCTGGGAACCAGGCTAGGCACTGGGAATACTAGTGCTATCTTCAAGGACTTCTGCTCTTTGGGAAAGACAGCCATGGGGGCTGGACTCATAGGAGCTCATGTGATAGTTGCTGTGATGCAGGTATTTAAAGGTTCAATAAAAGCCCCTGCCTGGAGGAGTCTAGGAGAGGGTCACTAAGTTTTCAAGGTTGAAAGAAGAGTAGTTGTCTGCCAGATTGACAAGCAAGGGAGAACATTCCAGGTAGAGGGAAGCGTATGTACAAAGGCCTGAAGCCTGATAGAAAAATGAATGTTCAGTCAACTACCAGTAATTAATTAAAGGTAGCTTAAGTGCAGAGTGAAAGAGGCAGAGTTGGCAAAATGGGGCAGAGTGGAAAAGCAAGGCCAGATCATAAATGGTATGTATGTATCACAATGAGTGTATCTTTTACCTATAGGAAATGGAGAGCCACTGAAGAATTTTGGATAGAGGGACATGATCAGGATTTTTTACAGATCATTCTGGAAGCTACCTACAAGAATGACTGGAAGCAGGGAGACTGACCAGGAGACCATGACATTCCTGTCTTACTGGAATAAAGAGCTAATTGTACTCATTAACATACTGCTTCTGTCTAAATGGGTTATCCTTAAATGCCTTTAATCCCTAGCACCCTAAGATTGTAGTGGTTGTCAGGTCTTAAGCAAACATTTGCTGTGATTTCTCCTGAGTGTGTCTTCAAATGATAGTGCCTTCCGGTAGATGTCTATAGCGATGTAATTGTTATTTTGAGTTTTTTACTGTATAATCATCTTTAAAATGTTGATCTTTAGAGATAATATTTTTCTTATTTCCTTTCTATTTATTATACCAATTGTTTAAGTTTTTAGAGCCTATATCAATAATCTTCCTTCCTGAGGAATTTTAAACACCTTTTTGCTTCTTTGAAGTAGTGTCATTAAATTATTCCCCTTTAATCCATCTTTCATCATTTGCTTTTCAGAATGTGATATAAGGTCTTATTTGTCAGTCTGAAGACATTTTTAAGTGAAGAGAAAGTATAAAGATAGAGTTTAGAAACTCAAAAAGAAAGGAAAGTAAAGATTGAGTGTGGTTTAGTCAAATATATTTGTCCAAAAGAACTTTTTAGTCTATAGCAAGGCAAGGTTTCGAACACAATCTATTTTTCTTTCTGTTTAGAGAGCTGGCATGCCACAAAAATGTAGAGTATGTGATGTTATATCAGGCCTGCTGAAAGCTGAGCTTAGTGTCTGGTCCCGGAGGCTTGAGAAGAATGTACAGGATTAAAAGTTTAAAATAAAAACAGCTAAGATACCAAGCTTTTAAAACATTGACCCAGATGATTGGAATTCAGTTAGGAGAACTTGTCTTTCTCAGAAGAAAATATTAAAAAACACAGGACGCTTTTAGACTTGGGCGAATGGCTTGACCTACTTGCATGGGCTGTAGAATGTTCATGGTTTCATTTGGAACGCAAACATTTCTTATTCCCATGTGGAAATCTTAGCTCCCAGGAGGTCATATCCCACTGTTTAGGGAGAGAAACGACTATTAATTATCTTTACCTCCTTGCTGCCTTGGCTGTCCATTTTCATTTTGGAATGATGACCAACTCTGCTGACACTCTGTCCTTCAGTCTAGCAGCTGTTTCCTGCACACTTGCTGCATTTCTCACACCGTGCCAGAAGTTCTGAGGAAATGTAAAAAATAAATAAATAAATAAAAACATACACACATTATAAAAGGCTAAAAATACTATCATAGAGTGAAAAGTGGTAAGAGAACACAGAGGAAGAAGGGTTGGCTCCCAGTTTGGAGGTGGGGAGTAGAGAGGAGGGAGGGCTTCAGTAGGGAAAGGGTTATTTGAGCTGGGCTTAGGACGGAACACCTTTACTAAGGCAGAGATGTAAAAATAAAAACACGGAGCATATTAAAAGAACAGGAATTGAGTGATTCTTTTGGGAGGGTTGATGAGAAATAGTGGTAGATAAGGCTGACAGCCTTGACCAACTTCCTGAGGAGTTTGGACTTTATTCAGCCTCTTCTACCTCCCCTGATAAGCACTAAAGAGCTGCTGCTGATGATAGACCTTGTCTCACCTGTCAGTTCTGAGGTCATTTAAAAGAAAAGAAAAGCACTTTTGGAATCCTCCATTCCTTCTGTGTCCATGACTGTTTTCGTTTGTTCTGATTTAGAAAAATGGAAAGAAAATGACCTTCCCATAAAGATTCTCCTAAGGTCCACATTGGAAGGAGTGAGAATAGGTTCGTGTTTCTAGTTTTTCTGTTCATTAATTCCTTTCTCCCTTCCATTTCCCCCTCAGCCAGACTCTTTGCTTTGTCCTGGCTGTACAAATGAGACAGGTCTCTGTACCTGTGGGGAATTCAGACAGGGACACAAGTCAAGTATTCTCAGTGCTTAGAGAGAAATGTTCACAGAATGTATCTGTGGTCCCAAGGAAGGAGAGGTCAGTTTCGCGAAGTGGAGTAAGAAACATTCCTCAGAGGCAGAATGTTTAAAGATGAGAGGAGAAGGAAATCATTCCTGGAAGAGGGTCAACATGAGCACAGACACAACATGAAGTAGCCAAGAGTGCTAGAGAAACCACAAGCAGTTTGGTAGCCCCAACTTATGACACAAGGGGAAATGCTATGAGAGAAACAGAACAACCAGGGCAAGGTTATAAAAGCCTTGCTTTCTGTGCTGAAGCAAAGAAAACTCCATCCTCGGGATCGAGTCCAAATTCTCAAGGAAAGAATTTTTGAAGTAGAGGAGTGCCATGATCAGCTTTGGTGTTTGAATAAAGTCTCTAATGGCTAGTGTGGTGAGGAAGGCAAAATTGGAGACAGTGGTAACAGGACACTGCCACAGTGGTCAGGACAGGAAGATAAGGTGCTGGTGCAGTTCACTACTTCTAACCTCTTCCACCGTCTGGGTCAGCAAATGGAAAATGAAGATTTGTTACAAAGCATATTTCTGTCATCTTGTAAATAAACTGTGCTTCTGACTTCTCACATTAGCTGAGGCAAAGTAGGGCTGGGGCAGTACTGGGAGGGAGGCCTCACCATCACAGGAAGAGTTCAGTAAATGCCAAGCCCCTACATCCTTCATATTGTTAAGAGCACAGAAAAATAGGATGATATGACTGAAAACTGAATTTATGGTGGTTTCTAAAAATGGATTGTTGATTTGCTTTATTTAGATATAATTTACGTACCATAAAATTCACCCTTTTTGAGTGTGCAATTCAGTGAGTTTTAGAATATTAACAGAATTTTACAACCACTACGAGTATCTAATTCCAGAACATTTTCATCACCCCAAACAGAAACCCATTAACAATCACTCTGTTTCCATTCTCCCTTCCCCCGAGCCATAGCAACCACTAATCTACTGTCTGTCTCTATGAATTTGTGTATTTCTAGACATTTCATATAAGTGCAATCATATGATATGTGGTTTTTATTACTGGCTTCTCTCACTTAGCGTAATGTTTCCAAGGTTCATACAGGTTGTAGCACATATCAGTACTTCATTTCTTTTTATGGCTGAATAATATTCCATTGTGTGGCTATGCTACACTTTGTTTATCCATTCATCATCAGTTGATGGACGTTTGAGTTGTTTCCACTTTTGGGCTCTTATCTTGTACTTCTACTCAAGTGTTGCTGTGAACATTTGAGTACAAGTTTTTGTGTGAACATATGTTTTCATTTCTCTCAGATATATTCCAAGGATTAGAAATGCTGGGTCATGTGGTAACTATGTGTTTTATTTTTTGAGTAACTACCAAAATGTTTTCCAAGGTGGTGGCACCATTTTAGATTCCCACTAGCAATGTATGAGGGTTTAAATTTCTCCATATCTTTACTAGTACTTGCTCATCTATTTAATTAAAGCCAGCTTTGTGGATGTGAAGTGATGTCTTGTGGTTTTAGTTTGCATTTACCCTAGTGAGAAATACTGAGCATCTTTACATGTGCTTATTGGCCGTTTGTATATCTTCTTTGGAGAAATGTCTATGCAAATCCTTTACCCACTTTTAATGGGTTATTTATATTTTCATTGTAATAGTTATTTATAAATTCTAGATACAAGTCTCTTATCAGATATATAATTTACATATATTCTCTCCCATTCTAAGGGCTGTCTTTTCACTTTCTTGAAGTTAACCTTTGAAGCACAAAAGTTTTTCATTTTTATGAATTCCAGTGTATTTATTTTTTTCTCTTGTTGCTTTTCTTTTGTTGCTTTAGGTGTTATATTTAAGTAATCATTGCCTGACCCAAGGTCGAAAAAATTTATTCCTATGTTTTCTTCCAGGAGTTTTATAGATTTAGCTCTTAACATTTAGATCTTTCATACATTTTGAGTTAATTTTTGTGTGTACTATGACACAGCGGTTCAACTTCATTCTTTTGCATGTGGATATCAAGTTGTCCCAGCACCATTTGTTGAAAAGACTTCTCTTTCCCCATTGAATTGTCTTGGCATCCTTGTTGAAAATCAGTTGACGATAAATATGAGTTTATTTCTGGACTCTCAATTCTATTCCATTCATTTGTATTTCTATTCTTATGCCAGTACCCCACAGTCTTGATTACTGTAGTTGTGAAGTAAGTTTTGAAGTCGGGAAATGTGGGTTCTTCAACTGTTCTCTTTTTCAAGATTTGGGCAGGGAGGCCTACTCTTGATCCTTTGTGTTTCCATATGAATTTTAGGATCATCCTGTCAATTTCTGCAAGAAGGCCAGCTGGGATTTTGATGGGGATTACATTAAATTTTTAGATCAATTTGGGGAATATTTCCATCTGAATATATTAAGTCTAATCCATGAACATAAGATGTCTTTTCATTTATTTAGATCTTTAATGTCCTTCATCAGTGTTTGGTACTTTTCCATGTACAAGTCTTACACTTAATTTCCTAATTTTTTCCTAAATACTTTATTCTTTTTGATGATATTGTAAATGGAATTGTTTTCTTAATTTAACTTTTGGATTATTCATTGCCAGTGTATAGAAATACAATTGATTTTTTTCCACATCTTTATTGGAATATAATTGCTTTACAATGTTGTGTTAATTTCCACTGTACAACAAAGTGAATCCGCTATATGTATACATATCTCCCCATATCCCTCCCTCTTGAACCTCCCTCCCACCCTCCCTATCCCACCCCTCTAGGTCGTCACAAAGCATTGAGTTGATCTCCCTGTGCTATGCAGAAGCTTCCCACTAGCCATCCATTTTACATTCAGTAGTGTATATATGTCAGTGTTACTCTCTCACTTTGCCCCAGGTTCCCCTTCCGCACCTGTGTCCTCAAGTCCGTTCTCTATGTCTCCGTCTTTATTCCTGCCCTGCCACTAGGTTCATCAGTAGGGTTTTTTTTGACTCCATACATATGCGTTAGCATGTGGTATTTGTTTTTCTCTTTCTGACTTACTTCACTCTGTATGACAGACTCTAGGTCCATCCACCTCACTACAAATAACTCAGTTTCGCTCCTTTTTATGGCTGAGTAATACTCCATTGTATATATGTGCCACATCTTCTTTATCCATTCATCTGTCTATGGACACTTAGGTTGCTTCCATGTCCTGGCTATTGTAAATAGTGCTGCAATGAACATTGTGGTACATGTCTCTTTTTGAATTATGGTTTTCTCAGGGTAGATGCCCAGTAGTGGGATTGCTGGGTCATATGGTAATTCTGTTTTTAGTTTTTTAAGGAACCTCCATACTGTTCTCCATAGTAGCTGTATCAATTTATATTCCCACCAACAGTTCAGGAGGGTTCCCTTTTCTCCACACCCTCTCCATTTATTGTTTCTGGATTTTTTGATGATGGCCATTCTGACTGGTGTGAGGTGATACCTCATTGTGGTTTTGATTTGCATTTCTCTAATGATTGAGCATCTTTTCATGTGTTTGCTGGCCATCTGTACATCTTCTTTGGAGAAATGTCTATTTAGGTTACAATTGATTTTTTATATTGATCTTATATCCTACAATCTTGCTGAACTGGTATATTAGTTCTAATAGTTTTTTTGTGGATTCCTTAGCCTTTCCTATATACAAGATTATGTCACCTGTGAATAGAGATAATTTTACCTCTTTTCCAATCTGCATGTTTTTATTTCTTTTCCTTTCATGATTTCCCTGGCTAGATCCTCCAGTACAATGTAGACTAGAAGTGACAAGAATGGAAATCATTGTCTTGTTCCTGATCTTCGTGGGGAAAAATCTAGTCTTTTGCCATTAAGTATGATTTAGCTCTTGGTTTTTCATAAGTGACCTTTATCAGGATTAGGATGATCCCTTTTTTTCCCAGTTTGTTCAGTGTTTTTGTTATGAAAAGTATTGGATTTTCTGAAATGCTTTTCTGCATCTGTTGAGCTGACCATGTGAGGTTTTTTCACTCTTTATTTTGTTTACATGGTGTATTACATTGATTGATTTTCAGATGTTAAACCAACCTTGCATTCCTGGGATAAATCCAAATTTGTTGTGATGTGTGATCCTTTTCATATGTTGCTGGATTCAGTTTGCTAGTATTTTGTGAGGATTTTTGTGCCTAGTAATAAGGGATATTAGTCTATAGTTTTCTTGTAATGTCTTTCTCTTGTTTTGATATATAGGTAATATTGGCCTGTCATAGGTTTCAATTTGGTAAGTGTTCCCTCCCTTTCTATGTTTTGGAAGAATTGGTGAATGATTGGTTTTAATACTTCTTTAAATGTTTGGTAGAATTCATCAACGAAGCCATATGGTCCTGGACTTTTCTTTGTGGGGATTTTGTAAATTATTAATTCAGTATCTTTACTTGTTACAGGTACCTATCCAGTTTTGCCTCTTTTAGCCCTAAATATTTATTCCTTTAGTCATTCAAGAAATATTTATTGATCATCAATTATATACAGGCCCTGATTTTTGACATAGAGGGTACAGCAATTAGTAAAACGAAAGTCCTGGCCCTCTTAGAGTTTAGCATTCTCATACTCTCTCTCTGTCTCATTCTCATGCTGTCTATATGTATTGATATTTCTTATTTATATATAATGTAGCTCTGTTCCTTGTAAAAGAATTTTGCTACATGCTGTTGATGTAGAAAGGGCATCCTTAGGTTTGCTAATATATTGTCATAGTTTGTGTAAACTCTTGGGTGTTCTTGAAGAGAGTTGCATATGTGGGAAATGGAGTATATTGTTGTTACAATCACAGTTTATATGGTGCTCCCCCTTGGCATTGCTACAAGGACATGATTTTTAATAAAACAAACCACCATCTTTATTCATTATCATCCTCAAGACCATCTGATGCCTTCTGTTCTGTCTAATCATCAGTAGGAGCATAGTTTCCTAGGGCTGCTATAACAAAGTACCACAAAGTGGGTGACTTAAAACAAGAGAAATTTATTCTCCTGTAGTTCTGGCAGCTTGGAGGCGAATTAAGGTGTTAGCAAGGTCACATTCCCTCCGAGATTCTAGGTAGAATCCTTCCTTATTTCTTCCTAGCATCTGGTGGTGGCTGTCAATCCTTAGCATCCCAGGCTTGCAACTGCATTACTGCAGTTTCTGCCTCTGTCATCACATGGTGTTCTCCCTGTGTGTCTGTCTTTATATCACATTTTCCCCTTCTTATAAGGACACCAGCCATATTGGATTGAGGCCTACCCTAATGACCTCATCTTAACTTGATTACCTCTACAAAGACTCTGTTTCTGAATAAGGTCACATTCACAGGTACCAGAGGTTAGGACTTCAGTATATTTTGGGAGAGAGGACATAATTCCACCCATAACAGAGCATTATGCTCTAACTCTGAAATATTGAGTGGAGATTTCATTTTAATAACATTACTGATTTTAATAGCTTTTATTAAACTTTCATGGTATATTTCTCTATCTTTAAAAAAATAATGCTCCTTCCCCATTATACAATAAGTCCTGAAGGTGTCATTGATCACATACTTATGCATTTTATCTTCTTCTAAGCATAAATTCTAGAAAGGAAACAAAGATGACTGGTCCTGTAACTAGGGCTTGTTGTAAGAGAATTTCAAAAGTAGCATCTCTCAAATCACAGTTTATATGCCCCCCAAAATAAAACAGAACCATGTAAGAGTTTGTGAATGATGTTTGAAACAGCAGTTGACTGCTCATATACATGGTTCCCCTTACCACAATCTCAGGGATCTTATACATAGACCAGTTTAAGTGGTGCTGGAATCCATCTCTGTTGTGAAGTGAAATAACATGGTTTATGAAATTGTATTCATATGTATTGGATGGAGAATGAAAAGTGCTGTATACAATACAATGTAGCTTTGGAACAAAGTTAAAAGAATAGAATAGTATCTTCTGAGCACCAGTCTAGCGGTCTCATTTGCTAATCCCAATTGTTTTTAATAATGCTCCCAAGTAATTTTTTTTTATCCACAAATACTATCATCTCTGTTCTGTCACAGTACAGTTATTTGAGTGTCTGTCACTCGTTAGTACTCTAGAGTGGGGAATACAGCACTCTTGGGGCCAGGAGTGGAGAATATGAATTCCTTCTTGAAAACAAAGCCCATTGCCCTGTTCCTATGGCAAAGAAATATGGAGACATTGTTCACATTTGTTGCTTCCATCAAGTCTCGAACTCTTACCTTTAAATTTAGCTATTTGTTCTTTGTTTTCTTTTACCATTTTTGGACTAAAGCATTGACTTCTTGTGGCCACCTCCCTTATTTCTGCTTAAGTTTCAGTTATGTAACAAGAATGGAAACTTTACTTAATTATTCTTTTTTTTCCCTTTCTTTCTTTATTTTAAAACAATACAGGGCAATCTAGAGCAGCCATGATACCTCCCAAGCATCCACGGCAGCCTAAGGGAGCTTTGGATGATGCCATTGCCTTTGGTGGGAAAACAGACCAAGAAGCACCTAATGCTTCTCAACCTACACCACCCCCACTGCCAAAGAAAATGATCATAAGAGCCAATACAGAGCCAATCTCCAAAGACCTCCAGAAATCCCTGGAAACTACTCTTTGTGTCATGGCTAATCCCACCTATGATATTGACCCAAACTGGGATGCCAGCAGTGCTGGCTCTTCAATCAGTTATGAACTCAAGGGACTGGACATTGAGTCTTATGACTCCTTGGAGAGACCTTTGCACAAGGAGAGACCTGTGCCCTCAGCAGCAAACAGCATCTCCAGCTTAACCACTCTCAGTATTAAGGATAGATTTTCCAATAGCACAGAGTCCCTGTCCAGCCGGCGTGGTCCCTCTTGTAGACAGGGCCGGAGTATCCAGAAGCCACAGAGACAAGCACTTTATCGAGGACTTGAGAATCGTGAAGAAGTAGTGGGTAAAATCCGAAGCCTTCATACAGATGCCTTGAAGAAACTGGCTATTAAATGTGAAGACCTCTTCATGGCTGGGCAGAAAGACCAGCTCCGTTTTGGGGTAGACAGCTGGTCAGACTTCAGGCTAACCAGTGACAAGCCATGTTGTGAGGCAGGCGATGCAGTTTACTACACAGCTTCATATGCAAAAGATCCACTTAATAACTATGCAGTCAAGGTAAGAAAATTTTATAAATCTGATTTTAATCTTCTCCAACACACTGTTATTGAGATGGGTCTGGTTTTATTTTTTTTTTCTTCATTCCTCCATTCAGCAAAAACTTATTGAGCATCTACCTTACACCAGATATTGTAGTAGAAGAGAGGTTAACTTATTATCTAGAGGAGAAAACAGATATGTAAAGAGACAGACATAGCACAGTATACTGAATGATAAGATAGAAGTAAACAGAATTCTGTGGGAGCTTAGAAGGACCTTAACCCAGACTCTCAATGCCAGAGAATTCTTCTTGAAGTAGGTGATACTTGAGCTGTGATTGTTTGCAAAGATTTCCTGTACAAATGAGGTCTGTTATGTGCCTTCCACTCTATACTTCTGTCTTTATCCTCTAGCAAATAAGAGACCCTTGTCTATCCCTGCTTTCTAACTCCTCTGCTTCCTGGAGAAACATTTTTATAGAGGAAGGTAAACAATATTTGTTGATGTACCAGGAACTTTTTAGTGTTATATAACTTAATCTTCACCTAGACTTCATGGGGTTAAAATCTTTTTATCCATTTGACAGATGAGGAGAATAAAGCTTAGGGTCACACAGC
Source organism: Kogia breviceps (assembly GCF_026419965.1). Lineage (NCBI taxonomy): Eukaryota > Metazoa > Chordata > Mammalia > Artiodactyla > Physeteridae > Kogia > Kogia breviceps. The sequence continues at coordinate 103,523,520 of NC_081312.1, forward strand.
TAGCAATTAGTAGAGCTAGGATTTAAACACAGATCTCTCTGACTTCATAGCCTACATTTTGTCTGTTATGTCACATATTAACTCCTTAAATGTATATCACCCATACCAGACAACCCACTTCTTTAAGAACGCTAAAACTCTTAAAATCAAGAATTCTTGAGCAATTACATTCACTGTAACAGTAAGCCATAGGCTTCATCAATGTAATAAATAAAGCATGGACTTTGAAGTCCAAAAAATCTGGGTTCAAATCCTGACTCTGCCACTTAGTAGCTCTGTTACAAGTTGCTATTCTAAGTCTCAGTTTCCTCAGCTTTAGAAAGGAATAATAATGGTACCCATCTTATGGGGCCATTTGGCTAAAAGAGAACAAAATGCCCCTGGTATTCACTTCTTTCACTATCCCTTAGCTTCTTCCCTAGATTATTTTAGGAGAACAACAATCTTTTGAGCCTCAGTTTCCTCCTCTTTCAGATGTTTACAGCAATGATCCATCTACTTTGTGGGATTGAGGTTAGGGTCAAGTAAGATAATGCATGTGAAAGAGTTTCTAAAAACATAAAGCTCTGTGTAACTTAAGGTAGTGTTCTCCCTTCCCATAGTCCCTTTTTACTGATTCTGTTCACTGGTTCAAAACTAATTAACATATCTAAAGGACTTGTACGTGTTAATTTGGCTTAGAAAGACCAGATGGTGTCTTAGTACATTAATGGATAAGGTAAATGATTGGTCTTGCCTGTCTATCAAGACAGAATATATATTTGCACCAGACCTTCAGCTGGCTGCTCCCTGCATTTTCAGCACCTAAGCCACTTCACTCTCTGGTGACACTCACAGAGTGACCCTGTGCCCCAGCCCACACTTTTTAAATTAAACTGAGGGGTAAACTGCAGAGAGAGGATCTAGATTCGAGTTAATACACTACTGTTGAGTCTAAAAAGGCATTTTGAGATTCTGTGTAGCATTCAAGAGCTGTTATACCGGTTGGAGTTATGGGGCCTCATCTATCTTGGGCCTGTATTGCTACAAGATCGCCAATGCAAGCAAGATGAGTACCTATTTCAGAAAGGGACATTGAACTATCTGTTGTTCAAAACAACTAAGAAGTAGGGCTTGACTAACTTTATGTATTATTGCTGTGCAATCTTGTCTCTTTCCCAAATCAATGGTTTGGTATTGATTTCTTTGCTTGTAATGATGCAAAAGCAATCTCCAAAGAACAGGTGGCAAGTAGTTATATACTGAGAGTTGTTGGCAGGTTTGGGAAAGGATGTTTTGCACTAAATGGTGACTATAAATGTCTCTTTGAAGACCCTCTAGGCATTTGTAGAAGGATCCAGTTGATAGTACAACCTTAAAGGAATAAACTACTAGCACACTGTGAACCCTACCTTTGCAGAGATAAGCAAACAAGACCAGCAGTTGGCTCACACAAGCAACTTTTTACTGTTTGTCTTCTTAAAATATTCCTTTCCATACTAATGGAATTTAGAGTAGCTTAACAGGTATGACTGTCTTTCTCTCTCTCTTTTTTTTTTAAATTGAAGTATAGTTGACTTACAATGTTGTGTTATTTCTGCTGTACAACAAGGTGACTCAGTTATACATATATATATATATATATATATATATATATATATATATATACATTCTTTTTTTATATTCTTTTCCATTATGATTTATCCCAGGACATTGAATATAGTTCCCTATGCTATACAGTAGGACCTTGTTGTCCATCCATTCTATATGTAATAGTTTGCATCTACTAACCCCCAACTCCCAGTCCATCCCTCCCTCCCCCTACCCACATCCCACACCCCACACCCTGCACCCCCTGCCAACTCCACAATCACAGTTTGTTCTCTATGTCTGTTGAAGAGACTAAAGGGTCTTTTAAAATGTTACAAAAAGGGCTTCTCTGGTGGCACAGTGGTTGGGAGTCTGCCTGCCGATGCAGGGGACGCAGGTTCGTGTTCCTGTCCGGGTAGATCCCACATGCCGCAGAGCGGCTAGGCCTGTGAGCCATGGCCACTGAGCCTGCGCGTCTGGAGCCTGTGCTCCGCAACGGGAGAGGCCACAACAGTGAGAGGCCCATGTACCGCAAAAAAAAAAAAAAAAAAAAAAAAAAAAAAAGTTACAAAAGGAAGTTGGTGCTAGAATTTAACAATTTGAAAACCAAAGGATACTACCCCTTAAATACAAGTGCACTGCAGTGATAGGGTACTAAGATCTTAACTTTGGGTGTTGTCTTAGCCGTAACAAAATACTAAGACTGGGGCTTCCCTGGTGGCGCAGTGGTTGAGAGTCCGCCTGCCGATGCAGGGGACACGGGTTCGTGCCCTGGTCCGGGAAGATCCCACGTGACGCGGAGCGGCTGGGCCCGTGAGCCATGGCCGCTGAGCCTGCGCGTCCGGAGCCTGTGCTCCGCAACTGGAGAGGCCCGTGTACCGCAAAAAAAAAAAAAACAAAAAACTAAGACTGGATGGCTTAAACAACATAAACTTATTTTCTCACAGTTCTGAATGCTGGAAAGTCCAAGATCAAGGTTCCAGCTGATTTAGTTTCTAGTCAGGGCTCTCTTTCTGCCTTGCGGGTGACTGCCTTCTTCCTAAGTCCTCACATGGCTGAAAGGGTGGGGGCTGTCTAGTATCTCTTATGAGGACACTAATCCATATCAAGGCCCCACCCTTGTGATCTCATTTAACCCTAATTACCTCTTTGTAGGCCCTATCTCTAAATATAGTAACATTGGGGGTTAACATGTCAACATATGAATTGGGGGGGTTCACAATTCAGTCCATAGCATTCTGCTCCTGGTCCCCCAAAATTTATGTTCTTAACACATGCAAAATATGTTCAGTCCATCCCAACAGCCCCAAAGGTCTTAACTCATTCTAGCATCAGCTCTGAAGTCTAACGTCCAAAGTCTCATCTAAATATTATCTAAATGAGATATGTGTGAAACTCAGGGTCTGTTAAATCCTGAGACAAATTTCCTTTCCAACTGTAAACCTATGAAACTAGTCAAGTTATGTGCTTCCAAAATACAGTGGCGGACAAGGATCGGATATACAATCCCATTCTAAAAGGAGAAATCAGAAGGAAGGAAAGGATGATGGGTCCCAAGCAAGTCCAAAACCTTGCAAGGCAAATTCCATTAGATATTAAGGCTCAAGAATAATCCTCTTTGACTCATTACTCTGCCCTCCAGGCCCACTGAGATAATAGCATCACCGCTGTGGCTCTGCTGGGCACCCTGATCCTTTGGCTCTTTGTAGGGGCCCCGCCCACGTGACTCTCTGCCAGGGCAGCCTACCCCTGAGGCACTGAGCAGGTTCCTCCCGGCCTTCCCAATCTGTGGGTAGGTTGAGAGTTTTCTGAATCTTCAAGCCCTGGTTCCTTTTTGCTTAACAATTCCTTCTTCAGTTCTTTCTCCCTTTGCACTTCACTATAAGCAGTCAAGAGGAAACAAGTCATTCCTTTAACCCTTTATTTAGAAGTCTCTCAGCTAAATATCCAATATCATTGCTCACTAGTTTTACCTTCCACAAAATACTGGAACACAGTTTAGCCAGGTTCTTTGCCATTTTATTAGAAATCTCACCTTTTTTTTCTATTTTCTAATAATATGTTCCTCCTTTCCGAGACCTCACCAGAATCACCCTTAATGTCCATATTTCTAGCAACAGTCTGTTCATAAGTATCTAGGCTTTTTCTATTGTGAATCTTAAAACTCTTCCAGCTTCTACCCAACTCCAAACCCACTTCTACATTTTTGGGTATCGGTTACAGCAGTGCCCCACTTCTCAGTAACAAGGTCTTAGTCTGCTTGGGCCGCCATAACAAAATACCATAGACTGGATGGCTTTATGAACAACAGAAATTTATTTTCTCCCAGTTCTGGAGACTGGAAAGGAGGATTCTATTCCTGGCTTATAGACAGCCACCTTCTTGCTGTGTCCTTATGTCAGGGCTTGGGAGAGTGGGGGAGAGAATATGTCACGTTGGGGGTTGGGGCTTTAACATATGAATCTTGGGAAGACACAGTTCAGTTCATAGCTTTATTCTGTTTTTCATTCAGTGTGATATATGAATTGTATCGGTCTTCAACTAAAAGTAGTCAGCTGACATGAGTCCAAATTCTGAATCTATCATTGTGTATTCCCAAACAAGTCATGTACTCGCTCTTGATTTTCACTGCCCTTCCTACCTTGTAAAATTGTTATATGTGTATGTGTTTATGTAGTGAAACTGCTTTTGTAAGCTATGAAGTATATATAAAATATAATAAAACTGCATTATTATTGTTAACAATAATGGAAAATTAGTTCTCAACATTCTTTTGTCACTCACTATTATTCTTCATTAATATTAGGCACTAGCCTGAGCATATTTTGATAGGCTCTGCACTTAGATATTTTCTTTCTCATTCCTTCAAAGTCATAAATATCTTTCCTTAAAATTATGAGAGAAAGCTACTAATGTTACAATCCCTCAGAATTTTAGCACTGCCAAAAATTGGAAACAAAGTGCCTGATATTAAGGAAACAATGTAATAAATTATGGTATGTCAGCCCAATGGAATGTTTGCAGCCATTAAAAATGGTCATCATGAAGACTGTATAAAATCGTGGAAAACATTTTTTGTAAAATGTCACATTAAAATAGCAGAATACCAAATACTATGACCATAACTTAAAAAAAATTGACCTACAAAATGGTAATATGCAAATAATTTCTAAATTTAGAGTGCTGAGGATTATAGGCAGTTTTTATTTTGTTTAAAAATGATGTCATAATGTCTTTTCATTGAAAAAGCTAAGGAATTGGAGGTTTTGGATCATTTGATACTAAGCTTTAAATTTGTGCTTTAGCAGCTTATTAGCTGTGTTACCTTGGCCCAGTTACTTGCCTTTTCTAAGCCTAGTGTCTTTATCTGTAAAATGGAGAGAAAACTTCATTCTTCTTAAAGCCATTGTGAAAAATCACAAGAGTCAATATGTACATAGAGAGGTATATAGTGCTCAGAGCATCGTTTGACACAAAATAAGCATTCAGTAAATGGTAGCTATTTATTTCACCACTCTCTTCTCATGTACTTAGAAAACACCTCTATTTTCTTAAAGAATCCAGCTCTGTGAATTTTCTTCTCTGATCTTCTTATTTATTTATTTATTTATTTACACCAGGTCTTAGTTGTGGCAGGCGGGCTCCTTAGTTGTGGCATGCAAACTCTTAGTTGTGGCATGCATGTGGGATCTAGCTCCATGAACAGTTTTAGAACCCAGGCCCCCTGCATTGGGAGTGCAGCATCTTATCCACTGCACCACATGTACATAATGGGCATTCAATAAATATTTCTTGACCTTTCAGGAAACATTTACTGTATAAAACATTGTGATATCTCTGTTATATCACATTTAACAGAATACAGAAATACATATGAATAAGACAAAAACCTTGCCCTCAAAGAGCATATATTCCAATGGGAAAGACAAAGGCATAAATAACTTTTAAACAAGACATTATAATAAAGGTTCACAGTGGTGTGGAGATGTAAAGATAAATAAAGATTAATGAATGAAAGAAGTCATTGTTAACACTTACCTCAGGGCCAATAAAAAAGGGCCTCTAGTGTCCATTTCACACTATTCTTAGGGGTGAATACAGTGCATGGAGAGAATAGTGGAAAATTGAGCTATGGAAAGATTTGGGACCAAATTTAGAGGCTTTGATTGACAAGTTTAAGAGGTTAGGCTTTATTTTGTGTTTTGTGGGAAACCATTAAGGATTTTTAAACAGAAAGATGACATAAGATTAATGATTTCGGAAGTAAACTGCAGTGGAAGAGTCCGGAAGAATCGGAAGCAGGGAAGCCAGTCATTATGCTATTGCAATTGTCCAGGTAAATAAGAAAGAGATCCTGAAATAGGACCATGGAAAAGAAGGGACAGGCAGTGAAAGAGCTGAGGCAGGCCGTCGACCATGTCTCGTGCATGGCTGGATGTAGGATGAGGGCACTGTGCTAAGATTTCATAGAGGAGCAACCCCAAGAGGATGGTGATGCCATTAACTGAAATATGAATCAGAAAACCCAGAAAGATGAGCTCTCTGTGGAGCATGCCCATGAGATAGCCAAGTCAAGAGAAAGCCTGTAACCAGACAAAAATGTGAGTTCGGTACTCAGAAGGGAGGTCAAGTTTACCTAGTTCTCTCATAAACTTGATTTAGTTCAAACTGTGGGAATGTATGAGATTGTAGTGGTAGAGTCTGCAAATTGGGAAAAGGCCCACACAGCTAAGTGACCTAAAGCAGGAAGATTCGGAGAGGGTGTAGCAAAGAACAAGGGCCCACAGATCAGAGTCCAAGATTGCAGAAGGCTTGAGTGGAATGAGGAGAAGGCAGGAGTTGAATCTCTGGTAAACCTCAGAAAAAATACAATCTTGGTACTAGTGGAAGTGGATATCCAATGCAGTGAGTTAGTGGGAATATGGAACGGGGAGGCTGAGGAGGCAGTGAGCACAGCGTATTTTTAAGTGTTTTGGTGAAGGAAAGGCCAAATTGATTCCCAGACAATATTTAACGTTCAACTCCTGTTTCTGTGTTATTCATGTCTCCTTTTATCCCCTCGTCACCATTTGGTGAGCCACCACGCCGTAGATTGGACCATCTGTCTCTGTGGCTGCACGCTGGCTGGCCTCCAGCCCTTAACTTCCCTACTCTAAATAAAATCCACCTTGCTTTTGCCACCTTTCAAAGAATCTGGATAGCCACTGACCAAACATGTAGTCTTCAAAGTACACTCATCAACTTTAGAAGGGCGGGCCTTCGTCATTCTACACAGAAAGGAACTGAGAACAGAGAAGAACAATTATTTTTGCATATCGTCATTAGCTTTATGGCAGGCTACCTCCTTATTCCTACGTGGAGCTTGTCCTGTTATATCATACCTGAGTCAATAGATGGACCCTGCTGTGTCTCAGTGTTATCTCTGAATGGACAAATGATAGCCTTTTGCCTAGAAGCAGGGTGGACAGTTGGTAAATTAGGGCTCAATGTCAGTGGGACATTCTTTTTTCACTGTTGTCATGAGATCATTTTATAGCAAATGCTGCTATATGAGACCACATGAGAAATTGATGAAATTACCTCGAGGAAGCTGATGAAAATCTTTTATAAGCAAAAAGTATAAATTTCTGACTTATTTTTCTAGTAGTTCCAACTCTGTGGTACTAGGTATCTTCTCTTTTTAAAGTAGTCCTGGGGGCTTCCCTGGTGGCACAGTGGTTGAGAGTCCGCCTGCCGATGCAGGGGACACGGGTTTGTGCCCTGGTCCGGGAAGATCCCACATGCCGCAGAGCGGCTGGGCCCGTGAGCCATGGCCGCTGAGCCTGCGCGTCTGGAGCCTGTGCTCCGCAATGGGAGAGGCCACAACAGTGAGAGGCCCGCGTACCACAAAAAAAAAAAAAAAAAAAAAAAAAGAAAGTAGTCCTGGTCTTTGTTCTCAGGGATAGAGCACACAAAGCTCAGTGAAAATGTACACTTTCCTATTACAGCACTGGAGCAGCTTCTTTTCTTCCAGCTATGTCAAGAATCTTGTTAAAAGCTTGTAATAAAGTAGAGGTGAACTGTGGAGACCAGCATCTTTTATTGCATTTTGACTCTGGAGTCTCCATTCATCGTATTTGGGTGGATGCTGAGAAAGCAAGACACTAAATGAAAAAGCATTAATAGGAATAATTGTGATTGGTAGGAATTTACAACTAGTTCAGACTGCAGGATCAGGCAATTAATTACTGGCTTAGTGACAAAGAAAAAGCTATAGAGGAAACCACTTTCATTATCATAATTCAACACAAATATGCCCAGCGTCAGAACTTCACTGAAAGTGATTGACCAGCAGCCAGCTCTACAGACTCATAGCCATCCTAGGTCAGTGTCCACTTTATTTCAGAGCTGAATGGATACAGAAGTGCCTTAAAGTCTCAACTGCTGAATGGATACAGAAGTGCCTTAAAGTCTCAACTGGAAATTGATTTAGAAAGGAGAAGTTTGGAGTACTCATGTAAACCTAGAATCAAAAGGAATTGTCTAGTAGGAAAAGAGAGCCATAGCTTTAATTAATGAGGTGAGAGGACATAGATGGGAATTATAAATTGGGATTCAAATTAAGTGAATTCCTAATCTGGGCACTCAGCAGGTTATTGAACTGTGCTTGCCTCAGTTTCTCTAGTGTGATCATCCTAGGTGTCATTTTGTCAGCCTAAATTACTGGCTCAGAAACAGGTGATTACAGGTGATTTTCTTTTGATCCATATGCTGAGTGGGAGCATAAAAAGATTTGATGAGTACAAATCACAAATAAAATAGTAAAATCTTATACAGTTGCCTTCTTGAATTTCTCTTCTAGACTCCAAAATGTTTTTTGGGCATGTGAATATTTTTACAGCAATTCAAGCTGTAAAATACCTGGCCTACCTGACAGGTCTCATAGCAGATTCCTAAAGCGTGGAGTTCTGAGTACTTGGGGCCCAGACAGCATTTATATATTAAACACTTAATCCATTTTGAATATATTTGTAACAGCACTGAGTGTGTATAGGTCTTAGCAGCAAGTAAAGCAGTACTCCTCCTGGGCAGATCAAGGAATTGAGGTCAGTCAGTGATCAGCCTGTATTCTTAGAGTGAGGTTGTACCAAATAATGGATATCAATTTAGAATTTGCCAGTTTTCATTCTATACTCTTTCCTGTATGGAGTTGTGCTTTTGGATAATGTGACAAAATACCACAGATGGTATAGTGTGTGTGTGATCTTCAGTGTTTCTCATTTTTGTCCCTCTGTCATTCATTCCCTACAATATCCATCTCACTTAAAGTTCACTGAGGAACTGTAAAGTGCATAGTGCGAGCTGGAAATGAGAATCCCTGCAGATAAAGTGAAAATCAGCTGAAGGCATACTAGGCCGACTGGGCCCATAATAGAAAAATAAAAGCTAATGTAGAATATTTTTGAAGAGTCCTGTATTTTGTAATTATTGCTTTCTTTGGGGAAAAGAGAAAATTGAATGGAATGTTGAAGAACAGTGTCGTTTTGTGTGGTTTTGTGCAATACAAAACCCTTGAGCCTCCAAGGCAGCAGACAGTCCTCATTGTTCAGATTTTACTCATTTGTGTAGTCAGGTCATGAGTGTTTATTATCCAGATTTGTCAGCCATTGCCCCCTCCTCATCACCTTGCCAACTTCCATGTGTTTAATAAAAGCTATGCATATATTCTAGCTGTTCTGAGTAAATAAGCCTTATGGCTACACCAGGTCAGATGTCACCTTTCTTAGTATTTGTGCAGACATACTGAGCATGCACTAGGTGGCTTGCTCTGTGCTGGAACCCAAAGATACAAATATCTGCTCTTAAGACAGACACACAAAAAAATGTGATAGCTGTAATAATAGAGACATGTACATGAGATGCAGGTGAAACCGAAAGGAGGTTTAAGGTATATAGCACTTTCTCTCCTTGACACACATGATGCATGTGATGACTTTGAAAAACATAAGTGGGAATCCCTCAGGCATATGAGGGGAGAAGAGGAGCCTAAATCAGAGAGAATACCTGGAGGGTAGTAGTCGGGCTCTGGCTGCATGTAGTTCAGTGTGGCAAAAGTAGAAGAGGGATGAGAAATAAGACTAGAAAGAGAGGCCAAGCCAGGACTTTATCCTGTGAAGATAATGAGGAACCACGAGGACGTTTATCCAATTTTTTTTTTTTTTTTTCTTGAAAGGCGGCTCTCGTGACCACGTAGAAGGTGTATTTGAGGGGAATCACATGAGAGGCAGGGAGACCAGTTGGAAATCTTTTGTAGTAGACCAGCAAATGATAGAGTGGTAGCCACAGAGATGGAGAAAAGAGGATAATTTGAAAGTTATATGGGAACAAAATCAGTAGAAGTTGGTAATTAACTAGATGCAGGGAATGAAGATGGAGGAGAAATCCAGAGTGAACTTCATATCTCATCTAGATGTTGGGACAGATAACAGAGCCATTCACCAATAGAGGGCGTACTGGAAGAACAGGGCATTTGGTGGGGAAAAGTTCAGGTTTGGTTATGTTAAGTTTAAGGCATCCATCTATAGGATGGGGCATACATGGAGAGAAATCAAGTAGGCCGTTGTATAGATAAGTCTGAAGCTCAGAGACAAGTTTGGATTGCACATGTAGATGTGGAAGCCAGCAGTATATCAAGATGGCTGAAGCCATGAGCTTACTGAAGGGAGTATGTCAATGAGAAAAGAGTATAGAGAGCAGACCCTTCAAACAGCAGCATTTCAGGAAGCCTTTGGGAGGAAGGTAGAGTAAGTAAGAACAGATAATACCACTCCCCATTCAACAACTGATTTATTCCATAGCCATCCTGTTTTGCCAAATGTCCACCTTTTCCCCCCACCTCCCTACTTTGTTGCCTTAAACTGAATATCTATTCCACTCCCCAATACTGAAAGGGCAGCAAGATGTACACCCTCTTTACAGGTCCCAGGCATCGTGGGCATTCTGAAAGGTTCAGTAGCATTAGACACATAATACTGTCTTCTCCTTCCCAGCTGCTTTTAATGAGGCTTTACAGTCAAAGCCTCCCATGGTCTACTTTTTTAAAGTTAGCTATCTAGGTTGAGATTATTATAACAAACATAAATGCTTTATAATGGCAAATTTGCCTCAAAGATATGCAGCGTAGTTGCCATGAGCAACACAGAAAATGAGCTCCTGCACTGAAATGAATGTTTGGAATTAAACTTCTCAGGTTGTGTGTGAGGATCCATTGTCAGCTCTGTTTCCCCACTAAGATCAGGCTTGTGTTAAGTGTTGTATATTTTGACCTGGGCCTAAGAAGGTCTCAAGAGAGATTAATTTGGCTCTAATTCTGGAAGCCTTTTTTCCCCCATTTTCCAACAGATGATTTAACAGTGGTTAAGGAGTCCCCCATCCCACTGTATTTAGGGGCTCTGGCCAGATTGCTTCAGGATGCTGTGTTCCACAGATAGCAAGCTTGAGGAGCTGTCGGATACTTGTTTGAATGCACAATTGATAGGAATCAATATTTCTCCTTCCCCTTCTCTGTTCTCACTCATCTTTATTAACTCAGACAAGTGCTCAGTTTCCCTCAAACCTCTGTTTTTGTGACAGTGTATTGTCCACATTGGTGGGTGTGGAACTACCAGCTGGCTGACTGTCCCTTTTGATGTTCTTCTGGCTTCCTCTGGAGAAGTAGCTCCAGAAGGTGTGCCTTGTGAGTGGGCAGAGAGGCAAGAGTCACTGTGCCCAAGATGGGCGTCCCTTCCTGCTTGTTCTCCTCACACGAAGTGTTCCCTTTTCATGAATTAGGCATTGCCACCTTCACAGAACCAAGAACTTATCCACAAAGAGGACCTATGGCATATTTTACAAGGTTCAACCTTCACCAGCCTGGTTTTGTTCTCTTGCTGCAGTTTCCATGCAAATGACTCCAGGATCTTGATGTTGCAGCTCCCTCTAGTGTCACTGTGGCTCAGGCTCTCCTAGGGCTTTTCTCCCCATTCAGAAAATGTACACAGTACAGTCTGTCAAAATTGGCAGCATTTTAAATAGGCTTTCCCATACATAGTCAAAACAAATATGAAATGATTTTTCTCCCATTACAAAAAGGACTCTTACATGAAGATATGGGACCATTCCAGCTCCAATTTTGTTCCTATTTCAAAATTTTGTGAAGCCTAGGAGTCCTGTGGAAATCATTCTTCTTGAGGAGTGGATCTTTCAGTTCAAGCCATCTACGCTTTGTAAGGAAGGAGTGTGAATTCCTTTCAAGAAAAGTAAATAAAAATGGGAAGCCAAGAAGAAGTTACTTTGATCTCTGCTAGAGAAAATACTGGGTAAGGGAAGAAGGAAAAAAACAACAACCAGCTGGAAGAACCCTGTCCATTTGTTCTGGAAAGAGTGGCTCGTTTTCTGAAATGACTTTTGGACTAGAAATTTATCATCTGAAGTCAGGTCATTTTGAGTTGTTTTTTTTTAAACTAAAGGAGTCAAGTTATTAATATTTGAAAAATGACTACTATGTGGTACATAGAATAGCATAATACTCCTACCTAAATTAACATCATCGCAGGCTCCATAATAAAGATTTATGAGATACTCATCATATGAGAAATCCTATTATGGAAATCTCCATAGGTCTGTGTTTTGGTTGTAACTGTTCTCATGGTTATGAGCCAATCAAAAGTCCTGGTATTTTGTTTTCCTCTTCCATACTCCAGTCTTCTCCCTTTCTCCTTACAGCTAGAGTGACCCATTATTCTCCAGCCTGTCTACATATTATAAGATGAAGAGATAAGGAAGTGCTAGCTCCTCAGCTTGGCTATTTAGGCAGACCATTTTCCTTCAGAGCATCCAAAATGACTGGACAGTTTATCATTTCTTCTTTGTAAATCACTTTGAACTTTTATCTCAAGTTGATCTGTGAAGCTAAATATAAATTCTTGTTGTAGGATCCATGCTCTTATCTACTCACAAAGCTCTAGGATATCTTGTATAAATGTGTGTGTGTGTAGATAAAATTAGAATAGTAATAACAATTAGAGTATCATCTCTGCTTCTAAAGCCAAACCACAAGGTGGCAAGTTTTTTTCAGTGCAACTTGGCATAGTGAAAACTACAGTTGGGCAAAACAATTCTCTCTCTCTTAGCCTTAGGTTGGCCCGTCTTAGATCAGAACATGCTGTTGATCTTGCCTTGTTTGTCAGGGCTGACCTGGCATGGAGGTGTGAAACTTTTTTTTTTTTTTTAAACATCTTTATTGGAGTATAAGTGCTTTACAATGGTGTGTTAGTTTCTGCTGTACAACAAAGTGAATCAGTTATACATATACATATGTTCCCATATATCTTCCCTCTTGCGTCTCCCTCCCTCCCACCCTCCCTATCCCACCCCTTTAGGTGGTCACAAACCACCTAGCTGATCTCCCTGTGCCATGCGGCTGCTTCCCACTAGCTATCCACCCTACGTTTGGTAGTGTATATATGTCCATACCACTCTCTCACTTTGTCACAGTTTACCCTTCCCCCTCCCCATATCCTCAAGTCCATGCTCTAGTAGGTCTGTGTTTTATACCCGTCCTGCCCCTAGGCTCTTCATGACATTTTTTTTTCTTAGATTCCATATATATGTGTTAGCATACGGTATTTGTTTTTCTCCTTCTGACTTACTTCACTCTGTATGACAGACTCCAAGTCCATCCACCTCACTACAAATAACTCAGTTTCATTTCTTTTTATGGCTGAATAATATTCCATTGTATATATGTGCCACATCTTCTTTATCCATTCATCTGTTGATGGACACTTAGATTGCTTCCATGTCCTGGCTATTGTAAATAGAGCTGCAATGAGCATTTTGGTACATGACTCTTTTTGAATTATGGTTTTCTCAGGGTATATGCCCAGGAGTGGGATTGCTGGGTCGTATGGTAGTTCTATTTGTAGTTTTTTAAGGAACCTCCATACTGTTCTCCACAGTGGCTGTATCAATTTACATTCCCACCAGCAGTGCAAGAGTGTTCCCTTTTCTCCACACCCTCTCCAGCATTTATTGTTTCTAGATTTTTTTGATGGCGGCCATTCTGACCGGTGTGAGATGATATCTCATTGTAGTTTTGATTTGCATTTCTCTAATGATTAATGATGTTGAGCATTCTTTCATGTGTTTGTTGGCAATCTGTATATCTTCTTTGGAGAAATGTCTGTTTAGGTCTTCTGCCCATTTTTGGATTGGGTTGTTTGTTTTTTTGTTATTGAGCTGCATGAGCTGCTTATAAATTTTGGAGATTAATCCTTTGTCAGTTGCTTCATTTGCAACTATTTTCTCCCATTCTGAGGGTTGTCTTTTGGTCTTGTTTATGGTATCCTTGTTTATGGTATCTTTTGCTGTGCAAAAGCTTTTAAGTTTCATTAGGTCCCATTTGTTTATTTTTATTTCCATTTCTCTAGGAGGTGGGTCAAAAAGGATCTTGCTGTGATTTATGTCATAGAGTGTTCTGCCTATGTTTTCCTCTAAGAGTTTAGGAATAAACCTACCTAAGGAGACAAAAGACCTGTCTGCAGAAAATTATAAGACACTGATGAAAGAAATTAAAGATGATACAAATAGATGGAGAGATATACCATGTTCTTGGATTGGAAGAATCAACATTGTGAAAATGACTCTACTACCCAAAGCAATCTACAGATTCAATGCAATTCCTATCAAGTTGCCACTGGCATTTTTTACAGAACTAGAACAAAAAAATTCACAATTTGTATGGAAACACAAAAGACCCTGAATAGCCAAAGCAATCTTGAGAACGAAAAATGGAGCTGGAGGAAATCAGGCTCCCTGACTTCAGACTATACTGCAAGGCCACAGTAATCAAGACAGTATGGTACTGGCACAAAAACAGAAATATAGATCAATGGAACAGGATAGAAAGCCCAGAGATAAACCCACACACATATGGTCACCTTATCTTTGATAAAGGAGGAAAGAATATACAGTGGAGAAAAGACAGCCTCTTCAATAAGTGGTGCTGGGAAAACTGGACTGGTACATGTAAAAGTATGAAATTAGAACACTCCCTAACACCATACACAAAAATAAACTCAAAATGGGAGGTGTGAAACTTTAACGGTCCCTCTTTAGCTGCCGTCTTTGAAACCTGTGGTCAGAGAGCCTCCCTGCTGGGGCTAGTGGCTCTCAGACTCAAAAGAAAGATGCATTTTTCTATCTTGCTCTCTTTGTTCGAAAAAATATGAGGATTCTATAATGCATCATTTTAACATTTACAAGTTGTTAACTGTTTTAGTCATTATGAATGTTACATTTGTACAGCTTTGTAGTTTACAGATATGCTCTACATACTTGGTCTCATTTGATTCTCATAATTGCCCTGTGAAGTAGGTTTCAGTATTCTTTGTATTGTCTCCTTTATTAAAAAGACTGGGACCCAGAGAAATTGAGAGAAATGCCCAAGGTTACACAGCTAGTAGCAAGGCTAAATTCTAGGCCTCTCAAGTCTTTGGTGAGTGTCCTTTCTATAGGATGACTGCGAGAGTTTAACTACACAGTCTAATTCAGCCAAACTCAGTGGTATTTGATTGACTTTTCAAAGGCTGAGGAGTTGGGACCTTTGAACTTTCATTCCAGCAGGGAGTGTGATATTGAGCAAATTATTAAAACTGGAAATGGGGTTAATGGTACCATGTCCTGGATCTAACTCCCATACAACTAAGTGATGACTAGTATAGGATTTTTAAATACCTAGTGACATATAAATATGAAATATTGCCAACAGTACAGTATAGAAAGAATTCATGTTGTGACTAATGAGCATATAGGATTATATATTATACTCCATGTGCTGAGACTTTGAGAGCTTTCCAAAGATAATACTTTCTGAAAGATATATGTTTGAACTTGAACTCAGTCTGGGGATATCTCTGTTTTAAGACCAGAATTTTGCTTAAAGAAGAAATGCTTACTGTGCCCTCAAACTTATTAGGTAGGTGGTAGAAGACTGGAAGAAACTCGTTTTCAGACCCCTGTGTGTGTGTGCGCGCATGTGTGCACACGTGTGTGTGTGGCATTGAATCACTCATATCAAGTCTCTAACTGTAATAAATATGTATAAATACAGTAAATGAGAGAAGGATGTTCCTGTCTCTTGAGACTCCTTTGCCTTTGGTCCTTTTTAAAAAATATCTATTTGAATGGAAATCAGAGCATGCTGCTTCTCTGAACTGAGAACCCATCAGCGTCCTCCTAAGATGTACATTTTTCTTTTTAAATAGAAATGACTAGAAAAGCTTTTTAAAATTTGCATTTCTGTGTTACTGCAATAAACGGGCAAATGTAAACACTACAGAGCACCTGTTGCTGGGAGGCTTTGGTGTTTGTGAGATGCGGTAGCGTGCTCCTGCTGGGGAGGAAGAGTAGCAGGTGTGTACCTGGTTCCCAGGGTCATGGAGGATCTGTCTGGACCAGACTATTATGATCTATGAACTGGTGTTGGAGACTCAGCCTTCCGTTGTCAACCTCTCATATCATATCATGAGGAGAATCCATTTAGGGGTGACTTTATTTACTTTTTGCTTTTCTAACCCTTTAAGACCAGATACAATAGTTGTTTTAGTATGTAGAACTCTTGGCTAATGTTTTTGATCAAGCAACTCCTCCTTGATCCGTAACCACTTAAGGTCTTTTTAAGAGGCCTTATTGCTTGAATATTAGGCCTTCAGTGAGGCCTGTTAAGAGAAAGTGTAAAACTCAGACTCCTGCCATTGAAATGTTGGTTTTGCTCTGACTAGCTGAGACCAACGATTCTGTCACTCTTTCATCTCTACCCTGCCAGTGAACCAGGAGTGCCTGAATTGTGACCATCACAATGACATTCGTTAAAAAGTTAGGAAAATCCACAGTTTACATGGCCAATTGTATGTCACTGTCCTGACCAGTGATATAATAAGATATTCTGGCCTGCTTTATGAGCCATTTATTGAGCTGCTATATAAGTCTAGGCTGTAAACCTCCACAGAAAGCAGGTGGAAAATGACTTTTTGTTGTTCAGTTTTCTAGATGAGGGGCAAGGTACGTGGAAAGAGGAAGCTTTGGTGTTAGACAGACTTAGGTTTGCAAACTGGTGGCCCTGGGGGTTTTTTGGTTTGGTTTGGTTTGGTTTGGTTTTTGTTTGTTTTTTTAATTCTTGGGTCCTCGGCCTACTTTGAAGAGGTAGTGTAAGGACTAGAGATAATACACATGAAGTTAAGCATGTAGACACTGTTGCTGTCACTCAGCACAGGATTGCCAAGACCCTTTCTGAAGACTCAACTCTAACACTGTGTCTTCACTGCAACACTGTTGCTTTTGCCACTCCAGACTCCCACCAGTCACCTTCCAGGTAACACTTCTTTACACATCATAAGCCTTATTATGAAAGTGTGCATTTTAAATTGTGTTCTTTGCTTTCTTCTTACAGATCTGTAAGAGCAAAGCTAAAGAATCGCAGCAGTATTATCATAGCTTGGCTGTCCGGCAGAGTCTGGCTGTCCATTTTAACATCCAGCAGGACTGTGGTCACTTCCTTGCTGAAGTTCCTAAACGTCTGCTTCCCTGGGAGGACCCTGATGCCCCTGAAGAGGAAGAGGATGAAATGGAAGCGACGGAAGAGGTGAAAGGAGGAACTGATGGAAAAAGCCCAGAGCCTGGCTCTGAAGCAGAGTCATCCCACAAAGAAAGCCAGGCAGTCGTTAGCAAGAAGCAGAGAAGCCACGTCGTGGTCATCACCAGAGAGGTTCCCTGTCTCACCATGGCTGACTTTGTGCGAGACTCTCTAGCGCAGCATGGGAAAAGCCCTGACATGTATGAGAGGCAAGTGTGTCTGCTGCTCTTACAGCTGTGCTCCGGCCTGGAGCACCTCAAACCCTACCACGTCACTCACTGCGATCTGCGTCTGGAGAACCTGCTGCTTGTCCACTACCAGCCCGGGGGACCCGCCCAGGGCCTTGGGCCTGCGGAGCCCGGCCCCACCTCTTCTTGTCCCACGAGGCTCATAGTAAGCAACTTCTCTCAAGCCAAGCAGAAGAGCCATCTGGTGGACCCTGAGATCCTCCGGGACCAGTCCCGCCTCGCCCCAGAGATCATCACAGCCACCCAGTATAAAAAGTGTGATGAGTTCCAGACAGGCATCCTCATCTACGAGATGCTGCACCTGCCCAACCCCTTCGATGAGAACCCAGAGCTGAAGGAGAAGGAATACACTCGAGCAGACCTGCCTCGCATCCCACTCCGCTCCCCCTATTCCCGGGGCCTGCAGCAGCTGGCCAGCTGCCTCCTGAACCCCAACCCTTCTGAGCGACTCCTCATTTCAGGCGCCAAAGGCATCCTCCAGTGTCTGCTCTGGGGCCCCCGGGAAGGCCTCTTCCAGACTTTCACTGCCTCCCCCAGCCCAGTGCAGAGGAATGCCCTGCTCCAAAACTGGCTAGACATCAAGCGAACACTGCTCATGATCAAGTTTGCTGAGAAGTCCCTGGACAGGGAAGGTGGCGTCAGCCTGGAGGACTGGCTTTGTGCTCAGTATTTGGCTTTTGCTACTCCAGACTCCCTTAGCTGCGTCGTGAAAATCCTGCAGCCCCGTTAACGTGTCCGAGTTGCTGCTCTTACTTCATTGTCACCTTCTTCGAGTCGCTCACATACTTCCCCTTCCTAGTACTCACACAGAATTCAAGGAAAGGGGAAAGACAAGCCTTCCATCCCCATCCATGAACAGATGAGTCTACTCTGAAAGGTTGTCCTCAGCTCTAAATCCAGTGAGACGCTGAGTCCCTCTTAACTTCACAGAAAGTCAGCCGCACAAACATGCAGCTGTCTTCCATGGGAATGCCTTCCGCCCTAACTGTCCCCCAGATGCAGGGAAAATGAAGACATATCCTTGAAGGGACAGCTCCTCTGGTTTGAACTCAGTGAGCTGGGTCCAGTTCCTCCATAATTCTGAACATCCCCTGTCTTTTTAACACCATGTATTTATTCTCACTAGCAATAGACAGAGTTAACCAGTCCTTACCATCATCCACTAAGCTCTCACAACAGACTTTCTTCCTTTAAAGGATCAATAACTGACTCTCTTACCAGGCAGAACTGCCATCCTTAGCATCAGCTCAGTTTTGGTTCCGGGGACTGTATCCTTTGTTCCAGGAGGAGTAGAAGGCCAAGGAGAGATCCCATCCTTTGGGTCATGAACCCATTTTCATTTCTGTTATCGATAAGTGTGTGCACTGCATGGAGGACGGCCCTAATAGTCTCCCCTCTGCTGCCACTGCCTGATTCTCCTTCACCTCTACTCTCTCCCCACTTGCCAATGAAGTTTGGGTTTATTGGCCACTTGTGGCCCATTACAGAGCTGACCCAAGGTGGTGTCACCCATGCCTCAGCAGGGTGGAGTGCAGTTCAGATCTTATAAATAGCTGGCAGGACACAAGGAGATGATTTTCCTGCATGTGCAATTCTCTAGGGGCCATCAGGGGAACAGAGTTTAAAGTACTGTTCTTTGTTACTGTCAGAGCTGTCAACGTTGGCAGCCAGGGCTGCCAGTGCCCAGATCACAGTTTTCCCTCGAGCAGTAATTGGCCAGCTTCCTTCTGTCAGTAGCCAGCGTTAACTAGTCTACCAAATGCTGTAGACAACAGCCCTGCATGAAACGGCTGTCAGTTGAGCTGTAATGTCTCCTTAGAGGGCATGGAGTGGCTGGCTATTAGGATGGCCAGAAGGCAGGGGAAGGGGAGAAGGCCGCTGATGAGACTGCTGACCTCCTCCTCAGAATGCTGGCCTTTTCTAGAGAGACTGCCTCCCAGTGCACAGGCACATTGCTCCTTGTGACCCTCTGAAATGGCTCTGGAGGACAGCTCCCAGGGAACTTGGATTGCTGAGGTGGGCGGCTGAGAGCTGTCCACCATACGTGGGGTCTGTGCTCCTCCTCTATGGATATATGTGCAATTTTGGTATGTATTTTTTTTAGCTGTATATACAATGTTTCTGTTGCAACTTCACCTGAAGCAATATCTCCAGAAACCCTCCCCTTCTTCCCTTGGCACATATTTGACCTGAGTGATGAGTGTTCCTTCCACCGGGTGTGTGTGTGTGTGTGTGTGTGTGTGTGTGTGTGTGTGTGTGTGTGTTTTATTCAAAACTGTGAGTATCTGTTCTGTTTACTTCAACCTTGAAATCCCAAGAGTCACTCAGACAGTGTGAGAGTGTGTACACATATGTACCCGTGTGTGTACATTCACGCTGGAAGTAGAGGCCAGGCCTCTGGGGGAGCAACCTGTGGCAGGGTTGATAGATGCGTTCTCTGCAGTGGTTGGTGAGACAGCCCTGGGCCCCTCATCTACCAGTGCAGAGTTTGTTAAAGCCAAGCCTGATTGTGCAGTATTACTTAGATAGCACGTTAGTGGCCTTTTGGTAATTTCTAAACTTTTAACATTATTAACAACCTTTCATGTGATTCACCTATATCAAAGAGGATCAAGAAAGGAGAAGAATGTATTTTATTGTGCTCTTCTTTGTTTCTTTTTCTTTTTTTTTTTTTTAAGAGAATGGGACATGTGAGGCTCCATATGGAGCATGTGCCTGTCCTCCTGGCCAGCAGTACAGGACTTCCAGGGAAGAGAGCTGGTTGGCCCACAAAGAGTCTTGTCTCCTCTGACCAGAGTGCAAGGCTCTGCCCCTAGGAATGGCCACAAAGTGGGCATGCCGCTGCAGGCCAGCAGTCCACTCTCTCTGTCTCGGTGTCCTGTGACATGGCCACACCTTGCCTAGCAGGCTGGTGTTCGATTCACCTTAGCATAGCCCATGTGCACATAACTCCCTGCCCAATTATACACTGAAGTGGCAGTGCACAGACCACTGACCCTGTCAGCCAGCACGTTCCCTTAGCAGCCCCCCTCCATGGTTTGCATATTGAGACACTTTCTCAATGTCACTCTCGTGGTGACTTGCCCATGTAAATTTGAATGTTGACTATTTAATGAGGTTTCATATTTAATGAAGAATGTTTCCTGGTCCCTCTATTTGTTCTCTAGGTATCCTCCCTCCCCCCGACACGCTTTTTTTCTCTGTTTCTGTTTTGCCTTGGACCCAGTCTTCTTCATTTTAACTCTATAGTATTATAATCATGGACACCCTCCACTACCGTTATCTCATAGCACTGGCAAACCGAGCACCTCTTCACATCAGATGTGTTTAGTACTGTTTTCATATTCAGATTTGTTAAAGGCAAAAGAGTAATGCCAACTAGTCAGAGAAGGGACTCAGGCTTCCCTGAGACAGGTGCCTAGATTAACAGCTCTCTGAGTGAGGGCCAAGGAATGTAAGGTGGGGAGGGAAGAAGGTATTACAGGTTAGAGCAGAATAGGTGAAATAACCCTATTTCTAGGCAAGAAGTATTTACATCAGATGGTCCTCCAAATATTTTTCCAAATATGATGAAATTCAGTCAGTCTCATATTATCACAAATATTTTACATTTCCATTTTAATTGTAGTAGGAACTTTGAATACATTCATCAACTGGAAAGAAATCCTGCCCTTAGACACAGACAGACATACATACATATTTATATATATATATATGAGTTTTGGATTGTGACTAGTATAGCACTTTGTTTTCTCAAGTAATGTCAAGATATTGTCTTCAATACTGATTGGATTTTTTTCTCTTCTATTGAAGTTTATACTATAGATTCTTCCATTTATATTGAGAATTTGAACAATTAAGCCACCATTGGAACTTTTCCTTAAGCCACATGAGCAAGAATAATCTCTCGTACACATTTGGGTACTAGAGAAACAGGACAATGGCTGGAGTAGCCAAGACCAAGACTGAATGTACAGCAGAGTGCCTTGTTAGCATGATAATATCGTCTGGGAAGGAAAAGAATTAGATGTTCCACAGGAAGGATGGGGGCTGTGAGAGGGCTCTTTTGCTAGCCTGAGGAGAGCCCCTTTGGTGTACTAGTGTGATGCCCAGAAGCTAATTCATCAAGAATAACAGCAGAATGGGGAAAAGAGCAGTTGCAACATGTAGAGTCAACAACAAAAGAATTGGGAAGGACGTCCACCAACCCCTAGGCTAAGTCTGAATTGGAAGCCAGGAATATGGCAGTGGGTTTCAAGTTTTGCCCTTGGAAGATAAACCGGGTGTGATATATGGGGGGCACAAACACCCACACTCCCTAGCCTACTGATGTTGAGGGGCTAAAAGTAAAACCTATTTGTTAGGATTTTAAGACTCTGAGTAACCTTTCATTGTCAGTGGGGGACAGTTGTGCTTCCAAAACTCAGAATAAGTTTGTGAACTTAGAAAACTCTAAGCCAAGAGATCTGAACCTCTAGAAATATTAATGATATTTCTGGGAGTTAAACTACCTAAAATTGTATTTTAAAGTTTCCAGAATTGTAAAATTTCCATGAAAGATCTTTGGGTCCTACTAAACGGTAGGGCGTAGAAGGATTGCACTCAGCTTCCCAAATTTGAATTAAGAATACTTTGGTGCTGGGAAGTAACCTAACTTGGTTTTTGCTGATAACCTGCAACTAGGATTTTTCCCTAGATGTTACCAGCAGTGATCTGAAAAAATACAGGCTAGTTCCAGAAATTGTGATGGACTTATTATACTGCACTATATTCCAAATGATTCTAGATGTATAAATGAAGTATGAGCATACTTCGGGGTGGCAGGGAGGAACTTGACTCCCTGTGTTAACTCTGATATGTTTTTTATTCCCCTCACTAGTTGATAAGGATTAAAGATTCTGGTTCAGCCTAATGAGTAAACAGGATGGCTGCCCACGAAACCAGGTTATTAGTTTTACCTCATTGAAGCTCATATTCTCAAAGGCCCTAAGTGCTGTGCTGAGACAGATCCAAGTGCCGCTCTTGCTGAAGTACGCACTGCAGCCCAGCTGTCCACACTGATGGCAGCGCTGAAAGTGGGGATTCCGTTGGACCAAAAATGATGCCATAAGGGAAGCCACAGGAGGTGTAGTGCAAGATCCTAGGTAGAGATTATACCAAAGAAATCCAGCCTGATGCTTCTTAGGTGATGAGGTTGAGTTATGACAGATGCCATGGGAGGAGAATTCACATACATTCCACATCCAGGTATTCAGCTGATAAAATAATGCATCCTCAAATAAGCACCTATTTTTTTAAAACAAGTCCATTTTGTGTATTAGGAAAAAAAAAGATGATGATGATGATGAAGAAAACCTTGCACAGATTATAAAGTTCCCCAGTATTTAAGGAGAAGGAACTGTTTCCTCTCTCATTGACATGGTCGTGACTACTGCCCAAACTTCAGCTTGGGAACATCATATCCACGTAATACTGAGAGCTGAGGAATTTTTTAAAAGAGATATGGTAGTTTCCATAGGTTTATTTAAAGAACTCTTGGGAAATTTCTTAACAAATTGTAATATTTTTTTATAAACCTTCCTACTGAGGTGTTTATCACTCATCATCACCACCGTTTAATATTTATAAGTGCCCAGAATGTACAAGGTGCTATACAGCTATTAAACACCCCCCTCTCCACAGCTGTTTGAAATTAGAGTAGGTTTTTCCGTCAGCCACTGCTAGAAGCTTTCCCCACCTGGGCGGGCGGCAGGGGCTTGCATCCGGATATTCCATCACATGTTTCCCACTCCAGAGAGCCTCCACGTTTATTCCAGCTTCTCACCTTTACCCATCCATTTGCCTCCATGTTTGTTGTTGTTTTTTTCTAATCCAGAAAGTTTCAGGGAATCCAAAGAGGTCGGACATTTTCTAACCTAGCAGAAGTACAGAGTCATATATTTTGCTACAAATATTATATTATGGAAAATCCACTTTGCCCGTGTAGTGTGTGGAAAGTATGTGTGTGTCCGCACTCATGATAACTTGAATGTTGAACCAGTCCTATGGCTTCAGGGTAGCATTTCTGAAAGATAAACCACACTGCTTCAGGAAACTTGCTCCAAATACTACTTGGTTATCCCTTCCCTTAGCAGATGTGTGAACACACTGGGATGGGATTTTTCTGTTGATGATATGCCGGGCATTTTGGCGTGAGATGAGGGCAGAAGCCAGATGTTGTCCTTCTCAGTGGTTTGAATCATGGCAGCCCTCATTCCACTCTCTCTTTCATTCCCCATGGCTCTGCCCATGCTCTCTTTTTGAAAACCTTGTTTCTTTTGCTCTTTCCTGGAGCTTCACCTCTACTTAACATGTTTTGGAGTTGTATAAACCTACCAATGATAGGTCCCCTCTGTCACCAGGTGGCGCCGCCCTTTGGTTTGCTGTGGTACTTTGCTGTGTTCTCTGTGGCATCATGTTACTGTGTAAATAAATTCATTTTCATATACACTAAAAACCAGATGAGCGCTTGTGCTTTCAGCAGCTCTCCCACACTGACGTGCTGCGGCGGAGGGGGAGTTTGTTTGCAGACATGGTTACATCTTAAATCCCAAGATGCATGCCCTCTTGAATGCTCCTGCCTGCTGACCTGGACTATATTTCGATTCGTTCCCTCCCGAAACTGAGAAAAGTAGGCATGGAAGGGAACAAGGCCTTCGGCTTTCCCCCAGAGCTCAGAAGGCTGCGGGTTTGCTGTGTGAGATCGCCCCCTGGTGACCAGTCACCATATAGACTTCCTGGGTTTGTACTCTTACATGTTTGAGAGGTTTGGTTAGCTAGCTGTGGCTGAGCCTCTGAGTGGCCATCTCAGAGCTCTGCAGACAATATGAGCAAGGCAGGGCCTTGTACAATAGCATCTGCTTCAGAATCCATATCGTTTGCCTGTTCCTAAAGGTACACGGTCACACACAGTGTCCTCACAAAGGCAGACAAGCTAATGTGCAGACACTTCAGGAGCAGAGAGAGGAGGCTACCTGGCTCAGGCAGGACGAGTCAGCAGTGGGCAGTGGCAGTGACAGCTGCCATGTTATTGGAGTAGAATGAATGAAAGTGCAAGCATGAGCTCTAAACCCCTTACAGTGGGCATTGTCTCCAGCCCATTGTTTCTGCTTCTCTCCACTAGCAGGCACTTTGGAATTTTCAGACATGATATTTAAGGGATATTCCAGAAAACTGATTGCCATACTCAAGTTTTATGTTGCTGAGGAGGCAACACCCATATTGTTGTGGGCCTCAGAGCTCTCTCTGTTGCCTGGGCCTAGGAGGAAGGGTCAGCAACAAAACTGAGAGACGACCCCCAGGGACATGGGCTCTGCTTGCTGGACAGGAGCTGGGGAGCTAGCCTTCCTCGTTGTGAGCACAGCACACTGGCTTCTGGAGGAAGAGAACCAAAGACAAAGACAGACAGCTGGAGCTGTCCCAGAGATGGAGCATACTAGGCTTGGGTTGCTGTCTAATGCTCTGCTGGTGAGTGGCCAACCGGGGCCTCTGAAAAGATACAAGCTTGGATGGTGGGACCAGTTCAGGGTTGCCCAAGCCTGATTCCAAGTGAGGTGGACCAAGGTCATCAATGGGATCACTTTGTCCTTTGGTATAACTGGAGACAGATCCTATTTCCCCTCTGTCACCTTGCACAGCATGGGATCCATTCCTAGGAATTCCATTAGTGGGCCCTCAGGAAGACCACTCTTCCCTTTTGATTCTGGGTTGTCCAGAGGTGATGGGCCACTGACATTTGAGTAGGGCCTTTGGCTTCCTACGTGCCTGAGAACTGACTTCTTTCAACACAGGCCACAAAGAATCTTGAGTTCCTTCCTACCTTGAATTAACTGGTATGAGAAGCTCTCTGGGTGCCTGGCGCTGAGTGTGCACCCTCTGCTCTGGGAGCTCTTGCTGCTTTCCAAGGCCTAGCAAATTATGCTTCCTTTTAAGTGAGCCTGTGCTCTACAAGGGAAAGAACTTCATTAGCGCCTCAGGAGCCAAGAACTGCAGTTGGCGGATCACAGGTTGCCAGTAAGAGCAGGTCGAGGTAATTAACAGCTGAAACTTAAAAACTGGATTGCATACGGGGGCGGGTGGTGAGTAGGGAGTTGGCTGCCAAGGTCCGGTTCTCTCAAACTTGCAAACCTCTGAGTGGAAACAGGCTGCCTGAGTATAACCCCTGATCTCCTGGAGATAACAGATAACTCTCCACACACACATATCCCAACCAACTATTCCCTTACCCTCTGGAAGGTACATGGAAGCAACCAAAAGGCTGAGCCTTACTGGTCACCAGTCCCAGTTTGAGAATCCAAGCAGGGCTACTGGGTGCTGAGGAATGTACTCGGTGAGGGGGACCCGGGGCCCCAGGAGTAGAGGGGCTCCGAATCTCTGTCAGGGGGGCAGAGATCTCAGCTCTCTGAGTCCATCACCTCCACCACCCATTGCTCACCAGCCCACACCTGGGCTGGAGTCTTGGAACCATGGTTCGGAAGTCAGGCAGAGTGAAAACCTGCAAGCCCGTGGCTCCTCATCAGCTCTTCCTCTCCCCACAAGTGCCTCTCCTCCCTGCACCTCCCTCCACCACACACCCAGAGCCACATCCGAAAACACCCTAACCCTGCCACCACGGCCATCCCAGGCCAGGCCACTCAGGTCCCCCCGATGCTGAGGACAGAGCCCCACTGTGCGTGTCAGGCTCTGCAGGCCTCTCCCTTAGGCTCTGAGTGGCTCAGTGTCCCCGCTGACTTACCTCTACCTCCTGACCCTGGGCCTCCTCCAGGTCAGGGCAGCCGGCCTTTTCCCCACGCTCTGTGGCCTGGGCGCTGCTCAGAGAGGCCCTGGGCTGCCGCCGGTGGAAGCGTCAACACTACCAAAGGTGAGGGTATGCTTCATCCCCACAATCTTCCAAGGAGATGGCTCCATTCTGCCCATTTTCACTCAACTAATCAGAGTCAGGATATGAACCCAGATCTGTGTGCCTTCTTGTCAGTGCTCTTTCCTAGGAGCACAAAGAAGAGCAAGGGAGAGCTTCTTAGGGTTGAACTAGCTTCATTTTATCTTCACAACAACCCTATGAGGTAGGTTCTAGAATTATCCCCATTTTACCCATGAGAAGACAAGCCAGAGAGGTTTTGTTTGCCCCAAATCCCTAGTGAGGGAACTAGCATTTGTCCTCAAGACAGTCCGGCTCCTCCTCCCAGCTTCCCAGAGCTCATGGCCTTCCTCCCTCACCCACTGCTGTCACCCCAGAATCATCAGTGGCTTCCTGGTGCCCAGAGAAGACAACCCAATTGCAGAGCCCGAGTCCCGCCACCCCGTCATGCTTACTGCTGGCCAGACCCCCAGGCCCTGCTTAGGCTGGCCTCCTTGCTGCTCGTCAAACACACTTGGAGATTTCCCTGCCCACAGTGTTCTTGTCCTTTTTCCTCCCCATTCTTCAGGGCCCCATTCAGCCAAGAAGCTTTTGGGGTGACTCCAACTGGAAATGTTCCCTCAGCTATCTAAAATCGCCAACTTGTGCCTCGGACTCGGCTCTCGGCCTGGTGTGTGTCCTGCCTCCTGCCTCCACCCACTCCTCCCATCTGTCTCCTCAAGAGTCCGAGCCAGACTAGCAGGAGGGGCAGGGGCAGAACTGCTCCTGCCCACAGGTCCTGGGCCAGCCTTCCCCGCTTCCCATCCTCACTCCAGCCCTCTGACCCCCATTCTACACGTGAGGAAATGGAAACTCAGAGTGAGTAAGAAACTTGTCCAAATAAAAATGCAGACGTAGAGACTGGACTTGAGGACACAGGGTGGGGGAAGGAGAAGCTGGGAGGAAGTGAGAGAGTGGCATAGACATAGGTAAACTACCAAATGTAAAATAGCTAGTGGGAAGCAGCCACATAGCACAGGGAGATCAGCTGGGTGCTTTGTGACCACCTAGAGGGTGGGATAGGGAGGGTGGGAGGGAGATGCAAGAGGGAAGAGATATGGGGATGTATGTGTATGTATGGCTGATTCACTTTGTTATACAGCAGAAACTAACACACCATTGTAAAGCAATTATACTCCAATAAAGATGTTAAAAAAAAAAAAAAAGATGTTAAAAAAAAAAAAAAAAGAAAAACTTGTCCAAGGCTGCACAGCTGGTAAGTAGTAGGGCTGAGATTCGAACCCAGCCTGGCTCACTCAGAAGCCAGTTCTCTTCCCCACCACGTCACAAGTCTGCTAGCCTGTTTCTATGCCAATGTATAATTCTGGATCCTATGGTCAATCACTCCAACCGTGACAGGCTGGGGCAGCCTAGGAAGGCTTCCTGAAGCAAGCAGACTGGGGATGGGGAAGGGGGCAAATCCAGAAAGGGCCTGCCAGGCTGAGCAGTCAGATCCTGGCTCCTTCTGTAAGGAGCTGGCCAGGAACAGGGTGTCTGCTGAGTAGAGGAAGGTACTGGCCGCCTGTGGAAGCTTCCCACTCAAGATGCCCCGGAGCAGACTTGCCTCCCCCCACCCCACCTCTGCAGGTGGAGAGGGGCAAAGTTTGCCAAGCAAGTAAACCACAGTTTCACCCACCCAGCAGGTGCCTACCATGGGGGCCTCCTAGGGCTGCTTCTGGGACAAAAAAAGGCAACTGAGTGACCATCAGCCACCATAGAGGTAAATGGCTACTTTGGCAACTTTCTTTTCCTGTGTGTGTGGGTGGTGTGGGAAGTAAAGGGGTGGGCGGGAATCTACCTTCCATTCCTCCACCCTCTCCATTCCCCCCATGCCGTGGTGATCTAGATGGTAAAGTGCTCAACCCCTTACCCCATTTTCGTGCAAATATACACAAAACATACACATACACCTGTACAATGTGTACAATATTCTGCAAATTGCTTTCCTCACAACTCACTTAAGGGCTGACCTAATAGACATCACAATCATGGCACTTCTCAAAAGACAGCTTCTCTCACTAAAAATGACAGTATTATATAACATACATATATGTAAATTTATTATTCTTCTTATCATTTCTGCTTCTCTGGGCATCTAGTCACATTCTTGTAGGGATGGCTAAACAAAGAAATACGAGAAACTACAAAACTCTCCCAAGAATTATAATCGAAGATGCGCAGATAGAGAGATGAGCCCCCAGGTTGGGGGTGGGACCATGTATCTCCTCAAATATTTCAATGAAATTTGAATCTTAAACCTCAGTGGGTTGTTGTTGTTGTTTTGACCTTTACAGAATGGTTCTCAGAGTCACTTGGAAGAATGAATAGGTGAAAGAAACCCAGGAATTGTTGAAATTGAGAGGCTATTTAAGTATATGAAAAAGCTATGAACAATAAAACAGTGTGATACAGATACAAGGAAAAAAAGGTCAGTGTAATGGAACAGGTAACTTAAAAACAAAGCTTATTATCTATAAAAATGCAATATAGGATCAGTAAGACATTACCATATAGAAGGGAAAGAAAGTCGTATCCAATAAGATGTGCTGGTACAATCAGTTAGCTATTTGGAAAATAATCTGCACTCTGTAAACTCAAATAAATCCAAGCAGATCAAACAAGGAGCTACATGGCACAAAGGAAAGAAAGATGAAAAGAAACCCTAAGAACTAGAAAGAAAGCTAAGTCAATACCTGTTTTATCTGCTGTTGATAAAGGATTTTCTAACTTATAAAGCAACAGAAGGCACCTGAAAGGGAAAGATCAGTAGGTTTGACTACATAAAGATGATAAACCTTTGTCCACTGAAAACATTAGAAACAAAATTGAAAAGTAAATAACCAGCCAGGAAAACCATTTCAACAAATATAATGGACATAGGACATGTTATAAAGAGCTTATACACATCATTAAGAACATAAAACGCCAATAGAGAGATGAGAATAGACAAGTCATAGAAGAATCCAAATGCTTAAACTTTCTAGAAATAAGAGAAATGTAAAACTAAGAGGGCACACCTAAAAACCATTTTAATAGCTTTTTCTGATTATAAAAGTGATGTCTGTTTACAGTAGACAATCGAAAATAAAGTTGACCCACTAGGTCACCATCCAGAAGTGACCATCACTAACGTTTATTATATATCCCGCAAGTGTTGTTTCCTCCACCTTTTTCTTTTTTAGTTAGGATCCTATTTTGGCCTCCCATTTTCTACCTATCAAGTTAACAAAGCTCTTTTTAAAGCTTATACTCAATGCTGGTGACTGTATAAAGTTCAGACAATGTAGGTGCAATTGAATTGGATGAGAAGGGGCTTAATTCATACTGTCCTTTTTCCTGAGGCCACAGCTGAGCAGGGGTGTTGGACAAGGTGTGACACCAGGAGACAGGGTGGATGTAGAGATTTCAGTCTCCAGGATCAGAGCACCAGAGTCTCCAGGGGGCTTTTCAAAAGGACAGACTCTGGGGCCCCAGCCAAGTCCAATGACAGAGGCCTCCCTTCCCCCACCCTGAGTCCCACAGTTATTCTGAGCTTGCTGGGGGCCTCTCTGCCCTGAGTCTGGCTGCCCAGGTTTGGATCCAGGGTTCACCTCTAACTAACCATGGTCCTCAGGCACACTTTGAGCCTTGGTTTCAGTGGAGAGTTCTAACTTGCAGGGTTGTTGTGAGGATTAAAGGACGTAGTCCAACAAATGTGTTTAGCCCTCTGCCTGGCAATAGTATGTGCTCAGATATTGTTAGCTCCAAAGGATGAACTCCAAGTATTCGCTTTCTGTTTTTATAACTAAGGACCATCAAGGGATTTTTGCTGAACAAAGGCACTATGAATTCAAATCTCTGCCTCATGAGAGTCAGAAAACTGCTTGCAGCTTTCAAATGGCAGTTTCTCCAGCTTTGCAAATATCTCCTGGCTAAGTTTCAGAAAGCCCTGCTAACGGTCCTTTCTCTAAACACCTCCTACCTGCCCAAGGTGACACAGGCAGACAGGGGCTCAGGCTCCTGAATCCAAGCCTGCCCCTTAATTCCTTACCCAAGCTTGATCCTATAAGGGGAAGGGGGTGCCAGGCACAGCGATGAGCTGGCAGGAGGGAAGGGGGCTGAAGCAGGAAGTGGGGGTGAGGGTGAATGTGGCTGTGAGCAGCTCCTCTGGCTCTGGGCCTGCTTGCTCATTAGAGGCTTGCTGTCCAGAAGCATCCCCTCTCTCTTGACAAGGGTCTCAGCCGAGCCCTCCCCTGCCCTGTCCTCACTTTTCCACAGAGCCACATCAGGGCTGTCATTTCGGCTCCCTCACGACTGACACTGGGCCCTGGCATAATAAATGCTCCAGTCGAATGTACTTTATTTTGGGGAAAGTCATTAAACCGCTTTTGTGGAAACATTTTAATTGAATTAGATTATTTTTTGATTGTAATAAATGTTAATTAATTGGGTGGGCCTGGTGTCCTTGGATCTAGCTGGCTTCTCTTGGTTTAATTAGGAGGATAGTGAAGACTTACTTCCTTTTGTCATAAGTCAGAGGTTTAAATTTATCTTTTGTGCTAATAAAGTGATCAGGCGGGTGCAAGGAGCAGATTATTTCTTATGTCTGAAACTTAACAGCCTGCTTCATTCACAAGCCCCTGCTTGGCATCAGCAGAGCATGACCCAGTTCTCTTGTCTTGGCTTAATGAGGTTTATCCATTTCTTGGGGGAAAAGAAAGAAATATTAAGTTCTGCAAACATCCTTGTGTTTCCCAAGAATGCTAGTCACCAGATTCCAGGGGGATGAAGTTGCTGGTTCCCGTGGGCACAGCTGACCAGAGAAGCAGGTGGTCTGCAAGGCATGGAGACCCCCCGAACTTTTTGTCCACCCCTAGAGTAGGCAGGCAGACCTGGGAAGTTCCAGAAACTCAGAACACCCTAGACACCCTGGCAGCTTCCTCATTATAGAGATGCTGAAACTGCAGCCCAGAGAGGGAAAGGGCATGACCAAGGCCACACAGTGTGGCCCTGATCTAGTGACATCTATAGCTGATGGAGTCTTTGACTAATAACAAATTCAGTTGGGGTCAACTAAAACTGACATGAGCCAGACCCTGGATTAGGGGTGAGGGTGGAGATAGGTCCAAAGGAGGTTGCACAATGGTAACGATTATGTAAACTGGGTGACAACAGAGGGGTCTACACAACATAAAAGGTAGCATAAAAGACCAGGCATATTGCAGATTTGTTGGGGAGGAAAGGTGGTCTGGAAGCCTTCAAGATGAGGCGTGTCAGCGCTAGGTTTTGAAGGATAGAAGAGAGTTCACCAGGTGGACAAAGTGGGGAGAAGGGCATTCCAGACAGAGGAATGTCTGCAAAAGCAAAGCCAAGTTTATTCTGGAATGTTCTGGCAAACATGTGAAAGTCACAGGAGGCTCTCAGAGGCTCAGATTTGCACTAGAGGAAAATCCCTGTAGTTGCTGCAGTGGAGGAGGGTCCAGAGGGGGAAATCTATGGTCAGGGAGAACCTGCCCATAGGTGAGGGAGGCTGGGAGCCCCTCAGCTCAGCCGATTGCCATAGAGTTGGAAGAGCAGGGCCAGGTCCTGAAATATTTAGGAAGTAGAGTCAACGTTTCCTGGCTTGGTCAGATGTCCCGAGGAAACCCTGGGAGGGAGCAGGTGAGGAGGAAGGGAGGGGTGACACCGTCCCTTTTGGACAAGCTCCTTGGCAACTTGAAGCCAAGTTGTTGTTGAATGGTTGTTGTTCTTCCTCTGAATGGTTCTGCGAGGTGCTAAGACTTGCAATAGCAGCAATAGCTCACCCCTAGCAGCTTTCTTCAGCCAGATACCATTACATGTCCTTTGCCTGCATGATGCATTCCATCTTCAGTATAACCCTGTGAGGTGGATCCTGTTCTTACCCTATTTCACCAGTGAGAAAGCCTGGGCATGGAGAGGGGCAATGACTTGCCCAAGATCACTAAGCTTCACAAGTGGGAGAGCAAGCAGCAGCTCCCCATGCTGAGCCAGACCTACCCCAAATAAGTGTGCTCCACGTTCAAATAGTGCCTTATTGACTCTTTACCCCAAATTATCCCTAATAGATGACGAGAGTCTAGGTTTTCCTTTGAGGAATCGAAAGACCTTCCCAGTGCCAAACGTCATTCCGCAGGAGCACCAGGGCCGACCTGGGCATCTTGTTTCCTCCCCAATCCATGCCCAGGCCCTTCCTGCTGGTGGGAGGAGTTGAGCCAGGCTGCGCTTCCCTCTTGAAGACCCCAAAGTATAGCAAGAAGGGCCTGGGTTCAAACACGCTTTGCCCTGTGTGAACCTGGACAAGTCCCTGTCCTCTCCAAGCCTCAGTGACTCACCACGCCGGCATCAGCCCCGGCCCCCAGGGCTGGCGTGGGGTCCCCAGGGTCCTGGCACATGGTAGTCGATGACTGCTGTGATTATGGCTGCCCCAGCCTTGCTCTTGGCTCTCTTCAGGCTGAGGGAGTCTGAGGACCATCTTCCGAAAGGTGTTCTCACAGAGGCAGCCTCTAACCCCAGAAACTGGACCCCAGGCCTGCCACCTAGGAATCAAGCTCACTGTTAGTGGACCCTCTTTTTTTCGTAGGTCCCCACCCTTCAGCAAACCCTTTGGTCGTTGCTTTGCCAGGAGACCCAGCAGTACACCCCTTCCCCATGCACTCGCCATGCTGTCTCTGCCTGTCAGGATTCCATTCACCCTTCAAGGTCTCTGTCTGCCTACCTCCCCCCATGGGGCCTCTCCCCACCTGCTCTCTGCCCCATTCTGGCCCATCTGCCACTGGGTACTTGTCCGATGCTGGCAAGCTCCCAGGGCAGACCCATGCCTCTAAATCGCCCCCGAGGCCTGTCAGAGCCGTTCCTGTGGAGTGCCAGCTCAGGGTTGTGGATGGATAGAGACGGGATAGAATTTTCCAGGGTGAAATGGCATGTGTGCACACACGTACGCTGTCTGGCCCACCTTCCCATTTTGTGCCTACACTGGTCTTCTCTCTAGTTCTGTCCCATCTGGCTCTGGGGCCTCTCCCTACTCGGTCGTGCTCCTCATTGGACTGCTCCAGATGCTTACCTGGGCCCTGGCAAATAGTCCCACTCCACCCTTCTCACTGGGACATAACCTGACTTTGGGACAGGGCCTGGCCTTAGGCAAGGTGCCACCATACACCACTGTGGCTCTGGGAAAATAAGAGGAACATGGCTTGGGAGCTAGTCATCTACAGGCTCCAGGAAACTCCCACAAAATCCGGGGAGAAAGCAAACCTAGATCCTTCCCAGTGAGGCCAGGAAAGGGGGCCCTGAAAGCAAGATCAGGAAGCTTTTCCCTCTCTCTCCCCACTTCCTAGAGAGCAAAGCAGCAGAGGCAAAGGGTTCCCAGTTGATGGCTTTCCTGTCCCCCACCCCCCCTTCACCTGCAGGATAAACCAGCTGTTGGTGTCAGATTAATGACCACAATTAAAAGCAAAATGCCCTTGCTGTGGCCCACTGTCCTCCCACACCTGTGAGTCTGGAGGCTGAACTCTAAGCCCTGGGAATGGAAGATTTGTAATGAAATTAGACAGACCTCTTAACCGCTGATGGTATCAGGGCCCAGGGGAGATGCAGACTTATTTCCTAATCTCCCACGGAGCATCTGTCAGCCCCACCACACAGCAATGTCATTCCCGTGCGTAGCAAGGACCTTTCATGGGGCTGGCTGTCCACTGCCTGCCAGGCCGCCTCCCCGGTCTCTCCTCCAGCCCTTCTTTTCGCCTTGGCTCAGGCTGAGCGGACATTCACACACACACACCCTGGTTCATTCATAAATTACCTGTTCTGCCCCATTTGCATTGACAGAAGAGAAAAATAAGAACATCTCTATAGCAGTGTTCGAAAACAGCAAAGGTACCATTGACAAATTAGTCATTCTGCAGGATTTCTAGAAGCTGAGAAGCAGATGAGAACAAGCAAAATGAGAAGCGCACTGGTGCAGCATATCCCGTGACCCACCCAGAGAAGTCTGGGGACCAGTTTTTCCACCAGAGCCTTGAGAGCCTTCCGAGTCTGGGCGGCAGGGCTGAACAAAGGGGCGGGAGGGGCCCTCTGGAACTGGATCCAGCCCAGCCTTTGTCTCCAGGCTTTGCTGGATTAGGACTGCGTGCTGAGTCAGTGAGGGCTCTGGGAGGCTTGCACAGGACAGAGGGGATAGGACCGACCCCACAACCACCACAGAGGGAAGCATAGTGGGTCTTGGTAGCAGTGGTAGCTCCTGCCATGCCAGAAACTTCTCTACTGCTATTGACTATTACAGCCTAATCCCCTTGTGGACACCCTGAGGCGCCACTAGCAGAAGCTGTAGGACTGGGTGGGTGGGGAACAGGAGGCATGGCCTGGACTCACCAGAGCAGGGCACAGAGACCTGCCCCTCCCCAGCCCCAGCCTCTTGGTGTGGGCAGTACTCCAAGAGACCTGGGACACTAGGCACAAGGAATCCTGTGGCTCCTGCCCGACACAGCCATTTGCTTCCAGTTCCTATACTTAGGAGGGAACACTTTCTGCCCACACCCCTCCAGCAAGGCTCAGATTAGGCCGGGAAACTCTGTGTGCCACATCCCCCTCTTGACATTCATAATATGTCTTAGCTTATCAAAGGTTCTGAGAGGTCTTGCAGTCACTTTCATTTTCTAATTGACATTCAGGTCAGTTACCATGTTCGGTGAATTTTGACAAAAGATCACACCCACATAACCCACATTTGTATCAAGATTTTGAACATTTTCATCACCCCAGAAAGTCCCCTCATACCCCTTGCCCATCACCGCTACCCCCACCCCCGAGGCAACTGCTTTATAACAATAGATTAGTTTTGCCTGTTCTAAAGCTTCATGTATAAGGATTCTTAAACAATGTGTGCTCTTCTGTGTCTGGCTTCTTTCACTCAATATAGTATCTGTACAATCCACCCATGTTGCTGCATGTGTCTGTGGTTCATTACTTTTAATGGTCGAGGAGTATTCCACTATAAGATACATATTACAATCTGTTTATCTCTTTTCCTGTTGGTAAATATTTAGAGTTTTCCGGTTTTTGCTTGAACAAAGCTGCTATAAATACTTCTCTGTACTAGACTTTTTGTGAACAAGTTTCACCTTTTTCCTAGATAGTTACACCCAGAAATGGAATTTGCAGGTGTATGCAAAGTGCCAAACTAGTTTCCAGAATAACAGTTTACACTCTCCCCCCAGAAATGTGTGAGATTATTTAGTGTTATTTCTTCAGTAACTTAAAAAAATATTTTGTTTAACTCATCATTTCTCACATTTACAGAACCACTGAACTTTTTTCTTATGATCTCTTTTAACATCCCATGGAACCAGTGTGCAGCAGAATTCATTTGGAGAGTAAGGCTCTAGACCTTCATTTATAAATAGGAGAAATCAAACCATTACCTAGAGAGATTGGTTCAAGATGGCAGAGTAGTAGGACGTATACTCACTCCCTCTTGCGAGAGCACCGGAATCACAACTAACTGCTGAACAATCATCAACAGGAAGACACTGGAACTCACCAAAAAAGACACCCCACATCCAAAGACAAAGGAGAAGCCGCAATGAGATGGTAGGAGGGGTGCAATCACAATAAAATCAAATCCCATAACTGCTGCGTGGGTGATCACAAACTGGAGAACACTTATACCACAGAAGTCCACCCACTGGAGTGAAGGTTCTGAGCCCCATGTCAGGCTTCCCAACCTGGGGGTCCGGCAATGGGAAGAGGAATTTATAGAGAATCAGACTTTGAAGCCTAGTGGGACTGGATTGCAGGACTCTGACAAGACTGGGGGAAACAGAGACTCCACTCTTGGAGGGCACACACAAAGTAGTGTATGCATCGGGACCCAGGGGAAGGGGCAGTGACCCCAGAGGAGACTGAACCAGACCTACCTGCTGGTGTTGGAGGGTCTCCCGCAGAGGCAGGGGTGGCTGTGGCTCACCATGAGGACAAGGACACTGGCAGCAGAAGTTCTGGGCAGCACTCCTTGGCGTGAGCCCCCCCAGAGTCTGCCATTAGCCCCACCAAAGAGCCTGGGTCGGCTCCAGTGTTGGGTCACCTCAGGCCAAACAACCAACAAGGAGGGAACCCAGCCCCACCCATCAGCAGACAAGCAATTTAAAGTTTTACTGAGCTCTGCCCACCAGAGCAACACCCAGCTCTACCCACCACCAGTCCCTCCCATCAGGAAACTTGCACAAGCCTCTTGGACAGGCTCATCCACCAGAGGGCAGAGAGCAGAAACAAGAAGAACAACAATCCCTCAGCCTGTGGAACAAAAACCACATTCACAGAAAGACAGACAAGATGAAAAGGCAGAGGGCTATGTACCAGATGAAGGAACAAGATAAAATCCGAGAAAAACAACTAAATGAAGTAGAGATAGGAAACCTTCCAGAAAAAGAATTCAGAATAATGATAGTGAATATGATCCAGAGCCTCGGAAAAACAATGGAGGCAAAGATCGAGAAGATGCAAGAAATGTTTAGCAAACACCTAGAAGAATTAAAGAACATACACCTAGAAGAATTAAAGAACAAACAAACAGAGATGAACAATACAATAACTGAAATGAAAAATACACTAGAAGGAATCGGTAGCAGAATAACTGAGGCAGAAGAATGGATAAGTGACCTGGAAGACAGAATGATGGAATTCACTGCTGCACAGCAGAATAAAGAAAAAAGAATGAAAAGAAATGAAGACAGTTTAAGAGACCTCTGGGACAACATTAAACAAAACAATATTCGCATTATAGGGGTCCCAGAGGGAGAAGAGAGAGAGAAAGGACCCGAGAAAATATTTGAAGAGATTATAGTCGAAAACTTCCCTAACATGGGAAAGGAAATAGCCACCCAAGTCCAGGAAGCACAGAGAGTCCCAGGCAGAATAAACCCAAGGAGAAACATGCCAAGACACATAGTAATCAAATTGGCAAAAAATTAAAGACAAAGAAAAATTATTGAAAGCAACAAGGGAAAAGGGACAAATAACATGCAAGGGAATCACCATAAGGTTAACAGCTGTTCTTTCAGCAGAAACTCTGCAAGCCAGAAGGGAGTGGCAGGACATGTTTAAAGTGATGAAAGGGAAAAACCTACAAACAAGATTACTCAACCCAGCAAGGATCTCATTCAGATTCGATGGAGAAATTAAAACCTTTACAGACAAGCCAAAGCTAAGAGAATTCAGCACCACCAAACGAGCTTTACAACAAATATTAAAGGAACTTTTCTAAGCAGGAAACACAAGAGAAGAAAAAGATCTACAACAACAAACCGAAAACAATTAAGAATAGGAACATACATATTGATAATTACCTTAAACATGAATGGATTAAATGCTCCAACCAAAAGACACAGGCTCACTGAATGGATACAAAAACAAGACCCATATATATGCTGTCTACAAGAGACCCACTTCAGACCTAGGGACACATACAGACTGAAAGTGAGGAGATGGAAATAGATATTCCATGCAAATGGAAATCAAAAGAAAGCTGGAGTAGCAATGCTCATATCAGATAAAACAGACTTTAAAATAAAGACTGTTACAAGAGACAGAGAAAGTCTCTGCATAATGATCAAGGGATCAATCCAAGAAGATATAACAATTATAAATATATATCCACCCAACATAGGAGCACCTCAATACATAAGGCAACTGCTAACAGCTATAAAAGAGGAAATCGACAGTAACACAATAATAGTGGGGAACTTTAACATGTCACTTACACCAGTGGACAGATCATCCAGACAGAATATAAGGAAACACAAGCTTTAAATGACACAATAGACTAGACAGATTTAATTGATATTTATAAGACATTCCACCCAAAAACAGCAGATTACACTTTCTTCTCAAGAGTGCACGGAACATTCTCCAGGATAGATCACATCTTGGGTCACAAATCAAGCCTCAGTAAATTTAAGAAAATTGAAATCATATCAAGCATCTTTTCTGACCACAACTCTATGAGATTAGAAATCAGTTCCAGGGAAAAAAATGTAAAAAACACAAACACATGGAAGCTAAACAATACATTACTAAATAACCAAGAGATCACTGAAGAAATCAAAGAGGAAACCAAAAAATACCTAGAGACAAATGACAATGAAAACACGATGATCCAAAACCTATGGGATGCAGCAAAAGCAGTTCTAAGAGGGAAATTTATAGCAATACAAGCACACCTCAAGAAACAACAAAAATTGGGCTTCCCTGGTGGCACAGTGGTTGAGAGTCTGCCTGACGATGCAGGGGACGCGGGTTCGTGCCCGGGTCCTGGGGGATCCCACATGCCATGGAGTGGCTGGGCCTGTGAGCCATGGCTGCTGGGCCTGCACATCCAGAGCCTGTGCTCCGCAACAGGAGAGGCCGCAACAGTGAGAGGCCGGCGTACCACAAAAAAAAAAAAAAAAAAGAAAAAGAAACAACAAAAATCTAAATAAACAATCTAACCTTACACCTAAAAGAAGTAGAGAAAGAAGAACAAACAAAACCCAAAGTTTGTACAAGGAAAGAAATCATAAAGATCAGAGCAGAAATAAATGAATTAGAAAGAGTAGCAAAGATCAATAAAATTAAAATCTGGTTCTTTGAGAAGATAAACAAAATTGATAAACCGTTAGCCAGACTCATCAAGAAAAAGAGGGAGAGGCCTCAAATCAATAAAATTAGAAATGGAAAGGGAGAAGTTACGACATCACAGAAATACAAAGCATCCTAAGAGACTACTATAAGCAACTCTATGCCAATAAAATGGACAACCTGGAAGAAATAGACAAATTCTTAGAAAGATATTACCTTCCAAGACTGAACCAGGAAGAAACAGAAAATATGAACAGACCAATCACAAGTAATGAAATTGAAACTGTGATTAAAAATCTTCCAACAAACAAAAGTGCAGGCCGGACGGCTTCACAGGTGAACTCTATCAAACATTTAAAGAAGAGCTAACACCCATCCCTCTCAAATTCTTCCAAAAAGTTGCAGAGGAAGGAACACTCCTAGACTCATCCTATGAGGCCACCATCACCCTGATACCAAAACCAGACAAAGATACTACAAAAAAAAAAGTTACAGACCAATATCACTGATGAATATAGATGCAAAAATCCTCAACAAAATACTAGCAAACAGAATCCAACAACACATTGAAAGGATCATACACCATAATCAAGTGGGATTTATCCCAGAGATGCAAGGATTCTTCAATATATGCAAATAAATCAGTGTGATACACCATATTAACAAATTGAAGAATAAAAATCATATGATCATCTCAATAGATGCAGAAAAGGTTTTGACAAAATTCAACACCCCTTTATGATAAGAACTCTCCAGAAAATGGGCATAGAAGGAACCTACATCAACATAATAAAGACCATATATGACAAACCCACAGCAAACATCATTCTCAATGGTGAAAAACTTAAAGCCTTTCCTCTAAGATCAGAAACGAGACAAGGGTGTTCACTCTCACCACTATTATTCAACATAGTTTTGGAAGTCCTAGCCATGGCAATCAGAGAAGAAAAAGAAGTAAAAGGAATCCTAATTGGAAAAGAAGAAGTAAAGCTGTCACTGTTTGCAGATGACATGATACTATACATAGGGAATCCTAAAGATGCTACCAGAAAACTACTAGAGCTAATCAATGAATTTGGTAAAATTGCAGGATACAAAATTAATGCACAGAAATCTCTTGCATTCCTATACACTAATGATGAAATATCTGAAAGAGAAATTAAGGAAACACTCTCATTTACCACTATGACGAAAAGAATAAAATATCTAGGAATAAACCTACCTAGGGAGACAAAAGACCTGTATGCAGAAAAGTATAAGATACTGATGAAAGAAATTATAGATGATATAAACAGATTGAGAGATATACCATGTTCTTGGATTGGAAGAATCAATATTGTGAAAATGACTATACTATCCAAAGCAATCTACAAATTCAATGCAATCCCTATCAAATTACCAGTAGCCTTTTTTTACAGAAGTAGAACAAAAAGTCTTAAAATTAGTATGGAAACACAAAAGACCCCGAATAGCCAAAGCAGTCTTGAGGGAAAAAAACGGAGCTGGAGGAATCTGACTCCCTGACTTCAGACTATACTACAAATCTACAGTAATCAAGACAGTATGGTACTGGCACAAAAACAGAAATATAGATCAATGGAACAGGATAGAAAGCCCAGAGATAAACCCACGCACCTATGGTCAACTAATTTATGACAAAGGAGGCAAGGATATACAATGGAGAAAAGACAGCCCCTTCAAAAAGTGGTGCTGGAAAAACTCAACAGCTACATGTAAAAGAATGAAATTAGAGCACTCCCTAACACCACATACAAAAATAAACTCAAAATGGATTAAAGACTTAAATGTAAGGCCAGACACTATAAAACTCTTAGAGGAAAACATAGGAAGAGCACCCTTTGACATAAATCACAGCAAGATCTTTTTTGATCCACCTCCTTAAGTAATGGAAATAAAACCGAAAATAAACAAATGGGACCTAATGAAACTTCAAAGCTTTTGCACAGCAAAGGAAACCATAAACAAGACGAAAAGATAACACTCAGAATGGGAGAAAATATTTGCAAACAAAGCAATGGACAAAGGAATAATCTCCAGAATATATAAACAGCTCATGCAGCTCAATATTAAAAAACAAACAACCCAATCCAAAAATGGGCAGAAGACCTAAATAGACATTTCTCCAAAGAAGATATACAGATGGCCAAGAAGCACATGAAAAGCTGCTCAACATCACTAATTGTTAGAGAAATGCAAATCAAAACTACAATGAGGTATCACCTCATACCAGTTAGATTGGGCATCATCAGAATATACCCTGAGAAAACCATAATTCAAAAAGAGTCATGTACCCCAATGTTCATTGCAACACTATTTACAAAAGCCAGGTCATGGAAGCAACCTAAATGCCCATCAACAGACAAATGGATAAAGAAAAAGTGGTACATATATACAATGGAAAATTACTCAGCCATAAAAAAGAATGAAATTGGGTCATTTGTAGAGATATGGATGGATCTAGAGACTGTCATACAGAGTGAAGTAATTCAGAAAGTGAAAAACAAGTATCATATATTAACACATATATGTGGAACCTAGAAAAATTGTACAGATGAAATGGTTTGCAGGACACAGATGTAGAGAACAAACATATGGACACCAAGGGCGGTAAGTGGCTGGGAGGGTGGTGGTGTGATGAATTGGGAGATTGAGATTGACATATATACACTAAGATATATAAAATGGATAACTAATAAGAACATGCTGTATAAAAAATAAATAAAATTCAAAAAAACCCACAAAACATTAGCTACAACAATAAATGAGAATGAAAGGAGAAAGAGAAGTTCAAAAGAGGGGATAAAGGCAAGAAATGAGAACAGACCTCCAGTGGATATGTTTGAGTTCAGTAAATAAGAGGTAACTATGGAAATATTCTGAGCCGCATTGTTTGAGAGATTTGAAGGATGTCACATAGATAAAACTGGAGCAGGCTACTATGAAGGAAAAAGAGAATTAGGAAATTACTAACATGGCTGCCAAAATGAAGGTCACTTTAGAAGCATCCAAAAGGAGAATGCTGAAAATGCAAAAAGGGATGTGGAGAGAGAACAAATAGCTCAGGAAAGTTAGAGGAAAATTTCTTAAAGTAAGGGAAGACTTGAATTAACATTTTGAAAAAGTACAGTACATCTCAGGGAAAACTTGGTAAAGAACAAACAAGACAAACAACATTTGGTCTTGGCATGTCAGCAGATTAAAGAAAAAATTAAGACCTCAGAAAAAGGACAGAAATAATAGGAGAATTTAGTGTAAGGTAAAGATGGTACTTTAAGTCAGCAGGGGGAAATACTATTCAATAAAGGGTTTTGGTATAACAATGAATCTTTAAAAAAAAGAAAAAAAAAGATGGCTTTCCATGTTACTTCTTATTCTAAAACAAATTCCAGATGTATCTTAATTGTAAAAATGAAATTATAAAAATAATAGAAGAAAACATGGATATTAGATAAGGTGCTGTAATGGGTAAATTCCAAAAATATCAGTGGCTTAGCACAATAGTTTAGTTTTTGCTCATGTGGAGTCCAACTGAAGGGAGTAGAGTGAGGCGGGGATTTTGCTGCCCACAGTTTTCCCAAGACCCAGGAAGAAAGAAGCATTGTCATCTTCAACAAGTGAGCTCCAACGTTGCTCTGAGCATTGACATCCATCCGTCAGAGAATAAGAGAGAGGATTATGCATGAGAAAGCACACACATCCAAAACAAGAAAGACAGTGGG
The DNA here is from genome assembly GCF_026419965.1 of Kogia breviceps. Lineage (NCBI taxonomy): Eukaryota > Metazoa > Chordata > Mammalia > Artiodactyla > Physeteridae > Kogia > Kogia breviceps. Next base: position 103,566,273 of record NC_081312.1, read on the forward strand.
AATAACCTTTGAAACTGAGGGAATTTCAAAATTATAAAAGGTTTCTCTGCATAACTATGCAAATAACTTTGAAAAATCTAGTTGAAATATTGATTTTTCCAGGAATATATTATTTATCAAAACTGACCCCAGAAGAGATAGAAAGTCTAAATAGATAAATCTGAATAAAAGAAATAGAGAAAGTTGTTAAAGAGCTAATCCCTAAAAAAGATTTCAGAGGGGAGTTCTACAAAGCTGAAGGAACAGACATTCTCAAAGCTCATTAAATGATTCCAGGGAATAGAAAAAATAAGGACATGAAGAGATAGAGAGGGATTACCCAGCAAATGACTGTGGAAGCTCATGTTGCCTGGTAACAAGCTGAATGTCCACTGAAGGCTACCCTTATCTCAGCAGCCAAAGTTCAGTTTTTCACCACGCCACCAGATGCCAGCAGTTAGTATTCCTAGACAGCTCTCTGAGAAGCTGACATCTAAACTTCGTCTGGACATCTGGGCTCCTCGATTATGAAAATCTTTCTTAAGCCAGTTTAAGCTGGGAGTCTATCTCTTATAAAAGACATGTCTTATTCAGTGGATAAATAAAGATAAGCACTAATAATATGGGTATGATATGGAAGTTAAAAACCACAAGAGGAAAAACAAGGAACAGACAATGCTTTGTCAACCCAACAAAATTCAGAAAAGGGAAAAAGGGAAATATTGAGAAAGAATAATAAACAGAAAACATGAAATTAAATGTCAGGAAGACCAAACATTTCATTGTTACAGTAGACCTGTGACTTATAGTTAAATCTCTTTATTGGGCATGCACACACATATTCTTGTAAACACTCACACACACAAATCTAGTTACACACCAATCAGTCACAAAATACTCACTTAAAACAAAATGATGAAGATTAACATTAAAGGTCTGGCAAAGGTATCCCAGGCAAAAGCTGACAAAAAGAAAGCAATGTAGGATATGCTCATATCAGACAAAGTAGAATTCAAGATAAGATGCATTAAGCAAGATAAAGAACATAATTTTTTTCAAATAAAAGGTATAGTCTGCCAAGAAGATATGAAATAAACAGTGACTTCAACCAAACCATAGGCATAGTGGAAGGATTTATCATAACCCAGAATCAAATTTAGTAAAGAGAAGGTTTGAATATCAAATTTTACAAGCTTCATGTGTAGCCCAAAAGCAAACTATCTGTTTTATTTTTAGATCCTCATGGAACAGTAACAAAAATTGACTGCATACCAGGCCACAAAGATCTCAGAAACCAAAAAGTAAAAATAAGATGGGCCACATTCCCTGCTCATAACATAATAAATCTAGAAGTTAACAACAAAAAGAGAAAGTTTTCATCTCAAGTCTAACTACTTGGAAATTTTCAAACATTCCTCTAAATAGCTCAAGTTAAATTGAAAAATAAAAATTCTGATTACAAAATGCATGAAATTGTTAACAATGAGAGTATTTTATACCAAAACTAGATAATCTGACTGAAAGTTTCCTCAGAGCAGTGTAGTCTTAAGCTCTTTTGTGTAAAGTCAATAACTCATTCATGCATTTCACAAAGATGTTTCGAGTGTCTCTTATAGGCCAGCACTGCTCTAGGTGCTGAAGATAGAGCAATGACCAAAAGAGAGAAAGTTTCTCTTTGTGGAGCTTACATCCAAGTGGATAATTGTAAGAATTATTTTTAATAATATCCTGAGTGTTCAATTCAAGAAGCTGGAAAGGAACAAAAAAATATTCTCAGGAAAGTAAGAGAGAGGAATAAAGAAAATGTAAAAAATTTATGACAGAAAAATAAAACAGAATTGATGAAGTTAAGATCTGATCAGACTGCCAAGTTGACTAAGAAAAAGGAGAGAAATCATAGATATGTGTCATTAGAAATGGCAAAGGGAATGATACAGCTGCAGATACAGAAGATATTATACAGATTTTAGGCAAATGATATGTATAACACAATGTCAAACATTTTTTGAAAACTTAGGTAAAATAGAAAGCTATTATGGATAAAATGGAAAAATTACTAGAAATATGTAAGTTACCTAAGTGGACTCAGTAAGTGGTGGAAAACTGAAGTGGTCCAATAACTACAGAAAAAAATTGTAAAGATTGTTCAGTTTCTACCCACCAAAACACATAAATACATAAATGATTTCAAAGTAAAATTTGACAAAGTTTCGAGGCACTGATATTCTTATTTAACCTATGTAGGACATGAAGATGGAAAAAGACTCTTTTGCAAAGCTGGCGTACCGAAATCTGATACATAAAATAAACCATGGAATTATAATTACAAGAATTTAGATGCTTAGATGCAGGGAGAGCAAGAAGGCTGGAGTACAAGCTGCCCTGAGGGAGTTGTTGTAGCAAGAGGCGCTCTGTGCGTTCAACTGAGCACATGAGTGGCCTGTCACCAAGACAAAGCTGTAGGGACATCTCAGATACTGTGGTCCTGCCTTCCCATCACCCCCCACATCTATAATTTCATGGAGTATTTCCTACAGCCAGTTGACGGGGGAGGAAAAAAACTGAGCAGGGTTTACACAGAGCTGCTCCACCAGAAGTGGACTTCTGTGGTGCTACTGTCCCACTCAGAGGTGGCCCCTAAAGATGGTGGGGAAGAGAAATCTTCTCAAGGGCAGACTTTAGAACATTATATCTTGTTGGCCTCTTTCCTTGAAGGCAAGATGACCTGAGATACAGATCTACGTTGGTTCGTGAGCAGTAGCTAATGGTCTGGCTGGATGACCAGGGGCTTGGAAAGAACAAGATTGGAGATTGGTGACCATGTGGTCTGGGAAAGATAATATGGATGGATCTGTCAGAAGTCACCCCGAGGCAGAGACTACTGTGTCTCCCATAAATGCTCTCTAAAACGTCCTTACTGTAGAGGAAGTTCTCAGTAACCAGGTGGACATGATGACCCACCCAGTGGATGAGTTGACATCTATCAACTTCTTTCCCCAGCTGCTCCTGGGCCTACACAGGAATGAGGTGGTTTTGGAAGCGGCAGAGACCACCCATCCAAGTAAGGACTTAACAGCCACTCCAAAGCTGAAGCAGCCACTGCTGCTGACAAGGGTCTAATTTCCAGCAGTGGAGTCCAGTTTGCACATCTGATATCATACTACTGGACTCTCCATACCATGACTCGAGAGGAACAGTCAGCTCTGTGATAGCAAGTTGGTTATAGTGGACTCCTTCCATCATGGAGATTCAGTGATTTGTCCTCATGGGAGTAAATATGTATACTGGAGTTGAATAGACATTTTCTCTCTGTCATGCTTCCATCAGGACCAACATCAGTGGACTTCATAAATACCATCAGAACAACCCCTACAATACTGTTTCTGCCCAAGGAACTCATTTTACAGTCAAAGAAGTGAAGCAATGGGCTACTTACTGGTCATGGGATTCACAGGTCTTATCATACACCAGGAGAGCTGGCCTGAGAGAAGAGTAGAACAGACAGATGAAGGATCAGTTACAGCACCCTGGTAGACAATATCTTGTGGTTTGGGACACTGTCCTCCAGGATGTGGTATATGAGCTCAACCAGCAACCAGCTTATAGTGATAAGTTTATAGCAATCTTGGCACTAAGGCATGGATGTGGGAATGGCACGTGTCACTATTAAACCAAATAGCCCCCTTTCAAAAAATTTGCTTTTTGCTTCCACAGTTCTGCATCTGTGGGTTGAGAGGTTTGGGTATGCAAGGGAGGAAAGCTTCTGTCTAGGACACATAATGGTTCCAGAGAATAGGAAGTTAATACTGCCAACCAGCCATCATGGGCTCTCATGCCAGTGGACGAACAGGCCCAAGGGAGGTCAGGGTGTTAGCTGGAATGATTGATTTGCATGTGGCTGTCCAATACTGTAGCCACTAGCCACCTGTGGCTATTATATTTAAATTTAATTTAAACTAAATTAGAAATTCAGTCCATCAGTCACACTAGTCACATTTCAAGTGGTCAGTATCCACTTATGGCTAGTGTCTACCTTGTTGGGCTAAAACATACAGCTGTTGGCTGCCATTTCATGCAGAGAAGATGTGAAACATGTCCATCATTGCAGAAAGTTCTACTGGACAGTGCTGACTGAGAGTATTAAAGGGTAATGGGGAGGTCATTACAATGGGGCATGAAGAAATGAGGCTGACTCTCTGGGAACCCTCTGCTCTGCTTGCTAATACTGCTATGCATAGTGGTCTATATAGAAGGAAGACTACAACAAACATGTTAGGCAAAACCACCAGGGCCCAGACCCCTCAGGAATGATGGTCTAGGCCACCCCGACAGGTAAAACACCCCTACCAGATGAGGTGTTGGCTGACGGCAAAGCCAACATGGAATAAATGGTAGAGGAGGGAGGTCATACATCCAAGCCAAAGCATAGAGCCCCATATTCTCCACCCATATTTCCTTCTCTGCTCTGCCATGTATATATTTAAATACTTCAATGAATTTCTCTTGTATTTCCCTTTAATCCACTACTGTATATATTGTTTGCAGAGTATTGAGATAGGATTAGGACAGAATTAGAGAAGGAATGGACCTTGCCCAGAAATCCTGGACTTGGAGTTGTTCAGAGTAACTGATAAAAGAGTGAAGATATTTTCAGTTTGCTAGGCTGGAACTTATTTTGGGGGATGGGGGGAAGCACTTGAGCATGGAAAGAAGTCTGAATTTCTAGTGGGACTTGGTTGGTTATTTTGACTTCCCAGAGTTTGGCTCTTCCAATAGCCTTCCAACGTTAACGTAGAGTTGGTTTCTGTTGTTTGCAAACAAAACCTCTGCCTGGTACAGAAATACAAATATTGGCAAGGAATAGTCCACACGGCTATTTGCAGATGACATGCTTATCTTCCTAGAAATTCCTAGAGAATCAACAGGAAAAAAATAGACAAAGAAGAAAAAAAAATACATGAAATAATTTACTGTGGTGACCAGATACAAAACTGCTTTCCTATTTATTAGCTTTATTCTTCAAGGAAATGTAATTTTTAAAATCCCATTTTCAATGTAAAATAAAACCAGAACCAGAAGAGGCTTGAATGTCAGACCATCTTGTCTAGAAGGTGTTGAAGAGCCAGAGAAGATGTGAGAGCAGTGAGGCCCCGGTTAGGAAGCTGAATACAGAGTGTGCAAGAGGGTGGGAGCTCCCAGGGTCAGGCCCTGTTCCTCCTGGGAGGTGCCTGTTACTGCTGCCTGCTGTGCCTGGGGCTGGGGCTGGGTCTGGCTCAGATGAAGCGCAGCACCAGCTGCAGGGTGTGGCGTGCAAGGTCCAAGGTGGCTGGAGAGAACGGTGGGGGTGGGGGGGGCATTCCGGAGGGGTCTGTTGGGGGTGTGAGTCAGTGCAGCCCCTCAGACAGCAGCAGATCCAAGTTCTGTGGGGCCCTAAGTTTATACAACTGGAGGCCTTCCAAAAGGAAAAATAATAAAAAAATTATAAATACAAAATCAGGTACAGGCATGAATAGTACTTAGAACGAGAAAAGAAAGCAAACCAACCTACAAATAAGGAAAGCTGACATACTACGAATATCACAACCCCCCCACCCACAAAGAGCATAATAGTTTAAAGTGCCTAACGTGCCTTTGTAATACCTTATTTTCCTTGATTTTTGGCTACATACATCTTGATGTCCTCTTCATATGACAATACTATAAAGTATAGTATATGGCATTTTCTATAAGGAGACTAGAAAGATAATTCAGTGTTTCCTCTGGTGTGTTAGCCAATCTGTTATTTTATTGTTAATAGTTTAGGAAAGTTTCTTTCAGCTTCACAGCTTGTTGGTAAAGTTGTAAGTTTTTAGGATTGTTTTCAAATTGGGGGAAACTTCTATCCCTTTTATAAGTGAACTGTAAGATTTCAGGGTAAGGACCAGTCTTAAAAACTCTGAACTGTTGGCTCGTTAACCAGAGCAATTCAGATGCATTCTTAAATTGCTACTACATTGCTCTGAGCTACATAATTGTGTAATAAAATTCCTCTTATGCTACATGCACTGCACTTATTGATGAGTATGTGCAGGAGTTTTGTCACTGCAGTCCTTGTTTCTCCAGGCCGTCTTGCTGTGTTGGGCAATTTTGTGTGCCATTTCATCTGGAACTGCCAGACCTCATCAGGACATGATGCATCAGTTACACCAAAATGTGATTCCATATATTGGGATGCATAAAACATGCAGCTTCACACACAGAAATACCTCCTGTTAGTAGGACTGCTATAGTGCTCAAGCCCTACAAACAATGGACTTCTGATATATTTTATTTTGCATGAATCCCATTAAAGAGAAGCAAAATGTGTGGTGCATTTATAATTGTATACGTGGCATTACTGAGCATATTCTTTGACAGGAGGGAATTTCCATTTTGACTGGGCATCCATGAGAAATAAATTGACGTTCTGATGATGGAAGAATTTTCCACAGACTAGCTTCTGGCTCTATACACTTCACACTTTGTTTCTCCTCCACAAACTGCCAGTGCTGGGCATTGACATATTCATATTTCAACATGGCCTCTGTCCTGCACCTTCATGTCATGATAATGGGTGAGTCTGCGTGGTGGGTATTGTTGGGTAGAAGTATTATTGCCAGAATGGCTAGCAATACACAGAAGTGAGTATACCCAGAAGTGACTATAAACTACATAAATATATCCGCTAAGTCAAATAAATGTACCTTCAACTCAACCTCCCCTTAGCCAGATCCCAAAAATGCCCATGACCATCCAACATGAGTGGAAATCTGACAGAAACCTCAGAGTGGAAGAAACAGTGGTCTTAACTGAAATATTTTACTTCTATAAGTTTTACAGAAGCATTATGACCCTGTAAATACATTGCTGGCCCCCTCCCAGGGCCTTGGAGGAGGCCTGTGTAAGTGAGCTTAATTAACATCACAGAATAGTTTCCATCGGTAACTGGGGAGCCAGGGAACAGTCCCATTAATCATTCCTCTCACCCAAAATCACACCACAGTCCACACAACACCCTCAGGCTCACCCTCGCATCTACCCTCACTATAACCTGGCAGGCAGGCACTATCATTCCCAGGCCACAGATGAAAAATGGAGGCCCGGAGAGGAAGGACCCTTGGCCACGGTCACACAGGTGGTGAGTGATAGAGCCCAGCTCTTGTGTCCCAGTCCAGGGCTCAGTCTCTGCACCCATCCTATACTGTCTCAAGTGCCCCCCACAGTCACCCTGACAGAGGGACAAGGAAGGGGTTATAGAGTTTTATAGAGGTGGTAGCCTTTATAATCACCTCTCATACCTACACTCACAGGACAGTTGACAAGGCACTTTCATGAACATGAGTTTATTTAACTCAGCAATCTGCAGAGAGTGTTATCCCCATTTTCTGGTAGAGGAAACTGAGATTCATGGAGGTCACATGGCCTGAGGAAGGCCCAATAGCAAGGCTATGGGAGTAGAGGCCCTGGAAACCAGGTCTCCCCACCCCTAGTTCAATGTTCTTTTCACTGCACTTTGCTGCTTTCCCCTTTTGAGACCGAAGGGATCTAGTCCAATCCCCTTGTCCCACAAATGAGAAACTGAAGCTCAGAGAGAAGAAGGGATTTGCCCAGGTCACACAGGAAGTGGGGACAGACTCCTAACCTGTTAAGTTTGTCTCTCTGCCTCTCTTCTCCAGGCACCCTAGAGCCACATCTGCTCATCCATGTCTAGGGGAGCCCACTTCCTGTTGGCTCTTTGCCCTAACATCTGAGTGACTTGTCCAGCAATAGCCCGTACCAAGCAAGCCTATCATTGTCCTCCTGCCCAAACCCCTGTTCTTTGAAACTGTCTCTAACCACAGCTTCAAATGAACAGGGAGAACAGGCTTCGCTCTGGTGCTGGGTCGTGAGTAGGTGGGGAGTCTAAGTGGTGGAGAAGAAGCCCAGACAGAGACGCAACTGCAGAGCCCCTTGGTAGAAAGGCAGAAGCATGAGTAAGAGACGAGCCACTGTCCTGTAAGTTTCCCAATCCCATGATTCCTAAGCGCTACCTGCGTCCAGGTTATTTTTCTGTGTGATACATTAGCACACTTCCCCCATTGAGTCTCACGAGTAGGTTTTTGTACCATGCGATTTAGACATTATAGAATGAATTAATTTTTTTAAACAGGTTTAGTGGGTAATACATTCATATGGTTCACAAATCAAAACAAAACAGAAAGGGATACATTGGGAAGTTGTGCTTCAACCCCTGTCCCCATACACCCTATTCCTTAGTCCCCAGAGGTAGCCACTTTTATGATTTCTAGTATATCTTTTCCAGTTTTCTTTATGCAGATATAAGCAATTGTGAATATATATTTCTTACTCCCCAACCCTCTTCCTTACACAAAGGTAGCATACTATATATATTGTTCTGTATCTTGCTTTTTTCACTTAACAGTCCTGGCAATCATTGCATATCATAAAGTGATACAATTTTCTTTTTACAACCAAAGTCCCTAGTTTAGATTAGGATTCACTTTTTGTGCTGTACATTCTGTGGGTTTTGACAAATATATAATGGCATGTATCTACCATTATAGTATCATATAGAGTAGTTTCACTGCCCTGAAAATCCTCTGTGCTCAAGGTGTCATAGTAGATGCAGAGCCAGGATTTCACTCCGAGATATTTGACCCCAAGGCCGTGCTCCTTCCACTGGTTGAAGCAGCCGTCTCTCTGCTCTGATGGTAGAAAGGAGCAGCTTTCACATTGGTTCCTGTCTCTCTTCTACCCTCAGTGAAACAGGCTGGGGGTGTTAACAGAGATGGACCCTGAGGGATGGAAGAGGGCAATTAGCCTGCACGGTGTGAGGCATGGGAGGCAATACTTGTCATTTGTCTGCACGCACACACCGGGGCACAGCTAGCAGGGGCAGTAGGTCTTATGGAAGTAAATGAGGCTGTCCTTGCCTTTTCAGTGCACCAGCATCTTCATATGTGTGACGGCCTTAATACCACCTGAATCACATCTGATAGGAGCTCCTAGCCCAGCAGGGGCCATACTGTTCAACCTACAGACCATTACTGAATTCCTCCCAGGGGCATGGGATAAAGAGATACATAAGAAATAGTCCTTTTTCAAAAGGAGCTCATAGCACAGTCTATCACAAGCCAATGTGGCAAGTGGTTTGATAGCAGAATGCATGAGGGGAGAGGGGGTTGTCAGCATTCAGGGAAGAGGATTTAACCCAGCTTGAGGCGGTAGATCAGGAAGTCTTTCTGGAAGTGAAGTCTGAGCTGAATCTTGAAGGATGAGCAGTTCTTCAAGGTAAAAGCGGATGAGAGTGGGCATTCCAGGCCACATGCGTAACATATTCAAAGGCCAGGAGGGGAGCGAGGGCAAGGCAGTTTTTGAAAACTGTAAGTAGCTCAGTGTGTCCTGAGTCACAGCCAGGGGCTTTGTTACAAAGGGTCATTTAGCCAAGCTGGGAGTTTGGTCTCTATTCAGTAGACAGTGAGAATTATTAAAATCCTTTAAGTGAGGATAAGGCATGGTCTGAGTTGCATTTTAGAAAGATTGTCCTGGGAGATGTCTTGTTCTAAATGGTGTCTGGAGAGCAGCCCCCATTACAGCCTTCTGCACTTCTTACCTGAAAAACACAAAAATGAAAAACAATTTTGAAAATCAAAACTGACAGACAATCCATTACTAGAATCTGAAAGGCAAAACAATTGCTTGCCCGTGCTTCAACTAGGAAACAAAGCAATCCATTCATGTAAATAAAGATAGAAATACACTTAATTTTCCTGCCGTCCAGAGACCCAAACTGTCTAACAACTAGAAAATTGTGCAGCTGCCCCTGTGCTGTAAATGGGCTGCTTTTTGAGATAGCCAGCTCAGTGTTCTTAAATTCCTGTGCTTCTTGCATCTACCTTTCTGCAACTAAATGAGGTTTCAATCCCAAAATAACAAAAGGAGAGAGAGTAGGAAAGCCTGGGGCTGGCACTTAGCATACTGAAGGTGAAGAATCTCAAGGTAAAGCACTGAGGTGGGAGCAGGTACGGAAGGGGAAGAATTGGTAATGATCCATGAGGTAGGGCACAGTTTTTCACAGACTCCATTGATCCAGAATGGTAGAGACCAGACAATGGGAACAGAAGAGGACCCCCCATCTCGCTATGGAGCAAGAAGCTAGGAAAAAAAAACAAAAAACAAAAACAGAAAACTAAGCCCAAACATAGTAGAAGGAAGGAAATAATAATAACAAAAATGAATGAAATAGGAAAATAAACAGAGAAAAACAATCAATTAATTTATTAGTTAAATTTACCAGTGTTGCTGGAAACACTGTCTATATACAAAAGTCAACAGTACTTCTACAAACCAGCTACAATTTCTGAAATTCAAAATGAGACCATTTATAATGACATCAAAAAAGCAATATACATATTGCTATATATAAATATATAAATATATTTATTCCTATACATAAGTATATAGGAAAAAGTCTAATGAAAGGTGTACAAGACGACACACAACATTACTGAGAGAAATGAATGAAGACCTAAATAAAGGAAGGGAGGGAGATAACCATGTTCATGGCTTGGAAGGTTCAAGAATATTCACAGAAGCACCACTCTAAATAACCTAAAGACTGGAAACAACCGAAATGTTCTTCAACAATAGAATGTATCAGTTTATCACGATATAATAATACAATTGAATGTATTCAGCAATGAGAATGAAGAAACTACATACAGCAACATGGATGAATTCCATAAATATAACATGGAGTGAAGGAAGCTAAACTCAGAAGAGTATATACTGTATGATTTCATTTATAAAAAGCTTAAAAACAGACAAAACTTACCTATGGTGTTAGAAGTCAGGATGGTAGGAGGTAATGACCAAGAGGGGCTGTGAGAGAAGATTTCTGATGCTGTTCCTCTCTCATCCTGTTTCTTGACCTGGGTGGTAGTTTCACAAATGTGTTCACTCTGTTGCAATCAAGCTGTGCACTTATGGTTTGTGCATTTTTCTGAATGTAATGTTTTCATTCAGTAAAAGTTTTAATAAAAAATGGATAATTTAGGAAATGGAAACTTGTGATACAAAGAACTTATAAGGCCTCTCAAATGCCGTGAGCCAGTTGAATTCTGTCATAGATGGACCCTGCCACTCAGTAGTAGAGCTGAGTACTCTATTTTATTTTATTTTATTTTTTTGTGTGTGGTATGCGGGCCTCACTGTTGCGGCCTTTCCCGTTGCGGAGCACAGGCTCCGGACGCGCAGGCCCAGCGGCCATGGCTCACAGGCCCAGCCGCTCCGCGGCATGTGGGATCCTCCCAGACCGGGGCACGAACCCGTGTCCCCTGCCTCGGCAGGCGGATTCTCAACCACTGCGCCACCAGGGAAGCCCTATTTTTTCACTTATTCAATTCTTTCAGATTAAACAGTGCTCTATGAAATTTGTATTATTCTTATCATCCACCTCACCCTCATTTTGAAGAGAGTTGCAAAATCTGAAAGTATTAGCGAGTATCATTCTTCATTTTACAGATGAGGAAACAGGCCCAGAGAGATTAAAGTAACTTCTCCAAGGTCACAAAACAACCAAGGGGTAAGAACCAAGAGTCAGCCTGAGCCATTTGGTCTCAAGATGCATGTTCCTTGTCACTTCACTGAATCAGCTTGTCAGCTGTTTCTCTTCTGTTCCACTCCTCTCCCAGTTCCTGGAGAAGTGTTTCTCAAGCTCCATAATTCATTCCACAATTCATGTGGTATCTTTGCCATGTTTGATGACACTGAAAACAATAATGATTCCTATTGTGTTTCAGCACTTGCTCATAATGGACAAACTTTTTAAGAGCTTGGAACACTGTGCCAGGAAAATAGCTGAACAAAAAGGCTTCTGTCTTTTTGTCAGTAGAAGCAGAGTTGTGAAGGGCAGCATAATATGCGTGTTCACTGCCAAGAAACTTGCATAATGATTTTCTGCATCTTTAAAGCTCTGAATCCATTAAGGCTTTTTAATTGGTATTGAGTAATACACCACGTGAATGGTAGATATTATCCACATCTATCTCCTGGCTCCTCTTCATATCATCTTTTATCTAGGAACTGTTAAAGTTTCTCAGTTAGCTGTGCATAAGCAGTTGGAATCATCAGTGTATTCTTGGCTATGTAAAGTGTAAAAATATAGAGAAAATTTTTTAGGAAATACACCAAATTATTAACAGCAATTATCTCTGGTTGTAGCTTTTTTTTCTTGTATTCTCAAATTTTCTACAATGAATATATATCATCTTTGAAATAATACAACAATTTAAAATTAGCTTAGAATATATAAAATTTTATTTAATTAAATAATTGTAATTATGTCAAAATATGTATGTGGTAAAAGACTGGAAGAAAGTGTTAATAGTTTTTGTTCTTGATGTAGAGCAGTAAGTTTCTCTCTTCCTTCTACTTTATGGAATTTTCCACTTTTTTCTGTAATGATCATCGTATCAGTCGAGGTTCTTGATTATAAACAACAGAAATTGACTCCAACTACCTTGAGTAGAAAAGGATTTTATTGTAAAAATATTAGGTAGTTCTCAGCATCTTGAAGAATGCTGGAAGCCAAGGAAATCTTAGCAGGAGACAGCTCAGCCAAGGTTAAGCCAAGGTTAATGGTTTGGTTAGAAGACTGCCACTGGCACTGCCACCTGAGCACTCAGAGCCACCCCTACTGCTGGACTCCCAACGCCCCCTCTAACTGTCCTTGTGTCTTTGTGTCACTCTCTCAAGGTTCAGATTTCTAGGCAGGATCATCTGATTCGACATCAATCATGTGCCCATGTTCTAGCTGCCTGAGTGCAGGGAGAAGGGGTTTCTAGCTCTTGGCTGGGCTTCCCACAAGATTCATACAATGGGGATCCTTCCAAATAGGTAGGGTGCCCAAATGTGGGATAGCTAAAAAAGACAAATGTTTACTACAAGCAGGTATTATTACTCTTTATCTATTTGTATCTACGTTTTTTTTTCCCCCAGTGTCCCAAATCGGGCTGCAGAACTAGTCTAATAAAGACACTAATCACTCTAAGCAGACATTGTTTTTATTTTATTATTTTTAAAAATATCTTTATTGGAGTATAATTGCTTTACAATGGTGTGTTAGTTTCTGCTTTATAACAAAATGAATCAGCTATACATATACATATATCCCCATATACCCTCCCTATCCCACCCCTCTAGGTGGTCACAAAGCACTGAGCTGATCTCCCTGTGAGACATTGCTTTTACAATGGAAAAAATTAATGTCTTTTTCTTTTTTGGTAAAACATAGCCCCTTTGTGTCACACAATGTATATCAGAGTGCATTTTACTTCACACGATATAGATTAAGAAACTTGGTTCATTGGGGAAAGTTATAAGCCAAGGGTCAGTAAAAGAAGGCATGCATGTTCCATCCTCCCCTCGCCCCCAAAATAGATGTGCCAGTCAGGTACAGCAGGACACACAGTAGGTCTGCATTTCTGGGGATGAATGTCACCCCCTCATTTTCTCTTTTTCTAGGTGCAGCTTTGCCAGGGGATAACACCAGCCTGCTTGAGCATTAGGCAGTTGGAATTTAGGGTGCCAGGAGTTAGAAGGCTGATTTTCCAAAAGGAAGGATTCTCTTATTGGGTGGAAGTGGTCAGTGAGGGAGAGTGGGAGTCATGAGGTCCAGGACTTGACCTGGGTAAGTTGTTAGGTGTGTTGTTCATTGATCTAAGGATCACAGGCAGAGGAGGGGCAGGGAAACAATGAGTTCAGTTTGGGACATGCCATGTCCAGTGTACACATGAGTCATCACCAGACAAAGTCAGGGTCCCCATCATTCACTCTTATAGCAGCCTGCACCTTTGTTTATATTGCTTATCCCCATTGCAATAAGTCAATAATGGCATGATTAGCGTTGAATCTCTCTTCTGGATTGTGAGCTCCCTGATGCCTTGACCCAGATCTAACCATTTCACTGCTGTATCCCCAGCACCTGGTATAGGATCAGGCACAGAGCAGGAAACCAATAAATATGTACTGAATGAATTAATGAATCTACCTGGAGCCATGCAGCAGGCAGTTGGATACATGGATAGGAAACTGACAGAAAGATCTGGGATGGAGCTCTACATTCAGGAGAGTTATGCACTTAGGTGGTAACTGAATCCAAAGCACTGGGTGAGATGGCCCAGGTTGAGTGAGAAAATCCAAGAGCCTAAGCCACAGTCCTGGGAAACACCATCATCCAAGGGGGACAAGGAAGAAGAGCAGCCAGAGAGGTAGGTGGAGAACTAAGAGAGGGAGGTGTTCTGGAAGCTACAGGAAGAGAGAGGATTAAGTAGAGAGAAGTCAGCAGAGTCAAACACTGGTGAGAGGCCTTGTGAGATGAAAAACACCAATGCTTATGAAGCACTTGGGTGCTAGATGCTGTTCTGACAGCTCTACATGTAATAACTCACTTAATTCTCTCAACAACCAGGCGAGGTAGGGGCTATCATCATGATCCTCTCCCGAAGACCAGGGTATTGAGGCACAGAGAGGTCACCCAGTTAGTAAGTAGTTTGAACCCAGGCTCTCTGGTCTCTGAGTCTGTGCTCTTCACTGTTACACATGCTGCCTCAGAGCAGGGGTAACAGATGGGTCATTGGTAACATTGGCAGGAGCAATTTCAGTAGCACTATGGGGTGAAACCACAAGTCAGTAAGTAAAAAAAAAAAAAAAGTGAGCTGGAAGCAAGAGAGTCAGGATCAAAAGGCCAGCCCTTAACTACAAAGAGTGGTCCAGCTGCATCACCTGGGAGCCCATTAGACATGCAGCATCTTGGTCCCAGCCCCATCTTCTGAAACAGCCCCTGCATTTAACAAGCTCTTCAGGTGATTCACATGCACTGTGAAGTCTGAAAAGAGCTGATCTTTCAGGGCTAGATGAGCTAACGGGAACTTTGGATGAGAGAAGAAAGAGAGAAAGAAAAATGCAGTGTTAACTGAAAGCTTTTTCTTTTTAGGATGGAGAGAATGGAGCATGTTTGTAAACTTAGAACAGTGGTTTGTAACCCTGGCAAGCACGTGGGGTGCTGAAACCCATGCCCAGAAGAACGCCTTGTGGCCCAGCTGATTCTAATATTGAGGGGGGATGGGTAGGAAGACCCACCCAAGGGGTCATAGTAAGGAAGGACAGGATGGAGGTGCAGGTGCCAGGGAATTAAGGCCTCCTCAGATAAATGGGAAGGGATGAGGCTGAAGAAATGCAAAGGAGATGCTTTGGGGAAGGAGGAACAGCGTCACAGTAAAGCAGAGAGAGAGAAATTTGTAGAGGTGGGGACCAGCAAGGAGACAGACACTCAAAAGGAATCACACCTGAGAGCTGTGATTAACTGGTTGATTTATTTCTTAAATTTTAACTGGGATATGGTGTGGCAAGAAAGGTACTTTAAAAACTTAAATCAGGGGACTTTCCTGGTGGCGCAGTGCTTAAGAATCCACTTGCTGGACTCCGGGAGAGCTCACGCCAAGGAGTACTCCCTAGAACTTCTGCTGCCAGTGTGGTGAGCCACAGCCACTCCCCACCTCTGCAGGAGACCCTCCTGGCTGTGAGGTTGACAGGGTCCTGGTGCTCCAGCCGGGTGTCAGGCCTGGGCCTCTGAGGTGGGAGAGCCAAGTTCAGGACATGGTCCACCAGAGACCTCCCAACTCCACCTAATATCAAATGGCGAAAGCTCTCCCAGATATCTCCATCTCAACACTAAGATCCAGCTCCACTCAATGACCAGCAAGCTACAGTGCTGGATACACCATGCCAAACAACTACCAAGACAGGAACACAACACCACCCATTAGCAGAGAGTCTGCCTAAAATCATAATAAGTTCACAGACACCCCAAAACACACCACCAGATGCAGTACTGCCCACCAGAAAGACAAGATCCAGCCTCATCAACCAGAACACAGGAACCAGTCCCCTCCACAGGAAGCCTACACAACTCATTGAACCAACCTTACCAACTGGGGGCAGACACCAAAAACAACAGGAACTACGGACTAGCAGCCTGCAAAAAGGAGACCCCAAACACAGTATGTTAAGCAAAATGAGAAGATAGAGAAATACACAGCAAATGAAGGAGCAAGATAAAAACCTACCAGACCAAACAAATGAAGAGGAAATAGGCAGTCTACCTAAAAAAGAATTCAGAGTAATGATAGTAAAGATGATCCAAAATCTTGGAAGTAATATGGAGAAAATACAAGAAACATTTAACAAGGACCTGGAAGAACTAAAGAGCAAACAAACATTGATGAACAACACAAGAAATGAAATTTAAAATTCTCTAGGAGGAATCAATAGCCAAATAACTGAGGCAGAAGAATGGATAAGTGACCTGGAAGATAAAATAGTGGAAATAACGAGTGCAGAGCAGAATAAAGAAAAAAGAACAAAAAGAATTGAGGATAGTCTCAGAGACCTCTGGGACAACATTAAATGCACCAACATTTGAATTATAGGGGTCCCAGAAGAAGAAGAGAAAAAAAAGAGACTGAGAAATATTTGAAGAGATTATAGTTGAAAACGTCCCTGATATGGGAAGGGAAATAGTCAATCAAGTCCAGGAAGCACAGAGAGTCCCATACAGGATAAATCCAAGGAGAAACACACCAAGACACATATTAATCAAACTATCAAAAATTAAACACAAAGCAAAAATATTAAAAGCAGTAAGGGAAAAATAACAAATAACATACAAGGGAATCACCATAAGTTTAACAGCTGTTCTTTCAGCAGAAACTCTGCAAGCCAGAAGGGAGTGGCAGGACATATTTAAAGTGATGAAAGGGAAAAACCTACAAACAAGATTACTCAACCCAGCAAGGATCTCATTCAGATTCGATGGAGAAATTAAAACCTTTACAGACAAGCAAAAGCTAAGAAAATTCAGCACCACCAAAACAGCTTTACAACAAATGTTAAAGGAATTTTTCTAGGCAGGAGACACAAGAGAAGAAAAGATCTACAACAACAAACCCAAAACAATTAAGAAAATGGTAATAGGAACATACATATCGATAACTACCTTAAATGTAAATTGATTAAATGCTCCAACCAAAAGACATAGACTGGCTGAATGGATACAAAAACAAGACCCATATATATGCTGTCTACAAGAGACCCCCTTCTGACTAGGGACACATACAGACTGAGAGTGAGGCAATGGAAAAAAATATTCCATGCAAATGGAAATCAAAAGAAAGCTGGAGCAGCAATTCTCATATCAGACAAAATAGATTTTAAAATAAAGACTATTAAAAGAGACAAAGAAGGACACTACATAATGATCAAGGGATCAATCCAAGAAGAAGATATAACAATTGCAACTATTTATGTACCCAACAGGAGCACCTCAATACATAAGGCAAATGCTAACAGCCATAAAAGTGGAAATCAACAGTAACACAATCATAGTAGGGGACTTTAACACCCCACTTTCACTGATGGAAAGATCATCCAAAATGAAAATAAATAAGGAAACACAAGCTTTAAATGATACATTAAACAGCATAGATTTAATTGATATTTATAATTGATATTTATAGAACATTCCATCTAAAAACAACAGAATACACTTTCTTCTCAAGTGCTCATGGAACATTCTCCAGGATAGATCGTATCTTGGGTCACAAATCAAGCTTTGGTAAATTTAAGAAAATTGAAATCATATCAAGTATCTTTTCCAACCACAACACTATGAGACTAGATAACAATTACAGAAAAATATCTGTAAAAACTACAAATACATGGAGGCAAAAAAATACACTACTAAATAACCAAGAGATCACTGAATAAATCAAAGAGGAAATCAACAAATACCTAGAAACAAATGACAATGAAAACACGATGATCCAAAACCTATGGTAGGCAGCAAAAGCAGTTCTAAGAGGGAAGTTTATAGCAATACAATCCTACCTCAAGAAACAAGAAACATCTCAATAAACAACCTAACTTTATACCTAAAGCAATTCGAGAAAGAAGAACCAAAAAACTCCAAAGTTAGCAGAAGGAAAGAAATCATAAAGATCAGATCAGAAATAAATGAAAAAGAAATGAAGGCAATGATAGCAAAGATCAATAAAACTAATACCTGGTTCTTTGGGAAGATAAACAAAATTGATAAACCATTAGCCAGACTCATCAAGAAAAAAAGGGAGAAGACTGAAATCAGTAGAATTAGAAATGAAAAAGGAGAAGTAACAACTGACACTGCAGAAATACAAAGGATCATGAGAGATTACTACAAGCAACTCTATGCCAATAAAATAGACAACCTGGAAGAAATAGACAAATTCTTAGAAAAGCACAACCTTCCAAGACTGAACCAGGAAGAAACAGAAAGTATATACACACCAATCACAAGCACTGAAATTGAAACGGTGATTGATTAAAAGTCTTCCAACAAACAAAAGCCCAGGACCACATGGCTTCACAGGCAAATTCTATTAAACATTTAGAGAAGAGCTAACACCTATCCTTCTCAAACTCTTCCAAAATATAGTATAGGGAGGAACACTCCCAAACTCATTCTACAAGGCTGCTATCACCCTGATACCAAAACCAGACAAAGATGTCACAAAGAAATAAAACTACAGGCCAATATCACTGATGAACATAGATGCAAAAATCCTCAACAAAATACTAGCAAACAGAATCCAACAACACATTGAAAGGATCATACACCATGATCAAGTGGGGTTTATCCCAGGAATGCAAGGATTCTTCAATATATGCAAATCAATCAATGTGATACACCATATTAACAAATTGAAGGAGAAAAACCATACGATCAACTCAATAGATGCAGGAAAAGCTTTTGACAAAATTCAACACCCATTTATGATAAAAACCTTCCAGAAAGTATGCAAAGAGGTGATGTACCTCCATATAATATAGGCCATATATGTAAAACCCACAGCCAACATCTTTCTCAATGGGGAAAAACTGAAACCATTTCCACTAAGATCAGGAACAAGACAAAGTTGCCCACTCTCACCACTATTATTCAACATAGTTTTGGAAGTTTTAGCCACAGCAATCAGAGATGAAAAAGAAGTAAAAGGAATCCAAATTGGAAAAGAAGAAGTAAAACTGTCACTGTTTGCAGATGACATGATACTATACATAGAGAATCCTAAAGATGCTACCAGAAAACTACTAGAGCTAACCAATGAGTTTGGTAAAGTAGCAGGACACAAAATTAATGCACAGAAATGTCTTGCATTTCTATACACTAATGATGAAAAATCTGAAAGAGAAATTAAAGAAACACTCCCATTTACCATTGCAACAAAAAGAATAAAATACCTAGGAATAAACTTACCTAAGGAGCCAAAAACCTGTATGCAGAATACTATAAGACACTGATGAAAAAATTAAAGATGATAAAAACAGATGGAGAGATATAGTATGTTCTTGGATTGGAAGAATCAATATTGTGAAAATGACTATACTATCCAAAGCAAACTACAGATTCAATGCAATCCCTATCAAACTACCAATGGCATCTTTCACAGAACTAGAACAAAAAATTTCACAATTTGTATGGAAACACAAAAGACCCCGAAGAGCCAAAGCAGTCTTGAGAAAGAAAAATGGAGCTGGAGGAATCAGGCTCCCTGACTTCAGACTATAATACAAATCTACAGTAATCAAGACAGTATGGTACTGGAACAAAAACAGAAATATAGATCAATGGAACAGGATAGAAAGCCCAGAGATAAACCCACGCACGTATGGTCACCTTATCTTTGATAAAGGAGGCAAGAATATACAGTGGAGAAAAGACAGCCTCTTCAATAAGTGGTGCTCGGAAAACTGAAAAGCTACATGTAAAAGAATGAAATTAGAACACTCCCTAACACCATACACAAAAATAAACTCAAAATGGATTAAAGACCTAAATGTAAGGCCAGACACTCTAAAACTCTTAGAGGAAAACATAGGCAGAACACTCTATGACATAAATCACAGCAATATCCTTTTTGACCCAACTCTTAGAGAAATGGAAATAAAACAAAATTAAACCAATGGGACGTAATGAAACTTAAAAGGTTTTGCACAGCAAAAGAAACCATAAACAAGACCAAAGGACAACCCTCAGAATGGGAGAAAATATTTGCAAATGAAGCAACTGACAAAGGATTAATCTCCAAAATTTACAAGCAGCTCATGCAGCTCAATATCAAAAAAAAACCAATCCAATCCAAAAATGGGCAGAAGACCTAAATAGACGTTCCAAAGAAGATATACAGATTGCCAACAAACACATGAAAGGATGCTCAACGTCACTAATCATTAGAGAAATTCAAAGCAAAACTACAGTGAGGTATCACCTCACACTGGTCAAATGGCCTCACCAAAAAATCTACAAACAATAAATGCTGGAGAGGGTGTGGAGAAAAGGGAACCCTCTTGCACTGTTGGTGGGAATGTAGATTGATATAGCCAATTTGGAGAACAGTATGGAGGTTCCTTTAAAAATAGAACTACCATATGATCCAGCAATCCCACTACTGGACATATACCCTGAGAAAACCATAATTCAAAAAGAGTCATGTACCAAAATGTTCATTGCAGCTCTATTTACAATAGCCAGGACATGGAAGCAACCTAAGTGTCCATCAACAGTTGAATGGATAAAGAAGATGTGGCACATATATACAATGGAATATTACTCAGCCATAAAAAGAAAGAAAATTGAGTTATTTGAGAAAAACAAATAATGTATGCTAACACATATATATGGAATCCAAAAAAAAAAAGTTCTGAAGAACCTAGGGACAGGACAGGAATAAAGATGCCGACGTAGAGAATGGGCTTGAGGACATGAGGAGGGCAAAGGGTAAGCTGGGACGAAGGGAGAGAGTGGCATGGACATATATACATATCAAACGTAAAATAGGTAGCTAGTGGGAAGCAGCCACATGGCACAGGGAGATCAGTTCGGAGCTTTTTGTCCATGTAGAGGGGTGGGAGGGAGACGCAAGAGGGAGGAGATATGGGGTATATGTATATGTATAGCTGATTCACTTTGTTATAAAGCAAAAACTAAAACTAAAAATTAAAAAAAGAATCCACCTGTCAATGCAGGGGACACAGGTTCGAGTCCTGGTCCAGGAAGATCCCACATGCCGCGGAGCAACTAAGCCCTTGCGCCACAACTACTGAGCCTGCATGCTAGAGCCTGTGAGCCACAACTACTGAAGCCCATGTGCCTAGAGCCCGTGATCCACGACAAGAGAAGCCAGCATAATGAGAAGCCCACACACCGCAATGAAGAGTAGCCCCTGCTCACCACAACTGGAGAAAGCCTGCGTGCAGCAACAAAGATGCAATGCAACCAAAAAAAAAAAAAAAAAAAAGTATATTAAAAAAAACTTAGATGGTGTTACTGGCCTGCTCAAAGGCTTACAGTATGTTTCCACCGCATATGCCTTACTAGGCCCTTGGTGATCTGGGCTTGCTCACTTCATTCTCTGCTCTCCACTGACCTCCTGCACGTCAGGCTCTTTAATGTTCTTTTTCCTACTGATCATGTTCCTGCCACAGGGCCCTGTACTTGCTATTCCCACCTTTGGGCTATTCTTCCTCTAAATATTCACATGGCCTGCTCCCTCACTTCTGTTGGTTCTCCTCCAACGTCTTCTGTTCGGAGGACTTCCCTCATCCCTCTCTATCCCCTTCCTCTGAATTATTTTCTATCACTACTGAATATCATGTCATAAACCTAACCTGCCTATTTGTTTGAGGTCTACCTCCTTTAACAGAATGTGAGCTCCATGGGGGCAAGGATTTGTCCTGCTCACTGTGAAATACCCACCACCTAGAACTGTGAGGCACAGAGGTGGTGCTTATTAATGAGTGAATAACGCTGCTGCTGCTGCTGCTTGGTGCAAATAAATAGGAGGCTGAGATGAAAAGGTATTGGTGAGAGTACCTGGGAAAGGTGATTAGCCAGGGAGATTGCAGGAGAATGAGATGATTAAGGAGGAGCAAATGGGCATCTTTAGGGCCAACTGAGGAGGGAGTGCAGGGTTGTAATGGCAGGTAAGATAGTAAACAGGCAGTTTCGTGTGTGGCTGAGAATGTGGTTTTCTGCCCTAGACCACCTAGTCTCTGTGTGGCTCTAGGTAAGTTTGTTAATCTTTCTAAGCCTCAATTCCTCCACCAGTAAAATGAAGCTGATAACCATAATACCTCCACCTAAGGTTGTGATGGAGGTTAATTGAGCAAATGGCCATAAAAAGTCTGGCATGGGGTAAGCTCTCAATAACTGTTCATTACTATGATTGATGCAAGATTGGGGGAAGAGTGTGAAATGCTGCAATGTAAAAAGATGTTTCTGTAATCTTTCTAAGTCTTGTTCCAAAATGCCCTACCCAGGAATAGACTTCATGTGTTACCTTGCTCCCAACACACATCTACACGAAAATGTCTCCTCATTGCCAACCCCCTCACCAGCCGTTTCTCCTTTCCAATGACTCTTCTGAGAGCTAGTCTAGCGCTTGGCACAATAAGTTCTCCATAAATATTTGTTGATGTTCACTGCACTTCTCCCAGACAATGCTTAGGTGTTACTTTGTCAGGAAAATCGCGATGTGGAGTGGGAGATATTAGTGTCTCCGACTTCCTTAGGGGAGAACGGGCTAGAAAGACAGCGTTCTTAGGACTCTGAATCACCTGTAAGCCTGGCATAGTAAACGCAGCTCAATAGGAGGGGACTGGGTTTGATCCTCTGAAACTTCCCGAAGGAGCCGTCTGCATCCAAGGGCGGCCAGAGGCCAAGAAGGACGCTGAGCTTTCGTCTCCTTTAAGAGGCGTGGCCTCGCTGTAGCCACCACGGGAGTGATTGGCTGAAGCTGCCTGCCCGGGGGAGGGACTCGGTTGCCGGGGAGTGGCGCGGTGGCCCCGCGGAGACTGCAGCGGCTGCGCGGAGGAGCGAGGTGCTTGCTGGGCTGGGGGTGGGCGACGGCGCCGGGGGCTGCGGTGAAAGCTTCGCATCCCGTACAGTTCCCAGAGGGGAGGCGCCGTCGCCATTGACGCCTCGCTCGGTGAGCGCGTCCCGCTCGCCGAGCAGGGCCCCAGCCGACCGCCGGCACCATGGGCCAGTGCGGCATCACCTCCTCCAAGACTGTGCTGGTGTTTCTCAACCTCATCTTCTGGGTGAGCGTGGCCGGCGGGCGGGAGAGGGCGGGGAGCTGGCGGTGCGGCCCGAAGGAGGCCTTGGCTGAAGGGCCTGTGGGGCACAGCGGGGACCCAGGCTGGGCCGGGGCTGGCGCTGAGGAAGTGAGGGAGCGAGGGGGCCCTGTGGCGGAGGCGTGGGGGGAGGGGGCCCGGCTTGGCCCCGGGGGCCGCTTCGTTAGATCCCTCCCTGGCCGGGACGAAGGCTCCGGGCGTAGATGGCGGTGAGAGGAAGCCCTCGGGGGCTTCTTGCGGCCTCCGCTCTCGGGCCCGATGCCCCCGCCGACGAGCTCTGTGTCAGGGGCCGGCGCTGAGAGGCCCCCCCCGGCCTCCCCCCTCCCCGGAGCAGCCTGCTCGACGGAGAGCTCTCATTGCAGATTCTTTCAGGACACCAGGCTCGAAATATGATATTCCCCAAAGGGTCGGGCTCCGCTTTCTTTGTCGGGGCCCAGAGCCCTGGCAGCTCCAGTGGCAGCCCCGAGGCGTGCGAGCAAACGGTGCAGAAGTGCGGGGACGCTACCGACTCAGGGGTGAGGGATTTTGCCTTAGAGCTTTTTGTGTATGGAGAACTGGTTGACTGGTTACCATACCAGAAAACGGAACGGTTTCAACTTTAGAAGCCAAATAATTCTGTAACCAAGAAAATCAGTCTGTTTGTTTGGTCCTGGGGGTGGGTAGCCTGAGATGATAAACCTTGGTTAAATGTGACTTGGATGTCACAAGATCTCGAAAGCGATGAGTTAGTTCACTTTCAATAAAGGGTGGCTTATGAATTTTTTGGACACGCCCTCAAAGAAAGGGGTGTTTATAGCCCCTTCATCTTACTTCAGGTCCTTATCTCGCCAAGAACTTTTGTAATAACCTGTGTTATTCCTGTCAGTCTCTCCACCCTCTAGTTCATCTGGACCTTGCACCCAGATAAATCTTATTAAGCATTTCTTCCCTCACATCACTTTATTTCATTAAAAAAATAAACACCCGCCCACACCCCAAAAGCTTCAGCAGTAGATTAAGGTTCAACCTCCTCTTGGTATTGCAATTGACTTCCTCACCATTGACCATGTTCTTAAACACTTGCTGTCCTGGACACACTTCCCTGTCCCCAGTCCCCAGGACACTTGAACATTTCCACTTCCCATACTTTTGTATGCCCCCATTCAGCTCTTCTCACAAACATACCTAAATTAGGAGGAATCCTTTCCTTCTTCAACCCATTCCCCCTTCCCCCAACAAAGGAGGAAACTTTTCATATCCTGACTGCTATAGCATAAAAGGATAATTACATATAATAAGGCACTTACTACACACATGCATTGCCATAGAGTCTTTCAGGATATTTATGGTGTGATGGAAAGAATCCTGACTGGTAGGGCCTATAGTACTGTTCAGAATCACCCACGTGTCATTGATGTTTCCATGATTTCTTCTTTTCCAATTAGAGCAGTGTTTCTTATACTTTAGTTTGACTTACAAGCCTTTTTAAAAGCTAAAAGACTTTCCAGGGCTCTCCACATGAGAAACACTATTAGATAAGAAGATTCTTAGGTATAGACTTAGCTTTGTAGCCTTAACAGTTCCTTGTGATATTTATGGGCATAACAGTTTGATTTTGGAGAAGAGTCTGTGTACTGTCAGGTGAGTTCTAGGCTATTCAAGCTCAGGGACTGGAATTGCTAATGAAACAAAATATTGGCAATGCAGGAGCCATTTTCTTTAAATAATTAAATTTTCATTTAAAATAGCAGTTAATTCAAAGGGTCATTAATCTTTGGAAACTATGTAAGTATAGGTACTATTGGCACTTAGTGAAGAAGGTTATGATGAACTTTAGTTGTGTTTTTCATAGTGGCTTCTTGCCAAGACTGAAGTTAAACTGTGTGGTAAAAACACTCTTTATCTAGGTTAGTAGGATAATAAAACCTTTGTGAGCTGTGAGGAGGAAGTTAAGCAGACATACAGGGAAAAAAATTGTGGCATACAGCAGGATTAGTGCAACATAACTAAGGAGGAAACAATATTAGATATATCTCGCACCAAAGTATAGTTTAAGGACCAACTATTGGAATCTGACGATGTTGGTGATCATAGCTAATATTTGAGTGCTTTTTAAACCCAGGCACTGTGCTAAGCACTTTACATGGAGTATCCTCATAACAACTCCATCTGGCAGGGAATATTGTGCTTCTTTTACAGATGAGGACATTAAAGTTTACGTAAAGGGGCACACGCAAGGTGGGGCAGAGCCAGCCTTCACACCCAGGTAGTCGTGTGCTCTAGAGCCGGTGGTGTTAGAGCAAAGTGGAATTTCAAAAGATTTGGAAAGGGGAAGGAACGCTTTAGGCTGTGTTAGACTCACTTGCTCTAAAACACCGATTTTAACCTTGTTTAGAACCTGCCCCAGCATTTAAACTACACTATTTAACTTGTCAGTTTAAAAAATTAGGTCATTATGAGGAAGTACATAAAACAGATGTTAACCTGTTCTTCCTGGGAATTTGTAATGCATTCTTCAGTTCTAATAAGTATATTCTTATACAGTGGCCCCTTCCTCCTTTTAATGCCATAATCTGTAAGTGGAAGAATAAGCATTCCTTACACAGAGCATCTCTAAAGTTTATCTAGGTTCCCTTGGGCAACTTCAGCAAAGTTGCCCACTGCTCTGTTGCACTGGCTCTTCACTGTTGATGGTAATGACTGATTGTTGATAAGTGTTAAAGTTTAATTGCTTTGTCAACATCTTTAAACTACACCTCTCTATATCATGATATCCTGGTTCCGTTGGCAGCTTGTTCAGAGAGCTATGATGTGCAAATAGATATGTACTTGAAATACTTAGGATCGGTATTAAATGATCTGACAGCCAAAGTTGTTAATGTTGACTTGGTGTAGATTATTTTGGACAGTGCAGTCTAAGGAAGTTACTATGGAAAGGCACAGACGAAGGGGAAACAGTGGTTTCTAAAATCCTGAAGGTTGTCTTAGTGGAAATTGAGAGTGCCTCATCAAATTTCAAAATATTAGGGCCTATAGCATGAAAGGTAATTTTGGACTAGTGAAGGGATGTACAGCTTGGATCTCTTTGTTTTTTATGGAGTGACATAGCTTTAAATGTAAGTGTATTAGTTGTAGAGCCATGATAATTTTTGGAAGACAGGAGTGTTTGAGTTACATGACTAAATTTTGAAGGCTGTTGGAATAGTTATTAACCTCTTCTCTAAACTGCACTTTTGCACTAAGGTCAGACAAGAGTCTTAATTCAGTGGGTCATTTGATCTGACCCAGGAGGCCTCATCTAAAATACGTTTAAATCAGTACTTTATAATTTCAGGTTTTTATTCTGGCAAGTTAATTGAGTACTTAATGAAGACCCATGTTATACAAATTACCTTTACTTTTTCTACGCTGTGAGAAAAACCAATTGACTAGTATTTATTTTGCTCATATGTATCTTAGGCATTATAGGGACTACAAGAGAAAGCTTTGTCCATGCTTGCAGAATTTATAGTCTGGCACATCTGTTTAGGATGTTGTTTTTCATCAGTATGAAAGGCCATAGTAACACTAACACAGCTGTGGAGTGGGAAATACCACAAGGTTAAACACCTTTTAAATGCTTTTGGAAACAACTTTGGAATGTGTCACCTTCACTAATCGTCATTCACTCATATGAAATACCCTTTACATACAAATCATATTTAAAAGCCTTATATAAGCATTAAAATTTACCTTATCTTAAAGTTTCATATTACCCTTCCCTCTGTGAATACATATAATTAAGGAAAATTGCTTTGTTAAACAAATACAACACAAATGTTTAAACACCTACTTTGTGCTTATATTACTGATAGAATGGTGGAAAAATGAATATCTCTGTTCTTACAGAACTTTTTTTTTTGGTGGAGCAAGGCAATTAAAAATAAGCAAGGAAAATATCAGATAGTGATGTGTTATGCGGAGACTTAAAACAGGATGATGTGATAGAGTGATTGGGTGGCTGCTTTAGTTTGGCAAAGAAGTCTTCTCCAAGGAGGTGAAATTTAATCTGAAATATGTGAAGGAACAGATTTTGGGGTGATTTGGAGGAGATGGGGGACATTTAAGACAAGGAACAGCCTACAGGCCCTAAGGCAAGAATATACTTGGTGTGTTCAAATTACCAAAAGAAAGCTTAACTATACTTTCATGCTTTTGTTTAAAAGATAAAAATTTATAATGAAATATTTCAAGGAAGACTTCTTCACAAATCTCCATATACATATTTTGTGTTTTGTAGCACATCTTGCACATTTGAGTTGAGAATATGATACTTTTAATTGGGAACCTTCATCAAACATCCTGGAATTTGTTTCTCCACCTCCTGTATTCCCATCATCATAAATGACTGCTCTGACAAAGAGTATGTCATTGGAACACACCTTCAGCTAACATTTCTTTTTTCATAGTTATTTTTCAATTCACTAGAAGAAAAGCAAGTTACGGTATATATTAGGAGACCTATTTCTTAACTTTGACAGTTAAGAAGATGAATGTTTCCAGTCTTACTACATTCTCAGTCAGCTGTCCACCATACCAAGTGCCTTGTGGCTCTGAGTAATCATTAACTGGAAGAGAGTGCATAGCATTGGGAACTTAGTCAGGAAAGCTCTCTTTAGTTGGCAGTTTAAGGAAGAGGTTGTTTATTAGCTCTTTAGGATATTTATCATGCTTTGAAATATTTTAATGAATTTTATTCCATAAGATCCAACTTAGGATTTTTGCAGAAAATTTATTCCATAAAATTTATACTTGCATCAAACAAGTATATTCTAAGAATCATTCACTTAGTAAATACTTGTTGAATATCTGTGCTTTACATGTTTCTGAGAAATGCAAAAAGGTACAGTTCCTGCTTTCTGACAGCTTATAGGAAGAGGGATCAGACAGGCAAAATCATTTAATATTCTATTGAATTTAATTTCCAGCTGCTCCTCCCCCTCCCCTTCCCCCTCCTCCTTCCCCTTATACTCAAGGAGAGTCTCAAGTCTTCCTTTAAAAATATCATCTCTTTCCTCCTTCCCCCTCCTTAGTAGTTTGGTAGAGTCAGTAGATGAGAACAATTATTTGCATTGATGTATTTGTTCTTGATTTACTAAAAGGGAACCTATAGTAAATGCCGACATACTGTATTTTACATTGTTGCTGCTACTGATTAAACACATAACCCAAGTAAGGACAAACTCTACTATTATAAAGCTTAAGGACCTCAGGCTCCAGTAGTAATAACTGACTCTTTTTACAGTTAGAGTAGGGTGTGAGGACAGAGGGTCTCAAAGAAAAATCTATGTTTAAATTACGTTCTTCTTCCTGGAGCCCTGCCATCTGAAAATATTTAATTTCCATGCTGTTAAAATAATTTGGCTGTGGCAGTTGCGGATCTCCAATTTCATTGCAACCTGAACGTTTGGGGTCTTTCAACTCGGGGATATAAATTGGATTAAATAGAACAACTTTGTTAAGCTAGATGAACAATGATTATAAAAAACCAAATACAGAAACAGTGAAAATAGGACAAAATTGAGGAACATGACCTTTGGAATATCATCGGAGTAATATTGGTTTAAAGGATTAAAATACTTTTTCTTTAAGAATAATGGCAGGACTTCCCTGGTGGCGCAGTGGTTTCGATCCGCCTGCCGATGCAGGGGACACGGGTTCGTGCCCCGGTCCGGGAAGATCCCACACGCCGCAGAGCGGCTGGGCCCGTGAGCCATGGCCGCTGAGCCTGCGTGTCCGGAGCGTGTGCTCCGCAATGAGAGAGGCCACAACAGTGAGAGGCCCGCGTACCACACACACACAAAAAAAGAATAATGGCAATATTGATGGTGATATTGATAATGATGGCAGAAGTGGCTTACTGTCAAAATTTTACCCCTCCAAGAAGGGTTTGTTTGTTTGTTTTTTACTTGTCTCCTTAATAGGTGACATTTATGGGGGGGGGGAAGATGTGTACTGAAAGGATAAGAATTGTGTTAGATAGTCAGAAAACATCTAAAGATGAGTCAAAGCCAGGCAGACCCAAGAAAAGTGATAAACAGGGAAGATTGGCAGAAGTGCCTAAAATATTTGGAATTGAAGAGATATTTTATGTTGGTGGTTAAGGACAGATCTAAGAAATCGTTTCTGAAAGAACAACAACAAAGTCTCAATTTCAGATATAATTTTAAATATTTACTTTTATGATTATGCAAATAATATATTTGCTTTTTAAAGAAGACACTAAAAAGTATTTTAAACTAACGTTACCATAATTCCACCACTCAGAGACAACCAGTATTAACATTTTGGTGGGGTTTTTTTCCTTTTTTTTAATGTCTGCATGTAAGTGTGTTTTTCCCCTAACACACCACAAACATATTACTAAATTATGCTTGAACATATTTAAGGGCTATAATGCAAATATACCTCTGGATGCTAAGGTTTTTTCTTTTGTTTTCGCTATTATAATTTTGTTATAATATTATAACATTTTGATGAACATACCTTATACAAATCTTTGTTTCCATCTGACTTATTTTCTTAAGAATAGACTCCTAGAAGTGCAGTTAGTAGGTACAAAAGTGTAAATGCTGAGGCTAATAATGTGTTGCCAGATAGTTCTCCAGAAAGATTATTCTATATTATGCTATACTTCTGTGGGCTCTTCCCTCTGTACCCTTACATATCTTTGAATACTGCTTGCCTTTATTATTGACCAATTTGTTAGGTTGAAAATGATATATTTTAATAGCTTTGGAAATTCTTGGTTAAGCGTAGCTTTAATTTCTGAAAGAGGATTTGAAATCTTTGGGATAGTTTTTTTTCTTGAGTGATAAGAGAGTAAATAAAATATGCAGGCATTGGACTTGGTAAGAGTAATTATATTTAATGATACGAAGTATTTCGTCAGAGTAAGTCAGAATTGAAACAAATAGGTTTGACTAGAGAATATTATGGTAAGTGGAATGCTGAAAGATTTGAGGTGATTTTAAGACACTTGTAATGGCATGAGGAGGGTGGAGTTTGGAAAAGCTTTCAGAAATGCTCTGCATAGAATTACCAATGGGTTCTTTGTAGGAGAGAAGCAAGGTACATGAAAAACGAATATGACCGTACAGGAGACTCTGAATTAAATGTTAAAAGATAGGTACATAAGAGGGATTTCTGCTGCTGTTTTTCCCCTCTTTACTTTGAAATCTGCATTCTTACGAAGTCTAGAATACATGGTGGTTTTTGCCAGGTCTTTCTACTCTTTCTCCCAACATTCCAGTCACTTCTGCTTTACCAATTGATTGTTGGAGGCAAATATCACACTGAAGGAGTAGTTCTTGCAGGCAACAAGAATTTATGAGACACTGTGCTTTTTAGCTGAATGACTTCAGACGGTCCCCTCATCTTTACACTGTCCTGATTCTTTCCCTTCTACAAGTGAATCCATGACTACTGTATACCACTGCAAGAAAATCACTCCTGTTCTTCTTTGCTTTATCTTCACTCATATGCTCTGTGGGATGTGGGATGCACCTTCACATTTCTAAATTTCCATATAGATGCACTTTTCACAACAGAGGTGTTTTATTTCCTGGCTTGTAACAAGGCCGTTTTGTTTTTAATGTTCCCCGATTCCAGTGGCAAGTTTCACTGTGGTTGATGTGCTTCCTTTCATTTCATATTCCTTCTTCCTTAGAAAAGTAAAGAATTTAGGAGTTTTGTGGATTTTAGCATTTCATCATCTTTCACAGAGGATTTCAAAAGTACAAAACAATTAGTTTCTAAAACCAAAACACTGGTTTCTAAACTGTAGAAAAATCAATCTTACATGACATTGAAATTTCTTATATTAAAGGGGCTTCACATTGGTATGTATTGAATATGTAGTGGAAGGGTAAAAGGATAAAGTGAAGTGTCATACTTCTGGAACTCATACTTCTAAAGTTTTCTGACAGGTAGCTTTATTTCTGGAGGAACAGCTTGGGGTTGTGCAAAAGCACTGGCTTTCCTAAAGTTTTAAAATTTTGTGACTTAATTTAGAACATGAGTTTATTAAAAGGTAAAGAAGAACGGTTTTCAAAAAATTCTTTTTTCTATAGTTTCAGCTCTCAGCCTTTCCCTTAAATTTCCCTTCACTTATTTGTAAAAAGGATGAGTATTTTTAGTATACTGTCCTGGCACAAATCCTCCTTATAGGCTCAGATTTTCTCAGCGGTGACTAATGCAGTTCAGCTGCTTCCAAGTTCTACATTTCATTCCCTCTGCACCTCCTCTTCCCCCCCTGCAGCTGGTTTGTTGGCAAAGCCCAGATCCTTTGATAGATCTCAATCCCAGCATTACCGTTCAGAAGAATTTAACCCTGCTTACCTTTTAGGCTTTCTAATAGCCACAACTCCTATATCAAAAATCTGCATGAGTACAAAGTCCCTAGTTAGGAATTACTTATAACCTTCTTCCATTTACCATATAAGCTCTACCTATGTTTTTCATACTGGTGGTTGGATGTCATTAAAGCAGTTGTTTATTGCTGTTTTTAGGTCTTCAGCTGTTGTTGGGACACCTTCTCTATATTTTCAAAGTAAATGATGTCATTTCATAAATTATTTATTATACAACTTACATTAAGCACTATATATACATGTCGTTAAAAGAAGAAATTTTTGAAGTTACCTTCAATTTAGGAGACAGTCTCTATCAGTAATTTGATTTATATAGTTTCATATCAGCAAAGAGTGCAGTTTCTGCTTTGGTGTGTGCAACTGCTAAGTTGCTTCCCACTGTATGTTGTCAAAACAGAAGCGTTATGTTTTCAACTCTGCTGTGTGATTTGGATGTTGACTAGTTTGCAGCCTGGGAAAAGCAACTGCTTTCAAGACTATTAGAAAAGAACAGGCGACTTTACAAATGGCATTTCCTCCTAGCGTTCCATTGCATTTGTTATCTGTATGGGTGGAGGATGGCCGCACTGGAAGCATTTCACTTGGCCCACTCCCAGGCAGCACCAAGTGTGAGTCTTATAGAGATCTCTTTAGGTTGAAAACTCATCATTTCATGTTTAAAATGCAAATGGTTCTTCACTTTCCCATGCTTCAGATTAATTGTTGAGTACATATATCTTCCAGTTTTATCCTGTTTTTATTCAAATTTATGTGGTCTTAAATTTCATTTACTAGCAGCTCAAAGATGGAATTCATTTTAATTCAAGCCATTTAAGAAATGAAGATTGCCTATTAGAGTAAGAAAAGCTAAGAATCCAAAGGACAGAGAGATGACTAGTGAAGACAAACTGGACAGAATTTGATTGCTTCATATTTAGTATTCTTCTAATTCTGTTTGGGGACTAAAAGTATTTACTGTAACAAAATGTGTGTGTGTATACACATGTGTGTTTGTATATCACACATATGTAGTCAAGAAAAAGTAATGTTTGGTAAGAGTGTTAAGTATTCCATGTACTTCTGTAGTTAATGCACCCAGACTATTAAGCTGTTTCTCCCCTCTCCCCTCTCCTATGCCTTCCATCATCCCATAATAATATGTCACCAAAGTAAGTATGTCAGTGAACTGAGGGCCTTTGAACAGGTACAGTTGCTGTAGGTGAAGCATTTATAAACTAATGTATTCCAGATGTCATGGCCATCATGAATTCAGTAAGCTGGATTAAGTTGTCAAATCTTGTTTGAATGGTGGACTAAAAACTATAAGCATTGGACTGAAGAGAGACAAAGCAAATTCAAACCAAAGCTTTATGATTGAAATAGGAGGGCAATTTCAAGGGACTGGATGAAATGAAGTGTACTCTGAATTTTGATGAATACCTTCTATGTGCCAGGCACTGTTCTAGGTGCTGGATGGTGGTACAGGGCTGAAAGACTGACAGGCAAAGTTTGTGCCCTAATGGCATGCTGAGACATATATAGTTATAATTGCAACAGTTGTAATAAATGCTCTGTTAGAGCTGTGTAGTGGGTGGTATGTGACCAAGTGCACCTAATCCAACCTGAAATGGTCAAGAATGGCTTCCAAAAGGAAGAGGTGATATTTAAACTGCATTTTAATGGGTGACAAGGAGTTCCCAGGCAGATGAAGAGAGGGCATTCCAAAGAGAACAGCAGAGGTAAAGAAGTAAGAGGATATGTGGTACATTTGGAAATAACAGCTTTCTGTTGTTCAGGGTACATGAGAGGTAATGGAGTCTGAGCCTGAAAAGCGGGGAGGAACAGCTTAGTTTATCAGGGGCCTTATTTGCCTCATCTTGATTTTAAACATGCTAATGCCTTGATCTGTTTTATATTTTTAACAAAAATAACTGATCATATAAAGAACATATTATTAAGGGACAGGGAGGGTCAGCAAGTAAGGTTTAGATGAACAATGGTAAGGCCCACATTAAGACAGAAGCACTGCAGAGGGTTGAAGAGAAGGTACGGTATTCAGGTAGTGTTTTGAAAGTAAATCTGAAGGAGTTTGGTGATTGATGGGATGTAGAGGTAGGACAAAGAAAGAAAATAGAGTAACTCTCAGGCATTTGACTAGAAGAAAATAACTGTCTGGTGCCATTTGCTCTGAAATACGGAATATGAGGGAAAGTTTAATGGAGTGGGCAGGAAGGCAAAGAGGGTTTGAGGTAAGTTGAGAGCAAGGTGTCCGTGGGGCTTCCAGATGGGGATGTGTAGTTCTGAGATGATGGCTTAGGTAGAGAGCTGCAGTGGCTGGTGAAGCCATGGCTAGTATAGCCCAAGGAGAGCCTACAAAATGAGAACTATTTAAATAGGGCCGAAGGTAGAACCCTGGAGATTACTAACATTTGTCTGGTAAAGAAGAGTCCATGAAGAGAAAGAGCAAGCAGTGAGAGAAATAGGAAGGAAGCCAGCAGTGGGCCCTCTTGAAAGCCAGAGGAGAGTTTTAAAAGAATATGTGTTTTTGGACTTCCCTGGTGGCGCGGTGGTTAAGAATCCGCCTGCCAATGCAGGGGACAAGGGGTTCGACCTTGGTCTGGGAAGATCCCACGTGCCGCGGAGCAGCTAAGCCCGTGCACCACAACTACTGAGCCTGCGCTCTAGAGCCCGCAAGCCACAACTACTGAGCCTGCGAGCTGCAACTACTGAAGCCCACGCATCTAGAGCCCGTGCTCGGCAACAAGAGAAGCCACCATAATGAGAAGCCTGCACACTGCAACGAAGAGTAGCCCCCGCTCGCTGCAACTAGAGAAAGCCTGCGTGCAGCAACAAAGACCCAATGCAGCCAAAAATAAATAAAATAAAATAAATAAAAATTTTTTAAAAGCTTTAAAAAAAGAATATGTTTTTTTAAATTGCCTCCATCATTCTAGTTGTGTCTTCTCTTTTTAAAAGTTCATTATTATTATTTTTTTAAATCAACTTACTTTCTCAACTTTCCATAAATGGGGTCTTTTTCTTCCAGATCTGAATGATTCTATTGGCCTGGTATATGAAAATATACTGATGACGCCCACGCTTACAGGGTCCCACAGACTTAAGAAATAAACCGAGTTTCCAGGTTGAGAGGAGTTAACGATATTTCCGGTATCATTGTGGAGGCTAATTTGAAGATTAATGATTTATGTGTTAAAATTTTGAAGAATGGTGAAATAATTCTTTTCATGTGAATGTCTCATAGTGCTCTATAAATGATAATTCATTAAACCAAATGTTTTAACACTTAACCTCATACTGTATTTGCTCATTCACATAAAAGCAAGCAGCATTGGGTTGTCAGTATTGTGCTGGTACACAAAGATAGCAAAATTGACAATGATAAGAGGAAAATGTATGTAAAACTCTGTAACTGGAGCATTGTGTCTGGAGCAGCAGCTGTTCCATGACTTTCTGCATTCATTTTCCCTTTAGGTGCTCTAAAACCTTGTTACTCAAAGTGTAGTTCAAGAATCAGCAGCATCAGCATTACCTGGGAGCTTGTTGGAAATGCAGAATCTCAGGCCCCACCCCCAGACCTGCTGAATCAGTCTGCAGTTTAATAAGATCTTCAGGTGATTCCTATTCATGTAGTTTGAGAAACACGATTCTAAAGAATAAATAGACCTAAAGGGTTTGTACAGTTCTTTAGTAATGTAGCCCTCTAGCTATGAAAATGGTAAATTTCATAGTCTCAACTAGGCCAGCAAATGTTTTAGATATGGGTATCATGGTTATTAGTTGCTATTGTATTTTCTTTCCCCAAGTCATTAGGTGGAGATTATAAATGCAGATTCTGGCGTCAGCTTGCCTGGGTTCAAATCCTGCCTTTGCCACTTGTACCCGATTTCCCCGTTTGTTGGGGGCAGTCCCCACCTACACACTGACCCTTATTGGACATATACTTGAACTACAGAAGCCCTTTGGGATGTGTGTGTGTTTTCATTCTTGTCATCAGTCTTACTTACTGGGTTCATGGTTTCTTGGTCCTAGATGAACCAGCAGTTATCGAAAAGTAGATGGAGCTTGGAAAACTTTACAACTTTAGTAAGGAAATGCTCTTACTAATGAATAATTATCAGCTTCACAGAAAAAAACGTCTACAAAGAGATTTAAGAGTGGTGGAAAATCTCATTGAGTTATAACATGCTAAGAAATAGTGGGGATTTTTACCAGCAGGGGTTGGAGAATTTTACCAGTGCTCTGACCTTGTTTTCTACAGGGAGCAGCTGGCATTTTATGCTATGTGGGAGCCTATGTCTTCATCACTTACGACGACTATGACCACTTCTTTGAGGATGTGTACACTCTCATCCCTGCTGTGGTGATCATAGCTGTAGGAGCCCTGCTCTTCATTATTGGGCTAATTGGCTGCTGTGCCACAATCCGGGAAAGCCGCTGTGGACTTGCCACGGTAAGTTAGCTCTTCACTGATCACATGTGTCATTGTAGTATGTGGGAATATTCATTTGTGTTACTTGCTTGAATTGAGCATGAAACTCCATTTTCGCTTTGACTCTCTTTATAATTGGAACAGAATTAGCACTTGTCTTAAACTTCTAGCAGTTATCTCAGATAATTGCTTTTTATCGAGAGAGTATTTAGGGTTATTTTTCATTTGTATTTAATTTTTGACAATGTTCCCTTACATTTTCCTTACAGTTTGTCATCATCCTACTCTTGGTTTTTGTCACAGAAGTTGTTGTAGTGGTTTTGGGATATGTTTACAGAGCAAAGGTATGTTGTCTACTGGAATGTATATGTTTTAAAAGGTGGCTTAAGTGTTTCAAGTGAAATAGAACAAACTCATTTTCAGAGTAAACAATTTCTTTTGCCTGACTTCAGTTTAGCCACTGATTTGAAAATGTATGGATAATTAGAAATTATATGTCAGGACTTCTAGTCTCATTTAATATAGCAAAGTGTTAATTCTACTACTGTCCTAGTTTGTAGGTAGTTTTCTTTAAATGACCATAGGATGATCTGCAAATGAATAGTTGGTCAGCTGAGAACTTTGTTCAAATTTCCTCAGCCTATAGATTCCCTATATAGATTCCCAGATTTCTGTTTAGAAGAACTAAACTGAGGATTTCATTTTCTATTGCCTCTTTTTTAAAAAAATACGTTGGTCCTGGACATAGAAAAAGGTGATTGGGAGTTGTAATCCTGCAACTTGTTCCTGAGGAAAAAGGTGTCCTACCAACTCAAACACTAAGGCAACTATTGCCAGCCACTCCCTTCTTGCCCGTCTTTCCTCTTTTCTGGTCATTTCTTCTTTCCTTTCCCCTTTCTTTTTGTATTTTGCCTGCTTTTGCTTTCCATCTACAGTACCATTTAAGGCTAAACAGGCTGCTTTAAATTAATTTGGGGATAACTATAGACCTGTTATAAAGGCATAGTAGGGTTATTCTCATAGTAGGGTTATTCTCTTATGATTTTGAGTCAAAGGCATGATATGCCAATTTAATATTCAACCATTGCTACCTAAGGTACCAGAGACAACTATGCCAAAAAAAGAATGCAGTGGATTATGCCCCTACCTATGATCTGGTTATCAATTTTATAATCTTACCACATCACCGATAAAATTACCAAATAGGTCTAATCATCTTAGAAGGGTAAGGAAAATCTGGTACAAGCAAACTTTATTAAATGACACTTTAGTTGCCACTTGGCAATACATTATGAAGAGTTTATTTCCTGTCTTCTCATTCACATACATCGAACTGCAGCTCTTCATAAGGTGCCACTTCTAAGGACTGATTTTTTTTTTTTAACCTGCTGATTACTTTTACATATTTGCCCAAGTCTAATTAAACGTTAAATAAGTAAAATGGAAATAATATTGGTATTTGTCCCAAAAGTATCTTGTGGGGGCTTTTAAAGTTGTTTAATTTTTACCTCCTTTAGGAAAGGAAAATGAGTAGGTCTTCTGAGAACCCACTGAAAAATTATTTGAAAAAGGAGGTGGTCTGTTTATAAGTTAGGACACCTATCTCAAGGCTCAACTGCTTTCTCCCTCTTGAATAAATTGGTAGCCTGCCATCTTGCACACAGTCTTCTCTGTGATTGCTTTTAATCTGTGTGATATAATATGTCTGAAGTTTTACCTGAATCTACATGGAGGGAGGAAGGGAGGAAACGTTTTTCTTACAAGAAATTCACAGAAATATCTTGCCACTTTGCACACATGCCATTAGGACATTTTAACTGGAGCCTTGACTAATGTTACTTCTACCAGTATTTTTGAGGGACTGAATTCTTTGTTTTGATTCAGGTGGAAAATGAGGTTGATCGCAGCATTCAGAAAGTATATAAAACCTACAATGGAACCAACCCTGATGCTGCTAGCCGGGCTATTGATTATGTACAGAGACAGGTGAGTTCTTCTGAGGCTAATTTGTTTTTGAGGACCAATCACTGTTGAGCAAACATTAAACTTAACTCTGTTACTATGTAAATTAGCAGTATACATTTACAGCCATGGTTAGCTTCATGATGAGTCCAATAATCTTTTTTTTCTCAAGTGCAGCTACACATGAGTTGTTAAACTAAATGATCAGTGCTATTTTTTAAATATAAATTTATTTATTTATTTTTTGGCTGCGTTGGGTCTTTGTTGCTGTGCACGGGCTTTCTCTAGTTGCGGCGAGCAGGGGCTACTCTTCCTTGAGGAGCACGGGCTTCTCATTGAGGTGGCTTATCTTATTGTGGAGCATGGGCTCTAGGCACTTGGGCTTCAGTAGTCGTGGCACGTGGGCTCAGTAGTTGTGGCTCGCGGGTTGTAGAGCACAGGCTCAGTAGTTGTGGTGCACAGGCTTAGTTGCTCTGTGGCATGTGGGATCTTCCTGGACCAGGGCTTGAACCCATGTCCCCTGCATTGGCAGGCGGATTGTTAACCACTGCGCCACTAGGGAAGTCCAAGTCTGATAATCTTACTTTCGCCCTTGAAAAGTTTTTTTTTCCACCATTACCTAGTCACAGCCAGATAAGAAGCATCTGATTTTCCCTTAAAAATAATTAGCTAAAGAGGTGATAGTGGAAGAGAAGTACATGTCACAGGAAAGTTCAGCATCCAGATGGACTTTAGAGGAGGTGAGAAGTCTTCATATACGTTGAGAAAGCAAGACCAGAAAGGATAACAGACAAAACCATTAAAAAAAAATTATTGTAGATAATTTGAAACATACCTGAAGGTAGAGAGAATCATACAGTAGATCTTTGTATCCATAAACTCACCTCAGAATTGTCAGCTTTTTGTCAATCTTGTTTCATTTATTAC
This sequence comes from Kogia breviceps, assembly GCF_026419965.1. Lineage (NCBI taxonomy): Eukaryota > Metazoa > Chordata > Mammalia > Artiodactyla > Physeteridae > Kogia > Kogia breviceps. Next base: position 103,605,207 of record NC_081312.1, read on the forward strand.
TCCCACATATCATTTGCTAGATTAACTTAAAGTAAATCCCAGACATTTCAGACAAAATATTTTCAATACTTTGTCATTGGAAATAATAGTTAACTCAGGATTAGATATTTAACAGGCAAAGTGTAAAGATTTTTCTTAGCTATAAACTACCCCTTGTGGGCAATATGATTTCTCAAATGGAGGTTCTAGAGCCATTAATTACATGTGGCTATTTAAATTAAAATTAAAAATTCAGTTCTTTAGTCACACTAGCCACATTTTAATTGCTCAATAACCCCATGAGGCTAGGTGCTACCATTACTGAGCATACAGACACAGAACATTTCTATCATTGCAGAAAGTTCTGTTGGACATCACTGGTCTAAAAGCAGCTTAAAGCTCTTCAGCGCATGGAACTCTAAAGTTCAGCACAGGGGTATGTGTTCTGTGACGAGTAATATCTCTGTTCTCTTCTCTGTTAGCTGCATTGTTGTGGAATTCACAACTATTCAGACTGGGAAAATACAGACTGGTTCAAAGAAACCAAAAACCAGAGTGTCCCTCTTAGCTGTTGCATAGAGACCGCCAGCAGCTGTAATGGCAGTCTGGCCCACCCCTCTGACCTCTATGCCGAGGTAAGTTCAGTTTCTTGGCCAACACTTGAATCTAGCCTGGTAGCTTTTTTTCTTGGTGAATTATCTCTACCTGGAACTTCTTTTCTACCTTCTTTTACTTGTTTTTAATGCCATTTAATTTTAATATAAATTATTTTCAAATGCATTATCTTTTTTCCTCTTTTAGTTTCTGTCATTTCCATTTCTGCCAGTGAGTAGTAATATGTGACCTTGCAGCTTTCACTTTTTAAAAAGACTAATGAGGATGACTTTGGGTGTTTTAGGGGTGTGAGGCTCTAGTTGTGAAGAAGCTACAAGAAATCATGATGCATGTTATCTGGGCAGCACTGGCATTTGCAGCTATTCAGGTAAGCACAGCTAGCCAAGGAGTTTTCAGAGTATACTGATTCTCTGATGTCAACCCTGAATGGTTTTAATCACTAAGTGCAGTTAATCTTTGTGTATATAGATAACTTGGAAGTGATTGAGGTACCAGACACCAGTTTCCAGCATCTTCCATTTCCTGTCTCTAGACATAGACCCAGAATGGTCCCAGAAACCAGAGATCTGGATGGGGGAACCATGTGCGAGGGGACTCCTTATCTTATTTTCTTGACTTGATTAGTGAGTGACCTGTTCAAAATGCAAACTGTTGTCATAATGTATTTTTGGGAGGTACTTCAGTAGAACTTCACGAATTAAAAAAATATCAAACTGCTGTATTTTAGCTTGGAAATGGAAAGTTTTATTTTAATCTTTTTAAAATTTCTCCTTCCATTTCTTGCTTTTCTGTCGTCAAGGGTTTTATATGTTCATATACATAAATCAAGCCTAGTGGCACTACACTAGTCTCTTACAGTAATAGGAGCAATTTTATCACTTTACAGGAAAGACCTTTAATTAAAAACTGAGGTTCTAGCCTCCCTTGTATTTGTGGACTTAGTTTTTTTAGAAGGACTGTCATCAAGAAGTCTGTTAGTTTTTTTAGAAGGACTGTCATCAAGAAGTCTGTTACACCACTTGGCATATTTGGAAATGTACCATGTCTTTCTGGTAGCTAAGGGGACTTGTCCCAGCTCCTACCAGTGAAAACAGTCTTTTTCCCCCTTAATAATAGCTGTACAAAGTAGCTGATAATAGTTTTAATTACCTGTCACTTTATCAAAAAAAAACCCATACACATCCTTTATCCCTCATACCCACATAAAAAAAAAGAAAGATGGCTATTTTTCTGCCCAGTATAATCTACATTCCTAGTTTCTTGGGTATATACGTTATATCTTAGGGATTCTGTTAGAGGAATATTACAACTATTTGAAAATGATTGAAAATCCTTTGCATCAGATGTAGTTCTCAGAGTGTTCTTTAGTGTTCTTTTAGTATGTTCTTGAAACATGCTTCAGGTCTAGAGAATCTACTTTAAGAAAGTTTTGATATCATTTAATTGTTAGATAAACCAATATAATTGCTAGTTTATATGTAAGTTGCTTGGCTTTTCTGCTCTCTGTATATTTGAACAGAAACTAGTGTATTGAACAGGAAGTGCCTTATAAAATGGCAAAAGGGTGAATGTTTACTTTGCTGATATTCAAAGAGCTCTGAAATGATTCATTAAAAAGCTGAGCTCTATTTGCTATGGTCTCTGCCCTTCTAAGCATTTATTTCGTGGCTCAGCATAGCAGTAATCTGTTGATCAGCAGGGGTGTACTTCATATTTTCTTTGTGTAAACACATTGATTTAGCTAAAAATAATGAAACATGGAAGGTCTCTTCCCAAGTGAAATCCTGATCTGTGCATTTTTAATGATTTTATGTGTGGTAATAAAGCTGCATGTATTAGCATGCAGCAAAAAAAGCTTTAGAACTGTATGGTGCTTTTGATCATGAGATGTGCAACATAGAAGACTGATGAAAATCAACACTTTAGATATGTCCCTCATCTAGTTAAGCTTATTAACCAGCCAGATATTTCTTCATTAAATATTTTTTAGTGGGGGCTAATAAATATTCTAACTAGTCTCTTAAGTATGCCTTCTCATATGCATTTTATACTTAAATCACCCTGACTTAAATAATGGCTGATAAAGCTTTGATGTTTTCAGTTCAGCAAAACTAAGTCAGGGATTCAGAGATTTTATAGCCTCAAAACCTAGTGGTTTTGAAAATTTAAAAACTGGTTTTAAAGGGAAAAACATCCATTTGAAATGAAAGAATTTTCTACTTTTTTTTTAAGAGTACCTATAAATGTTTAAACTTTTGATATTCAAAATCTGATGTAGATTGGTGCCATGTGTGTGGAAAGCCTGAGTGAAGGCAGAAACAACTCAAAGAGCAGGGAGCTTTTATGCTTGTATACTTATCCTGATAGAGAAAGAGCTAGAAGGATGCTTGGAGATTCTCCAGTCCCTGGTTTTAAAGGCCATGAAAATGAGAGAGAGCAAGGATAGCATGGCTTACGACCATCACTAAAGCTTGAACCCCGTCTCCATGTGTACTCTGCCTCCAATTACAAATTGAAGAATTAAGATTCTCAGAAGCTGTTATGAAATCTGACAGCAAATTGACACTTAGGCTGGTTAGAATACACAATGTAATAGCATTGAAAAATGATTAGCACTTTTCTTCGGGTTCTAAAGTGGGGAAGCTCTAAGAGCTATCACAGGAAATTCAATTTTAAGTAATGGGAAAGATTGATTTTTGGTAGTGTTGTGAGTATCAAAAATATTTAAGTGTTGTCTCCTTTGATTTTGAGTGTGATTTGTGGTACTAACTATTAAGCTACATTTCATTGATGTTCTAAGGCATAAAGGTGAATTTAAGAAGAAATTTTCTCATAAACTTAATTTACCAGTAAAAGCCTCTTGTTTGAGTGTTGGTCATCTGTGGGCCAGTCTAGCCCACCACCTCTTTTTGTGTGAGCCCCACACATTTTATGTATTGTCCATGACTGCTTTTTGTTATGGTGACAGAGTTGAATAGTTGCAGCAGAGACCAATTTTGTCTCTTGGTTCACAAAGCCTAAGATATTTATTGTATTGCCCTTTATGAAACATCTGCCCACCCTTGCTCTAGTCTTGTTAAGTGGTCTAGGTTTGGGTAGGACCAAAATTACTAAGAAAGAAGAACCTGAAAACTATAAGAGAATGAGATTTAAAAAATTTTGCTACACCCATTATACTGTTAGTTTCTTAATGAGCAAGATATTTCACTTCTTTGAGAGTAGCCAGCCTCTTAAATGAACAAATGATCAGCTATAAATTTTATATTTCAACAGTCTGGTCATAATAATAAAATCTAGGTTTTGATTTGGCAAGCTCTTAAGTGTCAGCTGTGGGTAAGGCTCTCTGCAAAGGCAGTATGGGGAAAATGGGAATTGTCAGTCTTTGGAGTCTCACAACGTTGGCATGTCCTTAAGATGGAATGATCGAAAGCAAAATTTCATAGAGAACTGGTTCCCAAGGCCCTGTTGCTTTTTTCTGGTCTGTATGCCAAGTGTGAAGGAGGTTGAGACTGTTATTTCCTTCCTGCCTCTTCTGACTTCTATTTTAATTCATTAAAACGAATTAAAAAACATAAATAAATAGCACTTCAGATTGGGCCCCCAGATAGTTAAAACTGAGTGGCTTGATTCTGACAGTCATTTTTAAAAAGTATTTCAAGTAATTCTTGCTTAAAAACTTAAAACCAAAGCTTGGGAATCGAATTCTTGAGTGGCTAAGATTTTTTTTTTAATTTTGGGGAAATTAATCTTAATTGTTAACTTTTTGAAAATTTCTTAATTGAAAAACCCATTTGATAAAATTTTCTTCAAAGGTACAAATTTAGTAAGAGGTAAGCCTCCCTCTCATGTCTTGACCCCAGTTCTCGAGTGCCCCCTTGCAGAGGCAACCACTGTTCCCAGTTTCCTGTATATCCTTCCAGAAGTAGTTTGTGGTTAGACAAGCACATAAATATTTTTTATGCAAATAGAAGCTTATAGGATGCAATTTTCTACCTTTCTTTCTTAAGATAATTGTATGCAGCCTCCAGTTTTGAGAAACAATGCAGACAGAATCCTGTATGCCTTGGTCAGTTTCCTTTAATGGTTAACATTTTGCAGAACTATTATATATCACAACCAGGATATTGGCCTTGATAATCCACTGATTTTTTTTTTTAGATTTCTCATTTCTATGTGTGTATTCAATTCTGTACAACTTTATGACATGTTTGGTTCTTGTATCCATCACCATAGTCAAAATACTGAACAGTTGCAACACTACGAGTGTCTGCCTGATACTCTTATAATTGCACCCACCTCTGTCCTATGCCCCCTCCCCCATACCCTGGTAACCACTAATCTGTCCTCAATATCTAAAATTTTATCATTTCAAAAGTATCATAAAAGGTACAAAAGGTTACATATCATATATTATATGTAACCTTTTGTACCTTCTTAAAAACAATATGCTACTGTGGCAATACAGGATTCCATTTTTTGGACATACTTCATAATTTATCTAATCTGCATTAATGGGCACTTATGGAAGTGTTGCTGTTACAGAAATGCAAGTAGTGAATATCCTCTGTATATATGGGCAAAGTCTGTAGCAAAAAATTTGTAGTCATGAAATTGAGGGGTCAGAGAATATGGATGACTTTTTGATAGGTATTTCTAAATTTTTCTCAGAAAAGAGTGTTTTCAGTGTGCAGTTCTAATTACCTTGTATAAAATACCTACTTCCCCATAATGCCACCTAGTGTATCATAGAGCATTTTAGTCCTTGGCAGTTTTTTAAATCACCACTTGCCTTTGTATTTACTAATCGTTTTTTGCAGTTGCTGGGTGTTATATTTGGACTAAGTGTAGATTAGTTCTCATGATGTGACTACTACAGGGGAAAGTTTCATTGCAAGAAATCACACTGGAGCTAAAATATTTGTGTGATATTTTAAAATCTGTTTTTGGAAAATTTCAATAATTGATGAGATTTTAGTATAGCAAAGCTTTGGAAATGGACCTGTAATACTTAGTGATGAGGTTTGCACTATAAGAAGTTATTGTGTAGTGCTTAATGTTTTTGTTTTTAAATTGTAGTATTTAATGTTCTTAAACAGACTCATTTCCAAGCATGAGTAGGGTTTTATCAAGTTTATTTAATTGTTTTTAAATCAGTGCAAGTTGATTTAATTGAAATTAAAGTCAGGAAAAAAAGGATACTTATTTCAGACCCCATTTTGAGAATGCTGACTCCTTCCGTAGAAGATAACCAACTGAAAGGAATGTGAGGAAGTGGGGATGGGAAGAGATCTTTTCCCCAAGCTAATCAGTAACTTCAGAGCTTAGCATTTTTATTGCTCAATTTAACATTGCCTGGGAACATAATTGTGTTTGATCTTATAGCTGTTCTAAGAATGTTTTGCTGTACAGTGAATGGAAATGTATTTCTTTAGGAATTAGATACTAAACATGTCTAGAATTGGCTTAAGATATTTAGTAAACTTTCAACAATATACACTTTTAAAATGTCTTTAAGGTGCTTTGCACTAGTAAGCACTCAGCAAATATTGATATAATGAAACTGATGAATTCAAGCAGCAAGTATATATCCTGAATGGGTAGAATAGCGGCTAATAAATAAGGGCAGAAATTGGAGAGTGTGACTTTATCATGGAGAATTCAGTTTGAGGACATCCTTTTTCTCTGTACATGTGTCTTATTAGTAATCTTCCACTTCAGACTTTGAGAGTCTTGTTTATGGATCGGGTACACTTTGTTGAAATTAGATTGACCCCATATGTACAGGCCCTGCGTTTTAAAAATCAAATAACTGAGACCTTTCACTGTCTGTGAAAAGTTAGAGCAGCAAATTAATTTATTTAGCTCTTTAGTACCTGTTTATATTTTGTAAGAAGCCAGGTCAAAAATTCTAGAATCGTTTCTCATCCAGCTTAATCCTCTCACTTATCCAAAATAACATGGCACTAGTAATCCAGTTTGCTACCACAGAAGGATTAGGCCTTATTAAAATAAAATGCTGAAGGAAGAGTGACCTTTAAAAAGTAATATGTATATAATACCACAGAGCCAAACCTAGATTTCAAAAATAGTAAATAATTGTGGAACAAAAACCTTTGAACTATACTTTTTGGTATCAGGATTGGTTTTCCCCCATAGGGCTTTTGGGCTACTCATGTACTGGGCTTTTCACTTTGTGGTTTGTTATAAAGTTTGTCTCCCCCAAATCCTGACGCTTAAAAACACCACCATTAAATTTGCTCACCATACATAGTCTTGATCATTCCACTCCCTAGACCTTTGCTGTTCAGTATTGTAGCCACTAGCCACATATGTCTAAATTTAAATTAATTTTAATAAAATAAAAATTGCAACTCCTTAGTTGCGCTAGTTACATTTCAAGTGCTCAGTAGCCACACGTGGCTAGCGGCTGCCATATTTGACCCCTCAGTATAGACTGTTTGCATCATTGCAGAAAGTTCTTTTGTACAGAACTGCTCTAGATTGAGGTGGGAATGGCACTAGGAGAGACTTGATTCTCTGCTGGCTTCACAAATTGTTTTTAGGTGTGAAGCAGGGAAGCTAAAACTTGGTACCTAGTTCCTAAAAAGATAATGTATGTATTTGAAATTGCTTCCATTACTGTTAGTGCTTTTTTGATGATTTGAGATCTTTGAACTTAGAAACAGTTCCATTGCCAACAAAGAAATATGCACTTGCAGTAAGAGGGTTTTCAGCTTTTTTTTTTTTCCATTGTTTTCTTCCCACAGCTGCTGGGCATGCTGTGTGCCTGCATCGTATTATGCAGAAGGAGTAGAGATCCTGCTTATGAGCTGCTCATCACCGGTGGAACCTATGCATAGTAGAAAACTCAAACCTGAGCTTTTTCAGTCTTGTTCTGATTTGGAAGGTGAATTGAGCAGGTCCACTGCTATTGGCCTCCTGAGTTCATTTAGTTAAAGCACACGTACACAGGTGTCGGACAGAGCAGTTTGGCTCTTCACGTGTCCACCTTCTTACCTACCCACCTGTGAGTTTCTTTTCCCCTGTTCTAGCTAACTCTCCATGTCCGTAAGTGTTTAAGTACGGTGGTAAATGTTCTAATCTCAGAACCATTTGCGAGTTGCGTAGTGTGGTAGAATTAAAGGCGGACATGAGCCTGCTTCTGTTACCTCCAAGCAGTAATGGGACTGCTGCTGAAGTATCACCGGGTCCTTTCAGACTTCACAATGGAGAACTCTTGGCCAAAGGTTTTTGGGGGGAGGGGGAGACAGTCAGCTGTCTGGTTAAAGTTAATACCAGATGGTGCCCCTCATCAGTGTCCTTTTAAAAAATATATACTATAGTTCAGTAAGATAGCAACTGTACAAAATGGCTAAAATAGATTTTAGAATCATACAGCGTGTATCTTGGTTCATCTTCAAAATCAGACTGATCTTTGAAACTAGCGGTTTTTAATCAGCTGGCTTTATAGGAGGAGTGTAATGTATGCACTACTGTTTTAAAACAATTAGTGTGAGTGTGTGTGTGTGTTTTTTTGTACGATTAAGCCCATTCATCATAAGTCTAAACTCGTTAGAAATAATGTACCCATGTAGACTAGCAAAATAGTATGTAGATGTGATCTCAGTTGTAAATAGAAAAATCTAATTCAATAAACTCTTTATCACCCCCTCAACATGTAGTTTTTAATTATTTGGAGATACTTCAGTTCCAGAGCAGCAGTATGTTTTAAATGTTGGTGCTATCTGCAGTTCATTATGCTTTGCATGTGTTTTAATTATATCTGTTGCTAAATTCTAAAGGCCTTGATATTCAAAAAACTACAGATGGGGGCTTCCCTGGTGGCGCAGTGGTTGAGAATCCGCCTGCCAATGCAGGGGACACGGGTTCGTGCCCCGGTCCGGGAAGATCCCACATGCTGCGGAGCAGCTGGGCCCGTGAGCCATGGTCCAGAGCCTGTGCTCCGCAACGGGAGAGGCCACAAGAGTGAGAGGCCCGCGTACTGCAAAAAAAAAAAAAAAAAAAAAAAAAAAAAACAAAAAACTACAGATGCTTTTCAGTCCAGTATATCCTACAAATATGGAGCACCTACTGTGTGCATGGCATTGGGGATACAGTGATGGTGCTGTCCTCTTCTTCAAGGAATGTGGAATGCTAGTATCAGAGACACATACAGAAACAGATAATTTCCATACAGTGCAGTGATTGTAGTGGTAAAAGAATGGGAGCCCAAAGGAGGTGCCTGGAGAGGTCCGAGGCAACTTCCTGGAGGAGAGGCCCAAGCCCAGAGGCTGAATAGGCTTTGTGGGAGAGGGTACACAGGAATGTGAAATGGGATGGAGTGTGCAGGGAACTACAAGTAACTCATTGTGCCTGGGGCTTAAAATAACGAAAAGAAGTTAAATTGGCAAAGCCCAGGTCCTCTAAGGTCTTACATGACATCCTGTGGAAGTCAGATTTTACTTGAAGGTAGAAGCAGCCATGTGTGAACGTGGTAGTGATGCAGGTGGACTTGTCATAGGCGTCCCTGTATCTGGAATGGGCTAAAGGGGCCATACGAGGCCTCAGTGAGGTGGATGTAGTAGTTTAGGAGAGAGCTCGAGGGCTCTTTGGAGTGGGGCCCTGTTGGTGGAGGTGGTGTGGGGCGTGGACTCAGGAGGAATTAGGAGTCACAGAGAATGGCTGAATTTGATCATTGATTGGCCATGGGGCAGAGAGAAGGGAGAGAAAGGAAGGAGTCTAGGATGAGTCCCAGGTTTCTGGCTCACTCAACTGGGGAAACAGAATTGTTGCAGAGATATGGAGCCAGTAAGCACCACATCTAGGGACATGAGTTCATGTTCAGTTTTGGATCCATCAATTTTGAGATGCCTAAATATTGTGCAAATCTGTCCTGCCTGAAAATGGAGATGATGTGAGAAAGGAGAGGAGTAAAAACTAACTTCTGTTCACAAAGTGGAAGTTAACCAAAACATGCCTGATTTTAGAGAACTGTAGGAGATTTGCTATGTTCTCTTGACCCATCACATCTCTTTTTCCTACCCATTGCACATTGGGCAAGAATGTTTTGCTTGTCTTTGTGAACTTTGACTACGACCATGCTAACAGTGAAGCCAAAAAGACAAGGGGAGATGGTAGCTCTGGGGCCATTTAAACCATTCTAATTTCTGCCAGCTTTAAATTGTGCTTAATACCTGTCATAGTCATGGAAATGCCTTTTTCCTTTGGGAACCTCTGGATGGGTAATCTCTCCATGTTGACCAGGGCCATACAAATTCACCTTCTACCTGCTTCAGGGTCTCTGCCATACCACATGGTGCTGAGACTAGGAGTTTGTGTTACCCTGAGACCCTAATCCCCAGGGCTTATTCTCTAGAGCAGGGGTCCCCAACCCCTGCGCCACGGACCAGTAGCAGTCCATGGCCTGTTAGGAACCAGGCCGCACAGCAGGAGGTGAGCTGCAGGCAAGTGAGCGAAGCTTCATTTGTATTTACAGACGCTCCCCATCACTCATATTACCGCCTGAGCTCCACCTCCTGTCATATCAGCGGCGGCATTAGATTCTCATAGCGTGAACCCTACTGTGAGCTGTACATGCAAGGGATCTAGGTTGTACGCTCCTTATGAGAATGTAATGCCTGATGATCTGAGGTGGAGCTGAGACAGTGATGCTAGCGGCTGCAAGTACAGGTTATCATTAGCAGAGAGGTTTGACTGCATAGAGACCATAATAAATTAATTGCCTGCAGACTTATGTCAAAACCCTATCAGTGAGTGGCAAGTGAAAACAAGCTCAGGGCTCCTGCTGATTCTGCATTTTTGGTGAGTTGTATAATTATTTCATTATATATTACAATGTAATAATAATAGAAATAAAGTGTACAGTAAATGTAATGTGCTTGAATCACCCTGAAACCATTCCCCTCTGCCCCTGGTCCATGGAAAAATTATCTTCCACAAAACTGGTCCCTGGTGCTACAAAGGTTGGGGACTGCTGCTCTGGAGGGCAAAAGAGCCACTTTTTATGTCTGAATTTAATGAGTGAGCTCCCCCCACTGCACCAGTGTTTCCCACCCTTGTCTGCACATTGGAATCACCCAGGGAACTTTGAGAATACAGATGCCTGGGTCCCAGAGCTTCGGAAGTGGCCCGGGGTGTCCAGAGTGCAGTGAAGGCTGAGAACTACTGCTGTAACTTGTTGCCTTTTTTTAAAAGTTAATTTTATTTGGAAATGCAGAGTTACAAAAGAGTTGCAGGAATAAGAATTGTACATACGAGGCCCGAATATCCTTTACTTAGATCCACTGAGTAACATTTACCCCATTTGATTTGTCATTTGTATTCTTGCATATGTTCTCTCTCTGTGCATGCATCATGGCCCTTTAGCTCTAATACTTCAACGGGTATTCCCTAAGAATAAAGATACTCTGTGACAACCCCAATACAGTTATCAAATTAAATACATTTAACACTGATAAAATAGTTTAAAATACCATTCACATTCTAATTGATCTCATAATGTCCTTTGTAGAACCTCAACTCCACCCAGTTCTAGATCTGGTCTAAGATCAAGTATTATAGGTAGTTGTCATGTCTCTTTGGTCTTCTTTAATCTGGAGCATTTCCATAGTTTTGTCACTTATGACATTGACATTTTGGAAGAATACAGTTTCTCCTTTTAAATGATACCGCTCATTTTGGGTTTATCCGATGTTTCCTCTTGATTAGATTAGATTGAGTTTTGCATTCCAGGTGGCTGGAACACTATGTCATATGTCCTCTCAGGAAGCACAATGTCATCTGCCCCTCAGTGGTGATCTTAATTTTGATCACCTGGTGTATCATTCAGGGTCCAGTGAGGGGGAAAATGTAAATAGGAAAACTTTAATATAAATAATTGTTAACTGAGTAAGAGGTAGTTAATGACTAAAAGGGAAAGAAGAGAGCTCTAAAGCGTCTGAATAGAAAACAGCTACCACCCCAAGGATCAAGGGACGAGAAGACAAGGAAGGAACTTAGAACCTCAGAGGAGGGCTGAGCCCTGTAAGCCTGACCAACAGGAACATGCTGCCTGTCCTGTGCTGCAGAATCAACTCCCTGGAGGTGCCTGCCGAGACATGAGAGCAAAGAACAATCACTGTGGAGGATGCTGCTGGGATCCAGGCCAGACTGAAACACTAATGGTCTCTTCCAGCCCTGCTTTCCCCTTCAGAGGCCCCTGTTGTCCAGCTGGCAAAGAGAAATGTAGTTTGCAGAGTCCCAGCTTCAGTGTGGCAAGGAAGGGAAAGGAAGGCAAGTTTGGAGCTAAGAGGCAACAAATTCATACCTAGCACACCTGGACAGGATGTTTTCCACTTTCTCCATGGTATAATTATTGTTTTTCCCCTTCCAACTCAAGCAATCTCTGGAGATATAAGACCATGTAAATATTCTGCTCCTCACCAAACTTCTCCCTAGATTTACCAAATAGTGCTGACTCTGGCCTGATTCAATCTTTTCTATGATGATTGTTGTTTTAGATTCCATCTTAAGATGATGATTGTGAAATACTGTTTTTCCATTTCAGCACTCCTTCCTCATTTACCAGTCTGCCCTCCCTCCCTCTTCCCCAATTATTTATTTTTATATATCTTCTTTATATTCATTGTGAACTGATGGATTCTCCTTTTTTCAATGGTCTGTAATTCATTATTGTCCTTTTGTTTTTTGTTTTGTTTTTGGTTCTTAAATAGTTCCAGATGTGACCAATGGGAGCCCCTTCAAGTTGTCTCCTACATCCCGACATTTTTTTTAAACACTCTATAATTTCTGACATAACGAGATGTTCCAGATTCATCTTGTACCCACCTCCCCTCAGCCCTGGAATCACTGTTTCTCCAAGGAGCCCTGGTCCCTGGCTCTAGCTGTACTCATCACTACAGGGATGTCTTTGCTTCTCATTCTGTCAGAGCTATCTTACTGCCTTTTAAAAGTTGTTCCTAATTTTTTTAACAAAAGTAATAGTGCTTTAAAAAATGTAAACCAGGGCTTCCCTGGTGGCGCAGTGGTTGAGAGTCCGCCTGCCGATGCAGGGGACACGGGTTCGTGCCCCGGTCCGGGAAGATCCCACATGCTGCGGAGCGGCTGGGCCCGTGAGCCATGGCCGCTGAGCCTGCGTGTCCGTCCAGAGCCTGTGCTCCGCAACGGGAGAGGCAACAACAGTGGGAGGCCCGCGTACCGCAAAAACAAACAAACAAACAAAATGTAAACCATACAGACACCTATAAGGAAAATGTGCCCACAGGTAAGCAAGTTTAGCAGTGATGTGTACCCTTCTAAACTTGTTTTCTCTACATATACAAAAACAGACTTGGTCGTGGTTTGTGATTTTGCTTTTTGCTATTATATGAATTCTATTCTATAGGTGTTCTTTTTTTTCTTCTCAGCAAAATGTGTACTATTACCTGTATCAGACTGTAGAATTTGTTCTTGTATTTTGTTAGCTGCATAGATAAAGTAATAGTATGATTAACCATTGTTCAGTGGACAGGCACTCATTGATTCCAGCCTCACTGCAGTGAACACCTTCATACACATGCTGTCAGGCATTTAGAATGTTTTTTTAATTTTAAAAACTTTATTGAGGTGAAATTCACACAGCGTAAAGTTAACATTTTAAAGTGAGAAACTCAGTGGCATTTAGTACGTTCACAGTATTGTGCAGCCACCCCCTCTATCTAGTTCCAGAGCATTTTCATTACCCCGTGTTCTACATCTTTGCATGGACTCAAGGATAGATTCTTAGTAGTGGTTTACTTTGCACTTTTAGATACATCCAGTTACCCTCAGAAAAGTTATACCAGTTTATATTCCCACTAGCAGTATGTGAAATTCTGCATTTTCCTACAGCCTTGTTGATACTTCGGGTATTGTATGTTTCTAGAAATTTGTCTATATTCTAGGTTGTCCAATTTGTTGTCATATAACTATTCATAGTATTCTCTTACGATTTTTTGTATCTCTGTGATTTTGGTGGTTATTTATCCTTTTTCATTTCTTACTTTGTTTGAGTCCTCTCTCTTTTTTTCTTTTTTCTTTTTTTTTTTTTTTTTTTTTTTTTTTTTGCGGTACGCGGGCCTCTCACTGTTGTGGCCTCTCCCGTTGCAGAGCACAGGCTCCGGATGTGCAGGCTCAGCAGCCATGGCTCACGGGCCCAGCTGCTCCGCAGCATGTGGGATCTTCCCGGACCGGGGCACGAACCCACGTCCCCTGCATCAGCAGGCGGACTCTCAACCACTGCGCCACCAGGGAAGCCCTCTCTTTTTTTCTTGATGAGCCTGACTAAAGGTTTTTCAGTTATGTTTATCTTTTCAAAAAACTGGCTCTTGGTTTCATTGATCATTTCTGATGTTCGTTTGTTATGTTTTGGTCTCTATTTTATTTATTTCCTCTCTGATCTTTATTAGGCCCTTCCTGCTGCTGACTTTGGGCTTTCTTTGTTCTTTTTCTAATTTATTTGGATGGTTGGTTAGGTTAGAAACAAATTTTTTCTTGTTTATTGAGGAAGGCCCGTATCATTATTAACTTCCCTCTTAGAACTGCTTTTGCTGCATCGCATGGATTTTGGAAAGTTGTGTTTCCATTTTCATTTGTCTCAAAGCATTTTCTGATTATCTCTTTGATTTCTTCTTTGACCCATTGTTTCTTTAGTAGCATGTTGCTCAGTCTCCATGTGTTTGTGCTTTTCCCGTTTTTCTCCCTGTAATTGATTTCTAGTTTCAGACTGTTAACGGTTGGGAAAAAAATGCTTGATGTAATTTCTATCCTCTTAAATTTGTTGAGACTTGTTTTGTGATCTATCCTGGAAAACATTCCATGTGTACTTGAAAAGAATGTGTATTCTTGGGCTTCCTGGTGGCGCAGTGGTTGAGAATGTGTATTCTGCTTTTTTTGGATGTAGCGTCCTGTAGCTATCTATTAAGTCCAACTGGTCTAATGTGTTACGACCACTCTTTCCTTACTGATTTTCCGTGTGGATGATCTCTCCATTGATGTAAGTGGGGTCTTAAAGTCCCCTACTATTATTGTATTATTGTCAACTTCTCCTTTTATGTCTGTTAATATTTGCTTTATGTATTTAGGTGCTCCTGTTATAGGTGCATATATGTTAATGAGTGTTATATCCTCTTCTTGTATTGATCCCTTTATCATATAGAGTCCTTCTTTGTCTTTTGTTACAGACTTTGTTTTAAAGTCTGTTTTGTCTGATGTGAGTATTGCTACCTCTGCTTTCTTGTCATTTCCATTTGCATGAAATATCTTTTTCCATTTCCTCACTTAGTCTTTGTGTGTCTTTAACTCTGAAGTGAGTCTCTTATAAGCAGGTTATAGTTGAGTTTTGAATTTTTGTCCAGTCAGCCACTGTATGTATTTTGATTGGAGCATTTAGTCCATTGACATTTAAAGTGATTATTGGTAGGTAAGTACTTACTGCTATTTTATTACTTGTTTTTGTAGCTCTTCTGTGTTCTTTTAGTCTCTTCCCTTGTGATTTGATGACTTTCTTTAGTGGTATGCTTGTATCCGTTTCTCTCTAGTTTTTGTGTGTCTATTTTAG
This sequence comes from Kogia breviceps, assembly GCF_026419965.1. Classification (NCBI taxonomy): domain Eukaryota; kingdom Metazoa; phylum Chordata; class Mammalia; order Artiodactyla; family Physeteridae; genus Kogia; species Kogia breviceps. Next base: position 103,620,397 of record NC_081312.1, read on the forward strand.
GTTTTTGATTCATAGTTACCATGGGGTTTATATATGGTGATCTATAACTATATCTGCCTATTTCAAACAGGTAGTCATTTACATTCAGACACATTCCAAAAGGTGTATATTTTCTACTCCGCTTCTCCATATATTGTTTTTGCTGTCCTATTTTGCATCTTCATGTTTATCCCTTTACTGACTGCTGTAGTTATAGTTGTTTTTACAATTTTTTTTAACCTTTGTACTAGCTTATTTAAGTGGTTGATCCTCAGCCTTTACTATATATTTGCTTTTACTAGTGTGATTTCTCCTTTCCTTTAGATACTTCTTGTTATGGCCTCTTCCTTTCCACTTAGGGAAGACCATTTAACATTTCTTTTAGGGTTGGTTTAGTATTGATGAATTCTTAGTTTCTGCTTATCTGACAAGTTCTTTCTCTCTCCTTCAATTCTAAATGATTATCTTGCTGGGTATGTGAGGTTGCAGGTTTTTCCCTTTTTTGGCACTTTGAATATTTAATCCCGTCTGGTCTGCAAGCTTTCTATAGAAAATATCAGCCTTATGGGGGTTCCCTTGTATATGACTCTTTATTTTTCTCTTGTTGCCTTTAGAATTTTCTCTTTAACTTTTGCCATTTTAATCATGATATGTTTTGGTGTGGGTTTGTTTGGGTTCATCTTGTTTGGGACCTTCTGGGCTTCCTATATCTGGATATCTGTTTCCTTCTTCAGGTTTGGAAAGTTTTCATACATAATTTCATCACATACCTTTTTGACCCTTTCCTTTCTCTCTTCTCCTTCAGGGACCCCTGTAACGTGAATGTCTGTATGATTGATATTGTCTCAGAGATGCCTTAAACTGTTCTCATTTTTTACTGTTTTTTTTTTTTTTGCTGTTCTGATTGGGTGATTTCCATTATTCTGTCTTGCAGATCACTTTCACATTCTTCTGTATCACCTAGTCTGCTGTTAATTCCTTCTAGTGTGTTATTCATTTCTGTTATTGCATTCTTCAGTACTGACTGGTTCTTTTTTATATTTTCTAGTTCCTTGTTAAAATTCCCACTGTGTTTATGTATTCTTTTTACTAATTCAGTTAGCTTTCTTATTACTAATGCTTTGAACTGTTTATCTGGTAAATTGTTTATTTCTGTTTCATTAATTGTTTTTTTTTCAGAGGTTTTCTCTTGCTCTTCCAATTGAAACAAACTCCTCTGTCTTCTCATTTTAACTTTCTCTGTCTCTGTGAAACAGAGGTGAAACAGTTACCTACTGCAGTCTTGAAAAGGGGTATCCTGTGTGGGAGCAACCCTGTACAGTCTGCATCTGCCCAGTGGCTTTGGTGGGGAAGCTGGATCTGATGTGACCACCAGTCACATCTTTCTCCAGGGCATGCTGGCAGCTGTCACCTTGGTAGAAGGTGGGACTGCAGAGAGAGGGGCTAGGGCCAGAGCCAGGTGTGAGAGGTGACGTCCCTTATTCTCAATGGCTGACACCATGCGATTAGGGGCAGGTTGGGTCTCAAGTTGCTGGAGCAGAAGTTCTGAGGGTCAGGTCCAAGCTAGCTCTGTTCCCTTTAAAGTGTGTGCTCTCTGATGCCATCGCTGGCACACTCACCCCGGAGCGGAGCGGTGCTGGGGGAAGAGGGACTCATGCCAGTCCTTGGTGTGAGTGCTGGTGCAGGCTACGGCAGCCTGGCCACAGTCAGGGATCTATACTGCTTCGGACGTGCTGCCTGTGTAAGCAACAGTAATGGCTGCCTCTCCCCTGCTCAGCTGCTGCTCCACATCTGAGCCTCCTTTGTCTCTTCACCCATCCGCTGCCATGCTCACCCTGCTGTGCAGCTGCACCTCAGAGCAAGCGGGGCGTGTGTGGGCACTCGGTGTGGGTCGGGCCTGGGCTGTGGAGGTCTGGCCATAGTCGGCGGACAGCTTTTGAATGGGCTGCCTGTGTAAGCACCAGTCATGGCTGCCCCTGCCCTACTTAGACACTGCTCTGGGTCTAGGCTACCTTTGTGCCTCACAGACGAGCTTTCCTCTTGGCCAAGACAGCCCTTTCCCCAGTGTGGAGCTGCTTTTTGGAACAAGTGAGGCCAGAGCTGTTGCTTGGCTCAGGCTGGGTGCATGCCAGGGCAGTGGTGGGAAACCGGTCAGAGACCTGTGTAGTTTCAATCTGCCCTGTTTCAAGAGTAAGCAAGTCTGTGCTTGTTCCTCATGAGTCGAGTCCAGGCTTCCCCCAGCCCTTCTGTTAGTGCCATTGGCCCTCCAGCCAACCGAGGGATCTCATCTTCCTGGGGCACCCAATATGTGGCTGGAACCACTCACTCCACAGGAAGGATCTCTGCCCGTGTAATCTCCGTGCTCGTTTGAGTCCCCTCCCAAGGGCACAGGTCCCAACCTGATCACTTCTCTTACCTTCCTGCCTGATTCTTTCGGCATCTTTCTTACAGCCTTGGTTGCACAGGAGTCTTTCTGCCGGTCTCCAGTTAGTTTTCAGTGAGCATTGTTCCACATGTAGATGTACTTGTGATGTGTTCACTGGGGGAGGTGAGTCCCCCATCCTCCTACTCCACCATCTTGATCTGTTTTTGACACTTTGGATATTATCAGCCTTTACCTTTTCTTCCAGTCCAGTAGATGAAAATATGTATGTCTTTGACTCTCAGCTAGGCCCAGAATATTTTTAAAGCTGTTTCAGCCATTTGTATCTCCTGGATTTCCAGTTTGTATCATCTGCCCAGTTTGATAGGTTGTTTTTTGTTTTTCTTATCGATTTTAACAGAGTTTACCGGGGAAACTTTTCTATGAAACTCAGTGTCTATTGCTGTTGTGAATGGGGTAATGTTGCTGATACATTTGCTAATTGGTTATTGTTGGTGCATAGGAGCCCCTACTTTTTGGGTACTTGATCTTATATTGCAGCATCCTTGCAGTTCTTGAAAATAATTTGCATGTTCTGTGTGGCTCTTTATTGCAGTGTCCCTGAGATTTCCTGAGGGTACTATGCAGTACCTTGCAGAAATCTTCTGAGTTTACCTACTGAATACCTTTTTGGACAGTGCTGAGTACATGGCTAGTCGTGGGGGAAATTAACTCATACACAGGTCCTGGTCTCTTGAGTTTATCCACTGAAAGTAAAATAGATACAGAAGTTATAATAGGATAGAAAAGAGACTTGTTTATGTTTGTACCCCCAGCACCATAGTGGGACACTCAGTGTCTGAAATGTCACTATGGTGCCGTAAGAAGATGGTTTTCAAACTTCCTTTTTTCAGCTGAAGAACCCATTAGCTAGAAAAGTTCTCAATGTTCAAAATATTTATGCTCAAGCTCAGCTGGCAGAGAATTGGATTCAGTTTGTCTAAGGTGGGACCAAAGCATCAACATTTAAACAAAACTTGTTAGGTGATTCCATTGAGCAGCCAGGGATGAGAACCACTGCTGGTCCAATAGGTAAACTCTACAAGTAGAGCTTGAAATGGAGTGGGAGCTCCCCTTCTCTTCCCTTTGGCCCCTGGTAGGGCTTTGTAGAGCACAATTTGAAAGCCACATCCCTGTGGTCTTGAGAATCCTGTGAGGGTGCTGAGGATGGGGTGCCCACTTGCTGGTGATGACCTTGTTCTGGGCTTGTGCTGCTGCTTCACATGCCAGGATGGGAAATAGGCAGATACCCTGGTTCACCCAGACGGAGCCTAACAGCTACCCCTGTGCTGAGGTTGCCAGGCCTGAGACTAGCTGTGGGAGGGTGGTTGGAGTTAAGTGTTAGACCCCAGTGGTGCATGTGTCCAGTTCAGTCAAATAGTGCATTGCTTCTGCTTTTCCTCCTTGTCACCTTTGGGAAGGAATTACCGACGTAACCAACACTCTCCAGAGGGCACATCAAGTGAGGATGCTATACCAAGCGCAAAGCTACTGTTGATTATAGCCAAGATTTGGAGGTGGTGGACTTTTTTATTAAAAATGATCATCTCATGCTTTTAATTAGCGCTTATATCTAATTTTGAACTTTACAAGGATAGCAACTTACACAGGGGCTTATTGCACCCATCTTACTGATGATGATACTGAGGTCCAGAGAAATTGTGCCTTGCCTAAGAACACACAAGGAAGCATGAGCGTGGATTCAGGCCCTGATAGTCTGACTTCAGGGGCCATGCTTTTCCTCATGCTCCATTCTGGCTTTGAGCAGCCCTCTGTCAAGAAGAGGGCCGCAGTTATTTATACACCCAATTACACACACACCAACAACCTCTTTATCTGTCACCATCTCCTCTGCTGGGAAGGCTGTCTGTCCAGCTGAGGTTGTGAGCTGGTGCACAGAGAATGGAGAAGGCTGCAGAGGCAATGAATCTGACTTAGATTCATTCGTGGGTTTCTTTTTTCCTGGTATAAATTGTGACCCAAGAGTTGCTTTCAGTTCTATTCTCTGGCTGCCTAAATGACCAGAGCGCAGGCTTTGTTATCTAACACTCATTACCCATCACCCTCCAGGACTGTAGACACTGTGGCACCTGTTAGAGATGATGATAAATATCTAGGCCAAAGGTTTTTAAAAAAATCTTTGCAGTTGAATGGAATGCTCAATCAAGATGACAAGGTATTTTCAAGGAATAAATAAAGCACTGATACCTAACTTTCTCCTCTTTTCTTTCCTCTTGGCTGCCCATATATGACCTGATGCCGGTGGTCAGTCTACTTGGCTGTCCTGCCTCTTCTGGGCCTTTGCTCAGACTTTGTCCCTGCTGCTACCCCTCCTCCACCTCCTAGTCCACCTGGGAAGGGAAATTGCTTCTCATCCCCTTCCTTTCCACTCTTCCCATTCCTGTCTCACATCCTGTAAGTTACCAAGTCCTGTTGATCTGTTTCCCTCGTTCTTCCAGAATTGCTCTCCAGCCCAGTTGCCACTTCCTGGAGAAGCCACCATCATCTCTGTGTTGGACAGCCTGCACCTGGTCTCCCGGTCCTACTCTTGCCTTACTGTCTACCTTGTATCAGAGGGGTGATAGTGTCTCTGTACTACTTCTGGGGTGAGTGAGCTCTTTGACAGCACCCCCTTATCTTAGCATCCCACCCCCATTTTCAAATACAGTGTCAGTCACACAGAAGTCATCAAAATACCTTGCTTGATTGAATTACTTCTGACAGCTCTCGTATCTGGCTGTCCTGGGCAACGTTTCTGGCCCAGGCAAGCATTTGTGTAAGCAGGGCTTTAGTCACTGACTTCTCTCTCTCTCCTTCAGGGAGCATAAAACCAAGCACAAGTTTACATTTTTCTTTCCAAACATCCCTATTTATAAACCTCAGATGTGTCAGGGACAGGTATGGTCATTTGGTCAGTTCACTTGTACAATATGCTTTATAAAAGACAATTTATTTACATTTCAGGAAGGATTTAAGCCTCAGTCTGAATTTTTTCAGAGGCCCAAAGCCCTTTCCCACCCCGTCTGCCGTACACCCTCTGGCAGAAGCAGTGGTGGGGTGGCGTCTAGCAGAGGGTAGTTGGAGCCGTGCTTCCAGGACCCTACCCTGCACCCAGGGGCTGCCCTGTGCCTCTTCACCTCTGCCTAGCCCCAGCATGAATAATACTGGGTGGAAACAACCCTTTCATGTTTTGTAGACTTTCGAGGTGTTCTCACACCTGAGTCAGGTCAGAGGCCACAGTCTGGCCATCCCCCTCCTTGACCAGGTGTCATGTTTGTTTAATCAAACCCACTTTTTTGCTTAAGTGATGAAGATAAGGGCATATAGATGGACGTCTGCAATAAACAGAGGAACAGCCCTCTTTACCAGCCCCTCCTGGTCATCTTCCTAGGGCAAAGCTTGGTCAAAGGTCTCATTTTTGCTACTGTGGCATCTGATGTTTGCCTGAGCACATGGGATATTCCTCCATATGGCTGCCAGGTGGAAGGCTGGCCAGGCAGAGCCAGGACCGGTGGGAAAGCCACAGGTCCACGGCAGGCTTCCATGGGTGCCATGAGCTCCCAGTCACAGAGATGTTGAAGCTGACAGCAGTGCCTGGTGCCCAGTCGTGCAGGAGGTCAGATTAGATTCCGCCAGAGTCTCTTCTAGTTCTAAATCCTGGAGAATTCAGTGATGCCCCTCGCTCCCTTCTCTGTCCCTGCCCATTGTGAGGCTATCATCACAGGCAGGCAGGAGCAGAAAGGAACCCCCTCTTTCCTTTCCTGGAACAGCTTCCCCTTTTCCTTGGCTTATCTTGGTCACCTGTTCCCAGAAGCCTCAGGACTGCTTGGCACATCAGGACGTTTCCTGTATTGCCACCAGCTTTCTGGTCTATCTATCTGTTCCCCTCCACCAGGTCAAGAGCCCCTTGAGTAAAGCCAGTGTCTGAGGCATTCCTCCTCTTGTGCTCACAGGGGGTGGGCCATAAAGGTTTATGAATGAGCAAGCGAAGTGATGAAGTCCCAGGGAAGGTGGTCTATGGGGATAGTAACGGGCTCACTCAAGGTGTGCCCAGCGGAGGAGCCCCCCCCCCCAGTATGTCTGGCCCTGAGTCGGGGCGGGCTGCTGGCCTGCTGTGCCGGCAGTGTTTGGGCTCCCACAGGCAAGCGCTCGGGAGGCCTAGGACTGCGGAGTGGCCGGTTCCCACTGGCTCTCCCCCGCAGTCACTCCCCAGGCGCTTGGCATGGCTGGAGCAGGGCCGTGGCAGGCCTTGGACAGCAGTAGAGGTTATGTTTCTGGGGCCAAAAAGACAAAGGCCGGAGAGAACCAAGAGCAGAAGTGGAGCTTGGCCACCTCTGTGCCCAGGTCAGCCCACGTGGACTCCAGGCCTGCCTAAGCGACCATGCCACAGCCCCTCCGCCTCGGCAGCCCTGTCACCGGTTTCCTGCCCGGAACTAAGCTTGGCTCGTCCCCAGAACGTTCCAGGTGTCCCCCGTCCCTGAGCTCACACACCTGCCCTGTCCTGCTGCTCTTGCCCTCCCTGTGTTCTGTCTGCTGCTGCCCTGCTCTAGTCCCTGTGCCCCAGGAAGCCTGGTCTCCCCATTCCAGCCGTCCTGAGCTTCTCCTTGCCCCTACCCCATCCTCCCTGACCACTGTGGCCTCCCATTGCCCGCTGTGAACGTGTCTCCCTGGCAGTTCCCCGGGACCCAGGGCTAGGGTACCTCCCCATCCCCAGCACACCAGGGACAGACCCGAGCTGGGGCCTCAGTGACAGTGCTGCAGGTGGGGAGCTCTGCTCTCCTGGACTTCTCCCCTCCTTTGCCTCCTCCGAATTGAGCACTTGGACACGGGTGCAAGGAGGAAAAAGAGTGCTCCTTTATTCCCTGTGGGAAGGACTGCTCGGGAGCAGCCGGTACCTTTCCTGAGGGCAGGCTCTGTCTTGAGGCCCCTGCGAGGCCACGGCAGCGGTGGGGGCACTGCTGGCCCCGTGGACAGGACAGGTCCAGGTGGGGGCTACTGCCCCTTCCTTAAAGCTTCTCCAGGTAGGAGCCAGGGACAAAGCCACGCTGCCCGTTCCGTTGCACTGTCCACCAGCCATCCTCCCCTTCCTGGATGACCTCCAGGATGTCCCCCGCAGAGATGTTTAGCTCGTCGGAATTCTGGGCAAGAGAATGAAAACGCATCAGGCTGAAGGGGGCCCTGCTGGGAGGGCCTTTGGTCAGGCGTTCCCCCCACCCCAGGCTTTAAATGCCAGCCTGTCTCCCAGGTGGGCTGTCAGCTGAGACATGCTGGCCTCCTGGGGCTGCAAGACAAGGCCACTCTGGGCTAAGGCAGCCCTGGAGACATAGGGTGTGGGGCACCTCGTGGGGCTCAGCCTCTTGTCCCCTCTGGTTTGTCATTGTGGGCCTCCCACACACGACCTGGGGCTCCTTCCCCTGCTTCACCTCCCTGCCGCTCCCTTCTCCCCCTCCCTGCTTCAGACGCTGCAACCTAGCAAGTCGGGGCAGGTGTGTTTGCCATGCCCGCACTTCTGCTAGCCCTTGTCATACAAGCACACCATCATTCTGGGCTGTCTCCCTCTCCAGGGACCAGGCTTCAGGAGTCAGTGCAGCCCGCCAAGCCCCGAGGAGATGCTTGGCCTCAGTCCCAGTGGATCTGGAATCCAGCTCTGTACTCCCTCGCCTCAAACTGGGAGCAGATTAGACTCTCTGGGGATCTGGGCACAGCTGCCCTGTGGCTCCTTTACTCATCCTCCCCTTGTGGGCTTCAGAAAATCAACCCCAGCACAGCTGAGGGCCTCGTTCCGACCATGGCTTGTTCTGGGCGCCCGTGGTCACGGAGAACAAGGCCCTCACCTGTGGGTGCAGAGCCTGATCCTCAGACCGCTTCCTCAGATAGCTCCAGCTCTGCCAGCTTCTGCTCATGTGCACACCTGCCTGTATACCGCGTGTGCTTGTGACCAAGGCCCTCGTTCCGTTCATCAGCTTTCACTCAGCAGGTCCGCACTGGGCCCCTCCCAAAGGCCAGGTGCTGTTCTAAGGGCACCCACCCCAGCCCACTCACAGTGCATGTGCCTACGTGCGAGCACACCCTTGGGCAAGTTGGTGCCCCCCCAAGGAGGGGTGGGCGGGGGCCTCACCTGGGCTGTGTAGTCATAGAGTGCCCTGTAATCCTGGGCTGGCAGGGTGTGGGCTCCTGGCGCCTCCTGCACAGCAATGGTGGCATAGACACGCTCATTCCGATCAGAGGTGGGAGTCAGGGTCTCTGTGGAGGCTGAGAGCAGGGTGAGGCCTGGCACCCGCCCCTTAGAAAGAACAGTGGTCCCTGGAGGCCCCCCGGACGTGGAGCTTCCCCAGACTTGGCCCAGCCTCTTCCCAACCCCCAACCTCCCAGCTGTTGGAAGGCCCATCTGTGCCAAGTAGGCATCCTCTCCTTCACCCCAGGTTGACCGTTGTCACCCCCAATTACCTGCAGAAGCTGCTGATGATGTGGTTTTGGCACTTCCATGCAGCAGCCCAGAGAACCTGGGGACAGGGAGGAAAGCAGGTGAGTCAGGGTGGGACGGGGGGTGGTGGTAGATGAGGCAGGGAGCCCACAGGGCTCCAGGGCTGGGGTTGGCCCTAGCCTACAGGCACAGATGTGATTTATGGGGTGCCCCACACCACGAGGGCTCCCTAAAGAGTGGTCCCGTGGCTCTTCGCCAGCTGCGCTCTCCCAGTCCCTCAGCCTGTAGATGTCTTCTCAGTACCTGCTCCCTGCAGGGCCTAACTGGGGGCTTTAAAGACCTCTGTGCTCCAGGGCCCAGGCCCTATACCCGCCAGGCCCCTGCTCCAGCCTCCCCCATGGGCAAAGGAGCTGCCCCCTAGAGCTTGGCCCACTCACACCTCGCTAGGACCTTCACCAGCCTGGGCAGCCCAGCTGCTCCCCGACCACACAAAGTGAGGTCCAGGAGGCAATGCTGGGCTAATTCACCCCTTCCCTCGTGCCTGGCTCAGACCTGGACTGAGTTGGAGTCATGGAAGTTTGTTGAATAAAAGAGAGGAAAAAAAGGCAAGAAGCAAGAGGCAGAGGCAGACACTGGGGTACCTAGTAAGGAACCAGATGTGGGTGCCCTGAAGCAGACAGTGCTAAGGGCTAAACGAGTAGAGGCTGATGCTACTTCCCCCGCTCAGGAAAGGCTTCCTGGCCTGGTGGGGTCAAGCCAAGTCTGCAAAGACTCAACTTTATCAGGTAGAGACTGGAGTGCAAGGCATTGCCGGTGAATGGGAGAGGAGTGCAAAGGTGCAGTTTGTACAGACAGAGGAATTTGGGAAGTGGAGTGGACCAGTTTGGGGTGTATAGGAGATAAGACTGAAATAGGGACCAGGCCAGACCCCCCAGGGGTCTTGAGTGCCCAGTAAGGGGCTGGGCCCGTAGGCGGCTGCCCTGTAGTGCCAGGTGGGACACAGAGACCTTTCCCAGGGTGGGAGAATCCAGGACCCCTGCCCCCTTGCAGGGTTTGTGGAGCTGAGGGCCCAGGATGGAAACACTCGGACAGGCATGCGTGGACTTGGCACACGTGGGAAGGCCTGATGCTAACTTGGGCCCTGCAGACTTAGTGCCTATGGCACTCCAGCCCCTGCCAGGTAGGGTTAACCCAGCAGGGCTGGGGCTGGAGGAGCAGAGCTCGTCGAGGCTGTGTGTGCCAGGGTTGTCTACACTTTCGACTCCATTCCTCCCTCCACTCACTTCCTGGCTGGTGGCCCCTGCCCCTCCCCAGCCCTGCCTGGCTTCTGGTCCCCACACGGTGGTCCCTGCCTGTCCCCTCCAGCAGCCAGGCCTCCGCCTGTGGGACCTCTTTCCCTCTTTATCTTTCACCCTCATCAGGCCCCTTTCTGTCCTTTCTTGATACTGCCCCAGGTGAGCTCTTCTGTCCCGTTGTTTAAGTGACCACCTGTGTTGGGATCTGGGTCCTCACTGGGAGTGCAGGGAGGTCTGAGTCCCCTAAGATTTTGGAATGATAGCGAGGGTAGGAATGCCCTCCTCCTGGGGTTCTTAACTTTCTCAGGGTTCCCGGAGGAGCATGCCGTGGTGTGCCCACAAGCCTCTGCCTCCCAGGAGCCTTCCTGCAGGGCGGCTCCAGAGGCCTCAGAAATGAGCTGTCCTCAGAGGACTGGGAGCCCATCACCTCCACCCCACCCGCCTCTCAAAGGCAGGGCCTTCTCTGTACTGGGTTGGAGGGAGGGAGGAGGTCACGGAGGACTGGGGGTGGGGGTGGGGCGCAGGCACCACGTGAAGCCCATGGATGCTCCTAGATGTGCACAGATGGGGCACTCAGGGAACTGGCTCCTGGGCAGGGGGGCTCCCTGAGCAGGCCATGGCGCTCCCAGTGGGCTGTCACCGTCGTCACCCAAGGCCTGAACCAAGAGGGTCCTTAGGTCTGAGTCTGCCCCCAACGCTCATAGGCCCTGGGCCTAGAGGAGGTGTGTGACTTGTGCAAGTGACACGCTGGGGCCTGACACCAGGACCCTGGCACCTACCACAGCCAGGCCAGGGAAGGGGCCCTGGAAAAACCTGGAGAATTCTCCAAGAGTACTGGCTGTAGGGCCTTCTCCTATGACCTGATCCCATGCCAGTGGGAGAGGGTTACCACTGCAGCCTGACCGTCCAAGGCTCCAACCAGGCTAGCAGCAGAGCCCAAGGAGTCAGCCAGCCTGGGGTCTCCCTGGAGCTCTGAGCACAGTCGCTAGTGAATAAGGGGGCTGTGATTATTTAATGCCTAGGTCCCCTCGGGCTGAGGATGTCATGAGATTAGATTGAACCTGTCTTGTCCCCGAAGAGTGCCCAGCACGTAAACCCTGCACCAGGCACACAATTGATGCCCCATAAATACGTGTGGAAGAGCCAGTTGCAGGAGGAGAGGCTGGCCTCCCTTCCTGGCAGCCCCCGTTCCCCACCCCCAGCCCCACCCTGTGTATCCCGTCCGGCTGGCATCCAGCAGGCGGCTCACCTCTTTATCATGCCACACGACGGATGAACGCTAGGGCTGCTGGACAATGGGGCAACCTCCCGATCATAGTAGTTCTGGTAGGGCACCGGAGCTGCAGGCAGCAAGCGCATGAGGCCCAGAGTGGCAAGGGCAGGGCAGGCAGGACCTGTGCCACTCGACACCCCATCCTCTCCCCATCCGGAGACCCAGACTGGGGCTCCACCTTACCATCCTTACCCTGGTGCTTAAGGAGGGGGCCTGCTCCCTTCCTAGAGAGATCTCACCGTGGGTACCACCAAGACCGAATAGTCTAGACTCAGCATTTAGTGGTACCAAGCAGACTGGAGCAAGTGCTCTGGAGAGGCTTCCTGCCTCTGTCCCTATCCTCATCTCCCCCTCCAGTGTCAATGTTCTTAAGCTCTGCTCATCCTCTATCTCGGATGAGGCGGCAGGCTAAGGACCCAACCAGGGGATTGCACTGTCCCTGACCCCTTCCCCGGGCCTGGCCAAGGCTTCTCCACCCAGAAGGGATCTGTGAGCCACCCCAGTTCTGTCCTGGCAGTTGAGGCTCAGAGAACCTGGGCCAGGCCTAGGGAAGGCGGGCCTGGACCCAGAGGCTGTGCTGCCTATAGGTGGGCCTCACCTGGGGGCTCAGTGCCCGTGCTCTTGGCCTGGATGAAGCTGTCTATGTCGGCGTCCACACTGCACCCTTCTAGTGTCACTCGCACCTCTTCGTAGAGCTGGGGGCAGGAAAAAGCAGAGGCTGAGGGGCCAGGCCTCACCTTCATGCCCGCATTGTCAAGCCTGCCCGCACTTCGGGTCTGAACTCTGACCAGGGGCCTTGAGGTGTAACTGCCCCAGGCCTGCCTGAGGGTTTAGAGCCCTGGCTGACAGCTTCTCCTGTTTCCGGAACACCTACTGTGCACAAGTTCCTTTGCAAGGGATTTACCCCACTCCTGTTCTCTGAGGTAGACACTACTTCCTCATTTTACAGATGAGGAAATTCAGAGGAGAGTGACTTGCCCAAGGTCACAAAGCAGGAACTCAGTGTGCTGGGCTTTGGATCTGGTATGAGAGGATTCAGAGCCCACACTCCTTCCTCCGCTACAAGGAGGTCACCAGGTGGGCTCAAGTTATTTGGGGAGAAAACCCCCAAAACTCCTCACTCCATAGGCAGAAGGGGGTTAGGCAATTAACAGCAGCGGGCATCAGGGAGTCAGGGTTGCCATGAGAGAGGGAGCTTATGGCTCTAGGACTACAAGGCCCCTGGCAAGGGAGGTGGCGGCCCCTCTCTGCTGAGGACCCACCCAGCCCACTGGGCATGTAGAGCTCAGTAAGGGGGAACCAGGACACCCTGGAGATGTCTGGAGATAGAAGAGGGACTGGACCTTGGCTCCTGCAAGCGCCAGGCCTGAAGCAGGGCAACCGAGGGTCCCCAGCCTCTCTGCAAACCTCTGAGGTGCTGTGTCCACCTCCCTTCCCCATCCCAGCAGACAGAGCATGTGCTCTGTGGCTCTGATAGCAGAGCTAAGGCCTTGGAGCAGGGGTGAGCAGAGAGGGCAGATGCCAGGGTAACCACAAAGCCCAGTCTGCAGGCAGAGAGGCTGTGGTCCTTTGTGGTACTGAGCTCCCTGTCCTCGGGGCCTGGGGCAGCAGCTCAGCACTGAGGTTGGAGACCTCTGAGGCCAGGGCTCGGACCACAGAGGACCAGGTATCTGCTGACAGGCTCAGGTGGACCTGGATGCGCTGTTGCTAGGAGGCTGCCCTCTCCTCACGCCGCCCTCCCACTCCCTACCCCTCCCTGCCCTCAGCCCCTACCTCATCATCCTTGACGCACTGCATGGAGAGCTGGTTGCAGTGCACCCACAGGGCGTTGCGGAGGATGGTCAGCCGGTCCAACTCTTGCAGCTGAAAGGCCTGGGGGAGAAGTGGGGGCCGAGGGGGGTCTGCTGCAGGGCTGGGCCAGACCAGGCCCCACTCAGCTCAGCTGGGGCTGACCAGCCAGACCCCTTCTGCTGAAGCCAAGCAGAAAGGAAAGACTCTTCCTGGGCGTCCCCACCCCCACCTCTGTGCCAGCTCCTGAGGCTTCTGGGGAGGGAAGTTTAACTGCCTGTGGGCTTCCTGCCCCGTCCTTCCTCCAGGCCCCACCATACACCTGGGGAGTGTCTTAAGAGGAGCCCTGGACCCTGAATCCTGAGGCCTGTCTCCCAGGCCCTGCTCATCAGCAGAGCCCAGGGAAGCTATGGGTTTTGTCTGAGCCTCAGTTTCGGCTTCAGCCAAAAGGGTTCACCAAGGATGCCTGCCTGCAAAAGGGGACCCAGAGCACAAAGCCAGGCAGTGAGCTCCCCGGGGGCAGGGACTCAGCACAGGGCCTGTGGAGTGAGTGGATGAGTGAATGAATGAAGGAATGATGCCTTTCCCCCACCCCTGCCTCATTTGCCCCCATGAAGCGGCTAGAGCAGGGACGGGCCTCTTTCCTATCTTGTAGCTGGGGAAACAGACTCCACGCCTGGAGCGCCTCTCACCTCGCAGGTGGCCCGGTGCTCCTGCTCCCACTCGCCCCGCGCCTTCTCCAGCTGCTCGATGTTCTGCCTGTATACTCGTTCTGGAGGCACAGGCAGTCCTCAGGGAGGCCAGCGGCCTAGACACCCTCCCACAGCCCACCCCTTTGCTCCTGCAGTGCCCCTGCCCAGAGTGCCCTCCTCCTCCTTAGAGAGACCTGCCCTGGCTGCTGGTGCTACAGCTGAACGCTCATAAGGGCCACCCACTCTGCTACTGCCCTTAGGTTGACTCTCAGTTCCCCCTGGGGTCCAGCTGCCTGGGGCCAGAGCAGAGCCTCATACACCCAGGTCAGAATCGGGGCCTTTCATCATCCCCAGGTCCCACCATCTCACTTGCCAGATGGGAAACTGAGGCTCAGAGAGGGAAGCCCTGGAGGTGGGGTGAAGGGGAGCATTGGGAGCTTTTGGGCTGGGAAGCCAGCAGGCTTGGACCATGACCTCTGTCCCCCCAGCCAAGGGAGCAGCTGGGTCCTGGGAAAGGCAGCGCTAGCAGAAGGGAGAGCCTTCCCAGGGGAAGGGAGCAACGGTAAGCTCTCTGTCCTAGGAGTTGTGTCAGCAGAGATAAGGGGTGTTGGGGTCTTCTGGCATCAGGAGAAGGATAGAGGAGACAGAAGCCCAGAGAAGGCTCTGATGTGTTTCAGTGTATGTAAGAGAGAGAGGGGGGTGTGCAGTCAGTGGGCCTGTCTCCCTTGATTGTGGCTGTGAAAGTCCTGGGCCCTGGAGCCAGACGGCTTGTGTTCAAATACAGTTACCACCACTTATTGGCTGTGTGACCTTGGGCAAGTTAATTAACCTCTCTGTGCCACAGTTTCCTCGTCCGTTAAAAAAAGGGGATAGTAATAGTGACCACCTCGCAGGATTGTTGTGTTAGTTAAAACATGCAAAGCACCAAGAACACTCTTGGCAAATGTGAGAAAACGAATGTTTTTGTTTTACTTGCGTAAGTATGGAAATGAGAGTGATGAGCGTGACTGTGTCCCCAGAGTGAAGGAAGTGTGCTGTGGGGGAAGCAATGTCCAAGCCACCCTACCCCCTAAGCTGAGGAGGTGGGCTAGCCACGTACCTGCTTCCATGGCTGAGTCCTTGCACTGCTTGGCTTTGTTCTGGCTCTGAGGAGACAGAGGGAAAGCAGCACTGAGGCCCCGCCCCCGGGAGCCCCCCAGTGCAGCCCTTGGGCTCCGAGTTTCCCTGGGCAACCCTGAAGGGACGCTGTCACCCCCTCCCTGGCCACGCAGGGGGACACTCAGGAGCCAACTGTGGGCAAGTTCCATCATTAACTCCAGCCTCACCCTACAAAGGCCCACAGCCTGGTTCCAGTAAAAAAGGAATAAAACAGAAACCTGCACTTCATGCACGTACATGTGAAAACGAGATGTTGAGACCTAGAGGGAGAAATGTAGACCAGGGGCCGGGCCCTGGGGCCCCACGCCCACTGCTGAACCCACTGGCTGAGGCTGGGGCTCTGTCCCTGACTTGCTGTCACCAACTCACCTGCAGGCCCCTGTCCTCTCTGGGCCTCAGCTTTCCTGTCTCTGCAAAGGGCAAAATGTGTTCTTGAGCCCTGGCATCTCTGACACTCCCAACCTGGCCAAGAGGCCAGAGCAGTCAAGAGCTTGGGTTCTGGACAACCTGGATTTGGGTCCTTTCTCTGTTTCTGCCTGGCCCTCAGACCTTGAACAAGTCACTTACCATCTGTGGGCCTGTTTCCTCTCTGTGACATGGGCCTACTGAGCCCTTCTCCAAAGGGTTGTGTGAGGGTTAGCATCTGCTCTCATTGCCCTGTGAGCTCTGGGCCTGGGCTGCAGTGGGCCTGCTCTGAGGAATGGGTCCTTGGGAACAGCCTGGAGATGGCAAAGGGGATCAAGCTGACTCTGTCTATCTAGACCCTGAGATTCTAGGAAACCCATTTCACAGACAGAGGGATGAAGGTTCAGAGCGAGGTGAACAGCCAGGATATCCCAGATGCAGACCTTGCCTTGGAGTGTCTGTGGCACCCCTTCCCTCCCTCCCCACCCTGCCCCAGCCCTGTGACACCACATGGCCTCAGTGGCTCCACGCACCTTCTCCACCTGCTTCTGTTGACCATTGGTGCTAATGCGCTCGAAGGCCTGCTCGGCGTCATCTGCATCTCGGCACTTCTGCTCATATGTCTTCTTGGACTGGGGGGTGTGGAAGGGCGTGACTTGGGGGCCCCAGAGTGAGGCTCCTGAGCCCAACCTCCCTTCTCCCTGTTGGGGGCTGTGGATGGGTTGGGGGCCTCCTCACCAGGGACAGGGATTTGGGGATCCAGAATGGAGATGGAGAAGGGAGTCTTGTTCCCAGGCCCCTTCCCAGTGGGGACAATGTAGCCCTGCCCGCAGCCCCGGCCTCTTCAGAGGTGTGGTCACATCAAACCGCCAGCAGGGCCCTGAAAATGCCATGCATCATCACGATGCCAGCCTCCGCACACGCGGTAGAGCTAGTTTTCTCCTTACTCAGTGAACTAGGAGACACAGCTCAGGGGTCCCTTCTCCCTCTGCCCCTGGAGTCCCCAGCTGACAGCCTGGATGACCCTGTAGACCACTGTCTGGGACTGGCTGCTCGCCCATCAGTCAGGAGCCCCCCAAGGTCAGGTCCTGGGCCAATCTGCATGGCACCCTGGGAGCAAGTGCAACACCAAGAACCCGACAGGCCACTGTGCCTGTTGCTGGCAAGCCCTGTCCCAGGTGCCCAGTCCAGGGCTCCTGGAATCCACACCCTGACCCCTGCCACCCCTCCAGGCCTAAGACCCTTGCACTCACCTCCATGGCCTTCTTGTGGAGCAACAGCTTGCTCTTCTGGACACGGTCCATGATGGCCTCATACTGCAGGGGACATGAGGCTCTGAGCTTGGGGCCGTGGCCTCAGGATACTCCCTTAGGCCAAGAGGACGGGGTGTCCTTGGGATGAGGCCCAGCATCCCTTCCTGGCTCTGAAGGGGTGGTGACAAGATGCCCTCCCTCTCCCTCAGCCTGCTCTTTCACAACTACTGCTCAGAACAGAAAGCTAGAGGAGCCTGGGGCATGGATACACACGGTGTATCCTCTCCCTGCAGACCCCAGCCAGGACTTGGTCTCTAGCCCGGGAATAGCCAACCTACCTACGTGCACATGCACACACACACGCACACTGCCCTTCACTCACAAGCCTCTGTACCCACTCAAAGCCATCATACCCCGTGTACACACGCTGGCACACACACGCACACGGTTACACACACACACACAGAAGTAAATGTTAACAGGCCCCCACGCTCCCCCTTGCATACGCAAGGCCTTCACAGAGCAACCTCAGACACCACTCGCAAGTACACATACGCACACTCTCCCATGTCCGCCACACACAGCCATGGGCCCTGTGTACACACCCCAGACTTGGTCATGGTCACACACTGGTGCACACGGGGCTCCTGCACCTCCACCTCGTCTCCCAGGCTCCTTGTACAGATGGAGAGGATGGAACTCGGCCTGGACAGAGATCGGCTATAAGGATAATTTGAAATGAAACACCTCTCGTGTTGGGGCTGGAGCCGGTTTGTGCCTGGGATCTCAGTGGGGCCGGTGCCACCTGGTCACACACACTGAAACACATGCACATGCTTACAGGTGTGCAGAGGTGGACTCACATTCTCCTGGGTGCACACCCACGTCCATACATGCACACATGTGTGCATACACACCCAGGCAGCCTTCCCCGCACACTACATCACGGCTGTCCTTCACTTGTGGGAGCCCTGATCACACCGTGGAACTGTCCCTCTGTCCAGAACAGCTTTTTCAGACATCACAGCCCCACTGGCCACAGAAAGCTCAAAACAGCCATCCTGGGGCCTCACTGTCACAGTAGATACTCTGCAAGCAAGTCCCAGCTCAGAGAGGTCACCTGCTGCAGCTCCTTAAGGCTGGGCCAACTTCTGGGGCTGGCTTGGAGGACCCATTGTCTGATCAGGAACTCAAATTTAGAATCCTGAAAGCCTGAGGCTCCAGCTGGCCGATGGAGAGACAGGGAGTACAGCCACACTAAATTTCTGTGGCCAGAGCTATTAATCGGAGCCAGCACCCTGCCTGTGAAGACTGCAAGGGGCCTAGTTCTGGGCTGGGTCCCCCAAAGCTTGGGAGGTGGACATGAGTGTCCCATCCCGCAAGAGGGAAACTGAGGTGCAGAGAGGGTAAGTGGCTTGGCCAGGACACCCAGTCCCAGCCTGGCCCCAGCCATGAACTGTTGCCTTCTTTCCCTTCACAGCTCAGTTGTGTGGAATTTTCCATTTTCAGTTCTTTGGACAGTTTACAATGATGCTTCCTCTCCAAGCAAGAAGTGCTCCTGTGCCCTGGCCTCTCCCACCCTGTCCAAGGCACCACACTCATCACTAAGGCCCTGAGAGGCTGATCATGCATGTGTCCATACCTGCCTTCCCAGAGGGCCACTTGCTCAGCCAGTCAGAGAGTCTCAGGCTTGGGAGGGGGCCCTGGGACACAGGGGTCACCAAACCCACCTCCCATCCAACCTCTGCAGCTTCCCTGACAAGTAGCCTCCAGCCTCTGTTTGTATACCTCCCATGATGGGGACCTCACTTCCTCTCCATGCAACCCCTCCATCTAGGGACAGCCACAGCCTACAGATGGGTGAATAGTACCTTTGGATGCTGAGATAGGCTTGGCAGCCCCCACTCCCCACAAGCTCTGTCTGTCCCCCTCAGCCTCAGGCAGCCCTGCAGAGTGGCTGCAGTGACTGACCCCCAAGTCTTCCTTTCTCCCAGGTAAACAGCCCTGATCCTTGGGCTCAGGACAAGTTTCTGGTGACTCCCCGACTTAGGTTGCCTCCTTTGGATACCCCCAAGCTGTCATGGACCATCTATAGCTTGCTGTAGTAGGATGATCAAAAAGACCAAGGTCTTTCCCTCTTCCTGGCCTGAGACAGCTCAGGGGGAAGACCCCCCAGTGGGGCTTTCAGGCCCGAGAGCTGGGCCCTGGTCCCAGTACCAGGCGTCTGTCCACAACCCCCTCTCCTCCTTCAAATCGCCATCACCCGCAAGCCTGGGGTGCTGCCCATCGGGAGAGCCCGTCCCCTACTGCCTCCACAGCGACAACAGCCACTGCCTGCTCGGGGCCCATCCCCGCGCCCTACCTTCCTCCTCTGATCCTTCTGCCTCTCACGAAACTCCTCCAGGCTCCGCAACTCCTCACGCAGGGCCAGGGCCAGCTGGATGTGGGTGCTACCCACGTTCTCCATTTCTGGGGGTGGAGCAAGGACAGTGGTCCCCGGTGTCAGACCTGGTGGGCCCCAGCCACTCACATATTGGCCCCTGCCTGGGCCAGCCTACCCCAGCCCCACAGCTCATCTCTGTCACCCCCAAGTCCTCCACCAGCCTCGACTCCGAGCCGGCATCCATCCATCCCCACCGTTGCGGGATCTGGTGTTCCCAGAAGGTCCTGTCACCCCGCAGCCTGGCATGGGGAGCGGGAGGGACTTACGCTGCTTCAGAGAGTCAAAGGAGGCCCTCAGGGAGCTGCAAAACAGAAAGACCAGGGTCAGCAGGAGGACAGTGCAGGGGAACCTGAAGTCCTGGCTGGGCCCGGGGACTTTTATTTTGGTGGGAGGGCCCTGGCTCACTCACACACACTGACCTAGACCCCGGGGACCCTCTAGCCAGACCATGACCATCTGCTTAGAACTCAAGCTGGGATTTCTGGAATGCAAAGCTCTCTCTTTGGAAGTTAAAAAGCAATCAAACCTCCCACTGTGGCAGAATGTTCTTGGCTTCTGCACATCTTCAGGACCCTCCCTCAAAGCAGGAGAGGGTGGGGTTCAGACCTGGCAGGTGGCCTGAGGACATTTTGGAGGGGGCTGTGGGGGAAGAGGGGGACAAGCAGGGCAGAGGTAATGGAGGGGAGAGATGTAGGGGCCTTAGGACAGGATGAATAGGAGGTACAGGTGAGGACAACGAGAAACTGAGGGGCTCCCTGGTCCCTGGCTAGGTGGCTGGGTGGATGGTGGTGACACCTCTGAGAGGGGCCCAGGAGGGAAAATGGGGAGTTACTTTAGGGTGCACTAAGCTTGGGGTGCCTGAGAAAACCCAGTAGGAGGAGTCAGGAGGCACCAGGTGGCCAGTCTGAAGCAGACATGCAGACACTGCCCACTCCAGAGAGGGCACCAAGGAGAAAGGGAAGGGAAGGGGCTGGCTGGGCATAGGAGGTGTGAGGGGGTGATGCCCAAGGGTAGGGTTGCCAGATGGAGCAAATAAAAATACAGGCCACCCAGTTAAGTTCAAATTTCAGATAAACAACAAATAGTTTTTGAATGTCAACGTGCCCCATGTAATATTTGGAACACACTTAAATTTTAAAAATATTTGTTGTCTATCTGAAATTTAACAGGGCATTCTATATCTTACCTGGCAGTCCTGCCAGGGGGCTGTCTCCCAGAGCTACAAACGGAGTTGAGATCTGAGCAAAGATGTTGGAGCCCACTCAGGGCCCAGTCTTGTCTGCTGCTGATGGGTAAGGGGCACCACGAGTGGTCCTTGGGTCAGAGCAGCACTGACGGTAAAGTGCCTCTCCCCAGCCCATCAGCTCTCAGGGGCAGGGGCCTCTCAGAGGGGTGAGCTCCCCCTCCCGTCAGAGGAGGGAGGTGACTTGGAATCCCAGGCTAGGAACCTGGGTAGGGGCTTCCTGCTCTGGACTCCCAGGTGCATTAGAAGCAGACCCTGGAGCCAGATGGCCTGAGTTCAATCCAAGCTCTGCCACTCACTCTCTGTATGACCTTGGGCAAGTTACCTAGCCTCTCTGTGCCTCAGTTTCCCCTTCTGTAAAATGGGGATAATAGCACAAACAATGGTTATGAGGATTAAATGAATGTATATGTATAAAGCACCTCTGAGCTGGTGCAAAGCAGATGCTTTACAAGGGGTGCTGTTGTGCCACCCTGCCCTGAGCCCACTACTGCACACCCTGACCTGGGGGTCCCCCAGGCCTCTTAACCTGACCTGAGCTGTTACTCCAAAATGCCCCACCTAAGAGCTTACTGCATGCCCCCTCTTATCAGAACCCCCCACTGGATTTGCCTTCAGGTAGAGGGTCCCCTTGAGGCAGCTCCATAGATTGGGCTCCTTTCCCCCCGCAACTCCCTGCAGCCCTGTGGGTACCAAGACTCCAAGGGCGCAGAGACAGTGTGTGGAGGTTGCAGACTGGCCCTGAAGTGAGGCTTATCTATCTCAAGGGTAAAATTCTCTGCCTGTGTTTATGGCCCCTTAACTCCCCCCTCACCAGGATGCCTGAGGAGCCACAGTCAGTTGAGGCCGATAGGGAAACTGAGGCCCGAGTGTGGCCAGGCTTGCTGGGGTCACACACAGGCAGCGGTGAGGATCCTGGCCGCATGGATGGCCGCATCCTGCTGCAGCCCATCCAGCCTCTCTGCGGAGCAGCGCTCCCGCCCACTGGTGGCCATATGGCCACATGACACCCAGTGAGACAGCCCTGCCCACCGCCTGCATTTCCCCACAATCTTTGCAAGGCAGGCTTCACAGGGGGGCTCCCTCCTCCCATGGGGACAGTTAGGGAAACTGAGGCCATGGAGGAGCAGCAGACCAGCAGCAGCAGCAGCAGCATCACCTGGGAGTTTGTTAGAAACGCAGATTTCAGGCTCCACCCCAGTCCTCCTGAAGCAGAAGCTTGGAAGAGGGGCCCAGCACACTGTGTTTTAACAAATCTCCAGGTGCTGCTGATGTACGTTCAAATGCTGCCCTCAATTACGTAATCCTCACACCTCTGCCAGGAAGGGAGGGTACCATCATTATCCGCATTTTACAGATGAGAAAAACAAGGGTCAGAGAGGTAAAGAAACTGACCGTGGCCACACTAGTGGGGAGAGCTGGAGCCTTTGGCTTCTTACAGAGGAAGGAAGGGGCGATTGCCATGGTGACCCCACCTGCCCTGGCGGCGGGGGAGAGGTCAGGACTCTCTGACAGAATTGACACCTTGCCAGCAGTTACACCTCCTTCTCACACACTCATCTCCTGCCTCAGTCTCCCCGTCCATCGTTAGAGCCTCTCTAGGTCCAGTATGACCACTTCTCCATGCTCCATCATGACCCACAGCATGACCACTCCCTGCCCAGACCCCTCCCACAGGCTGGGGCTTGCACACCCACTGCCTGGTCCTCACCTCCTTTTAGACTTCACATCTCGCAGACACCTCAAACTCAGTGTCCGAAACTGGACTCATTGCCCTACAAACCTGCTCCTCCTTCAGGGCTCCCTTCTCAGCAAAGGCACCACCGTCTACCAGGTTATGCACACCAGAAACCTACGAGCCGCCAATGGCTCTACCCTCCTCCCCTTCTGTTACCTTCTTTTTCACTTCCCAAATCTCCTATCTGACCACCTCTCACTGCCACCACCCTAGCCCCTGCCCCATCACCTCCAACCCTCCAGCTTCACTTCTCACCTGTTATCCCTGTTCTTTGGCCCCCTACCAGTTCCTTCTATATGACATGCTCCTTCTTGTGCAGGGCCTTTGCACATGCTAATTCCCTATGTGCAGCATCTTTGCCTGGCTTCCTCTTCAGTCCCTTTGGAGCACTTGTTCCTATTGTCATCTTGGGTTGATACCTTGAGTGTCTGTCACAGCACTGAACTGTGAGGCCACTGAACAGCAGCAATGGCCTGGTTCTCCTCCCCATTGTCCCTAGGATTACAGCCCAGAGTGATAAGTTCCAAGGCCTTTCTCAACTCCAAACCACTCAGGGAAACCATGACCAAGATTTCCCAGAGCTCTCCTTGACTGTGTCTCCATCACATGTCAAGGATGGGGACCCCTTGCAGGCCTCTGACCCCTGTTATCAGCCACCAGTGTCCTCGTGTGTAACTCATCCCATTTGTCCTTTTCAACCCAGCTCTCAGGACACTCAGCCTGGAATTCTGTTCCAAACAGTCTGAATTTCCAGTGAAAATGTTTCCTTCTGTACCACCACGTGACACGCACCACCTCACACCATCCGCGCCTTGTGGATCAACAGCAATAATTGTTAATTACCTACTGTGCATAGTCAGCTGAGCTGGGAGCTGCAAGGGGCACAGCCCTACGGGAAGCAGCAGGTGAGCTGGGATGGTCTGACTCCTGCCTCCTGACTCTCTGGTTCTGAATGTGCCCTGAGCTTTCCGACCTCCAGCCTTTGTCCATGCCGGTCCTCTGTCAGAAAGGTGCCTTCCCTTCCTCTCCACCTCTCCCAGGAGGTGCCCCCTGCTCTGCCCTGCTCCTCTGGCCACCCCAGCTCGATGGGGAACTCGGGGCAGTGCTGGTATGCATGGACTGCTCCCAGCCTGCTCTGGAACCCATGTGGCTGTGCAGCGGGGCCCCTGTGGGTTTTGTTCCTGCCTCTCCTTCTACTGGTTAGGCTGAGCCTTAGGGCCTGGCCTTCTCAGCCCAGGCACCAGCTCCTCCTTGGTAGGCAACAAGGTGGACCCTGACTCTCCTCCCTTCCCTGGCCTGGGGCCCCACCCTGGCGCTTCCACCTTGGATGGAAGCTGTGCCTCTAGGGCCAGGGCCAGGGCCAGGGAGGGGCTGGGCCTCAGAGGAAATGGTCTAGGCTGGTCAGGCAGGCTCCTCAGTGTTAAACTAAACCGGGTGACCCCAATGTATCTTACTTATGGAGGGGCCCATGAGATCGTAAAGACCCCTGCTGTTTATCAAGCATCTCTGTGGCTTGGCGCTCTCTGCTTTGACATTGTGACTGTCCAGAGCAACTCTTGGGAGTGATTGTCCCCTTTCACAGCTGAGGACCCAGGGCTCAGAGAGGGGGAGTGACCGTCTCAGGGTCACACAGCATATAGGGCAGGGCAGACCTTGACCCACTCGGCTTCCTATAACCACGCAGGGAATCAGGGCTGCCCACAGCCTCGCCCTGGCCGCTTCTGTGCACCTCTCCACCCTTCCCACTGCCTACCTGGCTCCATTCCCACTTTATTCTCTTCATTGGTGGCTTCTCCTTACTTATTTTAAGTCCCCCGTGACTCACAGCCCCCTGAGTGTGCCTCACGCAGTCCACCTCCAGCCTGACCTCCCACTGTGGCCCTGCCTGGAGCACCCTCTCCACTTCCCCCGGGAGGTCTCCTCTCTTGTTGGGCAAGTTCTCCTTTTCCAGCAGGCCTGGGAGGGCAGGAGGTGGGCAGGGACTCCCCCTGGGTCACGCTCCCTCGATTCCACCCTGCCTGGAAGACAAAGAAGGTCCCCATAGACTTCCATTCATTCCTCACCATGTCCTGAGCCCTCCTGTGCACTCAGCCGGAATTCAGCCTCGGCCCTGCCATCTTTATCTGCTCAACAGCCCACTGGAGTGGACAGATGAGAACCCAATTCAGAGAGGTTAAGTGACTTGCTCACAGTCACACAGCTCACAAAGGTCAAGTGGGGACTAGGGCTCCTGCATGCATACTCCTGAAGCTGCTGTTCACACTTTGCGGTCCAACGCAGGACCCTTGGGCCTTGAGCATTCATCTCCCCTGGCTCACACTACTTTTCAACCTTCCTCTAGCCCTCCCTAAGTTTTCCCTGACTCCAGGTTGGAAGCAGGGACCAGCCAGGCTTAACTATGTCTTTAGGAGACTTAGAGTGTGTTGTCTATTCAGACACTCAAACGAGAGGACCCGGTTCCGGGCTTTGCAGCTAACGGGGTCCAGGGCCACTTTCCTTGGGCAGAGTCAGACGCTCACAGGCCTGACCGCTGTGGGAGCAGGGGCAGGGGGCAGGGGTTGCTATGGCAGCCGCAGGCTGGGTGAGGTCTTGCGGCTCCGAGGTAGGAGGAGAAGGTCTCATGAGAGCCCTACCAGGACTTGGGGTCCAGGGTCCTGTCTGCCCCTCAGCCTGGCTCGGTCCTCACGCAGCAGGGAGAGTCCACATATCCCGAGGCAGCCCCTCCGCTCCACTGTTAGAAAGTTCTCCTTAGCTGCCCTCAAATCGTCACTCTCTCTCCATCTGAGTCCCCATCTGACAGTCCGCACTCAGAGGCCCAGGCCCCAGGGCCAGAGAGGCCCAGAGGCTTCACAGCAGCAAGTGCCTTTACTGCCTCCCCTCCCAGCCAGGCCTGAGCCAGCCCTGGACTCACATATTCCTCTGAGGAAGGTTGTACTGTCATCTGCTCACTGATGAGGAAACGGAGGCACAGAGTGTCAGTGATCCCCTCACCAAGGTCCCAGGGCTAATGGGTGAGGAGCTGGCACCCCCGCCTGTGGCCACACAGTCCCTCCTGGAAGCCTGAGCCGAGCCAATGCTGCGGGGTCTCGGGCAGCCAGTGGGGTCCTGTCACCTCCCCTCAGGGCTCTCAGGACTTGCATGGAGGCCGCCCAGAGGGTGCAGGCTGTGCTGCAGGCACCTGAGGACAGATGACCTCACCCCCTGCCCAGGGCCTCCTTGGTGCTCAGACTGCTGGCTTTCTTCCCCCACACAGAACCTGACCTCGCCCAGAATGCCTGACTCCCAAGAGAGATGCCCTCCAGGCACCCTACCCTGGGAGCCATCCAGACCCTCGCCGGCGCTCCCTAGTCCACCCCACACGGGGAAGCCCTAAACCCTGTGGAAAGTGCCTGGCGAAGCAGGAGGGGCCCTCTTACTTGATCTCTGTCTGGCCGCCTGCCTTCCGGGCGATCTGCACCAGGTCCTTCCCATACCGTTCCTCTGCTTGGGCCCTGCAATGACAACCCATGGGCGCTGCTCAGACTCTGCCAGCGGTGGCAAGAGGACCTGACGGTCCACCCGCTCAGCCTCTGGGGGTCGGCTGGCCGGCGGGCTCCTCCTTGAGAAGGTTAAGCCTCCAGCCCTTCGTCTAAATAAGTGTTGGCTAAATTCAAGGACATCTGGAGGAACATCAGATTATTTGCCCACTTTGGGGAGGCCCAGGTCGGAACAAAGAGGAGAGTCGCGCTCCTGACTTCTTAGAGCGTGGTGGTGGGGGGAAGGGGGGCCCAGCCGGCCGCTCGGCCGGGATGGGGGCTCAGCCACTTCCCAGGGGCTGGGGGGAGGGGCTCACCTCTGCCTCAGCAGCTCCTCCACGTCCTTGCACGTCTTCCTGCCATCCAGCAGCCGCTGCAGCAGCACCTCGTAGCCCGTGTGGGCCGTGAAGTCCCTGCACTGGAACACAGGACAGAGGGACGTGTGAGGGCCGCAGCCGAGCTGCGTGGGTCGGGGGAACGCAGACTGCAGCCTGGTGGGGGCCCTGCTGACCTCCTCCAGCCTGGCCTCCCCGTCTGCCCACCTCGGCCCTATCCAAGAACGAGCTCTTGGGATTCAGGACCTGGCTTTGAGACAGGCTGGAACCTGGGCCCCTTTGCTGCAGTGCTGCAGTACTGGCACCTGGACACACCTCTCCTCAAGCTACAAAATACAAAGAAATTATATGGGACTAAAAATAACGGCGTGCATGTGCATTTGGGGCAAATTCTGGACCAAAAGATACAAAAGACCCAAAATACCTCAACTGCCACTTCTGAAGAGCCGGGAGAGCAAAAGCCCTTTGCACACAACACCAGCTAAGGGGTGGGCACACCACCTAAGCCACCCCTGCAGCCCGGCCCCTGGACACACCCCTACCCTCACCCCGTATAAAGAACAAGTTCTCCCCCCCGAGCGAGCGAGCAAACAAGGGAACCTGTTGTTTGTTCTCACTCCTCCCTGCTGCAGCAGGGGCCCCAATAAAGCCTTGCCTGAATTTTTTGTCTGGCCTCTGATCAGTTTCTATTGATTAAAGAGGCCAAGAACGCTGGTCGGTAACAGCTTCACACAGGCACACAGTAGGTCCCCCATCTGTGGAGGTACCAGGTGTAGGTGAGCCCCTTGTGGATCAGAGGTCATAGTCAGGACACAGCAACTCTAACCTAAGACAGCCATGGGAAGGGTCCCCACCAAGGCTCCGTGATGACAGCCTTATGGGGTGCCCGGCACTGCTCACTCCTGTCACCTCCTCAGTTACCCTCTTATCTCAGGGGTCCAAGTGAGAAAACTGAGGCACAGATGGGTGAAGTGCACCCAGGGTGACACAGATTGAAAGCAGCAGGTGTGGCATTGAACCCAGGCTGTCTTATTCGGGTCCGTGCCCTTCACCCCCCTGCACTCTACAGCCTCTGCAGAGACAAGAGCAGTTGCTGTTCCCTGATCATCCACTGTGTACCGGATACCACGCCGGGCTCCTGCACTCATCTGCTGAGGTGGGCCTTGAGGGTCAGGGCTAGGGCACATCCTAACTTAGGACACACCTAGCACCCCAGGACACCCAGCACACCCTAGGTCCGCCTCTTAGCCAGGATGGTGGGGAGAGGGCCATCTTGGAGAATTCTCAGGACACAGCTGCCTCTCTGCAGCTGTCCTGCTGTTGATCTGACTCTCACCCTTGGAGTGGGTTCTGAGCTGCTGGTGTAGGAAGTTGGGGACGGGAGGTAGTGCTTGAGGAGAGGGTGTTTTTCTTCAAGGTCTAAGGAGAATCAGACGTGGTAGAAGGCCAGAGATGCCACAAATTGCTCCAGATGGCCCCGTGCCAGGCCCAGCCCACCTTCAGCAAACTCAGAATAATGGAATCTGCAGGCCTGTAGGATGGTTAGGATCCCAAGCTCACACCCTCCTCCATAAGCAGCACTAGAAATTCCTGAGACCCAGGTTCAGCTGCCCACTGGGTGACAAGCAGCGGGCCTGGGCCTTGGCTGACTACTCAGAACCCCAGCAGGAGGAAGTCAACCCCCCAACCCCTGCAGGCCTGTCCACCACAATGTCCAGGCTGGTGTGCACCAGGCTTCCATTTCTGTAGCTTTCATGGGCCACTTGCCTACTAACCAGGCAGCAGACCACGGCTTCCTGCCCTTCAGCCTCTGTCCTCCCTCCTGACCCCCAGGACTAAAGCCTGTGGCAGCCAGGGAGGAAAATGGATCTGCCCTCCCCCGCCAAGAGGGTCACTCTGAGCTGGACACCAGTATTCAGGGCCAAATTCCATAGACCACCAGAACTAGGAAGCATCTTGTCCAGTGCCCCCCTCAGTCCTTGGGGAAACTGAGGCCCAGAGAAGGGAAGGACCTGCCTGAGGGCCTACAGGCGGTGGCAGGACAAGGATTTGGACTGGCAGGGCACCTGCTGTTACTCCCTGATGCCTCTGAGAGGGGGGCCTGAGCAGGGAGACGCTGACCAAGCCCAGCCCTGCAGCGGACGCTCTGCTCTTCCCTCCCAGCCCCATGCCCAGATCCCACTCCCCAGGGAAACCCCACTGTCCTTACTGAGACCCCCAGAGTGGAAAGAGAAGCAAAAGCAAACCTACATTGGCCATTCTGGAGGAGGTGGCAGGCAGAGGGCTCCTGCAGGCTGGGTCCTCAGGAGCTCAAGTCCCCAAAGCACTACAGGCTTGAGAGTCTGGTCCAGCCCCTGCTCAGAGCACGCTGGTGCTGGCAGGGGCTTTGGCCAAGTGAGCCACCGTCACAAGTGGCTAGATTTTTCCAAGGAAGTGCCTGACTTCTTGGGGCCTCTGTTCCCTGCCAGCCTGCACCCCTCCTCCACCCCACCACTGCCTCTTCCTCCAGGGCTTCTGACTCATGGCTCAGAGCTGGGCACAGCTGGGCTCCGGAAGCTGCTGAGGAAACGAACTAACCAATCATTCAATCAGTTAATCAATCAGTCCTGCAGGCTTACAGTCTAAGGCCCAGCACCAGAGTCACCTCCTCCAGGGGGCCCATCCTGGCCTTTCCTCCCTGCGCCTACCCAGCTCCACCCTCTAGGTGTCCAGGGCTCCCTTTCAGGGCCCTTGTCGACAGGCTCAGGCTGCTATTTCCACAGTGCAGAAGCTACCAGAAGGCAGGGCCTCGCATCTCCTTCTGTCTACCTGCAGCCTCTGTCACCTGAGACCTGCCTGTGGCCTTGCCCTCTGTGAAATTGCTATTTATTGAGTCCACTTAACCATGCACCATACCAAGAATATCACAGCTGTTTTCTTATTGAAAACACCACACACCCAGGAAAGTAAGGACGGTGATGAGGAGGAAAAGAGGCGAAGTGACTGCCCAAGGTCCCTCAGCTGGTAAAGATCAGAATCTGGGATGTGAACCCAGGTCAGCTTGTCCCCAAACTCACATACCGACATCAGTCATTCAATAGACAGTCCAGCAACTCTTTTACATTTTGAAACATCAGAAAATGATTTAAAAAAAAACTTTTGAAAATGATTTCCCAAATTCTCTCTGCCTCAAACCAAAGCTGTGTTTCTGTCTGTCATTCAGTTACCATGGATTCACAGAGGCCAGCTCTGTGCCCAGGCTGGGTCAGAGGAACGCTGGCCTGGAGAAGGGCCGTGCTGGCTCTGCAGACGAGCTGCTGAGAGCCGGCAGGCAGCCGGAGGCCCCGCCCTCACCATGTGGCACTAGGGCGATCCACCCCAGGGGAGGGCGCCAGGTGGCAGGCAGGTGCGATCCCCTCTTTGGGGAGACCTCCCTCAAGCCAGATGTGGGACCCCAGGCCTTGCCACCCTCGCTGTGTGGCCATTCTGGGCCTCCCTTTCCCCATAGAGGGGTCAGATCGGGGCTGCAGGAGGAGGTGCTCGGGACAACTCTGGCAGGAGGAAGCACAGTCCTACCTCAGCCTGAAGACAGCGTGTGGGAGGCCTGGGTACCGGTTGTGCTCAGGGACGGCCCACCTGCTCCCTTCTCTGGGTGGCTCTGGCTGTGAGCCACGGTTCAGGCCTGCCAGCTGGCCCCGGCCCTGCCATGCCCCCACTGGGTGGGTAGAGAGCTAACCTTTGTACACACTGCCACTTCCTCCTTTTTACACCCGTACAATTCTTGGTGGCTGCATGGGCTAGGCCACAGAGACCAGGGCACCAAGCAAGCCACTTCCCTTCTCGGGACCTGGTTTCCTCATGGAGGAAGTGAGGGCAGAGGCCAACCTCTCCTGGCCCTGACAGCCCACCCTCTAGGGCACAGCCCTATCAGGGCAGATTGGCCGCCCAGTCAGGGAGGGGGCCCGGGCCTGGCCTGAGAGATTGGACAGAGTTCAGCAGACCAGATGTGGGTTCACACCCCACCCTGTGGTCCTGGTCATTCTCAGTCTCTACTTCCCTCCCTGTAAAAAGAAGGCTAATTGTTTCCACCACCTAGGTTTGATCTGAGAAGCCAGTGAAATAATGTACACAGATGAGAATAGGAAAAGCAAGGTCAGAGGTTGCCCTGAGCCGGGATTACCCCCATTTTACAGATGAGAAAAATGGAACCCAGAAAGGTTACCTAATCTGCTCAGGGACCCTGAGGGCACAGCAGGGATTTGAACCCAGCTCTCCCAGACCAGATCTTAGCTCGTTCCCTTGCCTCTCTGCAAAACCCCAGGCTCAGTGGCTGTTCAGCAAGCGGTAGCTCCCCATGCCCTAACCTGTCCTTGCCTGCCTCTCACCCCCTGACCAGACAGAACTCAGATGCGCCAGGCTGGAAAAAACAAGTTATCTCCCTACCACACACCGTCTCCCACCAGAGAGTCCATTTAAAAGGCTGCAGAAGCCTTTTCAAATGTTCCCTTACGTGGAATTCCAGAATATACAGTCCCTCAGAGGACAGCTAAACCTCTAACCTTAGAGGGAGAGGCCTGGGTTTTGGTACCAGCTCTGATCTGCCAGGAAGAAGCTGCGTAGGCTTAATAAAGTCCCTTTTGCCCTCTCTGGGGCCTCCTGACTGTGAAACACGTTTAGGGAGAGGAAGTGACCTTTAATTGCCCTTCCAGCAGGGAGGCTGCTGTCTGCCTGCTGGCTTTTGGAGGCCATGGCAACCATGGCTGCATCTTACCTAGAGAAGTCTGAAGTCCGGGGTAGGCTGGAGCTGCCTGAGGGGAGTGAGGCCTGGGGAGGGAGCAGTTGGGAACTGGCACCATGTGTTTCCTGGGCACCAAGTGGAGGCCGGGAAGTGTCTGGGAAGAGCTGCCGGTAGTAAGCCTCTGCCGATGAGAAATGCTGACAGCGAGGGAAGAGCCCCCGAAAGAAGCTGCGTGGAGTGGACGGTGGGGAGCAGCTGGGAGGGGTCAGACGTGGACAGCTGCAGGGGACGGAGCGGGACATGCCAGGTCACCAGAGAACCCGCCGAGGCAGCCAGGAGAGGAAGAGCTAACCTGTGTGAGTCTGCTACCTGCCGCACCAGCTACAGCAGCACCAGGGAAATAAGACACTTCACCCCTTTAAAGCTTCCAAGCCCGTGCCCCACGCCATCTGTGGAGACACAAAAGCAGCAGGCAGTGGAGGTGGCGGAACACACCGAGTGCAGAGATGACCCGTTCTCTGTCCCCACATCGGCTTCCAATCACAGGCCAAGTGGGGAGACTGGGAAGTTTTCAAGTGAACAAGAGTGAGATTTTGATATGTGGTGGAACTGGAGGGAGTTAGACCTGAAAAGGACTAGAAATGCTCTAACACGTGCCCAGGGTAGAGGAAGGGAGAGCTACCAGTGGCTTTGGAAGGTGGAAAGAAGAACATTAAGTTTCCTGCTTGCATCCTAAGCAAGTTCAGAAACCATTCTGTAAAGTGCTAGCCATGCTTGTCAAAGACCTTACTAATAACTGACGTGCTCTTGGGTTGCTAGGCGCTCTCTCTCTCTCTCTCTCTCTCTCTCTCTATATATATATATATATATATATATATATATATATATATATACATATATACATTTTTTTTTTTTTGACTGCACTGCACGACATGCAGAACTTCCCCACCAGGGATTGAACCCGGGCCCCATGCAGTGGAAGTGTGGAATCTTAACCACTGGACCACCAGCGTAGCCCTACATATTTTTTCTAACATTTTTCTTTCTTTCTTTCTTTTTTAAATCACCTTTTACTAGTGAAGAGGAGACAGAACAGGGAGACTGGACTTACTCCCTTTATCTCAGGAAGCCCCAGAAGCCACGGACCGCGATTTTGAACACGGTTACAGGCCTCATGGTGCCCAGGCTCAGGCTTTGGAAGAGGCTTAATAAAGGCTTTGCCCTCTCCCTTCACTGCAGTTTACCAGTTTTCTGCAGCCAAGGCGCCTACCATGGCTGGTTTATTGACAACTAGTCCACTGTTGCTTGTCTGCTGTGGGCTGAGAAACCAAACCACTGGGATTGTCAGCACACCTGAGGTAGTAAGCACTGAACTCTGGAGAAGGCAGCACCCTGAAGGCAGAACATGGGTCTGTTTGCCTACTGGGTCCTGGTGCCCAGTTCTGCACAGCAACACTCAGCAAATACACTGGACAAAGGCTGAGGAAGCGTCTTAGGGAGGCCCTCGAGCTGACATGGGTTTATGACAGCTCCTGAGCTGCCCCATGGAGAACACCAGACCATTTGTTTGCAATTCAATGACTCGTTATCTAGCACCTGTAAATAAGCAAGACAGACTTGTCCCCTCTACTTTGTACAATGTATTATTATCCCTGTTGTACAGATAAGGAAACTGAGGCTCAGAGAGGATAAGTCAATGAGTAGCAGCCGGGCTCTTTCCACTGCCTCACAGCTAGTACCCCGCATCTCCACCATTATTGGCTGCTAAGCTGAGGGAAAGCAAAGGACCAGACACCCACGTATGGCTTGGATGGATGGATGGATGGATGGATGGATGGATGGACGGATGAGAGACTTAAGTGAGCAAGCCGGTTGCTTACCCAGAGCACCCCAGGAGGAGGGTTGGGTAAAGAGAAGTTCCCTAGTCTCAGCCCTTGAGGAGCCATTGGGGAATGTGGTCATTTGCAGACCTTTGTGGGGCCATCAGGAGCACAAGGAGTGTCTGTGGTTGGTGCCCCCAGAGAGGCCAACTCCAGATCAATATAAAGAAGGGCTTTCCAAGAGCCCAAGTGGCCCCAAATGTGCAACACAGGTGAGCCACTCTGATGGATGGAGAACGTCCCATCGCCAGGGTCTATAATCAGGTTAGGGATCCCGCAGAGAGGACTCGAGCCACAGGTCATGTGCTGAACTAGGTGCTTTGGGTCTAGGTGTCCCCTGACTCAAAGACTGGAGGGGTCCATTCATAAGCAGACAAATGTGGGGTGATTTACAGCTTTTCTAAGATGGCCCAGGATAGGTGTCAAAGGGAGAGAGCCAAGAAAGCTTACTTTTAAGGAACAAAAACACATTGAGTGTGGTTAGAGGAGCTACTCTGGGTTCAGCTGGGCTGACAGGGACTTGGGATTAGAAATGAGTTTCCAGAGGGCTCTATCTCTCCACTGAGCTCCAGTCTGAGGCATCTCCTGGGCCTTAGAGGGCCCCTTACTCAAGCAGCCCTGCTGGATGAGCCCCTGAGATGTTCAGGCCCTTGACCTGGGGCCCAGGTGGGCCCCAAGATTTGGGGAGTCTGGAGGCCGGGGACTGATGGTTACCTGCAGCCTTCAGGGGGCCCTGTTGGAGCCCTGTGAGTGTTCAGGAGCTCTCAGGAATCCCATGGAGCCGGGTGTGGGGGCCAGGGTAACAACACAAGCAACAGAAGGGGACCAACTGTGCGTACCTGGGGCCTCTTATCTCAGTAATACCGACCCGAGGAGAATGTGAGGATGAGAGAGGTTATGTAACTTGTCCAGGCTCAAGCAGCAATTGTGTGGGCATGCGTGGCTTCCGACTTTGTTCTTTTAAATAGGCCTCTTCCAGCGTCAAGCAGGAAGGGCCTCCTCTACTGCACTGCCCTCCCCCGTTCTGTGATGTACTTCTCACTTCCCCTCTGCTCTTAAAAGTCCAGCTCGATCCCCCACTTCTCCCTCCTGCTTTATGAAACCAAAATATGTAGAAGTTAGTACAAGAGGTGGGGCAGGGAGTGAACATGAGTTGGGGCAGAGGCCTGGAGGTGGGGATGAGCCCCTCAGGTTTAGGAGACTGGAAGCTTGATGCTCAGTGCTGTGGGCGGCGACAAGCCCAGCAGAAAGCAGCAGTGAGGGGTCTGAGGGGCTGGAGCAGGTGTCTGAAGAGGTAGCCTGAGGCCAGCTGAGGCGGAACCCTGAGTCAGGCAGACCAAGTGGTGGGACCCTCCCTGGAGGTAACGAGGATCCAGGGCCAGGTTCCAAGTTCAGGGGAAGGGAACAGGATGTGTGGGATGTGGACGGGTAGAGGCCAGTGTTCTCCATGCCTCTAATTCCCAGAGAAGCCTGCAATGTCAGGATTGTGCCCTTACTGCCCCATGTCACAGGCGAGCAATGGAGGCTCAGCAAGGTGAGTGACTTGCCCAGGTCACACAGCTCCTCTGTAGTGCCCCCCCCACAAGCTGATTAGGCGCGGGTTGCGGGGGGGGGGGGGGCTTGTAGGATCCAGCAGTGGCCAGGGCTGAGGGCAGGTAGAGAAGGTGGTTGGAGGGAAGAAGGGAACTGAGCCACCCGACACTGAGCCCCGGAGGAGACTCTGACCCATCAGCAAGGACAGGCACTGACCATCCCCTGCACGTGGCCAGCTGCACAGCTGCACAGGGCTCCTTGCTGCACGGTCTCCAGCTTGTAAGTGACCGGCCAGGGACTGGGGACCGGAGTCTGTGGCCCAGGCGTTGTCTCTGCACGTCCCCTTCCGCAATTATCACCCCTCCCACACCTCCTACACCTGCCAGAGGATGGCCCACAGGGAACACCTCGACAAGAGAAAGTCCAGGTAGGGGGTGTGGGGGGTGTGGGAACACCCCAGGCACCGCGTCCTAGTCCTGGCCAGTCCCATGCACACAGACAGTGTGACCTTGAGCAAGTTACTTAACCTCTTGTGCACAGATTCCCTCCTCTGTAAAATGAGTGTGAACACACTGTCCACTTTCCCTGGGGCTCTGAGGACTAAATGATATAATATATGTAGGAGCCCAACCAAGGGCACCCTGACACTTAAGGAGCTCCTGGAAAATGGTGGCCATGGTGATTAGTACGTATCAAGTAAAAGTAAACCAAGAAAGGAAATAAAAAAGGAGAGCTGGGTTTGAATCCTAGCTGGTTGGAATCCAATTGACTGCTTGCTTCCAATCTCTCAGCCTTAATTTTTCACCCATATAGTGGAACGCACACTGGACTCCAAGCCCTCACCGGGCTGACGTGGGGTGTCTTGCTTGGTAGCTGTGAATTGCTTCAGGGTGAGGGCTGGCAGCCTCCTCTGGGCTTGAGACTTGCTCAAGAGATAGAGATGGGCCCCTGCGGCTGCAGGGGATCCCCGCTCCTCACACCTTTCCCCAAAGACAGGAATAGATACCCACAGTCCCTGGATTAGGTCCCTCAGCCTCCTCTGCCGGCCTTGGTAGGTTCTGGGCCTCAGAGCTGACCCTGGGCTCTGGCTGCAACGCCTTCCAAGCCCAGGGGCTTCGTGGGCTCCTGTACCTGCCGAGGGTCTATATGCGGGGCTTCTTGCCCTAGGCCGTTAACATTCATTTCACCACGTCTGTCTTTTAACCACAGTAATGGATTTAATACAGACAAGGAGCCAGAGGCTGAGAGAGTGGAGGGACTCGCCAGGGCCACACCGTGGTGAATGCAGTGGAATCCAAGCAGGGCATCAGGTTCTAAAGGCAGTGTGAGAGACAAATACGGCGCCTTCCAAGCAAGGGTTCTGTGTTGGAGACTGGGAAATTGCTTCACCCTGCCCAACACAGCCAGTGTGCATCCAGCATAGAGTAGCACTGTGGGAAAATACAGAGCAAGATGCCACCTCCAGGGTTCTGGGGCGCTGGGGCTGCCTGAGGGAAGCCTGTGCTCTCTGGAGCCATTCACTGCTTACCTTTCCCACTCAGCCCCTCACTTGCACCCATACATTGGTAGGACTCAAACCGAGACCTTTGGACCCTGGAGTGCAAACTCCTCCCCTCAATGAATCTGCAGTCCCTCTAAGGTTGAGGGTGATCTGAGGACTAAAATAAAATTCCAGCAGCCTCATGGCAGCTCCCGCCCTGACCCAAGACCTTGTCTCAGCTGCTGGTCTTCTCCTGGCCCTGGAATTAGCCACACTGTTCCTTTGCTTCTAGTTCAATTTCCATCTTCTTCTGGGTCAGACTGAGAACAACTGCAGACACCAACACAGCACCTACTACCGTGCTGCTCTACGCTGTGCAGACCCCCCACAGCTCAAGCTGTTAGTATTCACGACAGCTCCAGAGACATTGATCCAGACTTCTGTGTTGATCCCCTGCCTACCACCTCAACCCTGCTTGCATGGACTGACCCCAGCTGACCTCCTGCACCTTCCTACCACCTGCAGTCTGGGGTCCCCAGGCCTGGGAGAGTGGGCTCAGAGCTGGTCCAAATGAATGGAAAACATTCAAGAGGTGACAAAGAAGAGGACCCCTTCTGCTTCAGTGGCTGCCATCTGGGCAGTTGGGGGTCAGAAGTCCTGATTTTCAAAGACCCCTCAGGTCTAGGCAGGCCCAGGCCAGGGTGGACATCAATTCCCTCAGGGCAGTCTCATAATCCACTGGAGAAGTTGGTGACCCCAGCCTGTGGGACAGTCCTTCTTGAAGAGTGAGAGCTGGTGGGGCCTCAAGGAAGCTCAGAAATCATGGGCCTTCTCAGGGGGCCAGAGGTAGGGCAACTGTAAGGAGGAGCCCACCATCCCCAGGGGATTCTCTCTAAGGACGGTGTCTCTCCAAGTATGTGCAGGTTTGGGAGAGTTATAGGGGGTTTGTCATAGACTGGTGGCCAGTCCAGGTTGGCAACCTCAGCAAGGCTCAAACCTCAGTTTCCTCACCTATAACAACATCTCTAGTGTGTAGAAAAAGGAACTCTCCTACACTGTTGGTGGGAATGTAAATTGGTGCAGCCACTATGGAGAACAATATGGAGGTTCCTTAAAAAACTAAAAATAGAGCTACCATATGATCCTGCAATCCCACTTCTGGGCATATATTCGGAGAAAACTGTAATTCAAAAAGAACATACACCCCGATGTTCATAGCAACACTGTTTACAATAGTCAGGATGTGGAAGCAACCTAAATGTCCATCGACAGATGAATGGATAAAGAAGGTATGGTACATATATATAATGGAATACTACTCAGCCATAAAAAAGAATGAAATAATGCCATTTGCAGCAACATGGTTGGACCTAGAGATTATCATACTAAGTGAAGTAAGCCAGACAGAGAAAGACAAATATCATATGATATCGCTTACATGTGGAATCTAAAAAAAAAAAAAAAAGATACAAATGAACTTATTTACAAAACAGAAATAGATCTGCAGACAGAGAAAACAAACTTACCAAAGGGGAAAAGGAGGGAAGGGATAAATTAGGAGTTTGGGATTATCAGATAGATATACACTACTATATATAAAATAGATAACCAACAAGGACCTACTGTATAGCACAGGGAACTACACTCAATATTTTGTATAACCTATAATGGAAAAGAATCTGAAAAAGAATATATCAATATATAATATGTATAACTTAATCACTTTGCTGTATACCTGAAACTAATACAACATTGTAAATCAACTATATTTTTTAAAATTAAAAATAAAATAATTGGGCTTCCCTGATGGCGCAGTGGTTGAGAGTCCGCCTGCCGATGCAGGGGACACGGGTTCATGCCCCAGTCCGGGAGGATCCTACATGCCACGGAGCGGCTGGGCCCGTGAGCCATGGCCGCTGAGCCTGCACGTCCGGAGCCTGTGCTCCGCAACGGGAGAGGCCACAGCAGTGAGAGGCCCGCGTACCGCCAAAAAAAAAAAACCAAGCAAAAACAAAAACAAAAACAATAAAATAATTAAAAATTAAAAAAATAAAAACACCTCAACTCAGGACCTCAGTAGCTGATAATTTTGAAAAAAAAGAACAAAGTTGGAAGACTCACAAATCCTGATTTCAAAACTTACTACAAAGCTACAGTAATTAATATAGTGTGGTACTGCCATAAGGACAGACATACAGACCAATGGAATGGAACAGAGAGCCAGAAATAAGCACTCACAAATATGGTCAACTGATTTTCAACAAGGATGGCAAGACCATTCAATGTGGAAAAGACAGTCTTTTCAACAAATGGTGCTGGAGAAACTGGATATGCACATGCAAAAGAATGGAATTGAACTCCTAACACCATATACAAAAACTAACTCTTAAAACTGAACAACAAAAAGATAAACAACCCAATTCAAAAGTAGGCAAAGGACTTGAATAAACATTTCTCTAAAGCAGATATACAGATGGCCAATAAATATTAAAAAATATGCTCAACCTCATTGGTCATTAGGGAAATATAAATCAAAACACCAATGAGGGACTTCCCTGGCAGTCCAGTGGTTAAGGCTCAGAGCTTCCACTGCAAGGGGCACGGTTCAATCCCTGGTAGGGGAACTAAGATCCCGCATGCAGTGTGGTATGGCCATATAAATAAATAAATTAAAAACAAATAAAATAAAGAGGCAAAGTTTAAAAAAAACACCAAAACACCAAAGAGATACCACTTCATACCTACTAGGATGGCTATGATTAGGGGAAAAAACACACAGAAAATAACAAGTGTTGGTGAAGATGTGGAGAAATCAGAACCCTTGTGCATTGTTTTGTTTTGGGTTTTTTTTTTTTTTGTCTGTTTGTTTGAAACCTTCGTGCATTGCTGATGGGAATGTAAATGGAGCAGCTGCTGGGGAAAATAATTTAGCAGTTACTCAACATGTTAAACATAGGATTACCATATGATCCAGCAACTCCACTCCTAGGTATATACCCCAAAGAATTGAAAGCAGGGATTCAAACCAGTATTAGTACACCTGTGTTCACAGTGGCATTATTCACAGTATTCAAAATGAGGGAACAACCCAATTGCCCGATAACAGATAAATGGATAAACAAAATGAGGTATACACGTAGAATGGAATATTTTTCAGCCATAAAAAGAAATGAAACTCTGACACATGCTAAAACATGGATGAACCTTAAAGACATTATGCTAAATGAAATAGGACAAATATTGTCTGATTCTACTTATATGTGGTCCCTAGCATGGCAAATTCATAGAGACAGAAAGCAGAGTAGGAGGTGAGAAGAAGGATATAGGGAGTAATTATTTAAGGGGTACAGAATTTCTGTTTGAAATTTGAAAAAGTTCTGGAAATAGATAGTGGTGGTGGCTGTACAACATTGTGAATGTACTGATGCCACTTAATTGGACACTTAAAAATGGTTAAAATGGTAAATTTTACGTTATGTATACTGACCACAAAAAAAAGTAATTGTATAAGGTCATAAGGTTAAAAAAACCCAACCCTCTACCCTCTACTCATTCACAAGTGAGTCAGATGAGGTCACGTAAATGGTAAAAGCCAGATATATGCTGATTGTCAGCAACAGCGATGCATCCGAAACACCACAGTTATCTACACCAATGGTTCTCAGCCTTGGCTGCACTTTGGAAACTGGAGAACTTTGAAAAGTACTGCTCCTCCACCCCGAAATTTGCATGCACTTGACCTGTGGCAGTGTCTGGGCGTATTGGGATTTGTGACCCCTGTCACATTTCTAATCTTATCTCCAACTACTCTCCACCTCTATCACTCTGCCCCAGCCACACAGGCCTCCTTGTCCCTTGAACAGGTCCAGCATTCTCCTGACTCAGCCCATCACCCCCTTGTCCTCTCCAGCATAGCTCAGCTTCCGCTTTTCCATTTCTGCAGTTGGGAAGCCCTGATCCCATCTGGCTGCCCCATCCCCACCCGGGCTGCTAGTCTCTGGAGCACCAGCAGACACTTCCTGTTGCCCAATAGTTGGTGGCCTGTCAACACCAGCAGAAGGGGATGTCACTCACCCGCCTTCTCTGTCAGCCATTGCTCAGGGTACCAGGTCTCGGCAAACCACCACACACTCTCACTGACGCCAAGGGCTTTCTGAACTGGCCTGGGAAGATGGCAGCCAGGCCTAGCCCAGCAGCCCCAAAGTCCAACGGGGTGGCATCCCCAGGCCCACATCCCCTCTATAAGCCTCAGTCTTCTCTATAAAGCAAGAATAAGAATACCAACCTCATGGGGCTATTGCATCTTGTCGCCCGAAGCCAAAGGAATGACTCTCTAATGGTGGAATTTAATATGCAATGGTGAAAAGAGTTGGGGAGGCATCCTGAGACTGGGAGTATCCACATATGAGGCTCACCCTGTAGGTGCCTATCCAATTATAAGTGGGGATCCCTTGGGATCTGTTACTGGTCTGCTAACTCCTGATGCTGAGCAGAAGAATGTGGTCCCCTGAGCCTCTCCATCTTCAAAGGCTTTATCTTAGGTGAGAATCACTCTGACATCCTACAGATGAGGTAACTGAAGTTCAGAGAGGGGAAAGGATTCTCCAGGTGCCCCTCAGCGAGTGAGGGTGGAAGCTTCAAAGAGGCCTATTCCCCTTCTGAGACTGGAAGACAGGGAGTGACTGAGCCCATGAGGGAGGGACCTTCCAGAGCTAGCCCAGCAGGGAGCCCTAGCATGGGCAGCCCCCAGAGCACAGGGTACCACTCTCTCTAGCTGGAAGTGAGGCAGTTTCAGTTTCCACAACAAGTTCCCTCCATCGTGTGGTTTGCAGCGTCAGCCAGGCTCTAAGCGAGGTGGGCGGGCATCCTACCCACAGCCTGCCTCCTCCAAGCCTCTTTGCACGAGTGGAAACATCCGTCACTGGAGAGGGTGCAAAAAGGAAGAAAGCATCTTTGCCTTCACTCAAGGTTGGTCAAGACCTTTCACAAGCCGGCAAGGGCCTCCCCTTCCTACAAGTCACCCTGCGCAGTCCTCTGGGCCAGAAAACCGTCTTGCAAACCCACTGTGCCCTCTCCCCCTTCCACACATTTGCCTGCGCCATTCCTTCCACCTGGAGCACCTTTGCCCTCCTGCCACATCCCAAATCCTCACCAACCCTTCCAAACCCAAGCAAGGCCCTCCCTCTCCATCCCAGGGGCTGGCAACCCCGGCTGGGGGGAGGTGCCAGGAGCAGCCAGGAAAAGTCCATGAGTTCCTGGGAATTGGACCAAAAAGAGGGTCTTGAGAAGCAGATCTTGTTTTCCACCAATAATAAAATCAAAGGTGTGGGTTATGTTCTTGGCCCAGGACACCGCCTCCAGGAAATCCTACAGGAGAGCATCTGTAGGCATCGCAACAGCAGGGCAAACACAACCACAAACCTCTGCAGTCACCTATCTCCATTAGACAGCCAACCGCGTCCTGTGGAGTGGGCGCTGAGGAACCAAGTTCTCAGGTCCCAGGGGGCAGACGCACCACAGAGTGTGCACGGAGTACATGGAAGGGTTCATGCTATCGAGCTACAAATGTCACCTAAAAACACCATCTTGGCCTTGAAAACAGGAATTGCTTAGTTGTGTTTTTAAATATTTTCCTTTTAATGAAATATGTAATCCGTGATCACTTGCAGAAAATTATAGAGAGAAAAATCACATTACTTCCAAAACCATGGAAACCAGTGTTAACATATAAGGAGCTGCCCTTATAGCCAACAGGAGTTATAATTGAACCAAGAACTGGTCAATCTCCTTGGAGTCAGGGACAGAATGGGATGGGGTCCAACGGAGCTAGGTGGGTGCCCCTGCTCTGTCCTGGACATATGACCATGAACTAGGCCTTTGACCTGCCCGTGCCTCCGTTCTGCAGACAGGAGGACATTGGCAAGTCCTTCCCTGCAGGGTGGGTTTGGGGACACACATGGAATGACTGTCGCAGTGCCTGGTGCCTAATAGGCACTGAACAAACAGGCACTGTTGCTGCACCTCTGGGGATGATTTAAGTAACTGGGACTCAGAGAAAAACAAACTTCACAGAACAGGAAATAAACATCCTCTTTTTCATTTTTAGTTGTGTAATTTAATTTTTCAATAGGTAATACATTTGCATGGTTCAAAAATTTAAAACTATAAAAAGATACATAGTGACAAAACTCACTGCCACCCAGCCTTGTAACCCATCAATCTCTTTTCTCTGACTCCCCCCAAGGTCATCACTTTAATTAGTTCTCTGTGTGTCTTTCCAGAGACTCTCATTGTTAATACAAGCCTGTGCCAACATAAATGCTTATTTCCCCCACTTTTCACAACAGGTAACATGCAAGACATACCACGTGGCTCTATGCTTTTTACACAGAACACCATTGCCTTGAAGAGCTTTGCAACCAGCACAGAAAGAGAGTCCCATCCTCATCCCTTCTGACAGCCATGGCCAGGGAGACATTGGGAAGGCAGTAGGTGGTGGCAAAGGAAGGACAGCCAGGGGCCTCCCTCTCCCAACTCCTGCCTCTACAATCCCTTGTTTCTCGGGAGGATGCCCCTCCTCAGCCACTGGCCCCCTCAGCCTTCAAGGCCACAGGGACCTGCCCTGCTGCAAGTCTACCCACAATGGGCTTAGGTTCCCAGCAGGGCCCCTCCAGGCCCAGTCCTCCCAGCCTCTTCCAGGTCCCTCTGGTCCCTCTTTCCTGGATGAAAAGGCTCCTGCCCAGCCATAGGACTATGAAGGGTCTCAAAGTGACCTTTAGTGCCAAATGCTAGAGAACTGGGCCCACTCTCTCACCCAGGAATGCCTCCTCTTCTGGGAAGCTACCCAAAGATGTAGTCCTCAAGTGCAAAACCTTGATACACAAAGGTCTACCCAGTACATCACTGTCCAGAATACTAAATAATTGGCAGTAACCTAAATGTCCAACAATAGGGGATTGGATAAATAAATCACAGCATGTCCACCAAATCCACAAGCTGGAGGACCATGCAGTCATTAACAATGGTGTTTTGAAGATGACGAAATCATACCCAGGCCCACACACATTCAAAACAGAATTATGTTGGAAAGAGGGTCGTTCCCACCTCAGTCTCCTCCTCAATGAAGAACCTCAGAGTCTCAGAACTGGGAAGGGGAAGAGGCAACAGTAGCTGATCAGACACATGGGACCTGAGTCCCCTCTCCCTACCCTCACCCTGTGAATCCTGGGTGGGTCATTTCCCCACCCAAGGATGTGGGACCTCCTTCTGTCCTCTGTTGCGGGGAGCTCAGCTCCTCCCAGCTTGGCACAGAGGTTTCCAGATGAAGCTGGAGCCCAGCCTCAAAGGGGAGAGATGTGACCTCAAGTCAGAGGGAAAAGTTCAGGCCTGTTCTCTCTGTCCCCATTGATGGTTCCTGCCCAAAGCTGGGGCAGCAGGGAGGGAAGGGCAGGGAGTGAGAGGTAGTATATGTGGCCCTTACTTTTCCTTTTAACAACTCCAAGTAGGACAGGATGTGGATCTTAATAAAACCTGGTCCAGACCTAGATTTTCCCTCTTGAAGCAATATCTTTGCAAAGGCATATAGGTCTGGGAGGCAATGAGGGGGTAGGAGGGGAAAGCGCAGCTCGGAGCACCCCTCTGGGTGTGCCCCGTGCCTGGCTGTGTTATCAGAGAAGCTCAGTCTCCAGCACTGGATTCTGGCCTCCTTGAGGGCAAGACAGTCTCATTCATCTGATTGGACGTGAGGGTGAGGATCGGAGGCCCAGCTTAGACTCCCTGGTAGTGAACCCTTCTCAACAAACATTTGCAGAATGTAACTAAAGTAAAATGAAGGAGAAGATAGGTTCAGGAAGACATTAGGACCGTGGATGCATTTACTGTTCATTCACTTATTCTATAAACATCGACTGAACACATACCCCACTCGCCAGCCCTATACTGAGGAGGCAGACAGGTGTTTCTTGCAATACAGTTTGGCAATGAAAGCTGTGCGTACTGGGGAAGGAGGGTGGTATCCCCGCATTCTGGGGGCTTCTGTGCCGCTCGGTGCTGAGTCAGGTTATATGAGCTCTAAGTCTCCCTCAGCTCGAGCACCTGCTATTCTCATCCTCAACCTTGTCTCACCGACAGCCCCTGCTCTGAGGCTCAGCCACAAACTTCCTGCAAAGCCCTTGATGTTCTTTATCACTGTGTGTGTATAACAGAAATCAAATGATCCCTTCCCTCCCTCTGTGGCTAGGCCCGCCCCTGCCTCACTCCCCAGCGGCCTGCATCTGAATGTTCTGCTGAAGATAAATGCAGGCTATAAATATATACTGTGTGGCCACACTGGCAAAATTGCAAATATAGGCCTACTGAGGGACAGGACTGGGCTGCTCCCATGCTTAATGTTCCCACCACTTCTGAACCACTATGTCTGCTTTTTATAATTTTGTTTCCTCTTGCTATCAGGCCACCAGCTATCTGTGAAACCGTTTCTAACAGTTCAGGCCCACCAGTATTTAACCAAATGTATATCCCTACTATTTGCTGTAGCTATAGGTTAAAAGACCACATGACCAAGCTTGTTATAATTGTGGGTAAAATCAGGGTTCATGGGCCCTAACCTCTACAGGGCATCTCGTATGAGTAAAGTATATAAGCTTCAGTGCAAACTCGTAGCTCCTCGGAAAACACTTCTGCTTCCCCTCCTCACAACGGAGCTGGTGCGCCTTGGACTGGGGTGGGGGAAAGCCAGGGGGAGGGGCAGGCGGGCCCCTGTCCCTAACACCCCCGTGGCAGTTAGATCATTAAGTCTTTTCCATTTTACAGATTTGTCTGTAAATTGGGCTTTAAAAGACTTCTGTGGACCTCATCTGATCTTACTACTCTGGGAGGTGGGAAGGACAGTTTTTCTCCCT
Source organism: Kogia breviceps (assembly GCF_026419965.1). Lineage (NCBI taxonomy): Eukaryota > Metazoa > Chordata > Mammalia > Artiodactyla > Physeteridae > Kogia > Kogia breviceps. Next base: position 103,664,870 of record NC_081312.1, read on the forward strand.
CCTCCACCAACGTGGTCCGAAGATCCAGTGATGGGCCCTGTTGCTAGAAGAGCAATGAAGCACCTGGGTGAGAGCCCAGACACTGGGGCCAACCTATCCGGTTTCATCCCAGCTACATGACCTTGGGCAAATGACTTAAGCTCTCTGTGCCTCAGCCTCCCCTTGTGAATAATAGGGATAACAGTAGCATCTACCTCCTTGGTTTAAATGGGTGAATAGATGCATAGTCCTGAGAACGGGAGGCTGGCACATCTTTAATGCTCACCAAGTGTTAGCTGTCCTCGTGGGCTGGGCGGGGCTGGGCGGGGCTGAGCGCCCGTGAGAGGTGTTAGAATTCAGAGCCCTGGGGGCAGTGGTGCTGCCACCGACCTTCTGGGGCATCTGCCCAGGCTCAGTGTGAGAGGCTCCCACTGGCCACTTGTCCTGTTCTGCTCCAGCCTTCCCTAGGGAAGCTGCACCCTCACCCCAGGCCCAGGGAGCCAGCAGTGGAGGAGAGGGGGCACCCGTAGGCCGTGAAGCCCGCAGCAGCTCAGAGGTGGGGAGAACACAGAGTGTGGGCAGGATACCGCTCAGGAAGCTGCCACAGGTGGGCTGCTGCCACCATACCCTGCTCTCCCTCAAGTGCCATGCCCCGCTGGCCAGATCCTGCCTTAGGGCTAGTCCTTGGCCCAGCTCTGTCCTAGGGAAGGTGGACCCAGGGGCTCTGGGCTGGGACAGATGTCCTGGAGCTAAAGTCCTGGTCTGCCTTGGGCTACTAAGCACCTAGATTTTCAGGCCCTGTCCTTTCCCCAGACTTTGCACTCCAAGTCAGAGCAGTGATGTAGTGACTCACTGTCCGGCCTGTCACCCCACCCCTGCAGCTCCTCGCCCCTTGCCCCTCGCACGGGCCCCATTTGCCAGCCTGGTGCTTGGAATGGGCCGAGCCAGGTCTGCCTCCCTTGGCTTCTCTGGGCCGGTCCCAGGCCCTCTTTGTAGAGATGGGGAAACGGAGGACCAGAGAGTCATCCCCCTGTACACTGTGTGATCAGTGCCGGCGGGAAGCAGGCCGCTCACACGCTGGCCACGGGCCCCGAGCGGAGCGTGGCCTGGAAGGCAAGGAAGACCTGGCTCGTTAGCTTTCGTCCTCCTGGCCAGAGGCCCCAGGAAAGGGCCCAGGGAGGCCAGGCTGTCGACTGAGGCCATGCGAAGTGAGCAAAGAGCCAGGTGTCCTCTGCAGGCCTGGAGGGGATCCCTCAGGACAGCCACATGCCCCAGCGCTAACCAGAGAGGTCTCAGCTTTTTCCTGTGAGCCACTGGGAACAGCCAGAGCTTGAGGAGCAGAGGGGGAGGTTGAGAGACAGCTGGAAAAAAGCTGAAGGGATCTGGGGTCCAAACTGGGCTTGCGGGCTGTGTGGCCTGGGCCAAGCATTTCACCCCCACGAGCCAGCTGGGTGCTGGAATTTCACAAGGAAAAGGCTTGATTTACATGTGCGCTGGATTTAAGAAAGCCAGCGAGGAACTGCCCAGCCCTGTTGCCTCCTCAAAGGACCCCTGAGGTCTGCAAGGAAGAGGAGTTGGGTGAGGGGAAGAGAATTCCCATATGGCACCCCAGCAAGGTGTGGGGGATTTTGTTACATCACCTTGTTTTAACCCCCTCCCATCCAGTTGGTACGTTTATTAATATCTCTCTCTACTATATAGATGGGGGAAAATGGAACTCAGAGAGGTAAAATGACTTGTCCAGCCTCTAAATAGCAGAGCCGAGATCCAAAGTCAAGATTTTCTGGTCCCCAAACCTGTGACCCCCTCCCTCCTTCGCCTCACAAGACCTCCTCGAGGTCCCACCCATATATCAGACACTCCTAAAAAGTTCCTGCTGTGGGGAGAGGGTCACTCAGGTGAAAAACCAGCCCTGGGAGCACAGAGACTATCCCCCACTCACTGTGTTGAAGTTTGCAGAGGAATCAGTACCCCAGACTGAGGACCCCCTTCCTCTTCTGACTCAGAAGCAGCCCAAGTTACCTCCACTATGATAAAGACCAAAAATCAACGACTATTTTTATGAGAAAACCCCCTCTTGGAGCTGCATCCCCACCCACTGCCCTGGGGAAACTTCAGCCGGGCTGGCCTCCCTGGGGGCCCACGCCACTGGCTCAAACCCGCAGCCGTCTTCACTCACCCAAAAGGCATCTTTGAACTGAAGCTGGGGCATCTTCCTCAGCCGACTGCCACGGCAAAGCTCCCTCTCCTGCCACAGACAGGGCTGAACGAGGGCCAGGAGGCAGGCGCACCGTCCCCGTCCTGGCAGGGCTGGCCCAGGGCCCCCCTTCCAGGCCGGCGCCGTCTGCAGTGCCTCAGAAGGCAGCTGTAAGCCAGAGACTGCTGGAGGGAGGAAAAGGGCTCAACCTGTTTTGTTTGGGGCTAGAATCAGCAGCAAAATGAGGAAGGGCTGGTGCCCAGTGATGGGAGGGCGGGTCCCAGTGTCCAGCCTGGCCCCTCACCAGCCCCGTGGAGACGGAGGACACAGCCCAAGCTGTAGGACTGAGAGCAGGGATGCCAGCCCTGGGGTGTGGGGAGGCAGGGGCCAGTGGGAGAGGCAGCCCGGGGCCTGTGCAAGTAGGTTTGTGCAACCTCCCCCAGGGCAGGCTCCAGGGCCGTCGCCCCACAGGAAGTGGAGCCGCTGTGCTCCCCTGTGCAGCCCCGCCTGCCATCTGCCACCTGGCTACTTGCCTCCACTTGCATCCTTCCAATGCCTTAGCTGGGCCATTCTCAGAGGCCATAAACTTAGGGAGGCTGAGGCCCACTGACACTGTGGGCAAGGAGGAGGGCAGGAATCCAGGTGCTGTCACTTACCACCCCCAGCCTCGCCCCAGACCAAGTCCATAGAAGCTAGACTCTCCAGCCCTCACCAGCAAACCATTTCGGGGAGGGAGGGGCTCACCCAAGCCTAGAACATCATCAAACCCTGGGTGAACATTGCCCCAATCCACATCCTGCCCTCAAGGAGCTCACAGTCTGGGCTCAGAGCTGTGTGCTGTGGGGAGCTGTGAAAGCACAGAAGTGGGGTGAGCAGGTAACTAGCCAAGGGATAACAGCCTATGGATACTGCCTTCCCCCCAAGTCCCCAGGTTAGACACTCTCTGGGGCGGGAAGTCCCCCTCTGAAGATGGAGTCTTCAGGCTGGAAGAATGTGGCTGGACCTAGAGAGACAGGATTACAAAGGCATAAACGTGGGAGTTTGAAAAGCCAGGTTGAGGCCCCAGTTTCTGTTCTGTCTGGGCCCTACCCTTCAGAGGGAACTTAATCCACCCTCCAACTCTCTGAGCCTCAGTTTCCCCATCTGTCACCCCCAGTCTTTGGAAAAGGCACAGTGTTGAGAATGTTACTGGAGTTTCTGGCTTTGATGGGGCAGGTGCTGGGGGCTCTGTCTGGTATCAACCTGGGAAGAGCCCAGGGCCTGCCCACTCAGCAGAAGACATCGGCAGGGGGGCCAGAGCCCAGGGTGGGTTGGCAAGAAGGGATGAATCAGGCTCGTCCACAAATCACCACCCTTGGCGATGCCTCCCTTACCATTGACTGGTGGTGATTAGACAGATGAGAGCTGCCGCAGGAGATAGCTAAGAGCCCAAGTGCCAGTTATGCAAGCCCAGGGTTAGAGATGGGGCACACCCACACTTCTGCAATAACCACCCAAGAGAGAACACGTCAGGGAGGGCTGCAGAGCAGTGGGGCTACCGTGGTAGCCCCCTACCTCCAGAATCCTTGGGGTCAAGCTAATAAACAGCTCCAGCATTGAAGTCACCCCAGTCAGGTTGTCTGCTGCTTGCAGCTGAAGACAGCTAATGTAAATATAACTTTGAACCCCAAAGGACAGGTGCTGAGGTTGCTCCTCATCCCAATGACATCACCACCTCTGATAGCACCGACTCAGCCTCCCTGGCCTTGGTTTTTCCATCTACCAAATGGGGTGACACGTCTAGTTCTGGAGGCAGACTAGAAACTTTCTGTCGATAGATGGCTTACCCTCTTATCAGCAGGAAACTTCATAGCCAGGCTCTCTCCCTTGCCTCTCCAGGGGCTCCTCCCATCACCTCTCACAAATTTCTGCTCCAAACAGGCCTCTTCCCTCTCCCCAAAGGTACCCTCTCTACTCCTACCTCCACAACTTTGCCCCTCTGCTCACCAGCCTCCCTCCTGACATGCCTTCCTTCATCTTCCTTCCCTGGGCCAATCCTCCCATCCCCCAAGGTCCATCTCAAGGCTCCCACACATGAGGCCTTCCTTTCCCAGCTGCTCTGGTCCAGTCAGGGCAGCCCCAGACGGATGGCCATGCTGGTTGTGGGCTGAAGCAACAGGGGAAGGAAGTAACAGGAGACAACAATCTAAAGTACTCTGCTGCAGAGAGGTCTTCTCCCTCCCCATACCTCACCTTTTGCGGCTCCCAAGTTTGGGCCACTGGAACAGCCAGCTTGGCTTTGGAGCACTTGCTGAAGCTTTTTACATGGACAACCTCACTTAGTCCTCACCCCATCCTGTGGGGTACACATTATCATCACCCTCACTTCACAGAGGAGCAAACAAAAGAGTTTATGCAACTCACCCAAGGCCAGTAAGTAAAGTGCTAGGCTTCAGACCCAGGTCTGCCTGATGCCAAAGCCCATGTCTTAACCTTCACAGGTGTCTGTAATCAACAGCCCTCTCTTAACAATGGGTTTCATCCTTCCTTTCTCCAATTCTGCCCCCAGAACCTGTCACCCTGATCCGTAGCTGGAAAAGCTGAGTCCAGGGAGGCTGCTGGGGCTGGTGGTGCCATTGGGTGAGAGTCCAGCCCTGGCACGTGATCTTCCAGATTCACTTTGTTATTTGCACCCATTGAGGATGCCTTGGCCGCAAGGAACATAAAACCAGAGGGTCTGACGCAGAGGACATGTGTTATCACCCACACAAGGGGTTTGGAGGCAGCATGGCCTCCAGGTGAAGTGCATTAGGGCCCCAGCTCAGTTTCTCTGTGATTCTCCTTATTGACTGTCTCCCTCCTCCATCTGCAACGACTCTGGTCTACAACTCCAGACACAGCCACAGAGGAAGAAACAGGACCCCTCTCCTTATCTCATTTCCTCCAAAGTTCTCCCCACCCAGTCTCCCGGGAGACCTTCTCGTGTGTCTCACTGGCCAGAATGAGACTGAGTCACATGCTCATATACCACCATCACTGGCCTCAGGAAGGGGATGCCTTGATTGGGGTGCTAGGGTGTATTGGGAGCCAACCACCATGACCACAGCAGCCTTCTCTCAATCAGGTCCACGAACACTGCTGGGTACCAACTCCTGGCAGGCCCTGCTGGGACTGGGGCTCAGAGAGGACACAGACCTGGTCTCTGCCCTGGAGGACCCACAGACAGGTTCTAGAAAGATCTCTCCAGAGGGGAAGTGGTTGGGAGGGGGTGAGACAAGAAGAGGGTGTTGTTATAACTCTGAGAGAGGGATGAGGCCTAGATGGGCAGGCAGGGAGGAGGGGATGGATTGGTGGGACATCAGGGAGGTGGAGGAGCAGGACGGAGTCATCTGAGCTCCCCTCAGAAAAGGGAACTGCCCTCAGGCCTTCCTTCATCACCAGCTCCCCCGGGGAGGGGAACCCAGTCCTGAAAATCACTATCACAATTGTATCAAAACACAATTTGCCTTGAGGTCTGGGCAGCTGTGCTTGAGGCAAGCTTTGCTCCTTTTTTTTAAAGGTGGAGTCCCCCTGTGCAGACAGAGCCCCATCCTGTTTTGCATACATTTGAACACATCTACTTGAAGAATTTAAGAGGTAGTAGGTCTGAGGATTGAGAATAAAATGCAAAATCAGTTATTACAACATTCATTGCCACAGCAAGCCCTCTGGCGGGGTTCGGCTCCTGAAGCCACTTCATCCATCCCTTTGAGCCAAAGAAACATCAAAAACAATAATACTAGCCAGCACTAAGGGAGTATTACTGCCTGCAGGGCCTGCATGTATTTTATATGCTTGATCTCACTGAATGCTCTCTACCAGGACCAGCTACGTAATTTGCAGCATCAAAGCACAATGAAAGTATGGGGCCTATTATTGAAAAAGTAAGGGAAAAATTGCCATTAAAGGTCCTAAAATATAAAGTCTTCTCCTTTCCCATGTTCTCTCAACCTGTCCTGGTGCTTCACTTGCTATTTAATGTTACAGTCCCTTGTGCATAGGAATACGTGAAGGACAAGCACCCTCCATCTCTTGACTCACTTGCGTAGGAGACCCAAGCTGCTGGGTTTCCCATCCTACCAGTCACCAGACTGCATTCCCCAGCAGGGGGGTGGGGGCAGAGAAGTCAATGCAGGCATCTCCCTTTCTCATGGTGGAGGGTGATCCCTAAGAATATTGCAAACTCATGCCAGGATGCCCTATGTACCCGGTGCAGAAGTGAGCAGGAGACCCACCGTCCTGAGTCACCTGCTGAATGCGCCACGGTGCTGCCAGAACAACACAGGGACAACCACTGCAGTGCCCCATCCTGAGATGCCACCAGGCAACCCTGAGCCTCCCCACACCTGCACCAGGTCCCTGCTGGGGGCAGACGGTGGCAGCGGTTGCTAGGCAGGAGTGGGGAGGGGAAAGCTGAGAACCCATCAGGGGAGGTAGTAGGAGACAGGACCACGCATGAGCCGAGGCTCCAAGCCCTGAATCCATGCTTCATTGTCCCATCAGACTTCACTTAAAAATACAAATCCAAAGATAATATTATTAAGAATTTCAAGATGAACAGCCCTGTAGCCAACCCTGCTCACTACTGTCCGTTCTCCACACAGCAGGGTGACATTTTCAGACCCAAATCTGATCATCACCTTCCCGTTGTCACCTTGCTATGATTTCCCATTGCTCTTAGAACATTGGTCATTGTCCTTACACGGCCTGCATGATCTGGCCTCAGCCTACCGTGCAACCTCATCTCATATAGGAAGAATCTTAAACAATAGCTCGGAGCCTTCTGGAAAGGGGAAGGAGCTGTAGAAAAAGAGCATTTCAAAGCTCCTTGGTGACATTAGGAATCCAGAAGGCCCTTACCACGAATTTCATTTGGAAACAGCATCACCACTGGTCCAAGGGACACTTGTTTTGGCCCTTTCATTGCTAACATGCTGTCTTGATAATATCTGCCATTCTCTAGGCAGGCCAGGTGACACATGTATGTCCTTCCTTCCTGGAGGAGCAGAGTGCACTGTGATGATGCCAGCATAGCTGTGGGGAGCCCTCCCACCCCACTTACCCCATGGTTGAACTGGAATGTTTCTGTACCCAGCTACTGTGGTCCACTGTTCCTGGGGGAAATGCCTGTAGGGTCCCTCCAGGTGGTCAGGTCCACTGGGCTGGGGCTCCCACTCTTGACTGCAGCTACCCTGGCCCAGAATAGAGCAAGCTCTGCTGCAGAGCACCCACCAGCATTTACTGAGCCTTCTTGTCTGGAGACCTGGAAACAAACAAGGCAGGGCTCCTTCCTGTCTCTGGGGGAGGCAGCCCAGGTGGGGGAATGCGCCAAACGGCAGGACAGCAGTGGGTGCCAGGAGAGAGGAGCTCTGCCTGGGAAGTCCTCCCTCAGGAGGGGAGCTGGGGCCTGATTAACCAGAAGAAGCTCACTGGTGAGACCAGGCAACAAGGGAGCTCCAGGACGACAGAGGTAAGCCTGCTGGGGGTCTCACTGCCCAGGGCCCTGTGCTAAGCACGTCACATGCCTGAGGTCTCACCTAATCCAACAGATAAGGAAACTGAGGCTCAGAGAGTTCCATCCTAAGTGGAGTCTTTCCTTCCTAGAGTGTGGGGCTGGAGGTGAGGGGCCAGGGCAGGGTCTGTTGCAGAAGTATGATGAGGAGGGAGGGGAGAGAAGGGAAGTCAGTAGCAGAGGAGGAAGTATGGGGACAAGGGGCCTTGCGGGATGGGGGCCAGGGCTCCCAGAAAGTATGTCTGCCGCCTGGAGACATCCTGGCCCAGATCTTCGGAGGGGGCCGAGGGTGTGGCTCTTGGCCCTCAGGATGTGATATAGATTCTGTTTTTCAGTTTGCCCCAGGAAAGCAGTTGCAAAAAATAAAGCTTCTTCCCGCTCACGCAGCTTTTCTGAGTTGACAAGGAGCTTTCAGATTTACTAATATGCAGCCAACAGGGTGTGACTCTGAGTTTCCAATCATCGTTGGTCTTCAGAAGCTGGGTGTTGTTGGCCAGGATCCTTAAAAGACATCAAAGAAGTGCCAAGTGGCCAGTGGGCAGCCAGCAGAGAAATCAGGACCCCCTACCCAGCCCGGTAGACCTGGGGGAAGGGCTCCTTCAGTGAGGGCTGAGAACCACCACCACTGCTCCCTGGTCAGAGGGTGGAGGACTGCAGTGGTGGAAGGGCCCGCAGAGACGCTCTGGAGGTTCTGAAATGGAGGGAAGGGTGCCTATCAGAAGCCCTGTGGGACTTTGTTAAAAAACATAAGGCCAGGCCCCAGCTTAGACCGACTGACTGGGTGGGGGACACAGACTCTGCCTAGTTTCTAGTCACAGTCCGTGAGTCAGACATACACGCTTGGATGGGAACTCCTTCTATTCTCTTCCTGCTTCATTTTACAGATGGGGAAACTGAGGCCCAGTGGGACAGAACAACTGACCTGATTCTAACAGGGAAGGCAGGGTGTAACCACCTCCCACGCCAACACCTGCCCCCATCCTTTCCAGCCTGATTTGTTTTGTGTTTTCCATCATAGCTCTCTTCTGTCTCAAAAAAGAGCATCAAAACAGTTTTTCGGCAACCTCTCCTCAGTTGGGCTGGTCTTAATTTAGTCAGAAAATGACTTGTTCACAGTAAGGCAAAGCTTGATTGTGGCCCAGCTGGTGTTTAATTATCACTGAGAACCTGGGATTCAGAGGTAGGAGACCTGGACTTCAGTCTTGGCTGGGCCAGAAAATCACTAAGTTGAGAAATGGGGAGGGGAGCACGGATGCAGGCCAAAGGAGACAGCATGGGCCAAAGTGCAGAAGGAGGAGGGTTCCAGGCATGTCCAGCTGGGGGGTGGGGGGCAGGGAGAGCACTAGGCTGGGAGTCCAAAGAGCGGGGTTTGAATCCCAGCTCCAGCCTCACCTCACCGAGACTGAGTTCCTCATCTGGAACACAGGGATAAGTCTACGTATTTAACAGGGTTGCTCTAAAATTTAAATAAACTGTTTCTAAAGTGCCTAGCCCAGTGCTTGAGAACATGAAAAGGCATCTAGCTCAGACCCCGTGCAGAGCGGGCTTTCAGCCCGCTGCTATGATGCACCCACAGACCTGGCATTGTTGCTGCTGAGGCCCTGTCCTCTCAGGATCGACTGGAAAAGCCTCATTCCCAGAACTTCAAACAGCAGAACAAAGCCGAGGAGTGACTGGTAGCCTGAGCATCGTGGATGGCGTGACAGTAGACTCTCACCAGACGGTGAGACCCCACATTCCTGGGGTGCAGGTGCCCATCTCCCAAGTTCCCTCCTAAGCCCCGTCCTCACCAGCACTCTGCTACGGGGGTCAGTAAAAGGCACATTTTCTCATGTTTTGGTTTGGTTTTCAAAATTTTTACATTTTTATTTTGATATAATTTTAAAAGTAAAGAGTACAAAGAACTCTTGTCCTCTTTCCCCAGATTCAGCAGATTATTTAAATTTTACCCAATTGCTTTATTATTATGTCTCTCTATATACTTACACATGCATATTAATTAATTATATATGCTTAATAATATAGTATATATATTATCTGAATAAGCTGGAGACATGGACCTCTTCACCCCTAAATTCTTTAGTGTATATTTCCTGAGAACAAGGACATTCTCTTACATAACCGCAGCACAATTTAACGTTGATACAATGCTCTTGTCTAGTCTGCACTTCTCATTCAAATTTAATTCCATCAATTGTAATGTCCCTTAAGTCTATTTTTCCCTCCTGGTCTCCTTCAATCTCTGAAGGTTCCTCTATTTTCCCTTGACATTCATGACATTGACACTTTGGAAAGCAGCAGGCTGGTCACTTTGTAGAATGTCTCAACATTTTGGGACTTCCCTGCTGGCACAGTGGTTAAGAATCTGCCTGCCACTACAGGGGACACGGGTTCGAGCCCTGGTCCGGGAAGTTCCCACGTGCCACGGAGCAACTAAGCCCGTGCGCCACAACTACTGAGCCTGTACTCTAGAGCCTGCGAGCCACAACTGCTGAGCCTGTGTGCCACAACAACTGAAGCCCGTGCATCTAGAGCCCATGCTCTGCAACAAGAGAAGCCGCTGCAGTGAGAAGAGCCTGCGCACCAGAACGAAGAGTAGCCCCCACTCACTGCAACTAGAGAAAGCCTGTGTGCAGCAATGAAGACCCAACATGGTCAAAAATAAATAAGTAAATAAATTAATTAAAAAGGAAAAAGAATGTCTCAACATTTGGATTTGTGTCTGGTTCTTCTCTCATAATTAGATTCAGATCATGCTCTTTTGGTAGGAACACCACATAAGTGCTTCTGTGTTCTTCTCAGTGCAAGATATCAGGAGGCACATGATGTCAACTTGTCCCATTGTTGGTGATGTTAACTTTGGTCACTCGATTTCAGTGGTGTCTACCAGTTTTCTTCACCATAGAGTTACTGTTTTCCCCTTTGTGATTAATAAGTATCTTATAGGAAAATTCTTTGAGGCTATGTAAATATATGTATCCTGTTCCTCATCACACCTTCACCCACTAGTTTTGACATCCATTGATGTCACCCAACTCCACCCTTCCATCTATGTGTATTAGTTGACATCCTACTGAACAGAAGAATGTTCCCTTTTCCTTATTTATTTATTCATTTACTTATATTAATGAGGACTCGAGAATTTCTCTTTCAATGGGTTACAATCTGTTGTTATTATTATTTATTTTGATGCTCAAACTGTCCCAGATTGGCCAGTGTGAACCCCTTTAGGGTGGCTTCTGTTTCCTTTTGATGTGGCACTATTAGTTTTTGAGCACTTCCTTACTTTCTGGCATGAGATTTTTCAGGCTCATCTTACATATTACCTGTCCCCAGCTCTGGAATCAAGCTTTCTCCAAGGATCCTGGTTCCTTCCAATGGTGAGTCCAAAGTTTTTGCTCTTAACTCATTGCTCTTTACCTCTCCTCTCACAGAAATGGTTGGAATAGATTTTAAGGAGAGAGTCAGAATTTTGTATGAGCAGGTGAGCCAAGAATTTTTAGGTCATTGCTGATCTGAGCCCCGAGTAGTGTCCATGGTTTGATGGAGCCTAGAGAAACATGAGTTCTTTTATCATCATCATCATCATCATCATCTTCATCATCACTATTAATAAAAATAAACAATTCCATTCATTCAGTGATGCTCTGTGCCAGGCTGGGAAGAGGCAGGGCCAGCTCATGCAGGTGTTACATGCCATGTTGAGGGTTTGGACTTCAAGCTAAGAGCACTGAGGGGCCACTGAAGACCTTGGAGCCAGAGGGTTCCATCTCCCTTCTTCCTGTGAAGTTCACGTCTCTTTCTAGGGCTGCCTCCTCACTCCCTGATGTCAAGAACTTGTGGCCAAATCACACAGAAAGGGGAAAAGGAGAGAAATGGAAGAGTGATCTGACACCCTTTCCCAGCAGAAAGCATATTACAAGGCCCAGGAGCTAGTGCAGGGGGAGGGCAGGAAGTGGTGACATAAGACAACCAGACATTTCAAAACTTCCAGGCCAGAAAATCAGGAACCAGCATGCTCAGAGGATGTGACTCTCCTGACAGGGACTCCCTTAGTACAAAGACAATGATCTGTTATTTGATTTTCTTTTCCTCTTCCACACTTTTCAAAGCATCTAGAGAAGGCACAGGTTTGTATCCTCTAAAATTTCTCTCCCACAGGGCTGCCATGTACAGTTGAGCAGGTGGTTCACTGCCCAAGTTGTGAAAGACATGAAGCGGTGCCACCCAGATCCCCCTTCAAGGAGAGTGAAGGGAGGGAGAGTGCTCAGCACACAATCTCCAGCTGTCAATTCCTTCTGAGCTCATCTCAGCTGCAGGGGGCCGCCTTACCTGAGATCACACCTATCCTGGGGCAGCTCAAATCTGGTGACTGATGGGGACAAGAGGATAGAGGCCCCTCCATTTAGATCTGAGGCTGGACAACTCAGATGACCTGGTGCTGGGTTTGCTGAGACTTGATTGAGCCTAGAACACAGGTTGACTTCTCTCTGCCCAGTCCTGCTTTCTCCCCCTTCCTTTCATAAGTGTGGGTCTCTAATATATACCACATGCTCCAAACTCTGCCTCAGTGTCTGCTCTTGCAGAACTCAACCTGCAACACAGAGTATCAAGCCAAGGGGATGAGCGAGAGCTGAAAAGCAGAGCTGGTTTCTCTAGCCAAGCAGTATGAACATGGGACTTCATCCACCAAAGCAGGCAACGTTTTCTAATTCTCCTCGAGCCTGCCTTGGTGCTGCCCTGTCCACTCTGATCTGGCTGTGGTCACTCTCTCTAAGCAAGCCCTTTCCCTCTGACCTCTGCCCTTCCCCTTCCTAATAATCCTTCAGAAAAGTCTTTCCACTGATCCAAGAGACCCAGGGCAGTTCTGTCTCCTGTCTGCAGCAGAAAAACTGTTTGGTAGGTATTTAAACTTACTCAGAGGGCCAGATGGGGAGTCATTCACCTCTTCAGGGCATTGCCAGGCCAGAAGATGTCCGAGACAGAAGGACACCAGAGACTTTCGCAGGTGGGTGCGTCAGTGCCCGGCAAGGGTCAGGTTCTTGTCCAGTGGCACTCAGTGAGCTAGTCATAAAACCAGGTGCTGGGCAGCCTGTCAGAGCCCCCTGTTGCCCACTCCTGCCCTTGGGCCAGCCTCTGGGGGCCTGGTTGGTTCCTGGATTCACCTTACATCCTGGCATTGAACCAGCCCTTCCTTTTGGCTCTCCTCACCTTGGTCCTGCCTTTTCCTGTGGCCCCTGAGACCTCTACACTTCCCTGTTCCCTCTCCTTCCCAGGTCCCCTCCTCAGTCAGCCTGGAAATCACTTCCTCCCTCTGTTTTGCCCCCAGAGCACTTTGTTCACTTTCTCTAGCCTCCGGCCTTGGCCTCTGCCTTCTGCCCTGCTGCCTGCAGCGCTCCTGGGGGCCCTGGCCTGGTCAGTGTAGGGGCACCTGGGCCTGGGCCAGCGGAGGCTGGAGCTGAGGCCTCACCCTGCAGCCTCAGCTTCCAGAGGGCATGACTTCTCCCCAGGCCTGACCAGGATGCTGTCATTCAATAGCAGTAACCAGTTACCATGCTCCTATTGTATGCCAGTCACTGAGCTGTGTGCTTCACATCTGCCATCTCTCATCTGCAGAAAACTGCTCAAGGATAGTGTTATCTTACCTGTCATGGGAGAACCGACATGGCCAGGGCTATGGGATGAGTAAGTGAAGGGGCTGGGACTGGAATCCCCAAGTCTGTATGATTCAAACCCCCACCCCAACCTATCTTCCTACGATAATCCCCTACCTCTATAGAGACTTAAGTCCAAACAGTGCCACAGTTGCTCTAGGGTGCACCCGAAAAACCAATTCAGAAAGACATTTGGCAGTAGGTATCAAGGAATTACTGAGGGATTTTAAAAATTTGATATTCCATGTCCAGGAATTCCATGACTAGAAATCTACCCCAAGGAAATAACAAGAAACTTGGGAAATAATTTATGTACAAAGATGTTTATAACAGTACTATTTATCATAGGAAAATAAAACAACCCCAAACAATCTACATGTCCAAGCCTAATTAAATTACGGCATTGCTCGACTGAAAATACACTGCAGCCATTGAAAATATTTATAGAGTTCAACTGGGACTTCCCTGGTGGTGCAGTGGTTAAGAATCCACCTGCCAGGGCAGGGAACATGGGTTCGAGCCCTGGTCTGGGAAGCTTGCACATGCCGCGGAGCAACTAAGCCCGTGCGCCACAACTACTGAACCCGCTCTCCGCAACAAGAGAAGCCACCACAATGAGAAGCCCGTGCACTGCAACGAAGAGTAGCCCCCGCTCGATGCAACTAGAGAAAGTCTGCGCACAGCAATGAAGACCAAAGTCAGCCAAAAATAAATAAATAAAATAGATTAATTAAAAACAATAAAAAATACAGAGTTCAATAATCACAGGGAGGAAATATTTATGACATAATGCCAGATGAAAATAGCAGGTTGTAAAATTATACAGCTCGATCTCAACCATGAAAATGTGCTCTGCAATTAAAATGAGGAAAAAAGGAAGCGTGAGTCTTCCTCAGCTCCACTACCTCGGTATCCCCTGCCTTGTGCACATAACTCCCATAGCAATCCCACTCTCACTGTGTCTCCTTGCTTTGTCTCTCTCCCCACTGGAACATGAGCATTTTGGGTGGGGAGCATCTGGGTCTTCGTGCTCCCTGATGGAGCAGCAGCCAGGACAGAATCTGTTCCTGAGTGCACAGTCAATCCATATCTGCAGAATGAATGAGCAAATGAAGGAAAGGAAGTGGTGGGAAGGGTGGCCCAGGCCCTAAGCTGCTCACATCCTCAGAATCAGTCTCCTGGCTGGCAGAATCTTATACCTGCCACCTCCTGTCCTGGGTCCAAAGCCGACCTGATTCTCTCCTAAAGCCTTTGGCAGCCTTGTCACCTGAGAAACAGGGAGGTATTTACCCAGAGCAGTGCAGGATGTCCAGGAGGGAGCATCCCATCACCCTGGGGAATGGAGCCAGATGCCTGAGCTGCCACTGGGAATGGGCACCTTATACACATCACTCCCTCCAATCCTCATAGCTCTACAACATTAGAATTGTAAGCCCCCATTAACATTTACGGAACCTGAGACTCAGGGCTGTAATTTGCTCCAGCTCTTACAGGAGTAAGTGGCAGAGCTGGGATTCAATCATCTCTGTCTCCAGAATCCACACCAGGACTGTAAAAGTGACCTCAGTGAGTCCCTTCTCCAGTGTGAACCTCGGCTTCCCCTCTGGACAGATAGCCCATGATGATAAAACGTCCCAACTCAAACCCACCTTTCCTTTGCACACCCCACCCCAGGTCACTGGAGGCAGTCTGGAGCCTTGAGGACCATAGGACTGCAAGCCGGCCAAGTGAGGTCATGCCCACTGACCCTTCACAGGCAGTCTGGGGCTGGAGAAGAGCTCCTGCCTGCCGCCCTCCCAGGATACTGGCAGAGAGCTCTGGAGCATCCATGCCTCGGAAAGACATATGTACACCAAGTCACTGGTCATTTCCCCTGCCGTAACCCCCTGGGCTGGCATCTGAGGGTCCTGGGAGGGGCCTCCTGCTGTCTTTGCTCAACTCAGCTCTTATGGCTAAAGGGCTCCAAGAAACACAATCATCTCCCTCCACCCTCAACACACACCCTGCTTATGGGAGAAACCAGCATAATAACAGCCGACACCTGCATAGTCTCCCACCCACCCCAGCCTAGTAAGGTGGCCAGGACAGGATGGTGGTCCCATTTTACAGATGGGCATCCTGAGGCCCAGGGAAGGACAGTAGCTCTCCTCAAGCCACACTAGGAAGTGACAGAGCTGGGACTAAACTCTAGCCTCTCAAGCCAGTGTTTTTAGTGCTTTCCTACCAGATCCTATGCTTGTCCCATTCAAGCAATGCACATTTATTAACCCCTGTCACAGGAGCTGCAAAATGGGTGAGACCCTTGAAGGGTCTCTGCCCTTGAAGGCTTTGCAGTTGAGTGGAGCAGGGGAAGAAGGATGTCTCATGCAGGAGGTTCATACGAGAGGGTTAAAGAGGTCACAGTACAAGGGATGAGGTGTCAGAGTTGTGGGTCGGTGAAGCTGCCCGGAATGTCAGGAGCAGAGCGGGACTCCTGGAATACCTGTTGAAGGAAAGGTGGACAGACTGAAGGAATGAATTGTCAATATTAACAATGGAGAGGGGAGGGCAGGGATGGCAAAAATCAGCTGAGCCAAAGAGTGTCAGGAGTTTGACACACATGCAGGGCACGCATCTGAAAGAAAGGGGAAACAAAGTTGCAAGAGTTCAGTAAGGCCACATTTTGAACCACTGTAAATGCCAGGCCAAGAAGTTTCAAAGGTCTTCTGTAAATAAAGGTTGCCATTATAAAACGTGCTTTGGGATCATTCATTTGGCAACAAGATGGTGAACAATCAGGCAAACAATGGCAGCTCTGGTGGACAAGGGTGAGGGGTGAGGCTGGAGGCAGAGAGGCAGGGGAGGAGTCTGGAGAGACATGAGGAGGCTGGGCCAGGTCTGGGATGGGATGGATGTGGGAGAAAGGTGTGTGGGCCTGGCTCCTGACACTGACTTTCTCTGCTCCTAACAGCTGGGGTTCCCTGCTGGTCACCCTCAGCCTCATGCCACCACAGGGGTCAGTCTTGACTCAGGAAAGGAGGATAAGAAGGTATCCAGCAGTAGGTCTCATCAGCTCTGGCTGGTAGTCAGTTTCTTATCTGGATGAAACACAGTAACACGCAGTGGGCACTCGGCCCATGGTGGTAACCCTAGACTCTGAGCTGCACTTTCCAGACCCCATAGATGTCACTTTCTCTGGATGTGGGACTGCCCTGCCCGTAGCCTGCCAGAGCTGGAGTTAAATGGCCCTGAATCCCAGGTCAAGCTGCCTATAGCCACAATGCTAGGGGCCACCTGCCTGCCGGGCCATACCACCCCCTAGACTGGAGTAGTAGAATGGGGGAGGAAGATTTGAAGCCAGACAAACTGGGGCGTGAATTCAGCTCTGTTCCTGACCAGCTCTGTGTTCTTGGCAAGTTACTCAAACTCTCTGAGCCTCATTTTCTTCATTTATAGAAATGAGCCAACAATACTCATGTAACAGGATGTTAAAAATGGGGCTTTCCTGCTCTCTCAGAGTTTTGGCTGATGTCCAAAGGTGAAGATGAGAAAAGACATTAGGAAACTACCTGTGTTTGCAGGACCTGCCAAAAGGGGGCTCCAAACAGACCCTGCACTGCTGCCCACTACCTGCCTCCAGCTTCTTATAGAGTTGAGGGCAGAGAGAAGACTGGTGAAGAAGATGATTTTGAAGAGAGTTCTGGGGAATGCTGATGTTTCTTTTCCTCTTCCCTCCTACAGATTCAGATAATCAAAAGTAGCATTAGGGCTTGGTCAACAGATCTCTCTCTCCCTCCCTCACCAATTCTCAGCTCTGCTTTCCTTGGGGTTGGCTCTATTCTCAGGCAGCCTCTTTCTATGTGGCCACCCATGACTGTTCAAGGCTTATATCCTTGTTTAGCATCCTCTGAAGAAAAGAGACAGCTTCTCATCCAATGGTCCAGCCAAAGTTTCCATCCTGACTCTCCTTTGCCTGATTTGGGTCATGGGTCCATCTCTGAACCAATCACTGTGGCCAGTGTGGGATGGGCTGCACTGATTGGCCAGATCTGGGTCACATGTCCTCTCCAGGAGACCTTGTGGATCAAGAGTAGAGAAAGGAACTAAGAGGGCTGTACAAGAAGAGGGAAAGGGATCCTGGGCAGGGGAAAACCTCCATAATCACTGCTTCAGCCTCTGTGCCTCCTTTCCTGATCAGCACATCTAAAGTAGCTCCCTCCTCCGCATTATTCTCCATCTCAACACCCTCCCAACTTCCCTCATTGTTCGCATTGCTATTTAGAATTATGTATTTGCTTACTTACAGTTTGTCTGACTCCTCTGCTCTCCAGTGTCAGCTCCGGATCACTGGAACCACACAGCTCTTGTTCACAGCAGTATCCTGCAACTAGCCCAGTGCGTGACACATAAGAGATGCTTAGTGAATAGTTGTGGCACAAATGGTTGTTACCCTCATAGCGAGTGCCCTTTCTCCAGGCAGGGACCATGATTATTTCCTATGAGTCTGCCACCCACTCCCACCCTAGGCTGCCCCAGAGGGGCTCACACCCCATGGGCTCCTACTCACCTCCCCACTCTCCCACCCCCAATCTCACTGGCCTTGCCCCAGGCTGTCCTTAACTGAAAGTCATGCCCATGGGACAAGGGTCCAGAGGGCCAAGAAAAGTCCTCCCCTACACTGTCTTCCTACTTGCTGTGTGTCTGTCGTAAACAGAAGTTGTGGTCGTGTCCTCCTGGAGAAGGC
Organism: Kogia breviceps; assembly: GCF_026419965.1. NCBI lineage: Eukaryota > Metazoa > Chordata > Mammalia > Artiodactyla > Physeteridae > Kogia > Kogia breviceps. Next base: position 103,682,953 of record NC_081312.1, read on the forward strand.
CATCCTCGGGTTCTGCTGGGGAAGGTCCCTGCTCTCCTGCTAGGGAGGAGAGGAGGCAGGAAATGGAACTGCAGGACAGGGCAGTGTGGAGGGAGGTCTCAGCCTCTTTTGGTCTACATTTGGAAGCGTCTGGATGAGTAGGAGGGTCTCCTGGAGCAAGGAGGAAAAGGCAGTGCTAGTTGTCAGGTTTCTACCTGAGCCAATTTCCCTTCATTCTCCCCAAGCCTTTGTCTGAGAAGTCTTTACCATCAATGTGAGGCACCACTGAGCTGTCACCTGAGAGCTGCCCTTGGTTCTGGCTCAGAACCTCTGATGTTGGAGGAGCAGCTCTCCCGAAGGCTGGCGGGGTCGGGCAGTGCAAATCAGCAAGAGCCCATAGGGCCCATCTTAGGGCTGGAAGAGCTTCTTGCTGGAGTCAATCTGGGTGTTTCTGAATTTTGTTTAGTGCCAGAAGCCTGAGCTTCTTGGACTATGGCTTCAGTCCAATAGTTAGAGAAGCTGCTCCCCAAAGGCTCGCCCGGGGGCAGGGGCAGGTACAGGGGTGCCACCTGATCCCAGGGTGTTCCTGCTCAGGTCTTCTGCCTGCCCGGGCCTGGCCCCAGTCACTTCCCAGCTTTGGGGTGAGGGCTGGCTGTCCCCCTACCCTGAGCTGTGCAGGAGGGGCCAGCTCAGCGTTCAGGGCTTGCCAGCAAATTCTTTGGCGATGTTGGGCCTCTCAACCGGACCCCGGGATGTCTTCTCCTGGTGCAGAGGAGGGGAGAAAGGCCGCTCCTCAACGCCAGCTTTCCTACCTCAAATCTTGTAGCTTTAGGAGTTACGCCTAGTGCTACAGGGAGGATGGGAGGCGTGGTGGCTCTTCAGACTTCCACAGCGTCTCTTCCAGGCACAAGAAAGGGGTTTTGGCACTTGCTGTGCTAATAGGTTTCCAGACTAAAGCCTCCGTCTCAGTCCTATGACCCAGAAAGTCTGTTCCTGTGCCCATGATGGAGGAGGGAGGGGCAGCCTGAGAGTCCACCGGCGGGGGAGTGGATGAGTAAAACGTGGCCCATGAGCTGCGGGCACACTCAGCAACGTGGATGCATCTTAAAATCAGAGTGCTTAGTGAAAAAAGTAGGAAACCAGATGAGATTTTATAACAGAATACAATTTCCATACATTAATAATACAGGCATAGGTGCATACTTATTTTTAGCATTGTACTGTTGCCTCTGGTGTGAATAAAATAAACACGACTATCTAATACCAGTGTGTAAAAGATTTCAAAGACTTTGCTTATTTTTAGGATTCTAGGGGAACATATTTTCATCCAAAATCTGGACACTAACTTTGTAAGCCAGCACAATAGTATAACATTTCTCCAATGTTAATTTTTAAAAAAATTTTTTGCAATTTTCCATACTTCACATAGTTGAAAGGTATTTCAGTGGTTACTCTCAATAATTCAGTACTATTTGAAATGTACCAAAATACTATAAACTGACTTTGGCATAATATACCTAAATGGAGATATAAATTTATGTGTTATTCACAATGGATTTTTGTCCCCCCAATTATTTTCCATTTTCACATCACCTGGGCCCTAAATTTGGAATAACATGCTTATTCTACATTCGCATAAAGTCCTGATAAGGTATTAATGCTTCTAATTTCCCCTTACATTTAAGAAAAATAAATTATTTTCCGAGTTAAAAAAATATATACTCATACAAAATACATGCAAGAACACATGCAAATAATAAGATATGCATTAAGCCCATTAGTGTGCTTACCTATAGAGGAGAGGGGGATGGGAGGGAACTATGGGATAAGAGGGAATTCATTAATTCAAAATCAAGGAAGGGGCCTTACTCAAAGATGATAATGGACCATGAGGCTAAGTAACTCAACCTTCCTGTCCATAACTAAGGGCAAAACAAAGGAAAAACCCTGCAAAGCTCCTGTCTCCAGGTTCCAGGCCAAGTTTATCCGCTCCAGCTCTGGGGCCCAAGGTCTTCCAAGAGTTTGAGTCAAAAGCACAGTGGCCTGTGGTTTATCACCCACCCATCCAGAGAATTCCTAGAAGCTTGTGTTCAAGACTCAAGAAATTTCACCCTAAAAAAGACTGTGAGACTGAGAAACGTGCCCCTTAGAGGCCAGAAGTGTGGTCAGAGGTCTATTTGAGTTGAAGCAAAACTTAAAGAGAACAGAGCCTAGGCAGTCCGTCCTGGCCGACCTTGAAGGCCTTGACGGCCCAATACCTCTGGCTCCCAGCAATGTTCAGGCTGCCGTGGCTGCGAGGGCAGGAACAGGCTGGGCAGGGCCTGGCAGATCACTAGTCAACCCGAAGCCTGCTGTGCTTTTGGTCCTGTACATCCAGCTCCCACATCAGCCAGGATTCCAAGGACACAAGCCTCAAGAGTGCTGCCTTGCTTAAAGAGCCCTGCAGAAGTACTGACCTTTTATGTCTGTGATACATTCAGTATCACATCCTCCCGTGGTATAGGAGCCTTCAGCAAAATTATAAAGACAAACTTGGGTGGAAATCTGTACCGTTTCTAAAGTCCTGTGCTCATTCTTCAGCCCTTCCATGCAGGGGTCAGGGGCTCTCTGGCTTCCCCGGCCCTCCCTGCGGGAAAAGCTGATGAACTTGTTCTCGCTAAGGTGTAAGGATCCGAAAGGTTTCCCTTCCTAGAACAAGTTGCGTGCTGCTTTAAGAGCCTGGCATGTACTGTGAAAGGAAAATTAAAATGGAGTCGGTATTGCTAATTCACTAAAATGGAGCCAGGAGGCACTGAGTGAGTGCGATTTATGCACACCTCAGCCCAGACAGAATCTGGCCTTTGATCACTTATGTCTCATCTCAGGCATCCAGAACATCTGCCCAATGTTCCAGACACTCAAGATATCATTTGGACCCTTACCCTAAATAACTCGTGACAGCCTATCCCTTAAGGAGAAATATTTCCTTTCCTGCATCAGAGCCAATCATAATTCCTGCCAGACAAGTGTAACAACCTTACGGTCTTTGCCTTTATAAACCCCTGACTCGTTTTCTTCCCTGGAACACTCTTTCTCTTCTACCCAAATCTGTGTATCCCAAATTACAGTTCTTTTGGTATACAGGCTTCTCATTGAGGTGGCTTCTCTTGTTGCAGAGCATGGGCTGTAGGCATACAGGCTTCAGTAGTTGTGGCACGTGGGCTCAGTAGTTGTGGCACAAAGGCTTAGTTGCTCCGCGGCACGTGGGATCTTCCCGGACCAGGGCTCGAACCCGTGTCCCTGTATTAGGCAGGTGGATTCTTAACCACAGCGCCACCAGGGAATCCCCCAAATTGCAATTCTTAAGACCCACATAAAGCTCTTTGTTCTTTACAGCCTGGATGCTGATTACTGTTTGACAGTATTGCTGCTAATGCCAGGGGAACAAGTACTGAGGGTGGGACTTTAGGCAGCTGAAAAGCAAAGATTGTTCAAATGAGCCTGAGAGACAACCACCTGACCAGCCATACCAACAACTCTTGGGGAGCAACTTCCCCTGCTGTTTGGTCTTGGAAAGTATGCCAGTTTCATCTTGGAGGCATGATATGAATTCAATTTCAATAAGCGCTGTGACTTTCTCGAAGGTAAGATGTGTGTAATTGATCTTGTATTTTTTCCCTCAAATCAAACCAAAATAATTGTATTATTTATAATGTTACTCCAAACTGTCAGGTTTTAAATCCTAAAGGATAAATCAGTCCCTTTAAGATAACTTCTAGGACACCCTCTCCAACCATATGCCTTGATTTCTCTGTGGCTTGTCATCTTGCTGTGGGGCAAAGGAAATTATCCTCTGTCCATCATCGTTTAGGTGAAAGTCAAGTATTTAAATTCGGATTTTGAAAACTCCGAGGGCCTCCCAATTTTGCTTCATCTGAGATAAAATTCCTATCCTCCCACCAGCCATCACTCGTGTCACCCTGGGGACTCGTGGACCCTGAGCCCCACTATGGCCCTCCCTCAACCATACCCTTTTCCACAGCATAAGGAGTCAACAGAACCAAGGAGATGTAACCACACAGAGCTGTGTCTCCTTTCTAGAACAAATTTCAGGTCCCTGAGACAATGGAATAGCTTGCCCACATGGCCCCAAATCTTTCAAGGGCCTCTTCCTCACAATTCTGTCCCCCTAAGTGTAAACTGAAATGTTGGTGTGTACAGCCCTAGGCCCAAAGGATGGACAAGGGGCAGCTTTGGCAGAGGATGTGGACAGAGCTTGGACATGTGACCTGGGATGTATACACACATGTGCACAAGGTTCTTTACAACGTGAGACAAAGCTGAGGGCGGGGGGTGGGGGTGGGAGAAAAAAGGGAGCCCTTTTCCAGATTCTGTGTTCCAGCACAGAATTCAATAATTTTTAACTCAAACCTGGTGTTCCAGGTCTGTAGGCAAATATATTTGCCAGGGTAAGAGGATAAAATATATTTTACTTAAGCAATTTGTTAGCTTGATTTCTAACTTTTATTATTTAGATGTCCCATGGCATGTGACTTACATTTGTACTCTTATCTTGAGCCCTGCAAATATTGGAGGCGGGCCTAACCAGGCCTTCTCTTGTGAGGTTGATGTACAATCACCCGTTCTCTTGTTCTACTGGGTTGGCCAAAAAGTTCGTTCGGGTTTTTCTGTACGATGTTTCGGAATATGAGCCTTGGGAGTAGAGAAGGAGATGCAAAAGGGTCTTGAGAAGAGGGTAGAGGAAAATCAGCGCCTCTAAATATTCCCTCCAGTCCATCTTTCACAGGCTGCTGCAGGGATCATTCTTTTCTGCTTCATTGCTTTGTATTTATGTTTTTAAACATTTGATTGTGGAAAATCTCAAACATATCCAAAAGTAGAATAGAAGAATGAACTTTCATGTCTCCATCACCCACCTGCAGTCATTGTCAACTCATGGCTAAACTTGTTCCTTCTCCATCCCCACCCACATCCGGCCCCTCCTCTATTATTCTGAAGCAAATCTCAGATATTGCATTTTATATGTAACTATTTCTGTGTATATTTCTAAAAGATAAGGATTCTTGGAAAAAAGCATAACCACCATAACATCACACCTAAAAACAATTAATAATATTGTTAATGTCGTCAAATATCCAGCCAGTGTTCAAATTTCCAATTGTTTTTAAATGTCACAAAATTTTTATTTTATTTTTTTAGTTTGTTTGAATCTTGATCTAAATAAATAAGTCCTGTACACTGTACATGGTAATTGGTGATATGTTTCTTAAGTTTTTTTCTTTTTTTAAAAATTTATTATTATTATTTTTTGCGGTACGCGGGCCTCTCACTGTTGTGGCCTCTCCCGTTGCGGAGCACAGGCTCCGGCAGCACAGGCTCAGCGGCCCTGGCTCACGGGCCCAGCTGCTCCGCGGCATGTGGGATCTTCCTGGACCGGGGCACGAACCCACGTCCCCTGCATCAGCAGGCGGACTCTCAACCACTGCGCCACCAGGGAAGCCCTTAATTTTTTTTCTTTTTTATTAATTTTTATTGGAGTATGGTTGCTTTACAATGTTGTGTTAACCTCCACTCCCAACAAAATGAATCAGCCATACACATACAGATATCTCCTCCCTTTTGGACTTCCCTCCCATTTAGGTTACCACAGTGTATTAGGTAGAATTCCCTGTGCTATACAGCAATGTTCCCATCAGTTGTCTATTTTATACATAGTGTCAATAATGTATATGTGTCAATCCCAGTCTTCTAATTCCTCTCACCCCACCCCTTTCTCCCTTGTATCCACACATTTGTTCTCTACCTTAAGTTTCTTTTAAATATCAGTTTCCTCCTCTTTTTTTTCCTTGCAATTTATTTGCAAGGAAACTAGATCATTTATCCTATAGAGGTTTCCACAATACAGATTTTACTGATTGCATCTCCATGGTGTCTTTTAATATTTTCTTCTGTCCCATGTATTTCCTGTAAATTGCTACTTGAATCTAGATTTAGGTTGAAATTTGGGGCAAGAATACTTCACAGGAGCCATGTGATATCTGGTTGTCTTTATTTGTGATATTAGCAGATGTTGCTGATCCAGTGTCACTACCCATTAATTAATTAGGAGCTGCCAAATGGTGATATTCCAATTCTATAATTCCTTCTTCATTTATGAACTGAATTACTTCTATAAAGAGAAACTTCCCCTCCTCTACTATTTGGTTACCTAGTAGTACAGCCTGTATAGGAAAGACAGATAAATGCTCAAAGATAATTACATGTCTTTATTAATTTTCAGAATAATGAGTTTGCTCATGACCATACTCCCAAAGTGACCAATTAAATTTGTTTTAGTATCATTATGAACTCATGGAATTAAACATATTTGATGTATTCAATCCATTGAAGTTTTGCCGTTATTGATGCTAAAAGTGTCCATCTTTGGCCAGAAGGAGCCTCTTCAAGTTGACTTCTGAGTCCTTTTGACACTATCCTAGCAGTCTTTGAGGACTTCCTTCCCATCTGGTACAATAGGTTCCTCATGATCATTTCCTATCCCAGCCCTGGGATTAACATTTCTTCATGGAGCTCTAGTCTTTTGTTGGGAAATGGAATTTCAAGACTACGATCTGGGCACCGAGGGTGTTCACTGCTACAGGATTGATTATTATTCCTAGGTCTTTTCAGAGATCAGAGCTAGGGAATAATGTTTTCGTTAGTCTTAAAGATAAAACATATAAGTTCATACTGATAATTTCAACTCAAATTCAGGGCTACGGGGCTTTTGCATAACCTCTTATTTCTTCCACCTGCATCTCCTTTCTTCCACGCTAGGAATCTCATTTCTCAAATACACCAAGAAAGGGACTTGCCTGGTGGTGCCGTGGTTAAGAATCTGCCTGCCAATGCAGGGGACACGGGTTCAATTCCTGGTCCAGGAAAATCCCACATGCCGCAGAGCAACTAAACCTGTGTGCCTCACTACTGAGCCTGCGAGCCACAACTACTGAGCCCACACACACAGCTACTGAGCCTGCACACCACAACTGCTGAGCCCATGTGCTGCAACTACTGAAGCCTGCACGCCTAGAGCCCATGCTCCGCAACAAGAGAAGCCACCGCAATGAGAAGCCCACGCACGGCAATGAAGAGTAGCCCCCGCTCACCGCAACTAGGGAAAGCCCACTCTCAGCAATGAAAACCCAACGCAGCCAAAAAAGAAGACACCAAGTAATATATAATTAGAATTTCACATAATTTCTCATTGGCTTCATCTCACATTGCACACACAACAGTCTCAGAACACCAATACCGATTCTCTCACCAGCCAGATGATTGCTGAAAACAAGTTAAGATTGTTTGTTTGAAATCCTTTTTATCCTTAGGTTATATCTCTCTATAGGTATACAGTCAAATCACTGTGTTTGGAACAGTTGCCCTGTGTGCTTACCCCACTAACCATATGCACACTTATGCTCATTTGTTCCATTTTACTTTTAAGAATTCTTTTTTTATATAATTTTGTTTTTTACATGAAATTTTTACTTGGTTCCAAAGTCAAATACACAAGCCAAGCTTTATTCAAATAAGTCCAGCTTTTCTCCCCATCTCCTCCACACTGTACGCTCCCTCCCCCTATAGGTAACCACTTTTCATTGGTTTATCCATTGCTTGTCTGTTTTAAATATAAGTAGATACATTTGTATGTTTATATATTTGTATCCCTGCCTTTCTGAGATAAATACTATACACACATTCCTTTTTGTTTTTTAAAATTTTCTCTGTTTTATTTACTTATTTATTTTATTTTATTTATTTATTTTGGCCGTGCCACGTGGCATGCGGGATCTAAGTTCCCCAACAAGGGATCGAGTCCATGACCCCTGCATTGGGAGCACAGAGTCTTAACCACTGGACCACCGGGGAAGTCCCACACATTCCTTTTTTACTCAGAAATATATCATAAGTGGAGATATTCCTCATTCCCTTCTACAGCTGCCTAGTACTTCTTTATTCGACCGACCAGCCTTTTGATAGACAAGTGGACTGCTTTCCATTACAAAGTCCTGCAATTAATTGATTTTTGTATTTTGGTCTGAGGTCATTTGGATGCAAATCCTAGACATTATCTTTTCACAGAGAAATCTTTCTGAAGTACAGATGTGGTCAGGACCCTCCTCTGTTTAGAATCCATCAATGGCTCCTCCTCACTCTTAAGATAAAGTCCAAATTCCCTAGCTCAGCAGAGAGCGCCCTACCAGATCTTACCTCACCCAGCTCACCAAGCCACCTGCTACCACTCCCTCCCCAGCACCTCTCATGCCCCTCTCCACCCAGGAGGACAGGTCCATACTTCTGTAACCAAGCAAGAAGGGCCTGTGCATCCACAGCACAGAAAGTCAAACTCCTGACAGAGTGTGTTAGCGGCAAAGTGAGGGTTTATTGCAGGGCGCCAAGCAAGGGAGTGGGAGACAAGCCTTAGCTTCACTCCTGTTCCGTCTTTGAGTCAGAGAGTTTTTTTAAGGGAAAGAACAAAGAAGCTGGGGTTAATCACGGTCTTGTGACATTTCTGTGACATTTCTTAATCATAGTTTCAGGAGTCAGGATGTCTCTGGTTTACTATCTCTGGCCAGGTGGTCCATGGCTTGGGGGGTCTGTTAGCTCATCTTGTCCTGGAGAAAAAAACCTGAGTTTGTAGGTTAACGATGTTATCGACAACAGCAGTTTTAGTCATCTGACTCTGGTTGATTAGTGTTCAGTTAGCACAGGATTGAGGTCAGAGCAAGAAAGGGAATAAATTTTAGACAGAGAGGTTAATCAAACTCAGCAGGGGAACTCGGTTTTAGGGGTCTTGGTTTCACTACCCCTGACTTCATGCTGCTTACACATTCTCTATTGTCTGCTTAGAAAGCTTTTCATTCTTCTTTTATTCACCTACTTTTATTCAGCCTGTGTAAACCAGTTGCCATCAGTGCATGGATGCCTGAACTGTGACTTTTCCCATGTATATCCCCTCACCTCATGGTTCCTTCAGAGCTGGAGCTGACAATATCCCCAACACCAAGCAGAAGCCCAGCAGCTCTATGTGTTTAGTAAATGTTTGTTGAGTGAATGAACAATTGTCTTTCCTTTCAAATAAACAAAATCAGCTTCAGGTCACAGTCATGCCTCTCGCCAACCAGAGAAGAAGCCGCGCTATAATGAAATCTCCTTGGTGTTTTCTTTTTGTTATTCTTCCGAAGGAAAAAATTTCTGCCCATTAGATGTTTATAAGAGAAACCAAAGCTATCATCACTGTGGAAAAAAAAAAAAAAAAAAAGGACATTATAATCCAGAAGCTCAAGTAGTCCAAGAATTTTATGACAAAGACTCTGGTTCTGTTGGAAAAAAACAGACCCAGAGCCAGCAATGTTGGGCAGAGAAGGGAAGGCCCTGAATGACAGCCCTCCCCACCGCGGGTCCGGGGTCCATCTCGCATTTGGTCCCTTCAGAGTTCAGGAAGGCCCCCCTCTTCACTTCGGAGACCCCCACCAGGGCAGGCCCAGACAGCATCTGGGCCACTTTCAAGGTGGGGTCTCTCACAGCTTGGAAAACCCGTTCCATTTAGGTCTACCTGTTGGCTCAGGCTTTAGTCTGCCTGTCTTTTTTCCTGTCTGCACTGAAGGTGGCTAAAGACAGGCGTGTCCTGCTTGGGACCTCTGCCCTCACATGCCACCAGTAATCAAGCCTCAGCATGCAAAGTCCTCACTGCACCATCCCCGGGGAGGGGCGTGTGAGGCGTGTGTCTGCATGCACTCTTAGGTTTTTCTCATCTCCTGTAACCATTGCTATTTTGGTGACACACATCCAAGGAAGCTCGTGGGCAGCTCAAGAGAAGCCTGGGGAGAAGAGAGAGAAGTTCTGGTTTGAAAAGAGGTCAAAGAACCACAGAATCAGAGGAGCTCATATTGAAAGGGATTTTGGTACTCACCTAGGATGTTCCAAAGAGGATGTGTCCCAGGGATAACAAAAGAAGCCGCTGTTTAATCTGTTTTATAAATTTAAGATAGTACCAAGGGGTACTATCTCACTTGAAGAAAGAGTTCTGATTTTTTTAAAGTCTGCAATATGTTGACCCTCGTGCAGCTTCTTGCCTGATACAAGAATTTCCTTTATTATGGCTCCTCTGTTACAGGGTCACCTAGACTTACTTACATGCTCCCGGAGCCAGGGGGCTCCCTATCGCCCCTAAGATGCCATCCCATTGTCCGGCAGCTTTAATGATCAAAAGGATCCCCCTCACACCTCTCCGTGGTTCTCTGCATTGGTCCTGTTCCTGGTCATCTTACCCAGGTCTAGGCTGTGGCCTGTTGAAGGCGGAGCTCACCTCCTCCCCCCTCTCTCCACCTCACTTCTCCCTATTAAATGTCCTAGGGTCCTTGGTCTGCTCCTTTGATATTTAACAGATCATTACCTGCCCTAAAGGGATTCTCTTGTCAGAAGTAAAAATGTTTTATGGCTATCACTTCAATTTGCTGTGCTACTAATTCAAAATAGCAGCTGTGTGTCTCTTTAATGGGTGTTTTTTTTCTTCCCAGTTGTTGAGTGCTCTCCCTTTTCAAAGGTGTGAAGATTCAAAGCAGACCCTGGCAGGTCTGAGACTTCCTCACCAGGCGTTTGTTTCATAGCACTTGCCTCCCTCTCCCCCTACTGTCATGGAGGCTGTGGCTGTCAGAAAGTAACCACAACCCTTACAAGGAGGCAAATTCAGACGCACAGAAACACAAAGCCGACTTTCTAAACTATTATTAGCAAAGCAGTTTGAGTTCCACACCAATAGAACAGCAGGCCAGATACATGGTTCTCACACTTGACCCCTAGAATTACCTGGAGGGCTTGTTAAAACACACTCCTGAGTTTCTAATTCAGAAGCTCTGGGTGGGGCCTGAGAGTGTGCATTTCTTACCTGTTCCCAGGTGATACTGATGCTGCTGGTCTCAGAACTACACTCTGAGAACCACTGTATTAAATGGAGAAATACCCCCAAAGAGAGCAAGATTTCAAAGAATGGAAGTGTTTCTAAGTGCCCCGTAGGAAAGCGTGCAGCAGGTCCCGCATGCTCCACAGGTGCCTGAGTTCACCGAGGTTCCTTCCTCAGCTGCCTCATCTCCCCCACCAGCATCACGTCCACGTGCAGTCTTGCAGGGCTGGAAGCGGAGCAACGGACACATTAGCCTTGTTTGCTGACCATTTCATCTCAGAGCCCAAGGGAAACTGCTCTTCTGGACCCAGTTTTGGCCCTTAGGGAAAAATGGGCAAGAAAACAGCTATTTCATCTTGGAGGTGGCAATAATCAAGAGAACGGCCCTCAAGCATTTCAACAGCACTCCAGTGTATGCCCGAGGGCCCTGCAGATGTGTCCTAGGGACCCCAACAAGGAAAATTTCAAAATTCTGAGAAATATGGTTCCCAGGAGATGTGGCTCCTAAGAGATGAGAAACACTTTAAAATAACAGTAACAGCGACCTGACTTTGCAATCCTAGAGGATGCTAGGAAGGAAGAGAAGCTGAGCAGGGAAACAAAGTAGGAGGCTGGGCTGTCATCAGGGCAAAGAGGTGTTAGAGTCTGGGGATTTTTTTTTGTTGGTTTTTAAAATATTTAACACCACTTGAGCATCAAAGACTGACAACAGACTGTGAAATCTCCTGGTCCCAAAGAGAGCGGGCAATTAAGTTTAAAGGGCAGGAGCTGTCAATTGGTGGCCAATATATATATAAAAGGAACCTTCATCTCTGGCATCTCACCTTGCAGCCTTATCAAAGGTTTGCCCTTCTGTTGCTTCGAAAGTCACTTTATTGAGATTTTTGAAATGCCAGGGTTTTCAAACCTGCAGTAGCAGCTATCAGAACTTAAAGGAGTTTAATCAGATGTGTATTTCCTGTTTTAACTTCTAAGAGAAACTGCTACAGTACTCACTGAGGTTTGACAAGAACTGTTTCACAACAGCGGGTTCCAGAGCTTTCCTTCATGTTGTATTTTGGCCACGCTTGCTTCATCTCTCTATTATTACCTAGCAAGGAAAGAATTTCCTTTTTTTTTTTTTTTTTCTAGTCTAAACACTCCCCATGAGAAAAACAGTCTGCTTCTCTGTTGAATAATAGGCCCCAAATCCTGTTAATAAAAATCAAAGTCTGTTTAGAAATTAACGGTAGGTAAGAATCACATCATTCATGTTAATCGTATTTTCACTACCTGATAGAGCATGAAAAGTAGATTGTCTTTCTGAGTTTGCTTTGAAGGAGTTGGTTCTGTCTCCAAAATGTCTCTACCAACTGTTGCAACCACAGTTGTCTTCCCTAGGGCTCATTATTGCTTCCTAGATGAGTCAATCCCCTCTTACATGATCTCCCCACTTCCACTCCCCTTCCCTTCTCATCTTGCTAATGATCATTCTCTGCACACTCCCCCAAACACAGATCCTCTCCTAGGGCCCACAGATCAGCTCCACACACCTCTCGGGGGAGTGGAGGGAGGGCACCAGGGCAGCATCCTGGGCTACCTTCAAGGTGGGTTTCCTGTACCTGACCTGCCTTTCCAGCTCCACCTTGCCCAGTCTCACAATTCAGCTCTTGCCTCAGATGCATTGCTTATTAAGTCATGCAACCAGGAACACATTCATTCGTCAGCACACACTACACCCCGATTTTGATCTTGGGCAACAGGTTAATAATAACAATAACAGTTAAAATTTACTGAGGACTCTCTGTATGCCAGGCACTGTGCTAAGTCCTTTCAGGTAAGAACTCATTTGATCCACACATGACTCTACTAGGTAAATACAGCAACTCAGCAACTCCATTTTTTTTTTTTTTTCGGTATGCGGGCCTCTCACTGTTGTGGCCTCTCCCGTTGCGGAGCACAGGCTCCGGACGCACAGGCTCAGCGGCCATGGCTCACGGGCTTAGTTGCTCCGCGGCATGTGGGATCTTCCCGGACCAGGGCACGAACCCGTGTCTCCTGCATCGGCAGGCGGACCCTCAACCACTGCGCCACCAGGGAAGCCCATCAGCAACTCCATTTAACAGTAATGAGACAGAGACTCAGAGAAGTTAAGCAGCTTGCCCAAGTTCAGGCTTCACAGTTCATGGTTCATTCATTCATTCAAATAGTTTATGGAGCACCTGTTATGTTCCAGGCATTGTCCTAGGTGCTTGGAAAACATGAGAGAAGAAAACAAAGAACTCTGCCTTCATGGAGCTTACATTCTGTTGGAGGGAAATGGACACGAGAACAGACGTTATAAGTAAATTATATAGTGTGTTCGAAGGTGATGAGTACTATGGGAACAAAAGAGGATCAGAACTTAGGGAATGAGGAGTCAGTATGTGGGCGGCAGGTCACAGTATTAAATGGTGGTCAGGGTGGCTGCATTAAGCAGGTGACTTTTTACCAAGACCTGAAGGAAATAAAAGGAGTTACCCTATGCTATCTGGGGGAAGAGCATCCTTTTGAGAGGATAGAGCAAGTGCAAAAGTCCTGAGACTGGAACATGCTAAGTGCCTGGTGTGTTTAGGAATTATAATGGTGTCCAATGTGGAGGGAGGGGAGTGAATAAGGGAAAAGAGCAGGAGATGAGGTCAGAAAGATACGTGAGAAGCCAGATGGTGTAGAATCCTATTTGGTTTTTACTCTGAATAAATGGTACAGTGGTGGGGTGGGCGGGACCAAGTCTATTCTCTGGTCGCCTTGTAGGAAAGAGATTATGGAGAAGGGGAGTCAAAGATAGAATCAAGGAATAAGAGGCAATTACATGAATCCAGGCAGTAGTAGTGGAGGGGTGAGAAGCATCTGGTTTGGACTCTAAAAGTTTTGGGCTTCGGAGAGTGATTTAGAGACCTAAGTGCCTAACCCCACCGTCCTCCAATTCTACTCTGCCTCCTTGCAGGTTGTTACGCAGGAGTCTCTTTAAATTATCACAGATTCATTTGAAATCACACACCCCAAAGAGGAACTAGTTCATTTAACTTCATTTAATACTAGCATTACAGTTTCTAAAAATAACTTCCACCTTTTAAATTTCCTACAGACACTTTTTGTCTTTGAAAGTTAAATCCATCATCTCCACTTTTAAATTCCTTTCATAAAAAGGCAGTGTTTCTTCCTGTCTGTTTAAATCATATTCCACACTGAAATTGGTTATGTAACTTAGGAATGAAAACAATGTCATGCCTTACTTTTCGTATGTCTCCTGGGAGATTGCTACAGGAGGTGGAGTGGGGAATCAGTAAACTCATAATCATAAAGCAATTTAATCTGCTTTTTCTTAATTAAATGGGAAATATAAAATTCTTTTCAGTAAATGTATTAAATATAAAACACACTCCATTTCCAACTGGTTGCTAGGTAAAGCAGGCAAAGACAAAGAGTCAGAGCTGGAAGGAAATATAAAGATCGACTCCTCTGATCTCTTCCGTAGCCCTCTGATGAGAAACCAGACCTGGGAACAAAGAGAGCTGCCTGGATTGCACTGAGGTTAAGTGGCTGAAGCTCAGGTCCACCTTCAGACACCAGCCTAGTGCTTTACCCAGACACAGTGATGCAGCTTCCTGTCAGAAAAGACACAGAAAACAAAATTATGGGCTTTCAAACCTAGGCTCTTAAAGCAATATGCAGAGCAACTAGACCAGTGTTTCTAAGTGGGGTGATTTTGCCCTTGGGGGACTTCTGGCAATGTCTGGAGACTTTTTTTTTTTATCTGTTACAACTGAAGTGAGGGTGCTACTGGCATCTCACAAGTAGAGGCCAAGAATGCTGCTAAACATCCTACTATGTACAGCCCTTCCTTGTCCCCAGCAAAGAATAATTCAGTCCCCAAAGTCAACAGTGTCAAGATGGAGAAACCCTGAGCTAGAACCAGTTTGTCAACACTCAGCTGCATTTTAGAATCACCTGGGTGTCCACAGACCAGTGAATCAGAATCTCTAGGAGAGGGGGCCGAGCATCAGTGTTTTTGGAAAGCTCTCCAGGTGATCATAATGTACCCAAAGTTTGAAAATCACTGGTTCAACCCCTACAAATTGGAAAATGAATCAAACCACCAACCAAAGAATATATTTAGCCCTTACTATGTGTCCACCAGAAACTGGAGGAGATACAAAGCACTTCACAGCACAGTCCTTGCTTTAGGGAGCTCACAGTTTGGGTGAAGAACAGACCAGGAAACACTATCATTTGTTGTGGGTTATTTAGGTGACGAATGAAGATCCACTCCTTCGGGATCTTCATTCCCGAAGAATGAAGAGGAGGAAGGGCTTTAGCAAAGAGAAGGCAACAAAGAGCCATGAGAAATCAGAGGGCCCTGAGTTGTCACCAAAGGTGAGTTTATTGGTGGGACTACTTCATTCATTTTGCATCTTTGTATACATTTACTTCTTTGATCAGAAAAAGCCTTATTTTTTTCAGTCTGCTAGAATTGGGTTAACCTCTTAAGGTATGTTACTTTACCCTCCAAACTATAATTATACATGATTTAATAATAGTAAAATAATGTATGTGCGTTACTAAGCCCAGAGAGACTGCTTTATTCCTTAAAAAAAAAAAATTATACAAGCAATTTGGTGTAACTGATACATTAAGAAAATAATTGTCCCCTTACAGTTATTGGGTTAGTTAAACCCATCTTTCCCATTGTGTCCCTTAAGGATATCTTGTTCAGATTCTTTAACTTGCCTGTCATTTTTGTGGTTACAACTCCTTCACTTCACAGTATAGGACACAGTATTTAAGACATAGTCTTTTTCATTTTTAAACTAGTGTCTATTCAAAGCCTGTTTCCCCTCCTCCCTAGAGGCACTGGTGGCTATAGGCAGTGGTTTTCAACTCTAAACAGACCCAACGCTCCTTGTAATAACAATTATGTGGTTAATAGCTGCTTTACTATGTTGAAATAGAATTCATATGTAGTATAACTTATCTACATATAAAATTTTTTTTAATCAGTATATATTGATTGTCCCTCCTCCCCCATGTATTCTCCATGCTCCTATGGCCTGCTCTGGGCCCAGAGAGGCAACCTCCACAGACTGTATCCACCAGGGGTTCCTGTTGCATGAGGCCAATAGGAGGCACTGATACAAAGGCCACAGCAAAAGGAGAGAGGTGAGGGTATTTATTCCCTGCCCCACTGAGGTACCAACAGTGTTGACATATCTCTGTAGACATATAGTCACAGCTCACGTGTGTGTGGGGAGAGGGGTAAACTAGCCTGCTAAGGCTGCCATAACCACAGGTTGTGTGGCCTCAACAACAGACATTTATTTTCTCACGGTTCTGGAGGCTGGAAGTCCAAGGTCAAGGTGCCTACAGGGTTGATTTTGAGTGAGGCCTTTCTCCTTGGCTTGGAGACAGCTGCCTTCTCTGTGTCCTCACATGGCCTTTCCTCTGTCCCTGGTGTCTCCCTCTCTTCTTATATGGACACCAATCCTATTGGATTAGCATTCCACCCTTTCATCTTTAAAGGTCTTGTCTCCAAATGCAGTCACATCCTGAGGTCCTGGGGGGTTAGGACTTCAGTGTATGAAATTGGGAAGGGTATTATCTCAACATGTAAATACTTGGGAATGACTGACCCAGAAGACATCTTGAAGTACTGCTGTCAGCTCTTTGCACAATGAACGAGCTTGGGTACAAACGCAGATGGATACCGGGGTTTTTATCAGATACTCAAATACCTCTAGTGGCCATGTCATTTGGAACCTGGTTTTCTGCAGTGGAGAACAACTCCTGGAAAAGTTCTAAATAAAAGGAAGCCCAACCTTCCTTTGATTTACATAGTAGTTGAATTTCTGGAAATGCAGTGTACATTAAAACCATGTAAAAAATACTTTGTTTAAAATGGAGTTTGCTTCTAGGCTCAGATGATCATATGCAGGTCTTTTACCTACATGAATGTCCACTGGGACATTCTAAAACCATGTGGGACAAAGGACAATTATTTCTTATGCAGGACTGTCCCAAAAATGGCAGGGCACCTAGGACCCCTGACCCTGCCCTTCATATGCTCCCAAAGTGCCCCCAGGGTGTGCCCCCCTAGCACAAAATTCCAGGGGATTGCAGTGGGGTGGGGTAGTTGTGGCCTCTGCTGCCCTCTGCTCCTTTCTGGTGTTGGAGTCTGGGAGGAGAGGTGGGATGGCAGGGGGTGGGGAGAGATCACTGTCTGTAGTGAGGATTCTCTCCTCTCTCAGGTGGTTATCATGATTCTGTGGCTCACAGTGACCGATTAGGGAAGTCTTCTGTGGAACTTCTGGTGTGGAACTCATGTGAGTTTGATTTTTTCTTTTTTAAATGATCTTTTTGAGATATAATTCGCATACTAGAAAATTAAAGTGTACACCTCAACAATTTTTAGAGAGTTGTGCAACTATCACCGCAATCTAATTTTAGAACATTTTCATCACCCCCAAATAAATCAGGGACTCAATAGCAGTCGTTATTCATACAGTACGCCCAGCCCTAGGCAACCACTAATCTACTTTCTGTCTCTGAAGATTTTGGAATCATACAATATGTGGTCTTTTATGACTGGCTTCTTTCACTTAGCAGATTATATACAGGTTCATCCATGTTGTAGTTTGTATCAGTACTTCATTCCCTTCTATAGCCAGATAATATTCCATTGTATGAATATACCACCTTTTATTTATCCATTCATCAGTTGATGCACATTTGGATTGATTCCATGCTTTTGACTATTATGAGTAATGCTGCTGTGAACATCTTGTACAAGTTTTTGTGTGTATGTATGTTTGCATTTCCTCTGGGTATAGACCTAGGAGTGGAATTGCCGGGTCATATATATTTCTATGTTTAACCTTTTAAGGAACTGCTAGACTGTTTTTCAAAGCAGCTCCATAATTTTACATTCCCACCAGAAGTGTATAAGGGTTTTAATTTCTCCACTTCTGCACAAACGCTTGTCATTATCTGCCTTTTTGATTATATACATACCTAGTAGGTGAGACGTGATATTTCACTGTGGCTGTGATTTGCATTTCCCTAATGATTACTGATGTTGAGCATCTTTTCAAGTGCTTGTTGGCCATTTGTATATATTCTCTGGATAAATTTTTATTCAGATAATTTGTCCATGTTTTAAGTGGATAATTTAATGTTTTGGTTACTTTATTTTTAAAATTGAGTGGTAAGAATGAGTCCTTTATATATCCTAAATATAAGTAGTTTCTCAGGTATGATTTGCAAGTATTTTCTCTTATTCTGTGGGTTGTCTTTTCACTTTCTTAATGGTGTCTTTGAAGCACAAAAGTTTTAAATTTTAATGAAATTCAGTTTATCTATTTTTTTCTTTTGTTACTTATGCTTTGGTGTCATATCTAAGAAGGCTTCGCCCAAACCGAGGTCACAAAGATTTACTCATACAATTTCTTCTAAGAGTTTTATAGTTTCAGCTCTTATTCTTAGGCCTATGATCCATTTTGAGTTAATTTTTGTATATGGCTTGAGGAAGGGGTTCAACTTCATTCTTTTGCATGTGGCTATCCAGTTGTCCCAGCACCATTTGTTGAAGAGACTATTCTTTCCCCACTGAATTGTCTTGGCACCCTTGTCTATCAACATGGTTTTATTTCTGGACTCTCAATTCTACTCACTGATCTATAAACCTATACTTATGTCAGCGCCACACTACTTGATTACTATACCCATATGGGTTCTAAAATGGACCTTCCAAGGGCCTCCCCCATTTCATACTTCCCCTGATATGGGAGATCCAGCTCCTTTTCAACCTCTCTCATCAGCTCCATTGCAAATACCACAGGGATTTACCCCATATCCTCTTACTGCTGGCCCACAAAGCAAACAGTCCTCACAGATGAGATAATGAGCCCATTTTCAAGGACTTCTCAACTCATGAAAAGCTCAAGTATTCATATATGCCAACAGATGGATGTGCAGTCTCCTTCAACACTGAGATATGGATTTGGGAGTCTCATCTTAGAGAAGTTCTCCAAGTTATGGGGGTAGTGGAAATAGTCTGGGCAAAGTGTGTAAAGAGAGAAAGCCATGGATAAAACCCCAGGTGGTGGACGAAAAGCCAATAAAAGAGTCTGAGAAGTAGTGATCAAACAAGAAGAGGAAAAATTAGAAAAGCATGGCATCATGAAAACCAAAAGAAAAAAAGCATTTTTCAGGAGGCTGCAATCAGGAGACATATGCTCAAGAAACCTTATGTAAACTCCATAGTTGAGCTTCTGTTTGGACTGTGTTGCCATGGGAATGCCAACCCAGGTGAACAAGCAGGAAAGGGGATCCAGTTTCTCTAGTTGGAGCCAGCAATGGTTTGGATTCAAGGTTTCTGTCATCAAAGCTAGATGTTTCCTCTCCTGTGATCCTGTTTGCCTAGGATACTATCCTATTCCTATCATTGGTGAACTCTTTTGTCTCATGCAGTTTTGAATAGTCACTGTACACCAAAGTGTTTCTGGTCCCTTTCTCTTTTGCCAACCTGTTCAGTTATAATGTAAACTTCATGTGATACAAATACAATTGAAAGAGAAAATATTTTTTCTGTTTTAAAAGCTCTCAAGAGGATAGGGACAGAAACCAACAGGTAAGATAATATTGATGGGTATGGAAATTTATAAGGCAGGTTAGTAGTGGGAAGGAAGGGACTGAGAGCACAAGAGGTCATCAAAATACTGAGTATCTGCAGGAGGATGGGATGGGGGTTAGGACTCAGAAAGGCAGAGACAAACTCTGGTGGCCCTACACTTTTGCTACACGTGCCTATTCTAGATCATTTTATCGCCAGAACTAAAATGATCTTCTCAAAGTCAACCTGACAATCTCATACACTTGGTGGCATTACCCACTAAACTCTGAAATGACCCACCTGGTTTCCTGCCATTACCTCCAATTAAATCCATCTGCAGAACCAACGTTGCTGAATGGTGTACAATCAATCCTGTTGTTAGAAGGTATTTTAGGGGGAGGGCTAATTCTTAAAATTTTGATGTATTCTTGAAACTCTTCTTAAGTTTGAAATTATAACTTTGACTTAGATTCACCAACTGTTTATATTTTGCCTCATTTGCATCCTTACTCTCTCTCTTTCCCCTCCCTCCTCCTCTCTATGCATGAAAACAGACCTTTTTTTTTTTCTGCACTATTTGAAAGTAAGTTGCAGATATCATACTCCTTTCTCTTCTAAAAATACTTTGCTAAGAACAAGGACATTCTCATAAATACCCACTGTTCAATAGTCAAAATAAGGACATTTATCATTGATACAATATTAACCACAGAACATTTTCAAATGTCAGGATTGCTCCATTAACAACATTTATACCTATTTTTCCTTTCTTCAGGATCCAGTCCAGGATCACATGCTGTATCTAACTGTCACAGTTTTTTAGTCTCTTTTAAACTAGAAGAGCTCTTTGGCCTTTTTTTGTCTTTCTTGACCTTGTCATTTTTGAAGAACATAGGTCAATTATTTTGTGGAATGTCCCCCACTTTGTGTCTGTGAGTTTCTTGTGGTTAGATTCAGACTATGTCGTGTTGACCCTTGAACAACGAGGGGGGTTAGGGGTGCCAACTCTGCACAGTGGAAAATCTGAGTATAATTTTCACATGGTCCTCTCTTGTCAGTGGTTTCTCTGCACCCCCAGATTCAACCAACAGCGGATCATGTAGTACTGTAGTGTTTACTACTGGGGGAAAAAAAATCCATGTATAAGTGGACCCCCGCAGTTCAAGTCCATGTTGTTCAAGGGTCAGCTGTATTTTTTCAGGAATACCACAGAAGTGATGCTGTGTCCTTCTCAATGACCATATCAGAAATACACAATGTTGGTTTGTTCCGGTATTGGTGATGTTAACTTGGACTACTTGGTTAAGGTGGTGTCCACCAGGTTTCTCAGCTATAAAGTTACTATCTTTCTCTTTATAATGAAAAAGTAATTTGTGTGAAGATACTTCGAAACTGTAAATATAATGTTCCTCATCAAACTTTCACCTATTAGTTATGGCATCCCTTGATGATTTTCTAACTCCAGTTGCATTTATTTTTAAAGCATTTAAGATTGCATTATATACTTTGCATTATTTTATGCTACTAGCTTGTAGTCACATTAAAAATCCAGCTCTCTTTCAGTATAAATTAACAGTAAAGCCTTCTTAGTCATCATGGCGATCGAAATCCTGCTCCAAACAAACTTAAATGCTAGACAAAATACAATCCAAAACATTTAAGAATATAAATCAGAGTATAAGAGCAAGAAAGAGAAATCTCCAGGTACTAGAACAAAGAAGGAATAAAAACAAAGAAGGAATGAACAAGGGCACAATGGTTCACAGGGGAATCACATATGGTACCTGAATATGGGCCTTAACCACTGGGGCTGAGGTCTTAATGCCAAAGGAAAGGAAAGGAGATGATGCTTCTACAGTGGGGAGCTGGCCAGGACCATGAAGGAGGCTCTCTTTGAAATGAAGACTAGAAAAACCCACTCACTGGCCTAAAAAGGAACAAGGAAGTACAGTATCTGCCAATCGTGGGTAGATAAGGTCACTGATGAGAAATTAGACACCAAAACTGTGCCCGTGCAGATATATGGGGAGTCCAAATTCACATTACTGTGAGGTACAGAAACTTCAGGCTAAGAAATTTAACACAGAAACCTGTCTAGAACTGATAAAACCCACAGGACCTAACAAATGACATTTCTACAAACTTGGACACACGAGACTCTGCAAACAGCTCTCACTAAATGTGAATTCAGTCAAAGCGTGCAAACCATAATGAGGGAGAGTCAGTGGACTGACAAATGGGAGTACACCTAGAATTAACAGAATAATCTCAAAGATACTTAAACAAATATATTTAAACATCCAAAGAATTTTTTTTTAAAGAGAGACCACAAGGCAAGAACAGGTTGAGACATTTAAAAAATTACAGTCATTGAAACAAACTGATATTATGTCAGCTTTCTCTCATCTTGTGCCACTAGTAACTTCATTCAGTAAATATCTACTATGTGCTAATCACATACTGGGCACTGGAAACACAATGATAGAGATACAGCCGCAGTCCTCAAGAAACTTACATTCCATTCTTTTAACTTTAAGGGAGGATAACACATTGATTTCCAGATAAACTGTTATACTTTTTCTCTTTGTCATACAGGAAATTTTATAAATAAATGTTTATCATTTCTTTAAATTGAGCAGGAAAGTGGCATTAATACAAATCACCCTCATCTCTTTCCTTCTCTAAGCTTGCAGTATTTGCTGTTTTGCTTTGGTGGGTTGTTTGGGAGTTAGGAGCTTTGCTGAGGTGCTGGGGTTTAAAAAGTGGAAGGGCTTAAGGAGCACAGATGGAAGACTAATTGCTGTATGCCGGTGAGGTGAAATACCTGTAAACAGCCTAGTCACAGCTCAGCCTCAGCTTAGCCCAGCTTCCCTTTCCTTACCACCACGAAGGCAAGTCCACAATTAAATATAATCAAGTTTTTTATTACAGAGTACTCTTACAAAAATCAATCACTTGTATGAGGTCATTTGTTGTTAGATGGAACAACAAAGCATCAATTCAGGCAGGCCAGCAGCTGGCACAAAAATACACCTTTGTTCATGCTTTTAGTGTATCCCTTGTAGTGAGATGGTCTCTTTACCTGTGTTACCAATTACTGCTAATGGTACTACACAGCGAAGGGGTGATGCTTTCCGTTCATTGGATCCTGGCCTCAGAAGAAAAGAAAAATATCTTCGTAGAACAGAAAACTGAACTAGGATGATTTTTTTCGTTTAGGGTACATAAAACCAAGACTAAAGGCTTATGTGATTTTTTAAAAATCTCTTTAACCATTTTTAAAGTTTTATAAATTCAAGTGGTTTACTTTCGACAGCTCATGAACTACTTTTAGTTAGTTTGAAAAAAAGACATGGCGAACTCTAGGTATTTCACCATACTTGTTTTCCTCTGTACTTGAATTGTCTTTTTTTCCAAATCAAATTGAGACATTTTAGTAGCTGTTCTGGTGGCTCTTAAGTAGTTGAGCTACTCACTGGTATCAGTTGTAAAAAATTTCATAGCAGCCAGGAAATCTGGCCAAATATTTATTTGACAAAAACTCAATTTTGAAATGAAGCACACTAGTTGTTACACTTGTTTCAAAAATTCAACTCTTACTGGCTTTCCCAAATCATTTTCCAAAGTTGAAAAGATCTTATGGAAGTTAAAGTAGAAATTTCTCACTTAAAAGGAAATATGGTAACACAAAAACCTAGAGCAACAATGGTGTACATTCAAAACTGCAAAGTAACCTTAAAGTGCTATATATTGTATAATTCCAACTACACGATGTTCTGGAAAAGGCAAAACTAAGGAGACAGTAAGTTTAGTGTTTGCCAGGGGTTTGGTGGAGGAGGAATGAATAAAGGCAGAGCACAGAGGATTTTAGGGCAGTGAAACTACTCTGTATAAAGGTGGATTTGTCATTATACATTTGTCCAAACCCACAGAATGTACAAGGCCAAGAGTGAATCCTAGTGTAAACTGTGGCCTTTGGGTGATAATAATGTGTCAATGTAGGCTCATCAATTGTAACAAATATACCACTCTGGTGCAGGATTTTCATACTGGAGGGGGCTGTGCATATGCGAAGAGCAGAGCTTATGGGAAATAACTACATTTTTACTCAATTTTGCTGTGAATCTAAGACTTCTCAAAAAATAAGGTCTGTTTAAAAAAAAAACAAAACTGCAAAGGAGAGAACTAATAAGTAAGGCAAACATGACATCATGGCTTTTACTATGAATATCCTGGCTTCCTTTAAGTTCATACCACAAACTAGAAAGTCATTTTCTGTCCTGTATATTTGCCCAATCAGAACCACATATGAACTGATTTGTGCAAATACTGCCAACTTTTCCATTTTGAAGTAGTACCTGAAGTCAAACAATGGAAGTAATTAAGTCCTTCAGCCAGAATCAGCTTATTCAAAAAGCCTCATTCTATCCTTACTCTCATTCCATAATAAATTCAAATTATCCTAATTCTATTAAAATAAAAATAAAGCTTTATTTTTAAAGAGGCTTATTTAAACTTTAAATCCAAGTAAAAGCCTTAAAAATAAACTTTTCTAGGGACTTCCCTGGTGGCGCGGTGGTTGCGAATCCGCCTGCTAATGCAGGGGACACGGGTTTGAGCCCTAGTCCGGGAGAATCCCACATGACACAGAGCAACTGAGCCTGTGCTCCACAACTACTGAAGCCCGCGCGCAGCAACAACTGAGGCCTGCATGCCTGGAGGCCGTGCTCCGCAACGGAAGGGGCCACTGCAATGAGAAGCCGGTGCACCGCAACGCTCACGGCAACTAGAGAAAGCCTGTGCACAGAAGGAGGACCCGACACAGCCAAATACATTTATTTATTTATTTTTTAAAAAAATAATTAAAAAAAATAAACTTTTCTATTTTGAATTAGCAGAAGATATAGAAATTCCATTCAAGTAGATGATTATTCTTCTCCATATACCTATAAACGCCAATTGTTTAATACTAAATGTTCACTCAGTAAGGATAGGCTGGGCTCTGCTGTAGTTTAAAAAACAAAGAAACAAAAAACACACCAAAATCTTAGGAGCTTAACATAATAAAAGTCTATTTTTTGATCATGCAAAGTCCACTGACGGTCCAACTGACCTCCATGTGGTCACTCAGAAATCAAGACTACTTTGATCTTGTGGCTTCACCATTTCAAGTGAGGCATCCTCTACAACGCCATGGCAAAGGTTTGTCACTGGCCTGGTCTGGGAGTGACACATACTACTTCTACTCACATTTAACTGGTCAGAATTAGCCCTTGCTCACCCACATGGGGGCTGGAAAGTGTAATTTTCTTTATGCCAGGAACTAAAGGAGTACAGATATTGGTTACTGCTAATAATGTCACCAAAATTCTTACATCTGCATGAAATCAAGACAATGTAGAATGCTAACTCTTAACTCATTAAGATTAAAAATAAAAGCCATATCCAATGATCTAACAATGCTGGTATAGATTTTGGAGAATCTAGTGAGGAAAAACAAATGGTTAGCATGCTAATCAAATTGGTTATTCCAAATATCCCAACTTCAATAAGGCTGACAAGTGGCAGATGAGTGATAATAGTATATCTTTAATTCTTAAAAGGCCAGACAGGTATTGTGTAAGTTAAAATGAAAACCATGTACTTTAGATACCAGGGTAAACAAGCTATCATTAAAGTGTGAGAGGTTACAATTTGCATTCGCGACTCACATCAGCAGAGGTGTGAGCAGTAGAGAGGTAAGCTGATGCAGTTAATTCTATTAGAAACGGGCTTCAGATTTTCTCTAATAACTCATAAAGACTGGCTGAGACCCCAGTGCTGTGTGTGCTATAAAGGAGACAACTTTAGACTGGAAAAAGATTAATAGAATGCATAGCTGACCTCTTCACCCACAAATAAAAGTAATTTAAGAAAACAGAAAGAAAAACTAGCTGTGAGTCAAAGCTATGAAAAAATGAATTTCTCACCTTCTCACTTTTCTTACTCCCCACAAAGGTAATAAGTTGACTTCCTGAATAAGGTTAAAACTGACCATTTAGGTGTGGACAAATGCTTATCAAGTATGATTTTAATTTCAGTATGACTGATATTGAGCTCTACTGCTGATAACTAACCAGCTCTACTGGTGATTTCAACCTGTGTAGTTCTTATGATTATTTCTAGCCCCAAATAGCAAGACTACATTTGCCACAATAGCAACTGAAATGTGTCAGGTGCACATTCAATTATAATATGATTCTTTTATCTAGAAAGAAAAAAGGCAAAATAAGAATATGCAGCAAGCATATAATTTAACAGAGTTTTGAGAACATTCACTCCCCAAATAAAATACAGGAACGGATGAGGTGAAGTAATGTATAATACAACAAAACTTTTTCTAAATTCAAGGTTTACCTGAAAGATTAAAGAAAAACAAACAAACATATAAAAAGATAGGACATTTCATTTTTAATCAGTCAAAAAAAAAAGAAAAGAGTTCTGGACAATGTCAAATTCCACACACCATAATGCTATAGTTACACATTAAATATAATTACTATCTATACATATGCAAAAATATAAAGTTCTATTTCATACAATAAAACCTTTTATAGAAACCATTTTAAAATTAAGCAGAACTTCTCAACATTAACATGTGAGGCATAAGTCCTTCTAAGGTTCCTTTAAAGGTTTTAAAACAAAAATGCTAAAACTAAACACAATGTCCTTCTGTCAGTTCCCAAATTAAATCTACTTAAAACAAAAATTGATAGCTCAGTCATATACTACTTAAATAATATTGTTCAGCCATCTCTAGAATCCTCCAGTTTTTCAAGTATGGAAATAGAACTCAAATATTCCATAATACAGGACTAAAACAGATGGAATATTTAGGAAAGACTATGTTGTCATATGGCACAATATTGTTTTATTTCTTCAATACGTTTTGAAATAAATATCAGGTTTTTGTTTTACGTTTATTCTAAAAGGCCAAAATTTTAATGTACATTAATCTTGACTGTGGTAAGACATAAGAATGTAAAATATAACATCAACATTTTATCACAAAAGTAAAGCTGGTAACAAACTATAAAAGGAGCCAGTACTCTACTCAGATATACCCAGGGATTAAAGCTCATCGTGATAGAAATATTCATCATGAAGCTGTCTGCCATAATCTGTGGCTTCGCTGGTAAGAAACAAGTCCTGGTTCTCCAGAATCTCTGCTTCAGACAGCTTTCTGTCACTGTTCAAATCCATTTCATCAATTAGATGAAGAGCCTTTAAAATAAAACAAAACAAAAAGGTGTCAAGTGTAATAAGCATTTTCAGCAAGATGTTCACATTTTAATGTGATTTGATTTGTCAAAACCATTCAGGTATGCCAAGTACTCATTATTGTCCAAGTATCTAAAAATATTAACCATTGTGACCAGGTCTGTCTATGGTGTCTCTCATTACCTCCTTTCTTAATTTCTGCTGGGTTCTGCCTCCTCCCAACTCAAATCCAATTCAGGATATCTCAAAGTAAAGCAAAATTAATATAACTCAGTTTGAGCCCCTATAGGTAAATACAAATTTTTATTATTCTATTGTGCTATCAGATTAATACATGATACAATCTTAACTTCTTTGTCTCCTTGAAAATCTAAAATAATCTAAAACAGATCATAGATTTAAATAAAGAAATAGCGATGCATTATTCCTAAATAAATAACTCTACTACTTCTTTCTTTGGCTTAAGATTTTGAATTTCCTTTACTATCAGTAGCACCAATTTGGGGATGAGAGAGTAATTCTGTAACACTTACCTCTTCTTGTGCAATGCCCTGATTATTGGGTACTACCCAAGACAATAGCTCTTGGGGATCAAGCCTGCCGTCAGCATCTTTGTCATAATCATTCAGGAATCTATCTTTCTCAACGAGTATCCACTCTGGATCTTCATTTGCTGCTTAATATTTAAAAAAAAAACCCCAAGAACATAAACATGCATACACAAGAATATCACATGTATCCAATAAGAAGTTTGGTATACCCCAAGAATAAAGGAAATGAATTTAAAGCTTACCAAATAAAGGAGGCCCAAAGAAACAGAGGTACTTAACTGAAAAGTCCTGAAATAAGTATAAACTCTATAGCAATTTTCAAAGGTAATACTCAGAGTTTTAAAATTGTTGCTTATTATCACAAACTAGTAATTTTGTTAACTGCTGCTACTTGTTCGGATACAGTTTTCCCAAGTTTGAGCTACGTAATGTTTTTAAGTATATCATGTGACTAAAGCTTCCTGCGTGCTCTTACAAAGCAATGCCATGTGTAATTTTAAAGTGACATTCACAATAAGTGATGCTTTTAAGCAACAATTCTGAAGACAGCTGCTTTCAGAAAAAGCTGCATTTAAAAACTCCTCAAATTTCAAACACTCAGTAAGACACCTTCCAGTCTTACTCCAGTATTTATAGGATTCTATATTTTCTTCTCTTTCAAGATCTACATGCAAAGGTACAGAAGTCTGTTTAAAAATACCAACCTTTACTTCCTCACCCATTTGGATTGATGATTACCTTGTATTTGTTTAAAAAGGAAGAAAAATGCTTGGATCTAGATGTGGAACTAAAAGTGAGTAAAAACAGCATTCTCAGATAAGCTTTAAGTCCCTTTGTTTCCCTTGTATTTTATTGAACTTCGCAGAACAAGGAGGAATCAGGACCAGTTCTTCCATTTTCCTCCGTCAAACAGAACTCTCAATGAGCAAGACTGTCTTTCAATTTCTTTCTTCTTCTCCCACCCCCCCTTCCACACATCCCCAAGCTACTTACTTGGGTCCCGCCTGTAGTCACCAAGAAATTCTTCCAAACTAACAAATCCATCACCATTTTTGTCATGTTCTTCTAAAGCCTCTTGAATGACAAATTCCTATTACATGTCCGTTCACACACACACACACACACAAAAAAAAATTAGTCACAAAAGTTTCAATCCCACCACCATCTGAATCAATGCTATTACAGAACTTATTTAGGAATAATTATTTTGGTTGTCCATACTTGCAAGACAATTTTTCTAAACATTGGAATTTAGAAGCAGGAATAAAACCCCAAATATTAAGTAGCTTAAAATTCAACATCCTTAAGTTTCTATTATTGAGCACTCCACTTCACCCTCCTGAACAACCTCGGCACTAAACTCACACTCCTATTTTCTGCACGTTACCCTCCTTCTGAAGAATGACATATCTTACTACCTTTGTGTTCTTTAATTCCACTTTCCCTCAAATCTATTAACAACACCCAAATAACCTTTGTCTTAGATGTCTTTGAATAGAGCTGCTGCTCTACCCCCAGACCTGAAATGGAGCAGTCCCCTATAAAACCTCAACATCCCTGCTTCCTCTTCTACCAATCTACCCTATCCACACCAGACTGCTCCCAAATCTGTTTCTCACGCTAACCAAGGCTTCTTACCAGCCACTCCCCTTTGACCCAGAGATCACACCGTTTCTCGTTATACTTGACCCAAGATGACCTGTTTAATGGCCAGCTGCTTCAGTACTTCCCTTATTACATTCCTATATCCCCTTGTACCCTCTTCTTATTATGCCAATCCCCATCTAGTACATCAGACTCACTTCACTCTCTCCTTTATTCCAGAATCAGAGAAAGATACAAAAATAGAACCTAGTCCTTGTAAATTAATTTCTTGCCATTTTGGTGGGCTCTTACTGCAGCTTGGAAGTCTATCTCTGCCTCACTTTCCCTAACATACACTCTACAGCTGTTTTTTGAAACCTCTATTTTCCTTGGGCCTTACCCTAACTCTCTCCAATACACTCTTGACAAAGACCCTCCTGTTTTTCTAAACATGGTGCAAGTCTTCTGAAATGCTTCCTTGTTTCCCAGCATTGCATCCTCACCTTTAATTACCTCTATATATGCCTTTTCCTCTAATTTTAGGCCTTTGATCTCAGCAGTTAAAGCTCTCTCCCCCTCTTCTCTAGGGTGAAGCCCTCAACTGTCTTCCTAGATCCCATACTACCCCATTTCTTGAGTGCTTTCTTTCACTCTTAACTCCAGCTTCTCCCAAGGCTCCAATCTCCTTTCCACCAGCTCCTTCTTCTATGCCTTTAAAAACATTCAAGTCCCTAATGACTTTGCTGCACTCTTTAGCCACCATCCTGGTTTTTCTTTTCCTCTCATAGGTTATACCTTACTGTTCTCCTTTCATCATTACCTACTGTCACCCAAATACCTTTCAATGTGGATTCTAGCATCACAAATATAATGAAATATGTTCTCAAAAGTCTACCATTCTAGTCAAACCCAGGGGCTTTATCTACATCTGTATGAAATAACACTTAAATACAAGTTGTTGGCATTTCTTTTAAATCAAATATTACAGATTTTATATATAGAAACCAGGGGATCTTAACCTGGATATCCAAAGATTGGTTTTAGAGAGTGGATCTGAGAATCTCTTGAAATTATAATCCAATACTTTATGTGTATGAGCATGGACATACATAGGATTTTTCTGGGACACAGTACATAGCTTGCATCATATTTTTTAAAGGAGTCTGTGACCCAGTAAAAGAATCACTGATCAAAATGATTATTCCTCCATTCAAGTAATCCTCTTGGGAAACAATAGACTTATTTCAATAATGTTGCCTTGGTTAAAATAATTTTTGGAACTACATGAATGAAAATAACTTTAAATTCCAAATTTTAATCCAAAGTAGAATCACTTAGTTGATCTTGTACTCCTGCCTTTTCCTATATCAAATATACCCTTAAAGGGAAAAAGGGATACACAAAAACAATTAAGGTAAATAGGAATTAATGAAGCTGTTCTGAATGAGACACAAATTTATGGTCACACACCTTATATGCTGCCATCAAGGCCAACTCAGCACAAAGAACATACTTCCCCATACTGACACACCCTATTCTGCAATGGGCTTTCATTGTTACACAAGCCCGAAACCTCACAGTCACCTCTGACTCCTGCCCCCCTCCCTTCCCGTGCTTAGTCAGGTAACATTCCTGTCTATGCTTTCTTCAAAATGTTGGTCAAGTCTAATTCATTCCATTGCCATCTTGTATTCCAGGGCCATAACATATAATGACTAAATTATTTCATTGCTTTCACTGGTCATTTCCGTCCTCAGTCTTCAACTGTTCCTTATTCCCCAAGTAATCAAGATCCAACTTCCTCTGCCTACCATGCTAGGGCTCAATTTTTGGCCCTAATTGGCCCTAATTAAACAAATTGTGCCAATGTTCTTAAACTAGGTCATGAAAAACATATGTGCAGCCTGGCTAACAAGGTAGCAGCATCTGACCATGACCCATTAAACAAAAAGCTACATCTTCCCTCCCTGAAATGTCCAGGCAACTAAGCCACATGGCTAGAGGCTGATGCCAGGCAACAGACCTCAATATAAATGTTTAGCCTATTTTTTAAAAGCCATGTCTTATATTAATCTTCACCCTCCAATACGATAGTTTCTGTTCTCAAGAAGCTTATCAAGTCATAGGAGGAACTTAATCAGTGTTAAATTAAACCTAGAGTCCAACAAAATTTTGAAGAGCTGGTACTTCTTTTAAGCACTAAAGGGATGAGAGGACTCATTATGCCTAAAGTTGCAAAAAAAACATCATTAGCAGCTGTACCCCCCACCCTACCCCCACACACCCTATGAAAAGGGATCCAAATGTGATACATTTTCCCAGACCAAAAGTTTTCACAAGTGATGCTGTAAACTAAATAGGAAGTTCTAGTGTTACTAATACTGAAAAACCAGAGGAAAGTCGGAAAACTACAAAAAGACAAGGAAGGCACTGAAGATAATGTGGTTATGAAACAGAAACTAGCCAGGGAAAGACTGATGCTCATATATGTTACAGAGATTAAAGAAAACTCATTCCTTACCTTCTTCCTCCCAATAAGCACACCCCACCCCACCCCACCAGAAAACCTCCTTCTTCCCACTTCTCTTAAGCAGGGAAAACTTTAGATCTTCCTATCTCCCAAAATTCTGTTTGCCATACAATTCATTTTAATTACTTTGTAAAAGCAAGTTTTAAAGTTTTGCTCATTCAATAGTCATCTTGAAATGTTTCTTCCTTACCGTCATGTAATCAACTTCTTCAGGATGCT
This sequence comes from Kogia breviceps, assembly GCF_026419965.1. Lineage (NCBI taxonomy): Eukaryota > Metazoa > Chordata > Mammalia > Artiodactyla > Physeteridae > Kogia > Kogia breviceps. Next base: position 103,714,644 of record NC_081312.1, read on the forward strand.
CAAAAGCAATAAATTCTTCAAGATTCAAACCAGGACCTGAATCCTGGTTAGCTTTTTCAAATCGCTTCTTGTCCTTTAAATGAAGCTTTGAAAATTAAATATTGAACACGTTTAAAGGTCTCATCCATACCATAACATCATTAAAAATACTTCAAAAAATACAACTATGTGAAATCTAAAGTACATTTATACCCATTATCATATTTTATCTTTACATCATCCCTCTGAAGGTAAGTTGGGCAAATAACAAACATTTATTAGAAGCAGTACAGAGACACAGGCTCTAGAGTCAGAGAAACTCAGATATGAATTCCACCAATGCCACTCACTAGCTTATTACTTAGGGCAAATTGCTTAACCTCTCTGGTCTCCTCACCTATACAACTGGGATAATCTGACACCAAAAGCAACAAAAGCAAAATTAAACAAGTGGGACTACATCAAACTAAAATGCTTCTGCACAGCAAAAGAAACCATCAATAAAATAAAAGCTACTGAATGGGAGAAAATATTTGCAAATCATATATATGATAAGGGGCTGATATCCAAAATATATAAAAAACTTGTACAACTCAATAGAAAAAAACCCAAACAATCCAACTAAAAAAATGGGCAGATCTGAATAGACATTTTCCAAATACATACAGATGGCCAACAGGTAAGTGAAAAGATGCTCAACATCATAAATCGTCAGGGAAATGCAAATCAAAACCACAATGAGATATCACACCTGGCTGTTACAAAAAAGACAAGAAATAACAGGTGTTGGTAAGGATATGGAGAAAAGAGAACTCTTGTGCACTGTTGGTGGGAATGTAAATTGATGCAGCTACTACGGAAAACAGTATGGAGATTCCTCAAAAAATTAAAAATAGAAGTACCATCTGATCCAGGAATTCCACTTCTGGGTACTTATCCAAAGAAAATGAAAACACTAACTCAAAAAGATATACGAGCCTCTATGTTCACTGCAGCATTATTTACAGTAGCCAATATATAGAAACAATCTATATCCACTGATGGATAAATGGATAAAGAAATTATATACAGTAAGTCCCCCATATACGAACCTTTAAGCTGCGAATTTTCAAAGATGCAAACATGCATTCATATGTCCAATCATGTAAGTTAGTTTACATGACAGGCATACATTGTCACGTGCGTGCATCCTCTACAAGTGGTTGTGCTTTTGTGTACTTTACTGTACAGTACTGTATAGAGTACAGCAGTACAGTATCTTTATTTCAAGCCCAGGATGTCCGGAAGCAAGCATAAAAGCAGTGGTAATGTAGCTGGTACTTCTAAGAAGCACCAAGCGATAACAATAGAAACAAAAGTGAAAATAATTGAGAGTGGAACGAGGCAAAAAGATGGAATTGGAGGCCCAGAGAAAGGATGAAGAGAGACAAAAAGAAGTAGTAACTAAAGAACTGAAGAGATTCACCACACAGGAAATGGCAAGAGGATTTTCTTTGTTTGAGGAGGCACTGTTACTTTTCGAGGCACAGGACGCAAACATAGAATGGTACACGAAGGTTGCAGTAGCTGTTCAGATTGCAATCCAGTGCTACCGTGTTATCTATGACAAGAAAGAAAGAGCTACTACCCAGATATCACTGGATAGTTTTTTCAGGACGGTAGATAGAATTGAATCCAGCAAGGAACCCGAACCTGTGCCATCAGCGTCAGTCGTGCGTGAAATTGCAGCTTGCCCTCCATCTCCTATTGCTGACGATCCTTCAGCTCTACCATCTCCTACCTCCTCTCCCTCCTCCAGTAACTCTTCTTGCCTGTTCACTCGGTGCCAGCCCCTGTATGTATGCCAGCTGTTGTACTGTACTACTGTACTTTTCAAGGCACTGTACTGTAAGATTTAAAATGTTGTTTGTGTTTATGTATTATTTGTGTGAAAAGTATTATAAACCTATTACAGTACAATACTATATAGCCGATTGTGTTAGTTGGGTACACAGGCTAACTTTGTTGGATTTAACGAACAAATCGGACTTACGAATGGAACTCATTTGAATGTAGGGGACTTATTACTCAGCCATAAAAAAGAATAAAATCTTGCCATTTGAGACAATATGGATGTACCTTGAGGGCATTATGCTAAGTGAAATCAGTCAGAGAAAGACAAATACTGTATGATCTCTTATATGTGGAATCTAAAATCAAAAAATTCCCCCCAAACCAAGCTCAAGATACAGAGAACAGACTGGTGGTTGCCAGAGGTGGGGAGGTGACAGAAATGGGTGAACTGTTTTTTTTTTATTATTATTATTTTTTATTTTTTTAGTTTAAATAAATTGAACAATTTATAATAAATAAGAAAAAAATCTCTGTTAAGCAATTGGGATGAGAATTCCTATCAAGCAATTAGAAACCTTAAGTATTAAATAAATGTTATATATTACTATTATTGATAGAAAAATTGAGATTAAAATGATTTATTGAAAGGGATGTCAGAAAAACAGCTAAAATATGTTGAACTTGGATCCTCCCTGTTCTTTCTACAGTACTACATACTATCTTCTTTAACAATCTCAATAATTTTTTAATGTCCCCAAAGCAATAAATTTAGACTATGTATTAATTCTTGGTAATGTCTATTTCTAACTATTTCTGGTCTTCAAAATGACTTTTCAAAAACACGTTAACAGGTTTCAAAAAACAGTCCTTTAATGAGAATACTTTTGATAAATGTACATAATATTTGGAAGTCTACTCTTTGTAGGCTCTTTACAGTGCTAATTCTGTATGTCAAGATAAAACACATCAAAAGCTGAAAAGGGCCTATCTTCAGGTCGAGGTTAAATAATCATACCCTTTTCTACTTTCTCACACCCATCTTCCTTTTTTTTCCCCCAAGTACACTCTGATAGGAAATCAAGAAGTAGCAGCTATTAGGGACAAGGCTGCTTTTAATGAATTTCTCAAAGGTAATTCTGTGATTAAGAGCCTTGGAAGCCAATAGTGGCATATTGCTAATCCAGCATAAATTCTATTTTGAGAATTTCTGGGAATAACTTTCTATAAACTTATGTGTATTAAACTGCATATTTTTGAAAAAGTACAATTTCAAATATTTTAGAAGCTTTTAATTTATGTGATTCACTGTTGAAAAGAAATACTCTTTTCGGTTTTTTGGAATACTAGAGGTTAGGTAGCAGTCATTTACTAAAACACTAGTTCTTTTACGATGATTGATTTACAGTGGAGAGGCTCATTTCTTTCCCTAAAGAATTTGTCTTTTAAACATCCAGATTCCACTAGCCAGTTATATCCACTCAATCATGACAGGGGGAAAACACTGTTTCCAAATAGCTGTTTTAAGTTAATGTTTCATAATTTTAAATAACTAGACCAAGTAATTTACATGTTATGTTCAGGTTTAACATGGGGAAAAGTAGAAAAATAAGAACTTGAGGTACTTTGTTGAGTCAATCTAGTTCTTTTTGAATAAATCACTATTCAAAATACTAAGTGCTTAGATTTCCTTATGAAAGAACCCTTCAATTCAGAGCAAAAAGGTCCATGGTTCAGCAGAGGGAGAGGAATTTGGCCAAATTTGCCTATGGAAAGAAAGGATCTCTTTCAACAGCTAAGATTTCTTTAAAAAAAAAAAAAAAAGGTATTTTCTGGTTTACGTTTCTCAGTTTTAAAAATAAAATGAAATAATGTGAGTTTTAAAAGTTTTAGTCATTTGAGGAACACAATTTAAGAGAGACTCATATTAAAGAAGCCAATACACTGAAAGACTTTTTTCAAAGTGGCAAATTTCTAAAAGAGAACAACAAAAGACTATCAGTTTCATAAAACCTCAACACTTTTTTCTTCTGTATAAAAACCTTGTGTTCTAGTGGAGAGTAGGAAGTACTATACACAGTAGTAAAAAGATAGAAACTACCATACTCGTTTATTTTATATTGTAACAGAAACTTGTGAAGAACAAAACTGCCACCTTTTGGTAGACTAAAAATTTTACATGAGGAAACATATAAACTGTGATACCAGAAAAAAAGTCTAGGTCTTATTCTGATTAGCCACATGCAAGATAATATCTTACATAAATAAATACTGCTTATACATGCACATTCAGCAGCTGGCTTTAGAAGTTAGAGCAATTGAGCTTCTGCCAGGTTGGTCCTCAAACTTTAATTATCCTGCTTAAAAGTGCTGACTATACTTGTTCATCAGATCATCAAGAAATGCTTTTTCAGACATTTCACAGCCTGAGAGGGTCATTATTCCAGGCTATCTCTATTCTCTATAAGAAACATCAAAAATAAGATAAAATTCAGGTATCAAATTGATTTTTTTAAAATTAGGCTTCCATATAGAAATATTTTATTTAGATATCCAATTACTTCTTATGATTATGTTATGGTATAATGTTTAGTCTGTTACTTCGATTAAGACAGATTCATTCTTCATCCTTGATTTTTTATTTTGAATAATAATGCAGCTGTGTCTGGGTTCATCTTTACACCCCACATCCACTTTTAGTGGGTTATATCTATATATATCAAATTCTAATAAAGTATTATAAATAGAACTTCATGTAGAGACATATTCTTGTGTTGTCAAAGAGTAACCATTAGGACTCCCATTGCTAAGTGCTCATTTTAGGGATCCATAAATTCCTTTAGGCTATTAAGGTCCATCTAATTCATTCTTTAAAAGTAGAGTCTTATAATCAACATGTACTGAGTACCTGGGTGGGGAACATAGCATTAGAACCAGACATTTTTTAAAAGAAAAACTGTTCATAAATACTTTATATTACCAAGTCATGTACCTCTTCAAAGTGAAGATTTTCTTCTCAACATCATGTATTATTTCGTCCCACACCCCCAACTCCCAAAAGAATACAGATTTTAAAAACCACACACGTTTCTTATTTTTGATGGGATGCTAATTGAATCTTTTGAGTGGAAAAAAAAAAAGGATAGAATCTAATTCTAGTAAGATTTTAAAATACTGTATTTAACTTCTGTATTATTCTCTGGCAGGGAAGTCATAATATCATACCATGGTTTGGTTTTAGAAAAGTCTTGGAATGCGAATGATGCTTTTAAGATGAGTTAATTCCTATAGTAAAGGAGAATAACTAGTAGACAAATCCCAGATCTCATTATTATCATTTGTTTTCTCTTTAGCACTAAGTAGTGAAAAGACTGATTTGCACTCTTCATTCTTTGTAAGATGAAGACCCAAATAAGGAGAAAAAAAGGAGCAAAGACATTTTTCCCCTATATATTAAATCCTAACTAATCTAAAGCTGATATAGTTAACAAATGCTTAAACAACTTTCAAAAGCTGATTGTATATAAATATTAAAGATAAACATGTGAATCACACATGCTTTCTTCAACAGTATTTCAAATCAACACAGAAGAGCTTACCAGTCCAACTGCTACTATCAATATTTATTACTGTTTCTCCATACTATTATCATTTCCATTTTTAGATATGAGGAAACTGAGGCATAAGGAGGTCTGACTTAACCTAAAGCTGCACCACTGTTAAGTGGTATGCCTGAATGTGAAGCCAAGCAGACTGTCTCCAAAGCTCGAGCTCTTAACCTCCACACTAGTGGTATATGCATAGCATATGCATAATCATTAGCAGAGAAACAACCAATTTTGAGTTAGTGATGGTCTATAGAGTTCAAGTGGACAATATAGTTCTAAAAAATAGCATATATACTGATAAAATATGGCCATGGTAAAAACTAAAAGGTAGATACTAATAATGGGATAGGTAAGTTAAGGAAGAGAAGAGCCTCAAATGTTTTCCAAGCACCCTTGATTAATATTTTGGGACGCAACATTTGCAACAAGGTGTTTGGTTTTATTTTTTCCACATACAAAATACTCTTTTAAAAAAAAGTCTTTAGGGCTTCCCTGGTGGCGCAGTGGTTGAGAGTCCGCCTGCCGATGCAGGAGACACGGGTTCGTGCCCTGGTCTGGGAGGATCCCACGTGCCGCGGAGCGGCTGGGCCGGTGAGCCATGGCCGCTGGGCCTGTGCGTCCGGAGCCTGTGCTCCGCGGCGGGAGAGGCCACAGCAGTGAGAGGCCCGCATACCGCAAAAAAAAAAAAAAAAAAAAAAAAAAAGTCTTTAAAATTACCTCTGAAATACAAAAGTATTTGAAATAGTAATTTCTCAAGCTTATAGTAATTTGTCTTAAAAAGCTCCTGCTAATTACTAAGTAAAAAGTCTTTAAAAGTTCCTACTGATTCCTAAATATTGTCTTCCTCAACTCTGCTTAAGAAATATATTTCAACAAATTAAACAATGAGACACAACAGAACTCATAGTGATACTGAATCTTCAAAAGTAAGTTATTTTAAATGGTGCAGCCACTATAGAAGACAGTATTGCAGTTCCTCAGAAAATTAAAAATAGAATTACCATATGATCTAGCAATTCCACTTCTGGATATATATCCAAAAGAATTAAAGGCAGGGTCATGAAGACATATTTGTACACCCACGTTCATAGCAACATTACTCACGATAGCCAAAAAGTTGAAGCAACTCAACTGTCCATTGATTGATGAATGGATAAACAAAATGTGATATATACATATAATGGAATATTATTGTCTTTAAAAGGAAATTCCGACACATACTACAACATGGATGAACCTTGAGAACATTAAGTTAAATAAGCTAGTCACACACACACACACACACACACAAATGTTATGATTTCACTTATACGAGGTATGCTGAATAGTTGAATTCAGAGACAGAAAGTCGAGTGGTGGTTGCCTAACAATGTGAATGTACTAAACTGAACGGCATACTTAAAAATAGTTAAAATGTAAATTTTGTTATGTGTACCTTACCACAATTTAAAAAACGTTTACAGTTATTTTATATAAAACTATGTGCTTAAAAATGGGAATAGGCGGGCTTCCCTGGTGGCGCAGTGGTTGAGAGTCCGCCTGCCGATGCAGGGGATATGCGGGTTCGTGCCCCGGTCTGGGAAGATCCCACATGCCGCAGAGCGGCTGGGCCCGTGAGCCATGGCCGCTGAGCCTGCGCGTCCGGAGCCTGTGCTCCGCAATGGGAGAGGCCACAAAAGTAGGAGGCCCGCGTACCGCAAAAAAAAAAAAAAAAAAAAAAAAAAAAAAAAAAAATGGGAATAGGCTTCTATAGTCTTCTTAATAAATATGATAATAAAACCAACTGTTCAATAACAAAAAAAATAAAATATTGTGGTACATATTCAAAGTAACACTAAAAAAAAACCCTGTAAATGAGGACAAATGATGCAGCTGAGAAATACAGATGCAAGGATAACTGAAGTAGTCCAGAATAAGAGTCCTAAATCTGGCTAGAAAGGAAAACCATCAAAATGACTACTGAAGTGAAACAGGTGATTGCCTAGAGAACAAAGCAATCAATCTATGACCTCAGGCCTCTTGTGCTCACTCATGCAGGAAGGTAAAGTGAACTGATATGATCAAAAGCTTGTGCACATGTACTCACCTGCCTAAAAGACTCCTCTTCTGCATCATCCAGAGCAGTGTTCTCATCAAAGTCGATTACACGATCATACATCTGAATATTGTATTCATCCCACGACACACTACCATCACTGTTTTTATCATATTCAACAAACTGTTGTTTCGCTTCTTGCATAGCATAATGTTTAAAAGACATTTGAATCCATGAACTGAGTTCACCTATGAGAATTTCCCAGAACACAATGAATATGATAGTTATTCTGATACTTAAAAGGAATGAGGATTTCTAAACATTCTTTAAAAGGAAAAAAAACTTTAGTGTATATAAATAGTGAGTGAGAACTGGCCTAGTTGTATTCATAGAAATAGGAGTAGGAGGCGGGGAGAGCTGTTTGGAGTCTTAAGAATGTTATAATATGTGATCTACACGGAATGTAAGCTCTTTGAGTACAGAGAGTTTTGGTATGTTTTGTTCATTGAGGTACTCCAAATGCCTAGAAAGCACCTGGCTCAACAAGTATTTATTAAATAAACTACCAACTGGCCAAAATAGCACTTGACTTTTAAAACATATTATCCAAAAAACTGCAGATAACTTTTGCTAATTATCACAGATCTCTCAGGAAGCACAAATATTTGAGTAACTACCCATTTATTTTAATATGTATTGGAAAAAGTGTTCTTCATTTATGAAAATAATATAAAGTTTTCCTTTAAAATACATCTTACATTGAGTTGAATCAAGACTATATTAAGGGAATATAGATAAGTAAATAGGGCCTAAATTGTGAAAAATGTACTCAAGTGACTGAAGTTTGAGAAATATTGTTACAGTACATTCCCTTTAACTATGTCATAAAGCATCTGGAGGAAATTTTAACAAAGTTATGGGTAGCAATTATGATTTATGCCCTTCTTGTAATAGTTATCTGTCTTAACTGGGTACCTGAAGACACAGGGGAAAAGTTTCTAAATAGCAAATGTGCATTTTCAGATCAACTTTTAAAAATCTATCATAGAGATATTTACTATACTGCATTATAGAAAAAAAGGGGGTGGGGAAGAAAAACATGAATATTTGCAAGGAAGCAAGAGTACCCATTTGGTTTAAAGATAATATACCATTTGGTTTAAAGAGTGGTACTCCTCTATTGGTTTGGGGGAGGTCAGGTGAATAGAAAAGTAAAGACACTTTGTCTCTCCTGAAACTCTAAATCAGGGCAGAATAATTATGGCAACCATGTATTGAACAATTATTATATATCAGGTCCTCTATATACTTTGTCTCTAATCTTCAAAACAAGGCAATTATAATAATTGTTTTACAGTTCAGGAAATTGAGGTTAGGAATTGAGGACTCACAGCTAGTAAGTAGCAGAGTATAGATTCAAACCCATGTTTGGCTTCAAAGCCCAAACTGAACTTAGCTGTCTCTCAAGAACGTGAGTCCTCCTGGCCCTTAAAGTGCAAATAAGCAAAATTCCCTGAATGGTCCTCAAGTAGAATGATCATCATGGCTTAACAGAATACAGAATGAAACAGAGGTCAGAAACAGGGGTTCATACTTCAGCTCTGCCGTAGGAATAAGTTTACCCTCTCTAGGTTTTGTTTTCTCATCTATAAAATGAAGATTTGGACGAAGTTCCTTTTAATTTTAAACTTTTTAAAAAGATTACTATTAAATATTTGAACACATGGAGGCCCTTACAGATAAATAGCACCAAGTCTTCAAAATCAACTTGTTTTATGTGCTCTCTAGTGTAACCAAAGATGACCTATTCTTATTGGATAATTAGTCTAAAGGTTCTGTTGTTTGTTTTAAGTACAAGGAACAAAACCTTAATATTCCTGAGGGCACCAATGTGAATACTTCATTGACAACACATCTTGAATTTACCAATCAGCTTATAATTCTCTCTCCAGCAACTTCATTCTTCAGATGCTGCGCAGCATTCAAATAAGAGTTATAAGAAAACGGCTCTTGAATTTTTGTTGAGGATCAACTTGGAAAGTTGATCGGGTTCATCACATGAATTAAGCAATGAGGTGAGGCAGATGCACAGCAATTTATTTGGAATATTCTTTTAAGAATCTGTGCATTTCATTTCTGGCTCTAGAATCTACCTAAGACCACTCACTTTGTTTTTTTGTTTGTTTGTTTCTTTGGTTTTTTTTTTTTTTTGCGGTACGCGGGCCTCTCACTGTTGTGGCCTCTCCCGTTGTGGAGCACAGGCTCCGGACGCGCAGGCCTAGCGGCCATGGCTCACGGGCTTAGTTGCTCCGCGGCATGTGGGATCTTCTCAGACCGGGGCACGAACCCGTGTCCCCTGCATCGGCAGGCGGACTCTCAACCACTGTGCCACCAGGGAAGCCCTGTTTCTTTGTTTTTTTAAGTGAAGGATATTAAAGACTGAATTAAGTGCGGGAGATATGGGTTCAAATCCTGACTTTGCCACTCATTGGAGCAAGGTACTTATGCCTCTGGGCTTCAGTTTCTTCATCCTTACAAAACGAGGTGGACATAATGATTCTAAGGCCTCTACCAGTTATAATAATTTGTGATAAACATAATTCACACGCAACAGGTCCTTTTCTACTTGCTTATAAAAAGAAGCAAGTTGTTAAGATTCTAATGAAGCATATATCAAAAGAGCAATAAACCACTTAATGCCTTAAGAAGGTTTTTAGCATGTTTCTCTAAAGTGAATCATGTTGATATTGATAAAAAGTCGCGTGAGGAGCAGGGCGTTTGCTCTAGGTATGACTTGCACATACCATGTAGGGTGATTGATGTTTATATATTACTGGAGAAAGCACTGAGTGTTAGTTGGTATCCTATGTCTAAAGATTTCCAGGTATAAAACCTACTCACCATGTCCTTTTTTCCCTCTCACACAGTACCTGTAATTGGTTGGAACACTAGCAATCTACACTCAACAGACCCCCTGCTTAAATGTTTGTATTTCTGTCTCCTACAAAGGGATGTCTCCATTGTTAGTTGTGTAGGACGTCCTTACTTTCGGTGAGAAAGCCATCTGAGTCCAAGTCAATTTTCTTTATGACTGACTTCAGTCTTTTGTGTTGCTCTTCGGGGGTGAGTTTAACATATTCATCGACTTCTTCCTTTGGGGGGTAAGCGATATACAGGGGAGGGGGGTCAAGCATTACTATCAGGAGGGCAAAATGGTGGAGAAAAATAGAGCTACCCTTGCCGAGGGTTTTTGGGGTGACCCACACCTGCTCTCCAAGGCCCCTGCCCCCTACACACCCTCAGTGATCCTGCCCCTTGTAGGGAAGGTAGAAGGGATCCAGCTCCTGGGCCGCGCTACTTTCTCAGCCTTACAGTCCCCGGGGTCCACTGGAGAGTGAGCTGCGCCCCTCCCGGCCCCCATTGTCAGGCTGCCCCGGCCAGGCCTCGCCCTGCCGCCCCCTTTGTCCCGGGACAAAGCCCGCGGCAGCCGCGCTGCGAGGCCCGGCCCTCCCAGCCCCCGGCCTGGCCGCCTCACCTGGCCGCCCAGCAGCGCCTCGCGGTCGTAGTCGGCGCGGTGCTCGCCCTGTGGGTAGTGCAACTCCTCGGCATCCCCGGCGCCGGCTGCCGCGGCGCACAGCAGGAGCAGCCCCAGCGTGGCGGGCCTCGGGCCCAGCCGCATCGCGCCGGCCAGACGCGGACACATAGAGAGGTGAGGAGGGAGGCGGGAGCGGGCCCAGGCCGGCGGCGGCGCTCAGCGGGCGGCCGCAGAGAGGCGGCGCGGGGTACGTGGGGAGGGTGGAACGGAACGCGGACAGGGCCGTGGCCTCCGTTCCTCGGCTGATCACTGGCTGAAGCCCAAGCGACAACTGCGGTGATGCAGCAGGCCAGGCCGAGGCCTATATAGCCCCGGCGGAGGGGCGGGGCGCCAGGCCGCGCCGATGATTGGACCGCACGGCGTTGGGGCCGGGCCGCGGCGATGTGGCGGTCTGCTGCGGGCCCAGAGGCTACAGGAGGTTGGCGGTCGGGGCCGGGACGGGAGACCCCCGGGGGAGGCTTTCCTTGCGCCACGACGCCCTCCAAAAGACACGCCCCCACCCCACCCCCGCCCTGTCTCTTTCTGTCAGCCTCGTTCTACCAGAAGCCCTCGTCCACTCCGTGTGTCCGACCCGGTTTCCATCAATAAGAAAGGCTGGAGATTTGGGTGAAAATAATACAGTACCTAGGAAAATCTTTGTTTTTCCTAGTCTTTAATGTATCACTACTTATTTATTTGACCAGAGAAAGACGAACGAGCCCAAGTACTTAAGCCAGATGTTTGTATGTGATACTCAGTTTCGTGACATACAAGTTCTGTGAACTTCGCCAAGTTATTTGGCCTTTGAAAACCTGTTTGCTCATTTATAAAATGAACATAGTAATAAGACTACCTTACAGGTTTATTGTGAAGATTAAATTAAAATAATATGCGTTTAGAACAGTACCTGGCACATATGGTAAAGTGTTCAAGAAATGTAAGCTTACATCATGCTGCTAGAAAAGCAAAAGATGGTTGCGCAAAAGGAATAGTTTAGTAAGTACCTAGGAAATCCTTTGCAGATAGAATGCATGTGCACATGGTTTTTATTCCATGTCTACCTACAGTTCTATGTGATTTCTGCACCTCATCCCAAGCACACTAAACTCAAAGTAATTTGTAGGCTGCAGCTTGAGCCCTTTTCTTTCATTGATTGGTCCACTTAAGATCAGGCCTTTTCACACAGAAGAAAAGACTTTCTGGGTCCTCTCACTTCTCACAGTCTCTATTTGGATTGGGTGCAAGAATTCTGCTCCAAACTGAAAAACTGAATGGGCACAGATTGGACAAATTTCCTGGGTCAGGCTGGAATTTTATTTTTTTAATCAGAGACCATTGAAAAGTTTAGAGAACAAAGAGTAAGTTCAGTGGGATCTTTCCAGTGTTATAAAGATCAGCACAGAATAAAGTTTTAAGTTTCAGAGTGTAAATATAGGCAACATTTCAGGGTTGATTTCTCTAAAACAAACAATTAAAAAACAAAAAAGAAAAGAAAAACTTTTATCACATTTAAATTTTAACTTTAGTTCTGGGCTTTGAGGCAGTCTGTGAAAAAAGAAGGACTAATGTCACAACTCAGCTTTGCACGTATTGTTCTCCAATAAGCACAAGGTAAAATTTGACCAGCTCCTGATGTGATTCCAATTACAAAGGGTAGGATACAAGATATTATGGAAGTTCTTCTGAACTCAAGGTCTCCCCAGATGGAGGCTTTGGGGCAAAGGAGATCTAATGATATCTAAAGAGGTGCTGTTGGAGTGAATGGCATAAATGTCTGAGCATCAGAATGTCTGGGTTCTGTCTTCCCTCAGCACCTAAACAGGCTCCTTTCCTTCCTTGGGCCTATTTTTTTCACCTGTAGGAAAATGATTGTGTTAGTTCAGAGAATCTTAATTTGAGATCTTTGGCTGCTAGGTGGGTCCTAAGTGGTGTGATAATCTCAAAATCCCATGCAAAATTTTGTGCATAGTACATTTTGGGGGAGGAGGTCTATAGTTTCGCTTTCATCAAAGTCTCGAAAAGATCCATGTGGCGACCCTTCTAGAAGCCTCTAAGCAGCTCTTCATCTCTTAAAATCCACAATTTTATGATCTTGGCAGTTATGATTGCTAGGAAGCAGATTATAGTAAAGACCTATGCTTAAGAGAGGCAAGACTGATCCACTGTCATTACTTGTAATTAATCCATTTTATTTAGGAAAAAATAAGTATCTACATCAAGCAGCCTGTCAATAAAAAAGGCATTATGAGAATCCAGAGATCAACTTTCTTGACCTATAAAAGCCAGAGCATGTAGCAAATATGTCTTTATGTAGATTTTTGAGGTGTAATTTACATACAATAAAGTGCACACATCTTACATGTACAGCTCAACGAATTTATACATATATAAACCTGTGAAGCCTGACCAGTACCCCAAAAAGTCTCCCTCCTGCTCCCCAAATATCACCTCTGCCAAACATAATTACTATTCTGACATCTTTCATCATAGCTAAGTTTTGCCTGTTCTTGAACTTTATGTAGATGGTGTCATACAGGATTTAGAACTACTAATCAGGGGACTTACCTGGTGGTGCAGTGGTTAAGAATCCGCCTGCCAATGTGGGGGACATGAGTTCAATCCCTGGTCCAGGAAGATCCCACAGGCCACGGAGCAATTAAGCCCATGCACCACAACTACTGAGCCCGCGTGCCCTAGAACCCAGATGCCGCAACTACTGAGCCTGAGTGCTGCAACTACTGAAGTCCGCATACCTAGAGCCCATGCTCCGCAACAAGAGAAGCCACCACAGTGAGAAGCCCATGCACTGCAACAAAGAGTAGCCCCCACTCGCTGCAACTAGAGAAAGCCCGCGCACAGCAACAAAGACCCAACGCAGCCAGAAAAAGTAATAACAATTAAAAATAAATAAAATAAAATTTAAAAACGAAACAAAACAAAACAAAAACCTACTAATCATATACCCTTCTGCCCTGCTGGGAAGCAGTATGGAAAGAGCATAGACAATTTTGGAATCAGACACACAGAACTTGAGTCAGTCTCCATAGCTCACCCACTTTGTAATATTGAACAAATGACTTAATCTTTTAAAAATTCTATTAAAAATGTAATAATAAAAACCTGTCTGATAAGTCTTATGAGAGTAGTATATTAAATACTCTATGTAAGGTGTCCAGCTCATAGAAGGGGCTCTAATTTTTAAATTTTTCTTTCTTTCCCCCTAGAAGATTTCCACTCCACCTTCCAGACCCAGCACAAGTGTTTCCTAAAAGAGGCCTTTTCTAACTCCCTACCAAGCAAAATTGTTGGTCTCTCAAGTCTCTTTGTTCCATTATTGTGCTTTGTATGTTCCTCTGCTACAGCATTTAGCACAGTCTACTGTAGCTATTTGTTGATACTACTACAAGAATTTGAGAGTCTTGAGGTCAGGAACTGTGTGTTTTCACCTGTATTTCATCAGTGCCCCTACTAATAAGAGGAACTCAATAAATTTTTTGTGGAATGAATGAATTCTGCTCTATTGGCATTCTTTTAGAAGTATGTACTACAGATAGCAGAGTTAGCTTTGAAACTATTAAAAGAGGGAATTTGTAGATTTGGAGTTTTTTAAAACGTGTGTTACAATGAATAGTGGCTTAAGAAACAAAGCAATAATTACTTAATATATTGGTATGGATAATGTGTTATAGGCCCATTTCCATGAGAATTAATGAGATTTGGCACAATACACAACTTATGTGGAAAGGCCAACAAACTGAATGAATTTGTAGCTTTTCCAAAGTTGGAAAACACAAGACAAAGGAATAGACTACGGGGCAGTGAAAGAAGGAACAACTTAGACTGAATGATCACACAATTAGAGGGATTTTGTTGGTTGTTTAATTTTTTATTAGTTTTTTGAGAAGAGAAGGAGATATGAAAATTCCAGGGTTATAGTGGAGTCTTAGAAGATGACAGAAAATATGTAGGTTGGTGTGTGTGTCGTAATACCTAGAAATTATTTTCATTTCTAAGGAGTATCCAAAAGTGTGTAGGTAGTCATAAAATTGTAATAACCTATTAGAAATAATTCCAACAAATTCAGTTTAACTGTTTCTTACTGAATGAGATTTCCCTAAATTAAACATGGATCTGTCCCAGTGATCAAATAATCAAATGTAATGATAGCTCCATCCTCAAATAGAAGCCATCCTCTACAACCAGCAATTCACATTTATGGCCCTAAGGCAGTTACACCCATCTCTGGCCCTAAAAGCAGCCCAAGTGGACAGATAATAGTCAGTGTGTCTTCCCTGACTTGCTCCCTATACCCATTGGGTGACCATACATCTTGGTTGACCTGGCATCATTATTAATCATGTCCCAATTCACACTTGAAAGTATCGATACCTAGAATGGGGTGATAAATTATAACATCACCTTACCTTTGGGCCTCACATGCAAACTGTCCAGCCCCTCCCAGCCCCCGTCCCCGAGTCACAGGTTTTATTAAGCTTCAGAACCCTTTCCCACACTCTTTTCCCCAGGTTCCCAACAATAGGTCCTTGAAGTCTTAGTCAAACACATTAGCAGTAAAAACAAAGTATACAAAGAAGGAAGGAATGAAATTTAGTTAAAGAAGGTAGTGAAAGAAGGAGTAAAAACTGGAGTAACATTGTGTACTAATAAAGAGTTTCTTACAAATTATAATGAAATAGATTTTCTTTTGGCATTACTAAACTAGCTCTGAAGACAGTTTTGTGAGGGGAAATCCAAAACTGATATGAGTAGAGTGACTTATTTGAAAGACACCACTTCCTGAACCTGTAAGTTTTGGAGTGTTTGTGGGAACCAGACACAGGATTGCTTTATAGTCACACCAGGCCTTCAAGACTTACATGTTGTTAGATCCAACTGACAAAGAGAAAACGTTCCTACGATTCCAGCTCCATCACAAGACAGTGTTCAGGAACTTGGTGCTTCGTTTTTTTTGATTCAGGATCAACCTCAGGTGTGTGGGCTTTTGAGGTTGGTTGCTGTTAAAAAAAAAAAAAAGGATTTGTCCTACAATGTAAGTGCAGAAACAAAGGAGTTACACAAGTAATGCATGCTTACTTATTTACCTTAGCAAAATCAGTATATAAGCAAATAAGCAAGAAGAAAAAACATGATCATAAATCCCATTCTTATAAATGACTGCTATAAACATTGGTGTTGAACTTCACAGTATTATGCGTTATGTACATTATGTACACTTTTAAAGGCAGATATGCCTTATGCAAAAAATAGGATTAAAAAGGAAGTTACTACTATCAATGAAATAGCTCAAGAAAGCAGAGGAGAATAGCCCAGAATGAACTACCAGTTCTGGGGAGCCCTTAAAAATCCTCAGCAAGTATTCACATTCCATCTCAGGTGTTTCTTTGTGTCAATTCACTTTTGCCTGATTTGCTTTTCCTTGTCTTCTATCTTCCTGGTTGTGTGTCTCCACCTCCCACCACAAATGTGCTTTACCAGATCCATCTCACCTCTAGGAACATGTAATCTATTTTGGAATTGAGAGTAACAAGCTAGACCTTTGAGCCTCCTCCAAAGTATGACTCCTGGTCTCTACTCTCACTTTTTACTCATAATACCCAAATGAGATGTGTCTCACATGCCCTGGCTAAACAAACTCCCACCTGGCACTCAATAGGAGAGTGGAATTAGGACACAAATCTGCAGGGAGGAAAGACGGACATGACTGTATCTGTTATTTATTCTATTAGAGAGGCTGGATCTCAGATTCTTGTTGCTCAGGAACTTCTGAAGAGTTCCCACCCATGTGCACTGGGAAAAAAAAATCTGTATTCTGAAGTCATTGATTGCAGTTTTCTATATATGTCAATTAGGTAACATCTACTCATTGTGTGGTGTGAATCTTTTATATTATACTGATATTTTGTCCACTTGTTTTATCAGTTATGTTTCATAATCTCCTACTATGTTTGTATATTTCTCTACTTTTGGTTTTCTCAATTTTTGTTATGCATATTTTGAGGCTATGTCATTAAGAACATACAAATTTATATTTTCCTGGTGGACTGATACTTTAACATTATGAAATGTTATTGTTACCTTTAATAAAGCCTTTCATCATAAGGACTACCTTGTCTGATGTTAGTATAACAACATCAGGGTTCTTTTGATTACTGGTTGCAAGTATACATTTTTCTATTCATCTACTTTCAGCCTCATTGTATTTTTATACTTAAGGTATATTTCTTGAAATCAGCATATAGTTGAAGTTTTACATTAAGTCTTAAAATCTTTGCCCTTCTAATAGGAGTATTTATTCTATTTATATTTGATAGAGTGACTGAGAGATTTGGGTTTAAACCAACTATCTTACTATTTGTTTTCTACCTGTCCAATACATTCTATGTTCCTTTTTCTCTCTTTTCTTGCCTTTTTAAAATAAAATTTAAATCTAAAATTTTCTTTTTATTATTCTATTTTTTTCATCTATTAACTTGCTAGTTGTACATTCTTTTACTGTTTTTTAGTGTTATAAGAGAGATTATAATATGCATCCTTGACTTAATGGAAATTTCTCTAATATAAATTAGGACTTTTCCCAACTCTTGAACAATGCAAGGATTTTAGAACCCTTTAATTATAATTTACTACCCACCACATACCTTACTGCTATTGTTGTCATGTATTATAATTCTTTCTATATGTTAAACTCTATAAGGTATTGTTATTATTATTATTTCATGAGTCAATATTTATTTAGAATTACATATTTATCCTAGCAATTCTAGTAGGAGAGTCATGGTGAAGACCGCTTGGGTTCTAGAGCAGAGTCATGACATCTGTAGCAGAGAATTTTATTGAAGCATAGAGTTAAACTCTATTTTAACCTTGAAAAGCATCTACAATTATGCTATTGTCCCTTGGTAAGGGATGAACATCTGACTATGATAACATTTTGTGAGGATGGGTCTCTATCCTTCTTTACCTTAAACCAGCAATCATTGTGTGGTACTGTGTCCCCAGTCAATACAATACATGGGTCTGAGAATCAAAGAGTGGAAGTTGGAGTGACTCCACTCACCGTCGCTCTCAGAAAACTGTTTGAAGAATTTGTTCTTCCTAGCCCCACAATTTTTAGCTCCTGTGGTTCTGTAGATCCTAGTTCCAGAAAGAGGACTCTTCCACCAGGGAACAAAGAATCCTACTTAACTTAATATTCTGACTGCCACCTTGCCACTTTGGGGTCCTTGTGTCAGTGAAAAGGAGCTACCACCTTGTGGGGGGAAACTGACTTTGATATCATGAGGAGGTGGGGCTATGCTACATAATGGAGCAGGCAGAAACATTTGGCACTTCGGTGATCCACTAAGGAGTCTCTTGATATTCCATGGCCAGTTTTAACTGTAAATGGAAAAATTCAGCAACCACGACCTATTAATGGCATGGTAATCAGGAGCTCAGGATCCCAAGAGATGAAGATCTAGGTCACCCACTAGACAAACTATATAGACCAGCACAAACACTACCTGAGGATGAGAGAAATCTAGATTGGGCAGTAGAGGTGAGAGATGATAAGTATCAATGATAGCCTAGAGTCTAACTGCAGCAACAGGGGCTATAGCTCATCTCACAAACTCTCCTCTCTTACGTTTTGCCAGAAATTATAACTGACCAGAATCCTGGAGAAGCTGTGATGGAATAGAGTGAACCTAATGTAAAAAACACATGGATCTAAATGGTGCAAGAGGTGGGCCTTGGCAGACATTGTTAATGCTCTACCCAGACCTTCTGAGATTCCTTTAACTACTTTGGTTTTTGTGTTCAGTGCCCAGTTGCCATATACTTCGGGTAAAGGGTCATACCAGCAACTTTCTCTGGAAGATTTTCCTTGTATGTTTGAAGCCTCTGGGGCTGGAGATTCCTGGGAGTTATACCAACTACCCATTTCTTGGACCATGACTAATATCTAGATGGGGCAGGGGTACAAAAATTCCACTCCCTTGCTTCAAGGCAAAAAGGGCTTTGCAGTACACTTTATACTCCATAGCTTCTTGTAGGATGAGACTGAAGATAGATTTCACCTGAAACTCCATTCTTGCATAGTTCCTTTCCCATCCTGCTTCCTTCCCTCCCTTACCTGTCTGTTCTGAATGCGTTCTCAATAAGTTACATGCAAACAAATATCCATCTCAGGTTGTTTCTAGGGAACCTTACCAAAGACTTCCCCCAAATAAACTACCTGCACCCAATTTCTTCTCCAAAATAAGAAGGAAATCATTCATTCAATGAATTTTAATAGCTGAGAAGACCACATAACCCTAAGTTATAATAGGGGAACTTCAACTATTATAAAAATCATTAAAATGGAATCACAGATTATCTTGGTATACATAACTATACTTTGTACTTTTAATGGATTTTAATAGACTTTGACTCACTTTCTGTATGGAAGATCAGTTGTGTTTGCAGAAATGTCATTAACAATGACATTAAAAACTTCAAGATGTGAAATTAGTTTCAATGGTGTAAATTTCAGTGAGAAGAAATTTCATTTAACACAAGGGAGAACTTGTAGCTATTAGGGCAGCCTCAGGTTAGGTTGAATTTCGTGTCATCTTAGATTTCCAAACACAAGCTGAACAATCACTTGGTGAAAACAAAACAAAGTGCTCTTCAGGCATCAGAAGCATTAAACTGGTAGCTAGTTGATGCAGGTGATTATAGTTATCATCTATATTCAGGAACTTAAATATGATATTTTGAACCCTCTTTTTGTTGGAGATTCAACTGAGAAATTATTATTTCCAATAATTTACTTTTTCTATTCTTTTTGTTTTGCTTTCTAGTAACCAGTATTAAGTTCATCATTTGTTCTATATACATTTCTCTTTAACCAAATCTCATTTTTATTGTAAAAACTGTTGTTCAAATGTATAACCAACACTAGCCTATGGGATCCTTCAATGAGTTGTGTTGGGCAGTGACCGTGACTGAAGGTGTGGACTGAAAACCATGGGCTTTCTATACCTGTAGATGGTTGAAAACCAAATTTAAATTCCATTTGTTGAACTGAGGCACTTTTTGAAATAATAGCCTTTCTCTTATGTGAAAATTAGGGCATTGATTGGAAAGTAGGATGCCTAGAATTGAAGTAGGATATATGGGAGTGTTTGGATCACTGCTCTCTGATGGCATCATTCAACATCCCTGCCCACCATGCCTCAGACCATCCCACCATCCATAGCTTTAAATGTCTTATACACCATCATGGTATCCCATATAACATAGCTTCTGACTAAGAAAACTTCCTTTATGGTGAAAGAGTTAAGGCAATGAACTGATGTCTATGGAATTCACTGGTCTTATCATTTATTCCATCACCTGGAAATAAGTGGTCTTATAGAGAGGTAGGATGGTCTACTGAAAACTCAGTTAAAATGCTAGTAGGGAGATTTTGTGAGGTTATGGTGCTATTCTACAAGATGTGCTATATGTTCTAAGTCAGCAACCAAGATATGGTCTTATTTTTTTTCCATTGCAAAAGTATAGGCTCCAAGATGGAAGTGGAAAGTGTACCTTTCACACATAATGCAAACTGGAAAATGTTTTGTTTTCTACCCCTATGATTCTAGAGTGTGCTGGTGTAGAGGTGTTGGTAAGCATGAGAGGAATGCTTCTACCAGGGGACACACCATGGTTCCACTGATTGGAAATTAAGACTACCACCTGGATGCTTAAAGCTCTTCATGTCACCAGGAATACAGGCCAAAAAAGGTGCCAACTGGAATGACTGATCCTCACTATCAAGAGGAGATAGTGTCACCGATAAACACAGAGGCTTAAAGGACTATGGTTGGGACTCACAGATCTCCTGGGGTTGACTCTTAGTACTGCCATGTCTGCTGGTAAAGTTAATGGAGGACTCCAACAGTCTTATAAGACCATCAAGGGCTCAGATCCCTTGGGAATGAGGGTTCGGGTTGTTCAACCCAAGTAATGGAGCCTGACCAGTTGCAGCTGGTGGCTCTGGGCAGGAGAACATAAAATGGGTGGCAGGGGATGGAAGTTAGGAATATCAATTACAGCCCTGTGACTTCTTTTTTCTTTTAATTTTTATTTTATTTTATTTTTATTGGAGTATAATTATTTTACAATGTTGTGTTAGTTTCTGCCGTACAGCAAAGTGAAGCAGCTATATGTATACATATATCGCCTCCCCCTTGGACCTCCCGCCCATCACCGTCGCCCCCCAGCCCACCATTCTGCCCATCTAGGTCATCACAGAGCACTGAGCTGAGCTCTCTGTGCTATGCAGCAGGTTCCCACTAGCTATCTATTTTACAGGGTAGTGTATTTAGGTCAAACCTAATCTCCCAATTCATCCCCCCAACCCCATGTCCACACATCCATTCTCTACATCTGCGTCTCTATTCCTGCTCTTGAAATAGGTTTGTGAGTTCTTGCAGAAATAAAGGTGACAAGGATCTACCTCATTTTCTCACTTGTTCTGCCATGCATATATTTAAACTAATTTTTCTTTTCTTTTCTATCCCTTTCTTCCAGGGCATGCTGACGGTGGTTAGCTTTATAATATGTTTCATGGGTTACAGAATTCTGAGACAGGATCATGATGGAACCAGAAGAGGAATGAACATCATACAGAGATTCTGTATAAGCTGGCTGGATTCAGCCACCAGTAAGATTCCAAGTTATCATCCTTTTAGGGAGAAAGTGAGCACGTTTTGATTTTATAAGGAACAGCTCCATTATGTTAACTGGCAGTATTTTTTCTTCTGGAGGATTAAGTATGGGAAGAAGGGTTTATGTTAATATTGGGCATGGGTAGCAAAGAAGTGCACTCTAGTGAATGTTGTCACTTTTTTCAATCAAGTGTTTGCTTTCCTTTTGATGATTGCAGAATTTCCCACCTTAAAGTCTGCCTCTCACTCTAGAAGCTGAAAATGGCATATACTCACTTTCTCACCTTCCTTAAAGTTAGTGTGTGTGTACATTATCTAGAATCCACCACTAACCAGATACAATCTCCCAAAACTATATCAGAAGTAAGCCACAGGAAGACTGCGAGGGACTCTTTGACAGCTACAACATTATAAAAAGATCAAGTTCTTTGAGCAGTAGTGGTGCTCTCACTGACAAATTCTGGGGTGTGAATTTTGGGTATTGTTCCTGGCTGGGTAACCCTGAGCCTGAGATATTTCTAGCCCTCCTAGCAATTCGACATCACTTTTTTGGTTTACAAAGTTTAATTTTTATATAATTTCATACTTAGCAACACAACATTGCAAGAATAGTTAAGGAATCATATACCCTTGAGAAAGGAAGAGAGGGATAGAGAGGGGGAGAGAGGGGATAAGAGGAACTGCGGGTGGGGGAATGGTAAAGCAAGTGAGGCAAAGTGTAAACAACTGGTAAATTTAAATAAAGGGAATATGGGAGTTCCTTAACTATTCTTGCAACACACACACACATATACACACACACACTTTTTTTCTGAGTCATTTCAGAGTAAGTTGCAAATATCATAGTTCTGTATCCGTAAATACTTCAGTGTATATTTTGTAAGAACATGGATATTCTCTTACCTAGCACCATACAATTATCTAAATCAGAAAATGTAACATTGATATAAAACTATTATCTAATCCATACTTCATATTCAAATTCCTATATCACTTAAACAAATTTCTTTACTGCTTGAGTGAGTCTGTGTTAGCTTCTGCGAACTCTAATTAATTTGCAATCTCAGAAATCACTTCCTCCAGCATATGTTCCTGGACCTCAACTTTGGGTTAGGCAACTCTCTTACGTACCCTCATAATACAGGGTACTTTACCTACCAGTGTATTTCTAACACTCTATTCCTGATTGTGTTGGCCTCTCCAACCTGAATCAAGCCACTTAAAAGCCAGGTATGTCTCTTTTTCACTGGTCTTTCTTCACTGACTAGAACAGTTTCTGACACATAGTAGATACTCATGAATATTTGTTGAACAACTAGATCTGCACACTTTAGCAGCAATTAAGATGAAATATGTTATAAGTTGTATTTGTCATTTTCACTCTTTCAGTTGACAGCTGTATCTGTCAAGGTTCAATGCAAAGTAGAAACCACTCCAGGTAATTTTTACAGGAAGAGATTTATTGCAGGAAATTGATGCATATAAGGTTTAGGAGGGAAAGATCTAGGCTGGACTACTAGAAATTATTCCCAGAAAAATGCAGAATGGACCATCACCAACACTCCAAGGTCATCATTTGAGTTATTCAAGACATACCCCCAAAGCTTTGATCCAGGGGTCAGGAAACTGTAAGCAAGAAGCTGCTGCTATTGCCACCGTGGATGATTGCACTGTCTCTCAACACTCAGAAAGCTGGAAAATGGCTACTAGAATCCCACTACAGAAAAAAATTCACATTTTCCCAAGTTTTCTTGACAGTGTAAGGGATAAAAAGATGGCTTTAGACTTTATCTCACTTCTGCCTTATATTTCATGAGGTCATCCCATTATCAGAAATCAATTCACATTCAGAAACCCAATTGCAAAGGAGTCAGGAATATGTACTTTTCAGCTACCCAGTCTCTGTAATGCACCCTATAGAGAATGAGTTAATTCCCAGTATGTACCACAATGGCATCCCCATTCATGAGGTTGCTGAAGCTAGACACAGGTATGTAATCCTCAACACCTCCCTGACACCATGTTTCTCCCATTGGATGGAGGTGGTAGCACCTCTTCACCATGAGATTAAATTTAGAGGGTTAAATTTAGTACTCCCAGGGAATGGAATGAAGTATACCTTGGTTGACTGCTTCAGAATCACTTACCCTCTGAGCAGTTTTCTGCCTGAGAAAATGGCAGTCACATGACCAACTTGGATGTTCCTCCCTCTGGAGGTGGTAGTAACATGCTAACTCATTTTCCAGGTACCCCTGTGACTTCTGGGGTCAATGTGGTGGAAGAAAAATGGGTAAAACAAAACCCAGAGAGATGAGGAGACATGTGCAACATCATAGAAAGAGCATGAACTTTATTTTCACATGGCTTTAGATCTGAATCCTGATCATGCCTCTTACTAAATGGAGCAAGTACCTTAGGCTCTCTGTATCTTGGTTTCCTCATCTTTAAAATACCTATCTCATAGGATGGTCATGAGGATTAAATTAGATAACACATGTTAAGTGCAGGTACCTAAAAGTACACAAAGAAATGTTGGTTCTTGGGACTTCCTTGGTGGTCCAGTGGTAAAGAATCCGCCTTCCAATGCCGGGGACACAGATTAGATCCCTGGTTGGGGAATTAAGATTCCGCATATCATGGGGCAACTAAGCCCACGTGCTGCAACTACTGAGCTCGCGCCTCAACGAGAGAGTCTGTGAGCCACAAACTACAGAGCCCACACACTCTGGAGCCTGCACACCACAACTAGAGAAGAGAAAACCTGAACGCCACAACTAGAGAGAAGCCCACCAACCGCAGCGAAGATCCTGTGTGCCGCCACCAAGACCCGACGCAGCCAAAAAAAAAAGAAACCTATAAAAAGCAACTCTAATAAAAAAACAAGACTATATGATAACATGATATAATTATCATAATGATAATGCTAATTCAAAAAAAGAATATAAAATTTAAAAAAAAAGAAAGGGCTTCCCTGGTGGCGCAGTGGCTAAGAATCTGCCTGCCAATGCAGGGGAAATGGGTTCCAGCCCTGGTCCGGGAAGATCCCACATGCTGCGGAGCAACTAAGCCCGTGCGCCACAACTACTGAGCCCACGTGCCACAACTACTGAAGCCTGGGCACCTAGAGCCAGTGCTCCACAACAAGAGAAGCCACGGCAATGAGAAGCCCGCTTGCTGCAACTAGAGAAAGCCTGCGCGCAGCAACGAAGACCCAAAGCAGCCAAAAATAAATAAATAAATAAATTTATTTTTTTAAAAAAGAAATGTTTGTTCTTTTACTAGTTTCCTATGGCTGCTGTAATAAATTATGATAAGCTTAGCAGCTTGAAACAACAAATTTAATTTCAAATTAATCTCTTACAGTTCTGTACATCAGAAATCCAACATCAGTTTCACTGGGCCAAAATCAAGGCGTTGGCAGGGTTACACTCTTCCTGGAAGCTCTAGGGGAGAATCAGATTCCTTGCCATTTCCACCTTCTAGAGTTGCATTCTTTGGCTGTTGGGCTCTTCCTCCATGTTTGAAGCCAGCAGTACAGTATTTTGCTCCAGTCCTCACATAGCTAGGTCAAATTACCCTCTCCTCTTACTTGTGATTTACAGTTAAGGCCTACTTGCATAATCTAGAATAATTTCTAAATCTTAAGATCCTTAACTTAATCACATCTGCAAATTCTGTTATCATATAAGGTAACATTCATGGACCCAGAGACCTGGATAACTTTGGGAGCTGTTATTCACCTGACCACAGTTCCTTTCATCACCAACCCTTACTATCTTTTTAAAAAACCCATTTGGTGTCTTGAGCAGTGTGTCCAACAGAAATATAATGTGACACACATGTGTAAAATTTTCTAATATCCACATTAAAAAGAGTAAAAGGAAACAGGTGAAATTAATTTTAATGAATTTTTAAACCAACATGCCCCCAAATATTATCATTTCAACATGCAGTTAGTATAAAAATTATTAATGTAATATATTACATTCTTTCTTAAAATACTTTAAAAATCCAGTATATAATTTACATTTACTGCATATCCCATTCAGACTAACCACATTTCAATTGCTCTATGGCCACATGTGGCTAATGGCTACTGTATTGGATAGTGCAGATCTGGAGGGCTATAGAATTAAAAGGGCCCAGGGTGGGTTGGACCGTATACTCTTCACATCAAACCCATGTTTCAGCAGCTACAGCCTACACCTCATTCTGCCTATATCCACTACCAAGTTGATGACAACTGCCTCAAATCCTTATCAGTGAGCCAAGGCTGCCACCAGTGTGTTATAAACACCCCATAGAACCAGACTGAGCATGGGATTAACCTCAGGTTATGTATCAGTTAGGATACAGTCAAGAAAACATAATCCACCCTACGTTTTAAAAGAAGAGGGATTTTTAATTTTGGAAATTATACCAGTTGATGGAAGAACTGAGAAATTCAACAATAGATAGTGAGACAAACCACAGATTGGCAACATTACACAGCTGCTACCACTTCTAATGATGGAAGGAGAATAGAAGGAGGTGGTATTGTCTGAAATTGGCACCTCCCAAGAGTTAGAACCATGGCAAGGATTTTGGACCATGAAGGAAGGGACTGTTTTGTGAGAGCTGAAGATATGGAGAAAACATAGCCACTATTGGATATGTTGCCTGAGGAAGGAGGAGTAAGAGAGGGAAATACCCTGATTCTCCCTTCCTTCCACTCTCCAGTGTTCTGCCAGGGCCTCCCACTGCCCTAATCTATCTGGAAGCCCTTTGTCGAGGGACGCTAGGAAATGTAGTTCCCTGAGAGTTAGAGTGGAGCAGGGGAAGATCAGGGAACAGACCAAGAGCAAACAGGCAAACAAAGTGTCACAGTCCACGCCTTTTGCTATTCATAATATTTACCACGTACATTACAACTTCATGCTTCTTTCTAGCAGGATGCAACTATGTTTCACAAAAATGAAGATGCCCTCATCATCTCTTCAATATGGGTGAGGCAAGTCATCATTGCTCTTTTTAAGTCCAAGATCTCTAGGGAATTCACAGTTTTCCCCAGTAAACCATGGCTTCTCATGGTCTGGTGACATATGAAATAATTGGCAAAGTTAAATATCATTGACCTTCTTTGTACAAAGTAGCCTAGGAAAGGGAAAAAAGAAATAATCAGTAAATATTAATATATACATAACAAAAATATGCATAGCTGTTAATCATCTCTGTAACTGGTCATAAGGGCAGAGTTGATATTTATTACTTCCTTCTGTCACTATTCATTGCATGCTTCCATTGTCCTTAGTCAATGATTTGGCTGGTGGTGGCTCTTTGCCTGGGTAGTGAGCCAAACCTTCATTCCTGAAGGATCCAAATCCTCAGTGGTCTTGCCTTTATTGGGCTCTTCCTTTAATTGTTTCTACTAGAGATGGAAAAACAAGGGATTCCCCAATGATTCCTTCTGGGTACCAGAATCCTCTCTGCCCTCATCGTGTGGCAGCAACTTAAATCGCCCTTGTTAGTTGGGACTGACCACTCCAACCAGTATTGTAACCTCTCCTCTGGCTATTGGTTTAGTGGTATAAGGACCCCCAAATAGTCATGTGTCAGTTTCAATTTTTCATTCAATTGGACGATTATTGTGTCCCCTCATGAAAGCACGCCTCCCTTGGGGCTGTAGCAGTTGAGGTGGATGCCTCTGTCCATATCCCCTTGGTCCACCTGAGTCACCTGCAGCTGCAATAGAGGCTCCCTGCACAATGACAGCTTCTCCCCTTCTCTAGTCTCTTCCTGTGAGTTTTTTCTCACACTCTGCCAAAGGAAAACAGCCCAGAAATGCAAGGGAGTTAATGTCCTTTAATTGGAGTTGGTGGGTATATATGCCTTGCCTTCCTGTCCTTCAAAAGGACAATTCTGAAGCTTGTTCCATACTGTTTTTCAGAGGGATCTTGGTGAGATTGAGCTTCAGTTGCCCACAGCAATCACCTGCTCATCATCACACACCTTACTGGCTTTTCTCCTTTCTGTGTCTCACTTTCCTCCCTTCACTACTTGTGCTTATTGGAATCATCTTCCAGGTAAACTGCCTGCACCCAAGACCCTGTCTTAGGGCAAGAACCCAAACTAAGACAGGAACCAAGAGCTCTAAACTAGAGGAGTCTATGGCTGGGGAGAAGGGAAACTAAATTTTGTCAGAGGGTTGTTAGGTGTTAATAGCTTCCAGTACCTGGGTATTTTGGCTGTAAGAGAAACAGCACCATCTGTTGGTCACTGGCTCAAAACATAAACTCCATCCTGTTAAGACAGCACTGGACCTCACAGGGTTTGTTCCACAAGTAGTGCTGTAATTATGACTTCAGTAGGTTATTCCATCAATCTACCCGATTAGATGTTCTCAGATGATGGGGTATGTGATAATATTAGTGAAATACAAGAGTCTGAGACAATTTCTCTCGTTTTCAAATGAGATCCTTGGTGAGGAGCAATCTTGTATAGGATATCATGATAATGAATCATGGAATCAGGACATTCCATAAGTCCACAGATGGTGTTGCTGGCAGAACCATTTTGGATAGGGAAAGAAGAAAGAAGTATTCATTTCAGTGAGAACACATTTCTGCCCCATTATGATGGAAGAGGTCCAATATAATCGGCATGCCCCCAGTGCCCTGAGGAATGGTGCGATAGCAAGGGTTCAATATTGGCTTCTGCTCTTGGCAGTCTGAGCTTTCTGCCTTGGAGAGGGAAGTCCATGTTGTTGAGCCCTTATGCCTGCTGCCATGGCTACTAGTACACAAGCCCAGTGAACAAGGACTCAGTGGCTGAATAATGAAGCTGACCAACATCCACAGGATGGGTCACCTCCCTGATTATTAAGAGCTTTCTCTCTTTTCAAAAATTAATTAATTAGTTGAAGTATAGTTGATTTACAATATTGTGTTAGTTTCAGGTGTACAAAAAAGTGATTCAGTTATGTATATATATACATTTTCAGGTTCTTTTGCGTTATAGGTTATTACAAGATATTGTATATAGTTTCCTGTGCTATACAGTAAATCCTTGCTGTTTATGGTATGTCTACAAAGTAGTTTGTATCTGTATATGGTAGTTTGTATCTGCTAATCTCAAGCTCCTAATTTATCCTTCACCCCTCCCTTTCCCCTTTGGTAACCATGTTTCATTGTCTATGTCTGTGGGTGCATTTCTGTTTTGTAAATAAATTCATTTATTTATTTGGGTAATTACCAAATTCATTCATTATTATTATTCATTTATTATAATTACCAAATTCATTTATTCATTTATTCAAATAATTCATTTGTATTTGTATTATTATATTCCACATATAAGTGATACATATGATATTTGTCTTTCTCTGCCTGACTTACTTCACTTAGCAAGATAATCTCTAGGTCCATCCATGTTGCTGCAAATGGCAATATTTCATTCTTTTTTATGGCTGAATAATATTCCATTGTATATACATACACCACATCTTCTTTATCCATTCATCTGTTGATGGACACTTAGGTTGCTTCCATGTCTTGGCTACTGTAAATAGTGCTGCTATGAACATTGGGGTGCATGTGTTTCGAATTATAGTTTTGTCTGGATGTATGCCCAGGAGTGGAATTACTGGATCATATGGTGACTCTATTTTTAGTTTTTTTGAGGAAACTCCATACTGTTTTCCATAATGGCTACACTAATTTACGTTCCCACCAACAGCGTAGGAGGGTTCCTTTCTCCACACACCCTCTCCAACATTTGTTATTTGTAGACTTTTTAACCTGAATTTTTAAAAGTGAATTTTAAAGAGATTCTTGACCTTGATCTTGACGTTTTGGTCTTGATAATTCTTGGTGTGGGGAGGTGTCCTGTGCATTTCAAGTTGTTTAACAGCATACTTGGCCTCTACCCACTAGATGTCAATAGCCACTAACTCCCTTACCTCCAGCTATGACAACCAAAAACATCTCCAGATATTGCCTGCTAAATGTTCAGTAGGGGACGAAATTGCCTCTGGTTGAGAACGACTGCTATACAGGGATATCACAATATTCCTTTCATGGAATTTTTGTGTCTCTGGCATTCATATGTCTTACTAAGAATATTTGCTACTTCCTGTTCACCAAGCTAATCAACACAATATTATCAATGTAGTGGATCAGAGTGATGTTTTATGGGATGTCTAGGTCCTCGTGGACTATACTGTGACAGAATTTGAGAACTGACATGGCCCTGAAGTAAAACTGTAAAGGTCAGTCACTGTTCCTGACATATGAAAATTTGTTGCTTCTGATTTTCTTTGCTAATTGATTTGAGGGGAAAATGATTTGCCAGATCAACAACTGCATGCTACGTGGGCAGGATTATGCTGATTTGTCCCAGCAAAAATGCCATATCTGGATCAGAAGCTTCAAGTGAAGACACTATCTAGATTTTTTATTTCATTTGACAAATATTTATTGAGGCACCTATCACACATTCAGCACTGTTCTAGGTACTAAGAATATATTTGTGAACAATCATGTATTTATATTTATCTATTAACAATGGTTAGAAATCTCCTGAGTAGAAGCTTGAATAATCCCAATCACTGTCTAGTTTTGCCACTGTCAAACACAGGAATTAAACAGAGGTGAGAAGAGAGTCATCACTTCTGCATCTATCAAATCTTAGATGGTGGCACCGATCTCTGCAGTTCCCACAGGTCTGTGGTATTGCTTTTGGCTCACCATTTTGTTAGGGAAGGGCAGTTCCAGGGGCTACTTGGCTCTGCCTACCGAGCTAGTGCAGGAGATCTGCCAGTTGCCAAGTATGTCTAGTCTAAATACACATTTAGGACCTGGTGAAATTACCTCAGCATGGGTCTACAGAACCCACTGAGACCTCTGTGTGATGGACTTGGATATAAATTTAATTTATTTTCTGATTACCCAAAGCCCTCAATCTATCCGGGGGCCCCCAAGGAGTAGCATAAATTCAGATCAGTGTCTAATAATCCTTCAAAGTCTGGGTATGTCCCTTCCCTCAGTGCATGCTCATTCTATTAATAGCCACAGGTCCTTTTGGGAAAGGCTTGGAGAAATGTTTATGGTATACAGTTGTGACAATGTCACAGTGTCCTTCCTTAAGAGAACCCAGTTTCTCCTTCAATCACTGGTCTCTGGGTATGTGCCATAACTGGGAACTAAATGAGAGGCTATGACTTCCTTTTGTGGCTACTCAAGTTGGGTTTCTGTGTGCTAGAACTTTAGTTTTCCCAGTTGTGTCTATCAAGTAATACTTTAGTAGGTTACCCATCTATTTCATCCCTAGGGGCCCTGTCATCAAGTTGGTACCCCCACAGACCCCTGAGGGCATTGCAGGGCTTTCAAGGATGCCCATGTTTCTCTCACTAATGTTTTCTCAGTGCGTTAGTGCCCTCTGTGCCCTTCTAGGAAGTATAGTCAGGAGGAGGGTGAGCAGGTTACACATAACACATTCACTCTAATATTTCCATCACCTTGACTCTTTCATATGTGACACTGTGGCTTGACGTTTTTATACAAGACTATTTACATTTCTTTCTCCCCATTATGTGAGTGAAGTTCTGGCATCTCAGCTTCATTGAATGTAGGCCACTACTGAATCTTAGTTTCAGTCAACCAAATCAGGCAAGCTGTTAGAAAGGCTCAGTTTAGCACATTAAAAGCAGAAGGATACCTGTGTTTAAATTTAACCTGACTCATCATTTTATTCTATCTTTTCTCATATAATACCTGTAGAATCTACTCGGGTATAGTTTTCCAGGTTATTGGTAATGTAAATATAAAAGACATTGTAATTGTTTGGGTGTATGAGTTTATTTATTTATTTATTTTTCGGAATATACCTTACAATTCTCTCCTGGGTCCCTGGATTTAAGTTTATTTTTTATTTATTTATTTTTTTATTAAAGATTTTTTTTTTGATGTGGACCATTTCTAAAGTCTTTATTGAATTTGTTACAATATTGCTTCTGTTTTGGTTTTTTGGCTGGGAGGCATGTGAGATCTCAGCTCCCTGACCAGGGATTGAACCCACGCCCCTTGCATTGGAAGGTGAAGTCTTAAGCACTGGACCACCAGAGAAGTCCCTGGATTTAACTGTAGAATTAGGTTTGGAGGTAATGGTTGGGGGGGGGGGCCTAGGATTTGAGGGAGACTAGATATCTCTTTGCAAGGCAATTGCTGCATGTAGGATCTTTAAACAAGGAAAGGTCAGTTTCCTTATAAAGGAGAGGGGGCACAGGGATATTTAGGGGGCTAGTTGGAAGTCACCTCAAATGTCCCCATCCTAAGTCACAGGGCCCCCCTAATTTCCAACTGATGTCCTAACTGTAAGGCAGTGACTTAGAAAGGCTGTGAGTTCAATGTCATTATACTCTAGCAACTTGGACAAATAAATTTGGTTCTGATCCTCAGCCATGGTCTGTCCTTAAGTCATAAGAAATAAGAGATTCTCTACTACACTGTACAAGCTTTCTGGTTCTCTGATCACAACTTGAGCTGAGAGTTTAACGTCCTAAATTTAACATTTTTGTTCTCTAAGCTGCCTAATGCTTGTGCCTAATGCTTGTCAGCCTACTCTGTAGTCCTTGTAATTATCATTACAGTAGCTCCAAATTTTCTAATCTCCTTACCTTCATCTGGCACTTTATTTCAAGCAACCACAGATACTAATTCAAGCAACTACAGTACAATTGTCTGCCATGGATTACTAGAATTTTATTTTCCGCTCGTTGGAGGTGACAACAGCATTCAAGTCAAACAGGTGAGCAAATTAACCTTCTGGTGAACAATGGAAAGATGTGATGTTAGCAGAACCTCAAAGCCAAGGCTGTCAGGCAGAATCTAGAGCCATGGCAAGAGGTTCCCAGTTGGAGCTGGAGCCATGGAGAAGATGCATTAACCATTGGAGATGATGCCTGAGGGAGAGCAAGCTAGGGGAAATCTCTCGGCTTCTCCTCTCCTACTGCCAAAAGCAGAAAGAAGCAGAGAAACCAGGGAATCCACCTGAGAGAAGCAAGAGAGACTGGTTTTGAAGGCCTCCGCATTTCATTTCCAGTCTTACAGTAAACTCTACTTTTTATTGGGTTCTTGTTCCTAGTTTTCAAGGGGATCTAACTATCAGACTTTGAACAAAGTGCATTGGAAGCCCAGTAGAGAGAGCAACCAAGCTTGCTGCAGCAGTGCAGGAAAGGATATCTGAGGTCCCAGAGGTGAGTGGGAGTCTGCCAGGTGGCAAAGAAGAGCAGGAGCATTCTGGAGGGAGTAATGTGTTAGAAGTCAAGAGGTGGAAAAGGACAGGGCAGCTGAAGAAAAGGGGACAGTTACATAATAGTACCTACCTCATATATTTGTTGTGAGGCTAGATGAGAAAATAAACACTATAACTGATATAATTTGAGCTCTAACTATAGACTAAACTATTCTAAGTGCTTTCTTAAAATTGATTCATTTAATACTCACAAAAACCCATTGAGGTACATCTTACTGCTACATTTTACAGATGAGGAAAATGAAGTTTAGAGAGTTTAGTAATTTTTTCAAGGTCACACAATTACATGATCTGACCCCAAAGTCAGAGTTTTAACTGCTATGGGATACCACAATTCTATACTTTCATTGTATGTGATTTCTTTACATGGATTAAATTTAGTCCATGCAAAGTTCTTCAGTGTAATGCCTGCCACATGGTAAATGCTCAGTAAAAGGTAAATAACTCTATCTATTTTTATAGCATAATGATTCAAAGAGGAGCTTTGGAGTCAAACAGACCTGGGTTCAAATCCTGTCTCTGCCCCTTTCTAGCTGTTTGCTCTAGGAAAAGTAAGTCTAGGGGCTTTGTTGATTTGTAAAGTGGGAAAGATTACCTAATTCTCAGGGTTGCTGTCAGACAAAATGAGACCATATATAAATATTGTCTTTCACTTAGAAAATACTCAGGGAAAAATAGATATTACTGTTATTCCAGTAGTAAGGAACAAATTGGACAAAGGTCCAGGATGGGGAGAGAAAGAGAGGAAGAAGTGAATTCCAGGGTCTCAATGTATTTTATTTTGTCTGGAGTATAGGGTGGTTGAGGGAATGGCCTGGAAATGAGCGTGGAGAGGTCAACAGGCCTGATCTTCATGGCCTGGCAGGCCATGTCAAGGAGCCTGGAGGGATAGTAGAGGCACTCACACAGCACATAGGACAGGTGTATCCTTTAGCACAGGCTAGGTTATGCTGCAGTAACAAATGTCCACACACATCTGAGTGGCTTACAAAAAAAATGTTACAAGTCCTTTGGGGATCAGCTGTGGTTCTGTTCCATGTCATCTTCACTCTGGAACCCAGGCTGATGGAACAACTTCTCTCTGAAACAGATTGCTAGTCTTGTGACATACAAAAAGGAGACATGGTGAACCCACCAGATGGTGCTTAAATCTTCTGCTTGGAGTTGATCCTTCTTCTCAAATTTTATTGGCCAAAGCAAGTCACATGGTCAAACCTGCCACCAGTGGGGCTGAAGAAGGGGCATTTCATGGAGGGGCACCAGAGTATTTGTCAGAACAATAATAGGAACAAATTTTGTGCAAAAAATAATGAGTGGTAACCCAATTTAAAAATAGGCAAAGGATTTGAATAGACATTTCTTTACAGACGTGCACAAATGGCCCATAAGCACATGAAAAGGTGCTGAACATCATTAGTCATTAGGGAAATACAAATCACAATCACAGTGAAATACCACTTCACACCTACTAGGTTGGCTGTAATAAAAAAGACAGGCAATTCAAGTGTTGGAAAGGATATCAAGAAATTGGAAACTTTGTATACTGCTGGTGGGAATGTAAAATGATACAGCTAGTTTTATAAATAGTCTGGCAGTTTTCCAAAAAGTTAAACATAGAGTTACCATATGACCCAGCAATTCCACTCCTAGTATTTATCCAAGAGAAATGAAAACATACGTTTACACAGAACTTGTACCCAAATGTTCATAGCAGCATTATTCATAATAGCCCCAAAATGGAGGTAACCTAAATGTCCATCAACTGATGAATGGATAAATAATATGAGGTATATCCATACAATGGAATATTATTCAGCCATAAAAGGATTGAAGTAATGATACATGTTATAATGTGGCTGTAGCTTGAAAAACATGCTAAGTGAAAGAAGCCAGTCACAAAATACCACATATTGCATGATTCCTTTTGCATAGAATCTCCAGAATAGGCAAATCTATATATGGAAAAAATAGATTAGTGGTTGCTTATGGCTGAGGGGAAGTGAGCAAGTGACTTTTAATGAGTATGGGGTTCGTTTTGGGGTGATGAAAATGTCCTAAAGTTGATTATAGTGATGGTTGCACACTCTGTGAATGTACTAAAAACCATTGAATTGAACACTTTGAGTGAACTGTGTAATAAGTAAAATATCTCAAGCTGTTTTATATGTATATAAGAAAGATAATGAGTGGTTTTTGTTTTTGTGTTCTTGATTTTGAGAGGTTCAAGTGGAGATGACTAGGTAGTTAACCACGTGGATCTGGAGCTCAAAGCAGAAATCAGGGCTGGAGATATATATTGGGAAATATAGGGGACAAAGATACTAACTGAATTTAAAAAGAAGCAATCACCAGAGAGAGTGTATCCAGGTGGAAAAGAGAGGGCCTACACCTATCCCTGAGGGATACCAACATTTAAGGGGTGAGAGAAATAACAGGAGACCTCAAAAGAAGTGGAGAGGAAGTGCTTAGAGATGGAGAAGTGAGATCAAAAGAGTAAAAGTGGACGGCAAGGAAAGAGTGTTTCCAGATGTAAGGAGTGTCAACTGATTCAGAGAAATTAAGTTAGGTCATGATGATAACGCCCATAGGATCTGCAGTAGGGAGATCCTTAGTGACTTTGAAAAGAGTGGTTTTCATAAGGTGGTGGGGCAGAAACCGGAGGGCAGTTACATGAGTATTTATTTATTTATTTATTTGGTTGTGCTGGGTCTTCATTGGTGCGTGTGGGCTTTCTCTAGTTGTGGCAAGAGGGGACGACTCTTTGTTGTGGTGAGCAGGCTTCTCATTGTGGTGGCTTCTCTTGTTGTGGAGCACGGGGTCTAGGTGCATGGGCTTCAATAGTTGCAGCATGTGGGCTCAGTAGTTGCGGCACACAGGCTTAGTTGCTTCATGGCATGTTGGATCCTCCCAGACCAGGGATTGAAGTGCTTGCTTGTGTCCCCTGCATTGGCAGGTGGATTCTTAACCACTGGACCACCAGGGAAGTCCCTAACATGAGTTTTTAGACATGAGTAGTAGTTGAGGAATTGGAGACGTCCTTGTGTAGGTAGTCAGAGAGATGTATCTGTGAACGGCAGATCTGTAAACAGAAGAAAGAAAGCACAGGTTGAAGTGGGGCTTGGTGGGTTGGGTGGGAGATTTCAAGATGGGAGAGGTTATTTAAATGCTTATGGAAATGAAAGGGAGAGTAGAAAGGGGACAATTGATAAGAGGAATAACGCCCTGACCACCTTTCAGGAAATCGCATTATGTTGCCTCCTTATCCTACTCATTTTGTTTACTGTAGTGCTTATCATCTCATTATCATGGAACTTTATTATGTTCACTATTTATTGTCTGTTTCTACCTTGCTCCAGGAAGGCACGGATTTTTATCTCTTTTGTTTATTTATTAAGTCCAAGCATCTAGAATAGCATCTGACATATAGTAGGTACTCAAAAAACACTTGTTAAATAAATGAATGAAAGAGAAAGTTTTCTAAGAAGGCAAGAGGGAAAAGGAGCCAGAACAGCCAGCAATATGGTTCCTGCCCTCACAGTATTTACAGTCTACTTGTGAAGTAGACTCCATTGGATTCCATAACTTCCTGCTTATTGTGGGAAGCAAAGGAGAGGGAAAGGTAAAGAGCTTGAGTTTCTCAGCTGTATGAAAAGTGATGGGGGAATATTCATGTGATAATTATGGTCTGCGTTGTTCAGAGATCTAATTTAACATCGTTAAATTGTTAGGTCTTTGTACTTTGAGCCTTTCAAGCTTGGCGCACAAGAGAAGCTGAATAAAGCTTTGCGGCAGAGAATAAACTGTGTTCAGCTTAGGGCTGCTGCTTTTCTGAAGCGCTTTCAGAGTCACAGATTTTTGAGGCGGATTTCTAGGTCCTTTATCTATGGGACAGACTGTGGTGATAAGGGAGGCAGGAGGAAGGGGCTGATTCCGAGAGACAGAGAGAACCTTGTGGCCAAAAGCGCGTGCAATCGCAGACTAGCGGGGGAAACAGCCACCTACAAGCTGCCGCGCCCAGACCACGAAGCGCGCCCACGCCCTGCCTCCTGCTTCGGCGGTCCATCGGCGGGAACCGGGCTGCGCTTGCGCGCGGACTGCCGGAGAGTGGAGCGGGGAGAGGCGCTGCCGCAGCTGGAAGTCACGTGATGCAGCGGCCAGCCGCCCCGCCCCTCGGCAGCAGCCCCGCCCCCGCCCCGCCCCTTTCCCGGCGGGACGCTCGGAGCCGCCCCGAACTGCGCAGGGCGGTCAGGGGTGAGTGTCCGCGAGGGGCGCGCGTTGCACAGAGCTGGGCGGGCCTGGGCTGGGGTTCGGGCCGACGGAATGCTTAGCGGGGGCCAAGGGGACAAAATGGCGGCGGGGTACGCCCTTTCACCCCCTCCCCTCACCTGGGAGTGGGAGCGGAGAAGGGCAGGGAACACTGCTGGGGGAGGGGAGCCGCGGCTACTCGGGAGGGCCCTGGGGTCCTCAGAGGAGGCCTGGGGGCGGGGGTGGGCAGGCTCTGGGCCTGCCCTGTGTACTCAGATGGGGGTGTGAGCGATAGGGGACTGCGCCCACCCCGCGGGCCGAGAGGTGGACATGGGTGCTGCGTTACTCCCTAGAGGGGCGGCCCGGTCCGAGGCTTCTGGAATATCTAAACTGCGAAGGGCTAGCGGAGGAGCCGCCCTCCCAGCCTTTCATTTGACAGATGATCGTCATCATCTCATTCTCAGCGGGGTTTACCATGCTTTCCCTGCACAGTGACTCGGGTATTAGCTCTGCCCGGGAAGCAGGGCCGGAAAGGTCTCTCCATCTTGCAAATGCGTAAACTGAGGCCTGGAGGGGTAAAGAGTTTAACCAGGGTCTGGCACCTGGGTGTAGTAGAACCCAGCCTTCTGCCTCTTTTAGTGCTCCCTTCCCAGCACTTTATTCCCGCCTTCCCTCCCCTACCAGTGAGGGACGGGATTGTTTGAAGGCAAGCAGAAAACTGGTCCTCCAAGCAGCACCTGCTGCTGTCAAGTGGCTCTCGCTGAGGTGGGGCCCGCCCGCCTGAGAGTAGCTTCCTGTCGTTGGTGAACTGTATTCCTCATTCTGTTTGTGCTAAGTTATTCTAACATGAAAATAGCTGTTCAGTATAGTCATTTTACTGAATAGATAGTAGTTCCTTATGTGTATTATAGTTTGTTACAGTTTATATATTGATTTCACCAACATTAATTTCATTCTGGTAAACAATCCGAGGTGGAAGGATGGGATAAGCGTTATGTCCATTTTACCAGTGGGGAAACTGAGGTCATTACTTGCTCCAGATCACCCATTGGTGAATGGTTCATCTGGAATTAAGTTTTCAGACCTAAGGTTGGTATTCTGACCAGTGTCACTGTCTGGTTTATATTGATGCTCTGGCCCTTGTATTTTTTTTTTTTCTGGGTAACTATGACTTTTCCTCAAAATGTGGTGGTGCAGATTGATTTATGCTGCATATTGAAATGATCTGAATAATATCTACCAAGGAATTAATATTTTAATTAATCAAAGAATTTTTAATATGATTTGGAAAGGTGTCTTTGTGGGAGGAAGTATGGTATGATGTCCTTGAAGGCAAACTGATCTGAGTTTGAATCCCAGCTCTCCTACTTGTCCTTGGACAGATTAATTTTTCTGAGTCTTGGCTTCCTCATCTATAAAATATGGATATTATTATCCACCTCATAAATTTGTTGATAGCAAGTAAATGAGGTGTCTGTAAAGCGTTTAGAACTGCTCCTGGCCCATAGTAAGCACTCAGCAAATGCATGCTCCTTTCCTTCTTTCTCTCCACTCCATTGAGCTGCCATTCTTTATTCTCTAAAATTCTCTAAATTCTGGTAGTTTAGGTCAATCTACCTGGTGGATTATGCATGGAAGCATAATCAGTGTTGCTATATAAATGCAGTTATGAATAATTTGTTGATTGGTCTCCAAAGGATCTAGTGTTTTAAACATAGACTTCAAAAATATTTGTCCTTACAGCTTCATAGATATTTAAGAATCACTAAAATGTTGATTTGATATTGACTTTATTAATTCCTTCATTTAACCACTTTAATGTTTTAAGGATAAGATTAAGGGGCTTGAGATTCTGTCTTTTCTTTCACCTTCATACCCAACCACAACCCAACCTAGTTTAAAGGAGAAGCAAAAATTCTTTGGGAATCACATGGGAACATTTTTTAAACACTTAGAAAGTGATGGTGGTATTTAGTGGGAAGTTAAATAGAATTTTCTTTAATGGTGCAATCTAATATCCATTGTGAAATTGGCATTTCTGAAATTGTAGAAGTGAAAACGGCAAATGGCATGTATAACAAAATAAGTCACTAATAGAAATCTGTTTCCAGTTTTATGCTGGGATGGTAACCTTTTTCACAAATGTGTTTGGCTTTGGCAATAAGTCTTATGGAATATAAGCAAAAGATCTACAGTCCATTGGTGGAGACAACCTTAAAAAAATATTAGAAGGAAATGATTTATAGGCAGACTTTCCCCTCTGTGACATGAAACACTAAAGATTTCCTGAAACTGCTAAAATAATTACTACTTTTAATGATAATTTCTTTTTAAAAAATATGTTTATTTATTTATTTGTGGCTGCACTGGGTCTTCGTTGCTGCACATGGGCTTTTTCTAGTTGCAGTGAGTGTAGGCTACTCTTCGTTGCGGTGCCTCTCATTGCCATAGCTTCTCTTGTTGCGGAGCACGGGCTCTAGGTGCTGGGCTGCAGTAGTTGTGGCGCATGGGATCAGTAGTGTGGCTCACGGGCTCTAGAGTGCAGGCTCAGTAGTTGTGACGCACGGGCTTAGTTGCTGCGCAACATGTGGAATCTTCCCGGACCAGGGCTGGAACCTATGTCCCCTGCATTGGCAGGTGAATTCTTAACCACTGCGCCACCAGGGAAGTCCCATAAATTCTTAAAGCACTAAGTTTATTATGTATTTTGAAAACGTGTGAAGTGGAGAGAATAGAATAATTAATTGCTATATACCAATTTATTTCAGTAACTACCTATGCATGGACAGTTTTGTCCCATAAAAGCTATCACTCCCCATTGTTTTGAAGCAAATCTCAGACATCATATTTCATTTGTAAAGATTTCTGTATGTGTCAAGCCAGCTTTTAATATACTATTGGAAAGAGAAGTAATTTTGATATTTTCAAAGAGGCATGCCAGGTTCATGGGAGAAAATAAATGCCTTTTACTTGATGTATTCATGGTAGTAAATATAGGTATGATCAGAATTGAAAACCTCTTTAAACAACTTGGACTTATAAAATGTCTGTGTTGCTCTTCAAAATACTACTTATTTTACTGTAATACACTTACTTTCCATTAGGAAACACGTGAAAAATTACTGATAGTTTTGGAGTATGCAGACATCAGCATTGTTTAAGTACCAGTCTCAGAAAGGTAAATACTAAGAAGCAAAAACATGGGTGATAGATTTTATGAACATTGGAGAGGAACTGATTGAAATCCTGATTTTTCTAGAATTTATTGACGAACATGAGACAATTCATAGATGTACTGTCCTGATTTCAGTTAATTGGGCCTATAATTTTTAGAATAGTGCTACTAGCAGGCTTCTCACTATTTTGGGCCTGCCATTTGATTCTTGCCTTTTCAGAGCCTGGTGACCGAACTCAGATAGAGAAGAGAGAAGCCTTTCCTGGCGCTTGAGCCAGTCTTCGCATTTTTATCTCTAGGACTCTCAGGTGTCTCTACATTCTGGGACTGCAGGGCAGGGTAGGACAAGTGAGACCTCAGTTCATCACAGGCAGCAGCTTTTTCAGAAACGTTGGGGCCAGTTAGTCCTAGTGTTCATTCCCTGTTTACTGACTTGTTTTGTTTTTTGTGCTCTATTTTCTGCGTGGCCATTGTTTTGCCATAGCCTGGGTTCTCAAATTTAATTTAAGTAGCACTGCCAATATATTGCCATATCCATTTTTTTATATTAGCTGATTTTTAATTTAGGTTAGTGTTATAAATTTTCTTTTAAAATTTAAGTAAAAATGTAGTTCCTTTTATAGAAAAATGTTTTGTAGATAATAGTATGGATGGTAGTTATAGCAACTATCATGAAACTAGTAACTGATTGAAATTTTGGAAATTGTAAGTTCTATTTTTAGAAAACAGCTTTATTGAGATATTTAACATACCATTAAATTCAGTCATTAAAGTGTACACTTCAGTGGTTTTTAGTGTATTCATGGAATTGTGCAACCATCATCACAATCAATTTTAGAACATTTCAGTATCCCACTATGAAGCCCCATAACTATTAGCATTCATTCCCTATTCCTGTCTTCCCTCCCGACTTTTCCATCCTACTCCCTACCTCTGCCCCAGGCAACTACTAATCTACTTTCTTTCTCTATGAATTTGCTTATTTTGGCAAATAGAATCATGCAGTATGCGGATTTTTGTGTCTGACTTTTTCCATTTAACGTAACATTTACAAGGTTCATCTATGTTGTAGCATGTGTCAGCACCTTATTCCTTTTTTAAAAATATGTTTCAGGTGTACAGCATTATAAGTTACCATCTGTATACACTAGGAAGTGACCACCACCACAATTCTAGTTACCATCTATCACCATGTAGTTGCCCCCTCCTTTGTCCACTTCCCCCCCCACCCCCCACCAATCCCCTACCCCTCTGGTAACTACTAATTTGTTCTCTGTATCTGTGAGTTTGTCACTGTTTTATTTTGTTTGTTTGTTTGTTTGTGTTTCTTTCATTCCACATATCAGTGAAATCATACAGTTTTTTCTCTTTCTTCTAACGAATTTCACCTATCATAATACCTTCATGGTCCATCCATGTTGTTGAGAATGGTAGGATTTCATTCTTTTCTGTTACTGAATAGTATTCCATTGTATATGTATATTGCATCTTCTTTATACACTTATCCATCGATGGAGACTTAGGTGGTGTCCTTACCTTGGCTATTGTGAATAATGCTGCAGTGAATGTAGAGGAGCATGTATCTTTTTAAAATAGTGTTTTATTGCTCTCCCAGTAAATACCTGGAGGTGGAATAGCTGGGTCAAATGATAGTTTTATTCTTAATTTTTTGAGGAATCTCCATAGTGTTTTCCATAGTGGCTGCACCAATTTATAGTCCCACCAATAGTGTATAAGAGTTCTCTTTTCTCGGCATCCTCTCCACCATTTGTTATTTCTTGCTTTTTTTGATAATGGCCATTCCAGCAGGCATGAGGGGATATCTCATTGTGGCTTTGATTTGCATTTCCCTGATAATTAGTGATGTTGGACATTTTTTTTCATGTGCCTGTTGGCTATCTGTATTTCTTTTCTGGAAAAATGTCTATTCAGATCCTCTGCCCATTTTTAAATTGAGTTTTTTCTGTTGTTGAGTTGTGTGAGTTCTTTATATGTCTTGGATATTAACCCCTTATCAGATATATCATTTGCAAATATCTTCTCCCATTTGGTAGCTTGCCTTTTTGTTTTATTGATGGTTTCCTTTGCTGTGCATAAACTTTTCAGTTTGATGTAGTCCCATTTGTTTATTTTTGCTTTTGTTTTCCTTGCCTTTGGAGTCAGATCCACAAAAACATCTAAAGACTGATCAGTGAGATTACTGCCTATGTTTTCTTCTAAGAGTTTTATGGTTTCAGATCTTACTTTCAAGCCTTTAATCTATTTTGAGTTAATTTTTGTGTATGTTGTAAGATGGTGGTCTAG
The DNA here is from genome assembly GCF_026419965.1 of Kogia breviceps. Taxonomy (NCBI): domain Eukaryota; kingdom Metazoa; phylum Chordata; class Mammalia; order Artiodactyla; family Physeteridae; genus Kogia; species Kogia breviceps. The sequence continues at coordinate 103,757,380 of NC_081312.1, forward strand.
TTTCATTTTTGTGTGTGTGACTGTCCAGTTTCCCAACCACCATTTATTGAAGAGACAATCCTTTGCTCCTTTGTTGTAAATTAATTGTCCATATATGAGTCAGTTTATTTCTGGACTATGAATTCTGTTCCACTGATCTCTGTCTCTGTTTCTATGGCAATACCACACTGTTTTGATTGCTGTAGCTTTGTAGTATAGTTTGAAATCAGGAAGCATGATACCTCTAGCTTTCTTCTTCTTTCTCGATTGTTTGGCTATTCAGGATTGTTTGTGGTTCCATACAAATTTTGGAATTGTTTGTTTTAGTTCTGTAAATTTTGCCATTCAAATTTTGATAGGGATTGCATTGAATCTGTAGATCACATTGGGTAGTATGGACATTTAACAGTATTAATTCTTCCAATCCATGAGCATAGAGCATCTTTCCATTTATTTGTGTCTTCTTCATTTTCCTTCACCAGTGTCTTATATAGTTTTCAGTTTGCAGGTCTTTCATCTCCTTGGTTAAATTTATTCCTAGGTGATTTATTCTTTTTGATGCAGCTATAAATGGGAATGTTTTCTTAATTTCTCTTTCTGATAGTTTATTATTGTGTAGAAATACCACAGATTTCTGTGTATTGATTTTGTATCCTGCAACTTTACTGAATTCATTTATTGGTCTTAACAGTTTTTGGTGGAGTCTTCAGGGTTTTCTATGTATAGTATCATGCCATCTACAAATAGTTCCAGTTTTACTTCTTCCTTTCCATTTTGGATGCCTTTTATTTCTTTTTCTTGCCTAATTGCTGTGGCTAGGATTTCCAATACCATGTTGAATAAGAGTGGTGAAGGTGGGCATTCTTGTCTTGTTCCTGTTCTTAGATGATAAGTTTTCACTGTTCAGTATGTTAGCTGTGGGTTTGTTGTATGTAGCCTTTATTATGTTGAGGTATGTTTGCTCTGTACCCACTTTGTAGAGAGTTTTTATCATAAGGGGATGTTGACTTTTGTCAAATGCTTTTCTGCATCTATCAAAATGATCATGTGATATTTATCCTTCCTTTTGTTATTGTGATGTATCACATTTATTGATTTGTGAATTTTGAACCATCCTTGTGACCATGGAATAAATCCCACTTGATTGTGGTGTATTTGGTGTATGATCCTTTTACTGTATTGTTGGACACCGTTTGCTAATGTTTTGTTGAGGATTTTTTTATCTGTGTTTATCAAAGATATTGACCTGTAAATTTTTTTTTTGTTTTTTTGGTCACGTCCTTGTCTGGTTTTAGTATCAAGGTAATGCTAGGTTCATAAAATGTGTTTAGAAGGTTTTCCTCCTCCTCAGTTTTTTGGAAGAGTTTGAAAAGGATAGGTGTTAAATCTTCTTTGACTGTTTTGTAGAATTCACCAGTGGTGCCATTTGGTCATGGACTTTTGTTTGTTGGAAGGTTTTTTATTTCTGTGTCAGGCTCCTTACTAGAAATCTGTCTATTCAGATTTTCTATTTTTTCATGATTGTCTTGAAAGATTATATATTTCTGGGAATTTATCCATTTCTTCTAGGTTGTCAGATTTGTTGGTTTATAATTATTTATAGTAGTCTCTTTTGATCCTTTGTATTTCTGAGGTATCAATTTTAACATCTCCTCTTTCAGTTATGATTTAATTTGAGTCCTCCTCCTTTTTTTCTTGGTTAGTCTAGCTAAAAGTTTGTTGAATTTGTTTATCTTTTCAAAGAACCAGTACTTAGTTTCATTGATCTTTTCTGTTTTTTTGTTTTAATTTCTATTTTATTTGTTTCCTCCCTATCTTTATTATTTCTTTCTGCTAATTTGGGGCTTCATTTGTTCTTCTTTTTCTAGTTCCTTTAGGTATTAGGTTGGATTGTTTATTTGGGATTTTTCTTGTTCCTTAAGGTAGGCCTGTATTGCTGTGAACTTCCTTCTTAGAACTGCTTTTGCTTCATCCCACTGAATTAGGTATATCACATTTCTGTTTTCATTTGTCTCTGGGTATTAAATTCTCCTTTGATTTCTTCAGTGACCCATTGGTTGTTAAGTAACATGTTGTTTTACTGTCCATGTTTCTGTGTTTTTTCCCATTTTTTTCCCTCGCGATTGATTTCTAGTTTCATACTATTTGGTTGCAGAAGATACTTGACATGATTTTAGTCTTCTTGATTTTATTGAGACTTGTTCTGTGACCTAACGTGATCTGTCCTGGAGAATGTTCCATGTGCACTTGAGAAGAATGTGTAATCAGTTGCTTTTGATGGAATGTACTCTATCTATTAAATCTACTTAGTATAATTTGTTGTTTAAATCTGATGTTTCCTTATTGATTTTCTGCCTGGATGATCTATCTATTGATGTAAGTGGGGTGTTAAATTCCCCTACTATTATTGTATTGCTTTCCATTTCTCCCTTTACGTCTGTTAATATTTGCCTTATATATTCTGGTTCTTTCCTGTTAGGTGCATGTACATTTAGAAATGTTATACTGTCTTGCTGGATTGACCCCTTTATCCTTATATAATGTCTTTGTCTTTTAATACCATCTTTGTTTTAAAGTTTGTCTGTTATGAGTATAGCTATTCCAGCTTTCTTTTCATTTCTATTTCCATGGAATATCTTTTTCCATCCTTTTACTCAGTCTGTGTGTGTTCTTTCTTCTGAAGTGAGTCTCTTGTAGACAGCATATAGATGGGTTTTTAAAAAAAAATCCCTTCAGCCACTCTGTGTCTTTGGATTTGTGAATTTAGTCCATTTACATTTAAAGTAATTATTGATGGGTACTTATTGCCATTTTGTTAACTGTTTACTGGATGTTATTGTAGTTCCTCTCTGTTGCTTATTTTCTTTCTCTCTTCCCTTGTGTGTTGGTGGTTTTCTTTAGAGTTATGTTTAGATTCCTTTCTCATTTTCTTTTGTATATTTACTGTAAGTTTTTTCGTTGCTGTTACTATGAAGTTCACATATAATATCCTACTTCCTATGTAATTAGTACTGTGTATTGGGTTGGTCGCAACTTAAATTTGAACAAATTCCAAAGGTTTATCTTTTTACTACCCCCAAGATTTTATACTTTGATGACACATTTTACATCTTATTTTGTGTATCTCTTAACTAATTGCAGTTATAGTTGATTTTATTACTTTTTGTCTTTTAATTTTCATGCTTGCCTTCCTGGTGACTGATCGACTACTTTTGTTATTTATTTACCTTTTCCAGTGTGATGTTTCCTTCTGTAAATTTTCTTATTAACTAGTGCCATTTCTTTTCAGCCTAAAGAAGTCCCTTTAATATTTCTCTTAGGGCCAGTATCGTGATGATGAGTTCCTTTAGCTTTTGCTTCTCTGGGAATCTCTAGATGTCTTACTGAATTCTGAATGATAACCTTGCTGGGTAGAGCATTCTTGGTTGGAAGTTTTTTCTCTTTACTTTGAATATGTTATGCCATTCCCTTTTGGCCTGTGAAGTTTCTGCTGAAAAATCTGCTGATAGCCTTTTGGGGTTTCCGTTCTATGTAACACGTTGTTATTCTCTTTTAGGATTTTCTCTGTACCTTTAACTTTCAGCATTTTAATCATAATGTGTCTTGTTATGTATCTCTTTTGATTCACCTTATTTGGAACTCTTGGGGCTTCCTGAACCTGGATGTCTGTTTCCTTCTCTAGATTAGGGAATTTCTGAGCCACTATTTAAATAATTTTTTTGGCCCTTTCTCTTCTTCTTTTGGGACCCCTATAATGTGATTGTTATGCTGCTTGATGTTGTCCAAAAGGTCCCTTATCATATCTTCACTTTTTAAAATTCTTTCTTCATTTTGCTGCTATGTCTGGGTGAATTCCATTCTTTAGTCTTCCAGCTTGCTGATTGGTTCTACCTCATCAAGTCTGCTGTTGAACCCCTGTAGTGTATTTTTCAGTTCAGTTATAATTTCTATTTGGTACTTTTTATGTCTTCTATCTTTTTATTGAAGGTCTCACTGTGTTTTTCCATTCTTCCAAGTTCGGTGAGCATTTTATTATTATTATTATTATTATTATTATTATTACTATTTTTTGCTGCATTGGGTCTTTGTTGCTGCACACGGGCTTTCTCTAGTGCGGTGAGCAGGGGCTACTCTTTGTTGCAGTGGCTCCTCTTGTTGCGGAGCACGGGCTCTAGGTGTGCAGGCTTCATTAGTTGTGGCACGTGGGCTCAGTAGTTGTGGTGCATGGGCTTAGTTGCTCCACAGCATGTGGGATCTTCCTGGACCGGGGCTTGAACCCATGCCACCTGCACTGTGCCATCAGGGAAGTCCCTGGTGAGCATTTTTATGACATTACTTTTAACTCTTTATCAAGTAGATTGTTTATCTCTCTATCATTTAGTTCTTTTCTTGAGGTTTTTTCCCTTGGAACATATTTCTCTATTTCTTCATTTTGCCTAAGTCTCTGTGTTTGCTTCTATGTATTAGCTGTATCAGCTGTTTCCCAGTCCTGGAGGAGTGGCCTTATTTAGATGTCCTGTGGGGCTCAGAAGTGTAATTCTGCCTGGCCACCAGAGCCAGGTGCTCAAGAGGTGTTCCTAGGTGGACTGTATGGGCCTCCTATTGTGGCTTGGCCACAGTGACTGTGGGGCACTGATGGGCAGGACTGTCACTCAGCTGGCTATGAGGCCTGGCTTAGGCACAGGGGTAGGCAGAGCTCTAACTGGGGCATGGCCACTGGCACTAACAGGTTACATGGAGAATTTCAAATGCATGCCCGCCAGCTCTGGCATTAGTAAGGTAGCCTGACATCACAAAAATGGCTCCCACCAACACTTCCTAACTCACTTTGTGAGGCCAATATCACCTTGATACCAAACAAAGTAAATTACAGGCCAATATCTTTGATGAACATTACAATACAAGCAAAAATCTGCAACAAAGTGTTGTTGAGTCAGCAAAAAGTATTCAGCAAACTGAATTCAACAGTACATTGAAAGGAGCATTTACCATAATCAAGTGGGATTTATTCAACATTTATAAATCAGTAAATGTGATATACCACATTAGCAAAATGAAGGCCAAAAATCATATGATTATCTCAATAGATGCAGAAAAAACATTTGACAAGATTTAATGCTAATTTATAATAAAAACTCTCAACATAAGAAGGACATACCTCAACATAATAAAGGCCATATATAAAACAAACCTTCAGATAACATCATACTTAATGGTGAAAAACTTAAAGCTATCTGTCTAAAATTGGGGCAAGACAAGGATGCCAACTCTTGCCACTCTTATTCAGCGTAGTATTGGAAGTCCTAGCCAGAGCACTTAGACAAGAAAGAGAAGTAGAAGGCATCCAAATTGGAAAGAAGTAAATTCACCACTATTTGCAGATGACGTGATTTTATAAACAGAAAACTCTTAAAGACGCCACTAAAAAACTATTAGAAATAATAAATACAGGGGAATTCTCTTGTGGTCCAGTTGTTAGGGCTCCATGCTTCCACTGTGGGGGTCACAGGTTTGATCCCTGGTTGGGGAACTAAGATTTTGCATGCTGCATGGCCAAAAAAGAAAGAAGAAAGAAAGAAAGGAAGGAAGGAAGGAAGAAAGAAAGAATACAGTAAAGTTGCAGGGTACAAAATACAAAAATTTGTTGTGTTTCTATGTGCTAGCAATGAGCTAGCAGGAAGAGAAATTAGGAAAAGAATCTTATTTAAATTACAACAAAAAGAATAAAATATATAGGAATAAACTTTACAGATTTGAAAGACCTTTACATTCAAAAGTGGAAGATATTGTTGAAAGAAATTGAAGAAGACATAAATAAATAGAAATTCCATGCTTATGGATTGGAAGAAGTAATATTGTTAAAATGTCCATATTACCTAATGCAATCTACAGATTCAGTGCAATCCCTATCAACATTCCAAGGACAATTTTCAGAGAAGTAGAGTCAAAACTTATAAAATTTACATAATATTAAAATTTACATGGAACCACAAGATACTGAATAGCCAAGGCAATCCTGAGAAAAAAGAACAAAGCTGGAGGTATCACAGTCCCTAATTTCAAACTATATTACAAAGCTATAATAAGCAAAACAGCATGGTATTGGCAGAAAAATAGATAAGCTGGCCAGTGGAAGAGATTTGTGAGGCCAGAAATAAACCCACTCATATATGGAGAATTGATTTATGACAAAGGAGTGTAGAACATACAATGAAGAAAGGCTGACTTCTTCAACAAATGGTGCTAGGAAAACTTGACAGCCACGTGCAAAAAAAAGAAACTGTAGTTCACACCATACACAAAAATCACTAGCTCACACCATACACAAAAATCAGCTCAAAATGGATTAATGATTTGAATGTAAGACCTGAAATCGTAAACCTACAGAAGAAAACACAGGCAATATGCTCTTTGACATTGGTCTTAGCAATGTCTTTCTATATTTGTCTCTTTAGGCAAGGGAAACAAAAGCAAAAATAAACAAATGGGACTACATCAAACTAAAAAGATTATGTGCAGCAAAGGGAACAGACAGCAAAACAAAGACAACCTACTGAGGAGGAGAAGATACTTGCAAATTATGTATCTGATAAGGGGTTAGTATCCAAAATATATAATGAATTCATACAACTTAATAACAAAAAGCAATAACTCAATTAAAAAATGGGCAGAGGATCTGAATAGACTTTTTTCCAATGAAGACATACAGATGGCAATAAGCACATGAAGAGATGTTCAACATCATTAATAGGGAGATACAAATCTAAACTGTAATGAGATACCCCTCATGCCTGTTAGAATGACTGTTCAGAAAACCAAGAAATAACAAATGTTGGTGAGGATGTGGAAAAAAGGGAACCCTTATGCACTGTTGGTGAGACTGTAAATTAGCCACTGTGGAAGACATTATGGAGATTCTTCAAAAAATTAAGAATAGATCTACCAAATGATCCAGCTATCCCACTTCCTGGTATTTATCTAAAGAATATGAAAACACTAATCTGAAAAGATAGCTGTATCCCCATGTTCATCACAGCATTATTTGTTTTAAAATAATTTTTAATTAATTAATTAATTTATTGGCTGCGTTGGGTCTTTGTTGCTGCATGCAGGCTTTCTGTAGTTGCGGTGAGCGAGGGCTCCTCTTTCATTGCAATGCACAGGCTTCTCATTGCGGTAGCTTCTTTTGTAGTGGAACACAGGCTCTAGGTGTGTGGGCTTCAGTAGTTGTAGCACACGGACTCAGTAGTTGTGGCTTGTAGGCTCTGGAGTGCAGGCTCAGTAGTTGTGGTGCACGAGCTTAGTTGCTCCGCAACATGTGGGATCTTTCTGGACCAGGGCTCGAACCCATGCCCCCTGCATTGGCAGGTGGGTTCTTAACCATTGTGCCACCAGGGAAGTCCCCGCAATGTTATTTATAATCACTAAGATATGGAAACAACCTAAGTGCCCGTCAACAGATGAATGGATAAAGAAGATGTGATACATATATATGGATATGGATATATATTTGTATACATACACAAACAATGGAATACTACTTAGCCATAAAAAGATGAAATCTTGCCATTTACAAGCACATGGATATGGAACTTGAGTGTGTTATGCTAAATGAAATAAATCACATGGAGAAAGACAAATACTGTAAAATTTCACTTATGTGGAATATAAAAACAAACAAAAAGTATAGTGGTTACCAGAGGGAAAGGGACAGAAAGGAGTAGGGTGAAATGCGTAAAGGAGATTAACCGTTTGTTGACACATGGAATCTAAATTTCTGGTAGTGAGCACGCTGTAGGGTATACAAAAGTAGAAATGTTGTATACACAAAATTATATAATGTTATAAACCAGGTTGCCTCAAAAAATAAATCTTTAAAAAAAGTCTCCTGCCAGTGTCTCAGTCCCTGGGGAATGTTCTAATTGGATTCTGCCTCTCTGGCAGATGCTTCAAGATAGTAAGTGGGTCCTCATTACTTAGGTTCCATGCTTTTTAATCAGGTGTTTTTATGCTGATTCTTGGGTTAAGTCTACCTATGAGCCCTTTAAGAGTGGGTTGTCCATACTCTGAGGTTCTGTAGGTTTCCTGGGCATATTTTCTATTGGTATTTGAAGACAGTTTTGGGACCTCATCTCTCCTGTGCAGGGTCTAGGGGTTGGAGTGCTTGATGTGGAGCTCACATCCCTTACTTTTCAGGGCAAAGATCCATACCTTTGTGGTCCCTCCCGATTGTGAATTGACACAGCTGGTAGGTGGGTTTTCCTTGGTGAAACTATCTCTGCCTCTCTGATTCTTTGCCTCTCCTATCTGTCTTGATGTTGTCCTTTTACCTTTTGTTGTGGAGGTTCTGTTTACCCAGTTTTCATGTCCCTTTCCAAGGAAATTATTCCATATGTAGTTTTAGATTCGTTGTGTCTGTAGGAGGAGGTGAGTTCAGGATCTTCCTGCAGCACCATGTGAACCCTCCCGAACCTTTTTTTTTTTAAATAAAATTTTTTTCTTAGAGCAGTTTTAGAATTGCAGCAAAATTATGAGGCACATATAGAGACTTCCCATGTACTCCCTGTCTCCACTCATGCATAGCCTCCCCATTATCAACATCCCCTGCCAGAGTGGTACATTGGTTACAATTGATGAACCTACATTGACAAATTATTGTCACCCAAAGCCCATAGTTTACATTACTGTTTGTTTAGTCTTGGTGTTGTACATTTTATGGGTTAGGACAAATGCATAATGACATGTATCCACCATTATAGTATCATACAGAGTACTTTCACTGACATAAAAATTCTCTGTGCTCTGCCTATTCATTCCTCCTTCCCCTTGAATCCCTGGCGACCATTGATGTTTTTCCTGTCTTGGTAATTTTGACTTTTCCAGGAACTTCATTTCTTTTATGGATGTACCACATTTTATTTATTCATTCATCAGTTGATAGTCATTTGGGTTGTTTCACTTTTTGAATTCTATGGACAATGCTGCTATTGAATATCTGTGTATAAGCTTTTTTTTGTGGGGCTATATTTTCATTTCTCTTGGGTATGTTTCTAGGAGTGGAATTGCTGGGTTATACTGTAAATCTGTATTTAACCTTTTTAGGAACTGCCAGAATATTTACAAAACCAGCTGCACTGTATTGCATTCACAATCCGCAGTGTATGGTGGTTCCAATTTTTTCACATCCTCTATAACACTGGTTTTGTCTGTCTTTTGGATTATAGTCATCCTGGTAGTTGTGAAGAGATATCTCATTGTAGTTGTGAGGTTGTGATTTGTATTTCATTAATGACTAATGATGTTTAACATCTTTTGATGTTCTTATTAGCCGTTTATGTATCTTTTTGGGAGAAATGAGAACATGGCCTTTTTAACCTGATGTAATGGTGACATTTAACCTGATGTGGGCTCTTGGTGTCACTCCTGTGCTTGCTCACTCTATTGGGTTTTTTATTCAAGTGGATTGCTCCCCAGAAATCCGTTGTATTTAAATATTCTACTGTGACACACACATCCCTTATTTATGTTTATTAATCTGCACATTATAGTTTACCCAAGTAAGTTAAATTAGGTTCCATTTGCTTATTTTTCCTTTTGTTTCCTTTGCCTTAGGAGGCAGATCCAAAAAAATATTGCTACAGTTTATATCAAAGAGTGTTCTGCCTGTGTTTTCTTATAGGAGTTTTATGGTTTCCAGTCTCACACTTAGGTGTTTAATCCATTTTGAGTTTACTTTTATATTTCGAGTGAGAAAATGTTCTAATTTCATTCTTTTACATGTAGCCATCCAGTTTTCCCAGCAGCAGTTATTGAAGAGACTGTCTTCTATTATATATTCCTGCCTCCTTTGTTGTAGATTAATTGACTGTAAGTGCACGGGTTTATTTCTCGCTCTCTATTCTCTTCCATTGATATATGTGTCTGTTTTTGTGTCAGTGGCATATTGTTTTGATTTCTGTAGCTTTGTAGTATAGTCTGAAGTCAGGGAGTGTGAGTTCAGATTTGTTCTTTTTTCTAAAGATTGCCTTGGCTATTCAGTTTCTTTTGTGATCCCAAATGATTTTTAGGATTTTTTGTTCTAGTTTTGTGCAGAGTGTCATGGATATTTTGATAGAGATTGCATTAAATATGTAGATTGCTTTGGGTGATATGGACATATTAACAATATTAATTCTTCCAATCCATAAACATGGGTCATCTTTCCATCTCTGTATCATCTTCAGTTTCCTTCATCACCATTTTATAGTTTTCATAGTATAGGTCTTTCATCTTCTGGGTTAAATTTATTCCTAGATATTTTATTTTTGATGTGATTAAAAATTTTTTTTCTTCTTTCTCTGATAGTTTATTATTAGTGTGTAGAACAGTAATATATTTCTGTATATTAGCCTTGTATCCTGAATCTTTACTGAACTCACTTCTTAGTTCTAATGGTTTTTTTGGTTGGGACTTTAGGGTTTTCTATATATACCATCATGTCATTTGCAAATAGGGACAGTTTTACTTCTTTTCTTCCAATCTGGATGCGTTTCTTTTTTTTGTCCAATTGCTGTGGCTAGGATTTACAATACTTTGTTAAATAGAAGTGGTGAAGGTGGGAATCCTTGTTCCTGATTTTAGAGGAAAAACTTTCAACTTTTCATCATTGAGTATGGTGTTAGCTGTGGATTTGTCATAGATAGCCTTTATTATGTTCAGATATGTTCCTTCTAAACCAGCTTTGATGAAAGTTTTTGTCATGAATAGATACTGAATTTTGTCAGATACTTTTTATGCATCTATGATTGTGGTTTTTATTATTCCTTTTGTTAATGTTGCATATTACATTGATTTGCAGATATCGAACTGTCCTTGTATCCTTGGAATAAATCTTGCTTGATCATGTGTATGATTCTTTTTATATATTGTTGAAATCAGTTTGCTAATATTTTGTTGAGCATTTTTACATCTATATTCATCAGAGATATTGGCCCATAATTTTCTTTTTTTGGAGTATCCGTGTCTCTTTTTGTTATCAGCATAATGGTGGCATTGTAGGATGAATTTGGGAGTGTTTCCTCCTCTTCAACTTTTTGGAATAGTTTGAGAAGGATAGGTATTAGCCCTTCATATGTTTTGTAGAATTTCCCTATGAAGCTGTGAGTCCCTGAACTTTTGTTTGCTGTCATTTTTTAAAATTATTAATTCAGTTTCACTGCTAGTTATCAGTCTGTTCAGATTATCCATTTCTTGTTGATTCCATCTTGGAAGTTTGTATGTTTCTAGAAGTTTATCCATTTCTTCTGTATTGTCCAATTTGTTACCATATAACTGCTTGTAGTATTCTCTTATGATTTTTTGTATTTCTGTGATATTAGATGTAATTTCTCCTGTTTAATTTCTTATTTTGTTTATTTGGGTCTGCTCTCTTTTTTTTTCTTGATGAGCCTGGCTAAAGGCTTTAAATTTTGTTTGTCATTTCAGAAAATCAGATCTTGGTTTTTTTGATCTTTTTTATTGTTTTTAGGGTCTCCGTTTTATTTGTTTCTTCTTTGATCTTTATTATTTCCTTCCTTCTGCTCACTTTTGGCTTTTTTGTTGTTCTTTTTCTAATTCCTGTAGATGGTAGGTTAGGATTTTTATTTGAGATTTTTCTTGTTCCCTGACATAGGTCTGTATTGCTATAAATTTCCCTCTTAGGTCTGCTTTTGCTGCATCCCATAGACTTTGGAGAGTTATGTTTTTATTTTCATCTATCTGAAGGTAATTTTTGATTTTCTCTTTGATTTTTTCATTAATCTATTATTTTTAGTAGTCTGTTGTTTGGACCCCTTGTGTTTTTTTGTCATTTTTCTTCCTGTAATTGATTCTAGTTTCATACAATTATGGTTGGAAAATTGCTTGATGTAAATTTTCTTAAATTTTTAAAAATAAATTTTATTTATTTTTGGCTGCATTGGGTCTTCATTGCTGCATGCAGGCTTTCTCTAGTTGTGGTGAGTGGGGGCTGCTCTTTGTTGCGGTGCGTGTGACTCTCACTGCAGTGGCTTCTCTTGTCGTGGAGCACAGGCTCTAGGCATGTGGGCTTCAGTAGTTGCGGAACTGCACTGGAGCAAGAGGGGCTGGAGTGGGCACTCAGTGTGGATTGGGGCATGCACCGGGGCTGTCCAGGCCTTACAGTCACAGTCCAGACCACTCCCAATCTGCTGCCTCTGGGAGTGCCAATAATGGCTGCCCTCGCCCCATTCAGATGCAGAGCTGGGTCCAAGTTGGTGCCATCCCCCACAACTGTGCACTTCCCTTGGCAGCAGCAGCCTTCACCCTAATCAGGAGTTGTGTGGCAGAGCAAGGTAGGCCAGGGCGTGCACTGAGGTGGTTGTGGAAACCAGCTAGAGTCCCAGGCAGTCTCAGTCTGCTTATTCTGCCTTGTTTTGCAAGCAAGTAAGCATGTGCATGCTCTTAATGAGTGGAGTTCAAGTTTCTCACAGCCCCCCTGCCAGTCCCACTTGTCTTCAAACTAGTGAAGGGGATTTGTCATTCTGGTGTTGGACTCTGGGCCTGAGTGCCCAATATGTGGTTCAAACCCCTCTATTTCCAAAGAGGATCCCCCAAACCAAGTAATTCCCCCACTTCTTTGTCCCCTCCTTCAGGTGTGGGTCCCAACCTGATCACTTCTCTTCCCTTCTTTCCTGACTCTGTGGATCTTTCTTTACAGCCTTGGTTATGTAAGAGTCTTAATGCCAGTCTCCAGTCTGTTTTCTGTGAAAATTGATGTGTTTTTTTCTTTTTTTTTTGATATGTTCTTGGGGGGAGGTGAGCTCAGCATCCTCCTATCCTGCTGTCTTGATCTCCTCTCCTGAATACATTTCAATTTATATCATTATAATCTTTTAAAGTTGTAATTGTACTCTAATTGTATTTCAGAAAATCTGGAAAATAGCAAAGAACAAACATAGGCGGATTCTTAACCACTGTGGCACGAGGGAAGTCCTGCGTTACATAGATTTTTAAATGTCAGTCTTGGGATATGTATTTGGGTCTGATTACAGAGACCCATTCTTTACTTCACATTGCTTCTTGCCTATTTCAAATCTGTTTTCCAGTGCATATGGATCATATAGTACATAAGTTTTGTGTCTGCCTTAAAAAAGTTATTGATATCTAGCCTACAACTGTCTTTACTGAAAAGCTCAGTAATTGATTCTGGAATGACCAAAAGAAAAAGAGGTAATTCTGCTTAATCAACAAGCCAACATACTTCCTTCCTTCCTTTCCTTCAAAATCTTTGTTGAGTGCCTACCATTTTTTAGATAGTATCTTAAGTAGAGGAAAGAGAAGATCACTGAGATGCTGATCCTGTCCTTCAGGATCCTAAAATGTAGTAGAGGAGGAAATTCTTATCCAAGGGAAATGGGGAAAAGAGTATAATACTAATTGGGCATCTACTATGTGCTGGATTTTATGTATTATTTAAAAAACTATTGGGGTACTTGTTATGTAACAGATATTTTCTTAACTGGTGGAAACTCTAGTATGCTACCATTTAACTCTGTAAAGTAGACATTATACTCGTTACATAAGAGAATACTGAAGTTCTGAGGGATTAGTGAGTTGTCCAAGGTTATGTAATAGTAGCTATAGTAATTTGCTAAATTGAGATTCAGTCCCATATCAGTGTGTAGTCTTTCTCACTGTGCCATACTGATTTCAGTAGAAGTGTTTCTCATCTAATCCTCCTAACAACCTTATAAATTAAGGATAGCCTTCATTTTTTCCCCTTAAGCTGTGTGCCCTTTAAGTGGGCAGTTCAATGAGTATTGACAGATTTATATATAGTTGGGAACCACTACTGCAATCCATCTTCCCAGAAAGTTGCCTTGTACTTCTTACCAGTCCTTCCCTTCCAACTGAGGCAATCCTCTTTCTATATTTTCACCTAGGATTAGTTTTGCATGTTCTAAAACTTGATATAAATGATATAAATTCAGTATTATTTTGTGTCCAGGTTCTTTTTCTGAACATAATGTCTGTGATATCCATTTTATTGCATATATCAATAGTTCATTCCTTTGTATTGCTTTCTGTTCTGTTATGCAGTTATGCCAAAATTGGATTATCTCTTTTCTTTTTGATATTTGGGTTGTTTCCAGCTTGGAGATATTATGAATAAAGCTGCTTTCAATATTTGTATATAGGTCTTTGTGTGGAAAAAATTCTCTTGGGTAAGCAACCCAGCCTTAATTTTTATAGATAGGAATACCGATACTCAAAAGGGTTGAATGACTTCTCAAGGTCACCTGACCAGTGATTTGGTTGACTCCTGTGCCTATATACTCTTTTTCCACTGTATCACACTTTCCCCCACTTTTTAGAGGTAATGATTACAGATGAAGTGGTATGGGAATTCAGATGAAGAAGATCTCTGTCAGCTGGGGATATCAAAATGGGTTTCATGAAGATGACTTTTGAGTTGGCCTTGAAGAATTGATAGGCTTTAAATACGTATAGGGTGAGAAGAAAGGAACATTGTGAGCAAAGATTTTTTTTTTCACACACACACACACACACACACTGTATTTTATTTTTACAAGAGATAAATAGACTGACACCAAGCATTGTAAATGGAGGACCACAACAAAAGCAACAATGATTGCAATTACCAAACACGAAACACACTCATACTATGTCATAATATTGACATTCAGTCTAGTAATCCTCCACTGTAACAGCTGCTTTACTTTGCAGTGAAAATTGATTTGTATATTTTTTGCCTCTGAGTCCTTGTGGGATATTTTTTTTATTCAAACAGAAAGTCACAAAAATTATAATCATCCTCATCAGTTCACTCAGTCCCATGTAATTAATTTTTTTTCATCTTGATCTTTTGTTAGCACTTTTATGAGTTCATCAGTTTTCCATTAGAGTTCTGAAAATGCTTATTCATTCAGTTTAGCAGTATAGTCAGTTACCAGAAACCTGTACTTGTCAGAGTCTTTTCCATGAATTCCTTGAAGATGAAACCCTTTTATAGGAACATATTTGCGAAAGCATCAAAGTACACCCAGAACTGTCTGTAAATAACAAAGGATTTAAAAATGACCACGGTTGAAGATTTGATGAGAGTTCATAATAATGCAATTGACAAGGAAATTTAGTTATTTCTGAGATATACATTTTAAAGTAATAACTAGAATTATTACTTATAACATTATACCGGAACATATAAGATTTTTAGAAATTTCATGTAATGTCAGAAACATTTATAATAACATGTTTCCATACAAATAACCCAAAGAAAGTTCTGTATTAGTTTTTTTGTTTTTTTATACTGCAGATTCTTATTAGTCATCAATTTTATACACATCAGTGTATACATGTCCATCCCAATCACCCAATTCAGCACACCACCATCCCTGCCCCACTGTGGTTTTCTGCCCCTTGGTATCCATATGTCTGTTCTCTACATCTGTGTCTCAACTTCTGCCTTGCAAACCGGTTCATCTGTACCATATTTCTAGGTTCCATATACATGTGTTAATATACGATATTTGTTTTTCTCTTTCTGATTTACTTCACTCTGTATGACAGTCTCTAGATCCGTCCACGTCTCAACAAATGACTCAGTTTCGCTCCTCTTTATGGCTGAGTAATATTCCATTGTATATATGTACTACAACTTCTTTATCCATTCATCTGTCGATGGGCATTTAGGTTGCTTCCATGACCTGGCTATCGTAAATAGTGCGGCAGTGAACATTGGGGTGCATGTGTCTTTTTGAGTTATGGTTTTCTCTGGGTATATGCCCAGGAGTTGGATTGCTGGGTCATATGGTAATTCTATTTTTAGTTTTTTAAGGAACCTCCGTACTGTTCTCCTTAGTGGCTGTATCAATTTACATTCCCACCAACAGTGCAAGAGGGTTCCCTTTTCTCTGCACCCTGTCCAGCATTTGTTGTTTGTAGATTTTCTGATGATGCCCATTCTGACTGGTGTGAGGTGATACCTCATTGTAGTTTTGATTTGCATTTCTGTAGTAATTAGTGATGTTGAGCAGCTTTTCATGTGCTTCTTGGCCATCTTTATGTCTTCTTCGGAGAAATGTCTGTTTAGGTCTTCTGCCCATTTTTGGATTGGGTTGCTTGTTTCTTTAATATGGAGCTGCATGAGCTGTCTATATATTTTGGATATTAATCCTTTGTCCATTGATTCATTTGCAAATATTTTCTCCCATTCTGAGGGTTGTCTTTTTGTCTTGTTTATGGTTTCCCTTGCTGTGCAAAAGCTTTGAAGTTTCCTTAGGTCCCATTTGTTTATTTTTGTTTTTATTTCCATTACTCTAGGAGGTGGATCAAAAAAGATCTTGCTGTGATTTATGTCAAAGAGTGTTCTTCCTATGTTTTCCTCTAAGAGCTTTATAGTGTCCGGTCTTACATTTAGGTCTTTAATCCATTTTGATGTTATTTTTGTGTATGGCATTAGGGAGTGTTCTAATTTCATTCTTTCACATGTAACTGTCCAGTTTTCCCAGCACTACTTATTGAAGAGACTGTCTTTTCTCCATGTATATCTTTGCCTCCTTTGTCATAGATTAGTTGACAATAGGTGCATGGGTTTATCTAGGGGCTTTCTATCTTGTTCCATGGATCTATGCTTCTGTTTTTGTGCCAGTACCATATTGTCTTGATTACTGTAGCTTTGTAGTATAGTCTGAAGTCAGGGAGTCTGATTCCTCCAGCTCTGTTTTTTTCCCTCAAGACTACTTTGGCTATTCAGGGTCTTTTGTGTCTCCATACAAATTTTAAGATGATTTGTTCTAGCTCCGTAAAAAATGCCATTGGTAACTTGATAGGGATTGCATTGAATCTGTAGATTGCTTTGGGTAGTATAATCATTTTCATGATATTGATTCTTCCAATCCAAGAACATGGTATATCTCTCCATCTGTTGGTATCATCTTTAATTTCTTTTATCAGTGTCTTACAGTTTTCTGCATACAGGTCTTTTGTCTCCCTAGGTAGGTTTATTCCTAGGAATTGTATTCTTTTTGTTGCAGTGGTAAGTGGGAGTGTTTCCATAATTTCTCTTTCAGATTTTTCATCATTATTGTATAGAAATGCAAGAGATTTCTGTGCATTAATTTTGTATCCTGCAACTTTACGAAATACATTGATTAGATCTGGTAGTTTTCTGGTGGCATTTTAAAGATTTTCTATGTATAGTATCATGTCATCTGCAAACAGTGACAGTTGTACTTCTTCTTTTCCAATTTGTATTCCTTTTATTTCCTTTTCTTCTCTTATTGCCGTGGCTAGGACTTCCAAAAGTATGTTGAATAATAGTGGTGAGAGTGGACATCCTTGTCTCGTTCCTGATCTAAGAGGAAATGCTTTCAGTTTTTCACCATTGAGAATGATGTTTGCTGTGGGTTTGACGTATATGGCCTTTATTATGTTGCGGTAGGTTCCCTCTGTGCCCACTTTCTGGAGAGTTTTTATCATAAATGGGTGTTGAATTTTGTCAAAAGCTTTTTCTGCATCTATTGAGATGGTCATATGGTTTTTCTTCTTCGATTTGTTAATATGGTGTATCACATTGATTGATTTGTATATATTGAAGAATCCTTGCATCCCTGGGATAAATCCCACTTGATCATGGTGTATGATCCTTTTAATGTGTTGTTGGATTCTGTTTGCTAGTATTTTGTTGAGGATTTGCATCTATATTCATCAGTGATACTGGTCTGTAATTTTCTTTTTTTGTAGTATCTTTGTCTGGTTTTGGTATCAGGGTGATGGTGGCCTCATAGAATGAGTTTGGGAGTGTTCCTTCCTCTGCAGTTTTTTGGAAGAGTTTGAGAAGGATGGGTGTTAGCTCTTCTCTAAATGTTTGATAGAATTCAGCTGTGAAGCCATCTGGTCCTGGACTTTTGTTTGTTGGAAGATTTTTAATCATGGTTTCAATTTCATTACTTGTGATTGGTCTGTTCATATTTTCTGTTTCTTCCTGGTTTAGTCTTGGAAGGTTATATGTTTCTAAGTATTTGTCCATTTCTTCCAGGTTGTCCATTTTAGTGGCAGAGAGTTGCTTGTAGTAGTCTCTTAGGATGCTTTGTATTTCTGCAGTGTCTGTTTAACTTCTCCCTTTTCATTTCTAATTTTATTGATTTGCGTGTTCTCCGTTTTTTTCTTGATGAGTCTGGCTAATGGTTTATCAATTTTGTTTATCTTTTCAAAGAACCAGCTTTTAGTTTTATTGATATTTGCTCTTATTTTCTTTGTTTCTATTTCATTTATTTCTGTTCTTATCTTTATTATTTCTTTCCTTCAGCTAACTTTGTATTTTGTTTGTTCTTCTTTCTCTAGTTCCTTTAGGTGGAATGTTAGATTGTTTACTTGAGATTTTTCTTGTTTCTTGATTTTTCTTGTTTCTCAAGGCTTGTATAGCTATAAACTTCCCTCTTAGAACTGCTTTTGCTGCATCCCACAGGTTTTGGATCGTCATGTTTTCATTGTCATTTGTCTCTAGGTATTTTCTGTTTTCCTGTTTGATTTATTCAGTGATCTCTTGGTTATTTAGTAATGTATTGTTTAGCCTCCATGTGTTTGTACTTTTTACTTTTTTTCCCCTGTAATTCATTTCTAATCTCATAGTGTTGTGGTCAGAAAAGATGCTTGATATGATTTTAATTTTCTTAAATTTACTGAGGCTTGATTTGTGACCCAAGATGTGATCTCTCCTGCAGAGTGTTCCGTGTGCACTTGAGAAGAAAGTGTAATCTGCTCTTCTTGGATGGAATGTCCTATAAATGTCAATTAAATATATCTGGTATATTGTGTCATTTAAAGCTTCTGTTTCCTTATTTATTTTCTGTTTGGATGATCTGTCCATTGGTATAAGTGAGGTGTTAAAGTCCCCCACTATTACTGTCGATTTCCACTTTTATATTTCCTTTTTTATGTTGGGTGTATATATATTTATAATTGTTATATCCTTCGTGGATTAATCCCTTGATCATTATGTAGTGTCCTTCTTGTCTCTTGTAACATTCTTTATTTTAAAGTCTATTTTATCTGATATGAGTATTGCTACTCCAGCTTTCTTTTGATTTCCATTTGCATGGAATATCTTTTTCCATCCTCTCACTTTCAGTCTCTGTGTGTCCCTAGTTCTCAAGTGGGTCTCTTGTAGACAGCATATATATGCATCTTGTTTTTGTATCCGTTCAGCAAGCCTGTGTCTTTTGGTTGGAGTGTTTAATCCATTTACGTTTAAGGTAATTATTGATATGTATGTTCCTATGACCATTTTCTTAATTGTTTTTGGTTTGTTTTTGTAGGTCCTTTTCTTCTCTTGTGTTTCCCACTTAAAGAAGTTCTTTTAGCATTTGTTGTAGATCTGGTTTGTTGGTGGTGAATTCTCTTAGCTTTTGCTTGTCTGTAAAGCTTTTGATTTCTCCATCGAATCTGAATGAGATCCTTGCTGGGTAGAGTAATTTTGGTTGTAGGTTCTTCCCTTTCATCACATTAAGTATATCATGCCATTCCCTTCTGGATTGTAGAGTTTCTGCTGAGAATTCAGCTGTTAATCTTGTGGGAGTTCCCTTGTATGTTATTTGTCGTTTTTCCCTTGCTGCTTTCAATAATTTTTCTATGTCTTTAATTTTTGCCAGTGTGATTACTATGTGTCTCGGTGTGTTTCTCCTTGGGTTTATCCTGTATGGGACTCTCTGTGCTTCCTGAACTTGGGTGGCTGTTTCTTTTCCCATGTTAGGGAAGTTTTTGACTATAAATCTCTTCAGATATTTTCTCTGGTCCTTTCTCTCTCTCTTCTCCTTCTGGGATCCCTATAATGTGAATGTTTTTGTGTTTAATGTCCCAGAGGTGTCTTAGACTGTGTTCATTTCTTTTCATTCTTATTTCTTTATTCTGTTTCGCATCAGTGAATTCCACCATTCTGTCTTCCAGGTTACTTATCCATTATTCTGCCTCAGTTATTCTGCTATTGATTCCTTCTAGTGTAGTTTTCATTTCCGTTATTGTATTGTTCATCTCCTTTTCCTCTTTAATTTTTCTAGGTCTTTGTTAAACATTTATTGCATCTTCTCAATCTTTGCCTCCATTGTTTGTCCGAGGTCCTGGATCATCTTCACTATCATTATTCTGAATTCTTTTTCTGGAAGGTTGCCTATCTCCACTTCATTTAGTTGTTTTTCTGGGGTTTTATCTTGTTCCTTCATCTGGTTTATAGCCCTCTGCCTTTTCATCTTGTCTGTCTTTCTGTGAATGTGGTTTTTGTTCCACAGGCTGCAAGATTGTAGTTTTTATTGCTTCTGCTGTCTGCCCTCTGGTCGCGAAGATTCTTTAGTACAGGCTTCATTCATTAGTAAATAAGTGTTTAATTAATGCCTATTCAATGCTAGGCACTGTTCTGTAGTCAGAGGCTATAGCAATAACAAAACCAGATGAGAAAGGGGGTGGAGTCAGGATGGCAGCATGGGAGGACGCGGATTTCACGTCTTTCCACATCTAGGGCACCTGTTGGACGCTGGTTGGGGACCTCGATGCCCAAGGAAACGGGAGGAACCACCAAGAAACTGGCTAGGATGTGGGGGGGAGTGAAGGGGGGAGGAGAAGTGGAGGCCGGACAGCACCAGGGCCCCTGAGGGGTGGCTGGGAGAGGGCAGGGGTTCCCTCGCCTGGAGGGACCCTTGGGGGCTCAAGGATCAGTGGGTAGCATGCCTAGTATTTCCCCTGCCCAGTCAGGCCCCAGGAAGCCTGCTAGGCTCCCAGATCAGGTCTTCAGCTCTCTAAGGCACCGTCTGGGCTGCCTGGATCCTAGGGCTGTAGGAGGGAGGTGAGAGGAGAACCGGAGAGGTGGATGGGCAGGATGCCTTCAGGAACAGAGGATCAGGGGAAGCATGCTGGGTGTTTCCCCCACCCACATAGGCCCTGGGAAGCCTGCTGAGATCTGGGCCTGGTGCTCTACCTCGAGGCCCCCTCTGGCTGTGGGGGTCCTAGGGGCATAGGAGGGAGGGAGGAGGAGGAAAGGGGAGGAGAGGCAGACCGGGAGGGGACCCTCTGGGACTGGGGGATCAGGGGAAGTGCTGCAGGCATATTCCCTGCCCACTAAGCTTGGGAAGCCTGTTGGGCTTCTGGGTCTGGTCGCCTGCCTTCTGGGGCCCCCTCTGGCTGTGTGGGTCCTAGCGGCATAGGACGGGGTATGGGGAGAAGAAGAGAGGCCAATGGGGAGGGACCCCCCAGGATTGGAGGATCGGAGGGGAACACGTCTCGCATTTCCCCTGCCCACTCATGCCCAGGGAGCTGGCTGGCGTCCCGGACCTGGTCCTCTGCACTCCAAGGCCAGAGGCAGTCCTGGGCCCCTCCTACTGTGTTGAGCTTAAGCCCCTCTACCCCTGTTGTCTTTTCCAGCCCTGTGAGTCTGAAGCATAGGCCCCGCCCACTGCCTAAACCCTGCCCCTGCCTAAGCCACGCCCCCAACAGCCAAGGCCTTTTCTGGCTTCTTTTTCCCTCCTCTTTTTTGCTGCTGTTCCAGTGTACCTTCCGGTTGTTGTCTCATCTATATTTTTATTTTTAAATTTTTTCTAACATATCTTTTAGTTTTGTAATCTTATTTTATTTTTTACTCTTTGTTATTGTTTTCCTTTGTCTTTCTTGCTGCACTCTGCAGCTTGCGGGATCTTGGTTCATGAGCTGGGGGTCAAGCCTGAGCTCCCGCAGTGGGAGCCCTGAGTCCAAACCACTGGAGTAACAGAGAACCAGAGAACCTCAGACCCCAAGGAATATTCGTTGGAGTGAGGTCTTCTGAGGTCCTCATCTTGGCACCAAGACCCAGATCTACACAACAGCCTACAAACTCCAGTGCTGGAAGCCTCAGGCCAAACAACCAGTAAGACAGGAAAACAATTTCATGCATCAAAAAAAAAAAAGAGAGATGACAAAACAATATGTTACAGATGAAGGAGCAAGGTAAAAACCTACAAGACCAAATAAATGAAGAGGAAATTGGCAACCTACCTGAAAAAGAATTCAGAGTAATGATAGTACAGATAATCCAGAATCTCAGGAATAGAATGGCGGCATGGATCGAGAAAATACAAGAAATGTTTAACAAAGATGTAGAAAAAATAAAGAACAAACAGAGCTGGACAACACAATAACTGAAATGAAAAATACACTAGACAGAATCATTAATAGAATAACTGGGGCAGAAGAATGAATAAGTGAGCTGGAAGACAGAATGGTGGAAATAATTGCCAAGGAGCAGAATAAAGAAAAAAGAATGAAGAGAATTGAAGAAAATCTCAGAGACCTCTGGGACAACACTAAATGCACCAACATTCAAATTATAGGGATCCCAGAAAAAGAAAAGAAAAAGAAATGGTCTGAGAAATATTTGAAGAGATTATTGTGGAAAAGTTACCTAAAATGGGAAAGGAAATAATCACCCAAGTCCAGAAAGCACAGACAGTCCCATACAGGATAAACCCAGGGGAAACCCACCGAGATGCATATTAATCAAACTAACAAAAATTAAGTTCAAAGGAAAAATATTAAAAGCAGTAAGGGAAAATCAAAAATATAACATACAAAGGAATCCCCATAAGGTTAATGGCTGATTTTTCAGGAGAAACTCTGCAGGCCAGAAGGGAGTGGCAGATCTACTTAAAGTGATGAAAGAGAAAAACCTACAACCAAGATTACCTAGCAAGGATCTCATTCAGATTTGATGGAGAAACCCAAAACTTTATAGACAAGTAAAAGCTATGAGAATTCAGCACCACCAAACCAGCTTTACAACAAATGCTAAAAGAACTTCTCTAGGTGGGAAACACAAGAGAAGAAAATAGAGCCACTAAAAGAAACCTAAAACGATTAAGAAAATGGTATTAGGAACATATGTATCGATAATAACCTTGAATGTAAATGGATTAGATGCTCCAACCAAAAGACAGAGACTGGCTGAATGGATACAAAAACAAGACCCATATATATGCTGTGTACAGGAGTCCCATTTCAGACCTAGGGACACATCCAGACTGAGGTGAAGGGATGGAAAACGATATTTCATTCAAATGGAAATAAAAAGAAAGCTGGAATAGCAATACTTGTATCAGATAAAATAGACCTTAAAATAAAGGCTGTTACAAGAGATAAGGAAGGATACTACATAATAATCAAGGGATCAATCCAAGAAAAAGATATAGCAATTATAAATATTCACGCAACATAGGAGCATCTCAATACATAAGAAATGCTAACAGCTATAGAAGGGGAATTCGACAGTAACAATAATGGTAGGGGACTTTAACACCTCACTTAAACAATGGACAGATAATCCAAACAGAAAATTAAATAAGGAAACACAAGCTTTAAATGACACAGTAGACCACATAGGTTTAATTGATGTTTATAAGACATTCTACCTGAAAGTGGCAGAATACCTGTTCTTCTCAAGTGCACGCAGAACATTCTACGGGATAGATCACATCTTGGGTCACAAATCAAGCCTCAGAAAATTGAAATTGTATCAGCCATCTCTTCTGACTACGATATGAGATTAGAAATCAATTACAGGAAAGAAAAGTGTAAAATATACAAATACATGTAGGCTAAACAGTGTACTACTAAATAACCAAGAGATCACTGAAGAAATCAAAGAGGAAATCAAAAAATACCTAGAAACAAATGATAATGAGAACACGATGACCCAAAACCAATGGGATGCAACAAAAGCTGTTCTAAGGGGGAAGTATATAGCAATACAATCCTACCTCAAGAAACAAGAAAAAATCTCAAATAAACAACCTAATATTACACCTTAAGCAATTAGAGAAAGAAGAACAAAGAAAACCCAAAGTCAGTATGAGGAAAGAAATCATAAAGATCAGAGCAGAAATAAATGAAGTAGAAACAAAGAAAACAGTAGCAAAGATCAGTAAAACTAAAAGTTGGTTCTTTGAGAAGATAAACAAAATTGATAAAATTTTAGCAAGACTCATCAAGAAAAAAAGGGAGAGGAGTCAAATCAATAAAATTAGAAATGAAAAAGGAAAAATCACAACTGACACTGCAGAAATATAAAGGATTAGAAGAGACTACTACAAACGACTATATGCCAATAAAATGGACAACCACAAAGAAATGGACAAATTCTTGGAAAGGTACAATTTTCCAAGACTGAACCAGGAAGAATTAGAAAATATAGACAGACCTATTACAAGTAATGAAATTGAAACTGTAATTGAAAATCTTCCAATGAACAAAAGCCCAGGACCAGATGGCTTCACAGGCAAATTCTATCAAACATTTAGAGAAGAGCTTACACCAAGCCTCAAACTTTTCCAAAAAACAGCAGAGGGAGGAACACTCCCAACATTCATTCTATGAAGCCACCATCACCCTGATACCAACACCAGGTGAAGATATCACAAAAAAATAAAATTAGAGACCAATATCACTGATGAACATAGATGCATAAATCTTCAACAAAATACTAGCACAAAGAATCCAATAGCACGTCAAAAGGATCATACACCATGATCAAGTGGGATTTATCCCAGGGTTGCAAGGATTCTTCAGTATACGCAAATGAATCAATGTGATACACCATATTAACAAATTAAGGAATTAAAATCATATGATCATCTCAATAGATGCAGAAAAAGCTTTTGACAAAATTCAACACCCATTTATCATAAAAACACTCCAGAAAATGGGCATAGAGAGAACCTACCTCAACATAATAAAGGCCATGACAAAACCACAGCAAACATCATTCTCAATGGTGAAAAACTGAAAACGTTTCCATTAAGATCAGGAACAAGACATGGATGTCCACTCGCCACTCTTATTCAACATAGTTTGGAAGTCCTAGTCACAGCAATCAGAGAAGAAAAAGAAATAAAAGGAATACAAATTGGAAAAGAAGAAGTAAAGCTGTCAGTCACTGTTTGCAGATGACATGATACTATAAATAGAAAATTCTAAAGTTGCCACCAGAAAACTACTAGAGCTGATCAATGAATTTGGTAAGGTTGCAGGATACAAAATTAATGCACAGAAATCTCTTGCATTCCTATACACTAATAACAAAAAATCAGAAAGATAAATTAAGGAAACAATTCCCTTTATCATCACAACAAAAAGAGTGAATACCTAGGAATAAACCTACCTAAGGAGGCAAAAGACTTGTACTCAGAAAACTATAAAACACTGATGTAAGAAATCAAAGTTGACATAAAAAGGTGGAGAAATATACCACTTTCTTGGATTGGAAGAATCAATATTGTGAAAATGACTATACTATCCAAAGCAATCTACATATTCAATGCAATCCCTATCAAGCTACCAATGGCATTCTTCACAGCATTAGAATAAAAATTTTTACAATTTGTATGGAAACACGAAAGACCCTGAATAGCCAAATCTTGAGAAAGAAAAATGGAACTGGTGGAATCAGGCTCCCTGACTTCAAGTTATACTACAGAGCTACAGTAATCAGGACAGTATGGTACTGGCACAAAAACAGAAATATAGATCAGTGGTACAGGATAGAAAGCCCAGAGATAAACCCACGCACATATGGTCACCTAATTTATGACAAAGGAGGCAAGAACATCAATGGAGAAAAGACAGCCTCTTCCATAACTGGTGCTGGGAAAACTGGACAGCTACATGTAAAAGAATGAAATTAGAACACCCACTAACGCCATACACAAAAATAAGCTCAAAATGGATTAAAGACCTAAATGTAAGACCGGACACTATAAAGCTCTTAGAGGAAAACATAGGAAGAACACTCTTTGACATAAATCACAGCAAGATCTTTTTTGATCCACCTCCTAGAGTAATGGAAATAAAAACAAAAATAAACAAATGGGACCTAAGGAAACTTCAAAGCTTTTGCACAGCAAGGGAAACCATAAACAAGATGAAAAGACAACCCTCAGAATGGGAGAAAATATTTGCAAACGAATCAGCGGAGAAAGGATTAATCTCTAAAATATATAGACAGCTCATGCAGCTCAATATTAAAGAAACAAACAACCCAATCCAAATATGGGCAGAAGACCTAAACACATATTTCTCCAAAGAAGACATACAGATGGCCAAGAGGCACATCAAAAGATGATCAATATCACTAATTATTAGAGAAATGCAAATCAAAACTGCAGTGAGGTATCACATCACACTGTTCAGAATGGCCATTATAAAAAAATCTACAAACAATAAATGTTAGAGAGGGTGTGGAAAAAAGGGAACCCTTTTGCACTCTTGGTGGGAATGTAAATTGATACAGCCACAATGGAGAACAGTATGGAGGGTCCTTAAAAAACTAAAAATAGAACTACCATATGACCCAGCAATCCCACTGTGGGGCATATACCCTGAGAAAACCATAATTCAGTAGGACACATGTACCCCAATATTCATTGCAGCACTATTTACATTAGCCAGGACATGGAAACAACCTAAATATCCATCAACAGATGAATGGATAAAGAAGATGTGGTACATATATAAAGTGGAATATTACTCAGCCAGCCATAAAAGGGAACGAAATTGGGTCATTTTTGGAGATGTGGATGGACCTAGAGTCTGTCATACAGAGTGAAATAAGCCAGAAAGAGAAAAACAAATACTGTATATTAACGCATATTTGTGGAATCTAGAAAAATGGTACAAATGAACCTATTTGCAGCACAGGAATAGAGATATAGACGTAGAGAACGGACATGTGGACACGGGGGGAAGTGGGGGTAGGACAAATTTGGAGATTAGGTTTGACATAAGTACACTACCATATGTAAAATAGATAGCTAGTGTGAACCTGTTGTATAACACAGGGAGCTCAGCTTGGTGCTCTGTTGATGACCTAGATGTGTGGGATGGGGGTGGGGTGGGAGGGAGGTCTAATAGAAAAAAATTTAAAAAAAAGAACATAATGGAGTTTACATTCTTGTGGGGAAAGAGGGACAGTCCACTAAGTAAGTCAATAATATAAAGTAATGAGTGCTCTAGAGAAGAAGTGGGATAGGGAGTGCCAGTGGCGGGAGTCAGGATAAACAGGTTGCACTTTTTAAAAGAACGTGTTAGAAGGCCTCACTGAGAAAGTGACATGTGGGCAAAGATGGAGTTAATCTTGAGTGTTCCAGATGGGGACTTTAAAGTGTAAAGCCCTGAGGCAATAGTGTGTCTGGCATGTTGGGGAACTTAAGGAGGCCAGTGTGGTTGAAGTGCAATGAACACCAGAGAAGAGAGAAGTAGGCGGTATGGTCAGAGACTTATGGGGAGTTAGAAGGTTTAGGGTGTGGTAGGCCACTGTGAGGACTTGACTTTCACTCTGAGATGTAGAGGCATTGGAGAAGTTTTCAACAGAGGTAGTATATCCTTAAAAATATAACATTTTTACTGGGATATAATCCATGTACCCTACAACTCACCCATTTTAAAAATGGTTCTTAGTATATTCATGGAGTTGTACAGCTGTCACCATATTGAATTTTAGAACATTTTCATCATCCCCAAAAGAAACCCTGTACTCATTAGCAGTTAACTCATCATCCTCCAACTCTCTAGCCCTAGGCAAGCAGTAATCTGTTTTTCTGACTCTCTTGATTTGCCCATTTTGGACATTACATATAAGTGGAATTATGTAATATGTGGTCTTTTATGACTGGCTTCTTTCACTTAGCATCTTGTTTTCAAGATTCCTTTATGTTGTAGCATGTTCAAGTACTTTATTTTATGGCTGAATAAGATTTCATTGTATGGATTTAGTACATTTTATTTATCCAACAGTTTTTGGACATTTGGGTTGTTTCCACTTTTTGGCTATTAGGAATATAATGTTGCTGTGAATACTTGTATGTAAGTTATTGTGTGAACACATGTTTTCATTTGAAGTGCTGCATTTTATCTTATTTTTTTATTTTTTTTAAATTTTTTTGGTGCTATGCGGGCCTCTCTTTGTTGTGGCCTCTCCCGTTGCGGAGCACAGGCTGCGGACGCACAGGCTCAGCAGCCATGGCTCACAGGTCCAGCCGCTCCGCGGCATGTGGGATCTTCCCAGACCGGGGCACGAACCCGTGTCCCCTGCATCAGCAGGCGGATTCTCAACCACTGCGCCACCAGGGAAGCCCCTGAAGTGCTGCATTTTAAAAGGAGCAGATTCACTTGATGAAAATAAATGACCTAGGCTGTCATCCCAGAAGGTTGGGTTCCAACTGTTGCTTGCTTTACTTTGTTCAGTAGCTTTTCTTTGTTCAGTAGCTTTTGTTACGGGGTTAAGCCATTTTTTTCTCACAGTTTTCTGTCCTCTTGTTTTTTTATCTAGTTTCCTAGCTTTGGATTTCTTTGAATAAAGGGTTGACCAGCATTAAATAGGTTCCCTGAAAAGTAGGATCTGTTGTATGTAGAGAATTAGGTGTTCTGTGATTGAGATATTCTGATAAAATCTCAGTTTTTGGACGTTCCTAAGGAGAGGTTACACAGTGTTTTGTATACTGAGTTGGGATTCATTAGTGGGTCATAAATCAATTCAGTAAAAATAGTATTTAAAAAATGAAATAGAATAGAATAGGAAATAATCAGAGTGCATCTCTCACAATAGGGATAAATATTACTTCATGAAACTTTGTTTCAGTTAATCATGTGTGTATGAACTGAGTCATGATATAAAGTGTGTGTGTGTTTAGTAAAAAAAAGCTTGAAGCCTCTGGATTGGAATGTCATAGGCTATTTATGTAATTAATACTCTTTCTCTTCCATTTAATTTTTTTTGGAGAGCATTGAGGTATTGTTCAGCATAGAGTATTTAAAACCTGTTATAGTATATCTAAATGTAATATAAAAGGGTGATGTTTCTGTTGTTTAATGTAATGAGAAACTTGCGGGGATGAGATTTTTTATCTTTTATGAAT
This sequence comes from Kogia breviceps, assembly GCF_026419965.1. NCBI lineage: Eukaryota > Metazoa > Chordata > Mammalia > Artiodactyla > Physeteridae > Kogia > Kogia breviceps. The sequence continues at coordinate 103,786,281 of NC_081312.1, forward strand.
AAATATGATTTTGTGACAATGTTATGACTAAGAGTATGTACTATATATTTTTTATTATAGGAGTCACACCCATGGGTTTGTGTGGTAAATGAACTTCTTGGCATAGAAGGGAATTAAAAAATGATGGTAAGTGATCAAGCTACCTTAAGCATTAACCTTAGTTTTTTTAGCCTCCTTCTACCTCCCTTCCTTCCTTCTATTTTTAATTCATTCTCTTTTTTGATATAATATTTGTTACCTTCAAGACACTCTGTGGAACACATTTGTTATAAAGCACAGCAATAAAGTAACTGACTGTGAATGTACTGTTCAACCTGAGAGCCATAGACTCTCACTCCTAACATTTATATGACCTAGGGCAAGAATAGAAATGGAAGTCAGCTTTTTTTTTTTAACAATATGTCTTAATCTTAAAAAGTTATGAATCAGTTTATGTCAGCAGCCGGACTTACTTTCCTACCCAGGGCCCAGCCAGCTCTTAAAGGAGCAATATACTCCCTGGGGTTGGCAGGGTGGAAGTTGGGCCAGGGTGGTCTCCGAATCTTAGATGGGGACTGATGTGGTGAAACTCCCCAGAGAGTCTGGGCAGATGGGTTCTCCTTCCCCATATTCTACTTTTCTAACTCAAGATTTAAGGCAGTTCTAAGTATCTTCTTAAACTATCCCACTCAAACCCAGGAGGAGGAGGGAAAGCAGTTTCTGGGGGAATCCAGGCTGCCTAGACACCTCCTTGGGAGATTGGGGGTGGCCATTCTTAAGTAAAATTAGATGTTTTTACCTTGGTTTCCCAGCACAGAGGCTGTGCTTTGCCTCCATCCTTCTCTTCATTGTCCTCTCTTAGGATGGGGAGGTCTCAGTTTAGTTTGTGAATACCTCTCTCTTACTTCCTATACTCTCAATTAGTTACTTATTTTTGGGTTTTGATATTTTTGTTGTTTTGGTATTTTGATAGGTGTAATCTCCTAAAGTGTAGGGCTCAGGGCAGGAGCCTCCTCTTTTGGGTGTAAAGGCATGACTGTTTCTACCTGTATTCTCCTTTCCTATCTCATCCTGCCCCATTCCACACTCCAGTTTCTTTTATATCTTAAAGACATAAAAAAAGCTCTGAGTTTTAAATTTTTAAAATCTGTCATTTGGGATTGTTTTCTTTCTGCCTTTTATATTCTGAGAAATTCTTATAGTGAGGGCCTTTTAAGTCCTAATAAGCTTTGTCTTTGTTTGTCTAAGGTATCTTTTTTTTCCTACCCTAATTTTGAAATATGGTCTTGCTGAGTATAGAAGTCTAGATTGACTAATTTTTCTCTCAGTATGCTTAAAAAATTATTCCACTGTTTTCAACCTCTTTTTGATTTTTCTTCTTTTTGATTTTACTTTGTTTTAATATTAAATGCAATGTTTACATGGTTCAAAATTCCTATTAAACAGTATTCATTTAGAGAAGTATGACTTTTCTTCTTTGTCTTCTTCCCTTCATGGGCAATCTTTTCTTTTCCATGTTTTAAATTGTGGTAAAATAAAAAAAAAATTACCATCTCACCCATTTTTAAAAATTTATTTATTTATTTTGGCTGCGTTGGGTCTTCGTTGCTGCTTGTGGGCTTCCTCTAGTTGCGACAAGTGGGGCCTACTCTGCATTGTGGTGAGCAGGCTTCTCATTGTGGTGGCTTCTCTTGTTGCGGAGCACGGGCTCTAGGCACATGGGCTTCAGTAGTTGTGGCATGTGGGCTTCAATAGTTGTGACTTACAGGCTCTAGAGCACAGGCTCAGTAGTTGTGGTGCATGGGCTTAGTTGCTCTGCGGCATGTAGGATCTTCCTGGCCCAGGGCTCAAACCCATGTCCCCTGCATTGGCAGGCGGATTCTTAACCACTGCACCACCAGGGAAGCCCCTCGACCATTTTTAAGTGTTCAGTTCAGTGGTATTAAGTACATTCATATAGTTGTGCAACCATTACCACTGTCCATCTTCAGAACTCTTTTCATCTTGCAAAACTGAAACTCCATACCTAAAACAATAACTCCCACTAATGATGAAAAATCTGAGAGTGAAATTAAGAAAACACTACCATTTACCATTGCAACAAAAAGAATAAAATTTCTAGGAATAAACCTACCTAAGGAGACAAAAGACTTTTATGCAGAAAACTACAAGACACTGATGAAAGAAACTAAAGGTGATACAAATAAGTGGAGAAATATACCATGTTCTTGGATTGGAAGAAACAACCTTGTGAAAATGACTCTACTACCCAAAGCAATCTACAGATTCAATGCAATCCCTATCGAATTACCACTGGCATATTTTACAGAACTAGAACAAAAAATTTCACAATTTGTATGGAAACAAAAGACCTCGAATAGCCAAAGTAATCTTCAGAACAAAAAATGGGTTCCCTGACTTCAGACTATACTACAAGGCTACAGTAATCAAGACAGTATGGTACTGGCACAAAAACAGAAATATAGATCAATGGAATAGGATAGAAAGCCCAGAGATAAACCCACACACATATGGTCACCTTATCTTTGATAAAGGAGGCAAGAATATACAGTGGAGAAAAGACAGCCTCTTCAATAAGTGGTGCTGGGAAAACTGGACAGCTACCTGTAAAAGTATGAAATTAGAACACTCCCTAACACCATACACAAAAATAAACTCAAAATGGGTAAAGACCTAAATGTAAGGCCAGACACTATCAAACTCTTAGAGGAAAACATAGGCAGAAGAACACTCTGACATAAATCACAGCAAGATCCTTTTTCATCCACCTCCTAGAGTAAGGGAAATAAAAACAAAAATAAACAAATGGGACCTAATGAAATTTAAAAGCTTTTGCACAGCAAAGGATACCATAAACAAGACCAAAAGACAACCCTCAGAATGGGAGAAAATATTTGCAAATGAAGCAACTGACAAAGGATTAATATCCAAAATTTATAAGCAACTCATGCAGCTCAATAACGAGAAAACAAACAACCCAATCCAAAAATGGGCAGAAGAACTAAATAGACATTTCTCTAAAGAAGATATACAGATAGCCAACAAACACATGAAAGAATGCTCAACATCATTAATCATTAGAGAAATGCAAATCAAAACTACAATGAGATATCATCTCACACCGGTCAGATTGGCCATCATCAAAAACTCTAGAAACAATAAATGCTGGAGAGGGTGTGGAGAAAAGGGAACTCTTGCACTGCTGGTGGGAATGTAAATTGATACAGCCACTGTGGAGAACAGTATGGAGGTTCCTTAAAAAACTACAAATAGAACTACCATACGACCTAGCAATCCCACTCCTGGGCATATACCCTGAGAAAACCATAATTCAAAAAGAGTCATGTACCAAAATGTTCATTGCAGCTCTATTTACAATAGCCAGGACATGGAAGCAACCTAAGTGTCCATCAACAGTTGAATGGATAAAGAAGATGTGGCACATATATACAATGGAATATTACTCAGCCATAAAAAAAATGAAACTGAGTTTTTTTAATGAGGTGGATAGACCTGGAGTCTGTCATACAGAATGAAGTAAGTCAGAAGGAGAAAAACAAATACCGTGTGCTAACACATATATATGGCATCTATGAAAAAAAATGTCATGAAGAGATTAGTGGTAGGATGGGAATAAAACACAGACCTACTAGAGCATGGCCTTGAGGATATGGGGAGGGGGAAGGGTAAGCTGTGACAAAGAGAGTGGCAGGGACATATACACACTACCAAATGTGAATTAGATAGCTAGTGGGAAGCTGCTGCATAGCACAGGGAGATCCCCTCTGTGCTTTGTGACCATCTAGAGGGGTGGGATAGGGAGGGTGGGAGGGAAGGTGATGCAAGAGGGAAGAGATATGGGAACATATGTATATGTATAACCGATTCACTTTGTTGTAAAGGAGAAACACACTATTGTAAAACAGTTATACTCCAATAAAGATGTTAAAAAAAAATAAAATAAAGGCAACAGGCTCAAAAAAAAAAAAAAAACCAGAACCAAAAAAACCAATAACTCCCTATTTCTTTCATCCCCCAGCCCCTGGCAGCCACCATTTTACTTTCTCTCTCTATGATTATGACTGCTCTAGGTATCTCATATAAGTGGAATCATACAGTATTTGTCTTTTTGTGACTAGTTTATTTCACTTAGTGTACTATCCTAAGGTAGTAGCATATGTCAGAATTTACTTTTCAAGATTGAATAATATTCCATTGTATGTATATGCTACATTCTGCTTATCCATTCATTTGTCTACGGACAGGGTTGCTCCCACATTTTAACTGTTGTGAAAATGCTGCTGTGAACATGGATGTATAAATATTTCTTTGAGACCCTGGTTTTAATTCTTTTTGCTATATATCCAAAGTAGAATTCCTGGATCATATCAGATGTTTTGAGGAACCTCCATACTGTTTTCCACAGTACCTATACCATTTTACATTCTGACCAGTAGTGAGCAAGCGTTCCAGTTTGTTCACATCCTTGTTATTTTTTGGTTTTTTGGTAGTAGCTATCCTAATGGGTCTCGTGGGTAATCATTTGACTAGTTTTTGGTTTATCCTTTATTGCTTATATTTTCAAAAAGAAGAAAAAATATATAAATAAGTGTGTGTATAATGTATATATATTTATCATTCTCTTTCTCAAATCCAAAGATATCATATTCTAATACTTTTTTTCCCCCACTTAGCAATATATCCTAGATCATTAGAGTTCTTCATTCCTTTTTACAGCTGCATAGTATTTCCTTTTGATCTGTGTTGTTTTTATTTTTTTTTATTTTTTATTTTTTTTTTAACATCTTTATTTGAGTATAACTGTTTTACAATAGTGTGTTAGTTTCTCCTTTACAACAAAGTGAATCAGTTGTACATATACATATGTTCCCATAACTCTTCCCTCTTGTGTCACCCTCCCTCCCACCCTCCCTATCCCACCCCTCTAGGTGGTCACAAAGCACAGAGGTGAACTCCCTGTGCTATGCTGCAGCTTCCCACTAGCTATCTAATTTACATTTGGTAGTGTGTATATGTCCCTGCCACTCTCTCACATCGTCACAGCTTACCCTTCCCCCTCCCCATATCCTCAAGTCCATGCTCTAGTAGGTCTGTGTTTTATTCGCATCCTACCACTAATCTCTTTATGACATTTTTTTTTTTTTTAGATTCCATATATATGTGTTAGCATACGGTATTTGTTTTTATCCTTCTGACTTACTTCACTGTATGACAGATTCCAGGTCTATCCACCTCACTACAAATAACTCAGTTTCATTCCTTTTTATGGCTGGGTAATATTCCCTTGTATATATGTGCCACATCTTCTTTATCCATTCATCTGTTGATGGACACTTAGGTTGCTTCCATGTCCTAGCTATTGTAAATAGAGCTGCAATGAACATTTTGGTACATGACTCTTTTTTTTTTTTTTTTTTTTTTTTTTTTTTTTTTTTTGCGGTATGCGGGCCTCTCACTGCTGTGGCCTCTCCCGTTGTGGAGCACAGGCTCCGGACGCACAGGCCCAGAGGCCATGGCCCACGGGCTTAGCTGCTCTGCGGCATGTGGGATCTTCCCGGACCAGGGCACGAACCCGTGTCCCCTGCATCGGCAGGCGGACTCTCAACCACTGCACCACCAGGGAAGCCCTGACTCTTTTTGAATTATGGTTTTCTCAGACTATATGCCCAGGAATGGGATTGCTGGGTTGTATGGTAGTTCTATTTGTAGTTTTTTAAGGAACCTCCATACTATTCTCCATAGTGGCTGTATCAGTTTACGTTCCCACCAACAGTGCAAGAGTGTTCCCTTTTCTCCACACCCTCTCCAGCATTTATTGTTTGTAGATTTTTTGTTAATGGCCATTCTGACCGGTGTGAGTTATCTTATTGTAGTTTTGATTTGCATTTCTCTAATGATTAATGATGTTGAGCATTCTTTCATGTGTTTGTTGGCAATCTGTATATCTTCTTTGGAGAAATGTCTGTTTAGGTCCTCTGCCCATTTTTGGATTGCGTGAAACATTTAGTTTTTGAACAAACCACTGTAAAATCTCCGTATGGCACTAGGTGGCACACTGTGACTTTGGATGAAAATACATATATTTTGTTTAAGTTTCTTGGAAGAAAAGAACCTGTGTGAAAATACTGTTTGAAATAGACATCTATAATGTTATGAAGTATCTCAAACTCATTTATTGCATTTCAAACCCCGTTGCTTTAATTAAAATGTTTAAAATTGCATTAAGTTACTACTGACATTTTTATAAGAATAGGATTATTAAAATTGATTAAAATATATGAGTTTTTACTGAAAAGAGTCCATTCAGCATATGCTGCAGAAGGCACTTGTGCTTTAAACTGAAAAATGGTTTTCAGTCATGTGTTGTAAGCTGAGTGTTATAATGTTTTTCCTTATTAAGTATTGGAATTAAGAATGAAGACAGTCTTGAGCTGGTGGCTTTTTCTTTGAATGTGTGTATGTATACTAAGTATAAAAGAACTAACTACAAAATTTGTGGTAGAACTGAAATGTTTATAGAAGACAATACTAGGTTTCAAATTTTCTGGTCTAGCAGTACTACAGTGTTGCTATCTTGTGGTCATTTTAGTTCTGAGAAACTTATTACTTTATGAAGACTCTTGAGTTATAAAGTAAAGAATAGTAGATTTTATGATCTGATATGTATATATACCTATGTAATTTTCTGTGATTGCATAAGAGAATTATCTGAAAAAGAGATGAAAAGTAGGGGCTTCCCTGGTGGTGCAGTGGTTGAGAGTTCGCCTGCCTATGCAGGGGACACGGGTTCGTGCCCCGGTCCAGGAAGATCCCACACGCCGCGGAGCGGCTGGGTGCGTGAGTCATGGCTGCTGAGCCTGCGCGTCCGGAGCCTGTGCTCCACAACAGGAGAGGCCACAACAGTGAGAGGCCCATGTACCACAAAAAAAAAAAAAAAAAAAAAAAAAAAAAAGAGATGAAAAGTAGACCAACTATTTAAATGTATTCATCTGGCCTGAAAAGAATAGTGATACTTTTTGGTTAAAACAATGCTTAGGTAACCTAAATGATAGATGCCAACCTAAGTTATATAATCATTGGGAGATGTCTTTAAGCAAAAGGAGATTTTATGATGTTACACTGATTGGAAAGTATGGGAATAGAAAAGAGATCATTCAAGTATTTTGCACAGAGTGGAGCTGGAACATTGGTCATGGACTAATGAGTCTCAGTGAAAGCTTATGAGTCAGGTAAGTAGATGCCATGTGGACATCCAGGGTAAGGTCAGGGGAATGAAGGAATGTGGAGGCAGGTATTTATTTTAAAAATATAACAAGTCAAGTTCTGGAGAGGGAAATTTGGGTTAACTTCATAGCACAGAGTATTAGAGTGGAAGAGAGCAGTCTTTGTTTTCCTAATAGTTTGAGCTTGTTGGTTCATTCATGTACACTGAAATTCAGTTCCTGTCACTTGCAGCTTTAGCTTCTTTGGTTATTCCCTGTTTCCCTACATATGCAATTTCACTTTCTATGGATCATTCCCATCAGCATAAAAACATACTGTCACCCATCTTAAAAACCTTCTCTCTTCGTTTTTGCTTTCTTCTTTCTCTTTTCGCCTGTATTACAAAACTCAAAAAAAGTTATTTATACTTACTGTCTCCATTTACTTACTCAACATTCTCTTGAACTCTCTCGAGTCAAGGTTTTGACCCTACTATTCTACTGAATAGGTAGTAATAAGTTATTGATTTATTTATTATAAATTATTACTTTTATCACTTCCTGGACAATGCAAAGCTGTCAGTCTTACTGTACTGTTGCTTCTTTAAAGGTGAGCTGTTTTTCCCTCCTCTGTATGCTTTTAAGTTTTTCTCTATGTTTCAGGCTATCATCAGTTTTTCTGTGGTTGGTTTAGGTATGGTTTTCTTTGTATTTATATTTATTGTGCTTGGAGTTTGTAGAGCTTCTGGAATAATTGAGCTTGTATCTGTTGTCAACTTTATACTATCGAAGACATTAGTGGAACAGTTGGTGAAATTTAAATAATTACTCTAATTTAGATAATAATTTGGATCAATGATAATTTCCTGATTTGATAGTTGTAGTATATTTATATAGGGGAGTGTCTTTGGATATATGAAATATACATTGGAGTACTTAAAGGCAAAAGATATAATGATTGCAGTTTATTCTTAGATGTTTTAGGAAAAAAAATGTATGAGGATATTTTGAGGATTCTTTGTGCTAATTTGTAACTTTTCTGTAATTTGAATTTTTTTCAAACTGAACAGTAATATATTTCCCACAGAGCCACACCCATTTGTTTACATGTTGTCTATGGCTTCTGTCACACAAAATGGCATGATTGAGTAGTTGTCATAGAGACTGTATGGCCTGCAAAGGCTAAAATAAAAATTGTTTATTGTCTGACCCATTGTAGAGGAAGTTCGTGGACCCCTGCTCTAGAGTGTAGTGACTATTTTCTTCTCTCAACGTCATACTAATTAATAAGTTCTTTTGTTTGAGAACAATGTGTTGCCTTTCTTTCACATACTCCCCAAATAAGCCAGCAATTAAAGTTTACCAGTACATGAGGAGAACCCCAAAACTAAAGAGTAACATATTACAAGTATATAATGTAACCACACTGAAGGGGTTGAGGATGAGATGAACTAATTTAAGTAATTTTGGAAAACAAAATCTAGCACTTTGGACACTGTAAGGCTAAAGATGGAACTGTATAGAAATATAACCTTGTTAGTAAGTGTGTTTCTCACAGAGATATGGGTTAGCAGTTATGCAACTACTTTATTTAATTTATTTATTTTTTATTACTTTTGGCCGCATGGCGTGGCTAGTGGGATCTTAGTTCCCTGAGCAGGGATCAAACCTGGGCCCTCAGCTGTGAAAGGGCAGAGTCCTAACCACTGGACCGCCAGGGTATGCCCCCCGCCCTTTTTTTTTGAAATTACTTTATGTATATATTAGAATTGAACAGGTAAGTAAATATATTTTAGATGATGAGAGCTGGCTGTCTTACTGATGGAGAAAGAAATTACAAATAAGGAAAGGGCAAGGCTAAAATGAACCTATGATGTAGGATTGAAATCAGAGGTATTGGGACTTCCCTGGTGGTCCAGTGGGTAAGAATCTGAGCTCCCAGTGCAGTGGGCCTGGGCTTGGTTCCTGGTCAGGGAACTAGATCCTGCATGCATGCTGCAACTGAGTCTGCATGCTGCAACTAAGAAGCCCTCATGCTCTAAGAATTCCTTATGCTGCAGCTAAAAGTCTGCATGCCTCAACTAAGAATCCCACTTGCTGCAACTAAGAAGCCTGCATGCCGCAGCTAAGGATCCCTCATGCCACAAGGAAGATCCCTTGTGCCACAACTAAGACCTTGTGCAGCCAAAATAAATAAATATTTTAAAAAAGCAATCAGAGGTATTAATATAAACTCACAGTTTTCAATATCTCTATACAGATACATACAGAAATACAGATGTGTGTACTGTGGATTAGTGTGCATACATATAGTTCCTGTTACCCGTCATGATTCTATGGGTTGACTAGGTGGTTTTTCTGCCCTGGGGTGCCTGGGGTGCTGGGACGGCAGCATTCATCTGGGGGCTTGACAGGGCTGGAATGTCCAAGATGGCTCAGTGTATGTTATCTGTCAGCTGGGAGTTCAGCTGGGCCTGTCCATCAGTGCTGACTTTACATGGTCTCTCTACTGGTGGCTTTGGCTTCTCATGGCCTGGATGGCTGGGTTTCAAGAGTGAGTATCCCAAGAAGGAGCATTCCAAGAGACCCAGGTAGAGACTGCAAAGCTTCTTATGACCTATTTACAGAAATTACGCAATGTCACTTCCACGTCATTTTATAGGTCAAAAAGCAGGTCACAGAGCCAGGTTCAAGGGGAGGGGATTACACAAGGGCATGAACACCAGCAGGAGTGGTTTATTGAGGGGAAGGGGGGCATCTGGAGACTAGATACCATACTGATTAATTCATATATTACTTTTTGCTCTTATGTGTTTGGTTCACTCATTTGGATTGTTAATTCTTTGAGGACACGTATACTACCTTATATTTTTGTATTCTCCTCAGTGTCTTATACAGTGCTTGACACATAGTAATTGTCCAGTAAATTTGTTGTTGACTAAGGATTCCAGGGATGCTAAGAGTTTAGGTTGGCAAGAACTAGAAGAGAAGATGAACTCGCTCATTAGTTGGACTAGGATTTTGGGCTGGGCCCAGGAGTGAATTCTTTTCAGAACGAGGTAGATTTCCCACATGGAGTTAAGAGTTGGGCAAGGAGGCTGCATCCGTGTGCTCATAGGAATGCTTTAGAGCCCTTTTCTTTTCATAGATTCTTGGCTTATAAAAATGGGCTATTTTCTGGTTCTGACAAACCTAGGGGCAGGACAGGAATAAAGATGCAGATGTAGAGAAAGGACTTGAGGACACAAGGAGGGGGAAGGGTAAGCTGGGACGAAGTGAGAGAGAGGCATGGACTTATATATACTACCAAATGTAAAATAGCTAGCTAGTGGGAAGCAGCCGCGTAGCACAGGGAGATCAGCTCCGTGCTTTGTGACCACCTAGAGGGGTGGGAGGGGATATGCAAGAGGGAGGGGATATGGGGATATATGTATATGTATAACCGATTCACTTTGTTATAAAACAGAAAATGACACACCATTGTAAAGCAATTATACTCTAATAAATATGTTAGAAAAGAATAAAGTAAAAAAATATATAGAGAGGCAAAAGAAGACAGTAAAGGCACCCATGATCTTATTACAACAGAAAAAATAAGTGCGCTATTTTCATATAGCATTCATTAGTGGGAAGGTAATTTCCTTTACATGACTGGATCTGGCTTCCATTGGCCCAGGGTTTTGTTGGGGCTGAACCTGTAGGCTATGTTGCTTTCAGCTGTGTGGGACTAGAGAAAGCAAGAATACATACACGCACACACACACCACATACATGTATACATACACACATCATGTGCAGTAGGGCAGAGTTTAAAATTTTGCAACTTAAATATGTTAGTTTACAGGAATTTTTAGATCCCAATAACTTGGAGATAAAATTATGCAGTGGAAATTTACAACTGAGTTAAAATGTACTTTAGCATTATTTGTAGGGAAAAAAATAGGAGTCTTGAAAACATTTTATGTTGCCGAGAGCTTTCAGAGGGAGTATGTACCCTCTTACTTTAACCTGTGATACATAAGGGGGAGTGGTGCTGAAATGGGTACACAGCAGTGTTTGTGCTCCTTAGGACAGTTTTTTAAACCTTAGGTTGAATTCATTCTTGAAATAATTTATTTATTTTTAAAGTTGTAAAATTCAGTCTTTTTAGAACTAAAAAATATCTGGGACTTACTCTTATTTCTGTCTAAGCACCTTTCCGATCCCAAATTAGTTTTAAGTGTTTCCTTTCTGAGAAAATAATAGAAACGATGAATTTGTCTGCCAGATATATTTTTTATGTTGACTAATTTAATAAACTAATACATGTTCTCTTTTCTGTGCATAGGCTTCATTCCAGCGCTCCAATAGCCATGACAAAGTAAGGAGAATAGTTGCAGAGGAGGGTCGTACAGCAAGAAACCTAATAGCTTGGAGTGTTCCACTAGAAAGCAAAGATGATGATGGTATGTATTTAAAAAAAGTTTCATTTTTGTTGTAAATTAGAGGAATATATTTAGTCTTGAACAGTAGACAGAGTGAAGACTGTGTATAATTAGAAGTCTTGGTTAAATTAATATGTATTAAACAAGAAATAATTTATAATTGATTTTTTATCTTACCTAATACACAAATGAAAATGATATTTTTAGTTTCACTGTTTCACATAGGAATGAAACTGGGTGTGTTATTATGACTGGCAGATTAGTTTTTTTTAAAGTCATAGGAGATTTAGATTTTTTCTATCCTCAAGTCCATTCTTTATGTCTGCGTCTGTCTTTATTCCTGTCCTGACCCTAGGTTCTTCAGAACCATTCTTTTTTTTTTAGATTCTATATATATGTGTTAACATATGGTATTTGTTTTTCTCTTTCCGACTTACTTCCCTCTGTATGACAGACTCTAGGTCCATCCACCTCACTATTAGGTATTTTTAGAGAGCAGTTCTTTTGGATCACAAAAGCTATTAAATAGAGGTAGAAATTAAATTTTTCTTTTTAAATTTAGCTCCTTACTAGCTAAAATTGTCATATGGAGCTTACTATTACTTCATTTCTTTTATAGAAAATATACATCATCATTATTTAGTACAAAAGTGGCAAGAAACCTAAAAATATCTCATGGTTGCTCTATGTTATAAATACTGTTTTATGAAATTTTTCATGGGTTATTCAGAACACAAAGTAATCTGAAGGTGTTATTATTAAAATTGCTTCTACTCAAAAAACATAAAAGGAAAGAAAATATAATAATGAATCCTGTATCTGTATATATCCTGATATTGCATATAAGTACATAAAAAATCGGCCAGTACTATTTTAAAGCTTCATTTATGCTTATTGCAAAGTAATGGAAATAAGAACACAAAGAATTAGAACGTTCTGAATATCTATAATAATGATGACAAAGGAAGAATGTTAACTTCATAATTTTTAAGAAGGATTATTTTATATTGTTAAAACGTTGCCACTTACAGAAAAATCTTTATTTTGCTTTTTAAAAAATATCAACTCGTTCTTGTTTTATGGCTGTAATCTATACTCAGATGTTTTTGAGGATGATAATTCAATTTTTAAAAGTTTTCTTCTGTTCCTTGTTTTATTCCTGTCTCCTCTGGTACTTGTTCTAAGCTGATTATTCTCCTGGATATTCTCAAAAGCCTCTAATACATTGTTCTCTATGATGAAAGGATGAATAAAAGGCTGTGTACGGGGTGGAGAGTTCTCTACCTCCACCCCTGGTAGAACAGTGAGGGATGCCCTGTGATGTGCAGATAAATTGATAGTAGATGTTATGGTTCACTTCATTTGTACTGTTTCAGGGGTCTTGGCCCAAAATTATTTTGCAAAAAGGAAAATGAGTCTGTTGTACATTACAGAATTTTACTCCTGTTTTGGAATAGCTCTCAAGAATAGAGTGATTATAAAACAGTAGTTAGTGTCTTTCTTATAAAAAAAGAGCAAGTGAGAAAGCTGTATCTGCTGCAGAAATACAAAGAACTGAAAATGTCCCTTTTTAAAATGAAACTATATATTTTATAAATCAGATAAATTAAAACAGAAAATACTGAATTTTTATATGGTAAAAAATGTACTCTTAATTTTATTGTCAAAATAAAATTTGAATTCAAAGAACTATTTTCAAAGGAGCTATATATAAATTGAAGAGTATCACTAACCTGACTTTGTTTTTAAATTATCAGACTATCTGACTTCCTTAAGAAGTTGATTTCTTCCTTTTCTGAGAAAGCCATTCAATAAAACAGTCTCTGGGACCTTGGAAATTTGTTTTTTATGACATCTGTAGTTCATGTCGGCCATGTATGGATTGTTCTGTTCTGTGGTCTCTGGAAGGAGATTATGTGTTAGTATGCCTGGATAATTTGCATAGTTCAGTTTTATATTATCTATTTGTTGATCTATATATTTGTCTATTTTTGCCTTGAAGGAAAATCTAAATGTCAAACTGGTGGAAAATCAAAGAGGACAATTCAAGGCACTCATAAAACGACAAAACAGGTACAGCATATACAACTGTTTACTTTTTTGTGTTTAATTTCAATTATAAAATCTAATTTTTCAGGATTTGAATATTGCATATTTTATCTCCATAGAAAAATTTAATGTAACATTCTTTATTTAACAAATGTGTATGTAGGATTATGTGCCTAACTTGTACTAAATACTTTACAGATATTAATTTGTTTCTTATAACAACCCTTTGATGTAGGCATTATTCTTCATTTACAAATGAGAAAACTGAGGTAGAGAGAGGTTATGTAACTTATTCGTAAGTGACACAGCCAAGATTTGAACCCATGCCATCAATTTCTACAGTTTATGCTCTTAACTCCTCTGCTGCACATTCCATATTTGTGATTCTTCTGTGATTTGCTTTCTAGGTATAATGATGTCTTTTGGATGTAGGATAATAAAGATGTATTGAATCTAAAATTTTTCAGATTGTTCAACTAAAATTTTAGAGAACACAAGCCTACCTTATTTTTAAAAGTGTTTTGGCATATTTATAGTTAGCTTTGTAATCTGTAGTTATTTTCTCTGAACTTTTCATATATATTATTTTAGTTTGATGTTATTAAATTATACCAATATGTATTATGTAAACCAAAAACTACACATAAGGAAAACATGGACTTCTAATCAAGGTGGCATTGTGAGTTCATAAAATATTCCCTAGTCCTCAAATACAAGAGGCATCAATGATAAAATATTTTTTAAAAATTAAAGAGACAAAGGATTTTCAAAATAATATAAAAATCTTTGTGGATCAGAAATAAAACAAACACATATATTCACAGATAAGTGGAGTTGGGGACACACACTTACTGGACAAGTCCTATATAAGGGAGGCTGAAACACCCTGACTGTGGTGGGAAATCAGATCCAGGCCCATGGCATAAAACTTTAGGCTTGTGCAGTGTTCTGCACTAGGAGACAAAGAATACTACAATCTGCCTGGGGTTGTGGCCTGTGATAATTGACATCTGAAGCAATAAGAGAGAGTGGCCCTCTGGTTCATGACTGGGTCTGCTATATTCTTGAAGGGTGAGAGCTTTAAGTCCCCAATAAAAGACCTCTGGAAGGGGACCATGGTGGGCCAGATGATGGTAACCATAAAACTAGTACACGTGTAGTTAGGGTGAGCAAAGTGAAAAACTAAAATAAAAGAAACTTAAATGCAAAATAAGTTTGCAAAACAAAATATCAAGGCACGTGAGGAAAATAATATCGTAAGATATAAACAACACATTCCACAAATGAGAGAATTTACTCCTGAGGTACTGAAAAATGGTCATTTTTCTAAAGAGGACTTCCAAATAAACAAGTTTAAATTCCTCAAAGGAAGGATTAAATATAATGCAAAAAGGAAAATTCTGAAATAAAAGATGGATATTAATTTTGAACATTTAAACATCTTAGAAATGAAAATGTTGTCCGTAAATTTTTAACTTTTTATTCTTACCTGCAATTAGTAAGAATAAATGATATATTGGACAGAGAGATTAGTTAAAGAGAGAATTTGTGAGTTGGAAGACACTAACTACTTAAGGGGATTTAGAACGTAGCTCAGAACTAAAGAGATGGAAAATTGGAAAGAGAATTTGATTGAGAAATTCTAACATATGCCTTCTAGGACTTTTGAAATAGAGAATAAATAGTGGGCATGCAATATTTGGAAAAATAATGTTTAAAATTTTCCTTACTTTGAGTTCTCAAGAGATTCAGAGCAGAACTGTAGAGCTGAGCAGGATAAATAAAAATAGATTTATACCTAGATAGATTCTAGAGAACCTGCAAAATGTTAAGGATAAAACTCTTAAAATACCAGGAAGTAAATAAAAGCACAGAGAAATAACAATAATCTTGTAATGAATGAAAGAACAGGGGACCAATATCTACAAAGTTATAAGGCAAAATAACTTTTAACCCAGAAGAAGTCTGTGCCCATTCAACTGATCATTCAAGTGCAAGAGTGAAATAAAGCCATTTTTAGATGTACAAAGGCTAAGGGTTTGCCACCTACAGACTCTTAATGAAGGGACTATTAAAGACATACTTCAGCAAGAAGAAAAGGTAACTTGGAGGAGGGAGCTTGATAAAAAGATAGCTGTAAAATATTTTAGTAAATCTCATTAACTATTGATGGTTTTCAAAAACACTCACACAATTAAATTTAGAAAGGTGGAGCTATAATCTTAAACAGTGTTAACACAGAAGACTGTAGGGAGTTTGGAGGGGAGTTAATGTGATAAAATCCTTGTCTTATTTAGGAAGAAGTCTTTGTTTAAGACTAGCTACTAAAGGAGTAAAACAAGCGGGCACAATTTCCAAATAAACAGAGGAAAAGAGAAAGTGAATAAACCAAAGCTTTTCAACTAAATAGAAGGAAAGAGAAAGAAAAAAAGAAGAAAAAATCATAGTAAGTGAAAAACATGAAAGATAATGGTAGATACTAAGTATAAATATTTCAGCAAACATAATATCAATACATGTAAACTGATTAAATTCAGTTCTTAAAAGTCAGATGACTGAATTAAACCTCTCATTTTAAATTGAGCTGTATACTGCTTATAAGAGACATATTTAAAACTTCAAGGAAAGGTTTAAAACAGAGAAAAAAATCCAGGCAAAATACTTGATATTCTAGATGTGCTGTAAAGCTAGAATAGCAATATTCATATCAAACCAGATGGACTTCAACATGAAAAGCATTGATTACAGAAAGATAGAAATTATATAATGGTGAAAAGAATAATCATCCATAAAGTATAAAAGTACAAAACTTTTAGGTACCTAACAGCATAGGCTTGAAATATTTAATGCCCAAACTAACAGAATTACAAGGAGAAAAGTGTATTCATGATCATAGTGGTAAATATTCATATCCCTTACTCAGAAACTGATCAAGCAGGAATAAATAGCAAGGATATATAATTAAGATAGAATTATGATTGATCTCATACAAATACATATACATATATATATATATATGTATGTATATGTGTGTATTTATTGGCACTCAAGTAGTGTACACAAAGCATATGCAAAAATTGATCACGTCCTAGGTTATAAAGAAGTCTCAGTAAATAGAAGTCAGACAAGAATATAGAAGTCAGGCACAACATGTTCTCTTGACTGTAATGCAGTTAAATTACAAATAAAATATAAGGATATTTTCATGTAGTATAAAAAAAATTGTTGATGAGCTAAAGACCAAATGAGAAAACAAAAAAATTAAGGTTATCTGGAAGGATATTTTTATGACCTTGAATTAGAAGAGGCTTTCTTAGACAAGATAAAAAGCATAACTGATGGATATGTTATATCAAAATTAAATTTATATACTAAAAAACTCACTTAAACAAAGTTAAAGGTGAGATTGACTGGGAGAAGATACCATTCATCAAAGACTTCATAAAGAGCTAAAATTCATCAGAAAAAGGACAAATAACCCAATAAAAAATGGGGGAAACCTGAATAGCCTGTAAATCTTTGAAAAGATGCTCAGTTTCAGTAGTAATCAGGGAAATGCCTCTGGATTACTTGTGAAATCCTACAACTTTGCCCTCAAGAAGTAGGTTTACCATCAGCAAAATTTTCTTTGTTCCTCTCTTCCCTGCACATTCCCTTTACCTTCTTGTTTTAGGTAAATTCCAACTCACGTGTGGGGATACTGCCTCCTCCACAGTTGCTTTAAGTAGTAGTTGTTTTTTTCCCCCACAGCACTCCTACCTGTGATCCTAGAGGTGGGTTAGGTTTCCTGCTTTGCTCCTCACGGGCATTTCAGGCAGTTCTCCCTCCCATCTCCTAAAACTCCTCATATTTGAAGGACATGCCATCAGACTATACCACCTGCTCCCTCTTCTTGTTGCAGCACTTACAGATTTCCAGGTCACTTCTCCTTATGCCTTGAAGATATAATTGTCAGGCTCACTGCATGCTCTACACCATTACTGCTGTCCTCTCAATTTCTTGCATTTCTTTCCTCCAGTAGTTTTGTCTTCTACTCATTCTGATGGTCAGACTCTTGCCTTGTTCTCACTAACAACTACTCTCCCTCCAGGATCTCAATCTCAGCCATCCCGTCTTCTACCTGTCATCTCTCCTCCTGTCTTATTCTCTGTGATCATGTGACTCTAACAATTCTTCAACCCCATGCAATCTATAATTTACTGATCCTACCACCCTTTCATTATCCCTCATACTCCGTATAGCCACACTTTCCTGGGTATCCACCTGAGATTGTATGGTTTGTCTGTCATAATTACCTTCTTGCCCACTCTCCCAACTGTCTGGCTACCCTGCCCCTTGGTAGTACACACTTGACAGAGTTGTCCTCATTACAGCCACTTTTCTGCCTATTCTGCTCTGCGCCCCATGCATTTGAAAGTGGCAGGAGAAAAGTACCAGTTATGTTGAAAGGCTCTTTTGACACTTATGACCGCTAACCTCATATGGATAGTACTGTCCCAAAGTCCTACTGCATGTCCCTACTTATTCATTTCAGTACAGATCCCATGGGCATTAAAAGGACAATAAAAGAATACCATGAACAGCTCTTTGCCACAGATTTGATAACCAGAATGAAATGGACTGATTGCTTGAAAGACATAATCTGTTAAAACTCACTCAAGATGAGGTAGACACTCTGAATAGGCCTAAATGTATTAAAGAAATTAAATCAATAATTAATAACCTTTCAAAACAGAAGTACCAGGCCCAGGTGGATTCACTGTTGAATTCTACCAAGCATTTAAGGAAGAAATTATACCAATTCTTTACAATCCATTTTAGAGGGTAGAAACAGAAGGAATACTTCCTAACTCATTTTATGAGGCCAGCATTATTCTAACACCAAAACCAAACAAAGACGGTATAAGAAAATGGCAGACCAGTGACTCTCACAAACATAGATACAAAAATCCTCAACAAAATATTAGCAAATCATATCCCACAATAAAAAGAATGATACACCATGAGCAAGTGGGATTTATCCCAGAGGTGCAAGGTTGGTTCATAATTTAAAATAAATCAATGGAATTCATCACAGCAACAGGATAAAAAAGAAAAAACCTAGTTTTATATCAACGCTGCAGAAAAAACATTTGACAAAATCCTACACCTAGAAAAGATGATAAAAATCTTTTGGTAAACTAGGAATAGAGGGGAACTTGTTCAACTTAATTAAAAAAAATACAAAACCCTACAGCTAACATACTTAATAGGAAAAACTAGAAGCTTTCCCATTAAGATCAGTTATGAGGTAAGGATATCCCCTTTCACCATTGCTTTTCAACATCATAATGGAAGTTCTAGCTAATGCAATAAGACAAGAAAAGGAAATAAAAGGTATACAGATTGGGAAGGAAGAAATAAAACTGTCTTTGTTCGTAGATGACATGATCATCTATGTAAGAAATCTGAAAGAATCAACAAAAAACCCTCCTATAACTAATAATTGATTACGGAAGGTTGCAAGATACAAGATTAACATACAAAAAGTCAGTTGCTTTCCTGTGTACCAGCAATGAATAAGTGGTATTTGAAATTAAAAACACAATACCATTGAGACTTCCCTGGTGGTCCAGTGGTAAAGAAGCTGCCTTACAATGTAGGGTTTGATCCCTGGTCAGGGAACTAAGTTCCCACATGCTGCAGGGCAACTAACTAAGCCTGCGCGCCACAACTAGTGAGCTCGTGCACCTCAACGAGAGGGCCCAGATGCTGCAAACTACAGGGCCAACATGCCCTGGAGCCCACCCACCACAACTAGAGAGAGAAAATCCGCATGCCGCAACTCGAGAGAAGCCCGCACACCACAACGAAGAGCCTGTGTGCCGCCATGAAGGATCCTGCATACCTCAATGAAGACCCGACACAGCCAAAAATAAATAAGTAAATAAAATAAATAAATAAATAATAAAATGAGTCTTAAAAAAAACAAAATACAATACCATTTATATCAGCACTCCCCCAAATTAAATAGGTAGGTATAAACCTAACAGAATATGTATAAGGTCTATATGAGGAAAACTATAAAACTCTGATAAGTGAACTCAAAGAGCTAAATAAATGGAGAGACATTCCATGTTGACAAATAGGAAGACTCAATATGGTCAAGATGTCATTTCTTCCCAGGTTGAAGAATATATTCAATACAATCCCAGCAAATTATTTTGTAGATATCAGTAAACTTATTCTAAAGTTTATGTGGAGAGGCAAAAGACCCAGAATAGGCAACAAAATATTGAAGGAGAAGAACAAAGTTGGAGGACTGACACTAACCAACTTCAAGACTTACTATAAAGCTACAGTAATCAGGCTGTTGATATTGGCAAAAGAAAAGACAAATAGATATATGGAACAGAATGGAAAGCCCAGAAATGTACCCACATAATTAGTCAACTGATCTTTGACAGAGGAGCAAAGGCAATACAATGGAGTAAAGGTAGTCTTTTCAACAAATGGTGCTGGAACATCCATACAACAACAACAAAAAAAATGAATCGGGACACAGACCTCACATTCTTACAAAAATTAACTCAGAATGGACTATTGACCATAAATGCAGAAGTATAAAACTCCTAGACAATAACATAGGAGAAAACCTAAATGACCTTGAATATGGTAATGACTTTTTAGGTACAGTTTCAAAGGCATGATCCCTGAAAGAAATCAATGATAAACTGGATTTCATTAAAATTAGAAACTTCTGTTCTGCAAAGGACAATGTCAAGAGAATGAGAAGACAAGTCACAGACTTGGGAGAAAATATTTGGAAAAAGATATCTAATAAAAGACTGTTATCCAAAATATACAAAGGACTCTTAAAAAAGACTCAACAGTAAGAAACAACCTGATTGAAAAATGAGCCAAAGACCTTAACAGACACCTCACCAAAGAGGATGTACAGATGGCAGATAAGCATATGAAAAGGTGTGCCACATCATATGTCATCAGGGAAATGCAAATTAAAACAATGAGCTACCACCACACACTTATTAGAATGACCAAAATTGGGAACACTAATAATTCCAAGTGCTGATGAGGATGAAGAGCCACAGAAACTCTCATTCAATGTTGGTGGGAATTCAGAGTGGAAATTCAGCCACTTTGGAAGACAGTTTGGCAGTTTCTTAACAAAAGTAAACATACTCTTACCTTGTGATCAGCAGTCATGCCCTTGGTATATATGTAGATGAGTTGAAAACGTATCTCTAAACAACAACATGCACATGGATGTTTATAGCAACCTTCTTCATGATCGCCAAACCTGAAAGCAACCAAGATATCCTTCAGTAGGTGAATGGATAAATAAACTGTGGTACATTCAGCTCTCAAAAGAAATGAGCTATCAGGCCATGAAAAGACCTGGAGGAAATTAATTGCATATTAGTAAGTAAAAGAAGCCAGTCTGAAAAGGCTGCATACTGTATGATTCCAACCTTAGGACATTCTGGAAAAGACTAAATATGGAGACAGTAAAAAGACAGGTTGTTGTCAGAGGTTTAGGTCCATAGGTTTCTTCAGATTCTCAGGGGAGTTGACGAGAGTTCTAAGAGAGGTGAGTCAGAAATCTCAATTTCCTCCTTCCCCTTTCCTTCTCCTTTTTTTCTTTTTTCCTCTTTTCCTCTCAAAAGTGATTGATTAAAATAGTATAACATTTGTTTTATTGAATATTATTTAAACCATGAGATTCAGTTGTGTCTAGCTTTTTCCAAAAGTTTAGGTTGCTTTGTCTTCTGTTGAATGTCTTGGAAACACGCACAGTAAGTCATAACAATGGGATAGTTACCTGATTTTTTGAATCTTGGCTTTGTCTCTTACTTAGTGTGAGACCTTGGATTTATCATTTAATTTAGCTAAGCCTCAGTTTTCTCCTCTATAAAATGGAACTAATAATAATAACTGTGATATAAAATTGCTTCAAAGATTAAATGAAGTATAACTGTATGGAAAGCACTTAGCACAGTGTCTGGCACATAGCAAGTATGACATGAATATTAGATGCCACTGCAATTATTATTATCACTGCTGTTATTTTTATCAGTGGTAGGTAAGAGTGCTATATTTTGAAACTCTATACAAACTTATCAGCCTCTACAATTTGATATGCTTCTTCTACCTTTCTTCACAAATTTGGCAATTTTGCCATTAGTTTACTCACATTTTTCTGTGAGCATATTTCTTCACCTCTTTATCTTTCCTACTATAATCATACCTAACATTATATGGGTGCTACTGTGTGCTAGGTGTTATGTGAAATGCTTTATGAACATTGGAGCAGAAGTTGGAAGACTCGGTTCTAGTCCCAGTTCTGTCACTCAGCCTTTTGACTTGGTCAAGAAATTGAATCTTAGTGAACGTTAGTTTTGTCATCTACAAAATAGGAATAATAATATTTCAATATTTGTCCTGTCTTTATAGTTTGTTGTGATGATTAAATGATATGTTTTCAAAAGCCCTTCATAAAATGTAAATAACTGTGCAAATATAAAGTATTATTATTTTTGTCAAGCTTAAATGTCAAATTTGTATAGTACATTGCCCTTCAGATGGAATTACCTAGCTGTAGTTTCTGCCTTTCTGGAGTCTTTCTTAGTAAAAGTCTCACATAGAGCAATCACGGAGAATAGAAACATCTTAACCTAAAAGCAGTTTTGCCTATTCTACATTTTAAGAAAGGTTGGCTAAAGTATTTGAATCATATACATATGGATGCATGATAGGGTAAATACATAAATGGGTGAAGATGAGTTAAATTATTTTTGAGAATCTTATAAGATTAAGGTCTGAATTCACAGGAAGCTACTAATGTTTTGCTGATCACTCTAGGAAGTATAATTCAGGAAAATTCAAGTTAATTTTAACTTTGGGTGGTATATAGGAAGAGAAATGAGGTGGTCTGGAATATTCGGTAAAGGGTTGTTAGCACAGGGCCTTGGGACGCAGTGTAATGGGAAGTCAGCGGTGTAATTGCACAGCTCTAACTGGAAGATAGTCTCCTGTGGCTATGTGATCTTGGACAAATCAGCCTCTAAATCTCAATTTTCTAAGCTGTAAAGTAGAGTTAATAATACATACTTTAAAATTTGTGTGAGGGGATATTTGCCATCATGATTTATCATTTACTATTAGGGTTGGAAAGTGCTTGGAGAGCTGTTGAAGCAAAGGTTTTGTGGGTTGTTGATGATTACTTTAAATTTTATTGCTTGAGTGTTGAGAATTTGGGCCTGGACTAAGGCTGTCAGATAAAATATTTATTAATTTTTATTTGCTGAGTCTGACAACCTTAGTCTGGATGGGGGACTGTGGAAGGAGGATGAGCAGCTCCATCTCAGCCTCTTAAGTGTGCATGTCTTTGTGCATATATATGTTTTGTTTGCTTGACTTTTGATAGTGAATATTCTATATAAACCGAAGATTGGCTATAAAAGATTTTTGAAGTATAGGAATCACTGTTACATTGAAGGCCAAAGCCTAAAATAAAACAGGAGAGTATTAGTTTCTATTTTGGATATTCTTCACTCTGGGGCTCTTCTATGAAAAGGAAAAACAAACAAGCTAATAGGAATGACATACACACATACGAAACAACCCAAAGAAACTTGAGATTCTTTGTTGTTGTAACTGTAGTACAAGGTTAGTATTTATTTATTTATCAGTTTAAGTAGCCACAGAGAGATAAGCAACTCCTTTGTACTTCTAGTGAGAAGTTCAGGTCTTTATGTAAACTGCACGCTCCTGTTTGTGGTGGAATGATTCTTTGGTACAGTCTATAAAAGTATAGAATATAATCTTATATTTTCAAAGTCCGCCTGTGCAACTGAGGAAAGATTGGGTCATATGAATACTATAGTTTCTTTATTTGGTGAGTCTGCTCTGTAGCTGATACTTGGTTTTATTCATCAGTGTTTTCTAGTAAATTGTTTTATATTTATATATTTTTACTTTTAGTGGAAAAAGGTTTAAGATAAAATTAAGTAACTGAATATAAGTATAGGATATATCATTTCTAAATGAAAAGAATATACATAAGCAATTTCAAAATGTTGAAATTAGTATCTTTTATTTGTTACTGTATGTAAATGTGCCATACACGTATTTTAGTAAATCAGGAGCCACTTTAGTGCTCCTTTTTGACTAAGAGTCTGTTCACCATTAAAATCATCCTGATCTTCAATGAAACATGTAATTGACCTTACAAACCTGCCGCTTTTATTTAAGTTGAGAAGTTTTGTTTTGATGAATTCAGTGTGATATAAGCTAGAAAGAAGAATGTCATGTTTTTAAGTATTTATGTTGAAAAATTTGATTTATACAAAAATCCAGTTCCTGGAGGCTTTTAAAAAATAATTTTTCATGTTTTGTTTTATTTCATCAGAACACTACAGTAGACTGTAAGATAACATCATCTACAACTGGAGATAAACACTTTGATAAAAGTCCCACTAAAACAAGGCACCCTCGGAAAATTGATCTAAGAGCGCGATACTGGGCATTTCTTTTTGACAATCTACGCCGGGCAGTAGATGAAATCTATGTAACTTGTGAATCAGATCAGAGTGTGGTGGAATGTAAGGTAAGGTTTGCTTTGAGGCTTTCTAATCCATTTGAAGTCAGATTCTCCAATTTTTGCTACATCTGACTCGATAATTTGCCTCAGTATACAGTACTTTAATAATAACTGTAGTCTCCATGCTATATGCTAGATCTGCAGAACTTATTCATCTTATAACTGAAAGTCTGTACCCTTTGACCAACATCTCCCTATTTCCCCTATCACTTGCAACCACTGTTCTACTCTTTGCTTCTGTGAGTGTGTCAGGTTTTTCTTTGTTTTGATTTTTCAAGAGTACCCTTGTTGTTGTTTGCATTACCTAATTATGTACTTTTATATTCTGTGCAAGATTTGGTAGAAAGTTGTCTTGATACATAGTTCTAGGCAAGAAATTAAAGGATAGGTACACATACACACAATTTATTAAAAAATCTCTCTTATCTGTGTTCTCCATTGGTACTGTAGGTGGCATTAGGAGATTTTCACATTCTTTGGTTTCCTGTTTAATGTCTTTAATTGGACATTGCTCCTTTTCTGTTGAGACACTTATCACTCTTCTAATTCACTGTGATCAGGGAAAAGTGAGATTGATGGCTAACCATAAACAATCCTGGGCGGGATTGGGATGTCATTGTAAGGTGTGTTTTCTAATTTTAGATAACCTTGTATTTGTAATAGTATATTAAACAGACACATAGCATAATCTGGCTCTAAAAATGCACTAGAAAGTCTGGCCTTTTAGTAGATACAAACTATATACTGTATTAGTTTATACTAAATAAAATTATTTTGAGAAAAACCAGAATGATACATCATTATAGAAATATTACAGAGGTAGCTTCTGTTTCTACAGTGAACATGGTTGAAAATCCTGGAATTCATGGTTTGACCTTTGAAATATCCGAAGGATCAAAGCAAAGTTACATATTGACACAACAGCTATGTTTCCTCTAAAATTGAAAGCAGCCAAAATGTTTTAAACTAGCCTAAAAATATGACTCTTCAGAAACAGTTTTCAGAATGAAGAGTGATTGAAATCACCCAAATTTATGCTTTGGTTGTCACAATTAATATTGTTACTATCAGCATGTAAAACTTTTTATGTTTTAAGGAAAATATTTTTAAGGAAAATCATATCATTGGGGTGGAATGAATCAGCATGTTGTGGTAGAAAACACTATTGGATTTAATTTTGGGTTATAGTTTCTTATATAAAATGAGCATGTAGGCCTAGATAATCTTTAGGTCATCCCTAGAGATCAATAAGATCAGCAGATTCTTTGATTTTGTGATTAAAAATAACAAAAGGTTGACTGAAGAAATCATATTTGTCAAATGTGTACTTTTTTATAGAATTGAGTTGGACCAATTGCAACCATGTCTCTGTGATGAGCAGAAACTCTTGCACCTATCTCTGTTACTATATTCAGGGAAGCTAGACTTGCCATAAGACAGTGTAGCTTTTTTAAAAAAAATTTATTATATATATATGCAATGGAATATTACTCAGCCATCAAAAAGAATGAAATAATGCCATTTGCAGCAACATTGGTGGACCTAGAGATTATCATCTCTAGTGAAAGAGAAAGACACATACCATATGATATCACTTATATGTGGAATCTAAAATATGATACAAATCAACATATCTATGAAACAAAGACAGTGTAGCTTTTATTTTCAGCCCTGTCAAAGCTTTGTGAAAGTTTAACAGTAATAGAAACTGGTTGTGTAAGTTGTAGATTATAAGAATGGAGAAGATTAAGAAAATTTTTTTTTAATTTTTAACTTTTTATTATGAGAATTTTCAAATACAAAGTAGAATAATGCAATATAGGGACTTCCCTGGTGGCACAATGGTTAAGAATCCGCCTGCCAATGCAGGGGACACGGGTTCGATTCCTGGTCCGGGAAGATCCCACATTCTGCAGAGCAACTAAGCCTGTGCACCACAACTGCTGAGCCTGTGCTCTAGACCCCGTGAACCACAACTACTGAGCCCACGTACCACAGCTACTGAAGCCTGTGTGCTTAGAGCCTGTGCTCCACAACAAGAGAAGCCACCACAATGAGAAGCCCACACACCAAAACGAAGAGTGGCCCCTGCTCACCGCAACTAGAGAAAGCCCATGTGCAGCAATGAAGATCCAACACAGCCAAAAATAAATAAATAATTTTTTTAATTATAAAAGAAAGAAAGAATGGAGAAGATTTTGACAGAGGAGTAGAAATGTGTTCTCTATTCTTTGTACTGTGCCAAGATGCTCAAAGGTTTATGCTGAGAAATAAAATCTGGGAGCTTAAAAGTTAATTTCATACCCAACTCTGCTCCTCTCCCCATCTAGGACTTACAGGTGGTGATGTAAAAATATACAGTTTAATATTTGCTTTATCCATGTGTTGGGTATATAATAACTGGAGTTTTATTTTTGTTTTGTTCTATTCTCATTTTAAAATTACTTCTATCCATTATCTCATTTGATTAGTACCTTTGTAAGATGTATAACCCTCATTTTATAGATCCTCATTGTACAGGTGCATTCAGCCTTTGTTTTGTAGATACTGACAATATTTATCCTTCTTTGTGATTTTTGTGCAACGCCTTTGTTAAGTAACCACAGTTCAATTCTTTGTCTAGTATGTAAAATGCAGTTAATAACTCCTGTATTATGTAATTCACATGATAAGTACAGCATGAAAAAGTATCTTAACTGTATCAACTAGGATTGCTGACCAGAGCCAATCTCTTTAATCAAGAGGCTAAATTTCTCATTTTTTTCGTTTAAAGGCATTCCTGTTGTGCCATCAGCCACTTCACTGCATGACTTGCTAAGAACTGACTTTTCCAGCAAAGCTGTACCCTGACCATCACCACTGCATTTCCCCTTCTTCCATATAAAGTGGACTAGGGGGAGATTGCCTTTTGGGGAGTGCACAGTTAATGAAGTTTGATGTGGTGCGTGAATTGCTTGTGAAGTTTGTGTGTATGGCTGCAGGAGACTGGCACCTTGTTCACTGGCTGGATCTTTGCCGTGCTGATTTTGGTGTCTGTGGAACATGTTGAGAGATTTTGGGGAAAAGCATACTGGGAACATATTGTACTTTCCATTCCCTGTTTTCCATTTCAACATGGGGGAACTGGATGTGTGGCTCTGGAATATTGGGGGCATCCTTGAATATAGAGACTGGTACCTACATTTCCCTTAGAGATTTCATAGCATAATAAGCTTGCTGGAGTAGCTCATGCCAGCTGGGCTTGAAGGGACTTACGGTAGTATGCTTTCTTTGGAAGGAGATAGGATGGGACTTGTCATTGACCAAGTAAAGAGGACCCCCAGTGCATCTCACGATTTATGTGAAGGTAGAATTGTGTACATTAGTGAAGATGTTGGAGTAATAGGGGCTTCCTATGGGGACGCTTGGTTAGGTAAAATATACCAACCTCTGTTGGAGTTGAGGCAGATACTGCTTTTGCAGAGGGAGCCAGGGTGAACCTGACCACTGCCTAGAGAACCATGAATGTTCCCTGTGCAGAAATTACCATGTACTGCAGAGATCAGTAGAGACCACTGACTTCAAATTGATTCAAAGAAAGATTAAGGATGCATCTCTGCCTGGCAGCACTTGATTCTTTTGGTGGTCAGTATCACCTTAGTCCCTGGAGAAGGACTGGCTGATGACTGTAGTAAATCCATCACTAATAACTGGTGAGCTCTATAATAAGTAGGATATTGCTCTGTTCCCACAGCTGCCACTTATGGCAAGGACATTAGTTTGTGAATGTAGGAGAGTTTGAAGGAGTACAGAGGAGGAAGAGAAGAGAGACAGTGAGGACAAGCCGTGTTCTTCTGCACCACAAGCATCTGCTAAAGGCCATGTAATTCTTGTGCTAATAGGCAGGTTGTCTGTAGATGGGATTTAAAAACCAAGCTTTGATAATTGAATGTGACTGAAAAACTGTGGAATTTCACTGAGCATACTCAGCAGGTTTAGGATTCAACTAAGTAGTTAGTTATATGGGGGAAAAATAAAATTATTCTATGTTTATATCTCAATAGTTGAGACTTCTCAATTCAACAAGTAAGGATCAAAATGAGATGTGAGAAAGTGCTTAGAAAGGTATGACACACAATACAAAGAAAAAACAATTTATAATTAGATGAAAGGAGAAGTCACAGATGGAGAAAGAAGAATATAGGTCCAGGACAGAGAAGGAATCATCATAGAAGTAGGAAGAAGATAGGAGAATAGGAATGTCCCAAAAGCCATGGAAGAAGTAGGAGTGGTGCATAGGTTAAGAATGACTGCAGTTGAGAGAAAACTTGTTCAACTTGACATTCAAGAGGGATAAGAACAGATGGGATCAAGGTGGAAATTTGTGATAAGAATTTGAAATTCCAGTTGATGGGTTCTTTGCTCTTTTTATTTTGAAAAGTAGGAGGTGTGGGGTTGGAAGTTTGAAGAGGGTGGAAAGGTCTGAAATAACTGTGATGGAGAATGAAAGGGCTGACATATAGAAACCACAGCAGCCTTGAAGGTCACAGATGAGATTGGAAATTCTTCTCTTTCCTGTATCTTCAGTTTTCCTTATTAGATTCTTTTCCCATCAGCATACAACATGCTTATTTCTCTTCCATTCTGAACTACAAAATAAGAACAAGAAGAAGAAACCTCCAAACCCTTTCTCTACTTTACTTATCCTTTCATCTACTCTCCCAGTCCCCATTTTCCCCCTCCCCTTCTTAGACAAGTTTCTTAGAAGAACTTTCTACATTTGCTGCCTTCATTTCCTTTTCTCCCAGGTACTCATTAGTCTACTCCAACCTGGTGTTACATACTATCAGAGCTCCTGTTAAGTTCTTATTAAAGTCACTCAGTATTACTAAGTCCAGTGGCTGTTTTTCAGTCCCTTCAATGATCTCTGAGTAGCATTTCATGCAGTTGACCACTCCCCTCTTCTTACAGCACTGCCTTCTTTGGCTTTTATGGAACAACCTCTGCTAGTTTTCGTCCTCCTTTGTTGGCTGCTGCTTCTGCCTCCTCTTTATTGGCTTTTTCTTTTCCACCTGACCTTTAGCTTTTGAGAAGTCATTAAGGCTCCTTTTAGACCATCTTTCTCCCTCTGCAGTTTTCTCCATGCCGTGGCTTAATTTACTATTCATTTTCTGATGATTCTTAAATTTATATGTCTAGCCTATGTCTTTCTTCTG
The DNA here is from genome assembly GCF_026419965.1 of Kogia breviceps. NCBI lineage: Eukaryota > Metazoa > Chordata > Mammalia > Artiodactyla > Physeteridae > Kogia > Kogia breviceps. Next base: position 103,815,775 of record NC_081312.1, read on the forward strand.
ATTTTCAGACTTGTATATCCAACTTGCCTAGTTGGCATCTCCACTTGTATATTTCACAAGCATGTCAAACTGACATATATAAAACCAACTTCATGGTAACTTTCTCTGCCCCAAACCTGGAGACGTATTTATCTTCCCCCCTCCTCCCTTCACCTCACACCAGCCACTGTCCAATGAATCGGCCTCTTTCAGATTACTTTCTAAATCTTTCTGGTCTGTCCACTTCTCTCATTCTCCACTGCTACCATTCTAGTCCAAGCCACCAGTAAAAAAAATGCCTGGATTACAACTGAAACCTTGTAACAGGACTCCCTGCATCCTTCCAATCCATTCTCCACATTATAGGCAAAATGATACTTAAAAAACCACAAAAATAAGCCCTCATTTTTTTTGATGACAGCTCCTCAAAAGTTTCCCTTTGCTCTGAGCATTAAAATGTTCAGCATGACGTTCAAATCTTGAGAGACTTGATCGGTGCTAACCTCATTTCACACTTTTCTCTCTCCCTTCTGCCTCATTTAAACCAGCCTTCTTTCAGTTAGTCACACATGCCATGTGCTCACCAGTCTTCAGACATTTCCACATTCCGATTTTTCTGCCAGAACACTAATCCCTCATTCTCCTTGCCCAGCACCTCCTCACCTCCCCCATCCCTTTTACCTAATTTCTATTCTTAATTTAGGTTTCAGTTTAAGTGTCATTTCCTCAGGGGGAGCCTATCCAGATATTTCAGACTAAACCAGGTTCCCCTATAATATACAGTCGTCCCTCAGTATCTGCAGGGGATTGGTTCCAGGAAACCTTCTCCCCTAACCCCTGCCCTGTGGATACCAATATCCATGGATGCTCAAGCCCCTTATATAAAATGACATAGTACATTCAGCCCTGGGTATCCATGGGTTCTGCTTGGGCACGTATGGCCTGACTGTACTCTTAATACTTGCCCTAGAAGCACTTATCACAATTGAAATTACATAATTGTTTATTTTGTTATTTTTATATCTGTCTCCCTTACTAGACAGTAAGCCCCATGAGGACAGAAACCACACTGTCTTGTTTACCCCTCCATCATAAGTTCTTGGAACTGGCATTGAAACACAGTAAATGCTCTGTAAATAGATGTCAAAAGGCTGTGTGAAGCAATGAGACTACATAGATTTTGGGGGTAAAGACACTGGTTTACACAGTGATGTGATTCCCCTCTCTCCTGAGTTATACATAGCATTCAGTCGCTTGCTAAAAATGCACAAAGATGGTGGGTAGATGAATTAATCATGGGTAGGTATTTTTTAGGCAGATGCAGTGTAATTTCATTGGAGTAAAGGATTGAAGAGTGTAAGAGAGTAGTTGGAGTAGTGGACCATGGAACCTAAGCTGGATGGGGAAGGAAATGACTATTGCAGAAGCCTGATAGATGTGGAGAAAGTAGAGAAGCTAAGTGTTTACAGATATCCTTTGGACATGGTAGGAATAGGTAAGGTGGATTCTCTGTAGATAGAAATTGATAAGTTTATATTTATTTATTTATTTATTTTTGTGGTACGTGGGCCTCTCACTGTTGTGGCCTCTTCCACTGCAGAGCGCAGGCTCAGCGGCTATGGCTCACGGGCCCAGCCGCTCCGCGGCATGTGGGATCTTCCCGGACCGGGGCACAAACCCATGTACCCTGCATCGGCAGGCGGATCCTCAACCACTGCGCCACCGGAGAAGCCCTATATTTATATTTTTAAAGTTACTATTTACATATTCCAAATTATTACTTTTTTTAGTTTCCTTGATCTGTCAGACACAGATATTTTAGTCTCCCACTACTATTGCTGTTTCTTCAATATTTCCTTGAATTTCTGAGAATTTTTTTTTTTTTCTTTGCAGTACGTGGCCCTCTCACTGTTGTGGCCTCTCGCGTTGTGGAGCGCAGGCTGAGCAGCCATGGCTCACGGGCCCAGCCGCTCTGTGGCATGTGGGATCTTCCCGGACCGGGGCATGAACCCGTGTCCCCTGCATTGGCAGGTGGACTCTCAACCACTGCGCCACCAGGGAAGCCCAGAATTTTTTTTTTATAAGTTGCAAAATCGATTTATAGAATCATCCCATCTAGGCAAACAAGTGCAAAAGTCTAGAAGTGCAAAAGAAGTTTTTGCAGCAAAACAATAGGCTGGAGAGCCTTGGATTGTAGGAGAGAGAATGGTGGAGAGTAAAGTGGTTAGAGGAGTGTCCTCAGAGCCTTTGACCTGGAGACGGGGAGCCATGTTAGATCAGTTGTGGGGAGCACCGAGGATGGGTGGGCTCTGGGAGAAGACCTCCTCTCAGGCTGTGCATTGCCAATTTGGGGCATTACCACAACGAAGTATACTCAGCAGTGAGCAGCAGAGGGAGGCCTTGAATTTGAGTCCTTAGAAAAACGTCTTCATTTAATGCCATTGTTTCTATTGGAAAATCAGATTTAACTTAAGGCAAAACTTTAGGTAATAACCTGCTGTAGGAATAAGTATTACATGCATGTTTACTTTATCATAATCTACTTTCAATTAATATCAGACTGTTTCATGAAGAGTGTAAGGACATTACAACAGCACAATTTCATTAACCTACTCCACCTTTTATGTTCTCGTTGCTTATATTTTACTACTCTATACACTGTAAGCGTCTCAATTTCTTAATTTTTGCTGTAAAAGTCGATGGTCTTTTACAGAAATTCGAAAAGAAAATATATAAAATAAAGGTACTAAGATTTTTTTAAACCATTTTTCTGCCTTATTATTAGTTGTATAAAGGATCATATGAGTTGCATTTTCATTGTGAATTTAATATTTGTGAATTCTGTTTTGTGTGATGTTAATATTATAATCTCTCTATCTTTTTTTGGTTTGTTTGATTTGCCTGTTGCCCTTTAGCTCAGGTATTGTAGTTTGTTACAAAGAACATGAGATTCTGCACAGGGAGAGTCGGCTAAGAGTTCACCTGTGCATTTATGGACTAGGCTTTGGTTACCTCACCGTGTTTTTTTATAAGCTTGTTTATGATTTTGTCATGCAGGTGAGAGTATCTAGCAGTTCTCAATAAGCTACTGTGGACATCTTTAAATCATTTACCTAATGAATTTTTTTTAAATTTATTTATTCATTTATTTTTGGGTGTGTTGGGTCTTTGCTTCTGTGCGAGGGCTTTCTCTAGTTGTGGCGAGCGGGGGCCACTCTTCATCGCGGTGCACAGGCCTCTCACTGTTGCGGCCTCTCTTGTTGCGGAGCACAGGCTCCAGAAGCGCAGGCTCAGTAGTTGTGGCTCACGGGCTAGTTGCTCCGTGGCATGTGGGATCTTCCCAGACCAGGGCTCGAACCCGTGTCCCCTGCATTGGCAGGCGGATTCCCAACCACTGCGCCACCAGGGAAGCCCCCTTACCATTGTTTTACATTAATAACTATCTTTCAAAAATTTACTTTTTATTTTTTATTTATTCAGTATATGTATAAATTATGAAATGATCACCACAATAACTGTAGCTGACATTCATCACCACACATAGTTAACAATTTTTTTTCTTTCTGGTGATGTTTTAAGATCTACTCTCTTGGCAACTTTCAAATATACATTATTATTAACTATAGTCAACATGCTGTACATTACATTTCCTGGACTTCATTATTTTGTAACTGAAAGTTTGTACCTTTTGACCAACTTATTAACCCATTTCACCTACCTCCTACCCCATGAATAGCTATCTTTTCCTCTATCTGTTTCTGGTCCTATTCTAGTTATGTATTCTTTGCTGTTTTTCATTCACTGTATGCTTACAGTAAAATTTTGCTATTTTTATTGATTAAAGAATAATTACTCCTATGTATATAACACTTCTTGATACATTATTTTATGATTCAGTGTTTAAGTTATAGAGATAGATGAATTGTTATTTTTTAGTGTATTTAACATGACACTTCATTGATGATGTCTTCTTTGATAAGTCTTTGTTCCTTGTATTTGGTTCTCATTATAATCAATAGATAATAGATTATTTTTCTTTGGGGTATTTGGAATAACTTAACTTGATCCCACAATCACCATGTTGTAACTATTACTGGGGTTAGTCAAACCTAACTTATCTGGGCTAAGTTCCTAGTAATGGTAGCCTAGTTCTTAGGAGTAGCCATCAAACCATATACTTTAATTTTAAAAGATTTCTTCCTGATTTCTTTATTTCTGTTAATGACCAACACTCTCCCAGCCACCCATGCTTTCTTCTTTGTCAGCTGCAAAGTTCCTATTCATTCATTTTTTGCATTTTTTTCCCATTCACACATCCCCTCCCTGTTTCCTAGTGTCAATACATTGCCTTTTAAAGACCCTTATTACTCACTGGTGAACTTTTTTCTTGTCCTTTAGGGTATGTCCCTGTCTCATTGTTTTTTGTTTTTTTTTTCCCATTTGTAGTGCTTTTTACCAATGATATTAATCTTTCATTTTTTCTTATTTTCATTTTAACATCTTTAATGGAGTATAATTGCTTTACACTGGTGTGTTAGGTTCTGTTTTATAACAAAGTGATTCAGCTCTACGTATACATACATCCCCATATCTCCTCCCTCTTGCATCTCCCTCCCACCCTCCCTATCCCACCCCTCTAGGTGGTCACAAAGCACTGAGCTGATCTCCCTGTGCAAAGCCGCCACTTCCCACTAGCTATCTCTTTTATATTTGGTAGTGTGTATCATGTCAGTGCTACTCTCTCACTTGGTCCCAGCTTACCCTTACCCTTCCTTGTGTCCTCAAGTCCTTTCTCTACATCTGCATCTTTATTCCTGTCCTGCCCCTAGGTTTGCCAGAACGCTTTTTTTTTAGATTCCATATATATGTGTTAGCATACAATATTTGTTTTTCTTTCTGACTTACTTCACTCTATATGACGGACTCTAGGTCCATCCACCTCACTACAAATAACTCAATTTAATTTCTTTTTATGGATGAGAAATATTCCATTGTATATATGTGCCACATCTTCTTTATCCATTCATCTGTCGATGGACACCTAGGTTACTTCCTTGTCCTGGCTATTGTAAATAGTGCTGCAATGAACATTGTGGTGCATGACTTTCTTTTAACATCTTTATTGGAGTAAAATTGCTTTACAATGGTGTGTTAGTTTCTGCTGTATAACAAAGTGAATCAGCTATACATATACATATCTCGTCCCTCTTGGGTCTCCCTCTCACCCTCCCTATCCCATTCCTCTAGGTGGACACAAAGCACCAAGCTGATCTCCCTGTGCTATGCGGCAGCTTCCCACTAGGTAGCTATTTTACATTTGGTAGTGTATATATGTCCATGGCACACTTACTTTGTCCAGGCTTACCCGTCCCCCTCCCCGTGCCCTCAAGTCTGTTCTCTGCGTCTGTGTCTTTATTCCTGTCCTGCCCCTAGGTTCTTTAGAACCACTTAAAAAAAAAAAATCCATATATATGTGTTAGCATACAGTATTTGTTTTTCTCTTTCTGACTTACTTCACTCTGTATGACAGTCTCTAAGTCCATCCACCTTGCCACACATAACTCAATTTCATTTCTTTTTATGTCTGAGTAATATTCCATTGTATATATGTGCCACATCTTCTGTATCCATTCATCTGTCGATGGACACTTAGGTTGGGTTGCTTCCATGTCCTGGCTATTGTAAATAGAGCGGCAATGAACATTGTGGTACATGACTCTTTTAAAATTGTGGTTTTCTAAGGGTATATGCCTAGTAGTGGGATTGCTGAGTCGTATGGTAGTGTTGTTTTTAGTTTTCTGAGGAACCTTCATACTGTTCTCCATAGTGGCTGTATCAATTTACTTCCCACCAACAGTGCAAGAGTGTTCCCTTTTCTCCACACCCTCTCCAGCATTTATTGTTTGTAGATTTTGTGATGATGGCCATTCTGAGGTGTGAGGTGATACCTCATTGTACTTTTGATTTGCATGTCTCTAATGATTAGTGATGTTGAGCATCCTTTCATGTGTTTGTTGACAATCTGTATATGTTCTTTGGAGAAATGTCAGTTTAGGTCTTTTGCCCAATTTTGGATTGGGTTGTTTGTTTTTTTCATTTTGAGCCACATGAGCTGCTTGTATATTTTGGAGATCAATCCTTTGTCTGTTGATTCGTTTGCAAATATTTTCTCCCATTCTGAGGGTTGTCTTTTCATCTTGTTTATGGTTTCCTTTGTTTTTCAAAAGCTTTTAAGTTTCATTAGGTCCCATTTGTTTATTTTTGGTTTTATTTCCATTTTTCTAAGAGGTGGGTCAAAAAGGATCTTGTTGTATTTATGTCAGAGTGTTCTGCCTATGTTTTCCTCTAAGAGTTTTACGCTGTCTGGCCTTACATTTAGGTCTTTAATCCATTTTGAGTTTATTTTTGTATACAGTGTTAGGGAGTGTTCTAATTTCATGCCTGTACATGGTAGCTGTCAAGTTTTCCCAGCAGCACTTATTGAAGCAGCTGTGTTTTCTCCATTGTATATTCTTGCCTCCTTTCTCAAAGAGAAGGTGACCGTATGTGTGTGGGTTTATCTCTGGGCTTTCTATCCTGTTCCATTGATCTATATTTCTATTTTTGTGCCATATCATACTGTCTTGATTACTGTAGTTTGTAGTGTAGTCTGAAGTTGGGGAGCCTGATTCCTTCAGCTCCGTTTTTCTTTCTCAAGATTGCTTTAGCTATACGGGGTCTTTTGTGTTTCCATACAAATTATGAAATTTTTTGTTCTAGTTCTATGAAAAATACCATTGGTAGTTTGATAGGGATTGCATTGAATCTGTAGATTGCTTTGGGTAATATAGTCATTTTCACAATGTTGATTCTTCCAATCTGAGAACATGGTATATCTCTCCATTTGATTGTATCATCTTTAATTTCTTTCATCAGTGTCTTATAGTTTTCTGCATACAGGTCTTTTGTCTCCTTAGGTAGGTTTTTTCCTAGGTATTTTATTCCTTTTGTTGTAGTAGTAAATGGGAGTGTTTTCTTAATTTCCTTTTCAGATTTTTTATCATTAGTGTACAGGAATGCAAGAGATTTCTGTTTATTAATTTTGTATCCTGCTGTTTTACCAAATTCATTGATTAGCTCTAGTAGTTTTCTGGTAGCATCCTTAGAATTCTCTATGTATAGTATCATGTCATCTGCAAACAGTGACAGTTTTATTTCTTTTCCAATTTGGATTCCTTTTATTTCTTTTTCTTCTCTGATTCCTGTGGCTAAAACTTCCAAACTATGTTGAATGATAGCGGTGAGAGTGGGCAACCTTGTCTTCTTCCTTTTCGTAGAGGAAATGGTTTCAGTTTTTCACTGTTGACAGCGATGTTGGCTGGTTTGTCATATATGATCTTTATTATGTTGAGGTAGGTTCCCTCTATGCTTACTTTCTTGAAAATTTTTTTATCATAAGTGGGTGTTAAATGTTGTTGAAAGCTTTCTCTGCATCTATTGAAATGATCATATGGTTTTTATGCTTCAGTTTGTTAATATGGTATATCACATTGATTGATTTGCATATATTGAAGAATCCTTGCATTCCTAGGATAAACCTCACTTGATCATGGTGTATAAGTCTTTTAATGTGCTCTTGGATTCTGTTTGCTAGTATTTTGTTGAGGATTTTTGCATCTATGTTCATCAGTGATATTGGCCTTTAGTTTTCTTTTTTGTGAATCGTTGTCTGGTTTTGGTATCAGTGTGTTGGTGGCCTTGTAGAATGAGTTTGGGAGTGTTCCTTCCTCTGCAATTTTTTGGAAGAGTTTGAGAAGGATGGGTGTTAACTCTTCTCTAAATGTTTGATCGAATCACCTGTGAGGCCATCTGGTCCTGGGCTTTTGCTTGTTGGAAGATTTTTAATCACAGTTTCAATTTCATTACTTGTGATTGGTTTGTTCATATTTTCTATTTCTTCCTAGTTCAGTCACAGAAGGTTGTGCATTTCTAAGAATTTGTACTTTTCTTCCAGGTTGTCCGTTTTAAACGTGGCATTCAGTTGTTTATAGTAATCTCTCATGATCCTTTGTACTTTTGCAGTGTCAGTTGTTACTTCTTTTCATTTCTAATTCTGTTGATTTAGGTCTTCTCCCTTTTTTTCTTGATGAGTCTGTCTAGTGGTTTATCAATTTTGTTTATCTTCTCAAAGTACCAGCTGTTAGTTTTATTGATCTTTGGTATTGTTTCCTTCATTTCGTTTTCATTTATTTCTGATCTGATCTTTATGATTTCTTTCCTTCTGCTAACTTTGGGATTTTTTGTTCTTTCTCCAATGGCTTTAGGTGTAAGTTTAGGTTGTTTATTTGAGATTTTTCTTCTTTCTTGAGGTTGGATTGTTTTGCTATAAACTTCCCTCTTAGAACTGCTTTTGCTGCCTACCGTAGGTTTTAGTTTGTTGTGTTTTCATTGTTGTTTGTTTCTAGGTATCTTTTGATTTCCTCTTTGATTTCTTCAGTGAGCTCTTGGTTATTTAGTAGCGTATTATTTAGCCTCCATGTGTTTGTATTTTTTTCAGTTTTCTTCCTGTAGTTGATATCTAGTCTCATAGCGTTGTGGTCAGAAAAGATACTTGATATGCTTTCAATTTTCTTAAATTTACCAAGGCTTGATTTGTGACCCAAGATATGATCTGTCCTGGAGAGTGTTCCATTTGCACTGAAGAAGAAAGTGTATTCTGTTGTTTTTGAATGGAATGTCCTGTGAATATCAATTAAGTCTGTCTTGTTTGATGTGTCATTTAAAACTTGTGTTTCCTTGTTTATTTTCATTGTGGATGATTTGTCCATTGGTGAAAGTGGTGTGTTAAACTCCCCTACTATGATTGTGTTAGTCAATTTCCCCTCTTATGGTTGTTAGCATTTGCCTTATGTATTGAGGTGCTCTTACGTTGCGTGCGTAAATATTTACAACTGTTATATCTTATTGGATTCATCCCTTGATCATTATGTAGTATCCTTCTTTGTCTCTTGTAATAGCCTTTATTTTACAGTCTATTTTATCTGACATGAGAATTGCTACTCCAGCTTTCTTTTGATTTCCATTAACATGGAATATCTTTGTCCATCACCTCATTTTCAGTCTGTATGTGTCCCTAGGTCTGAAGTGTGTCTCTTGCAGACTGCATATATACAGGTCTTGTTTTTGTATCCATTCAGCCGGTCTGTGTCTTTTGCTTGGGTCATGTAATCCATTTACATTTAAGATAATTATCGATATGTATGTTCCTATTACCATTTTCTTAATTGTTTTGGGTTTGTTATTGTATCTCTATTCCTCCTCTTGTGTTTCCCGCCTAGAGAGGTCCTTTAGCATTTGTTGTAAAGCTGGTTTGGTGATGCTGAATTCTCTCAACTTTTGCTTGTCTGTAAATGTTTTAATTTCTCTGTTGAATCTGAATGAGATCCTTGCTGGCTTGAGTAATCTTCGTTGTAGGTTTTTCCCTTTCATCACTTTAAATATGTCCTGCCACTGCCTTCTGGCTTGCAGAATTTCTGCTGAAAGATCAGCTGTTAACCTTAATGGGATTCCCTTGTATGTTATTTGTTGCTTTTATCTTGCTGCTTTTAATATTATTTCTTTGTATTTAATTTTTGATAGTTTGATTAATATGTGTCCTGGCGTGTTTCTCCTTGATTTATACTGTATGGGACTCTCTGTACTTCCTGGACTTGATTGACTATTTCCTTTCCCTCGTTAGGGAAATGTTCAAATATAATCTCTTCAAATATTTTCTCAGTCCCTTTATTTTTATTTTTATTTTTAAAACATCATTATTGGAGTATAATTGCTCTACAATGGTGTGTTAGTTTCTGCTTTACAACAAAGTGAATCAGTTATACATATACATATGTTCCCATATCTCTTCCCTCTTGCGTATCCCACCCTCCCTATCCCACCTGTCTATGTGGTCACAAACCACCCAGCTGATCTCCCTGTGCCATGCGGCTGCTTCCCACTAGCTATCCACCCTACATTTGGTAGTGTATATATGTCCATGCCACTGTCTCACTTCATAACAGCTTACCCTTCCCCCTCCCCATATCCTCAAGTCCATGCTCTAGTAGGTCTGTTTTTTATTCCCGTCCTACCCCTAGTCTCTTCATGACATTTTTTTTTTTTGGTTAGATTCCATATACATGTGTTAGCATACGATATTTGTTTTTCTCCTTCTGACTTACTTCACTCTGTATGACAGACTCCAGGTCTATTCACCTCATTACAAATAACTCAGTTTCATTTCTTTTTATGGCTGAGTTATATTCCATTGTATATATGTGCCACATCTTCTGTATCCATTCATCTATTGACGGACACTTAGGTTGCTTCCATGTCCTGGCTATTGTAAATAGAGCTGCAATGAACATTTTGGTACATGACTCTTTGAATTATGGTTTTCTCAGGGTATATGCCCAGTAGTGGGATGCTGGGTCGTATGGTAGTTCTATTTGTAGTTTTTAAAGGAACCTCCATACTGTTCTCCATAGTGGCTGTATGAACTTACATTCCCACGAGCAGTGCAAGAGTGTTCCCTTTTCTCCACACCCTCTCCAGCATTTATTGTTTCTAGATTTTTTGATGACGGCCATTCAGACTGGTGTGAGATGATATCTCGTTGTAATTTTGATTTGCATTCCTCTAATGATTAATGATGTTGAGCATTCTTTCATGTGTTTGTTGGCAATCTGTATATCTTCTTTGGAGAAATGTCTATTTAGGTCTTCTGCCCATTTTTGGATTGGGTTGTTTGTTTTTTTGTTATTGACCTGTATGAGTTGCCTATAAATTTAGGAGATTAATCCTTTGTCAGATGCTTCATTTGCAACTATTTTCTTCCATTCTGGGGGTTGTCTTTTGGTCTTGTTTATGGTATCCTTTGCTGTGCAAAAGCTTTTAAGTATCTTGAGGTCCCATTTGTTTATTTTTGTTTTTATTTCCCTTTCTTTAGGAGTTGGGTCAGAAAGGATCTTGCTGTGATTTATGTCAAAGAGTGTTCTGCCTATGTTTTCCTCTAAGAGTTTGATAGTGTCTGGCCTTACATTTAGGTCTTTAACGCATTTTGAGTTTATTTTTGTGTATGGTGTTAGGGAGTGTTCTAATTTCATACTTTTACATGTACCTGTCCAGTTTCCCCAGCACCACTTATTGAAGAGGCTGTCTTTTCTCCACTGTATATTCTTGCCTCCTTTATCAAATATAAGGTGACCATATGGTGTGGGTTTATCTCTGGGCTTTCTATCCTGTTCCATTGATCTATATTTCTGTTTCTGTGCCAGTACCATACTGTCTTGATTACTGTAGCTTTGTAGTATAGTCTGAAGTCAGGGAGCCTGATTCCTCCAGCTCCATTTTTCATTCTCAAGATTGATTTGGCTATTTGGGGTGTTTTGTGTTTCCATACAAATTGTGAAATTTTTTGTTGTAGTTCTGTAAAAAATGCGAGTGGTAGTTTGATAGAGATTGCATTGAATCTGTAGATTGCTTTGGGTAGTAGAGTCATTTTCACAATGTTGATTCTTCCAATGTGAGAACATGGTATATCTCTCCATTTGTTTATATAATCTTTAATTTCTTTCATCAGTGTCTTATAATTTTCTACATACAGGTCTTTTGTCTCCTTAGGTAGGTTTATTCCTAGATGTTTTATTTTTTTGTTGCAATGGTAAAAGGGAGTGTTTTCTTAATTTCACTCTCAGATTTTTCCTCATTAGTGTGTAGGAATGCCAGAGATTTCTGTGCATTAATTTTGTATCCTGCTGCTTTACCAAATTCATTGTTTAGCTCTAGTAGTTTTCTTGTAGCATCCTTAGGATTCTCTATGTATAGTATCATGTCATCTGCAAACAGTGACAGCTTTACTTCTTCTTTTCCTATTTGGATTCCTTTTATTTCTTTTTCTTCTCTGATTGCTGTGGCTAAAAGTTCCAAAACTATGTTGAATAAGAGTGGTGAGAGTGGGCAACCTTGTCTTGTTCCTGATCTTACTGGAAATGGTTTCAGTTTTTGACCATTGAGAATGATGCTGGCTGTGAGTTTGTCCTATATGGCCTTTATTATGTTGAGTAAAGTTTCCTCTATGCCTACTTTCTTTAGGGTTTTTATCATAAATTGGTGTTCAATTTTGTCAAAAGCTTTCTCTGTATCTGTTGCGACGATCATATGGTTTTTCTCCTTCAGTTTGTGGATATGGTGTATCATGTTGATTGATTTGCATATATTGAGTAATCCTTGCATTCCTGGAAGAAACCCCACTTGATCATGGTGTATGATCCTTTTAATGTGCTGTTGGATTCTGTTTGCTAGTATTTTGTTGAGGATTTTTGCATCTATGTTCATCAGTGATATTGGCCTTTAGTTTTCTTTTTTTGTGACATCTTTGTCTGGTTTTGCTATCAGGGTGATGGTGTCTTTATAGAATGAGTTTGGGAGTGTTCCTCCCTCTTGTATATTTTGGAAGAGTTTGAGAAGGATAGGTGTTAGCTCTTCTCTAAATGTTTGATAGAATTCGCCTGTGAAGCCATCTGGTCCTGTGCTTTTGTTTGTTGGAAGATTTTTAATCACCGTTTCAATTTCAGTGCTTGTGATTGGTCTGTTCATATTTTCTGTTTCTTCCTGGTTCAGTCTTGGCAGCTTGTGCATTTCTAAGAATTTGTCCATTTCTTCCAGGTTGTCCATTTTATTGGCATTGAGTTGCTTGTAGTAATCTCTCATGATCCTTTATATTTCTGCAGTGTCAGTTGTTACTTCTCCTTTTTCATTTCTAATTCTATTGATTTGAGTCTTCTCACTTTTTTTTTGATGAGTCTGGCTAATGGTTTATCAATTTTGTTTATCTTCTCAAAGAACCAACTTTTAGTTTTATTGATCTTTGCTACTGTTTCCTTCATTTCTTTTTCATTTATTTCTGATCTGATCTTTATGATTTCTTTCGTTCTGCTAACTTTGGGGGTTTTTGTTCTTCTTTCTCTAATTGCTTTAGGTGCAAGGTTAGGTTCTTTATTTGAGGTGTTTCCTGTTTCTTAAGGTAGGGTTGTATTGCTATAAACTTCCCTCTTAGAACTGCTTTTGCTGCATCCCATAGGTTTTGGGTCGTCGTGTTTCTAGGTATTTTTTTGTTTTCCTCTTGGATTTCTTTAGTGATAACTTCGTTATTAAGCAGTGTATTGTTTAGCCTCCATTTGTTTGTATTTTTTACAGATCTTTTCTTGTAATTGATGTCTCATAGCGTTGTGGTCAGATAAGATACTTGATATGATTTCAATTTTCTTAAATTTACCAAGGCTAGATTTGTGACCCACGATATGATCTATCCTGGAGAATGTTCCATGAGCACTTGAGACAAATGTGTATTCTGTTGCTTTTGGATGGAATGTCCTATTAATATCAATTAAGTCCATCTTGTTTAATGTATCATTTAAAACTTGTGTTTCCTTATTTATTTTCATTTTGGATGATCTGTCCATTGGTGAAAGTGGGGTGTTAAAGTTGCCTATTATAATTGGGTTACTGTCGATTTCCCATTTTATGGCTGTTAGTATTTGCCATATGTATTGAGGTGCTCCTATGTTGGGTGCATAAATATTTACAATTGTTATATCTTCTTCATGCATCGATCCCTTGATCATGATGTAGTGTCCTTCTCTGTCTCTTGTAATAGTCTTTATTTTAAAGTCATTTTGTCTGATATGAGAATTGCTACTCCAGCTTTCTTTTGATTTCCATTTGCATGGAATATCTTTTTCCATCCCCTCAGTTTCAGTCTATATGCGTCTCTACGTCTCAAGTGGGTCTCTTGTAGACAGCATATATATGGGTCTTGTTTTTGTATCCATTCAGCCAGTCTGTGTCTTTTGGTGGGAACATTTAATGCATTTACATTTAAGGTAATTATTGATACGTATGTGCCTATTCCCATTATTCTTAATTGTTTTGGGTTTGTTATTGTAGGTCTTTCCCTTCTCTTGTATTTCTTGCCTAGAGAAATTCCTTTAGCATTTGTTGTAAAGCTGGTTTGGTGGTGCTGAACTCTCTCAGATTTTGCTTGTCTGTAAACGTTTTCATTTCTCCATCAAATCTGAATGAGATCCTTGCTGGGTAGAGTAATCTTCTTTGTAGGTTTTTCTCCTTCATCACTTTCGTTTTATTTTATTTTATTATTTTTGGGGTACGTGGCCCTCTCACTACTGTGGCCTCTCCTGTGGCAGAGCACAAGCTCTGGATGTGCAGGCTTAGCGGCCATGGCTCACGGGCCTAGCCGCTCCACGACATGTGGGATCTTCCTGGACTGGGTACTAACTGATGTCCCCTGCATCAGCAGGCAGACTCTCAACCACTGTGCCAGCAGGGAAGCCCTCTCCTTCATCACTTTAAATATGTCCTGCCACTCCCTTCTGGCTTGCAGAGTTTCTGCTGAAAGATCAGCTGTTAACCTTATGGAGATTCCATTATGTGTTACTTGTTGTTTTCCCTTGCTGCTTTTAATATTTGTTCTTTGTATTTAATTTTTGATAGTTTAATTAATATTTGTCGTGACATGTTTCTCCTTGGATTTATCCTGTTTGTGACTCTCTGTGCTTCCTGGACTTGATTAACTATTTCCTTTCCCATATTAGGGAAGTTTTCAACTATAATCTCTTTCAAATATTTTCTCAGTCCCTTTCTTTTTCTCTTCTTGTTTCGGGATCCCTATAATTCGAATGTTGGTGCATTTAGTGTTGTCCCAGAGGTCTCTCAGACTATTCTTAGTTCTTTCCATTCATTTTTCTTTATTCTGCTCTGCAGTAGTTATTTCCACTATTTTATCTTCCAGGTCACTTATCCGTTCTGCTGCCTCTATTATTCTGCTATTGATCCCTTGTAGAGTATTTTTAATTTCATTTATTGTGTTGTTCATCATTGCTTGTTTCCACTTTATTTCTCTTAGGTCCTTGTTAAATGTTTCTTGCCTTTATTCTATTTCCACGATTTTGGATCATCTTTACTATCATTATTCTGAATTCTTTTTTATGTAGACTGCCTATTTCCTCTTCATTTGTTGGGTCTGGTTGGTTTTTACCTTGCTCCTTCATCTGCTGTGTGTTTTTCTGT
The DNA here is from genome assembly GCF_026419965.1 of Kogia breviceps. NCBI lineage: Eukaryota > Metazoa > Chordata > Mammalia > Artiodactyla > Physeteridae > Kogia > Kogia breviceps. Next base: position 103,830,859 of record NC_081312.1, read on the forward strand.
CTTCTCATTTTGCTTATCTTACTGTGTTTGGGATCTCCTTTTTGTAGGCTGCAGGTTCGTAGTTCCTGTTGTTTTTGGTGTGTTTTCCCAGTGGCTAAAGTTGCTTCAGTGGGTTGTGTAGGCTTCCTGTTGGAGGGGAGTAGTGCCTGTGTTCTGGTGGATGAGGCTGGATCTTGTCTTTCTGGTGGGCATGTCCACGTCTGGTGGTGTGTTTTGGGGTGTCTGTGACCTTATTATGATTTTAGGCAGCCTCTCTGCTAATGGGTGGGGTTTTGTTCCTGTTTTGTTAGTTGTTTTGCATAGAGTGTCCAGCACTGTAGCTTGCTGGTCGTTGAGTGAAGCTGGGTCTTGGTGTTGAGATGGAGATCTCTGGGAGATTTTCGCTGTTTGATATTATGTGGAGCTGGGAGGTCTCTTGTGGACCAGTGCCCTGAAGTTGGCTCTCCCACCTCAGAGGCACTGCACTGACTCCTGGTGGAGCACCAAGAGCCTTTCATCCACACGGCTCAGAATAAAAGGGAGAAAAAGTAGAAAGAAAGAAAGAAAGAGAATAAAATTAAATAAAATAAAGATAAAATAAGGTTATTAAAATAAATAAAAAATAATTATTAAGAAAAAAAATTTTTTTTACGTAAAAAAAAAAAAACACGGATGCCGAGAACCCTAGGACAAATGGTGAAAGCAAAGCTTTACAGACGAAATCTGACACAGAAGTATACACATACACACTCACAAAAAGAGGAAAAGGAGAAAAAATAATACATCTTTCTCTCAAAGTCCACCTTCTCAATTTGGGATGATTCGTTGTCTATTCAGGTATTCCACAGATGCAGGGTACATCAAGTTGATTGTGGAGATTTAATCTGCTCCTGAGGCTGCTGGGAGAAATTTCCTTTTCTTTGTTCGAGCAGCTCTGGGTTCAGCTTTGGATTTGGCCCTGCCTCTGCCTGCAGGTTGCCTGAGGCTGTCTGTTCTTTGCTCAGACAGGATGGGGTTAAAGTAGCTGCTGCTTCGGGGCCTCTGGCTCACTGAGGACAGAGGGAGGGAGGGGTATGGATGCATGGTGAGCCTGCTGCGGCAGAGGCCATTGTAATGTTGCACCAGCTTGAGGCGTGCCGTGCATTCTCCCAGGGAATTTTCCCTGGATCACGGGACCCTGGCAGTGGTGGGTTAAACAGGCTCCCGGGAGGGGAAGTGTGGATAATCACTTGTGCTCCCATACAGGCTTCTTGGTGGCGGCAGCAGCAGCCTTAGCATCTCATGCCCATCTCTGGGGTCCATGCTGTTAGCCGCGGCTTGTACCTGTCTGTGGAGCTCCTTTAAGCAGCACTCTTAAACCCTTCTCCTTGCACACCAGGAAACAAAGAGTGAAGAAAAAGTCTCTTGCCTCTTCGGCAGGTCCAGACTTTTTCCTGGACTTCCTCCTGGCTAGCTGTGGTGCACTAACCCCTTCAGGCTGTGTTCATGCCGCCAACCACAGTCTCAGCTCCCAGCTCCTTCCCGCCCCATCGGGTGAGCAGACAAGCCTCTCGGGCTGGTGAGTGCTGGTCAGCACCGATCCTCTGTGCAGGAATCTCTCTGCTTTGCCCTCTGCACCCCTGTTGCTGCGGTCTCCTCCGTGGCTCTTAAGCTTCCCCCCTTCGCCACCCGCAGTCTCTGCCTGCGAAGGGGTTTCCTAGTGTGTGGAAACCTTTCGTCCTTCACAGCTCCCTCCCACTGGTGCAAGTCCCGTCCCTATTCTTTTGTCTCTTTTTTTTTTCTTTTTTCTTTTTCCGGACCCAAGTACGTGGGGAGTTTCTTGGCTTCTGGGAAGTGTGAGGTCTTCTGGCAGCGTTCAGTGGGTGTTCTATAGGAGCAGTTCCATGTGTAGATGTATTTCTGATGTATCTGTGGGGAGGAAGGTGATCTCCGCATCTTACTCTTCCACCATCTTCCACAACTCCTGAATATCTCTGTGGGTAATGTTTTTTGATGCACAAAAATTTTTTTAATTTCATGATGTCCCATTTATATACTTTTTCTTTTGTTGCCTTTGTCTGTGGTGTCATACCCAATAAATCATTCCCAAATCCAATGTTATGAAAATATTGCCTTCGTTATCTTATAAGAGCTTTATAGTTTTACATTTTACATTCACGTCTTTGATTCATTTTGAGTTAATTTTATTGTATGGTGTTAGGCAAGGGCGCAATTTCATTGTTTTGCATGTGGATATCCAGTTTTTCTTGCACCATTTGTTGAAAAGTCTGTCCTTTCCCCATTGAATGGTCTTAGTGCTCTTGTCAAATATCATTTGAACGTATATGTGAACAATTTATTTCTAGGCTCTTTATTCCATTGGTCTATATGTCTGTATTTATGTCACTTACCACACTGTTCTGATTATTGTAGCTGTGCAGTAGGTTTTGAAATCAAGAGTTGTGAGTCCTCCAGCTTTGTTGGTCTTTTTCAAGAATGTTTTGGGTATTTAGGGTCCTTTGAGATTCTGTATGAATTTTAGGCTGGGTTTTTGTATTTCTGCAAAACTTGGGATTTTGAGTGGGATTTCATTGAATGTGTAAATTGCTTTGGGTAGTATTGGCATTTTAATAATGTTGAGTCTTCCATTATATGAAGATGGAATGTATTTCCGTTTATTTATGTCTTCTTTAATTTCTTTTAGCTATGTTTTGTAGTTTTTATTGTACAAGTTTTTCACCTTCTTTGTTAACTCCTAAGTGTTTCATTCTTTTTGATGGTATTGCAAATGAAATTGTTTCTGCATTTCTTTTTATATTGTTCATTGTTAATATATAGAAAAATGTAAATGATTTTTGTGTGTTGACTTTGTATCCTGTTACTTTGCTAAATTCATTTATTATTTTTAACAACTTTTTTTTGTAGAGTCTTTAACGTTTTCTACATAATAGATCATAACATCTGCAAACAGATAATTTTACTTCTTCCCTCCAATCTGTATGCCTTTTATTCTTTTGCTTGCCTAATTGCTCTGACTCAAAGTTCCAGTATTTTGTTGAAAAAGTGGTGAAAGAGGACATGCTAGTCTTGTTCCTGTTCTTAGAGGAAAGCCTTCAGTTTTTCACCACTGAGTATGATATTTGCTGTGTATTTTTCATATAGGGATTTTACTATATTTGGGTAGCTTTCTTTTATTCTTAGCTTGTTGAGTGTTTTTTTTTATCATGAAAGTGTGCTGATTTTTGTCAAATACTTTTTTCTGTTTCATTTGAGATTATCATATGGGGTTTTTCCCTTCATTTTATTGACATAGCATATTATATTGATTGATTTTTGCATTTTGAACCGTCTTTGCATTCCAGGAATAAATGTCATTTGGGCATGGTGTTTAATCCTTTTAGTATGCTGCTGAATTCTGTTTGATAGTATTTTTTGAGGATTTTTCCATCAGTGTTCATATATTGATCTGTTATTTTCTTATAGGATTGCTGTATGGGTTGGTATCAGGGTTATCTGGCCTTATAGAATGAGTTAGGAGATGTTCCCCCCACCTTCAGTTTTTTGGGAAAAATTTACAAGTATTGGTATTAGTTCTTTAAATGTTTGGTAGAATTCACCCACGAAGCCATCAGATCCAGGACTTTTCTTTCTTTGGAGATTTTTATTGATTCAATTGCCTAACTAGTTAGAAGTCTCTTCATGTATTTCTTCATGATTTAGTCTTGGTAGGTTTTGTGTTTTTTAGGAAGTTGTTCATTTCATCTGGTTTATCCAATTTGTTGACAGTTATTGATAGTACTCTCTTCTAATCCTCTTAATTTCTGTAGAATTAGTAATAATTTGTCCCCACTTTCATTTCTGATTTTAATAATTTGAATTCTCTTTTTCAGTCCATCTAGCTAAAGGTTTATAAGTTTTGTTGGTCTTCTCAAATAAATAACTTTTCATTTCATTGATTATTTTCTATTTTTTTTATTCTTTATTTTGTTTATCTCTTCAGTAATCTTTCTTATTTCTTTCTGCTAGCTCTGGATTTACTTTGTTTTTCTTTTTTTAGTGTTTCAAGTTGTAAAGTTAAGTTTTTTTGAGACCTTTCATATTTTTTAGTATAAGCATTTATACTTATAAGTATTTCCCTGAGCACTGCTTTAGCTGTATCCCATACGTTTTGATATGTTGTGTTGTCATTTTCATGTGTCTCTAAGTATTTTCTAATATCACTTGTGAGATTTTATTTGATCCATTTGCTGTTTGAGCGTGTTATTTAATTTCCAGAAATTTGTAAATTTTCCAGTTTTACTTGTGTTATTGATTTCTAACTTCATCCTGTTTGTGGTTGGAGAAGGTACTTTGTAAGATACCTATCTTTTAAAACCTATTGAAATTTATTTTGTGTCCTAATGTATGTTCTATATGTCTCAAGTAGGGATTCTTAAATTCTTGTGTTTGAATCATTTGAAGGTACTGTGAAATTATTTTGTTCATGTATATTATTTTGGGTAGAGGACTCATAACTTTCATGAAATTCTTTACGATGATCGCTACCTGAAAAATACGTACCACAAATCCTTGATTAACTTTTATTTCACTTAAACCCTGCTGTGTTCACATGGATGAGAAAGGATCAAGGAGGTATGATGATACAGGCTTGGAAATTTAACTTCCTCCCTGAAAAGTTGGAAGGAGCTGTCATAGATAGCCATCCCAAGAAAGGTTTAGTCAACTAGTCTCCTGCCGAGATGATGAGGTTCATTACAAAGGCCTCTGCTATTGTCTTCTCCATTGTTCTCACCAGGCCTCATTCAGCAGGGCTAGTAATTTGGTCACAATTCTTGACTGTGGCAACAGGTTAGTCTTCTAGATTATCAGTCTCTTCTACCCATGCTTATGACTTCAGCCTGTCTGGATACTGCTTCATCTTGCATCCTATTCACCTGATCTAATCCCCTCTATGAACCCTGTCAAGGTTTTTGCTCAGTACCTATTGCCTGGTATTCTGATCTTGTCTTCCAATACCTGGCTTCAACTCCTATTAACCTGCTCTGCTGTACTTATCTCAGACTTAAGTCCCTTTTTGGAATGACTCCTGTTGCAATTAAATTAGCAGACACCTCCTGTCTTTCCATGATTCCCATGAAAAACTAAATATATTGAAACATATAAAGAAGGATAGCTGAATAGAACAGGACAAAAAGATTAAAAGCATAAACATTGAATCTATAACATTTACTGAGTAACAATGAAATTCTGTTGTTTGGGTGAAGACTGTTTAACAGGAATTTACTGGTGCCCTGGGGGCGAATCAAGGAGTTTGTTCTTGGGGAACAAAGAGAGAAATCTTTAGGAAATGGATTTTCAAAAAGGGTTGTACCCCAGGAAATCCTGCCCAGTGTTCTTAGGCAAGAGGCTTCTTGTTTTCTGCTTCAGAAGAGGATGAAACAAACATTTAGATGAGATATAGCTGCAGTATGATGTAGTTGTACTACATGCATCCCTCTTTTGCTCACATTTTTAAAGTAATACAGGGATAGTCATGTAAGTGATTCTTGCAAAGGTAATCCATGAAGATGTGCTGCCACTGAGCTTGCATTACAAAGCCTATTGGTAATAATGATAAGGACATCAGAAATAACAATAATAAGCTCTCATACAGCTTATCTTTGCAATCCTCTTTGTTGTTATATACACTAACATCTCAGGTGAACATCCTTTTAAACTATTCTTTAATTTTAGTTGGAAAGCTGTAATGATTGATTATGGGATTAGGGCGTTTATGTTGGTTTGCTATTTATTTAATTAGGTTTATTATTCATTTAATTTAATAGTGAAAATATGAGCTAAGTAGCATAATTTACTTATAAATATATCAATTATCCTCCAGTAAAACAATAAATTGAACAATTGGAGGAGTTTGCAGCTGTAATTGTTCCTAGTCATGTACTAGTAAGACAGATTTTCTAGTAATATAGTTATTTAATGATTCAGTTATCTTTTATGGCTTTCTTCTTCTATCAGTATTTACATTGAACTTTGATCTTGATCTGTTTCTTGTGTAAAAGTGTTTGGTGGTTTGTGTTTTTAATGAAATTAGAAGCATCTTTAATGAAGATTGTGTCATCTTCTATTTTTGTTTCTGCCACACTCCTGGGTAGATAACAGTAAAAACATAATAAATGGGTCTTAAATCTAGTTTGTAGTACTCTAGTAAAAATTTATGGGAACCCCCCCCCCAAATAAGATAAGCACTTCTAGAACCTTTTCTTGGTTTTTACTTATAAATATAAGGTTTTTAAAAAATGTATCATCTTTATTATTATTTAGCTCAAGCTACAGTGATTCTTCAAGAGGTATTTTTGTTTTAAAATTATTTGCTTCAGACAGAAATGTTTTGATAGTTATAGGATTAAAGAAAGTTTAAAAAAATCTTACACTTAGTTTAATAACCACACTGATACCCTGTAATTCAGCTCTATTTACAATAGAGTAAAACTCTGTGTAAGATTTATCATGAAATTTTTTAAGAGAGTTGTGTCTTTGAAGTATCAAAAGGATGAATTTATAAGGATCCTGGGATATATAGAAGTTTCCATAAAAGGTACAGTTTTGTTATAATTAGATAGTATTTTCATGTAAAACTTCACAATATAAAATGGAGAAATATAAACAGACATATTAAAATGTAGCTTTGTCAGAGAAAAGAATGAAAAATGTGCATCTGATTGGTATTAGAAATCAAAATGGAGCAGAATGTGAAAAAGAATCATAAATCATGATATCTGAATATAATCTTAGATATCATATCATCCCGCCCTCTTATTTTACCAATAGGAAAGTATAAAACAAAGTACATGCTTGACATTACATAATGAATTAGCAGCAGAGTTAAAGACTAGAACTCAAGTGGACTTGTCTTTCATTAAACAAATATTGGGTATTTATTGTAACATTTACTGTTTTGGGTGCTATTCATGAACCTGAAAAAGTTATAAAAAAAGTTTTAGATCAAACATATCATATTGATCTAAACATCAAAGTTTTTCATTTTTGTTCATTTAAAGACTCAGGAAGGAATATCCTTGTTGTTCCTGCTATGGATATTATCCTGGGTTATTTACATTTTTTATTGAGGGATTCTGTGTTTTTATTTTTTTTCAAAAAAATTTTTAATAGATCTTTATTGGAGTATAATTGCTTCACAATACTGTTAATTTCTGTTGTACAACAAAGTGAACTCAGCCATATGCATACATATATCTCCATATCCCCTCCCTCTTGAGCCTCCCTGCCACCCTCCCTATCACAAGTCTCTAGGTCATTGCAAAACACAGAGTTGATCTCTTTGTGCTATGCTGCTGCTTCCCACTAGCTAATTTCACATTTGGTAGTGTATGTATGTCAGTGCTACTCTCACTTCAACCCAGCTCCCCCCTCCCCTCCCTGTGTCCTAGAGTCCATTCTCTATATCTACGTCTTTATTCCTGCCTGGCCACTAAGTTCCTCAGTACCATTTTTTTTCTTTTTTGTTTTTAGATTTCATATATATGTGTTAGCATACAGTATTTGATTTTCCCTTTCTGACTTCACTCTGTATGACAGACTCTAGGTCCATCCACCTCACTGCAAATAATTCAATTTCGTTTCTTTTTATGGCTGAGTAATATTCCATTGTATATATGTGCCACATCTTATTTATCCATTCATCTGTTGATGGACACTTAGGTTGCTTCCATGTCCTGGCTATTGTAAATAGAGCTGCAGTGAACATTGTGGTACATGACTCTCTTTTTTTTTTTTTTTTTTTTTTTTTTTTTTTTTTTTTTTTTGCGGTATGCGGGCCTCTCACTGTTGTGGCCTCTCCCGTTGCGGAGCACAGGCTCCGGACGCACAGGCTCAGCGGCCATGGCTCACGGGCTTAGTTGCTCCGCGGCATGTGGGATCCTCCCGGACCAGGGCACGATCCCGTGTCTCCTGCATCGGCAGGCGGATTCTCAACCACTGCGCCACCAGGGAAGCCCTACATGACTCTTTTTGAATTATGGTTTTCTCAGGGTATATACCCAGTAGTGGGATTGCTGGGTCATAGGGTAGTTCTATTTGTAGTTTTTTAAGGAATCTCCATATGGTTCTCCATAGTGGCTGTATCAATTTGCATTCCTACCAACAGTGCAGTAGGGTTCCCTTTTCTGACACCCTCTCTAGCATTTATTGTTTATAGATTTTTTGATGATGGCCATTCTGACCTGTGTGAGGTGATACCTCATTGTAGTTTTGATTTGCACTTCTCTAATGATTAGTGATATTGAGCATCCTTTCATGTGTTTGTTGGCAATCTTTATATCTTCTTTGGAGAAATGTCTGTTTAGGTCTTCTGCCCATTTTTGGATTGGGTTGTTTGGTTTTCTGATATTGAGCCACATGTACTGCTTATATATTTCGGAGATTAAGCCTTTTTCAGTTGCTTCATTTGCAAATATTTTCTGCCATTCTGAGGGTTGTCTTTTCATCTTATATATGGTTTCCTTTGCTTTGCAAAAGCATTGAAGTTACATTAGGTCCCATTTGTTTATTTTTGTTTTTATTTCCATCTCTCTAGGAGGTGGGTCAAAAAGGGTCTTGCTGTGGTTTATGTCATAGAGTGTTCTGCCTATGTTTTCCTCTAAGAGTTTTATAGTGTCTGGCCTTACATTTAGGTCTTTAATCTATTTTGAGTTTATTTTTGTATACGGTGTTAGGGAGTGTTCTAATTTCATTCTTTTACATGTAGCTGTCCAGTTTTCCCAGCACCACTTATTGAAGAGGCTGTCTTTTCTCCATTGTATATTCTTGCCTCCTTTATCAAAAATAAGGTAACCATATGTGCGTAGGTTTATCTCTGGGCTTTCTATCCTGTTCCATTGATCTATATTTCTGTTTTTGTTCCAGTACCATACTGTCTTGATTACTATAGCTTTGTAGTATAGTCTGAAGTAACAGAGCCTTTTACCTTCAGCTCTGTTTTTCTTTCTCAAGATTGCTTTGGCTATTTGGGGTCTTTTGTGTTTCCATACAAACTGTGAAATTTTTTGTTCTAGTTCTGTGAAAAATGTCATTGGTAGTTTGATAGAAATTGCATTGAATCTTAGATTACTTTGTGTCATATAGTCATTTTCACAATATTGATTCCTCCAATCCAAGAACATGGTATATTTCTCCATCTTTTTAATGTCATCTTTGATTCCTTTCACCAGTGTTTTATAGTTTTATGAGTACACGTCTTCCGCCTCCTTAGGCAGGTTTATTCCTAGGAATTTTATTATTTTTGTTGTAGTGGTGAATGGATTGTTTCCTTAATTTCTCTTTTTAATTTTTTGTTGTTAGTGTGTAGGAATGCCAGAGATTTTTGTGCATTAATTTTGTATCCTGCAACCTTACCAAATTCATTATTTAGTTCTAGTAGTTTCCTGGTTGCATCTTTAGGATTTTCTATGTATAGTCTCATGTCATCTGCAAACAGTGACAGTTTTACTTCTTCTTTTCCAATTTGTATTCCTTTTATTTCTTTTTTTTTCTCTGCTGTGGCTAGGACTTACAGAACTATGTTGAATAAGAGTGGCGAGAGTGGACATCCTTGTTTTCTTCCTGATCTTAGTGGAAATGCTTTCACTTTTTCACCAGTGAGTGTGATGTTTGCTGTGGGTTTGTCATTTGTGGCCTTTATTTTGCTGAGGTAGGTTCCCTCTGTATCCATTTTTCTGGGGAGTTTTTATCATAAATGAGTGCTGAATTTTGTCAAAAGCTTTTTGTTCATCTATTGAGATGATCATATAGTTTTTATTCCTTAATTTGTTAATCTGGTGTATCTCATTTATTGATTTGTGTATACTGGTGAATCCTTGCTTCCCTCAGAGAAATCCCACTTGATCATGGTGCATGATCCTTTTAATATGTTGTTTGATTCTGTTTCCTAGTATTTTGTTCAGGATTTTTGAATCTATGTTCATCAGTGATACTGGTCTATAATTTTTTGTGTGTGATATATTTTTCTGGTTTTGGTATCAGGGTGATGGTGGCTTCGTAGAATGAATTTGGGAGTGTTCCTCCCTCTGCAATTTTTTGAACAGGTTTGAGAAGGATCGGTGTTGTCTCTTCTCTAAATGTTTGGTAGAATTCACCTGTGAAGACATCTGGCCCTGGACTTTTGTTTGTTGGAAGATTTTAAATTACAGTTTCAATTGCATTACTTGTGATAGGTCTGTTTATATTTTCTAATTCTTCTTGGTTCAGTCTTGGAAAATTGTACCTTTGTGAGAATTTGTCCATTTCTTCGTGGTTGTCCAGTTTATTGGCATAGAGTTGTTTGTTGTAGTCTCTTATAATTCTTTCCATTTCTGTGGTGTTAGTTGTGATTTCTCCTTTTTCATTTCTAATTTTATTGATTTGGATACTCTCCTTTTTTTCCTTGATGAGTCTGTCTGGCTAAGGGTTTACCAATTTTGTTTATCTTTTCAAACAACCAGCTTTTGTTTTATTGATTTTTACTATTGTTTTCTTTGTTTCTATTTTATTTATTTCTGCTCTGATCTTTATGATTTCTTTCCTGCTACTGTCTTTGGGTTTTCTTTGTTCTTCTTTCTTTAGTTGCTTTAGGTGTAGGGTTAGATTGTTTATTTGAGATTTTTCTTGTTTCTTGAGGTGAGATTGAATTTTTATAAACTTCCCTCTTAGAACTGCTTTTGCCATGTCCCATAGGTTTTCTGTCATGTTTTCATTTTCCTTTGTTTCTATGTATTTTAAAAAATTTCTTCTTTAATTTCTTCAGTGATCTCTTGGTTATTTAGTGTCTCACTCTTTAGCCTCCATGTATTTGTGGTTTTTACAGTTTTTTTCTTTTTCTACTGTTTTTTTCCTGTAATTGAATTTTACTGTTAATTTTGCATGGTGGAAATTTACCATGTAATGACTGCAATATGGAACACATTTCTTTCTGATGTCCATATCACAAGGTGTAGCAGCAAAGGTTATATTTCTGTCATACTATTCCTCAGGATTTTTTAAAGTATTTGAGATTTGTTTGCTGGGAGAAAGGAAAGTCAGTTTATGTCTTCCGAAGAAGTTTTGCTCTTCTATGAATGGTGACTTAGTGGAGGTTAAAATTTTAGAAAACTGTCATGTTATTTTTCTCTTAGGATGTGAGTTACAGTATTACAAATATATGTGGCTTGAGGGAGAAAAGCTTTTCTCCCTTTCAGGTTCACGAATAGCACTTACGAGTTTTGAATATGTGTTAACATTAGTTTTTACATATACTGATACTCATAGAAGGAGAGATACAGGCTGCAGGATTCTGGTAGAGTTTTTACATGTGATATTTGTGCTGTCCCTTGAAGGGAAAGTAGTAGATTTCATGGAATAGTAGTTATTTTAGTGTTTCCTCTACTCTAGTTGCATGACTTCGGAAAAAGTCACCAAACCTTTTCCTGCCTTTTTGTTCATAAATGAAGAGTTTGGCTAGATGACACCTGAGGACCTTCAGCCTGAATGTAAACATTTAGTTGGTATTGGGAGAATATTCCAGGCATAAGAAATTCATTAAGCAGTTGTTTAGAGGTAATCATGAAGGTATAAGTGGGGAATTTGAAGTTGAGTATGTTGATTTTGTGCATTATAACAATTTTATTTGAGCATCTTTGCTCATTTTTAGTTGCAATAGGTCTCTCAGTTTTCATAGTGGGAAATTACGTAAGAGAAAAGCATCTATTCAAGCCAGCTTGCAAATGAGTTGAGATAAAAATTAGCCACTGCAGCAAAATATTTTTTTATCACTACCCAGGCAACTGCAAATTTTATTTATCCAATAGGATCTAGTAAGGATTAAATTATAGGGGAATGGTTTCCATTTGCATATTTTCATTTACAGGCTTTCATTTGTTGAATATATAATGTATTCTTTTTCCAGGTTGCTTATACTGAAAATTAAGGGGAGGTATTTGAAAGAAGTGAATGATAAAGGAATGAACATGACTGTGAATGTTGAAATTAGTCAGTTTTGTTAGTGGTTTACTTGCCATTTTGCTTTCAGATGATTTCCCTTTTGAACTATTTATTTCATTAATAGTTTTTAAAATTTAGATAAGCTGTTTTTAAAAAATAATGCTTTTTAAAACTTGTTACACTTTTTGTAAAGCTCTTTCTTTCATAACATTCCCTTTATCACTGACTTCTCATGTGATGGTTATTTCCACTTCTTCATCATCCCCAAGGTACACCACTGTGCTCATTCCTGCAGTTGAATTGGAGGGCTGTATTGATGTCCTGGGCCCAAGGGTCTGCACTGGTATTGTGTGTCAGGAGGACAAAGGGATGGCGCCAACCATCCTGCTCTGTGTGCCAGTAACTAGAATTAGTTACAAACCAATCGAATCCATTGCAGCCAATTGGTAAACTAATTGGTAATTTTAGCTGTACATCTATATGTAGTTATCTGAATGCCTATAACATTACTTTCAGAGCCACTTTTGTTCTGTTTCATCTTGCTTGACAAAATGGCCTTCATAGCTGTAAGGAGGAAGATGTGCATCAGTGACTGTGAGGCTGCTCCAGCTGCTTGTCTTGTTTGTATTCCCTTGTTCATAAAACATGACTCAGATTACAGCTGCACGGTACCACTCTGATCATTTCTGATAGCGTTGAGCTAAACATTCCTTAAAATAGGTTGTTTAAGCCACCAAATGTACTTTCTCTGTGCCAACTTGTATTAGAAGTATAGCTGCTTATATTCTTACCTTTTAGAGGGTTTTTTTTTCTTCTTTTTTTTTTAGCAAAAAGGGAAATCAGTAGAAAACTTCTAAAATGAATCATCCTGAATTAAAACTTTCTGTGCCCTAAAGTAGGTCATTTAAGTTGAATTAATTTAATTAAAGAATTTGAATCTGTTAGTAGAATTGAGAAAAGGAAGCCAACTAAATTTAAAAATTTTTCCTTTTCCTGATTGTAAGAAGACTTTTATTACCAGTGATTTGGCACTAAAGATTACCTTTGAAAGAAAATAAACAATACTTCTTTGTTCAGAAGAGTCTTTTAAAGTAGAATATAACTTTTATGACTGAAGTGAGGTTGCTACTATACTTTATTTATGAATAATTAGGCATGTATTATTAGTCTTGGGTCTGGCTTTCAAAGTGTACCTATATTAAAAAAAATTTGTAAGTGAAAAGCGTTTTTGAGGTCTTTGAGGGTCACTGACACTAAAACATCAGTCTAAGATTTTGTTATAGAAAAGTAATGTATTTATAAAACCTAAGCATTTTTATAGCTGGTTAGCATTTTCTGATAGTTATCTTCTGGGAGTATTGGTAAGTTGGCTTTTATAGTAAAGTGAGACTGGTATGTCTTTATAGTCTTTATAGTAAGATGAGAATGGTGTGATACTGGTGAAGTGAATACACTCTTAAGTTCTTTGTCTTATGCATTTAAATGACAACTTTGGCCAATTAAGCAATATCTACACATAGTTACACTTGAAATCAATTCCTGTTTCTGAGTAACGGAGCAGATTTTAGTGGCCTGTGCTTTTAACTCTTGTGTAAAATTTTCATTGTCATTCATATGCAAAACTAATCTGTGCTAAGAAAAAGTCTTTGCGAGGTGTGTAGAATGTAGTAGTATCACAGTAATATTATTTTGGATTATCTAAAGAAGAAAATTAGGGACTTCCCTGGTGGCCACAGGGGTTAAGAATCTGCCTGCCAATGCAGGGGACATGGGTTCAATCCCTGGTCCAGGAAGATCTCACATGCCGCAGAGCAACTAAACCCTTACACCACAACTACTGAGCCTGCACTCTAGCACCTGTGAGCCACAGCTACCGAGCCCATGTGCCACAACTACTGAAGCCGTGCACCTACAGCCCATGTTCCACAACAAGAGAAGCCACCTCAAAGAGAAACCTGCTTACCACAATGAAGGGTAGCTGCCGCTCACCACAACTAGAGAAAAGCCCATGCTCAGCAACGAAGACCCAACATAGCCAAAGATATATATAAATTAATTAATTAAAAAAATAAAGAAGAAAATTAGAGTTCAGCAATGGTAATTATCATGAGTATGTACAGTGGAGCACAGATGATCTGTTTACACTAGACATGCTGATTTCGAAATGATTCTCTGTGAAATCCAGTCAGTTTAAAATTTATTTTGCCATTGGAAGCTCACTGCCGGTGCAAATGCTGTATTTGAGAAACAGAATGCAAGTAGCCCATCATATTATTGAAAACTGGTTTTAAATCATGCATATTTGCCTGTGATATATTTAGCTTTGAGTCAATCACATAAGAAATGCTGGTAAAATTCTAAACATTTACTTTTCCAAATTTATTTGTTTTTGAACTGATGATTTCACATATATGGTAGTAGAATTTAAGACTGAGTATTTAGAAGGAACTATTATTATTTTTTTGAATTTTCATATCAGAAACTTTCAGTTTAGTAGTAAATGTAAAAAGTGTTAATAAAGAACACTGGAAGAAACATGCCCTTGATAATGGATTTTGCTAATAACTTTTTTCGTTCCTATCTTTTCTTCCTTTTATTTTTCTTGCTGCTGGTGTAGGAAGTCTTGGAAATATAACTTAGCAGAAAGAGCAGTGGGCCAGGGGTCAGTAGGGTTTGGGTTCTGGGCCATCAAATCCAGATCGCTAAACGTTAGTGTTATCTTGAAAATGAAGTGGCTGACTATAGACATTGTGACTTCATCACTCATCAGATAATTCTGTGAGATTTGCTCATTATTTAATATCTTTTGCAGCTAATAGTTTTACTTATTAATCCAATTCTTTAGAATAAAATTATCCTTAAAAATTTTTTTAATTTATTTTTATTTAATTTATGTTTTTATATCTTTATTAGAGTATAATTGCTTTACAATGTTGTGTTAGTTTCTGCTGTATAACAAAATGAATCAGCCATATGTATACATATATCCCCATATCCCCTCCCTGTTGCGCCTCCCTCCCACCATTCCTGTCCCACGTGTCTAATTTGTCACTTAGTACCAAGCTGATTTCCGTGTGCTATGCAGCTGCTTCCCACTAGCTATCTATTTTACATTTAGTATTGTATATACGTCATTGCTACTCTCTCACTTCGTCCCACCTTACCCTTCCCACCCCGCCCCCTTGTCCTCAGGTCCTAGAGTAAAACTTTCTAAACAAGATTGGAGAGGATAGAAATTTGCTTTAAAAGGGATTGTAAATTATAATTCATTCTGTCAGAAAGTACCACTGATAAATGTTACATCGGGTATCTGAGGGAATAATCTGTTTAATTCACTCAGCCTAAAGAGCAGCATTTGCTGGCATGCTATCAGTGTTTTAAAGCATAGAATACATCTCTCCTGTGGTTTGAGTTTCATAGATTCAGTATTTAGGCACATAGTGGGTTCCTAACAAATTTGCATTTGGTGAGTAAATCATAGACTCTTAGAACTGTAAGTAAAGTTGTCTAATCCACCTACCAATTACACAGTTACCCTTGACCATATTCCCCCGGGTAACTTAATTCTCTTTTGAGACAGCTCTGCCAGGTAAAAATCTATAATTTTCACCAAGCATTCTTTGTTCTATAAATTATATTCATACAGAAATAATATAATCCCTTTATGGGAAGCTCTCTTACATGTGAAGGTATCTATCATACCATCCCTTTAGTCTTTTTAAATCTAGTCATCCAGTTCTTACTATAGTTCCTACTATGACATGATGTTGACGTCTTCCTTATTATCACACTTGTTTTATTGTGTTCTGCTTTATCTATCTAGCCTCCTTAAATTGTGCTTACAGTGGCTTATCAGTCAGGCTCTTGGTAGCTAGCAACAGAAATAGACTCTAGCAGACTTAAGTAGAAAAAATAATTTATTGGGAGGATATTGGATAGTTCACAGATTTGTCACTAGAACTGATGAATCAGGGTTAGAAAGTAGGCAGAAACCAAGGGAAGTTTTGCAGAGAAACATCTGGCTAGGTTGTATTGCTGTTTTAAATAACACCATTGCCTCTTCATCTTTGCCTTACTAGCTTGAGATTCAAAGTCCCAGGCAAGTGAACCTGATTGGTTAAGTCCCAATCATATTTCTGTGCCTTACTGCCAAGTAGTAGGGAGGAGGAGGAGGATCTTCTCCTTTTACATCTGTGCAAGAACCCAATTCCCCAAACTGGAAAGGGAGTGAAAATTCTGGTTAGCAATGAAAAATGTTTAATACAAATGGAAATCCCACAGAGGAAGTGGTCTTATTTTACCTTGTGCTGGTGAGACCCACAGCCTTTTCATAGTTGCTGTTATCCTTGTATTATTGAAGTGTGAGGCCTTATTCACTTTTTCCTCTCGCTCAGCAAACTATTTACTCAACTTGAGTTTAGTGTCAAATAAAATTCCAGTCTCTTTATATGTGTCATGTGTTAAGACCAACCTCCCCCCAATCTTTTACTTGTACAGTTAGTTACTGGATCAAAGGGTAGAATCAGAAATTTATCATTTAAAAATCTCATCTTTTTAGATTTGCCAAGTTACTGTAGCCTGTCTAGAGCAGTGCCGCCCAATAGAAATATAATGTGAGCCACATATGTACTTTTAAACTTTCTATTTGTTACATTAAAAAGACAAAAAGAAACATATGGAAATAATTTAAATATTTTAAATTTAACCTAATACATCAAAATTATTTCAACATGTAATCAGTATGACCATTATTACTATTTTTTAGTATGAACATTAAGATATTTTACATTCCTTTTCTTTTGGTCCGAGTCTAAGTTCAGATGAGCTACTTTTCATGTACTTAATATCCACATGTGGCAGTGATTACCATATTGAACAGTGCAGATTTATATATTTTTTGAATTCTGTTGTCTACCATAGATTTATTTCACCTGTAAATTGGATGAGCATACCCTGTATTCCTTTATAAAAATCTCTGGTAAAAATGTTTGGGTAGAGGGGCTTTCACCTCTACTAGATATGGAATAGAAAATTCAGGTCAACTCTCTCTCTGAGGACTGGAAGTGCAAGGTTATAAGTAACAAATCTACAGACAGCTTAGGAGAGGGAAGAATTCTTAAGTAGGGGAGAATTATAGGGGCATGATCCAGGAGAAGATAGAAATCCTTAGTGGGAAGCCTCAACAAAACACTTCTGAATAATCCATTGGTCAAAGAAGTTACAATGGAAATTAGAAAATATTTTGAAATGAATGATAACAAAACCAATATTTGTGAGATGGAGCCTAAGTCCTGCTTAAAAGAAACATTATAGTGCTAAAATGCATATACTTGAAATGAAATAAAGGCTAAAAGCCAATGATCTTAGTATACAGCTCAATAAGTTAGGGGAAAAACGTAAACTATACTACATATATGTGTGTGTGTTTATAAAAATATATATTTCTGTTGTCTACTGGGAGCGCCTTGAAGCGTTGACACACCAGTACCAGTGAGCACATTAAACACCTAATCTTAGTCAAGATACCATTCTCCAATAAGAGGAACTAGAGCTTCTTAGAGGAATGACTGGTTCCAGGGCAGGGGCAGGGAAAATACAAGATGAGCCTGAAAATTCTTTTTTTGACAGAAAGCTAGGGAATGCTCTGATATAATGGCGACATGTCAGAAATACATAGGAGCCAGTGTTAAGGGCTTCCATTTGGCCAAATCTGGGACAATTTGAGCATCAAAACAAATATAGTAATGGATCATTCAATAATGTAGGAATTGATGAATCCATACGGTTATGAATAAGTAAATGAATAAATAGGCAAATGAGGGAGAAGGGATAGCACCTTCCTACAATAGAATGCTAAGTAGTAAATGTAGAAGGAATGATGGAATTAGAAAATCATCGTTTAGCAACTATTAATATAATTTATTCAGGCAAGAATCACCAATGGATCTTAAATTAGTTGGTGAAATTTTGTTGAAGAACAGGATATTTATATAGTCACAAAATATCTCTCTATAAAATATTAATTACAAAGAAAAATAGGAAGTTTAGGTGGGGGAGTTGGTAGGTACCACTTAATCAAATTATCAAGGTTATTATCACCAGTAATAGGACGTATACATAGCAGGTGTCTTTTTATTTATTTGTTTGTTTATTTTTGGCTGTGTTGGGTCTTCATTGCTGTGTGTGGGCTTTTCTCTAGTTGTGGCGAACAGGGGCTACTCTTCGTTGCAATATGCAGGCTTCTCTTGTGGAGCATGGGCTCTAGGCATGTGGGCTTCAGTAGTTGTGCTAGTGGGTTCTAGAGCGCAGGCTCAGTAGTTGTGGCATACGGGCTTAGTTGCTCCGTGGCATGTGGTATCTTCCCCGACCAGGGCTTGAACCTGTGTCCCCTGCATTGGCAGGCGATTCTTAACCACTGCGCCACCCAGGGAAGCCACAGGTGCCTTTTTAAATAATGCACTAAGACCACAACATCAGTAATGTGGTATTCTTGATAATTTAGTTTGACCTTAAATTGATTGACGTATTATGAAATAACTGGCCTATATTCTTTATAAATATGAGGTCATGAAAGACTGAGGAAGAACTGTAACAGAACTAAGGGGACAGGACAATTAAATACAATGCCTGATCCTCGACTGGATCCTGGATTAGATTATTTTTTTCTCTAATATACAGTAGTGGGACAGTTGGTAA
Organism: Kogia breviceps; assembly: GCF_026419965.1. NCBI lineage: Eukaryota > Metazoa > Chordata > Mammalia > Artiodactyla > Physeteridae > Kogia > Kogia breviceps. The sequence goes on from NC_081312.1 coordinate 103,849,483, forward strand.
AATTTGAGTGATTTAGAGGATGCACACTTCCTGAATTCAAAACTTACTTCAAAGTTATAATAATCAAAGCAGTAAGTTACCAGAACAATGATAGACATATAGATCAATGGAATAACATTGAGAGCCTAGAAATAAATCCACATATCTGTGGCCACTGTTTTTTGACAGGGGCACCAAGACTATTTCATGGTGAAAGAATAGTCTTTTCAACACATGGTGCTGGGACAACTAGACATCCACACGCAAAGAATGAATTTGGATCCCTACCTCACACCATGTGCAAAATTAACTGAAAATGGAGCAAAGACCTAAATGTAAGAGATAAAACTATAAAACTCTTTGAAGAAAGCATAGGTGTAAATCTTTGTGTAAATCTTGGACTGGGCAATAGTTTCTTAGATATGATACCCAAAGCACAAATAATTAAATAAAAAATATGTAAATTGAACTTCAACAAAAGTAAAAGCTTATGTGTGTTATAGGACACTATTAAGCCAACACTATTAAGTCAAAAGACAACTCACAGAATGAGAGAAAATATTTTCAAACCGTATGTCTGATAATAGTCTAATATACAGAATATATGAAGAACTCCTACAGTCCAACAATAAAAGGGACAAATGGCCCAGTTAAAAAATGGGCAAAGAATTTAAATAGGAGAGACCTTCAAGATGGCGGAAGAGTGAGATGTGGAGATCACCTTCCTCCCCACAAATACATCAGAAATACACCTACATGTGGAACAACTCCTACAGAACACCTACTGAACGCTGGCAGAAGACCTCAGACTTCCCAAAAGGCAAGAAACTCCCCACATACCTGGGCAGGGCAAAAGAAAAAAGAAAAAAACAGGCAAAAGAATAGGGATGGGACCTACACCACTGGGAGGGAGCTGCAAAGGAGGAAAAGTTTCCACACACTAGGAAGCCCCTTCAGAGTTGGAGGCTGGCAGGGAGGGAAGCTTCAGAGCCACAGAGGAGAGCGCAGCAACAGCGGTGCAGGGGGCAAAGAGGAGAGTTTCCCGCACAGAGGATTGGTGCGGACCAGCACTCACCAGCCTGAGAGGCTTGTCTGCTCACCCTCCGGGATGGGTGGCGGCTGGGAGATGAGGCTCTGGCTTCTTCAGAGGTCAGATCCCAGGGAGAGGACTGGGGTTGGCTGCGTGAACACAGCCTGAAGGGGCCTAGTGCACCACAGCTAGCCAGAGGGAGTCCAGGAAAAAGTCTGGACCTGGCTAAGAGGCAAGAGACCATTGTTTCAGGATGCATGAGGAGAGGGGATTCAGAGCACCATCTAAACGAGCTCCAGAGACCAGTATGAGCCGCAGCTATCAGTGCAGACACCAGAGGTGGGCATGAAATATGAAGGCTGCTGCTGCAGCCACCAAGAATCCTGTGTGGAAGCACTGGTCACTATCCACACCTGCCCTCGGGAGAGCCTGTGCAGCCCGCCGCTGCCAGGGTCTCATGATCCAGGGACAGCTTCCCTGGGAGAAAACATGATGTGCCTCAGGCTGGTGCAATTTTACATTGGCCTCTGCTGCCGCAGGCTCACCCCGCATTCCATAACCTTTCCTCCCCCAAGCCTGGGTGAGCCAGAGCCCCCTAATCAGCTGCTACTTTAACCCTGTCCTGTCTGAGCAGAGAACAGACGGCCTCAGGCAACCTGCATGCAGAGGCGGGGCCAAATCCAAAGCTGAACCCCAGGAGCTGTGTGAACAAAGAAGAGAAAGGGAAATCTCTCCCAGCAGTCTCAAGAGCAGATTAAATCTCTGCAATCTATTTAGTGTACCCTGCATCTGTGTAATGCCTGAATAGACAATGAATCATCCCAAAATTGAGGCGGTGGACTTTGGGAGCAAAAATATATATATATATTTTCCTTTTTCTCTTTTTCTGAATGTGTATGTGTATGCTTCTTTGTGTGATTTTGTCTGTACAGCTTTGCTTTAACCATTTGTCCTAGGGTTCTGTCTGTCCGTTTTTCTGTTTTTTTTTTTTTTTTTTTTTTTTTTAAGTGTAGTGTTTAGCACTTGTTATTATTGGTGGATTTGTTTTCCAGTTTGGTTGCTCTCTTCTACCTGTTTTTACTTTCTTTTTAATATTTTAAATTTTTAATAATTATTTACTTTTTATTTTAATAACTATTTTATTCTATTTTATTTTTTTCTTTCTTTTGCTCTCCCTTTTCTTCTGAGCAGTGTGGCTGACAGGGTCTTGGTGCTCCAGCCAGGTGTCAGGCTTGTGCCTCTGAAGTGGGAGAGCCAAGTTCAGGATATTGGTCCACCAGAGACCTCCTGGCTCCATGTAATATCAAACGGTGAAAGTTCTCCCAGAGATCTCCATCTCAACACTAAGCCCCAGCTCCACTCAACAACCAGCAAGCTACAGTGCTGGACACCCTATGCCAAACGAGTAGCAGGACAGGAACACAACCCCACCAATTAGCAGAGAGGCTGCCTAAAATCATAATAAGGTCACAGACACCCCAGACACACCACCGGACCTGGTCTTCTTCACAATAAAGACAAGATCCAGCCTCATCCACCAGAACACAGGCACTAGTCCCCTCCACAAGGAAGCCTACACAACCCACTGAACCAACCTTACCCACTGGGGGCAGACACCAAAAACAACCAGAACTACAAACCTGCAGCCTGCAAAAAGGAGACCCCAAACACAGTAAGTTAAGCAAAATAGGAGACAGAGAAACACACAGCAGATGAAGGAGCAAGGTAAAACTCCACCAGACCAAACAAATGAGGAGGAAATAGGCAGTCTACTTGAAAAAGAATTCAGAGTAATGATAGTAAAGATGATCCAAAATCTTGGAAATAGAATGAAGAAAATACAAGAAACGTTTAATAAGGACCTAGAAGAACTAAAGAGCAAACGAACAATGATGAACAACACAATAAATGGAATTAAAAATTCTCTAGGGCTTCCCTGGTGGCGCAGTGGTTGGGAGTCCGCCTGCCGAGGCAGGGGGCGCGGGTTCGTGCCCCGGTCCGGGAGGATCCCGCGTGCCGTGGAGCGGCTGGGCCCGTGGGCTGTGGCTGCCTGGCCTGCGCGTTCGGAGCCTGTGCCCCGCGATGGGGGAGGCCGCAGCGGTGAGAGGCCCGCGTACCGCAAAAAAAAAAAAAAAAAAAAAAAAAATTCTCTAGAAGGAAGCAATAGCAGAATAACTGAGGCAGAAGAACAGAGAAGTGACCTGGAAGATAAAATAGTGGAAATAACTACCACACAGCAGAATAAGGAAAAAAGAATGAAAAGAATTGAGGACAGTCTCAGAGATCTCTGAAACAACATTAAATGCACCGACATTCGAATTATAGGGGTCCCAGAAGAAGAAAAGAAGAAGAAAGGGACTGAGAAAATATGTGAGGAGATTATAGTTGAAAACTTTCCTAATATGGGAAAGGAAATAGTTAATCAAGTCCAGGAAGCACAGAGAGTCCCATACAGGATAAATCCAAGGAGAACAGGCCAGGACACATATTAATCAAGCTATCAAAAATTAAAAACACAGAAAAATATTAAAACCAGCAAGGAAAAACAAGAAATAACCTACAAGGTTATCCCCATGAGGTTAACAGTTGATCTTTCAGCAGAAACTCTGCAAGCCAGAAGGGAGTGGCAGGACATATTTAAAGTGATGAAAGGGAAAAACCGACAAACAAGATTACTCTCCACAGCAAGCATCTCATGCAGATTTGACTTTAGAGAGGAAAAGTTAAGAGTATTCAGCACCACCTAACCAGCTTTACAACAAATGCTAAAGGAACTTCTCTAGGCAGGAAATACAAGAGAAGGAAAACACCTAGAATAACAAACCCAAAACAGTTAAGAAAATGGTAATAGAAACATACATATCGATAATTACCTTAAATGTAAATGGATTAGGTGCTTCAACCAAAAGACAGACTAGCTGAATGGATACAAAAACAACATCCATATATATGCTGTCTACAACAGATCCACTTCAGACCTAGGGACACATACAAAATGAAAGTGAGGGGATGGAAAAAGATATTCCATGCAAATGGAAATCAAAAGAGTAGCAATTCTCATATCAGACAAAATAGACTTTAAGACTATTACAAGAAACGAAGATGGACACTACATAATGATCAAGGGATCAATCCAAGAAGAAGCTATAACAAATGTAAATATTTATGCATGCAATGAAGGAGCACCTCAGTACATAAGGCAATGCTAACAGCTATAAAAGAGGAAATCGACAGTAACACATTCATAGTAGGGGACTTTAACACCCCACTTTCACCGATAGATAGATCATCCAAAATGAAAATAACGGAAACACAAGCTTTAAATGATACATTAAACAAGATGGACTCAATTGATATTTATAGGACTTTCCATCCCAAATCAACAGAATACACTTTCTTGTCAAGTGCTCATGGAACATTCTCCAGGATAGATCATATCTTGCATCACAAATCAAATTTTGGTAAATTTAAGAAATTAAGAAATCATATCAAGTACCTTTTCCGACCACAACACTATGAGACTAGAAATCAGTTACAGGAAAAATTCTGTAAAATAATACAAACACATGGAGGCTAAACAATACTTAATAACCAAGAGATCACTGAAGAAATCAAAGAGAAAATCAAAAAATACCTAGAGACAATGAAAACACGACAACTCCAAACCAATGGGATGCAGCAAAAGCAGTTGTAAGAGGGAAGTTTATAGCACATCAATCCTACCTCAAGAAACATCCCAAATAAAGAACCTAACCTTACACCTAAAGCACTTAGAGAAAGAAGAACAAAACCCCCCTGAAGTTAGCAGAAGGAAAGAATCATAAAGATCATATCAGAAATAAATGAAAAAGAAATGAAGGAAACAGTAGCAAAGATCAGTAAAACTAAAAGGTGGTTCTTTGAGAAGATAAACAAAGTTGATAAACCATTAGCCAGACTCATCAAGAAAAAACAGGAGAAGATTCAAATCAATAGCATTAGAAATGAAAAAGGAGAAGTAACAACTGACACTGCAGAAATACAAAGGATCATGAGAGATTACTGCAAGCAACTATGTGCCAATAAAATGGACAACCTGGAAGAAATGGACAAATTCTTAGAAAAGCACAGCCTTCCGAGACTGAACCAGGAAGAAATAGAAAATATAAACAGACCAATCACAGGCCCTGAAATTGAGACTGTGATTAAAAATCTTACAACAAACAGAGGCCCAGGACCAGATGGCTTCACAGGTGAATTCTATCAAATATTTAGAGAAGAGCTAATACCTCTCCTTCTCAAACTGTTCCAAAATTTAGCACAGGGAGGAATACTCCCAAACTCATTATATGAGACCACCATCACCCGGATACCAAAACCAGACAAAGATGTCACAAAGAAAGAAAACAACAGGCCAATATCACTGGTGAACATAGATGCAAAAATCCTCAACAAAATACTAGCAAACAGGATGCATCAACACATTAAAAGGATCATACACCATGATAAAGTGTGGTTTATACCAGGAATGCAAAGATTCTTCAATATACGCAAATCAATCAATGTGATATACCATATTAACAAACTGAAGAATAAAAACCATATGATAAACTCAAGTCATGTAGAAAAAGCTTTCGACAAAATTCAATACCAATTTATGAGAAAAATGCTCCAGAAAGTGGGCATAGAGGGAACTTACCTCAACATAATAAATGCCATATATGACAAACCCACAGCCAACACTGTTCTCAATGGTGAAAAACAGAAAAGATTTCCACTAAGATCAAGAACAAGACAGGTTGCCCACTCTCACCAAGATTATTCAACATAGTTTTGGAAGTTTTAGCCACAGCAATCAGAGAAGGAAAATAAATAAAACTAATCCAAATAGGAAAAGAAGTAAAGCTGTCAATATTTGCAGATGACTTGATACTATACATAGAGAATCCTAAAGACTCTACCAGAAAACTATTAGAGCTAATCCATGAATTTGGTAAAGTCCAGGATACAAAATTAATGCCCTGAAATTTCTTGCATTCCTATATACTAATGATGAAAAATATGAAAGAGAAATTAAGGAAACACTCTCATTTACCATTGCAACAAAAAGAATACAATTCCTAGGAATAAACCTACCTAAGGAGACAAAAGACCTGTATGCAGAAAAGTATAAGACACTGATGAAAGAAGTTAAAGACGATACCAACAGATGGAGAAATATAGCATGTTCTTGGACTGGAAGAATCAACATTGTGAAAACGACCATACTACCCAAAGCGTGAAAACGACTATACTACCCAAAGCACTCTACAGATTTAATGAACTCCCTATCACACTACCAATGGCATTTTTCACAGAAGTAGAACAAAAACTCACAATTCATATGGAAACACAAAAGTCCCTGAACAGTCAAAGCAATCTTGAAAACGAAAAATGAAGCTGGAGGAATCAGGCTTCTGGACTTGACACTATACTACAAAGCTGTAGTAATCGATAGTATGGTACTGGCATAAAAACAGAAATATAGATCAGTAAAACAGGCTACAAAGCCCAGATATAAAACCACTCACATATGGTCACTTTATTTTTGATAAAGGAGGCAAGAATATACAATGAAGAAAAGACAGCCTCTTCAATAAGTGGTGCTGGGAAAACTGGACAGCTACATGTAAAAGAATGAAATTAGAATACTCCCTAACACCTTACACAAAAATAAACTCAAAATGGATTAAAGACCTAAATGTAAGTCAAGACAGTGTAAAACTCTCTGAAGAAAACATAGGCAGAACACTCTATGTCATAAATCACAGCAAGATCCTTTTTGACCCACCTCCTAGAGAAATGGAAATAAAAGCAAAAATAAACAAATGGGACCTAATGAAACTTGAAAGCTTTAGCACAGCAAAGGAAAACATAAGCTGGATGAAAAGGCAGTCCTCAGAATTGGAGAACATATTTGCAAATGAAGCACCTCTCAAAGGATTAATCTCCAAATTTTACAAGCAGTTCATGCAGCTCAATATCAAAAAAACAACCCAATCCAAAAATGGCTAGAAGACCTAAATAGACATTTCTCCAAAGAAGATATACAGATTGTCAACAAGCAGATGAAAGGATTCTCAACATCACTAATCATTAGAGAAATGCAAATCAAAACTGCAATGAGATATCACCTCACACCGGTCAGAATGGTCATCATCAAAAAAATCTACAAACAATAAATGCTGGAGAGGGTGTGGAGAAAAGGGAACCCTCTTGCACTGTTGCTGGGAATGTAAACTGATATAGCCACTATGGAGGACAGTATGGAGTTTCCTTAAAAGAGTAAAAATAGAACTACCATATGACCCAGCAATTCCACTACTAGGCATATACCCTGAGTAAACCATAATTCAAAAAGAGTCATGTACCATGGTGTTCATTGCAGCTCTATTTACAATAGCCAGGACATGGAAGCAACCTAAGTGTCCATCGACAGATGAATGGATAAGGAAGATGTGGCACATATATACAATGGAATATTACTCAGCCATAAAAAGAAACGAAATTGAGTTATTTGTAGTGAGGTGGATGGACCTAGAGTCTGTCATATAGAGTGAAGTAAGTTAGAAAGAGAAAAACAAATACCATATGCTAACACACATATATGTAATCTAAAAAAAATGCTTTTGAAGAACCTAGGGGAGCAGGACAGGAGTAAAGACACAGACGTATAGAATGGACTTGAGGACATCGGAAGGGGAAGTGTAAGCTGGGACAAAGTCAGAGAGTAGCATGGACTTATATATACTACCAAATGTAAAATAAATAGCTAGTGGGAAGCAGCCGCATAGGACAGGGAGATCAGCTCAGTGCTTTGCGACCACCTAGAGGGGTGGGATAGTGGGGCGGGGGGAGGGAGACGCAAGAGGGAAGGAGATATGGCAATATATGCATATATATAGCTGATTCACTTTGTTATAAAGCAGAAGCTAACACACCATTGTAAAGCAATTATATTCCCATAAATATGTTAAAAAAAGAATTTGAATAAACATTTCTCCAAAGAAGATATACAAATGTCCAATAAGCACATGAATATATGCTCAACATTTTTAGTCATTCGGGAATTTCAAATAACAGTAATACCACTTTACCCCTCTTTACGTTGACTAGAATCAAGAAGTCAGATAATAGCAAATCTTGGCAAGGATATGAAGAATATAGAACCCTCTCATATTGCTGATAACATTGTAAAATGGTGTAGCTGTTGTGGAAAAATGTTTGGTAGTTAATATTAAATGTTAAACTCAGCGTTACCATATGGCCCTGTAAATCCACTTCCAGTTATACACCCAAGAGAATTTGAAGCATGTGTTCACATAAAAACTTGTACATAAATGTACATAGCAGCATTATTCATAATAGGCAAAAAGTGGAAACAACCTGAATATCCATGAAGTGACAAGTGAATAAGCAAGTGTGTTTATTCATGCAATTGTTTAGTTATAAAAAGGAATGAAGTACAGATACATACTACTTGGTGGAAAAACCTTGAAAGCATTATACTAAGTAAAAGAAGCCAGCCTCAAAAGACCACATATTATATGAAGATGTTTATATGAAATGTCCAGAACAGGCCAATCCATAGAGACAGAAAGTTGATTAGTGTTTTCCAAGCATGGAGAGAGGAGAGCAAAGGGAGTGACTGCTAATGGTTTCTTTTGGGGGTGATGAAAATGTTCTGGAATTAGATAGTTGCACAACTCTTTGCATGTATGTCGCACAACTCTGAATTGTATAATTCAAAATGGTGAATTTTATGGTGTGTGAATTATATCTTAATTGTTAAAATTGAGGGGAAAATGCCAGTATTATGCAAATTCTTCTAGAACCTAGAAAAATAGGGAATTCTTTCCAGCATAACTTTAATAACGAAAGTTCTTATGAGAAAGGAAAATACAGGCCACTCTGGAGTACAGAGTGCACAAGTCCTAAACCATATAGCGATGTATTGAATCTGGTTATTTGAAAATTGGACACTACATCACAATCAAGTCAGATTCCTTCCAGTCCTGCAGTGTTCCTTTAACATTTGAATATGAAATTAATGTTATTCACCAAATTAGATGAGTGAAGATGAAAAATCATAGTCTCAGTAGATTTAGGAAAAATATTTGATGAAATTCAACACCCATTCATGATAAAACTAGCAAACTGGGAATAAAAGAGAACATCCTTACTGATACAAGGAATCTTCCAAAAATTCTAGAGTAAACATCATACTTAATGGTGAAATGTTGAGAGCTTTCCTTCTGCAGTTGTGAATGAGACAAGAAAGGCTGCTAACCTTATTTCTGTTCAACCTTGTACTTAAGATTTTATCTAGCATAGGCATACAAGAATAAGACATAAAAGGTATAAGGCTTAGGGAGAAAGGTAGATATGTCATTATTCACAGATTATATATATATGTATGTATGTATATATATATATTTATGAAGTCCAGAAGAATGTAAAGATTAGCTATTAGAAATATTGAGTGAGTTAAAGTTGCTGGATACAAGTTCAAAATAAAAAAATCAACAGTAACTGAAAAAGAAAAATTTTAAAACAACTACCATTTATTCTTAGGGTTAAATCTAACAAAAGATGTGTAAGACCTCTACACAGAAAAGTGTAATACATTACTGAGACACATTGAGTAAGATAAATATATGGAGCTATAGATCTGTTCATAGACTAGAAAAACAATGTTATAAGAATGTTGGTTTTCTTCAGGTGATCTATAGAATCAATGCAAATGCAATGAAAATTCTAATGTTTTCCCCTGAGAAATTGACACGCTGATTCTAAAATCTATATGGAAATGCAAAAGGCTGGAATTAGCCTAGGCAACTTTGAAGTCAAAGATACAGTTGGAGAATTTACTGAGTTTTGAGATATACTTTAGAGCTATAGCAATGTACGATAGTTTGGTACTGGTATAAGAATAGATAAACAGACCAGTGTAACAGAGGAGAGATTCTAGAAATAGACCCATGCTCTAAAAGATAATTTTGGGGAATATCTTCCTGACCTTGTAGTAGGAAAAGATTGCTTAAAAATGATACAAATAGCATCAGTCTTTAGGTGAAAGGCTCATAAATGAGACTACCTTAAATTAGGAATTTCTGTTCATCAAAAATTCCATTCCATTAGGAGGGTGAAAAGGCAAGTATATATGTGCTGTACATACAATCAACAAAAGACACATATCCAAAAAATGTGAAGAACTTCTACACATCAAAAAGAGAAAGACAGTTGACACTCTAGAAAAATGGGAAGTGTCTTGAATAGGAACTTCACAAGAAGAGGATGGCCAGTAAGTATATGAAAAAGTGCTGAGAATCATTAGTAATCAGAGAAATACATACTAAAACTAAAATGAAACCATTACACCCCCATCAATCAGAATGGCTCAGGTTAAAAACAAAGAAGACCCCAAATGGACAATACCAAGTGTAGGTGAGGGTGTGCAGCAAGTAGAGTTCACATAGACTGCTGGTGGGCATGGCAACCACTTTGGAAAACGGTTTGGTATTATATACTAAAGTGGAACATTGGGACTTCCCTGGTGGTCCAGTGGTAAAGAATCCACCTTACTATGCAGGGGACGCGGGTTCAGTCCCTGGTGAGGGAACTAAGATCCCACATGCCATGGGGCAGCTAAGCCTATGTGCCACAGCTGCTTTGCTCTCGCGCCTCAACTGCATGCCACAAACTACAGAGCCCACGCACTCTGAAACCCGTGCACCACAACTACAGAGCCTACGAGCCCTGGAGCCTGTGTGCCACAGTCAGAGAAGAGGAAACCAACTTGCCACAACTAGAGAGAAGCCCGTGTGCTGCAATGAAAGATCCCGCATGCCTCAATGAAGATCCCGTGTGCTGAACTAAGACATGACGCAGCCAAAAATAAATAAAATAAACTTAAAAAAATAAATAAAGTGGAACACATGCTTACTCTGTGACTCCGCAATTACACTCTTGGTCATACACTCAACAGAAATATGTACACATATGCTGCATAGGACATGTACATGAATAACAGCATATAACTTGTAAATATCCCAAATTTGGAAATCACTTAAATCTTCATCAACATTAGATTGGGTAAATATTGGATAAATAAATATTAAAATGAATACCAACCAATAAACTGGATAAATAAATTTGGGTTTGGCTAAAAGTGCCTTAGGGTTTTTTTTTTTTTAAGATTTTTTTGCATGTGGACCATTTTTAAAGTCTGTATTGAATTTGTTACAATATTGCTTCTGTTTTTATGTTTTGGTTTTTTAGCTGCAAGGCATGTGGGATCTTAGCTCCCTGACCAGGGAGTGAACCTGCACCCTCTGCATTAGAAGGTGATGTCTTAACCACTGGACCACCAGGGAAGTCCCATCTTTGGTTTTTAAGTAAAAATAAAAGACACATTTTTCATTTTTACCAAGAACTTTATTGAAAAACGTATTCACCCTTTTGTTCCACTACCTTCTGCCATTTTTCAGGAAACTTCATAATTCCATCTTCCCAAAACTATTTTTATCTTTTTGAACAAAGAGCTGTTCCAGGTGCCTTTTACAGTCTTCTAGGGAATTGAAATTTTTTCCATTAAGAGAATTTTGTAAAGACGAAATGAATGGAAATCTGAAGATGCAATGTCTGGTGAATACAGCAGATGAATCAGAACTTCCCAGACAGGCTGTAACAGTTTTTGCCTGGTCATCAAAGAAACATGTGGTCTTGCATTATCCTGATGAAGATTACATGTTTTCTGTTGACTAATTCTGGACACTTTTCATCTAGTGCTGCTTTCAGTTGGTCTAATTGGGAGCAGTACTTGTTGGAATTAATTGTTTGGTTTTCTGGAAGGAGGATAATAGAGGACTCCCTTCTAATTCCACCATATACACAACATCACCTTCTTTGGTTGAAGACCAGCCTTTGGTGTGGTTGGTGGTGGTTCATTTCACTTGTCCCACGATCTCTTCCATTGCACATTATTGTACAGTATCCACTTTTCATCTGTTTTAAAAACGGAATGTTTTCATTACATTTAAGTAGAGAATTGCATGTGGAAATATGGTCAAGAAGGGTTTTTTGCTTAAGTTATGTGGAACCCAAACATCAAAGCGATTAACATAACCAAGCTGCTGCAAATGATTTTTGGCACTCGATTTCGATATTTTGAGTATGTTGGCTATCTCCCACGTGGTATAACTGATTGTTCTCAACGAATGTCTCGATTTGATTGCTGTCAACTTCAACTGGTCTACCCTACCGTGGAGCATCATCCAGTGAGAAATCTCCAGCATGAAACTTTGCAAAACACCTTTGACACGTTTTATCAGCCACTATTGACGCGTTGCATCAGCCAACTTCTCCATATACAGCAGAGATCTTTTTTGTGTTTCAGTTGCGTTTTTACCTTTCTTAAAATAATAAAGCATAAAATGCCAAAAATGTTGCTTTGTTTCTTCCATCTTCAGTATTGAAATGGCTACACAAAAATTCACCAGTTTTGATGTGTTTTTTTAAATGCACACTGATATGACAGCTGTCACATACAGTCTAACAAAATTGTTTCGAATGAAGTTAAAGACAACTAAGTGCTACTAGAGCCATCTTATGGAAAAAAACGAATGAATCTTTTGGCTAACCCAATATTAATACATTAGAAAACTGTTTAGTAGTGACCTTGGACAGTGTCAGTAAATGAATTTCAGGTACACTCTGCAAAATGAATGAATGTGGTAAACGTACAAAAGAAGCCACAAAGTAATACTCTATGTGTTCATTTATGTGAATTTCAAAATCAGGCAAAATTAAACTATTATAAGTCAAAGCAGTGGTTACTTTGGAACAGGGGTGGAATAGTGATTCGGAGAGGGACATCAGGGAACTTCTAGGGACTGATATTAATAAATTTTTTGTCCTGGGTGGTGGTTGCATGGGTCCTTGCTTTGAAATAATTTATCTGTACATTTATGTTTGTTTTTAAAAATTTTTTATTGGAGTATAGTTGCTTTACAATGTTATGTTAGTTTCTTGCTGTACAGCAAAATGAATCAGTCATACACATACATATACCCATGCTGTTTTAGATTTCCTTCCTATTTAGGTCACCACAGAGCATTGAATAGAGTTCCCTGTGCTATACAGTAGTTTCTCATTATTTATCTATTTTATACATAGTAGTGTATATATGTCAGTCCCAATCTCCCAATTCATTCCACCCCTCTTTCTCCCCTTGGTAACCATAGGTTTGTTCTTTACATCTGTGACTCTATTTCTGCTTTGCAAATAAGTTCATCTCTACCATTTTTCTAGATTCCACATATATGCATTAATATACAATATTTTTCTTTTTCTGACTTAATTCACTCTATGACAATCTCTAGGTCCATCCACATCTCTGCAAATGGCATTAGTTTGTTCCTCTTTATGGCTGAGTAATACTCCATTGTATATATGTACCACATCTTCTTTATTCATTCCTCTGTCGATGGCCATTTAGGTTGCTTCCATGTCCTGGCTGTTGTAAATAGTGCTACAGTGAACATCAGGGTGGATGCATCCTTTCGAAATATGTTTTTTTCTGGATACATGCCTAGGAGTGGGATTGCTGGGTCATATGGTAGCTCCATTTTTAGTTTTTTAAGGAACCTCCATACTGTTCTCCATAGTGGCTGTATCAATTTACATTCCCACCAACAGTGCAGGAGGCTTCCCTTTTCTCCACACCCTCTCCAGCATTTATTGTTTGTAGAATTTGTAATGATGGCCATTCTGACCAGTGTGAGGTGGTACCTCATTGTAGTTTTGATTTGCATTTCTCTAATAATTAGTGATGTTGAGCATCTTTTCATGTGTACATTTATGTTTTGTGCACTTTACTGTTTATTAAATTTAACAATAAAAAAGGTTAAAAGAATGGTCAATTGAGAAAGTCTTGAGAAGGAATATCAATACCATTTCTTGGTCTTTAGACTGTCAGCTTCACCTAATTTCTTACCAAAGAGTGAGAATGAAAATAAAACAAACACCCCTCAAAAAAGTATCAGTAGGTTTTGCTGCTTCCTCAAAGAGGAGTATATATAGTGTAAAAAATATTAATTCCTAAGTCCTTTTTTTTTTTTTTCTAAGTCCTTTACTCTAAAATTTTTTCTTGAAACTCTTTAGTTTCAGAATGGAATCTAATGTTTGTTGTTTGTTTTGATTTAGGAGGTGCTAATGATGCTGGATAACTATGTAAGAGATTTCAAAGCGTTGATTGACTGGATTCAACTTCAGGAAAAGCTAGAGAAGACAGATGCTCAAAGCAGGTAATGAATTCTGGTCTTTATATTTATAGCAGACAGCAGATTCAAAAACAATTATTAAAATTGACAGTGAACTTGATCTCAGCTTAGTTTGAAACTTGTAAAAATCTTAAAGTTGGGAGCTGCATTTCTCATGTTCAGTAACAAGTATTTATCGGGTACCTACCAGTACAATGCACTTTTATCTGGTACAGAAATTTAATTGCCTAATATGATACATTTACTCCTTTCATGAATTTTCAGTCTAAGGGTCAAATAAAATAGAACTTACTACTATGAAAAACTATTATAGATGTTCAGTGAAAGACAGGGTCATATTTCTTTTGGGGGATACATCAGGAAAGATTTAATAGAAAATACAGAAGTGTTTAAAGAAAGTGATGGATTTTAACAAAGTGTTTGGCCTTTCAGATGAAGGGAATAAGGGTAGCTATAGAAGTGCAGAGTGTGTGAAGTGACAGCAATGTAGGGAAAGGTATAGTATTTCTTCTCAATGTAGTAGGCAGTGAGGAAAATTGATGAGATTAGGGGAATAATGAGAGATTAGAGATATTTTAGAAAGCTTCATTTGGAATCAGCACACAACATCTGAGTGCTATGTGTCAGGCTCTGGGACTATTGTGGTGAAGAAAACAGACATAGTCCCCGCCCTCATGAAGTGCACAGTGCATTGACGGGAAACAGTGTACAAAGTGTCATCCAAAAGAAATGTAGTATACTTTGGGAATATAAGAAAATGTACCATCATGCAGTTTGTTAAGTCCAGGAGGGCTTCCCTAAGGAGGAGGAGGTTACATTTAAGTGAGGCAGAAATATCAAGAAGCAGTTAGCTTGACAAGGAGAGAAGAAAAGGTTAATTCCAGGTACAGGTGATGGTATATGATATCCTGGAGGTGGAAGAGAGCACAGTGTAGTCAAGAATTTAGAGTTTAGCAGGGCTAGAGCGAAGAGAGCAGGGGAAAAGTGGCATGAGAGGAGCCTAGAGAGGTAGGGAGAGACCAGATTATGTAGGACTCTGTAGACATGATAAAAACCTTAGACTTTATTTTGAGCCGTAAAGGTTCTTAAGTAAGGAAACTACATACCAGCCTTGCGTTTTTAAAAGATCTTTCTGGCTGTAGTATGGGAAGGTTGAGGTTCATCAGTATAGTTTATAGATGATGGCTACTCAGACTAGAGTAAAGGCATTAGGGAGAGTTGAGAGATATTCCAGAGATAGGTAATCCAACTGGATTTAGTATCATTTTGGTCATGTGCAAAGGCAAAAGAACAATTTACTATTTCATTTAGACTTAAAAGTGAAACCAAGCCCTTGTGAAATGGGTCAGTTCATATGGAGCTACAATGATGCCTTTTTACCCAGAGAAAACAGGCCTAGGCTGCCTCTTTCCCTTAGATTTAACCTTGGTTCAGTCTCAGTGAGTGGAACCATCCTATAGAGAACGTATCTTTTATCCCATCCTAGTGTATCAGCCCCAGGGGCAAATCAAGAGAGTAAAGGAATCCCAAGAGACAAATCCAGGAAGTCTTGATTCCCAGGAAACCAAATTCAAGGAAGCCATGATGTGTTGATCCTTTTAATATCTTTTTCTCACAATGAAAATTTTTTACTCTGTCCCTGGGTGGGTCAAGCCTAGCTGTCTTTGTAACAAGTAGTTTTGTCTTTACCCCTTGGTAATAGGTGATTAGATTGGGCAGGGGTGGGGGGTACATTCCTTCACTGGGTTGAACCAAGTTGAGAGATCATCACGCTGATTTGTGATTGGTGACTATTTTGCCCTTGTAAAGATAAGCAGAGGAAAGCAGTTTCAAAGAAAATGGAATAGATGTACAGAGAGAGGCAGAAATGAGAGAAATCATGTTGTCTTTGAGAGTTTAAGAGTGTTGCTTTAAAGCCTGCCTCTTCCAGCCCTAATCATGAGCCACCTTGAGGATGTCCTTGACATTTTACAGTTCATATCCTTACAATAAGTATTTATTACTTTTTTCTTTTTTCTTTAACTTGATGGAGTTCCTGTTCCTTATATCCAAAAAGGGTCTGTAATATAACCATTAGTGCATTAAAAAGCTAACTAGATTTTTTTAAATTTTCTTGCTTGCAAACTCCAAGCTAACAGTGGCTATGTTAAAGATTGTATTGAGAAAGCTTGTGAGGCCAAGTCCAACAGCTATTCATGTCCTACAAAAGTATACTTGGAGCAACTATTTATTTATTTATTCATTCATTCATTTATTTATTTATATATGGCTGCATTGGGTATTTATTTATGGCTGTGTTGGGTCTTCGTTGCTGTGTGTGGGCTTTCTCTAGTTGCGGCGAGCGTGGGCTACTCTTCATTGCGGTGTGCAGACTTCTCACTGTGGTGGCTTCTCTTGTTGCAGAGCACAGGCTGTAGCCGCGCGGGCTTCAGTAGTTGCGGCATGTGGCCTTCAGTAGTTGTGGTTTGTGGGCTCTGGAGCACAGGCTCAGTAGTTGTGGTGCATGGGCTTCTTTGCTCCACAGCATGTGGGATCTTCCTGGACCAGGGCTCGAACACGTGTCCCCTACATTGGCAGGTGGATTCTTAACCACTGTGCCACCAGGGAAGCCCTGAGGCAACTCTTTTAACTTAAGCACTTATCAACATTTCTCCTTTTTGCCTCCTGAGGCAGCTCCCAGATATAGAAAGCAACCTTAAATTTCCTGTAGATGGCATTATCCATCTTTCATTCCTCAAA
Source organism: Kogia breviceps (assembly GCF_026419965.1). NCBI lineage: Eukaryota > Metazoa > Chordata > Mammalia > Artiodactyla > Physeteridae > Kogia > Kogia breviceps. The sequence continues at coordinate 103,866,532 of NC_081312.1, forward strand.
TCATGCATCAAAATTTATTTCACCCAGACTTGAAATGTAAATGTAAAAACTGAAGTTGTACATACTTAGAAAAGAAAATATAGATAAATATTTATATATTTTTATTGTGGGTAAGGACTTTGTAAGACAAAGGCAAAAAGCACAAAGGAAAATATCGATAGGCTTGATTTAACAGGAAGAAAATATGCCTTTCTACATAAAAAAATAATTACAAGTGAAATAGTTATGTCATCTATGTGACAAGATTTGTAGCCATAATAGTAATAATAATAGTAGTAGTAGTAAATGATTGCAAATCAATTAGAAAATGATGCAAATCCCAGCAGATAAAATGGGCAGTAGATACCAATGTACAGATCCCAAAAGATGAAATTTAAATGACTGGTGAAGAAGTTCAGCCTCACTTGTAATGATAGTAAATGTATTATAATTTAAAAAACAAAAGCAAATACCATTTTGCCAGTGAATTTTTTTTTTCAACTAAACATCTTTATTGAAATCCTTGTAGGCAAAAGAACTCATCAAAGACTGAAACTCTAGTACAGGAGTCAGCAGACTTTTTCTGTAAAGTGCCAGATAGTAAATATTCTAGACTTTGCAAGCAATGCTGTCTCTTTTACAAGCCAACGAAAATTTTAAGACAAGATACCAACTGTTGGCAAGGTTAAAGTAAAATGTGCACTTTTCATCTGGTGGAAGTGTAATTTGTTATAACCTTTCTGAAAGGCGATTTAGCAATAAATTATCAAAAGCTTTAGACTTTATTTGGATAATCATCTATCTGAATTTTCTTGTTTTCTAACAATAAATTTCACTTTTTAATGAGAAAAAAATCACAATCACTAGATTAAATGGAAAGTAAGAGGCAAGGAGATTTGGGGAGTTATGGAGGTCTGATTGAGGGCATTAAGGATAAAGAAGATGTTGCTTCGGAAAAAACATTTTAGTAGAGGTTGTGCATCCTATCAACTGATTGGTTGTGGGGCCAGTGAAGAAGGAGGAATAGTTAGCTTTTATAGCAAAGAGCAGTGAAATGTCTATGATGTCACTCTCACGGGTGATTAAGAGGTAGAGGACGAAGACTTCATATTTTCCTGTGTATTCTACATTTTAACCCTCACCACTGTATTTCTGTCTGATCTCGGTTCTACACACTTAACTCTCCAAGGATATTAGACACAAGCCGCCAGAATTAGTACCATTGCCTTTTTAATGTGTTTTTAGCTGGGTGTATGGAAGCTTTTAAAATATAAGTAGTTTATATCCTGTCTTTGTAACCCCATATCCCTTTTCTAGATAATTACGGTTATGTTGCTATGCTGTAGTGGGTGGAAAATCCTGGACCATGCATCATCTGGGATTACTTACTGGTAATATGGTAACTTTCTGGAAAACAATGCACTGGGGAAAAATTGTGACCTGCTTATGTTTTCATGCACTAACAACCAAGAGAAAAGATTAGATTACCCCTTCCCCTGCCACCCCTTTTCTGTGTTAATCTGCTGTATGTCTTGAATTGGCAGACCAACTTCATTGGCATGGGAAGTAAAGAAGATGTCCCCAGGACGTCATGTGATTCCAAGTCCGTCAACAGATAGAATAAGTGTAACGTCAAATGCTCGAAGAAGCTTAAATTTTGGGTGAGATGAACTCAAAAAAGCCTACTGAGGCTTGCATTACAGTAAATAATTTTTTTGTGGGTAATATAGTATTATAAAACTGGCATTTCACTATAAATATATCCATGTATATGTTTTTGTTTATGTTTGAAATTGTTTGAATAAAAAGTTAAAAAAATCCAGGAGAGTAAAGTTTAAGTTTCAGGAAATGCTATATATTCAAACATAATTAGGATCCAAAAATTAAAACTCATAAACATATTTCATGCTAAATGATTTGTAACAACAAATAATCTAAATATATCGTAAACTGTGTTATCCATATTATCATATGGATTACATCTTTATACATTATAATCTCATCAACAAAGTGTTATAATTATTGTTTTATGCAGTTGACGTTTATATCACATATGAGAAGAAAAGGGGTTACAAGAAAAAATAAGTTTGTATTGTCTTTCGAATTTACCTATGTAGTTACTTTTAGTGGTCCTCTTTATTTCTTCATGTGGATTCAAGTTACTGTCTAGTGTTCTATCATTTCAACCAGAAGAACTCCCTTTAATATATCTTATTGGGCAGGTCTGCTAGTGACATTTTTTCTCAGTGTTTGTTTATCTGAGAATATCTTATTCTTCAGGTTTTGAAGGATAGTTTTGCTGTGCATAGAATTCTTGGTTGAGAGTCTTTTTCTTTTAGCACTTTGACTATGTCCTCTCACTGCCTTCTGGCTTCCGTGGCTTCCGGTGAGATATAAACTGTTATTCTTATTGGGAATCCTTTCATGAGATGCCTCAGTTTTCTTTTGCAGCTCTCAGAATTCTCTCTTTGTCTTTGGTTTTCAGTAGTTTGACTATGATGTATTTAGGTGTGGATCTCTGAGGTTATCCTACTTCAGATTTGTTGAGCTTTTTGGATTTGTAGATGAATGTTTTTCATCAAATTTGGGAAGTTTTTGTGTGTTATTTCTGCAGATATTCCTTCTGTACCTTTCTCTCCTCTGGGAATCCCACTATACCTGTGCTGGTACTCATGATGGTGTTCCACAGGTCTTTGAGACTCTGTTCAAATGTCTTCATTCTTTTTTCTTTGTGTTTCTTGGGTTAGATAGTCTCACTTTACCTCTCTTCAAATGTGCTGTTTTTTTATTTTGCAAGCTCAGTTATGCTGTTGAGCCCCTCTGGTGAATTTTTCATTTCCATTATTGTACTTTTCAACTCCAGAACATCTATGTAGTTCTTTTTTATATTTAATCTCTCTTTATTGATATTCTGTATTTGATGAAACATTATCATATTTTATTTTTAGATGTGGTTGCCTTTTGTTCTTAGATATTATTTGAACATATTTATAATAGCTCATGTAAAGTCTTTGTCTAGTAAGTCCAAAGTTCAGGCTTCCTTGAGGACCAATTTCAGTTACTGTTCTTTTTGTGTGTCTGTGAGTAAGCCATACCTTCCTGTTTCTTTGCATATCTTATTTTTTTGTTGTTGTTAAAAATGGGATATTTTAAATAATATAATACGACAGCTCTGGGGATCAGATTGCTACCCTTTCCAGGATTTGTTGTTGTGGCTGTTTACTGGTGGTGGTTTTATTACTATTTGTTTGTTTAGTGACTTCCTTGAACTAGTTTTCTGAAGTCTATGTTCTTTGTCATGTGTAGTCACTGAAGTCTCTGCTCAGTTATCTTACTTGACAACTAATGATTTGACAGAGGTTTCTAAATGCCTTGAATCAGTATATCGCCTTGAACCAGTAAATCTCCTAGCTTTTGTCTGGTCTTACATGTGATCACTATGTCTTCAGTGCTCTGGAGTTTACAATTCTGCCTTTACTGTCAGTTCCTGCTTCCTCAGAGCCTCAAGGTCCGTCAGAGATGAGAGATTAGGGCCTTCTCTGATCTTTCCTGGGATTGCACACAACCCTGCACATTTGTGGGGCCTTCTTCATTGCCAGGAATATATGGGAGTTTTTCAAAGCCCCCTAGGGACTTCTCATTCTCCAACTTTTCCTGTTAAGTTAGCCCCTGTTTGCCCAAAATGTTATTCACAGCTCTGTCAGCTATGATATTGTTCATCACAGTCATTACTGTTGTTTTCCTTAACTTTCCATGGCAAAATTTGTTTTTAAAGACAAAAATTTGTTTGGACTTTAGTTCTTTAGAGTGAGTCTTAACATTTGATGTGTAGTGTGAGGATTGGTGAGTAGTTTACTTGGTCAGTTATCTTTCTTCTGTTAAAACTTACCCTTTCTTCATGGCTTCTTACTGCTCCCCTCACTGCCGACCCCACTCCACCATGTCATGGTCATTTTTATCTCTTGTTACTGCTGAACCTTGCATATACTTATATTATTAGATTTTCAATGTGTTAAAAATATTTTTTAACATCTTTATTGGAGTATAATTGCTTTACAATGGTGTGTTAGCTTCTGCTGTATAACAAGGTGAATCAGCTATATGTATACATATATCTCCATATCCCCTCCCTCTTGCATCTCCCTCCCATCCTCCCTATCCCACCCCTCTAGGTGGTCACAAAGCACTGAGCTGATCTCTCTGTGCTATGCAGTTTCTTCCCACTAGCTATCTATTTTACATTTGGTAGTGTATATATGTCAGTGCTACTCTCTCACTTCGTCCCAACTTATGCTTCCCACTCCCTACGTACTAAAGTCCATTCTCTACATCTGCGTTTTTATTCCTATCCTGCCCCTAGGTTCATCAGACCTTTCTTTTTTAGAGTCCATATTTATGCATTAGCATACGGTGTTTGTTTTGCTCTTTCTTATTTCAGTCTGTATGACAGAATTTAGGTCTATCCACCGCTACAAATAACTCAATTTCTTTTTCTTTTTATGGCTGAGTAATATTCCAGTGTATATATGTGCCACATCTTCCTTTTCCATTTCATATGTCGATGGACACTTAGGTTGCTTCCGTGTCCTGGCTATTGTAAATAGAGCTGCAGTGAACATTGTGATACATGACTGTTTTTGAATTATGGTTTTCTCGGCATATATGCCCAGTAGTGGGATTGCTGGGTCGTATAGTAGTTCTATTTTTAGTTTTTTAAGGAACCTCCATACTGTTCTCCATAGTGGCTGTATCAACATTCCCACCAACAGTGCAGGAGGGTTCCCTTTTCTCCACACCCTCTCCAGCATTTATTATTTGTAGATTTCTTGATGATGGCCATTCTGACTGGTGTGAGGTGATACCTCATTGTAGTTTTGATTTGCATTTCTCTAATGATTAGTGATATTGAGCATCCTTTCATCTGTTTGTTGACAATCTGTATATCTGCTTTGGAGAAATGTCTATTTAGGTCTTCTGACCATTTTTGGATTGGGTTGTTTGTTTTTCTAATATTAAGCTGCATTAGCTGCTTGTATATTTTGGAGATTAATCCTTTGACACTTGCTTCATTTGCAAATATTTTCTCCTGTTCTGAGAGTTGTCTTTTTGTCTTATTTATGGTTTCCTTTGCTGTGCAAAAGCTTTGAAGTTTCATTAGGTCCCATTTGTTATTTTTGTTTTTATTACCATTTCTCCAGGAGTTGGGTCAAAAAGGATCTTGCTGTGATTTATGTCATAGAGTGTTCTGCCTATGTTTTCCTCTGAGAGTTTTATAAGAGTCTGGTCTTATATTTAGGTCTTTAATCTATTTTGAGTTTATTTTTGTGTATGGTGTTAGGAAGTGTTCTAATTTCATTCTTTCATATGTAGCTGTCCAGTTTTCCCAGCACCACTTATTGAAGAGGCAGTCTTTCCTATATTGTATACTCTTTCCTCCTTTCTCAAAGATAAGGTGACCATATGTGCGTGCATTTATCTTTGGGGTTTCTATCCTGTTCCATTGATCTGTATTTCTATTTTTGTGCCAGTACCATACTGTCTTTATTACTGTAGCTTTGTAGTATAGTCTGAAGTCAGGGAGCCTGATTCCTCCAGCTCCGTTTTTCCTTCTCAAGATTGCTTTGTTTATTTGGGGTCTTTCGTGTATCCATACAAATTGTCCAATTTTTTGTTCTAATTCTGTGTAAAATGCCATTGGTAGTTTGATAGGGATTGCATTGAATCTGTAGATTGCTTAGGGTAGTATAGTCATTTTCACAATGTTGATTTTTCCAGTCCAAGAACATGCTATATCTGTCTGTTTGTATCGTCTTTAATTTCTTTCATCAGTGTCTCATAGTTTTCCACATACTGATGTTTTGTCTCCTTAGGTAGATTTATTCCTAGGTATTTTATTCTTTTCGTTGCAGTGGTAAATGGGAGTGTTTCCTTAATTTCTCTTTCAGATTTTTCATCTTAGTGTATAGGAATGCAAAAGGTTTGTGTGCATTAATTTTTATCCTGCTACTTTACCAAATTCATTGATTAGCTCTAGTAGTTTTCTGGTAGCATCTTTAGGATTCTCTATGTATAGTGTCCTGTCATCTGCAAACAGTGACAGTTTTACTTCTTTTCGGATTTGGATTCTTTCTGTTTCTTTTTTGTCTCTGATTGCTGTGGCTAAAACTTCCAAAACTGTGTTGAACAATCTTGGTGAGAGTCAGCAACCTTGTTTTGTTCCTGGTCTTAGAGGAAATGGTTTCAGTTTTTCACCATTGAGAACCATGTTGCTGTGAGTTTGTCATATATGGCCTTTATTATGTTGAGGTAGGTTCCCTCTATACCTGCTTTCTGGAGCGTATTTACCATAAGTGGGTGTTCAATTTTGTCGAAAGCTTTTTCTGCATCTGTTGAGATGGTCATATGGTTTTTATCCTTCAATTTATATTATGGTGTATCACATTGATTGATTTGCATATATTGAAGAATCCTTGCATTCCTGGGATAAACTCCACTTGATCATGGTATATGATCCTTTTAATGTGCTGTTGGATTCTGCTTGCTAGTATTTTGTTGAGGATTTTTCCATCTATGTTCATCAGTGATATTGGCCTGTAGTTTTCTTTTTTTGTGACATCTTTGTCTGGTTTTGGTATCAGAGTGATGGTGGCCTTGTAGAATGAGTTTGGGAGTGTTCCTCCCTCTGCTATATTTTGGAAGAGTTTGAGAAGGATAGGTGTTATTAGCTCTTCTCTAAATGAATTCTCTAGAATTCACCTGTGAAGCCATCTGGTCCTGAGCTTTTGTTTATTACCAGATTTTTAATCACAGTTTCAATTTCATTGTTTGTGATAAGTCTGTTTGTATTTCCTATATCTTCCTGGTTCAGTCTTGGGAGGTTGTGCTTTTCTAAGAATTTGTCCTTTTCTTTCAGGTTGTCTGTTTTAGTGGCATATAGTTGCTTGTACTAATCTCTCATGCTTTTTTGTATTTCTGCAATGTCAGTTGTTACTTCTGCTTTTTCATTTCTAATTCTGTTGATTTGAATCTTCTTCTGTATTTTCTTGATGAGTTCCGTATTTTCTTGATGAGTCTGGTTAATGATTTATCAATTTTGTTTATCTTCTCAAACAACCAGCTTTTAGTTTTATTGATCTTTCTATTGTTTCCTTTATTTCTTTTTCATTTATTTCTGATCTGATCCTTATGACTTCTTTCTTTGTATTAACTTGGGGTTTTTTTGTTCTTCTTTCTCTAATTGCTTTAGGTGTAAGGTTATGTTTTTTATTTGAGATGTTGCTTGTTTCTTGAGGTAGGATTGTATTACTATAAAGTTCCCTCTTAGAACTGCTTTTGCTGCATCCCCTAGGTTTTGAGTCATTGTGTTTTCATTGTCGTTTGTTTATAGGTATTTTTTTACTTACTCTTTGATTTCTTCAGTGATCTGTTGGTTATTTAGTAGTGTACTGTGTAGCTTCCAAGTGTTTGTAGTTTTTACAGTTTTTTTCCTGTAATTGATTTCTAGTCACATAGCGTTGTGGTCAGAAAAGATACTTGAGGGCTTCCCTGGTGGCGCAGTGGTTGAGAATCCGCCTGTGGATGCAGGGGACACGGGTTTGTGTCCCAGTCCGGGAAGATCCCACATGCTGCGGAGCGGCTGGGCCTGTGCGTCCGGAGTCTGTGCTCCACAACAGGAGAGGCCACAGCAGTGAGAGGCCCGCGTACCACGAAAAAAAAAAAAGAAAAGATACTTGATACAATTTCAATTTTCTTAAATTTACCAAGGCTTGATTTGTGACCCAAGATATGATTTATCCTAGAGAGTGTTCCTTGAGCACTTAAGAAGAAAGTGTATTCTGTTGTTTTTGGATGGAATGTCCTATAAATATCAATTAAGTCCATCTTGTTTAATGTGTCATTTAAAGCTTTTGTTTCCTTATATATTTTCATTTTGGATGATCTGTGCATTGGTGGCAGTGGGGTGGTATAGTCCCCTACTATTATTGTGTTATTGTCAATTTCTCCTTTTATGGCTGTTAGTATTTGCCTTATGTATTGAGGTTCTCCTGTGTTGGGTGCACAAATATTTACAATTGTTATATCTTCTTGGATTTATCCCTTGATCATTATGTAGTGGCCTTTTTTGTCTCTTGTAGTAGTCTTTATTTTAAAGTCTATTTTGTCTTATATGAGGATTGCTACTCCAGCTTTCTTTTTATTTCCATTTGCATGGAATATATCTGTCCGACCCCTCATTTTCTGTCTGTATGTGTGCATAGGTCTGAAGTGGGTCCCTTGTATATAGCATATATATGTTTCTTGTTTTTGTATCCATTCAGCCAGTCTATCTTTTGGTTGGAACATTTAATCCATTTACATTTTAGGTAATTATCAATATGTATGTTCCTATTACCATATTCTTTTTTTTAACATCTTTATTGGAGTATAACTGCTTTACAATGGTGTGTTAGTTTCTGCTTTATAACAAAATGAATCAGTTATACATATATATATGTTCCCACATCTCTTCCCTCTTGCATCTCCCTCCCTCCTACCCTCCCTATCCCACCCCTCTAGGTGGTCACAAACCACCTAGCTGATCTCCCTGTGCTATGCAGCTACTTCCCATTATCTATCTATTTTATGTTTGGTAGTGTATATATGTCCATGCCACTCTCTCACTTTGTCACAGCTTACCCTTCCCCCTCCCCATATCCTCAAGTCCATGCTCTAGTAGGTCTGTGTCTTTATTCCCATCTTACCCCTAGGTTCTTCCTGACCTTTTTCTTTTCTTAGATTCCATATATATGTGTTAGCATACGGTATTTGTTTTTCTCTTTCTGAATTACTTCACTCTGTATGACAGACTCTAGGTCCATCCACCTCACTACAAATAACTCAATTTCGTTTCTTTTTATGGCTGATTAATATTCCATTGTATATATGTGCCACATCTTCTTTATCCATTCATCTGAGATGGTTGCTTCCATGTCCTGGCTGTTGTAAATAGAGCTGCAGTGAACATTTTGGTACATGATTCTTTTTGAATTATGGTTTTCTCAGGGTATATGCCCAGTAGTGGGATTGCTGGGTCGTATGGTAGTTCTATCATGTTCTTAATTGTTGTGGGTTTGTTATTGTAGGTCTTTTCCTTCTCTTGTGTTTCCTGCCTAGAGAAGTTCCTTTAGCATTTGTTGTGAAGCTGGTTTGGTGGTGCTGAATTCTCTTAACTTTTGCTTTTCTGTAAAGGTTTTAATTTCTCTGTCAAATCTGAATGAGATCCTTGCTGGGGAGAGTAATCTTTGTTGTGGGTTTTTCCTTGTCATCACTTTAAATATGTCCTGCCACTCTCTTCTGGCTTGCAGAGTTTCTGCTGAAAGATCAGCTGTTAACCTTATGGGGATTCTCTTGTATGTTATTTGTTGCTTTTCCTTTGCTGCTTTTAATATTTTTTCTTTGTATTTAATTTTTGATAGCTTGAATTATATGTGTCTTGGTATGTTTCTCCTTGGATTTATCCTGTATGGGACTCTGTGTGCTTCCTTTACTTTATTGACTATTTTCTTTCCCATATTAGGGAAGTTTTCAACCATAATATCTTGAACTATTTTCTCAGTCCCTTTCTTTTTCTCTTCTTCTGGCACCCCTATAATTTGAGTGTTGGTGTGTTCAGTGTTGTCCCAGAGGTCTCTGAGACTGTCCTCGATTCTTATCATTCATTTTTCTTTATTCTGATCTGTGGCAGTTATTTCCACTATTTTACTTTCTAAGTCACTTACCTATTCTTCTGCCTCAGTTATTCTGCTATTGCTTCCTTCTAGAGAATTTTTAATTTCATTTATTGTGTTCTTCATCTTTGTTTGCTCTTTAGTTCTTCTAGGTCCTTGTTAAACATTTCTTATGTTTTCTCTATTCTGTTTCCAAGATTTTGGATCATCTTTAATATCATTACTCTGAATTCTTTTTCAAGTAGACTGCCTAATTCCTCTTCATTTGTTTGGTCTGGTGGACTTTTACTTTGCTCCTTCATCTGCTGCGTATTTCTCTGTCTTCTCATTTTGCTTAACTTACTGTGTTTGGGGTCTCCTTTTCTCAGGCTGCACATTCATAGTTCCCATCATTTTCAGTTTCTGCCCTCAGTGGATGAGGTTGGTTTAGTGACTTGTGTAGGCTTCCTGGTAGAGGGGACTGGTGCCTGTGTTCTGGTGGCTGGGGCTGGATCTTGTCTTTCTGGTGGGTAGGGCTGCATGCGGTTGTGTGCTTTGGGGTGTCTGTGAACTTAGTATGATTTTAGGCAGCCTCTCTGCTAATGGATGGGGTTGTGTTCCTGTCTTGCTAGTTGTTTGGCATGGGGCATCCAGCACTGGAATTTGCTGGCCATTGGGTGCATCTGGGTCTTAGCATTGAGATGGAGATGTCTGTGAGAGCTCTCTCTGATTGATATTATATGGGGCTGGGAGGTTTCTGATGGTCCAGTGTTCTGTATTTGGCTCTCCCACCTCAGAGGCTCAGGCTGGAGCACCAAGACCCTGTCAGCCACACAGCTGGATCCACATCACAAGAGCAAGGAATAGAAAGGGCTCCCTCAATGCTTCCCTGGTGGCACAGTGGTTGAGAGTCCGCCTGCTCTTGCAGGGGACACGGGTTCATGCCCTGGTCTGGGAGGATCCCGCATGCCGCGGAGCGGCTCGGCCTGTGGGCCATGGCTGCTGGGCCTGCGCATCCGGGGCCTGTGCCTGCAGCGGGAGAGGCTGCAGCAGTGAGAGGCCTGTATACCGTGAAAAAAGGAAAAAAAGAAAGGGCTCCCTCAGAACTAAAGGCCTCACTCTGGACCTCCTTACTGGGTCTCTGCAACACATAATCCTGTATGTCGTAAGCTGATGGCAGGTCCAAAGCATTGCTCTCCTGTGACTGGCTTCCTGGAGTGACTTGCTGAGTTGCCTTATCCACTCCGCAACAACAGCTGCCTCAAACCCTCAGTGTGTTAAAACTTTTAATGTTTATTTACTCTTTGTACTTATATTACGACCTTCTTTAAGGCAAGATGTTTGTCATATCTTCTCTATCACAAGCATCTAGCATTGTATCAACACTTGGCCCTTACTAAGAGCTCATAAAGTGTTATTCAGTAGAACCAATTTTTTGCTTTCATATGAGATTATTAGATAATATTGCCTTAGATGAAGGTTGTTGGACTTTGGAACCTTATAATAATTGGACCTTAGTGGAGTGGGAGAAAGACATATAAGCAAATAAAACCAAATGTTTTTATATTCTATCACCATTTTAAGGGAAATTTCCCTGTAATGCAGTCCATTGGTCTGTGGTTCAGAGTATTGTATAGTACATGGTTTATTTTAACCTTGAAGTCTTTAATGCATGCATTGTAAATGTTCTCATACTGATCTCCATGTATTATGTCATTGGATTAATTGACACTTTATTATCATTGTAAAACATGTTTAAGCATGCTGAAAAATTGTGGCTTATAGGCTTACTTTAGTATTTATGCTCAATTCTGTTCTTACTGGTTGAGTTAAGTGCTTTAGATTATGCAGTTAGTTAGCAAACTTGTTTATTCAAGTTGTCTGTATATTAACTCATAACTTAAATATTAAGTAAACCACTAAAATGTGAGTGTAAAAGAGTCATTATTTCTGTGAAAACTAAGATAAGTTTTTGGAAAGCTTTCATAAAGTGAACTGTTAAAGTTTTGCTGTCAGATGAGGAGTGGATAGGACAACTGTGAAAGATTGGGGAAATTATTATTAAAATTGAGGATTGTGTACTAAGATTATTTAATAGGTGTCACTAAATTATCACTCCATTTTAAAGAAAACAAAATTGGACATTGTCAATGAGGCATCATGTATGAAATAATATACACAAAAAAGCCTGTTTTAATAAGGCCTACATTGATAAATTGGCAAATTAATGCACATTTATATTATTAAAAGATATGAGTTTTAAATGAAAATAAAATTTAAAATTTAAAATGTATGTATTTTTTTAAAGATTCCTCATGTAACTGAAATTTTCTTTTAAACCAATGTGGTGAGAGCTTTTTTGTTATATTTGTTCCCATATAATATGTTATGGTATATTAATGAAGTATTAGAACAAATTAAGTTTACGAGTATATTTGCCTTAAATTGCTATGGTAGTATGTTATTCTATATATGTAGATACACATACACACATAATGCATTTAAAATTTAAATATATTAACTATATATTTAAAATTTTAACTTATATTTGATTTATTAAATGTTGTCATTTTCTCCATAGGGGTTCACCTGGCACAGTGGCTGCTCCGCGACTGGCTCCCTCAGGTGTCAGTTGGGCTGACAAGGTAAAGGCTCATCATACAGGCTCTACTGCTTCTTCGGATGTAGCACCTGCCCAGTCTTGCCCACCAATGACAGTGCAGAAGCCTTCCCGCAAAAATGGCAAGTGACTTTGAATCAACCTCTTTATGTATTAGATGAGTAGATTTATGTGGAGATGTTTATTTTATTTGAAGTTGGTGCTAATAACATTAGATATTTATCTTTGTGCATCATTTATATGATGTTAATTTGCCTTAGTTAAAATCATAAAATCATCTTAAAAACTGTATGAAAACTTTTGGAGATCATTCTAGTCTCAGGTTTGCCCTGTGTAAACTTTAAGGAGAATGATATCTTTTGTCAGTTCATTTATAAGACTTAAAGTAGGGCTTCCCTGGTGGCACAGTGGTTGGGAGTCCGCCTGCTGATGCAGGGGACACAGGTTCGTGCCCTGGTCCAGGAAGATCCCATGTGCTGCGCAGCGGCTGGGCCCGTGAACCATGGCCGCTGAGGCTGTGCGTCCGGAGCCTGTGCTCCGCAACGGGAGAGGCCACAACAGTGAGAGGGCTGCATACCGCAAAAAAAAAAAAAAAAAAAAAAAAAGACTTAAAGTAGAAAAGAAAGTAGTTCATCTTCTAGGCAGTATACACTTAAAATGTCATGTCAGTACTTCATTTCATTAATATTTAAATACTGTTTTGGTACTGAAATAATATCATGTGTTTATCTTTACTCTCATATCTGTTTTCCATACCATCAGAATAATAAAGGGGCAAAAATAAATAGAAGGGCTGTAATTCTGAAGACTCATCTGAATTGATTCCATAGGAGTTTCCTTCATAAATCCAGAGTGGATTTTTATACATCTTTAGAGGCTTGGATTTTAGAGTGATAGTAAGTAATAATGAGTTTGTCTTATTAGTTAAGGAACAACTTGAGAATACTGCTTTCTTTTCTATTCAATGAAGGATCACTTTGGAGTTTTTTGGTTCATAAAGAAATGTTTTATTGGATATAACAAAGGTATTGACACCTTTGCATTATTGATATTGTTGTTGTGCTGTTTTTGTATTTTGGTCTCAGTAAGTTGTATTGGCTTATTTCAGATATATACCTTGCTTTTATGGAATATATTGCCCTTGCTTTCTCTATTGAGAAAATAGAAAATTGAGAGTAGGTATGAGTTCTTTCTTAGGAAAAGGTATCATAAAGTTTAGTGTCTGTGTCTTGAAAGTCTGAGAGAAATGTGTTAAAAACTCTAAACTGCAAAAGAACTTAAAAGAATTATAGTATTAGCACATATCATGGTTTTGTTTAAAGCAGTACTCTCAGATTATTTATGAGTGTGACCTGTTTGGTTGAAGTGAAATGATAGATCTTCATTGTGACTAGGCTTAAAAATACTCGTTAATATACCAAGGAATTTTGTTTTTGACCACTTTGGTTTTCAGTTGTGGGGTTTTGATGCAGTTATGTGCAGTGAATTATGGTGTATATCTTAAGTAATTTATAATTACAGTAGATATAGTACTCAAGTTTGTAATGATATGCTATAAAATTGATTTTTGTTAAAGATGATGGAGTGAGCACATGCAATTACTTTGCTTTTCCCCCAGACTCAACTAAAATGATATGAAAGGACTTAAGGAAAAAGAGACAGGAGAAGAGATGATATGAACAAATTTTTGAAAGTTGGAGAATAGCAAGACCAGTTGTGACATTTGAGTAAGCTAGCTGAATCCTCATCTCAGAGGGTGGGCAAAACTGTCAAGCAATCCAATTTGATCCACAAACTTCCAAAAGGATCAGAAATTGGTGGGAGCAGGTATCTCTGGAAGTGAGGGCATAGGTAGGGATTATAAGAAGAATCTTGAATCCTCCCCACTTCCCCATAACTCTGAATAGTATGATGAGAGTAGATGTATCTGTCTCACCCTACAGAATATTGGAGGTTTAGTTTCTAGAGAAGGTACAAAAGATGGTATTTGACCTGAGGGATTCCAGACATATTGGAAGGTGGGGGTACTGTATTGCAAACAACGAGACTAAGTAGAAGATTATGGATAAAGATAATGTTGAGATTCCTCAATCTTGCTTTCACTTCAAGCCCTCTTCTACTTGAACTGCCAGCTTTCCAGATCCAGAGAACCCACACCTGAGGAACACATCCAAATCTGATATAGATCATGAGATATTGGTCTTCAAGGCTGATTCTCTAATTGATGAATGTTTGGTAGTCTTGGAAGACTTAGGCAATCTGAAGCCAGATTGTGGACTGTGGTAGATTGTCTGCAAAGATGGGTGTGAACAGTTTCTCTCATCCCTGTGCATGCATGCCACTTCTACTGTCAAGTGGTAGATTCTGTTTTCCCTCGCCTTAAATCTTTGGTTGGTCCTGTGACTTGATATGATCAATAGAATGTACCTAGAATGAGGTTTGGTAAATACCCAACCTAGCTGGTAGGAGGGCTTGCAGCTTCACTTTTCTCCTTGTTAGAAGCCAGCTACCATGTAAAGAAGCCCAAGATAGGCTGCTGAATAATGAGAGACGATGTGAAGAGAAAGTGGCCAGGAGAAGAAGAACTTAGTCTCAGCCAGTAACTAGTATGAAAGCTTTGGGCATGTGGTGAAGCTATCATGAATTCTCTGGTCTCAGTTGAACCACCCTAGCTGACAGCATATGGAGATAAGATGAGCCCCCTTCTACACCCCCCACCCCCCCCCACAAACTGAGCACTCTTCAGATTCCTGACTCAAAGAATTGCATGGAAATAACATGGTTAGTATTTTAAGATGCTAAGTTTTAGGCTTATTATATAAAAATAGATACTGGGACTATCCACTATTTGCATAACATGGATTATAGAAAGATAAAGGAAAAGGAAGAAGTCATGAAATAATTAATGGAAATTTTGTTTAACAGAAAGATAATAAGTTTTTAACCAAAAGGGCCCATTAAGTGCCCACTATAATGGATGAAAATGCAGTGACATCTAAACATGTTGGGAAATTTATGAGTACTGCAGATGATGAGAAGCTCTAAAAAATTAGAGAAAAGAATCAGTTTTTATACAAATGACCAAGAATCAGAATGACACCTGCTTTTGCAGAATTATCACTAGAAGCCACAAGAAAATTGAGCAATGTCTTCAAAATTCTGGAGGAAAATAATTTCTAAGCTAAAATCCTGTGTCCAGCCAAATTATCCATTAGATGTGAGAATAGATTAAAGACATTTTCAAACATTCTAGGTCTCAAAAGATTTTTAACTCTTTGGACACTATCACTACCAGAGGGAGCCAGTACAGAGAAGAGGCAAAGGTAATAATTCTGTGATGGTGATCCCAGGATGATTGCTGTGTACATGTCTAGATAGCAGCCAGTCCAGATTTTTTTTATGGTCACAGTGCCCTGGAAGGGAGGAATCCAAGAAGATAAATGAAATTCTTTAAACAATTAATGTGTTTACCCACACTGAGAAGATATTTAAAATTTAGGAGAGTTGGGATTGAATTAATCCTAAGTCGGTAGAAAATA
The DNA here is from genome assembly GCF_026419965.1 of Kogia breviceps. Taxonomy (NCBI): domain Eukaryota; kingdom Metazoa; phylum Chordata; class Mammalia; order Artiodactyla; family Physeteridae; genus Kogia; species Kogia breviceps. The sequence goes on from NC_081312.1 coordinate 103,882,356, forward strand.
CTGAGTCTATATCATGGAGAGAAAAGAAAGGAGAAAGCAGAGAAGAGCATAAGAGGCACACCTGTAAGTGGAGTCTGTGAAGGGATGGAATGCATGGTACAAAAGCAACCTTTGAGCAGGTAATCACTGAAGATTTCCCCAGACTGTCAAAAAATATTATTGTGTTATATTCAAGAACCACTATAAACTCCAAGTAGGAAAAATACAAAACAAATCTAATCTAGATGCAATGTAATACAAATACTAAAAATCAAAGATGAGAAAATCTCTACAAGTAGTCACAGCTTTTTTTTTTTTTAAAAAAGACTTTTCAAATGAGCAAGAGTCAACTTATAGCTGATGAAATCCAGATGGCAGTGGAATGAGATCTTTGAGGTGCTGAAAGAAAATAACTGGCGAGATAGAATTCTGCATCCAGCAAAAATAACCTTAAAAATGAAGGTGAAATAAAGGTAGTTCTAGATGAATAAAAATTGAGAGAATTTGTAATCAGACCTACACTAAAAGAAACACCACAGAGTTCTTCAGATGGCAGGAAAATGATCCCAGATAGAATCCCAGAAATGCATGAAGGAATGAAAAACACTAGAAGGAATAAACATGCAGATAACCTTAAATGTGTGTTGACTGTGTGAAACAATGTCTTGTGGAGCTTGACATATATGTAGAATGAAAATTTATGACAGGAACCCAAAAGATAAGAGAGGAATAAATGGAGTTTATATTTTCTATGTCCTAGCATTGTCTAAGAAGTTACAAAAGTGCTCGTTTGCATTAGACATAAGTCAACGCTGTGTTATAAATTCAGGAAAACCATAAAGAAGAATAAAAGAATGTTCAACTAATAATCTTTTTGATCAGTCCAAAAGAAAGCAAGAGAAGAGGAAAAAAAGAAACACAAAACAGATAAGACAAATCAAAAAAAGGAATTATAATGTAATAGAAGTAAATGCAAATGTATCAATCCCTACATTAAATATAAATGGTCTAAATATTAAATTTTATAAACGAAGATTATAAAACTTTAAAAAATAAAGCCCAATTGTATTCTGCTTATAAGAGATACACCTTCAATATAAGATGTAGAAAAGTCAAAAGAAAAAGACAGGGAAAGATATTCGATACATACCACATTCAAATCAAAGCTAGTATTGTTACCAGACGAAATAAGAGTAGCCAAGAAACATTTTAAAGAGAGGTTTTTAAAAATTATTAACGGGTCATTTCAACAGAGATAAAGTAATTCTAAATTTATATGTACATAACATATCTTTAAAACATAAAGCAAACCCTGACAGGACTGAAAGGAAAAATTGAAAAAAACATCTATATTTACACTGGGAGATTTTACCATAACTGTCTCAAATGATAGTACCTGTAGATAAAGATCAGTAAAGATCAAAAATATCTAAACAACGTGATTAATGAACTTGACATAATTGATATGTCTAACAACTAATGCTTTTTCTTTTCCATTTTTTTCCATTTTGATGCTTCAATCTGAAAACTTTTTACTGATATGTCTTCTAGTCATTCTACTTATCCTCTGTTCTATATGTCTAATCCATATTTTCTTGAACATGTTAATAATAGCTATTTAAAAAATCTGTGTCTGGGGGCTTCCCTGGTGGCGCAGTAGTTGAGAATCCGCCTGCCGATGCAGGGGTCATGGTTTCGTGCCCCCGGTCCGGGAGGATCCCACATGCTGCAGAGCGGCTGGGCCCGTGAGCCATGGCCGCTGAGCCTGTGCGTCCGGAGCCTGTGCTCCGCAATGGGAGAGGCCACAACAGTGAGAGGCCGGCGTACCCACCCAAAAAGAAAAAATAAAGATACTCTAAAAGAAAAATCTGTGTCTGAAAAGTAATGTTTGAACCACCTGTGAGTTTGTTAATTTAAAAACCATTTGGGGGGCAGTTTAGAGTTATCTTACTCTTTTTGATTAGGATGCCTCATATTTAATTGAATGTTTAACATTGTATACTAAAAATTATAGAGTTTTCTAAAAATATATAGTTTTTTATGGCAGTAAGGTAGAGAACAAGCAGAGCACCTTAATCCTGTCAAGGTTTGGCTTGAGGTTTTATTAAAGTTGATGTGTTTTAGTTTTTTCTTGTTCCTTTTGGGGTCTCAACTGAAAACCTGGGGTGCTTGCCAAGACCACTTCATTCCTGAATTCCAACTTTTGTTTCCTCAGCACCATACAGTTGTTACAATATCTGCTTAGTTCATTAGCATCCCAGCTGCTGTTTTCTGCTGGGTGTCTTGGAATCTTGCCCTGTATATGCAAAGCTTAGCAGTTGTCAGACTTCTTAGGGGAAGATTGAATGCAGATTCTTTTGGCTTACTTTCCTGAAGTTTTCCCATCTCCAAGATTTTTTCCCCTGAAGCCCCAGTTGCTTTAGACTCATTGAACTCCAATATCTGTCTTAGCTAGATAGGACTGCTGGCTTCTGCTAGAACTCACTTTCCTATGCTCTGAATTCCAGCAGTCTTCAGGGAAAATTCTAGGGTGAATGTGGATCTCATGTTGTCTCTATTCTCAGGAATTGTAGTTCCTCAAATCTTGCCTATACTGGTTGCTTTCCAATGCCTTTAAACAATTCATTTATATATTTCATCTAGCTCTTGTAGTTCTGTTTGGCAGGAAGATTAATACAGGCTACTTTGTCATGGCTGTAAGTCCAAATACATATTCAAGCACACATGGAATATTTACCAAAATTGACCCATTAAACAAGTTTCAACAACTTTCAGATTATTGAACTTATTCTGCCTGTCTTAACACAGTGGAGTGAAGTTAGAAATTAATTACAAAAAGATAGCTGTACAATTCTCAGATTTTTGGAATTTTGGAATATATATCTGAATAATCCATGAGTCAGGGAAGAAATCCCACTGAAAATGAGAAAATGTCAGTTGAATAAAAATGAACATTTAAAATCTTTGGGATTAGGGTAAAGCTATGCTTTGAGGAAGATTTTTAGCCTCAATTACACCAATTAGAAAAGAGGAAAACCTAAAATCCATACTCAGTCCATCTCAAGAAGTTAGAAAAGAACAAGCTAGACCCAAGGAATATGGAAGGAAAAATACAGGTGAGAATAGAGAAAAATTAACAAAGCCAAAATGTAGTTCTTCAAATAGACCCATAAAATTAACAGACTTCTAGTAATACCAAGAAAAAGAGGAGACAAGGCCTAGCACCAGGAATGAAACAGGGGCATTGGCACAGATCCCAAAAATATTAAAAAGAAATTATGAGCAATATTATATACTAAATTTAGAAATTTAGAAGAAATTAACAAATAACTTGAAAAACATAACAAAAGTTGCATAGCAAGAATTAGAAAAACTTGAAGGAACATATAAGTATTAAAAAAATGTGAGTTAATAATGAAACATTTTTTCACAAAGAAATTTCCAGGTCAAAATGGCTTCACCTGTGAATTCTTTCAAACATTTTAGGTAAAGATACATTCAGTCTTAAAGAAACTCTTCCTCAGAATAAAAGAGAGATTATTTTATAACCTTAATATCAAAACCTAAAAAGGATATTATAATAAAACATTTTTTCTTGAACATTGAACAACATATTAGTGAATTAAATACAGCCTTAAATACAAATGATAACAAACCACAGTCCAGTTGGGATTATTTCAGGGCTTTTTTCTTTCTTCTTTTTCTTTTTTCTTTTAATATCTTTTTTGGAGTATAATTGCTTTACAATGTTATGTTACTTTCTGTTGTATCACTATATGCATATGTATATCCCCATATACCCTCTCTCTTGCATCTCATTCCCACCCTGCATATCCCACCCCTCTAGGTGGTTGCAAAACACCGAGCTGATCTCCCTGTCCTATGCAGTTGCTTCGTACTAGCTAGCTATTTTACATTTCGTAGTGTATATATGTCAGTGTTATTCTCTCACTTTCTCCCAGCTTACCTTTCCCTTCCCCGTGTCCTCAAGTCCATTCTCTATGTCTGTGTTTTCATTCCTGTTCTGCCCCTAGGTTCATCAGAACCATTTTTTTCTTTTCCTTTAGATTCCATATACATGAGTAAGCATACGGTATTTCTTTTTCTCTTTCTGACTTACTTCACTCTGTATGACAGACTCTAGGTCCATCCACCTCACTACAAATAACTCAGTTTCATTTCTTTTTATGGCTGAGTAATATTCCATTGTATATATGTGCCAGATCTTCTGTATCCATTCATCTATCGATGGACACTTAGGTTGCTTCCTTGTTCTGGCTATTGTAAATAGTGCTGCAATGAACATTGTGGTACATGACTCTTTTTGAATTATGGTTTTCTCTGGGTATATGCCCAGTAGTGGGATTGCTGGGTCATATGGTAGTTCTATTTTTAGATTTTTAAGGAACCTCCATATTGTTCTCCATAGTGTCTGTATCAATTTACATTGCCACCAGCAGTTCAAGAGTGTTCCCTTTTCTCCACACTCTCTCCAGCATTTATTGTTTCTAGATTTTTTGATGATGGCCATTCTGACCGGTGTGAGGTGATATCTCATTGTAGTTTTGATTTGCATTTCTCTAATGATTAATGATGTTCAGCATTCTTTCATGTGTTTGTTGGCAATCTGTATATCTTCTTTGGAGAAATGTCTATTTAGGTCTTCTGCTCATTTTTGGATTGTGTTGTTTGTTTTTTTGTTATTGAGCCACAAGAGCTGCTTTTAAATTTAGGAGATTAATCCTTGGTCAGTTGTCTCACTTGCAAATGTTTTCTCCCTCTCTGAGGGTTGTCTTTTGGTCTTGTTTATTGTATCCTTTGCTGTCTAAAAAAAGCTTTTAAGTATCCTAAGGTCCCATTTGTTTATTTTTGTTTTTATTACCATTTTTCTAGGAGGTGGGTCAAAAAGGATCTTGCTGTGATTTATGTCATAGAGTGTTCTGCCTATGTTTTCCTCTGAGAGTTTTATAAGAGTCTGGTCTTATATTTAGGTCTTTAATCTATTTTGAGTTTATTTTTGTGTATGGTGTTACGGAGTGTTCTAATTTCATTCTTTTACATGTAACTGTCCAGTTTTCCCAGCACCACTTATTGAAGAGGCAGTCTTTCCTACATTGTATATGCTTGCCTCCTTTCTCAAAGATAGGGTGAACATATGTGTGTGGTTTATCTCTGAGCTTTCTGTCCTGTTCCATTGATCTATATTTATATTTTTGTACCATTACCATACTGTCTTGATTACTGTAGCTTTGTAGTATAGTCTGAAGTCAGGGAGCCTGATTCCTCCAGCTCCATTTTTCGTTTTCAAGATTGCTTTGACTGTTCAGGGTCTTTTGTGTTTCCATATGAATTGTGAAATTTTTGGTTCTAGTTCTGTGTAAAATGCCAGTGGTAGTTTGATAAGGATTGTATTGAATCTGTAGATTGCTTTGGGTAGTAGAGTCTTTCCACAATGTTAATTCTTCCAGTCCAAGAACATGGTATATCTCTCCATCTATTTGTATGATCTTTAATTTCTTTCATCAGTGTCTTATAATTTTCTGTACACAGATCTTTTGACTCCTTAGGTAGGTTTATTCCTAGATATTTTATTCTTTTAGTTGCAATGGTAAATGAGAGTGTTCTCTTAATTTCACTTTCAGATTTTTCGTCATTAGTGTATAGGAATGCCAGATATTTCTGTGCATTAATTTTGTATCCTGCTACTTTACCACATTCATTGATTAGCTCTAGTAGTTTTCTTGTAGCATCTTTAGGATTCTCTATGTATAGTATCATGTCATCTGCAAACAGTGACAGCTTTACTTCTTCTTTTCTGTTATGGATTTCTTTTATTTCTTTTGCTTCCCTGCTGTGGCTAAAACTTCCAAAACTATGTTGAATAAGAGTGGTGAGAGTGGGCAACCTTGTCTTGTTCCTGATCTTAGTGGAAATGGTTTCAGTTTTTCACCATTGAGAACGATGTTGGCTGTGGGTTTGTCATATATGGCCTTTATTATGTTGAGGAAATTTCCCTCTATGCCTACTTTCTGGAGGGTTTTTATGATAAATGAGTGTTGAATTTTGTCAAAAGCTTTTTCTGCATCTATTGAGATGATCATATGGTTTTTCTCCTTCATTTTGTTAATATGGTGTATCACATTGATTGATTTGTGTATATTGAAGAATCCATGCATTCCTGGAATAAATCCCACTTGATCATGGTTCATAATCCTTTTAATGTGCTGTTGGATTCTGTTTGCTTGTATTTTGTTCAGCATTTTTGCATCTATGTTCAACAGTGATATTGACCTGTAGTTTTCTTTCTTTCTGACATCTTTGTCTGGTTTTGGTATCAGGGTGATGGTGACCTTGTAGAATGAGTTTGGGAGTATTCCTCCCTCTGCTTTATTTTGGAAGAGTTTGAGAGGGATAGGTGTTAGCTCTTCTCTAAATGTTTGATAGAATTTGCCTGTGAATCCATCTGATCCTGGGCTTTTGTTTGTTGGAAGATTTTTAATCACAATTTCAATTTCAGTGCTTGTGATCTGTCTGTTCATATTTTCTATTTCTTCCTGGTTCAGTATCGGAACGTTGTGCATTTCTAAGAATTTTTTCATTTCTTCCAGGTTTTCCATTTTATTGGCATATAGTTGCTTGTAGTAATCTCTCATGATCCTTTGTATTTCTTCAGTGTCAGTTGTTATTTCTTCTATTTCATTTCTAATTCTATTGATTTGAGTCTTGTGTTTTCTTCTTGATGACTCTGGCTAATGCTTTATCAATTTTATTTATCTTCTCAAAGACCCAGCTTTTAGTTTTATTGATCTTTGGTATTGTTTCCTTCATTTCTTCTTCATTTATTTCAGATCTGATCTTTATGATTTATTTCCTTTTGCTAACTTTGGGGGGTTTTTTTTCTTCTTTCTCTAATTGCTTTAGGTGTAAGGTTAGGTTGTTTATTTGACATGTTTCTTGTTTCTTAAGGTAGGACTGTATTGTTATAAACTTCCCTCTTGGAACTGCTTTTGCTGCATCCCAAAGGTTTTGGGTCCTCGTATTTTTATTGTCATTTGTTTCTAGGTGTTTTTTGATTTCCCTTTGATTTCTTCAGTGATCTCTTGGTTATTAAGTAGTGTATTGTTTAGTCTCCATGTGTTTGTATTTTTTACAGATTTTTTTCCTGTAATTGATATCTAGTCTCATAGCGTTGTAGTCAGTAAATTTACTTGATACAATTTCAGTTTTCTTAAATTTACCAAGGCTTGATTTGTGACCCTAGATATGATCTATCCTGGAGAATATTCCATGATCACTTGAGAAGAAAGTGTATTGTGCTGGTTTTGGATGGAATGTCCTATAAATATCAATTAAGTCCATCTTGTTTAATGTATCATTTAAAGCTTGTGTTTCCTTATTTATTTTCATTTTGGATGATCTGTCCATTGGTGAAAGTGGGGTGTTAAAGTCCCTTAGTATGATTTTGTTACTGTCGATTCCCCCTTTTATGGCTGTTAGTATCTGCCTTATGTATTGAGGTGCTCCTATGTTGGGTACATAAATATTTACCGTCGTTATATCTTCTTCTTGGATCGATCCCTTGATCATGATGTAGTGTCCTTCTTTGTCTCTTGTAATAGTCTATTTTAAACTCTATTTTGTCTGCTATGAGAATTGCTACTCTAGCTTTCTTTTGATTTCCATTAGCGTGGAATATCTTTGTCTATCCCCTTACTTTCGGTCTGTATGTGTCCGTAGTTCTGAAGTGGATCTCTTGTAGGCAGCATATATATGGTTCTTGCATTTCTCTCCATTCAGCCAGTCTGTGTCTTTTGGGTGGAGCATTTAATGCATTTACATTTAAGGTAGTTATCGATATATATGTTCTGTTTACCGTTTTGTTAATTGTTTCGGGTTTGGTATTTTAGGTCTTTTCCTTCTCTTGTGTTTTCTGCCTAGAGAAGTTCCTTTAGCATTTGTTGTAAAGCTGGTTTGGTGGTGATGAATTCTGTTAACATTTGCTTGTCTCTAAAGGTTTTAATTTCTCCATCGAATCTGAATGACATCTTTGCTGGGTAGAATAATATTGGTTGTAGTTTTTTCCCTTTTCTCACCTTAAATATGTCCTGCCACTCTCTTCTGGCTTGCAGAATTTCTGGTGAAGGATCAGCAGTTGACCTTATGGTGATCCCCTTGTATGTTATTTGTAATTTTTCCCTTGCTGCTTTTAATATTTTTTCTTTGTATTTAATTTTCGATAGTTTGATTAATATGTGTCTTGGCATGTTTCTCCTTGTATTTATCCTTTGTGGGACTCTCTGCACTTCCTGGACTTGATTGAATATTTCCTTTTCCATATTAGGGAAGTTTTCAACTATAATCTGTTCAAATATTTTTTCAATCCCTTTCGTTTTCTCTTTTTCATCTGGGAACCCTATAATTCTAATGCTGGTGTGTTTAATGTTGTCCCAGATTTCTCTGAGACTGTCCTCAGTTCTTTTCATTCTTTTTTTCTTTATTTTGCTGTGCTATTGTTATTTGCACTATTTTATCTTCCAGGTCACTTATCCATTCTTCTGCCTCAGGTTTTTGGCTATTGATTTCTCCCCGAGAATTTTTAATTTCATTTATTGTATTGTTCATCATTGTTTGTTTGCTCTTCAGTTCTTCTAGCTCCTTGTTAAGGTTTTCTTGTATATTTTCTGTTTCCAAGATTTTGGAATGTCTTTACTCTCATTATTCTGAATTCTTTTCCCAGTAGACTGCCTATTTCCTCTTCATTTGTTTGGTCTGGTGGGTTTTTACCTTGCTCCTTCATCTGCTGTGTATTTCTCTGTCTTCTCACTTTGCTTAACTTACTGTGTTTGGGGTCTCCTTTTAGCAGGGTGCAAGTTTGTAGGTCCCATTGTTTTTGTTCTCTGCCCCCAATGGGTTGTGTAGGCTTCCTGGTGGAGGTGTCTGGTGCCTGTTTTCTGGTTCATGAGGCTGGATCTTTTCTTTCTGGCGTACAGGACCACATCCTGTGGTGTGGTTTGGAGTGTCTGTGACTTTATCATGATTGTAGGCAGCCTCTCTGCTAATGCTTGGACTTGTGTTCCTGTCTTGCTAGTCATTTGGCATAGGGTTTCCAGTACTGTAGCTTGCTGGTGTTTGAGTGGAGCTGGCCTTTAGAGTTGAGATGGAGGTCTCTGGGATTGCTTTTGCCATTTGATATTACATGGACCTGGGAGGTCTCTGTTGGACCAATGTCCTGGACTCGGCTCTCCCACCTCAGAGGCACAGGCCTGAAACCTGGCCAGAATGCCAGGACTCTGTCAGCCACATGACTCAGAAGAAAAGGGAGACAAAAAGAAAAAAAGAAAGAAAAAATAAAATAGAATAAAATAAAGTTATTAAAATGAAAATAATTATTAAAAATTAAAAAGTAATAAAAGAAAAACAAAGACAGAAAGAAGAGCACAACCAAACTGAAAAACAAATCCACCAATGATAACAAGCACTTAAAAATATAGTTAAAAACAAAAAACAAGAAAAAAACGGACAGACCGAACCCTAGGACAAATGGTAAAAGCAAAGGTATACAGAGAAAATCATACAAAGAAGCGTACACATACATACTCACAAAAAAAGAAAAAAAAACATATATAGATTTTAAAGTAAGAGAGCAACCAAATCAATAAACAATTCTACTAATGGTAATAAACTCTAAATACTAAAGTAATGTAAACATATAACCAGAAACAAATTATTTGCAGAAAGCAAACCCCAAGTCTACAGTTCTCCCAAAGTCCGCCGCCTCAATTTTGGGATGATTTGTTGTCTCTTCAGGCATTCCACAAGTGCAGGTACTTAGGTTGATTGTGGAGATTTAATGTGCAGCTCCTGAGGCTTCTGGGAGAAATTTCCCTTTCTCTTCTTGTTCACACCGCTCCTGGGGTTCAGCTTTGGATTTGGCCCTGCCTCTGCATGTAGGTCACCTGAGGGCATCTGTTCTTCACTCAGGATGGGGTTAAAGTAGCAGCTGATTAGGTGACTCTGGCTCACTCAGGGGTGGGGAGGGAGGTGTGTGGTATGCAGGCCGAGCCTGCAGTGGCAGAGGCCACTGTGATGTTGCAGCAGCCTGAGGCACGCTGTGTGTTCTCCCGGGTATGCTGTCCCTGTATCATGGGACCCTGGCAGTGGTGAGCTGCACAGACCCTCCTGAGGGGAGGTGTGGATAGTGATCTGTGCTTGCACACAGGCTTCTTGGTGCCTGCACCAGCAGCCTTAGTGTTTCATGCCCTTCTCTGGTGTCCGTGCTAATAGCCATGGCTCGCCTCCATCTCTGGAGCTCGTTTAGGCGGTGCTCTCAATCCGTTCTCCTCGTGCATTCTGAAACAATGGTTTCTTGCCTCTTAGGCAGTTCCAGACTTTTTCCCAGACTCCCTCCCAGCTAGCTGACTAGGTCAGTGTCTACCAGTTCTTACTTTCACTACCTCATTAAGTCTCACTGCTGCTTGGTGGGTGTGGAAGTTCAGCTTCCCACTGACATTAGGTGTGAGGGAGAGTGGAGTGCTGAGTAAGTACAGTTCCTACTGCTTTATTTAGTGTCATTAATGCCAATTGGAGGTAAAAGCTGAGCTCACTGTTCACCTTTGCTGACATTGTTTTGGTGAGGGAATTGGACCACCATCTGCTTTTGCCAGGTGGGCAATGGAAGTTCAGCTCTCAGCTTACCCCTATTGAAACTGTGGGGTGGAAGGTTTCCACTGACGTTTGGCTAGAATAGAAGGAATAATGCCAGAATGGTTGTCTGTTTTCTTAGGCCATCCTTTTCTCTGTCCTTTGGCTTGGCAAAACAAGTTTTGCTGATGCCTGTTTTGTCTATGTCAGTTGGTCCTTCTGGATTGGAGGCTTTTATAGCATCCTGTCAGCAATAAACAAAAACAGAGAATTCACTGCTGTGCTGCTTTTCAATTCCCAGTGTCACTAGGCAGTCCACGTACTAATTTCTATCTTTTAAAATCGTCCTGTGCTTATTTTGTATGTTTTTTTCCAGAGTTTTTAGTTGTAAGTAGGAGGACGTTGGAAATGAAGGTGAGGCTACTCCATCTTGGCCAGAAGTGGAAGTCTTTGTACTAATTTTGACAGATTACAATTAGCCTATAAAATTTTAAAAATTGTGGCTATCACTGTATACATATATATCTCAAGTTGTGAAATTTTGAAACATTTTGGTAGAAGCTTCTTATTTATTTTAGGCTAGTTTGCTCTGTGACTTTGGATACAGCCCTCATTTTCTTATGTGTATGGTGAAATACTGGACTAGATCATTGAGGGTTCATTCATTTAACACTATATTCTTATGATCATTAAAATAGTTTTTTTTTCCTTTTTTTCCTAAGTCAGTGTGTACTATTAGTACTGAGACAGGGGAAAAAGAACGTGGATTTTGGACCAAGGCCTATGTTTGGATTCTAAAAGAAGGGGTAGTTTTTACATATTCATTGGGCTATGGACATCAGAACCAATTTGCCTAGACTTACATCTTGGCTTTACCTTTATTAAGTGTGTGACCTTGGGTAAATTACTCAACCTCTCTTTGTCTCAGTTTCCTCACTGGTAATATGGGAATGATAGTACTGATCTTAGAGGGTTGTTGTGAACCCTCTAAGAGGGTTGATTTAAAACAGTTACATCTAAGGCACCTAGAACAGTGCTAGCACGTGGTATACACTATATAAATGTTATTACTTTCTGACTATGGGGCCTTAGGTCAGTCTCTTTTGTTTTTTAAGGATTTATTTCTTATTTATTTTATTTTTGGCTGCATTGGGTCTTAGTTGCGGCATGGCAGATCTTCATTGAGGCATGTGGGATCTTTCGTTGTGGCACACGGGTTTCTCTCTAGTTGTGATGCACAGACTCCAGGGTGCATGGGCTCTGTAGTTTGCGGCATGCAGGCTCTCTAGTTGAGGTGTGTGAACTCAGTAGTTGTTCTGCTCTGGCTTAGTTGCCCCACAGCATGTGGGACCAGGAATTGAACCCGTGTCCCCTGTATTATAAGGTGAATTCTTTACCACTGGACCACCAGGGAAGTCCCAGGGTGTTAGGTCAGTCTTAATCTCAGTTTTATCATTTGTAAGATAGGGATAATTATACCTGTGCCACAGTGTGGTTGTAGGGACTAGAGAATACACACACACTTGTGCACAATACACCTTGCATAGTAATTAGTGTCATGTTTATATTTTAGCTATATTTAATGGGAATTAGATTGGAAAATGTTATTTTGTAGGTTTTTGAAAATGTTTATCATCAAAGAAATCTTGATTTATTTTCTTCCCTCAATTTCATAGAACGGAAAGATGCTGAAGGATGGGAAACTGTTCAGAGAGGAAGGCCTGTTCGTTCACGATCAACAGCAGTGATGCCAAAAGTTTCATTACCAACAGAAGCATTAAGGTCAAAGGATGACAGTGATAAAGAAAATGTACGTCTTTTACCTGACAAAAGTATTCAGAAAGGTGAATTTGTTGGAGGTGGACCTTCTAATACTATAGAATCTCGGCTCAAAGACTCATTACACTCATGTGATCATCCTCTTGCAGAGAGAACCCAGGTAGTACATTCTGAAAATCCTTTTATTGCTTTTTAATAAAGGATATATATATGCATGTTGGAATGTCTTAATTTTTCTACTTCATTTTTTACTTTTTATTGTGAAAAATTTCAGATCTACAGAAAAGTTGCAAGAATAGAATAATGAACTCTCCTGTACCCTTTTTGTAGATTCACAGATTAACATTTTGCCACATTTTTTTCTCTCTATATTTACATATCACACACTCATATTGTATACTAAACATTTGAGAGTAGTGTGCAAACATCGTAACCATTCACCTTTAAATGCTATAGCATATATCTCTGAAGAACAAAGAAAGTCTTTTACATAACCACACTATAATTATAAAATTTGGGGAATTTGACATTTATATAATATTGTTATCTAATTTATAGTCTGTATTCAAAAATTCCCAGTTTTCCCAATAATTTCTTCATAGAATTTTTTTCCATGATGCATGATCCAATCTAGAATCACACATTGTATTTGGCTTTGTTTCTTTAATGTCTTTCACCAGGGACAGTTATTCAGCCTGACTTTGTCTTTCATGGCATTAAGATTTTTGAAGTATACATTGCGTGTTTTTTGTACAGCATTCTTCAGTTTGTTTATTCATTATTCACTTTAGCTTATACGTTTTTGACAGAAATAAAGTGATTGTTCTTAGCCTCACATTTAAAGGCATATCATATCAATTTGCCCAAGTTTGTTAACTTTGATTACTTGGTTAAAATGGTGTCCTCCTGCTTCATTTGTAGTGTTATTTTAAATGGTGATGAAAGTAGAATAATTTTTCACTTGCTCTACTTTTACTTCCTACAATTTGAGTATAGAGTGATTTATATTTAAATAATTCTTTAAAGTTAATATTCCCAGTCCTCTTCTGTCAGTCCATTTGAATTTTATTTTACTTACTCGGTTCAGCAAGGCATTTTTTTTAAAAAACAGGACTTAAAAAAATTTTTATTTTATTATTATTATTATTTGGCCACCTTGTATAGCATGTGGCATCTTAGTTCCCAGACCAGGGATTGAACCTGCACCCCCTGCCTTGGAAGTATGGAGTCTTAACCACTGGACCACCAGGGAAGTCCCAGCAATGCTTTTTTTTTTCTTTTTTATTTTTTAGCATCTTTATTGGAGTATAATTGCTTTACAATGGTGTGTTAGTTTTTGCTTTACAACAAAGTGAATCAGTTATACATATACATATGTTCCCATATCTCTTTCCTCTTGCGTCTCCCTCCCTCCCACCCTCCCTATCCCACCCCTCTAGGTGGTCACAGAGCACCGAGCTGATCTCCCTTTGCCATGCGGCTGCTTCCCAGTAGCTATCCACCCTACATTTGGTAGTGTATATATGTCCATGCCACTCTCTCACCTCGTCACAGCTTACCCTTCCCCGTCCCCATATCCTCAAGTCCATGCTCTAGTAGGTCTGTGTTTTATTCCCATCCTACCGCAAGTCTCTTCATGACATTTTTTTTTTCTTAGATTCCATATATATGTGTTAGCATATGGTATTTGTTTTTCTCCTCTGACTGACTTCACTCTGTATGACAGACTCTAGGTCCATCCACCTCACTACAAATAACTCAGTTTCGTTTCTTTTTATGGCTGAGTAATATTCCATTATATATATGTGCCACATCTTCTGTATCTATTCATCTATCGATGGACACTTAGGTTGCTTCCTTGTTCTGGCTATTGTAAATAGTGCTGCAATGAACATTGTGGTACGTGACTCTTTTTGAATTATGGTTTTCTCAGGGTATATGCCCAGGAGTGGGATTGCTGGGTCGTATGGTAGTTCTATTTGTAGTTTTTTAAGGAACCTCCATACTGTTCTCCATAGTGGCTGTATGAACTTACATTCCCACCAGCAGTGCAAGAGTGTTCCCTTTTCTCCACATCCTCTCCAGCATTTATTGTTTCTAGATTTTTTGATTCAGCAATGCATTTTTAAAAGATATTTGTTTACAGAAAGATTTATGTTCAGTTAGTATAATTTTATGTAAAATAACTAATGAAATATAAGAGAGATTCTTTGATAAGGTACAGGGACTAAGTAAAAAAGTTGTAAAATAGTTGTCGTATTTCTCAGTCCAGAATAGTATCTGCCTTTTAAAATTCTTTCCTTTTACCTGTAGGATATTTATTTTTATTAGAAACTGTGCTCAACTTCCATGTATTTCTTCCTTAATGATAATAATGGCTCTTAATCCTACATTGTTCCTGATGTTTTATAACTCTTTAATGTATGTATGTTTTGTGCCCACATGAGATTGAAAGCTCCTTGTGGGCATTATCTTATGCTGCCTTTTAATTTCCCATAATATGGAGCAGAGTCATAGATACATAGGAAGTAATCAGTACATAGTTGTTGGGTGAAACTTTAAGAAACTTTTAAATGCAGGTAAATTTAATGACGAAAACACTTTTTATATCACTTAACTAACATCTAGCATTCTTGGTACATGTATTATATTTTAACGATAAAATTTAATAGTATAAAAATTATGCTGATTTTGTGTAATGAATAAATTTATGTGATTTTTTTGAGGTTTTAGAAATAGTCTATACATAGAATTTTTTTTTTTTGTGGTATGTGGGCCTCTCACTGTTGTGGCCTCTCCCATTGCGGAGCACAGGCTCCAGATGTGCAGGCTCAGCGGCCATGGCTTACGGGCCTAGCTGCTCTGCGGCATGTGGGATCTTCCTGGACCAGGGCACGAACCCATGTCCCCTGCATCGGCAGGCGGACCCTCAACCACTGCACCACCAGGGAAGCCCTATACATAGAACTTTTGAGTAATTATTGTTAAATTATTTCAGTATAAAAGTTCACTGCTTGTGGTGGTCAAGCTAATATTAATAATTGTTTTCTCCACTGTCATTCTGAAAATGGAATTAGCATTTTTACATATTTTTCAACATTATAGTTCAGCTTTGATTTTGTTATTTAAGTTGATATTGATTTTTTAATAAACAGGGTTGACTATATTGTGAAGATCAATAATGCTGATGTAAATATTACTGAGAAGATTATAAACCATGGTGACTGATGTATGGATAATGTTGATAGCAATATAAACATTGTGATGCAATTTGAATAATGCTTATGCTAAAATGAACACTTTGGGACACTTTAAAGTTCTAACCAATAGTAGGATTTTTAAAGTAGTTTATGTGACTTGGCCAAGTTTAATATTTATATAAATACTATATCAAACTAAGGTTTTTATGGCCATTGCACTGTTTATATAATGTTTATTTAAGTAGTGATGTAAGTTTTAAATTCACAATTTTAGATTTTAGTTCTTCTCCTAGAAGTTCATTACTCTGAGTATAGCTGGAAAACATAGCATTCTTTCTGTACTCTGTTAGAAAGTGAAAATAAAGGCTTGTTCCTATTCACTAAACTAGAAAGTTTTTAAAAAATGGGTATGTATTTGACTTCAGCAAAAGTTGTGTTTGTTTAAATGGTTTTCATGTTTCTGTTGGTTATGTGTTAAATATTCCTAAAGGGGAATGGAGAGCCTATTGAAGTCTAAAGAATATGAATTGCATAATGAAACTGCATGCTGACATATACTCTACTTTTTATGGTGTATTTCTCTTTTAGATCTGAGATTTATTATTATGTGCTATGTGGATGTTTATGAAAGATGCTTCGAGGATGTGTTAATGTTATCTTAAGAGAGCGAATTTAATGTTTTTGAGTAAAATGCCCTGGAAGTACATATTTGGTGAAAAGTGCCTTCATTTGATATTAAAAACCATGTAAATACCTTTAGTTATTTGAATATAAGACAGAGTGTTATACTTGTGGCTAGATTTCTTTTGTGAGGCGTATAGGGTACTCATCAGGAATCAGCCTACTAAAATAAAATGTAACTACAATATATATTGATTAATTTGCTAAAGCACTTCAGACAGTGTCCTAAACATAGTAGATGTGCAAATAAAATTTGTGACTGCTTAATGGTTTCTCTTCTTACACTTGAAACATACCAAAAAATGACTTGAGTTGTCTTGTCTGTCAGTTAGTCAGCTGCTGCTTTACAGTTGATAGGTTAAGCAGAATCAGGTTTTCTAGAGTGAAATAAGTTGGTGAGTATTTTTTGTTATCTCTGATTCAATCTGTAATATGTTTCGTTAGTTCACAGTGAGTACACTGGATGATGTCAAGAACTCTGGCTGTAGTTTCTTACAAGACAATTCTGTGCAAACTTCTGAAATACCTGCCGTTCACATTGATACAGAGTGTGTTTCAGTTACTCAGAAAGCTGACACACCTTTGCAAGCAAGTGAAGACAAATTTTCAGAAGAGAAAGCGAGAATAGAAAGTGAAATGGATCCTTCAGATATTTCAAATGTGAGTGCTGCTAACTTGGTAAGAGCAACTTATCGGAATTCTGAGTAAATATATTAGAGGTATAAACCCCAATAATAAAAAATTGTAATGTATATTTCTCTACACTTTAAAAGTACTTTTTTTTTTTTTTTGCGGTATGCAGGCCTCTCACTGTTGTGGCCTCTCCTGTTGTGGAGCACAGGCTCCAGATGCGCAGGCTCAGCGGCCATGGCTCATGGGCCTAGCCGCTCTGCAGCATGTAGGATCTTCCTGGACCAGGGTACGAACCCGTGTTCCCTGCATCGGCAGGCAGACTCTCAACCACTGCGCCACCAGGGAAGCCCTGAAAACAGATTTTAACATAGCATTTTATATATGTTATTCATTTTATTCTTATAGCAGTCCTTTGATATAGTTAAGTTTCTTCTTATTTTGTAGAGGAAGGAAATGAGACTGTGAGAATTAAATAGCTTGCTCAAAATCATTCACTTTGTGTGTGATTTGATCACATGTTCTTTAGCATTAAGAAACTATCATAATAATGTTATCTATGCAACATCTACCACTCTGATAGATGGGAAATTGTGTTTAATGAACTTAGCTTTAAGAATTCTCTTAACAGAGTACTTTAGACAGTTATTGTCATTTGCTTGGAGTTGGTCTTTAAGATGAAATTTATTAATCATCCCTATTGCAGAATATTTTAAAATGCATTGACTTAAAATTATTTATAGGTTTATGTTTTTGGATGACTACTTAATTCTGCTCATGTCTTTCTCCTTCCCATTTTAGTATTAAGATACTTGGCCTGAGTATAATTCAGAACAGGTCATGCTGGCTTTGTTTAAAAGTAACTTTCAAAAGGAATAGGCACATATAAAAAGTTGTTGAGAAAAAAATTCAAATTTAGGTTTTTCTTTTTTTGCAATTGACAAGAAAATTTAGTTTTTTCTAAGATATACATTTTAAAGTAATAACTAGAATTATGACTTATAACATTATACCAGAGCATATAAGATTTTTAGAAATTTCATGTAATGTCTGAAACATTTATATTAACATATTTCCATACAAATAACCCAAAGAAGTTTAGTATTAGTTTTTATATGTTTTCTTTGTTTTTTATACTGCAGGTTCTTATTAGTCATCACTTTTATACACACCAGTGTATACATGTCAATCCCAATCGCCCAATTCAGCACACCACCATCCCCACCCCACCGCGGTTTTCCCCCCTTGGTGTCCATATGTTTATTCTCTACATCTGTGTCTCAACTTCTGCCTTGCAAACTGGTTCATCTGTACCATTTTCCTAGGTGCCACATAAAGGCGTTAATATACGATATTTGTTTTTCTCTTTCTGACTAACTTAACTCTGTATGACAGTCTCTAGCTCGATCCACATCTCAACAGATGATTCAATTTCATTCCTTTTTATGGCTGAGTAATATTCCATTGTATATATGTACCACAACTTCTTTATCCATTCGTCTGTCGATGGACAATTAGGTTGCTTCCATCACCTGGCTATTGTAAATAGTGCTGCAATGAACATTGGGGTGTATGTGTCTTTTTGAATTATGCTTTTCTCTGGGTATATTCCCAGTAATTCTGTTTGTAGTTTTTTAAGGAACCTTCATACTGTTCTGCATAGTGGCTGTATCAATTTACATTCCCACCAACAGTGCAAGAGGGTTCCCTTTTCTCCACACCCTCTCCAGCATTTGTTGTTTGTAGAGTTTCTGATCATGCCCATTCTAAATGATGTGAGGTGATACCTCATTGTAGTTTTGATTTGCAGTTCTCTAATAATTAGTGATGTTGAGCAGCTTTTCATGTGCCTCTTGGCGTACTGTATGTCTTCTTTGGAGAAATGTCTATTTAGGTCTTCTGCCCATTTTTGGATTGGGTTGTTTGTTTCTTTAATATTGAGCTACATGAGCTGTCTATATATTTTGGAGATTAATCCTTTGTCCATTGATTCGTTTGCAAATATTTTCTCCCATTCTGAGGGTTGTCTTTTTGTCTTGTTTATGGTTTCCTTTACTGTCCAAAAGCTTTCAAGTTTCATTAGGTCCCATTTGTTTATTTTTGTTTTTATTTCCATTACTCTAGGAGGTAGATCAAAAAAGATCTTGCAGTGGTTTATGTCAAAGAGTGTTCTTCTTATGTTTTCCTCTAAGAGTTTTATAGTGTCTGGTCTTACATTTAGGTCTCGAATCCATTTTGAGTTTATTTCTGTGTATGGTGTTAGAGAATATTCTAATTTCATTCTTTTACCCGTAGCTGTCCAATTTTCCCAGCACCACTTATTGAAGAGACTGTCTTTTCTCCATTGTATATCTTTGCGTCCTTTGTCATAGATTAGTTGACCTTAGGTGTGTGGGTTTATCTCTGGGTTTTCTATCCTGTTCCATTGATCTATATTTCTGTTTTTGTGCCAGTACCATATTGTCTTGATTACTGTAGCTTTATAGTATAGTCTGAAGTCAGGGAGTCTTATACTTCCAGCTCCATTTTTTTCCGTCAAGACTGCTTTGGCTATTCGGGGTCTTTTGTGTCTCCATACAAATTTTAAGATGATTTGTTCTAGCTCTGTAAAAAATGCCATTGGTAACTTGATTGGGATTGCATTGAATCTGTAGATTGCTTTGGGTAGTATAATCATTTTCACGATATTGATTCTTCCAATCCAAGAACATGGTATATCTCTCCATCTGTTGGTATCATCTTTAATTTCTTTTATCAGTGTCTTACAGTTTTCTGCATACAGGTCTTTTGTCTCCCTAGGTAGGTTTATTCCTAGGAATTGTATTCTTTTTGTTGCAGTGGTAATGGGAGTGTTTTTTTAATTTCTCTTTCAGATTTTTCATCATTAATGTATAGGAATGCAAGAGATTTCTGTGCATTGATTTTGTATCCTGCAACTTTACCAAATTCATTGATTATCTCTAGTAGTTTTCTGGTGGTATTTTTAGGATTCTCTATGTATAGTATCATGTCATCTGCAAATAATGACAGTTTTACTTCTTTTCCAATTTGTATTCCTTTTATTTCTTTTTCTTCTCTGATTGCTGTGGCTAAGACTTCCAAAACTATGTTGAATAATAGTGGTGAGAGTGGACATCCTTGTCTCGTTCCTGATCTTAGAGGAAATACTTTCAGTTTTTCACCATTGAGAATGACGTTTGCTGTGGGTTTGTCATATATGACCTTTATTATGTTGAGGTAGGTTCCCTCTATGCCTACTTTCTGGAGAGTTTTTATCATAAATGGGTGTTGAATATTGTCAAAAGCTTTTTCTGCATCTATTGAGATGATCATATGGTTTCTATTCTTCAATTTGTTAATATGGTGTTTTACATTGATTGATTTGTGTATAGTGAAGAATCCTTGCATCCCAGGGATAAATCCCACTTGATCATGGTGTATGATCCTTTTAATGTGTTGTTGGATTCTGTTTGCTCGTATTTTGTTGAGGATTTGCATCTATATTCATCAGTGATATTGGTCTGTAATTTTCTTTTTTTGTAGTATCTTTGTCTGGTTTTGGTATCAGGGTGATGGTGGCCTCATAAATGAGTTTGGGAGTGTTCCTGCCTCTGCAATTTTTTGGAAAAGTTTGAGAAGGATGGGTGTTAACTCTTCTCTAAATGTTTGATAGAATTCAGCTGTGAAGCCATCTGGTCCTGGACTTTTGTTTGTTGGAAGATTTTTAATCACAGTTTCAATTTCATTACTTGTGATTGGTCTGTTCATATTTTCTATTTCTTCCTGATTCAGTCTTGGAAGGTTTTACCTTTCTAAGAATTTGTCCATTTCTTCCAGGTTGTCCATTTTATTGGCATAGAGTTGCTTGTAGTAGTGTCTTAGGATGCTTTGTTTTTCTACAGTGTCTAAAGTAACTTCTCCTTTTTCATTTCTCATTTTATTGATTTGAGTCCTCTCCCTCTTTTTCTTCATGAGTCTGGCTAATGGTTTATCAATTTTGCTTGTCTTCTCAAAGAACCAGATTTTAGTTTTATTTTCTTTGCTATTATTTTCTTTGTTTCTATTTCATTTATTTCTGCTCTGATATTTATGATTTCTTTCCTTCTGCTAGCTTTGGGTTTTGTTTGTTATTCTTTCTCTAGTTACTTTAGGTGAAAGTTTAGATTGTTTACTTGAGATTTTTCTTATTTCTTGAGGTAGGCTTATATAGCTATAAACTTCGCTCTTAGAACTGCTTTTGCTGCATCCCATAAGTTTTGGATTGTCATGTTTTCATTGTCATTTGTCTCTAGGTACTTCTTGATTTCCTCTCTGATTTCTTCAGTGATCTCTTGGTTGTTTAGTAACGTATTTTTAAGCCTCCACGTGTTTGTGTTTTTTACTTTTTTTCCCCTGTAATTCATTTCTAATTTCATAGCATTGTGGTCAAAAAAGATGCTTGTTATGATTTTAATTTTCTTAAATTTACTGAGGCTTGATTTGTGACCCAAGATGTGATCTCTCCTGGATAGTGTTCTGTGCACAGTTGAGAAGAAAGTGTAATCTGCTGTTTTTGGATGGAATGTCCTAAAAATATCAATTAATTCTATCTGGTCTATTGTGTCATTTAAAGCTTCTGTTTCCTTGTTTATTTTATGTTTGGATGATCTGTCTATTGGTGTAAATGAGGTGTTAAAGTCCCCCACTATTATTGTGTTACTGTCGATTTCCTCTTTTTTTTTTTTTTTTTTTTTTTGTAGTACATGGGCCTCTCACTGTTGTGGCCTCTCCCATTGCAGAGCACAGGCTCCGGACACGCAGGCTCAGCGGCCATGGCTCATGGGCCCAGCCACTCCGAGGCATGTGGGATCTTCCCGGACCGGGGCACGAACCCGTGTCCCCTGCATCGGCAGGTGGATTCTCAACCACTGCGCCACCAGGGAAGCCCCGATTTCCTCTTTTATATCTGTTAGCAGTTGCCTTATGTATTGAGTTGCTCCTATGTTGGGTGAATATATATTTATAATTGTTATATCTTCTTCTTGGATTGATCCCTTGATCATTATGTAGTGTCCTTCCTTGTCTTTTGTAACATTCTTTATTTTAAAGTGTATTTTATCTGACATGAGCATAGCTACTCCAGCTTTCTTTTGATTTCTATTTGCATGGAATATCTTTTTCCATCCCCTCACTTTCAGTCTGTATGTGTCCCTAGGTCTGAAGTGGGTCTCTTGTAGACAGCATATATATGGGTCTTGTTTTTGTATTCATTCAGCAAGCCTGTGTCTTTTGGTTGGAGCATTTAATCCATTCACGTTTAAGGTAATTATTGATATGTGTGTTCCTATGACCATTTTCTTAATTGTTTTGGGTTTGTTTTTTTAGGTCCTTTTCTTCTCCTGTGTTTCCCACTTAGAGAAGTTCCTTTAGCATTTGTTGTAAAGGTGGTTTGGTGGTGCTGAATTCTCATAGCTTTTGCTTGCCTGTAAAGCTTTTGATTTCTCCATCGAATGTGAATGAGATCCTTGCCGGGTAGAGTAATCTTGGTTGTAAGTTCTTCCCTTTCATCACTTTCACTATATCATGCCACTCCCTTCTGGCTTGTAGCTCTTCTGCTGAGAAATCAGCTGTTAGCCTTATGGGAATTCCCTTTTATGTTATTTTTCGTTTTTCCCTTGCTGCTTTCAGTAATTTTTCTTTGTCTTTAATTTTTACCAATTTTATTAACGTGTCTTGGCGTGTTTCTCCTTGGGTTTATCCTGCATGGGACTTGCTGCGCTTCCTGGACTTGGGTGGCTATTTCCTTTCCCATGTTAGGGAATTTTCGACTATAATCTCTTCAAATATTTTCTCTGGTCCTTTTGCTCTCTTTTCTCCTCTGGGACCTGTATAGTGCGAATGTTGTTGCGTTTAATGTTGTCCCAGAGGTCTCTTAACGCTATCTTCATTTCTTTTCATTCTTTTTTCTTTATTTTTTTCCACAGCAGTGAATTCCACCATTCTGTCTTCCAGGTCACTTATCTCTTTTTTTGCCTCAGTTATTCTGCTATTGATTCCTTCTAGTGTAGTTTTCATTTCTGTTATTGTATTGTTCCTCTCTGTTTGTTCTTTATTTCTTCTAAGTCTTTGTTAAACATTTCGTGCATCTTCTCAATCTTTGCCTCCATTCGTTTTCCGAGGTCCTGGATCATCTTCACTGTCATTATTCTGAATTCTTTTTCTGGAAGGTTGCCTATCTCTACTTCATTTAATTGTTTTTCTGGGGTTTTATCTTGTTCCTTCATCTGGTACATAGCCCTCTGCCTTTTCATCTTGTCTGTCTTTCTGTGAATGTGGTTTTTGTTCCACAGGTTGCAGGATTGTAATTCTTCTTACTTCTGCTCTCTGCCCTCGGGTGGATGAGGCTATCTAAGAGGCTTGTGTAGGTTTCCTGATGGGTGGGACTGGTGGTGGGTAGACCTGACTGTTGCTCTGGTGGGCAGAGCTCAGTAAAACTTTAATCTTCTTGACTGCTGATGGGTGGGGCTGGGACCCCTCCCTGTGGTTGTTTTGCCTGAGGCAACCCAACATTGGAGCCTACCTGGGCTGTTTGGTGGGGCTAATGACAGACTCTGGGAGGGCTCACACCAAGGAGTACTTCCCAGAACTTCTGCTGCCAGTGTCCTTGTCCCCACGGTGAGCCACAGCCCCCCCCACCCCGATTCTGCAGGAGACCCTCCAACACAAGCAGGTAGGTCTGGTTCAGTCTCCCCTGGGGTCACTGCTTCTTCCCCTGTGTCCTGATGCACACACTGCTTTGTTTGTGCCTTCCAAAAGTGGAGTCTCTGTTTCCCCCAGTCCTGTTGAAGTCCTGCAGTCAATTCCCACTAGGCTTCAAAGTTTGATTCTCTAGGAATTCTTCCTCCGGTTGCTGGACCCCCAAGCTGGGAAGCCTGACATGGGGCTCAGAACCTTCACTCCACTGGGTTGACTTCTGTGGTATAAGTGTTCTCCAGTCTGTGAGTCACCCACCCAGCAGTTATGGGATTTGATTTTACTATGATTGCACCCCTCCTACCTTCTCATTGTGGCTTCTCCTTTGTCTTTGTATGTTGGGTATCTTTTTTGGTGAGTTCCAGTGTCTTCCTGTCGATGATTGTCCAGCAGCTAGTTGTGATTCTGGTGTTCTCGCAAGAGGGAGTGAGAGCATGTCCTTCCACTCCGCCGTCTTGGTTCCTCCTCCTACACTCAAAATTTAGTTTTTAATTGGCCGCCGTATACTATAATTTCTTTTTAAACTTAATGCCTCATCATGTTGAAAGATGATACCAGCAGATGATATTAAGCCAAATTATACATTTTAGAGAGAGAATAAGATTAGATACAAATGAAACTGATAGGTTGTTTAAGGGAAAATTAAGAGTTACAGTAATAAGAAAAACAAATATTTAGATTCCTTTATAAAGGAATAAAGGGCAATTTTTTTTAACTTAGGTTTTTTAGTGCGAATGTTTTAAAGGTTAAATAATTTATGGTCATGTAAGTAGGGGGTTTAATGTATGGGTAGAAATTGGTCGTATTTATATTTTTGTTTTCATAACTGGCTATCAAATTATTTGTTTTGCAAATGGATTCTATGAGAATCAAATTTTTAAAAAGGAAAAAGATCCTATACTTAAATAAGCATATAATAATTATTTAAAAATTCTTCTCTCATCATTTTTATTTTGATCACATAGGTAGAATAAGCTTATGGTAGAGTATTAAAAATGCTTGGTTATTTTGAGAATGACATTTATATACTTGAAGGAAAATAAGTTCTGCTCTACGTATGAATATTAGCATATCCTTAGAGGTCTTAGAGGTATTTTAACTAAACTAAGATTTTGAGAAAATTTTATTTTTTTAATTTGTCTTGGCACAGATACTTCTGTGGGTTGCTCTAGATAAGCACGTCATTGTTTAGGTTCTAAGTGGAGGGTTATAGAAAATTGCTGCAGTGTTGAGAAAATTGTTTTCTTTTTTTCCCTCAATATAGTATTGTCACATGCATGGGTCAACTAAAAAAATCTGTAGTTCTCTTATTTAACAGAAACCCAAGAAGAAAATGACTGTAAGAATTTATAATAATAAAATTTATTTATTAAACATAAAGGACCCTTTATGTTTAAGGTCCACTTTTGCCAACATTGTAAAAATGTGCTGATGTAAATCCTAGCTACCATGGATTTATTTTTATTAGATTTACTGAAATTACAAATTTTAATGAAAATTTAGAAATTTAAAAAATGATTATGTATGCAGATATTTATTTGAATTTCACAGTGTGAAAATAGTAGAAGTTGTATATGGATAATTGAATCATTATTTCATCTCTAAGCTCTGTTACTCTGTTAAAATCTTTTCAGGTCTTAAGAGGTGAAATAGAAATGTTCTCTGGAGAAGATAAAATTGAGAAGGAAATAGGCTTATGTGAGAACTTACTTTCTGCAAAGTTAAATATATTCAACTTTAATAGTTTTTTTAATCGTTGTTAGGTATGATGTTTGTGTGCCACTTTAACAAGTTCGTTTCTATAATATTCTAGAGTTTACAGAGAAAAAGCTTATGATGCAAAGAAATTGTCATCTAAACTCTCTCACCCCATTCTCTTCCCCAGGGACAATCTTGTGTGTTTTGAGGGGGCATAGTATCGACAGGGGAAATTAAGTGGGGAGGGGATGCTTTAAAAAGTATACCATGTCTAGGCTCCACTCCAGACCAATTCAGTAATAAGCTGAAGCTCAAGAACTTGCATTTTTAATACCTTTATTGAGGTGTTATTGGTTTTCAGTAAACTTCACATATTTAAGATATACACATTGATATATTTTGACATGTGTTTATACCTGTGAAATCATCACTACAATCAAGATAATGAAAGTATTGATTGCCTCCAAAAGTTTTCACATTCTCTTTTGTAATCCCTCCTTCTGCTCTTCCCTGTTTCCCCTTCCCAGGGTTATCACTATTCTGCTGTTACACTACATATTAATTAGCATTTTAAGAACTTTCTGTATATGGAATAATGTAATCTTTGTTTAGCTTCTTTCACTCAGCATAATTATTTTGAGATTCATCCATGTAGTTGTGTATATTAATAGTTCCTTCTCTTTATATTGTCTTTAGGAGTACTCTGTTGTATGCATGTAACTTAGTATGTTTATCCATTCAATTGTTGACAGATATTTGTGTTGTTGCCAGTTTCTCTATTATGAATAAAGGCACCATGAACGTTTGTCTTTGTTTTGCACATATGTTTTCATTTCTCTTGGGAAAATATCTAGGTCAGTTTTGTTGATAATATTGTTCAGGTCTCCTTTGCCAATTGTCTGTACTTGTTCTATCAGTTGAGAGAGGGGTACTGAAATCTTTGCATATATCTGTGGGACTACTTTTTTTAAGCCAACTTTATTGAGATATAATTTACATAACATACAGTTTATCCATTTAAAGTGTACAGTGCACTGTTTCTTAGTATATTCACAGAGTTGTGCAGACATCACCATAATTAGTTTTAGAACACTTCCATCACTACAAAAAGAAACAAGTGCCCATTAGCAGTCCTTCCTTTCACTCCACCCTCCCAGCCCTATACAACTACTGATCTGTCTTTTGCCTCTATAGATTTGCCTGTTCTGGACATTTCATAGAAGTGGAATACAATATGTGGTCTTTGTGAATGGTTTCTTTCACTAGGCCTATTGTTTTCAAGGTTCATTCGTGTTTTAGCCTGTATCAGTATTTCATTCCTTGTTATGCCCAAATAATATTCCACTGTTTGAAAAATGTGGAATATACCACATTTTATCCATTCATCAGTTGATGGACATTTAGGTTTTCTCCACTTTTTGGAATTTATGAATAATGCTGCTAAATATTTGTGTACAAGTTTTTGTGTGAACATATGTTTTCATTTCTCCTGGGTATCATCTAGGAATGGGATTGTTGGGTCATATGGTAACTTTACATTTAACCTTTGTGAGAAACTATCAGACTGTTTTCCAAAGTAGCTGCATCATTTTACATTCCCATTAAGCTTATTTTGTTTTGTAATTCTATCAGTTTTTGCTTCTTTTATTTTGAAGGTCTATTATTAAGTTCATAAACCTTTAGGATTGTTTGTCTTCTTAGTGAATTAACAGTTTATCATTATGAAATGACCTTCTTTATCCCTTGTCATATTTTTTGCTCTGAAATCTACTGTGTCTGATGTTAGTACTTCAACTTTCTTTTGGTTAGTGGTAGTATGGTAGCTCTTTTATTTGTAATCTGTTTATATTCTCATATTTAAATTAGGTTTCTTATGGGCAGCATGTGATTTGGGGTCTTGCTTTTATCCAATTTGAGTCTCTATTTCCGTGTAATGTGATTATTGATATGGTTCCTTTAAATCTATCATCTTATTGTTTTTCTCTTTGACTCATCTGTTCTTCATCCCCTTTTTCCTTTTTCTCCCATCTTTTTGATTAATTTTCTTTTATAATTTATCTCCTTTCTTGGCTTAGTAGCCATAAATATTTGTTATTTCACTGTTTGCTTTAGGGTTTATAGGGTTTATAGTATACATATTTAGCTTTTTATAGGGATTTATTAATTAATAATTCTGATGCATATATTTGTATTAAATAATTCTAATGCATAATTTTAAGTAAAGTATATGTAAACATATATAAAGTATGTAAGTAAACATATATAAAGTATATATGTTCAGAAAGTGTCATCATCAGCATAATTTATATTCTCTTTAAAGTATAATGTTTTTCTTTTGTTTTTCAAATATTTGACCTGTAAATGTTTTGAATTTTGGTGCTCAAATGAAATTCACACTTTATTATTAATAACAATAACTATTATTTATACCACTTCACAGTTTGTCATACACAGCAGTGTGGTAAAAAGGTCTCATGGATTATTGTATCATTTTATGGAATATAAAATAGTCTTTTGCTTTTAAGAAATTTCCAAGTCATACAACTGGACCTCAAGTTTTATAATTCTAGATCAATGGTATTTTTATATATACTATTTATGATTAGAACATAAAGAAATAATTACTTAACTTTCTAGTCAACTGATGATTCTTCTTTTTGTTTTTAACTTTATAGTCTATGGCAGAAGTTCTTGCTAAAAAGGAAGAGCTAGCAGATCGCCTAGAAAAGGCCAATGAAGAAGCCATTGCTAGTGCTATTGCTGAAGAGGAACAGTTAACTAGAGAAATTGAAGCTGAAGAAAACAATGATATCAATATTGAAACTGACAACGACAGTGATTTTTCTGTGAGCTTTTAAAACTTTTATTCTCTGGGTGATTGAGACTTATATGATAAACAATAGGAAGTCTTTTTCTAAGCACTTTACCATTACTAAGTGTCTTGATACATAATGCAATTGAAAAGTTGGAAGTTGTTTTCTCATTTTACAAATCAAGAAAATGAATCTCAGAGTAAGTAAGTATGCAGCATTTCTCAGATTATAATTGTATAGATTGAAGAAGAATCAAAGATACATTTTTCCTTCTGCTAATAAAAAGCAAAGTATACATTGCCTTGCTATCACTAGGCGCTCAGGATATATATGTTGATGAGAGGGATTTCTTAAAGAATAAAAGTAATCATAAATGTTTACAATGTTTTCCTATTAAATTTTAATGCCCAACAAATACTTTTTAGCTTTTCTGATGTGTGCTCTAAATATGTCAGAATTTATGTAGTAATAGTTTAAACCCAATAGTTTTCTTTTGAAATTACTTGGTTTGTCTCTGCTGTTAATGGCAGGTAGGTTAGTCTTCCTCTTAAAATGTATAGGCTGTGGTATTTTTAACTTGGTAATTATTGTGACTGTAAGAGGTATGTAACTTTTTTCTGGTTTTGGACTGTTTGCTCAATGAAATATATGAGCAGTAGGTAGGAAGATTTCATATATAGTTCATTTTATAAGGTTATAATTGCTTCAAATATTTGTTACTCAATTTTTCCTACTACATTTTAGGCCAGCATGGGCAGTGGAAGTGTATCTTTCTGTGGTATGTCTATGGATTGGAACGATGTCCTTGCAGATTATGAAGGTATTACATGTTTGTATGTTTGTGTATGTGTGTGTTGTATGTATAGGTAGAGGGGTATAAAATACATTATCTTATTACATGGTGTTTTTGTATAAAATAAATAAGAGCGAGAGCCTTTTAAAAGTCTGTTCTCAAATGTTGGTTTTATAGAATTATGTGGTTAAACAATAGCGGTTTTCTTTTTTCTGAAAACAGCTCGTGAATCTTGGCGCCAAAATACATCCTGGGGGGATATTGTAGAGGAGGAACCTGCTAGACCTCCAGGACATGGAATTCACATGCATGAAAAACTTTCCTCACCATCTCGTAAAAGGTCTGGCCTTTGAAAATTAATTTGAAATGTTTCACAGGAAGGGAACTAGATGTTCTTGACTATTAAATGGAGTTACTACATACTATTTTAAGGTACATTATTCAAGACATTTCCAGATCCATTGAAAAGTGACAATGTTTCTGTGAAATTTTAGGTCAAAGTTAGTTTTGTATATTTTTAATATTTATTTTAAGAACTTTGAAGACTAAAGAAGATATTTGTGACTTTATCATGTAAACATTTGTGTCTCTTGTCCATTTGTTTGTATTAATAGAACAATTGCAGAATCTAAGAAGAAACATGAAGAGAAACAAATGAAAGCACAGCAGCTAAGGGAAAAGTTACGTGAAGAGAAAACATTAAAGCTTCAGAAATTGTTAGAAAGGGTGAGTTTTTAATTTTTAGGGAAGTATGATTGCCTTAAATTGATGGGCTTATTTTCAACTTGACTTCTTCTGGTTCGAGAGAAGCTAGAAGAACAATAAAAATAAATTTACTAAGAAACAAAATCATTTCTATCTACTGAGTTACAGAAAGCTACCTGTTAAAAAAAGAAAGAAAACAGAATTTGTCATTCCTAAAAAAGCTGGTAAATGGTTGTTTTGCTGAGTTCGCATGGATTATTAAAGCTGCACTTTGTCTTTTGCCATTTTCAGTGGGGGTTTCCTTGAGGAGTCTTGTGCAAAGTGTTCAATGAATTAGTAGGACAGTTTTGAGCTTGAGATGATCAGATTTGAATAAGTGGGGTACTAATTAGATTTATGGAAGAGATTCTTGGAGTATTTAGGGCAGTGTAACTTCTGGTCAGTGTGGTGTAGTGGAAAGAACATGGGCTCTGGAGATGGCCAATCAGGTGAAATCCTGGTTTGAACCACATAATAGGATATGACGCCCTGGGCAAATTACTTAACAATACTGCCTTTTAATTTCTTTATCCATAAAATGACAATTATCATTGTTAACCAGTTGTGATGATGAAAGTGGCAAGTAAGTAAAACAGTAGCATGGTGCTTGGGTGGTGGTTGCTCAGTATATGGTCATTCTTATTGTTAGTTACACATGGCAGACATGAGTACTGTATTAGTTATGTGTGCTGTGTAACAAAGGACCTCAAGACTTAGCAGCTTAAAACAACACACATTTTCACTTAAAACAACTGCTCACAGTTTCTTGGGCATGGAAACCAGGAGTGGCTTGTGTTGTTATTTCTTTGTTCAGAGTCTCTCCTGAGGTTGCAGTCAAGCTGTTGTCTGGGGCAGCAGTCATTTGGAGCTGAAGGATCCACTTCCAAACTCTCATGTGGTTATTGGCAGGCCTGGATTCCTCTTTAGCAGTTGGCTACGGACCTCTGTATCTTGCCATGTGGGTCTTTCCATAGCCTGATGTTCTTATAACATGGCTGCTACCTTTCCCACAGAGTAATCTGAGAGAAGACGAGAAAGAGAGAGAATGAACAAGTGAGCTGCCAAAATGGAAGCTGCACTGTCTTTTATAACCTAATCTCGGAAGTGGTATACCATCACTTTTGATGAATTGTATTGGTCACGATCCTGATACAGTGTTGGAGGGAAATACAGAACGGTCTGAATACCAGGTGGCTGGGATCATTTGGAGCCATCTTGGAGTCTGTGTACCACATATACCTAACACAGCATGACAGAAGATAGCTAACCGTTATAGTATAGGTGAACTCCTTTGTTAACTTCTGGTCCTAGAAAGGAGGACTAATATGCCTAGGTTAAATATATTTGCATTACTTATGTTTGTTTTAAAATTGGGAAAAATAATTGGACCAAATAATTTGAATATAAAAATGAGGTGGTGGGGCTTCCCTGGTGACGCAGTGGTTGAGAATCCGCCTGCCGATGCAGGGGACACAGGTTCGTGCCCTGGTCTGGGAAGATCCCACATGCCGCAGAGCGGCTGGGCCCATGAGCCATGGCCGCTGAACCTGTGTGTCCGGAGCCTGTAATGAGGTGGTGTAAGATTCTCCTTAGTACAGTAGAAAAGTTGGCTGGGAAAGGAAGAAAATCTGTAATTTTTCTCTTTACCTGAATCTCAAGAATTTAATTATTTTAATCAAGATTTTAATCATTTAGATTGAATAGATCAAATATGAAAAACAGTCTCCATGTCATGGGGTTCTATAAGAGTTAATATATTATTTCATTTTAAGCTTTAGAAAAATACTCTAACACAATTATAATTTTCCTTCTTACTGTGTTTTAAATACAAATAAAATTATATAGTTTATTTTCTCATTATGTAATATAATCTGCAGATACTCATGCAAACAAAATAGTAAATTCTTGAAATTGTACAAGACATTAGCGGTTCTCTGGTTTAATTTTCCCATCAATGTAGGTATCCCTTCAATTAATTTAAATGATAAATCCCACCTTCCATTTATATAATGAGTTATAGTTTCAACACTATTCTATGCATATATGGTCTCATCTGATCACCACAGTGCCTCTGTGAGGCACACAGAGTTGAACGGTTCCTGAACCCCATTTAAAAAAAAATTTATTTTATTTATTTATTTTTGGCTGCCTTGGGTCTTCATTGCAGTGCGCAGGCTTCTCACTGCGATGTCCTCTCTTGTTGTGGAGCACAGGCTCCAGGCGCGTGGGCTTCAGTAGTTGTGGCTTGTGGGCTCTAGAGCGCAGGCTTAGTAGTTGTGGTGCTTGGGCTTAGTAGCTCTGTAGCATGTGGGATTTTCCCAGACCAGGGATCGAACCCATGTCTCCTGCATTGGCAGGCAGATTCTTAGCCACTGCACCACCAGGGAAGTCCCCCTGAACCCCATTTTATAGATGTGAAAACTGAATCTAGGAGAGGCTAAGGGCTGTTTCCAATGTCACGTGACCAATAATTTGCAGAGCTATAGCTTTAAGGACCTGTTCCTAGCTCCTAATCCAGAACTGTTTCTGCATCATACTTTTTTTTTTTTTTTTTTTTTTTTTTTTTTTTTTTTTTTTTTGCGGTATGCGGGCCTCTCACTGCTGTGGCCTCTCCCGTTGCGGAGCACAGGCTCCGGACGCGCAGGCCTAGCGGCCATGGCTCACGGGCTTACTTGCTCCGCGGCATGTGGGATCTTCCCGGACCAGGGCACGAACCCGTGTCCCCTGCATCGGCAGGCGGATTCTTAACCACTGCGCCACCAGGGAAGCCCTGCATCATACTTTTTTAGGTGGTTAAATAAATTATTATGTAGCTAAAATTCAACTGAAATGTTAGTTTTCTTCCCATTCATGTTGAGCCAACATTGATTTTCTATAATTTATTCTTATTGGTGTAGGTTCTGATTTCTTGGAGCACACAACAAGTCTTTTTCTTCTTCTATTTGATATTGTTTTAAGGAAGTAAAGGGAGCTAACATAATTATTCTTCTATAGTCAAAACTCTCTGTTCCTTCAGAGAATGTTTCTTATGCAAATATTTATTTTTCAGACTTCTCACCTTTTTTTCAATTTCTAGGATAAAATAATCTGTCTTGAATTTGGGTTATAGAGCCATTAATGTTTATAAGGTTAAGACATACACACTATTTTCATTTTAAGTGTGCTCATAGTGCAGTATAATAATAACAGCAAATATTTCTCTTGAGCAATGTTTAATGTACTGTTCTAAGAGTTTACATATATTCACTCAATCTTGAAAACGTATGAGTTAGGTACTACTACTATTCTCTTTATAGATAAGGAAACTGAGACATAGGCTAAAAAAGTTGCCCAGTTTATATATCTAGCAAGTGACCATGGTAGATTATGAACTCACCAGTCTGGCTCCATAGGCTGTGTTTGTAATCATTAGTCATGATCCTTTAGGTCTTTCCAGGTTCTTGATTTTATAATTCCTAAGCTGTTTATCTGTTTGCACTTCTTGTCAAGTGACTGTGTATGCTGAAATTAATGATGTGATAATTCATTGCATATAGGAGAAAGATGTCCGGAAGTGGAAAGAAGAGTTACTAGACCAACGACGTAGGATGATGGAAGAGAAATTACTTCATGCTGAATT
Organism: Kogia breviceps; assembly: GCF_026419965.1. Lineage (NCBI taxonomy): Eukaryota > Metazoa > Chordata > Mammalia > Artiodactyla > Physeteridae > Kogia > Kogia breviceps. The sequence continues at coordinate 103,915,665 of NC_081312.1, forward strand.
TAAACGAGAGGTGCAGTTACAAGCAATTGTTAAAAAAGCACAAGAGGAAGAAGCTAAGGTATAACTTAGGTGCTTTGAACATTGAATTAGTTACTTGAGTACTTTTTCAGTTGTTACACAAGAAGCTAATGTTTATCAAATGTTTATCCTGTGCCAGAATAACAGCATTTTTACATGCTTATTTGATACTTACTATGTGCAATATCTTATTCTTACAATAATCCTATGAGATATGTATTATTTTTTACAGGTTTATTGAGTTATAATTCACAGACAATAAATAACACATATGTGAAGCATTAGTTTGTTGAGTTTTGACATATATATTCCTGAAGCCATCAGTACAATGAAAATAATAAACAATTCCATCACCCTCAAAAGTTTCTTTATACCTCTTTGTAATTCATTCCTTCCTCCAACTCTATTACCATGCAATTGCTGATCTGCTTTTTGTCACTATGGATGTTAGTGTTTTCCAGAATTTTATATGAATGGAATCATAGAGTATGTACTCTTTCCTCTGGCATCTTTCACTCAGCATAGTTATTTTGAATTTTATCCATGCTGTTGTGTATCATTTCCTTTTCATTGCTGAGAAGTATACCATTGTGTAGAAATACCATAGTTTGTTAATCCTGTCACTTGTTGATGGACATTTGTTTTCATTCCAGTTTTTGGCTGTTATAGATATAGGTGCTGTGTAAATTCGTGTACAAGTCTTTGTGCAGAGGTGTGCTTTCATTTTCTCTGGTAAATACCTGAGATTGGCAGAGTCTTATGATAGGTTTAACTTTTAAAGAAACACTTTATATACTCTTACCAGCAGTGCAGGAGAGTTCTAGTTAGCCACATTCTCACCAACACTTGACATGGTTACATACTGTAATTCTAACCATTCCATATTAGTCTTTATGTATAGTGTCGTGAGGTTTTAATTTGCTTTCTGAACATCTTTTCACATGTGTATTTCTTGTCTGTAGCTCTTACAGTGTTTGTTCAAATATCTTTGTTAATTTTTAAAATTAGATTGTTTTGTTATTAGTCAAACAGTTCTCTTTTTCAGCTTTTCTGAAATATAATTAACAAATAAAACAGATATTTACATGGTGATTTGATATACATATACATTGTGAAAGAATTTCCCTCATCCAGTTAATTAACATATCCATCACCTCACTTATTTATCTTCTGTGTGTGTGTGAACATTTAAGTTCTACCCTCTTAGCGTATTTCAGTTATATCAGTACAATACAGTGTTATCAACTATAGTTACCATGTTATACATTAGATGCTCGGATTTCATTCATCTTATAATTAAAAGTTTGTCCCCTTTTACCAATCTCTCCCTGTTTCTATCTGCCTCCCCCAGGCCTGTGGCAACTACTTTTCTGTTCTCTCTTTCTTTGCGTTTTTTGAATTGAAGTATAGTTGATTTACAATATTGTGTTAGTTTCAGTTGTACAGCATAGTGATTCAGTATTTTTACAGATTATACTCCATTAAAAGTTATTACATGATAATGGCTGTAATTCCATGTAATAGCAATATATCCTTGTTATCTATTTTATACATAGTACTTTGTATGTCTTAATTCTGTACCCATAATTTGCCCCTCCCTTCTCTCCTCTTCCCTTTGGTTACCACTGGTTTGTTTGTTTTCTATATCTCTGAGTCGGTTTCTGTTTTGAATATATATTCATTTGTATTATTTTTTAGATTCCAATTATAAGTGATATCATACAGGTTTTGTCTTTCTCTGCCTGACTTACTTCACTAAGCATAACATTCTCTAGGTCCATCCATGTTGCTGCAAATGGCAGAATTTCATTTTTTTATGGTTGAATAATAGTCCATTGTATATATATGTCACATCTTTTTTATCCATTCATCTGTTGATGGGCATTTCTGTTAGTTCCATATCTGGACAGAAAATCAATAAGGCAGTGATGGTCTTAAATGATGCAATAGACTAGTTGGACCGAATAGATATCTGTAGGACATTATATTCAAAAACAGCAAAATAAACATTCTTTTCACGTGTACATGGAATGTTCTCCAGGATAGATCACATACTAGACCACAAAACAAGTCTCAACAAATTTAAGAGGATAGAAATTATATTGAGCATTTTTTCCAACCACAATGGTATGAAACTAGAAATCAACTACAGAAAGAAAAATCTGTTTCGATGAGTTTCACCTTTTCTTTTATATTCCAGATATAAGTGATACCATGCAGTATTTTTCTTTCTCTGTCTGGCTTATTTCACTTAGCATAATACCCTCCAGTTTCATCCATGTTGTCGCAAATAGCAGGATTTTTAGAGGACTTTGTATATTTTAGATATTAATATCTATGTTTTGCAAATATTTTCTCTCAGTCTACGGATTGCCTTTTCATTTTCTTAAAAGTGTCTTTTGAAGTTTTAAAAATTGGAAAGTTCCCATATATTGACTTTTTTTTTCTATACTTTGTTTTTCTGTGCCCTATTTTAAAAATCTTTACATAAACTTAAGGTCACTAAGATTTTCCCTTAAGTTTTCTCTAGAAGTTTTAAATTTTACGATAAGGTCTATGTTCCATTTTGAGTTAAGTTTTTATATGGTGTGAGGTAGGGTTGAGGTTCATTTTTTTCATATGGTTATATAATGTTCCAGTATCAGTTGTTAAAGAGACTATCTTTTGTATAATGGATTGCCGTAGACCCTTGTTGGAAAGCAGTTGGCTATATATGTGTGGGTCTATTTCTGGTTTTCTGTTCTGTCACATTTATCTTTATAAATAACACTTTATCTTCATTACTGTACCTTTATAATAAGTCATGAAATCAAGAAGTATAAATCCTTCAGTTTTATTTTCTTCTAAAACTATTTTTGCTCTTTTAGGTTCTTTGCATTTCCATGTAATTTATAGGATCAGCTTGTGAATTTCTACTCCTCCCCCCCAAAAGAGGCCTGCCTGTATTTTGATTAGAATTGCATTGAATATATAGATTAATCTGGGGGAGACTTGTCATCCTAATGATATTGAGTATTCTGAACCATATGTCTAATGGCATATATCTCCATTTATTTTGGTCTTTGTATATATTTTATGAAATTTATCTGCAGTTCATATTTTTAATGCTGTTGTCAATAGTAACTTGTTTTAAATTTATTTCTAATTGTTTGCTGCTAACTTATAGAAACACATTTGATTTTAGTGTATTACCTTATATCCTACAACCCTGCTGAACCTTCTAGTTCTAGTTTTTTTTTTTTTTTTTTTGTGATATGCGGGCCTCTCACTGCTGCGGCCTCTCCCGCTGCGGAGCACAGGCTCCAGACGCGCAGGCCCAGCAGCCATGGCCCACGGGCCCAGCCGCTCCACGGCATGTGGGATCCTCCCAGACTGGGGCACGAACCCGCGTCCCCTGCATCGGCAGGCGGACTCTCAACCACTGCGCCACCAGGGAAGTCCCTAGTTCTAGTTTTATTTCTTCTTTTCCTGTATGTTTTTCATTTTTAAATCTCCCTTTATTGCATTAACCAGTACTAGCACAATGTTGATTAGTGATGAGAACGAATATCATTGCCTTGCTCCTAATTTTAGGAAGAAAGTGTTCAGTCTTTCACCAGTAAGTGTGATATTAGCTGTAGGTCTTTCATAGATGTTCTTTATCAGATTGAGGAACTTCCTTTCTTTTTTCTTTTTTGCGGTACACGGGCCACTCACTGTTGTGGCCTCTCCCGTTGTGGAGCACAGGCTCTGGATGCACAGGCTCAGCAGCCATGGCTCACGGGCCTAGCCACTCTGCAGCATGTGGGATCTTTCCAGACCAGGGCATGAACTCATGTCCCCTGCATCGGCAGGAGGACTCTCAACCACTGCACCACCAGGGAAGCCCGAGGAACTTCCTTTCTATTCCTAGTTACTAAAATTTTTTAACCATGGACTTTGAATTTGGTTACCTGCTTTTTCTGCATTTATTGAGAGGATGTTATGTGTTTTTTTTAAGATCTTAAAATGGTGAATTTCAGTATTTGATTGTCAGATACCAAAGTAACTGTGCAATTCTAGGATAAACCTCACATGGTCATGATATAATATCAGTTTTATATTTTGATGTGCTTCATTTGCTAAAATTTTAAGAATTTTTGCATCAATGTTTGTGAGGGATTTTGATCTTTTTTTTTTCTTTTCTTATAATGTCTTTGTCTGCTTTTGGTAACAGAATATGCTGGCCTCCTAAAGTGACTTGGGAAGGGTTCCATCCTCTTCAGTTTTCTAAAGTAGTTTATGTGGAAGTGGTACAATTTCCTCCTTAAATTTTTTGTGGAATTTACCAATGAAGCTGTCTGGGCCTGGGGTTTTCTTTGTGGATGAGTTTTTTTTTTACTAAAAATTCCATTTTTTTATATACATAGGGCTATTCATATTATCTATTTCTCTTGTGTAATTTGTGTCTTTCTAGGAATCTGTCCATTTCCTTAATGACTAACAATATTGAGCGTCTATTTATGTGCCTATTGGCTGTTTGTATATCTTCCTTAGAAAAATGTCTATTCAAAGTCCATTGCTCATTTTTTTAAATTGGACTGTTGGTCTTTTTGTTGTTCAGCTGTAAGAGTTCTTCGTATATTCTCAATACTAGTCCTTTATCAGATATATAATTTGCAGATATTTTCTCTCACTGTGTAGCTTATCTTTTCACTTTGTTGATAATGTTCTTTGCACAAAAGTTTTTAATGTTGATGAGTTCAAATTATCTATCTTTTGTTTTATTTTTTGTACTTTTTGTGCTAAGAAATTATTGCCAAATTCAAAGTCATGAAGATTTACCTCTGTGTTTTCTTCTAAGAGTTTTATGGTTTTAGTTTTATATTTAGGTCATAGATACATTTTGAATTAATTATTATATACAGAATGAGGTAGGGGGTCTACCTTTATTCTTTTGCAGGTGGATATCATTTGTCCAAGCACTGCTTCTTAAAGACACTATTCTTTCCCCAGTGAATGGTCTTGTCACACTTACTGGAAATCAGTTAGCCATAGGTGTACAGGTATATTTCTCTTCTCTTAGTTCTATTCCACTGGTCTATACATCTATACTTACGCTGGTATCACACTGTTTTGATTACTGTAGCACTTTAGTAAGCTTTGAAATCAGGACTATAGTCCTCCAACTTCGTTCTTTTTAATGTTGTCTTAGCTATTTGGGATAACTTGCAGTTAGGATGAGGATGAGTTTTCCATTTCCATAAAAAAGTCCATTGGAGTTTTGTTAGGATTGCATTGAATTTTTACGGTGCTTTGGGTAGTATTGTCATCTTAATAATATTAGATCTTCCAATCCATGAACACACGGTATCTTTCCATTTATTTAAATCTTCCTTAATTTCTTTATGGAGTGTTTTCTAATTTTCAGGGCACAAGCCTTTCACCTTCTTGTTTAAATTAATTCCTAAGTATTGATTGTACTCTTTTGGAGGTGACTGTAAATGGAATTGTTTTCTTAATTTCATTTTCAGATTGTTTATTACTAGTGTATAGAAATACAATTGATTGTTATATATTGATCTTATCTCCTGCAACCTTGCTTGAACTTGCTCATTAGTTGTAATAGCTTTTTAGTGGATTCCTTAAGATTTTCTATATTCAAGATCATACCATCTGCAACTAGAGATAGTTTTACTTCTTCTTTACCAATATGGATGGCTTTGATTATTTTTGTTGTTGTTGTTGCTTACTGCTCAGGATACAACCTGCAATACAATACTGAATAGAAGTGGTAAGAGCGGACTTTCTTGTCTTGTTCCTAATCTTTGGAGTGGGGGACCTTTAGTCTTTCATCATCAAGTGTGATGTTAGGTATGGGGTTTTCATAGATACCCTTCAAAGATTGAGGAAATTCCTTTTTACTCCTAGTTTGGTGAGTGTTTTTATCATGAAGGAGTATTGGATTTTGTCAAATCCTTTTTCTCCATCTATTGCAAGAATAATGTGGTTTTGTCCTTTGTTCTTTTGATATTTGCTGTGTTACATTAATTGAATTTCATATATTTTATATATTTGTCTAATTTTTTAGTTGTTTAAGGTGGGAGGGTGCATCTGGACCCTATCACTCCATCATAGCTGGAAGTCAAAATTCTGAACTATGTATTATTTTTATTTTTATTTTTATTTTATTTATTTATTTATTTATTTATTTTGTGGTACACTGGCCTCTCACTGTTGTGGCCTCTCCCGTTGCGGAGCACAGGCTCTGGATGCGCAGGCTCAGTGGCCATGGCTCACAGGCCCAGCCGCTCCGTGGCATGTGGGATCTTCCTGGACCGGTGCACGAACCCGTGTCCCCTGCATCAGCAGGCGGATTCTCAACCACTGCGCCACCAGGGAAGCCCCTATTTTTATATTTTAGAGGAGCAGTCTGAAGGCAGATTGTTGATGGTCATACAGCCAGAATTAAAATCCTGGTGTTTGTGGTTCTAAAGCCTATGCTTTTACCACTGTTCTTATTATTGGTTTAGTATTTTCATTTTGTGGTCTTTTTTTATATTACTTGTATGAATTTTGATCTAATTGCCTAATGTATTTACTTTCCTTATAATCTCATTAAACCAAAGTGGCTTCTATAAACATATTAACCCAAGCTATAGTTTAAAGAATTTCCATCAAGATAAGTGGTTGACTGCTGGTTGTTTTTACATAAAGATATCAGCTACCATTTGCAGTTTTAAAAATTCTTAATAATCCAGGTTTACTGAGTTAAGAGTCTGTACTAAGATTTTTGCTAATATGAAATTCTGCTTTAAAACCATGCTACCAACTGCTGCCCTATTAGTTCTCTTAATTTTCATTGCTTTCTCTTCGATAATCTCTGAAACCCTCTTTTGAAATGTATCTACAAAGAAAATGAAAATAGACAATCTAGGTTTTTCTTGTTGTCTCCTTCATTTAAATATTTTATGAATGAATTGTTCTTAGTATAATTACATAAATATCTTAAAAGTTTGTGTGAAACATTGCCAATTACTTTCATCCTCAGACATCTTAATCTATGAGACAAAACCTCCTCCTACCTTTGGTTTTATCACATGCCAGTATTTCCCAGTCTTGCCTGATTCTAACAGTAATCTGAGTTGTTAAAAAGAGAGATTTCCAAGCTTTGCAGGTTTTTTTCAGTAATGCTAGAGTGGCCCATGAGGAGCTTTATTTTTTTATAAGCCCCCCCAGGTGATTTTTTTGATCAGGAAATTTGGTTCCACATATATCAAAGAGTTGCTCCTTCTTCAGAAGTAATTTTTCATCATAATAGTGAGGACTGCAGTCTCTGGAGTTAGATAAATTTGGATTCAGGTCCTGAGTCTACCATGTAGTAGCTGAATGGTCTCAGGTGTTATTTTAGCCTCTCAGTCTATTTGTTGATCTGTAAAATAGGAATAGTCTTACCTACATCTCAAAGAATTGCTGAAAGGATTAAATTAGGTTGTGCATATTGTGAAGCAGTTAATGCCATCCTTGGTATGCTATAAATACTCTGTAAAATATTAGAATTTCATAGAATGCCACATCCTATTTGTGTTCCAATTCCTAACTTTTTCTTAAGTCCCTAATGCATTTCTGTTGTTTTATTACTACTCCAGAAGTTCTAATAATCCAGCGATTTAAAATATACTTAAGTTCCACTAGAACTGAAGAAAATGTCCTTGAGACATACCAAATATATTTATTTCAGTCCTGTGTAAGATAAAATTTTCCACATACACTTTTTTGTGAGTTCTTGGCATAAATTAACAGTCATTTCAAATGTCTTAGTTCTTTCTTGGATACACAGATGATTGAAAATAAGTCATCTACTATTTAGTTGATAGTGATTATTATTGCAGGCAGAGTTATTCAGTACCTGATTTTGTAATTTATTTAATAGTATAAAAATGGCTTTTATTTTCAGTTTCTTAATGGTCTCATTGATTGCTTTTCAGATGCAACGTGTCTACTCATAATTACAGGGTTTTGGGAGGTTTTTTGAGGAAAAGACATCTTTTTCCTTATTGATGGCAGTAGCCTTTTCCTTTTGCTGTGTCCTCTTGCCTGCTTTTAAAATTTGCTTCATCAGTTATCTTTTTGTGCCTGCTCCTTTGCTTTCTTCCTCTAGAATGACTACTTCCACCTATTCTATAGATTACCTATTCTTTCCTTTTGGAAATCACTAGATTCCTAGAAAGAGCTGCCTGTGCTAATTTCCACTACCTCATCACTGCTGTCTTCTTGAATTCCTTATGACACCATTTTTCCTCTGTGCTATACTGTACTTTCCTTTCAGAATGTTACTCTGTTATCACTATGTTTAAAAGCCTTTCTGGATCTGTTCATTATCAACACTGTTATGTATTTTTTTTCTAGAATACTTTCTTCTGCACTATCTTGATTTTCCTTCTGCTTTCCTAACCAATGCTTTACTATCTTCCCTTTTGCTTTTGCTGCTTAAATGTTACTTTCTTTAGTCCACTTCACTTATTCCTTTCCTTGAATATCACAATCATTCTCATTGCTTCAGCTATCCTCTCTGTAGTGACTCCTAGATCTTCATTTTAACCCCACCCTCTCAAGCTCTAGACTCAATTACCTATTGCTTGATGATTGTATCCAGTGAAACTCATCAGCTCATCACCCCTGTATCCCAAATCATTTGCCTTTCCTAAATTCATATTTCAGATGAATGGTATCACTAGTTTCCCATTAATCTAGACTTGGAAAGCTTGTGATCATTTATCAATATTTGCAGTTGTTATTCTTGCCTTTTGTCCCTACTCCCTTCAAATTAATCTTTCTAAGGGCATTATTGTATTACCTCTCAACTTAAAAACCTTCAGGGACTTTCTCTTGTCTTTAGGTCTTAGTATAAATGCATTACTCTAGCTTTCTTTAATACTGTTTTATATGTAGAATAGTGGCCATATTGTTATGAAAATGGTTTGTTCTTATTTTAAAGAATTTGAGCAATATGTAGCAAAGGAAACTTAAAATCCTACCCTCAGAAATAGCTACCATTTATATTATAAATACTCTTCCAGAAATCTCTTTAGAATAATGTTAAGATTGAATGAATAGATAACTTTATAAAATAGAATTATACTCTCGGGCTTCCCTGGTGGCGCAGTGGTTGAGTCTGCCTGCCAGTGCAGGGGACACGGGTTTGAGCCCTGGTCTGGGAAGATCCCACATGCCGCGGAACAGCTAGGTCCATGAGCTACAACTGCTGAGCCTGCGCATCTGGAGCCTGTGCTCCACAACGAGAGGCCGTGACAGTGAAAGGCCCACACACCGCGATGAAGAGTGATCCCCACTTGCCGCAACTAGAGAAAGCCCTCGCACAGAAACAGACCCAACACAGCCAAAAAAATTAATTAATTAATTAATTTTAAAAAAGAATTATACTATCCATGATACTTCTTAATAAGAAGTATTCATTTCTATTTTAGTTCCATTTTAAGAGAAGGAAGTGACATGGAAGTAAAATTGAGGGAATTATTGAATTTGTAATAAATGTTTCTTTATCACAAGATCTCCTCCCAACAATTTTCAGTTTCATTATTTTTACATTGTTAAGGTTTATAACATTTACATTTTGCTCTGAAACTATAAATTCCACAGTTTAGTTTTCCTTCTATGTATGAATGGATGCACAGCTTGCCTAATCCTCCATTCATGAGTTCTTTGTTTTGACCTGGTTGGCTGGATTTTATTAACAAGTAATTTTTTCAGGAAGAGGTTATTGTGCTCTATTCCTTGAGTTCTTAGGTATCAAAGGCCTCTGGCATTTCTGAGTACATCTTGGCTAGAGATCAGATTCATGGTTCAGAATATCTTTCCTTCAAAGTTTTGTAGGCATTATTCCATGTTTTTCTAGCATTAACTAATTCTGTGGAGAAGCCTGAGGCCAGACAGATTTTTTTCTCCCTCTTTCTCATAGATGACTTGCATTTACTGCCTGGAAGCTTAAAAAATTTGTGCTTGTTACTTAATGTTTTGTGATTTAGTAAGGATATTCTCAGTTTTGATCTTCTGAATAAATTCTTCATGAAATAAAGTGGGCTCTCTCAATTTTCAGTATTTCTTTATTTCAGGGAAAATTTTCTGTATTATATATTGGAATATTTTGTCTTTCTTAACTTTACAGATATTATTCTTACATTAGGTCATCTTAACTTGTTCTCAATGTTCAAAAGTTATTACTTACACATACATTTTCATTTTAAAGTCCATATTAACTGTGATTATAACAAGCCTTTTCTCTGTTAGTGATTTGATTTTTTACCATCTTTGCTCTGTTTCATGCTTTTTCTAATTTAATTAATTCTGTGATTGTGTTATTGTCCTAAGTTTCCTTAACTCTCTAGTCTTCCTTTATTTTATCATGTCATTTATCATCTTTTTGCACCTTTAAATTCAGGTTCGTGTTGACTTCTTTTATAGTACAAAGTTTGCCTAGGAGATATTCTGCTGTTTCTTTGGTTATGTTTTCTTACAGTTAATTTCCAGGAAACGTCTTCTTTATTTATTTTTTTACTTACTTACAGATTGATTGAGATATCATTGACATATCACAATTGTATATATTAAGGTATACAACTTGATATTTTGATATACATATACATTGTGGGATGATCACTACAATCCAACTAATTAAAATATCTGTTACCTCTACTTAGTTACTGTGTGTTTGTGCGTGCGCACATGCTAAGAAGATTTCAGATCTATCTTCTTAGCAAATTTCAAGTATATAGTACAGTACTATTAACTATTATCACCATGCTGTACATTACATCTCCAAACATATTCAACTAGCATAACTAAAATTTTGTAGCATTTGACCAACATAACAGATTGGAATTTTTATGCTGCTTTTGCGCATTCTTCCCTCTGAATTTTATTTTATTTATTTTGTCTGGAGCATTAGGTCCCATTTCTTTTTCTTTCATCTTGATTATGTTTAACATGTGACCCTTGATACATTATGATTAATTTTCCTTGAGCATACCTGTTTGTTTATACTTTCAGTATACCTTGAGAAATGATTATATTGTTAATTTACTTATGCAACTGGTTACATGGGATGGAGATTGGGAAATCTTTGCTAGAACTGTATTCAAACTTTCTTGTTTCAGTTTGTAACATATCTAGTGATAGGTTTTATTTCATCCAACATGGATTCCTGGAGTCTATACTTCTTTCAGAGAGAGTAGCTCCAGTGTTTGTTTACTTCCCTATTTCACTCTACCTTTTTCACTGTGGCATGCCTTCCTTCTGGCTTTCAAGAATTAGAAATTTGAGCCCAACAGACATTTTCCAGTTTTTTATCATTAGCTGTACTTTACTCATAAAAACTTTACTCTCCTTTACCATTGATCTATATTTCTGTTTTTGTGACAGTACCATACTGCCTTGATTACTGTAGCTTTGCAGTATAGTTTGAAGTCAAGGAGCCTGATTCCTCCAACTCCATTTTTCTTTCTCTAGATTGCTTTGGCTATTTGGTGTCTTCCGCGTTTCCATATGAATTGTAAAATTTTTTGTTCTAATTCTGTGAAGAATGCCATTGGTAGTTTGATAGGGATTGCATTGAATCTGTAAATTACCTTGGGTAGTATATTCATTTTCACAATATTGATTCTTCCAGTCCAAGAACATGGTATATTCCTCCATCTGTTTATGTCACCTGTGATTCCTTTCATCAGTGTTTTATAGTTTTATGAGTACAAGTCTTTTGCCTCCTTAGGCACATTTATTCCTGGGTATTTTATTCTTTTTGTTGCAGTGGTAAATGGGAGTGTTTCCTTAATTGCACTTTCTGAGTTTTCGTTGTTGCTGTATAGGAATGCCAGAGATTTCTGTGCATTAATTTTGTATCCTGCAACCTCATCAAATTCATTGATTAGTTCTAGTAGTTTTCTGGTGGCATCTTTAGGATTTTCTATGTACAGTGTCATGTCATCGGCAAACAGTAACAGTTTTACTTCTTCTTTTCCAATTTGTATTCCTTTTATTTCTTTTTCTTCTCTGAGTGCTGTGGCTAGGACTTCCAAAACTATGATGAATAAGACTGGCGAGAGTGGACATCCTTGTCTTGTTCCTGATCTTAGTGGAAATGATTTCAGTTTTTCACCATTAAGTATGATGTTTGCTGTGGTTTTGTCATAAACGGCCTTTATTATGTTGAGGTAGGTTCTCTCTATGCCCATTTTTTCTGGATAGTTTTTATCATAAATCCGTGTTGAATTTTGTCAAAAGCTTTTTCCTGCATCTGTTGAGATGATCGTATGGTTTTTATTCCTTAATTTGTTAATCTGGTGTATCACATTGATTGATTTGCATATATTGAAGAATCCTTGCATCCCTGGGATAAATCCCACTTGATCATGTTGTATGTTTCTTTTAATGTGCTGTTGGATTCTGTTTGCTATGTTTGTTGAGGATTTTGCATCTATGTTCATCAGTGACACTGGTCTGTAATTTTATTTTTTTGTGATATCTTTTTCTGGTTTTGGTATCAGGGTGATGGTGGCTTCATAGAATGAATTTGGGAGTGTTTCTCCCTCTGCAATATTATGGAAGAATTTGAGAAGGATAGGTGTTAGCTCTTCTCTAAATGTTTGATAGAATTCGCCTGTGAAGCCATCTGGTCCTGGATTTTTGTTTCTTGGAAGATTTTTAATTATGGCTTCAATTTCATTACTTGTGATGGGTCTGTTTATATTTTCTAATTCTTCCTGGTTCAGTCTTAGAAAATTTTACCTTTCCAAGAATTTGTCCATTTCTTTGTGATTGTCCATTTTATTGGCCTATAGTTGTTTGCAGTAGTCTCTTATAATCCTTTGTATTTCTGCAGTGTCAGTTGTGGTTTCTCCTTTTTCATTTCCAATTTTATTGATTTGAGTCCTCTCCCTTTTTTTCTTGATGAGTCTGGCTAAGGGTTTATCAATTTTGTTTATCTTCTCAAAGAACCAGCTTTTAGTTTTATTGATCTTTGCTATAGTTTTCTTTGTTTCTATTTCATTTAATTATGTTGGTTAGAGTGTAAATTGATATAACCACTATGGAAAATGGTATGGAGGTGTCTTAAAAAACGAAATATAGAACTACCATATGACCCAGCAATTCCACTACTGAGCATATACCCTGAGAAGACCATAATTCAAAAAGAGTCATGTACCACAGTGTGCATTGCAGTACTATTTACTAGCCAGGACATGGAACCAACCTAAATTTCCATCAACAGATGAATGGATAAAGAAGATGTGACACATATATACAATGGAATATTACTCAGCCATAAAAAAATGAAATCGAGTTATTTGTAGTGAGGTGGATGGACCTAGAATCTGTCATACAGAGTGAAGTAAGTCAGAAAGAGAAAAACAAATACTGTATGTTAACACATATATATGGAATCTAAAAAAAAATGGTACTGATGAACCTAGTTGCAGGGCAGGAATAAAGAGGTAGACATAGAGATTGGACTTGAGGACATAGGGTGGGAGGGCAAAGCTGGAGCAAAGTTAGAGTAGCTTTAGCATATATACACTACTGAATGTAAAACAGTTGGCTGGTGGGAAGCAGCAGCATAGCACAGGGAGATCAGCTTGGTGTTTTGTGATGATCTAGGAGGGTGGGATAGGGAGGATGGGATGGAGGCTCAAGAGGAAGGGGATGTGGGGACATGTGTCTGCGTATGGCTGATTCACTTCATCGTGCAACAGAAACTAACACAGTATTGTGAAGCAATTTTACTCCAATAAAGATCTATTTAAAAAAACTGTACTCTCTAACAAAACTTGACTGTTAAGACTCAATATATGTGAATTTGAGGATGAGGTATATAGTTTAATACCTTGTACCTAATTGTCACTTATTTGGTGTATGTTGAAGAAGAATTATTTGTTTGTTTACTTTAAGTTTTGTCATCTCAAACTCATTAGAATAATATACATACCTATCAAAACTTAATGTAACTTGTATAATGTCAAATCACAGTGATATTAAGTAACTTTATAAAATGGTTTCTATAAAAATCTTAATTTGTCTCTTAAAAACATTTCAGTGAAGGCCTAAATAGACATTTCTCCAAAGAAGACAATATAAATGGCTAACAGTTACATGAAAAGATGCTCACCATCACTAATTATTAGAGAAATGCAAGTCAAAACTACAATGAGGTACCATCCTACACTGGTCATAATGGCCATCATTAAAAAGTCTACAAATAACAAATGCTGGAGAGGGTGTGGAAGAAAGGGAACCCTCCTACAAAATTGGTGACCATATAAATTGGTACAGCCACTATGGGGAACAATATGGAGGTTCCTCAAAAAACTAAAAATAGAGTTGCCATATGATATAGCAATTCCACTCCTGGACATATATCTGGACAAAACTATAACTCAAAAAGACACATGCACCCCTATGTTCATAGCAGCACTATTTACAGTATCCAAGACATGGAAACAACCTAAATGACCATTGACAGATTAATGGATAAAGAAGATGTAAATATATACAATGGAATATTACTCAGCCATAAAAAGAATGAAATAGTGCCATTTGCATCTACGTGGATGGACCTAGAGATGATCACATTAAGTGAAGTAAGTCAGAAAGAGATGACAAATACCATATGATATCATTATTCATAGAATCTAAGCTATGACACAAATGAACTTATCTATGAAACAGAAACAGACTCATAGACATAGAGAACAGACTTGTGGTTGCCAAGGGGGAGGGTTGGATTGGGAATTTGGGACTAGCAGATGCAAACTATTGATATTATATATAGAATGGATAAACAACAAGGTCATATTGTATGGCACAGGGAATTATATTCAATATCCTGTAATAAATTATAATGGAAAAGAATATATGTATATGTATAACTGAATCACTTTGCTGTACACCGAAACTAAACCAACATTGTAAATCAACTATACTTCAATAAAAAAATATATTTCAATGGCAGACCTTTACTCTAAATCAGGGGTCCCCAACCCCCTGGCCACGGACCATTAGCGGTCCTGTGGTCTGTTAGGAACCAGGCCACACAGCAGGAGGTGAGTGGTGGCCAACCAAGCGGCTTCATATGCTGCTCCACATCACTTCCGTTACCACCTGAACAGTGCTTGCATTACCGCCTGTACCATCACTCGCATTAATGCCTGAACCATCCTCCCACCATCCCCCGTCCGTAGAAAAACTGTCTTCCACGAAACCAGTCCTTGGTGCCAGCAAGGTTGGGGACCACCTCTCTAAATCACTTCTTACTGTGGCCTATGGGTTTGTTATATACACTGGATTATTATCCATTTGGGGGATAAGTATTGAAAGAAAAGACTATAAGTCATTCATTTTTTGGTCTATGCCTTAAAGCTGGTTTGTATTATTATATAAAGACTGTTAAGTTTCTTATTTTTGTGATTTGCCTTAGAATTAACCTGATTTGAAACTTTCTTTGTTTTTTTTATTGCAGGTAAACGAAATTGCCTTTATAAATACCCTCGAAGCCCAGAACAAACGCCATGATGTTTTATCAAAATTGAAGGAATATGAGCAGAGGCTTAATGAGTTACAGGAAGAGCGTCAGCGAAGACAGGAAGAAAAGCAAGCACGTGATGAAGCTGTTCAGGTAGAATTTTATTCAGCAATCATTTATTGAGCACCAGCCATTTTCTAGGCTCTGAACCAGGTGCTGAGGATAGAAAAAGGAGTAAGACCAAGTCTGTGTTCCCAAGGATGCATGGTTTAGTGTAGCACGGTTTGGAAACAGGAAGTCTGATTGCCAAGTCAGTGTTTACTCCTTCAGATAGGGTTATCAGTGTTTTTGTCAATTTGAATCTCTAGTCTCAACCAGATGAAGGACTAAATTGCTCTGGACAGATTATTATCTATTCTTTTCTAATTGGGTAGGGCAAGAATATGTTCCTTTCTTCCCTTACAAATGGATTGTGTTTGAACCAATGTGTATAGCCTTAAAGAACTGGGCAATCTTTATGCTTATGACAAGGAGCACCTGTCATGTATTGGGCAGTGTCATCAGGTACTTTAACCTCTGTAGCATACCCTAAGTTGGTTACCATTTTCAGGATGGGAAGAAGACTTAACATATAAACTTTAGTGATGGTTTTAAACTATTTAAGTCTTCATCAAGATCAAATATGGAAGCAGACATACTTTATCTATTATGACTAATATTTGTTTATTCATTCAGTCATCATTTATTGAATTACTACTATAATCTGTGTGCTGTGCTTTGCTCAAGGACATGAAAAAGATATATCCTTGATCTCAATGGGAAGACATATATGTAAACAGATCTTAACCCATTGGGATTAGCGTAACAGTAAAGGCGTTTTTGGAAGCCCAAAGGAGAACCTGTTACTCAAACTGAGAGTGACAAAGACGTGAGAACGTCAGGAAAAGCTTCCTGGAGGAGGTGGTGCCTCAACTAAGTTTTGAAAACTGAGACAGTTGTAAATGGTGCAAAGTAGGCATTCTATGCAGGAGATGAGTGAGTACGGCATGTACAGTTAGGGACCTGACCATGAAGAGCTTTGTTGTTACGTTAAAAGCTAGGTATGTTATTAATGTTTCATGCTTCTTCATGTCACTGGTAATTTTAGGAAATTAAAATATCCTTACAGTTTTCAAGTTTATTGGTTACTTTATGCTCTCTTTGTACACTAGCAAGCAGTCCCATATTCACCCCAATCTCTATTTGATTTGAGTTCAAGGTCTCATTTTAATCTGAGTGCCAAGCTAACTTATGTTTAAAAATACAGAATACTACTTTTAGAGAAACTTTAGCTTTTCCTCTCAAAGGATCAGTAAAAAATTTCATTTTTATCATTTAAAAGTTAATTACCCATTAACTAACATTGTTAGATGAGTAAATGAAATAGGATATTTTAATTTTTAATTTGAGCCATCCCTTCAGCTTTATTGCTCTTTCTTTTTCTGCATCAAACCATTTTATAAAAATAATTATTTTTATACTCCAATGAAGATGTTAAAAAATAATTATTTTGAAAATTGCGTGTTACTTTTGAGCAACCATTAGGCATTAATAATTCAGAAATAAATGAGATATGATCTTTGCCTTTATGGCAAATAATACAACACAGTGTGAAAGTGTAATAGAAACCTGTATAGGTAACAGTGGTATCACAGAGTAGGGAATAATTAACTCTCTTGGTGGGAGGGGAATGTCAGGGAAAGTTCTATGGAAGAGGTAACTTCTTAACTGGATTTTGGGGGGAAATATATGAGTAATATTGTATATTTTTGAATAGACATCTTTATTTACTTTTTCTGCATTTATTTTGCAGATTTGAAGATTTGAAATATAACAGTTATCTTCTGTTTAAAAATGATGACTCTTATTTTATAATTTGGAACATTTATTAAGATGTAAAAGAAAGCAGTTATTCTCTAAAAGTAGTAAGGAATCTTCTGAACTAACACTTAAAATTTTTTTTGACTACTGAGACTTATTTTTATCTTTAAAAATGTAGAAATTTCCTATGGATATAATTTTCAGTGAAAAATTTAAAACGTATGTATATAAGTTTAATCGAGATAACTGATACTAGAAAAATTCATTGGTAATATATAACATATATAAAATATAAACATTTTTACAATATGTAGTCATTACTATATGTGCAAGGCGATAATGCCAAACATTCTGTAAATACAATAATAGTAAGATACTAACTTAATAAAGAATTCAGAGGCCCTCCATCTGCTTTACTTTTACTCTTGAAACATTCACATAAATGTTAAATTGTTAAAGGCAATTGTGATTCTTGTTTTTTGTAAGTGAAATACTAAGTTAATGCTGCCATCATATATTCTCAGTTTCCCTTTTTTGCTCTATAAATTATTGATGGATTGGTTTTAAGCCCAGTTTCCTTAGATATTCTGCCTTGTCCTCTTGCCCTAATCTTCTGATTTGTAGGTGTAAAGGGCGGGGTTGCAAAATCCTTTCTTAGTCTGCCATAAACACATCCTTGAGTGTGAAACAAAGTACATGGGAGTCTGAGAGGTTTCAGAAGGGTTGAGAGTTAGATATCTTTCCAGTTCATTTGCTGTAGGTTTATGCTTTTTATTTGTGAGCATATAGATTTATAATGAATATTATTTTATAAAGTTATGCTTCATTCGTTTAATAGATATTTATCGAACTCCTGCCCTGTACAAGATGCTTTTGTGGGGTACAAATTTTCCTATCTTTAGGAAACTTAAATTTTAGAAAGGAAAACACTAGGTGAATTTACTAATTTTACTCATTAGGAATGCAGTTACCAATTTTCCACTTATTAAAAACAGAAATTAGGAGATTGGATATTTTTTGAAGTCCAGTTATTTCTATTAGTACAATGTTGGAGTATGTATTATATCTGTAAAAACAGTCAGCAAGTTGACATCATATTTATGCATACAACTTAGCTACATTGCACATACACATAAAGTAATTGTTTGTATATAATATTAATAAATTTCATTTATAACAACAACTTATAACTTTTAAAAGTATATCCCTCAAGGGCTTCCCTGGTGGCGCAGTGGTTGAGAGTCCGCCTGCCGATGCAGGGGACACGGGTTCGTGCTCCGGTCCGGGAAGATTCCACATGCTGTGGAGCGGCTGGGCCCATGAGCCATGGCTGCTGAGCCTACGCGTCCAGAGCCTGCGCTCCGCAACGGGAGAGGCCACAGCAGTGTGAGGCCCACGTACCGCAAAAAAAAAAAAAAAGTATATCCCTCAAGATTTTGGTTTTATAAAATATGAAATGAAAAGTTCTGGTTTAATTCTTTATATTTAATGCTTTAACCTTTTGCATTTTAGTGTGAAAGTTGTGTTTTCAGACATAATGCAGATTTTTTAAAAATAAATTTGAGTTTAAGGGAAAACTCTTTTGTTCATGTTTTTTGTTTTTAAATATTTATTTATTTATTTAGGCTGTACTAGGTCTTAGTTGTGGCACATGGGATCTTCGTTGCAGCATGTGGGATCTTTAGTTTCTGCATGTGGAGTTCTTAGCTGTGGCATGTGGACTCATAGTTGCGACATGTAAACTCTTAGTTGAGGCATGCGTGAGGGAATAGTTCCCCGGCCAGGGATTGAACCCAGGCCCCCTGCATTGGGAGTGTGGAGTCTTAGCCACTGGACCACCAGGGAAGTCCCTGTTTATGTTTTTTATTGGAGAAAATCCTCTGTACCAGGTTTGATTGTTTTTTATTCTTGAGTTTTTCAGAGAGTATATAACTAAAAATGTTTCTGCATATTATATTTAGTAATGAGAAATAGCTATAACCAGTTCATGAATAGTATGTTAGAAAGTAAAGACTATATTTAACTCTAATTGCCCACCTCCGACAGTCTACGATCTGTCAGATGTGCTCTCCTGAGTTCAGTGCATTCCCTCTAGTTCTCAGGCCCCCGCCAAAAAAAAAAAAAAGAAAAGAAATAGGGACACTTTTGTGTTACTACTTTAAAAGGGTTTTC
Organism: Kogia breviceps; assembly: GCF_026419965.1. NCBI lineage: Eukaryota > Metazoa > Chordata > Mammalia > Artiodactyla > Physeteridae > Kogia > Kogia breviceps. Next base: position 103,935,205 of record NC_081312.1, read on the forward strand.
TTCCCCTGGGTAGATACAGCTTGTTGTAAATATAAAGTTACCATTGTGAGCTTATTAGTAACTTAGTTAATTATTAGAAATATTAGCATTTCTCCCCAGTGTTCTCTGAACAGAAACTGCTTTAGCATTTCTTTTCTGCTGTCATTTACCGAACACTTTGCTATATACTAGACACTTTGCTAAGTACTTACCTCTGTTAATAATTTAGATCTCACAGCAAACTGGGTCTCTTTAAGGTAAAATGACTTGCCCAAGGCTATGTAAATAGTGGTTACTAGAGCCTAGATCAGTGTAGTGTGTTCCATTTATCATAAAGAATAGGGACCAGGGAGATGTGTGAGCTCCCTGGGGGATGGGGATGAATTGAAAGAAATATATCAACACATCTAGTAATATGGTGAAAATTAGCTAAGTACTCCTAGTAGACAAAAATACACAGGAAGTATATCACACTATTTTAATGAAGTATTTTCTGCATTAATGATGATGATGATGATAATTATTGAGAATTTAGCCAACCCCTATGTAAGTGCTTTTCATGTATTATCTCTCATATGTTCTTCACAATATCCTAAGAAATAAGCACTATTGTTATTTGTCTTCCAGAAAACTAAGTCACATATATAATATAACTAGACCAGGGTCACCCAGCTGGTAAATAATGTAATCAGGAAACAAAATCAGGGAATCTAATACAGTGTCCACTCTCTTACCCACTATGCTATATTATAATGCCTCTTTCTCCCTGCCACATGCTTTTCTTCACTTAATTCCTATATGAAAGCTTAGTTCAGAAATAAAATCTGTTAATTATGCTTTCTTCATCATGTTCTGTCATTTCTATAACCATTTCCAAACACAAGGCTTTAAAAGTGATTAACCATAAAATATGTATCAGGTTCTAATAAGATAGTATTTGATTAAAATAGCATTTATTCTTTTTAAAATAAATTTATTTATTTTATTTTATTTATTTTTGGCTGTGTTGGGTCTTTGTTGCTGTGCATGGGCTTTCTCTAGTTGTGGCGAGTGGGGGCTACTCTTCATTGTGGTGCACGGGCTTCTCATTGCGGTGGCTTCTCTTGTTGCGGAGCATGGGCTCTAGGCGTGTGGACGTCAATAGTTGCAGCATGCTGGCTCAGTAGTTGTGGCTCACGGGCTCTAGAGCACAGGCTCAGTAGTTGTAGCACACAGGCTTAGTTGCTCCGCGGCATGTGGGATCTTCCCGGACCAGGACTCGAACCCATGTCCCCTGCATTGGCAGGAGGATTCTTAACCACTGCGCCACCAGGGAAGCCCAGCATTTATTCTTCTAATTATTTGTAACACTGGTAAATGACATATAAAAACAAGATAGTATTGGTATTTGATTTTATTTAAATTCTGAGAAGCATACCTAATGACAAGCCAGGGATCTATTTGGCTTGAATATATAAGTATCTGTCAAAGCTATGTCACCTTTAATCATTTTCATCTTACACATAATTCTAACATCTTTTAAAATATTTCTGACATTAGGAACGTAAGAGAGCTCTAGAAGCAGAACGGCAGGCCCGTGTAGAAGAATTGTTAATGAAGAGGAAAGAACAAGAAGCCCGAATTGAGCAACAGAGGCAAGAAAAGGAAAAAGCCCGTGAAGATGCTGCCCGGGAAAGAGCTAGGTACTTCATTTGCTATCTTGATTTTGATCCTGATGAACATTTGCAGTGAAAGCATATTCAAATCAAGTCTTAAAGCTATTTGCTGTCATGTAGAATTTTTAGAAAGTGTTACATATACAGAAATGTTATACTGAATTTTGATTTCCAGGAGTTAAGGCATCCTCAAAATGGAAACCTTTTGAACATTTCTGTTGGATGGGAAACTTGATATTTCAAGATATTTTCAGTTGTAAGAAATAGAATTTGATTCTGGCTAACTTAAGCAAAGTAAATTTTAAGTAAAATATTGGGAGCGAAAGTGATAGGTGGTTAGATGACCCGGCTGGGACATGGTCAAGCATCAGAGACTAGGCCCCAGGAGCCACAGCAGTGGTCTTTTGATGGAAACGGTCTGGTCAACATGTTGCCGCCCTGATTATGTTAAATGACACTCAGCCATCCCTACATTTTAAAATCACTTGTTTAAGATTCAAAGACCCAGGAAAAAGCATTTAATTGGCCAAATTGATTTGTGCTTTCTGATCTTGTTTGTGAAATCCTTTTATACCCTGTGTCATAAGATATTCTTCAAAATGTTATAGTTTTTCAGTTTGACACACATTTAGGTTTAAATTCCTTTTAAGATACCTTTTATGTATGGTATGAATCAAAAATATAAATTTATTTATTTGCATATAAATATCCATTTATCACAGCCCCATTTGTTGAAGAGGCTAGCCTTTAAGAGACTATCCTTGCTGCCTGTTCACGGTCAATTAATCATAGATGTAAGGGTTTATTTCTGGACTCTGTCCTGTTCTTTTGATATCTACATGTCTATTCTTACTCCAGCACCACACTGTTTTAACTACTGTAGCTTAATAGCAAGTTTTGAAATCAATTAATGTAGGTTCTCTAATGTTGTTGTTCTCTTTCAGAATTGCTTTCCAAATAATATTTTAGGGTAGGCTTGCCAGTTTCTAAAAAAAGAAAGCTTGCAAGCATTTTTATAGTAATTGCCTTGAATCTATAAATCACTGTGGGAAGAATTGCCATCTTTACAATATTGTATATGATCCATGAATATGGTATGTGTCTCTATCTGCTTTAATTTCTCTCAACAGTATTTTGTAGTTTTTAGAAAATAGGTCTTGCATTTTTTTTCTTAAATTTATTCTTAATTACTCCTTTTGAAGCCATAGTGAATGGAGTTATTTTATTTCATTTTTGTTAGTATTTTTGCTAGTATATACAAATACAATCAATTTTTAATATATTTTATTTTATAATTTTGTATGATCTTGTGCAACTTTCCTATGAGTATTTTCCTATTAGTGTTTTCTTTTTTGCTGTTGTTGTTCCTTAGGATATTTTACGTAAAGGCTCATGTCCTCTGCAAATTGAGATTGTTTTACTTCTTGCTTTCTAATACAGATGTCTTTAATTTCTTTTTCTTGCCTTGTTGCACTGACTAGATCCTACAATATAACGTTAATAGCAGTTGTGACATTGTATATATCCTTATTTTGTTCTTGATCTTAGGGGGGAGACATTCAGTCTTCCGCTATTACGTATGATGTAGTTGTAGGTTTCTCATAAATCCTCATTATCAGGTTGAAGAAGTTCTCTTCTGTTTCTAGTTTATTGAGAGTTTTTAGCATGCATGTACTTTGAATTTGGTTAAATAAATGCTTCTTTGGGGGCATTCACTGAGATGATCATGTGGCTTTCATTTTTTATTAATATGGTTTATTACATTAATTAATTTTTGGATATTAAACCAACTTTACATTCCTGGGTTAATTCCCACGTGGTCATAGTGTAAAATCATTTTTATGTGTTGTTGAATTCTTGTTAAGGATATATTCATAAGGGATATTGGTGTGTAATTTTCTTTTGATGTCTTTGTCTGGCTTTCATGTCATGGCAATCCTAGCCTCAGAGAATGTGATGGGGGAAGTGTTTTTTCCTCCACTATTTACAGAAACTCTGTGTAGGATTGTTATTTTTTCTTGCTAAATGTTCAATATACTAGTGAAGCCATCTGGGCTTGGAGTTATCTTTGGGGGCAGATTTTAAATTACCAAATATATTTTTCTTAACATGTTATCAATCTGTTGAGATTTTTCTGTTTCTTATTGAGTCAGCTTTGGTAATTTGTGTTTTTCTAGGAATTTGTCCTTTTCATCTAAGTTGTGTAGTTTTTAAAATTTGTTAATAGCTCCTTAGAAGGATTTTAATTTTAACATGATCTATAGTGATGTTCCTCTTTCATTCCTTATTTGCTAATTTATGTCTCTCCTCTCAGTCTCTGTCTCTTTGTCTCTTGGTAGTCTAGCTAAAGGTTTGTACATTTTGTTGATCTTTTCAAAAAACCAGCTTTTGGTTTCTTTGAATTTCTACATTATGTTTCTGTTTTCTGTTACATTGATTTCCACTTTGATATTTATCATTTCTTTCCTTCTGCTTATTTTGGATTTGATTAGCTTTGCTTTTCCTACTTTTATAAAGTCAAAACTTAGTTGATTAATTTTAGATATTCCTGCATTTCTAATATAAGCACTTCTTAGCACTTCTTTAATTTCATCTTAGCACTTCTTTAATTTCATCTCATCAGTTTTGATACATTGTATTTTTATTTTCTTTCAATTCAAGATTTTTTCTAATATTTCTTATGATTTTCTGATTCCTGAGTTATTCAGAAGCATGTTATTTAGTTTCCAAATATTTGGAATGTCTCCAGTTTTTCTGTGTTCTAATTAAATATTTTGTGGTTGAAGAATGTTTTCTGTATGATTTCAGTCCTTTTAAATTTATTGAACTTATTACTTTATGGTCTTGAATGTAGACTATCCTAGAGAATGTTCTGTGTGCTCTTGGAAAATACGTGTATTCTGCTGTTTTGGATGGAGTGTTCTCTAAATGTCAGTTAAGTAAAGTTAGTTGATAGTGTTTAGTCTTCTGTATACTTACTGATTTTCTGTCTAGTTGCATTAATTCTTGAGATAGAGTTATTGAAATCTCCAAAAATAGTTGTTGAATTGTCTATTTCTCTTTTCAGTTTTGACAATTTTTTGCCTCATGTATTTTGGTGCCTTAGTGTTAAAGGCATGTAATTTATACTTATCATAACTCCTTGAAGTATTGACCCTTTTATCATTATGGAATATCCCTCGTTGGGTTTTAAAAAAATATTTCTTGTCTTAAAGTCAATTTTTTTTCTGTTTTAACTATTGCCATGTTTATTGTTTACATGATATGTCTACTTCTGTCTAAAGGGAAACATTTTTTTGTGTCTTTGTATCTAAAGTATGTCACGTATATATAGTTGAGGTTTCTTTTTATATCGGCCTTCTATTTTCTGCCTTTTGATTGTTTAGTCCATTCTCATTTAATGCAATTTATTGATATGACTGAATTTAATGTCTGCCATTTTGATATTTGTTTTCTGTATGTCTCAAGTTTTTTTTCTCCTTTACTGTCTTCTTTTTTGTTAAACCAGTACATTTTTTAAAGTATTTATTTATTTATTTTTGGCTGTGTTGGGTCTTCGTTGCTGCATGCGGGCTTTTTCTAGTTGCTGCCAGCGGAGGCTACTCTTCGTTGTGGTGCCTGGCCTTATCATTGCAGTGGCTTCTCTTGTTGCAGAGCCCAGGCTCTAGGCACCTAGGCTTTGGTAGTTGTGGCGCACAGGCTTAGTTGCTCCACGGCATGTGGGATCTTCCTGGACCAGGCCTCAAACATGTGTCCCCTGCATTGGCAGGTGGACTCTTAACCACTGTGCCACCAGGGAAGTCCCTCAACCAGTACTTTTTAGGGCATCGTTTAAATTTTTCTCTTGATTTAAAAAACTGTATTATTTTAGTTATTTGCTTAGTGTTTGCTTTCTTTATTACAGTATTCATCTTGACTTATCACAAACTATTTCAGGTTAAAATTAACTTAATTTTGGTAAAATAGAACAACGTTGTTCCAATATAGCACTATGTCTTTTTCTTCTTGTATTGTTATTGTCATATATATTACATCTATATATGTCATAAACTCAACAATACAGTGTTACGATTTTTTTAATGCAGTCCCACATTTTTCAAAGGAATTAGAATAATAGAGAAAATGTATTTGTAGATTCCTTTATATTTATCCACATATTTATCATTTCTGGTATATTTCATTTCTTTCTGTGGATTCACGTTACCCTTTGGCATTATTTCTTTTTAGCTAGATGGACTTCCTTCAGTATTTCTTGTAAGGCAGGTTTGCTTTCATTGAATTATCTTGGCATTTGCTTATCTGGGAATATTTTTATTTTGCCTTCCTTTTGAATGGTAGTTTTGATGGATATAGAATTCTTGGTTTTTCTTTCAGTACTTTGAATCTTCTTACTTTTGTTGTTTCTCATGAAAAGTTGGCCATTAATCATACTGTTTTTCCTCTGTATATGGTGAGTTGTTGGGGGTTTTTTCCTGTTTTCAAAATTTTCTTTTTGACTTTGTTTTTCACCAGTAGGTTGGTTCTCTTCATGATTATCCTACTCTGTACATTAATGATTTTCATAAAATTTGGAAAGTGGCCACTATTTCTTCAGATATTTAATTGTCATTTCTCTTCAGGTTCTTCTGAGTTGTAACAGTTTCTCAGACTTTCCATGGTTTTGATGACCTTGACAGTTCTGAGTAGTGGTCAGGTATTTTGTAGACTTTTCCTCACTTAAGATTTGTCTGATGTTTTTTTCATGGTTAGACTGAGGTTATGGGTTTTGGGAGGAAGAGCACAGGGGTGAATGTGAATTACCATTTTTTAAATGTCTAAGGTTCATACTGTCACCTTGACTTATCACTGGTTTTGTTAACCTTGATCACCTGGCTAAGGTAGTATTTGTCAGATTTCTCCACTGTATAGTTTAAAAATTTCCCTATGCTGTCCTTGGAAGCAAGTCAGCAAGCCTATGCTGAAGAGATGGGGAGTTATTCTCTACCTCCTTGAGGCACAAATTCAATTCATACATAAATTATTTGCAGTTCTTCTGTACAGGATATTTGTTCTCCCATTTATTTATTAAATTTCTTTGTTATGTCAATGGGGACTCATTTATATTTGTATTATACTATGGGTTACAAACCAGTATTATGGCATTTATTTTGTTGCTCAAATTGTTTCACCTTTGGACATTGGGAGCTTTTCATTTGACCCCTGCTTGCCTTTGACATACTTCATCATTTTGTTTTTCTGAGTACTTCCTTACTTCCTGGCACTGCAAGATGCTTCAAATTCATCTTATATTTTCCCTGCTCCATCCCTAGAAAGCCATTTGTTTAAGGACTCCTAGTTCCTTTCATTGGGAAGTTCTTAAAAAACTATTTCTCTTTCTCTGTTGAGATTCTCTATCTGTTGAATCATTATCACGATATTTTTCCTTAGGTTGGCATACTTTCTTTTAATTCTTATAACGTATTTATAATACCAAATAAATCCAGCCTATGGCCTCATTCAGAGAGTTTCATTTGACTGCATTTTTCCTAAACATCGTCATACTTCTTTGTATGTCTCATAATTTGTTTGTGATTGGTTCCTCTCCTATTCTCTTAGTCTGTGAATTTTTGCCTTTTTTTATTCCTTTCATATTGTTTTATAGGTTTTTGGAAGGGAAAAGAGATAAATATATATTTTCAATATGCCATATTTAAATGACAGCCCCAGAACTAGTATTTAAACCCATTCTTGGGTCCAGAAACCTATTTTTGTAAATAATAATGTCTGTTGCTTCCCAAATGTTTAATGAGCAATAATATATCTGAAACTTAATAGGCATTCAGAATAAAATAATTAAAATAACTCTCTAGAATATATAAGCTTATGTGTCCTAATTGTATTTTTTTAACCTCATGAAATTTGTTACTCCAAGCAGTTGAGTTTATAATTTTTAAATGTCTTCTTATAGAGACAGGGAAGAACGATTGGCAGCACTCACAGCTGCTCAACAAGAAGCTATGGAAGAGCTACAGAAAAAAATTCAGCTCAAGGTAGGAATATTATATATTTTAATTTGAAATTTTAGAGCTGTTTTAACGTAGCATGAGATTAAAATTTTATCGATTTAATTAATGGTATAAAAACTGAATTAGGGCTTCCCTGGTGGCACAGTGGTTAAGAATCCACCTGCCAATGCAGGGTACATGAGTTCAAGCCCTGGTCCGGGAAGATCCCACGTGCCACGGAGCAACTAAGCCTGTGCGCCGCAACTACTAAGCCTGCTCTTTAGAGCCGGGGAACCACAACTACTGAAGCCCGTGCACCTGGAGCCTGTGCTCCACAACAAGAGAAGCCACCGCAATGAGAAGCACACTCACTGCAACAAAGAGTAGCTCCCGCTCGCCACAACTAGAGAAAACCCATGTGCAGCAACAAAGACCCAATGCAGCCAAAAATAAATCAATAAAATAAATAAATTTATTAAGAAAAGAAAAGAATCAGTTAAATCTCTTTAAAAAAAACTGAATTAATTTGTATTCCTAATATCAGTATTTGGAGAATAAGACTTACATGGTTTTGGCTATGATCAATTCCAACTCAACTATCTGAAAACTGAAATTATTTTAATAAGATAAAGCAATTGACAGAAAAAATGTAAAGGAATTTTAGCATTTCTTGATTTTACTAATTAATTTGTTAATGACTTGAAGACATTACTACTAGTTTCTTATATTCATAGACTTTTAATTATTTAGAAATAAACTAAAAGATTACTTCAATGTTTATGAATTGCACAGTTGTTGTTTGGGAGATTATGATAAGCTGATATTTTCTAGAAAATCTTTACCGTTATAGTTTCTAGCAGTATGAATATTTTACATTGTGTCACAATTATTTACATGTTGGGTTTTCACAGGGTTAGTAAATTCCAGGGAGTAGAGGACCCTATTTTACTATTTGTATAGTTCTAGAACTTTATCATTTATTTAAATTTAATGCAGCAAATATTTATTGAGTCTTGTGCTAGGCATGGGGATACAGAGATGAGTAAGACATCATTCTCAGTTTCAAGAAACTCATAATCTAGTGTGAGATTCAGATGCTAAGCAGATATTTTCCATATGGATAGAGTGCTATGGAGTGCTATGAAAGTACAGAGGAGGATACTAAGCTAACATGAAGGATTTCAGAAGTCAGGAAAATAATTTTAGAGGATAATTTGTGAGCTGAATCTTGAAAGAAAGACAAGTTGAATAGGTAGATGGGTGGGATGGCATCCAGCCGTATGAAATGCTATGAGCACAAAGTCAGAAGTCTGAAATAGTGTTTTTTAGTTGGTTTATTTTTTGTTTTCTGGGAAGTCACTGGAGTCGATATGGGTAAAGGTCTGTGTCATGATGGGCCTTGTCTGCTGTGAGGATGAGCTTGATCTTTACCTGTGGGGCAACATTTCCCATAGTGCGTTCCAGGAAGTGCTTCTCAAAAGTTTGTTGTTGTCAAATAAGTGTGTAAAATGTTGCTTAGTGTATTATTGAGTCATAATGCACAGTGACAAGCTGGAGTAAGTAAGTAGCTTTAACTTACTATTTTCCAAATTTATTTGACCATAGAACCTCTTCCACAAAATGTCTATACTTATTAATAACCCACAGTGTAATTCCTTGAAGTACACTTTAGGAAATGTTACTGTGCATGTAGGAGATATTAAAGGGCTTTATGTAGATTCTTGTCCTCAGTGTCCAAGTTAATACTGAATTAAGACATTTTGTTATATTAGAAAGTTTAATGGAAATATTACTTTTTCAAGTTCTCAGTATAACTTGAATAAATTTCTATATTCTCACACTTCGACTTCATTTACAGCATGATGAAAGCATTAGAAGGCACATGGAACAGATTGAACAAAGAAAAGAAAAAGCTGCTGAGTTAAGCAGTGGACGACATGCAAATACTGATTATGCCCCCAAATTGACCCCTTATGAAAGAAAGAAGCAGTGTTCTCTCTGCAATGTCCCGGTAGGTTGTCAGTATCAGTATTGTTATGATACGTTATAATTTATTTACTAAAGTTTATTAAACTATGGAAATATATTCTCCCAATCTTTTAAAAGTCATACTCAGGCATCTGCTGACTACCGTGGATTTCTTTCATGATTTTTATGCAAAGTAAGTAGTACAAAAATAGTATCAGCAGTTAGGAGTAGCAGTGCAAAGAACCAAAGCATGCAGTTGCTGCTAAAATGGATGTATACCTGCTTAATGATAGCCCAAGTCAATATTTTTGGGTATTATGACCACAAAAGAAAATTTTTCAGTGCTGAAACTTGAACCTTGATACTTAGAAGAAATGATACTCTGTTAAGGTTGGCTTTGATGACATGCCTTTTTGACCATGTGTATTCTAGAGCAGAGGTCCCCAACCTTTTTGGCACCAGGGACCAGATTTCATGGAAAACAGTTTTTCCACGGACAGGGGAGGAGGGGATGGTTCAGGTGGTAACGGAAGCGACAAGGATAGGCAGATGAAGCCACTTGCTCGCTGGCGGCTCACCTACCCGCCGCTCACCTCCTACTCTGCGGCCCAGTTCCTAAGAGGTCCAGTAACGGTCCGCGAACCTGGGGTTGGGTACCCCTGTTCTACAGGATTCTCAGAATTGTATTCTAAAGAAAATATTTTTAAGAATAATATTTAAATGCTAGAGTAATCGCAACTTGCATATAGTATACTGGATAGAATGTGTAATATTTAAAGTAAGATATAATTATATGTTCATTACATTGCTTTGATTTTATGCTTTTAGATCTCTTCAGAGGTGTATCTTTTTAGCCACATTAAAGGAAAAAAACATCAGCAAGCTGTGAGAGAAAATAGCAGCATCCAAGGGCGTGAACTTTCAGATGAGGAAGTGGTAAGCTTTAATTTTGTTCATTTATTGAGTACCTTCTGTGTTCTTTTCTATTATGAAGAAATCCATGTTCATATGTATTTCTGTGATTATTTAAAACTATATTAATAACTACTACAATATAGTATACAAATGTCCTTATTTTAGTATATATATTAAAAGAAACATAGAAATAAGAATTTAATACTGTTTATATAATTTCAGTGCAAAAAAGTTTATGGTATTTTAATATTTTAATAATTTTAAAATATTAATTTAAAATTTTTAATAATTTTATTTAATGATCTTTGTTTCTTGGAAAACAGTTAACAATATAAAAATCATATAAATTGATAATTTTGTATCAGTACAATACTTAGAAATTTTTGGAAATGCATTATTTATCTACCTGTAATTGCTATTTACATGGAATTTAGATTTATATAAGTAGTTTTTTAAATGTTTTTCATTCGAATGTTATTGAGATATGTATGACATTACTAATCTCTGAATTTGCTGGTTCTATTTTTAATAGAAAATTTCTAAACATACCCAAAGATGAGAAATTAATGTTTGTCAAGCATCTTTTAAGATGTCTAGGAAAGGTTATTGTGGTTTTTTGAGGGCAGTACTTGTGTGTAGGTGCACATGTGTGTTTAACTCTTTTTTTTTTTTTTGAAGTAGAGCATATATTAATAGAATACACATTTAAAGTATATAGCTTGATGAATTTTTACATTTGTTCCACTCATATCAGCACATAAATCATTTCTTGAACCCCAGAAGGCTCCCTCATGTCCCATCGCAGTCGTGCCCCCAAGAGGTAACTGTTCTCTGACTACTAGCACAATCTGTTAGTCTTGCCTGTTCTTGAACTTCATATAAATGATATCATACAATATGTACTTATTGTACCTGGCTTCTTTCACTCATCCTTAAGTCTGTGAGATTGATCCCTAATGTTTATATAAAGCTATAGTTCATTCTTTTTCTTAGGTTTTTGTCAGTGCTCTCCAGGCAAAGACCATCAGGAACACATCTACAATTGAATAAAATTAGGTTTATTGACTTGTTAAAAGAAGGGAAAATGCACACTATGGGAAGTTATAGTTTCTCAATAACATGTTAGAAAGGACTTATTTTAGGATTTGGGTCTTTGCTAGGTGACCTCGAGGTGGCGGGGAGTGTTCAAGGACGTGGGACTTTGCTCTGGAATGGATGCTGTCAGGAAGCAGGGGTAATTCTGTGGATGGTTCTTAATAAATCTTACCTAGCTAGGAGGAACAAAGCTGCTGTTTTCTCCGAAGTTTCTGGATATGACCAGTGTTTGAGGAGAAATTGCATATGGTTAATTTGGCTCACTTCTTTATGATTTTCTCCTTTTAAGGATTTTTGCCCCTCAAGTTCCAGCTGTTTTGACAGCCCTAAACCAAATTCTGTCTCCTCAGCTTAGTAAGACTGCCACTTTCACCTTGCACTGTTCTCTCATGCCAAAAATTGGCATAAGCCCTTAGGGAAAAATCCAGAGTGCATGTGGAGCTCGCCTCATTGTGCTTCCCTCCTTTTAAGGATCATGGTCTCTCAAGTTCTGGCTGTGTTGGCTGTTCTTTAATGCCTTTAAATAGATGTTTTGTATATTTTGTGCAATTTTTGGAGTTGGAAAATTAGTCCAGTATAAGCCAGTCACTGTGGCTGAAATTGGAAGTCTTTAAATGTTTAATTTCTGTAATATCCATTGTTTGACATAATGCTTGACACATAGTATGGTATTTAATAAGAACTCATTTAGTTGAGTTGAACTGAAAGTTATACAGAATGGCTTTGGGTACCATTAATAAAGGTGAAATAAAGAATGGAACTAATCATCTATTTAGTTTACCTGAAATATTTTTTTTGCCTTTTAATCAAATTGTATGGGTATTTTAAGAGAGTAATATGGAATTTTTTTTTAAACTTGAATCATTCATGTGATTATCCCCATTCTCTACTTAAGTTTACTGTTTAGAGCTAGAGTCAGGTGTATGTGTGTTCCGCTATGAAAAATAATCCTCAATTGCTTCATTAATTAGAATTTAATTATTCCCATTATAAAGGAAATTCTTCCACTTATAAAAATTGTTTGTAATTAAGTTCTCTTAATAACAAAATCTAAATATATTATTAAATTTACAAAAAAATATTTTAAATTTTTGTGGAGCACTGCTATTATGTAAACTGGAATCCAAATTTTATGTGTTTTTATCTCAATGAGAGAAGTGGAGAAGGAAAGAATATTTAATTCATGTACTTTGGAAGAAAAATGTGTAATATTATCTAACTTTTGTAGCTACTAAAGCATAGTTTGATGTTTAGCTGTTGTGGTTTGAGATTTGATCGATGTATTCATTTTGTGTACTGTTTCAGTATAAAAGTATTAAATTTTCTTTAAGTTCTCAATTCATGTAGTTATTATTCTTGGTTATAGCCTCTTTTTCCTGAAAACAAGTGTGCAATGTAGTTGTGTGATACAGAAAGGCAGTTTTGTATTTACACACACACGTCATTTTTAATCAGCAAAGGTATCTATAGTAAACATACTTGTTCTACTTAAAGTTATTACTTGTCATCTGTGATGTCTTTATATTATATACACTTTATCTGTGACCCTTCTTCTTTGACATATAAGATTTTATTTATACCACCTCTGACCTAATAAAATTGGACCTTTGACCTTATGCACTTGACATATCAGATAACTTACTCTTGATCTCTGACACATTTTGTTTCAAGCCTGTTAAACATAATAGGTAGCTGCCCAGCAAGAAAGGTTTAATGTTTTGTGTTTTTATTGTAATTTGACCAGGAAATTTTTCGTATGTTTCTTGAGACTTCACAAAAAGAGCTGCTATATGTTTGATTTTTTTTCTCTTTCATCATCTTAGAATGCAAATGATAAAAGTACGTGATTTTTAAAGGTCAAAAGAAACTGGTGCTAGTTTAAATACATTCCAAAATTTAATTTTTCAGAACATTACTAGAGAAATAGTAAAGTATTCGTTTTAATTAAAACTCTGATTTCTTTTGTGATCCTGTTTTCACACTCTCTGAGGAGGCTGATAGTGATTTTTGTAGGACTTGCATAAAGTACATTTAATTCCATATAGAAAATGAAATTTAAAAGGTTTAAAAAATTTTTTTTAATTTATCCATTTCTGTGTTTGTGAGACTCCTTGGCTCTAAAAGCATATAAATTATACCTGTTTGTCAACCGTGTTATTTAAATACAGAGAAAATAATAGTTTATTTTCATGGAAAGTATGAAAAGAACTTTTATGAAGAATTTGTTATAATTTATTGAATGTTTACAATCAAGTGTGATTATACAAATCCCAAATTAGTATTTCTGCTTGGAAAATTATGCTAATTAGGTGGTTGAAGGAAAAAATGAAAAAATTTTAATTAGTAAAAATATAAAGATATCACTGTATTTCATGGGATATAAGCCAATCTCTTTGGCTAGAGTGTGCCTGGCATTGATGTGGAAGAAGTAGTAAAGGGCTTCCCTGATGATGCAGTGGTTAAGAATCCACCTGACAATACAGGGGACACGGGTTCACACTCTGGTCCGGGAAGATCCCACTTGACGCGGAGCAGCTAAGCCCGTGCGCCACAACTACTGAGCCTGCGCTCTAGAGCTCTCAAGCCACAACTACTGAAGCCCACGCGCCTAGAGCCCATGCTCCACAACAAGAGAAGCCACAGCAAGGAGAAGCCCGCACACCACAAGGGAGAGTAGCCCCCACTCACCACGCACAGCAACGAAGACCCAACACAGCCAAAAATAAATAAATAAATATTTTTTTAAAAGAGATAGTACATGTCTTCCAGAATTGATGGCAGTCTGAGAAATAATAGATAACTCCATAATTCCTAATAGATTCATTTTCTTTTTACCTTGATTATTACATTTGTAGAAGCACAAGTATTTACTCTCTTTTTATAATCATGTTAGGAAAACATCTTCTTTGCCTTTCAACAAAAAATCAAGTCAAAGTAAAAAACTAGAACTCATTTAGAATGGATCTTCATTTCCCCCCAATACTTCAATAAGTACATTTTATGTTAGTTTGAGAAATGATGTAGAAACATCTTACCCTTTCTTATAGGACATGGTTTCCATTGCCTTCATTTTCTCTTTAATAGGATGGGAAAATTTTTATAGCTGTGTGTGTATATAACTCACACACACATATAGCTGATTGTTAATGTGTATATTTCTTCTCACTTTTGGAATTCTTTTGGTGGTAAATTCACTCACGTTGTACCTGGGATGTGCAGAGAATATGTAGCTGTCTATCTATAGCCAATTTAGTCTTCTTCACTGGTTCAAGGAAGAAATTTTAAGTAGGCAACCAGTTTGTTTTAAACCTTAGTTTGATCCGATAATTTAATTAGTTTCCATAGTTAGTACCCAGCCTCTTTTATAACAATCCTTGGTCCCCATCCTCTTGCTTATTTCCTTAAAATGGCATCTTTGCGTATCCAAGTAAGAGTATGGCATACATAACCCCACGTTAGGAGGAAAAGTTGGGATCTTACTACATCATATCTGCTGTCTTTTCTGATTTCCAGTGTGAGTTGCTTGTTTACCTGTTCACTTAGTGAACTCAGGGCCACCGATCTGGAAGGGTGGCTTGTGAACTCTTGATCTGTTCTTTCCACTCGGACGGTGTTCCGGTGGAGCATCAGCCATTTATTTACCTCCTCCTGATCAGGCCACCCCTCAGTTCTCTGTTTTCATATCTCTGAGACTTTACCATAACCTCCATTCTGGCCCCTGGCATCCTACTGGCTTCTACCACATAAGAAGTAAGGGCATTTGGGGAAAGCGAAACCACACAGCATGGCCATTTTAATGGACCACACCCTATTTAGTGCCAGGGACACCTAGAGAGACAGAGAATCAAAATAATACTTTTGTCATTATTCTGGTTTAGCTAACACACCTATCTCCCTTGGGTCACACTTTTTTTTTCCTCGTTTCATCGCCAAATTTTTTTGGCTAGAAAGAAGTAAAATTTACTTCAACCTCTCTTCCCTCCTTATTCTAACCAAGTAACTAAGCCTTAAGGTTGCAAAAGGGAACTTTCTCCATACTTTGAAGTAAATGCTATAGGAATCCTCCAGGCTTGATTATTGACATGCTAAAGGGCAAAGTAAATAAATTTATTAAATCTCAGAATATTAGCTTGGCTTATAAAACTCTTGTTTTGCTGCATATATCTGTTCTGCATATCTAAACTTGATTATTATAAGGTGCTTTTTTTCTTTTATTTATTTTGGAACAAATTCTAATCACCTGTCTAGCTGGGTTGAAATGGGCAAAGGCCATGTGCTAAGAAAGGTAAAATGGATAATCACATTAATAATTTTGAAATAGTACTCCAGTGATACCTGTTTCTCATGCTTCTAATGTTACATGTTGTGCTTTCACTGCTAATAATCCCTGTCTCTTTTCTGTATTGGTTTTCTTTTATTAAACATTCATTATTGGAGATATTATTCATTAATCAATAATTCAGGATCAGAACCTAAAGAACTATAATTTTCTTCTGTTTTTTTCAGAGTCTGTGTTACTGGGTCAGTAGATTACAACTACATCAGTATTCCATTGATCTTTGCTTTTAAACAGTTGCTCTATTATTAAATGCATTTTTAAATAGGTAACAAATAACTGCAGTTTAGAAACTTAAACTATTTAGTTTTGGATAAAATTTCATTCTGTGACTCTTAGCTCTCAAAATACTGTTAACCTGTACAAATGTGAAAAGCCATTTCAACCATATTTTCCTGCATGAGTCCTTGGTGCGTGTATACTGTAACACATGCTACTTTTCTTTTGCATCATGGTGGTTGCCTGAATTTCATAGTTTACTTAAACTAAAATTATTTTTTCCTTTTGGCATCTGCTTATTTGAGGTTTAGAATGGAGTTTTCTAGATGATATTTTAAGTGTTAAAGGTTATACTCTTTTTAAATATAAATTATTTATTTATTTTTGGCTGTGTTGGGTCTTTGTTGCTGCGCGCGGGCTTTCTCTAGTTGCGGTGAGCGGGCGTTATTATTCGTTGCGGTGCGTGGGCTTCTCATTGCGGTGGCTTCTCTGTGGAGCATGGGCTCTAGGCATGCGGGCTTCAGTAGTTGTGACACATGGGCTCAGTAGTTGTGGCTTGCTGGTTCTAGAGCGCAGGCTCAGTAGTTGTGGCGCACAGGCTTAGTTGCTGCGTGACATGTGGGATCTTCCCGGACCAGGGTTGGAGCCCGTGTCCCCTACATTGGCAGGTGGATTTCTAACCACTGCACCACCAGGGAAGTCCCTATAATATGTTTTTGGCAGTTATTTGCAATAGGTATCCATTGCCTTTAAGAAGTTAATTACTTAAACGCTATTGTTTTATAAAAACGCTATTGTTTTATAAACGCTATTGTTTTATAAAAGACAACTCTTAAACTCCTTAAACTCTTAATCCAGATCATGGTAGCTAGGAATGACTAGAACCGTGGCTAGTTCTATACATTCACAGAGTATAGGCTGATACTTTCCCATCTGGCTCTTCAGTGTCAATTACAGGGAGCTGCAGAATTGTGTCCATGGGCGATGTTAAAAGATCGGAGCAACTGTGATCACCATTTCTCAGCTGCTGTCTTTCAGTTGGATGATGGAGGATCTGAAACAGGGTTACAGTGTGACAAATTTATATAGCTCAAGCTGCTTCTACTTGAATATGCTGTTAAAGTTTTATAATATGTATTTCTTTATATAGAAATTTTATGCCTGCATAATCTTGAAATCCATAGTATGACGATTTCATGTGGGAGGGGTAAAGGAAGTGAAAGATTTATTGATAGTTTATGAGAGGGAACATTGCTGCCCTAATGAGGATAGATGACAAATTTGGCATTTTATGTGCCTAATTTAGATAATTCTTCTAATTTTCCTTAATAAATAAGTGATTATAAATGCTTTTACTTTAATTAAGACTTTATTAGGTTCTTTATCTGAAATTCAGTGGCCAGTGTTTTAGTTCCAAAGCAGATATTCATAGAGGAGCAGGGAACACCTATCTCTGATCAAAGTTACTGAGTTTTAGTAATAATTATTCTGTCACTTTGGCTTCTCTTGCATTTGGCAGAGTAGGCACATCTGTTGTGTTAGGAAAATCACAAAGCTATAAAACAGAATTCTCACAGTCCCGTAGTTTGATCCTCTCTCTCAAAAAAATTTTATTTTTAGATTATGAAGTATCCTAGCATAAAGAATTTTTAAAAGAATAGATACATGTATATGTATAACTGAATCACTTTGCTGTACACCTGAAATTAACACAATATTGTTAATCAACTATACTCTAATATGAAATAAAAATAAAGTGACCTAGTTTAAAATTACATTGGAGAAATTTTTATAAAGTGAAAAAATTTTAGATATATATATTATTATGTTATGTGAAAATTTCAGTCATATAAATTTAATATTTCATTCCTTGTAGATAACTTATATATATTATCTTATGCAAAGATAAAGTATATTACTTTTTCTCCCATATTTCACTACTGTTGCTGGATTTTCTGTTTAGATATTAAAATTTTACACCAAAAAAAGAAAGAAATGTAGTAAACCCCATATCCCTGTCACCTGGGTAATTAGGTGATAACACTTTTTTTTTTTCTTTACATTTGGAAGGATAGGGGAATACATGAGATACAAAGTGTGGGTGGGAGGACCAGGTTCCAGGAGTAGAGGTTAAGTCCATATGTTTCACAATGAAAAGTCAATAGATAATCCTAAAATGGAAAAATGAAGAAGTAGCAACACAAAATATATTAAAGAGTATAGAGAAAAAAAGATAAAATAATCAGCTAAAATCATTGCTTCTGGATTGAGGAAAGAAGTGGGGAAACCAGTAGGAAACTACTTTCTTTGAACTATTGACTGTGTAAATTATGTGTATAGGTAACTTTGATAAAAGCAAAAGCATTTTAAAAAAATAAAGAAGAAATAGAACAATGGAGAGTGTCCCTGTTGCTCACGAGTCTTCTGTGCCCCTTTTTTGTTTTTTGTTTTTGGTTTTTTTTTTTGGTTCAAGGTTAAATTAGATAAATGAATGCATCTGCAACCATAAAAGACCATTATGGTGAAGTTGGGTATTTTGGCTAGTTACACCCTTAGTTCTGTATTCTTTTAAATTGTTGCACTATCCTTTGATGGCATTATAAAAGACAAAATACTCGATTCCATTTTGGCCACTTTGATGAGATTTGCTCAGATAGGCGCATGTATTCTTAATTTCAAGTTGGCTTTTTAGCTTTTTGGCATGTAGAACAAGTGAATTAAAGCATGTACAACTGACTCTTGCCAGGGTTTCATCTGTGTTAACCATGCTATAGGATTTGGGGTACAGAGTGACCTTAGATTTATGCTGGTAACTAGTTCAGTAACTTGGCATTTTAAGCTGAATGAAATTAAGACTTTTTTTACCCTGTTTATTTTCTGATACGGAGTTTTAACAATTTACAAGTTTTTATGAATGGCTCTTATCAAGGTAAGGAAGTTCCCTAGTTTTGTAAGATCTTAAAAAAACAAGTAGGTATTTTTATTGAAATTTTTTTCTGGATCTTATAGAAAGGTCACTTTTTCCTTTATTTTATTTTATTTCATTTATTTTTTTGGACACGCTGCATGCCTTGTGGGATTTTAGGTCCCCCACCAGAGATCAAACCCGGGCCTTCGGCAGTGAAAGCACAGAGTCTTAACCACTGGACCACCAGGGAATTCCCTTCCTTAATTTTTTTAATGTGATATATTACATTAATGACTTTTCAGTTATTAAACTTATTTGGTCTTGATTTAAAGATATGTAGTTGAATTTGTTTTGCAAATATTTTAGTTAGATTTTCCTAATTTTCCTTTCTCAAGATTATATTAGCTTCGTAATATAAGCTAACAAATTTTTCCATTTTTTTTAAACTCCTGGGATAGGTTGCATAAAATAAAAATAATCTTTTCTTTGAAGGTTTTGTTTAATGTGTCTGTAAAATTATATGTTCTTAGTATGTGTTTTTTCTGAAAAATTATTTTGTTTTTTATTTGTGGTAAAATACATGAGTTAAAATTTATCATCCTATCCATTTTTAAGTGTACAGTTCAGTGGCATTAAGTACATTCACATATGCTGTCACCACCATCCAGCCACAGACATCTTTTCATTGTGCAAAACTGAAACTCTTTACCCTTTAAAGGGTACAATAACTCCCCATTCTCCCTCCCCTCAGGCCTTGGCAATCACCATTCCTTCTGTCTCAGGATTTGACTACCACACATACCTCACACAAATGTAATCATATAGTATTTGTTTTTTTGTGACCAACTTATTTCACTAAGATTCAACCATGTCGTAGCATATGTCAGAATTTCCTTCCTTTTTAGGGCAGAGTAATATTCCATTGTGTGTATATACCACATCTTATTTTTCCATTTATGTGTTGATAGACACTTGGTTTGCTTCCACCATTTGGCTACGGCAAATAATGCTACCATGGACATGTACAATATCTATTTGAGTGCTTGCTTTCAATTATTTGTATGTATACCCAGAAGTAGATTTCTGGATAGTACTGTGATTGTATTTTTAATTTTTTGAGGACACTAAACTTTTATTCACAGTAGCTGTACAGTTTTACTTTCCCACGAACTGCTCAAGGGTATCAATTTCTTCATATCCTTGCCAACATTGTTATTTTATGGTTTTTTGGTAGTAGCTATCCTAATGAGTTGGTCAGATTTTAAATTAGCAATTATTTATTTGAGTGTAATTTGATTTTCTATGATTTACTACATCTATTTTGGTAAATTTTCATTTACTAGGAAATTATATGTTTTCTTAAGTTTTCAAAGGTCTTGGCAAAACATTTTTCATAGTATTCTTTGTGGTGTTGTTTTTTTTTTTTTTGCCGTACGCGGGCCTCTCACTGTTGTGGCCTCTCCCGTTGCGGAGCACAGGCTCCGGACGCACAGGCTCAGCGGCTATGGCTCACGGGCCCAGCCGCTCTGCGGCATGTGGGTTCTTCCCGGACCAGAGCACAAACCTGTGTCCCTTGCATCAGCAGGCAGACTCTCAACCACTGTGCCACCAGGGAAGCCCTCTTTGTGATTTTTAAAGGTTTCTTTAACTGTGTCTCCTTTTTCATTTCTAACATTAAAAATTTGTGCCTATAATTGTTAAAAAATATTTATTTATTTATTTGGCTGCATTGGGTCTTAGTTGCGGCATGAGGGATCTTTGTTACAGCATGCGGGACCGCTTTAGTTGCGACAGGCGGGATCTTTTAGTTGCGGCATGTGGGATCTAGTTCCCTGACCAGGGATCGAACGCAGGCCCCCTGCATTGGGAGCGCAGAGTCTTAGCCACTAGACAACCAGGGAAGTCCTGTGCCTATATTTTTTTTCTTGATCATTCTTGTCATGAGTTTGTCTATTTTATTAGTATTTCTAAAGATTTGGTTTTTGGTTTTGTTGATCCTATCGCTTCTTTGTTTTTTACTCAGTAAATGTCATTTCTTGGTTTTATTATTTCCTTTTTACTTCTTTCTCTGAGTTTATTTTTGCCAGTCTTTTTCGAACTCCTTAAGATGAATGCTTGGCTCATTAAGTTTTAGCCTTTTTTCCTAAAGATATTAATTTCTAAGGCCATTTTTGATACAAAATATTTTCATTATTACTCACTTCTAAATATTTTCTAATTTCCTTCTGAATTTTTTCTTTTATCCATTGGTTGTTTAGAACATTGACTTGAAATTTCCAAACATAAGAGTTTTGTCCATTGATTTCTACATTAATTACAGTAAGATCAGAGAATGTAGTCTTTGAAATCCTTTGAAATCTGAAGTAGCGTAGCACAGGGTAAGATTTTGTAAATGTTCTGTGCCTGAAGAGAAAGTGTATTTTCTAGTTACCTATTCTGTCAAGCATATTAGTCATGATATTACAGTATTCTATATCTATATTGATTTTTGTCTACTTTCAATTACTGATTGAGGATATTAAAGCCTCTCACTATGATCGTAAATTTATTTTTTCTTGTTCCATCCATTTTTGCTTCATATATTTTGAGGCTAGGTTACTAAGAGCATACAAGTTTAGAATTGTATATCTTTCTAATGTATTCAGCCTTTTACTGTATGAAATGGCTTTGTAGCATGAGTAATGCTATAGGTGAATAGTTTTCCTTTTTTTCTGCAGGTGCTTTCTGGTTTTAACATCAAGTTCGTAATAGATTCACAAAATAAATTGGCTATTTTTTCTATCTCTGGAGAATTTTCTTAAAGTCTTATTTTGTTTGAAAGTAATATACATATACTAGATTTCGTTTATTTAGTATATGCATGGTGTATCTTTTTCTACTTCAAAATATTTTTGTGAAATTCATTATGTAACAGAAGAGTATATAAGATGTATATATACTGTTTGTAGAATAATAATAGAACAACTGTCTTTGTGCCTACTACTCAGGTTAGTGAGAATCTCCCAGTAGGAAATTTTGTTTGTTTGTATGTGCTTTTGTTTATGAAAGATATTTTCACTGGGTAGACATTTGCAGTTTTACATTTATTTTCTCCAAAAATTGAGTAGATATCATTTGCTGTCTTCTTGCTTCTACTCCTAATAGGGTCAGTTTGTTCTTTATACTTTTTCAAAATTTCCTTAGCTATTCCTCTGCTTTTCAGTTTCTACATAACCTTTGCAATTAACTTGTAAGCTAAGAAAATCCTGTTTGTGTTTTGATTGAGACTGCATTGAGATAAGTGTGGACATCTTTTAAATATTTTTTCTTTCCATCCAGCCACATGTTTGTCTACTCATATATTGTATTTGTGTGTATGTGTCATTCAGTAAAGTGTATAGTTTTCTTCATTTAAGTCTTACGCATTTCTTGCTGGGCTTGTTTCTCAATAATTAGTGGGTTTTACAAGTATTTTGTATTTCAGTTTTTATTTTCTTTTAAACAAAGAGGTAGTTCCAAGGTTATAGATTAGAGTGGTGGCAATGCCTTTTGCTTTATTTTATGAATATGAGTGTTTGTGTGTGTTTAAAAGTGTGAAATGATTCATGAATTTGACTGCCAGATATTTTGCATAGGGGCCAGGCTAATCTTCTGTGCATTGCTTTAATTTAAAATATGTGATGCCAAAATGAGCACTATTCTTTGTTTTTAATTTCAATTTTTATTTCATTATGGTCATAGATTATGCCTTATATAGGTTCTACTTTGGGAAATTTAATGATTTTCTTTATAGCTTCATACATGGTAAAATTTTAAGAAGAATATGTTTTTTTCTCTGGGTATATATAATATATGTTAGATCAAATTTGTTTATTGTTATGTGAATATTCTTACTTTTACACCTATTTTTGTGCTCATTAACATCCTTTTCTCAAAAATAAAGACTGCCAATATGCTATTATTATTTATTCTTGCCTCCTTGTATTCTTTTTTTTTGCGGTATGCGGGCCTCTCACTGTTGTGGCCTCTCCCGTTGCGGAGCCCAGGCTCCGGACGCACAGGCCTAGCGGCCATGGCTCACGGGCTTAGTTGCTCCGCGGCATGTGGGATCTTCCCGGACCAGGGCACGAACCCGTGTCTCCTGCATCGGCAGGCAGATTCTCAACCACTGCGCCACCAGGGAAGCCCTCCTTGTATTCTTAAAATCAGTTTTTGCAATGTATATATCACAAAGTTTTGTTATCGTGGTCATAACTATTTACACATTTTTCATCTTGATGAATTATACCTTTTAAGAATATGAAACATTCCTCTTTTTTATTTAATGCCTCTCTCCTAGAATTTTTTTGTTGTTGTATTATTATGGCAAACCTAGTTTTGGTTAGGTTTTTGATATGTACTTTTATATTCTTCCTCTTTCCTCCTCTTCCCTTCATAGTTTTATTTTTGCATCTAGATCTATTACTAAAAAAATACTTTTATTTTAGTTGTTTTCTGCTCTATAAAAAGTTACCATGCTGTATGTGATCTTTTTGAACTTAGCTGTTTTCCACTCAGTATTATAGTGCCTAGATTCATACAAATTGGGAATTTCCTGCTGTTTTTAAAGCACTTTGACGTATAAATGTTATACATTAAACTGAACTAACTTTAAAGTTTACGATTTAATAAGTTTTGTCATATTCATACACCCATGAAACCATCACCACAGTCAAGATAGTGAACATAATTGTCACCTCAAAAAGTTTCATCATCTGCTATATCCTTGCTGGTTTTCTGCTTACTTTTGTTCTATCAATTTTTGAGAGAGGGATATGGACATCTTTTATTTTAATTGTTAATTTTTCTGTTTCTTTTGGCAGTTCAACCAGTTTCTGCTTCATGTTGTTCAAAGCTTTGTTATTAGATTCATAAATGCTAATCATTGTTATGTCCTCTTGATTAATTGACCCCTTATTATTGTCAAATGACCTTCTTTATTCCTAATAATATTCTTTGCTATGTTGTCTAATATTAACATAACCACTCCAGCTTTCTTTTATCTAGTGTTAGAGTGGTATATCCTTTTTTATCCTTTTACTTTTAAACTATGTATTTATTTTTTTGCATGCATCTTTTTCTTAAACATTTAAAGGTCAATAGACTTAAAGGGAATGTTTATTCTGGTACTGTTGACTATGATGTGAAGCTGCTAACTCTTTCAAGCCCTTGTCACCCAGGGCTTGTGAAAACCACTCACAACTGGGGAGTTCCAGCTCTGTCTATGAGCATTATTGTCTCTTTGATTCTGTATTGAAAGGGTGATGTTATTTGTGATCTGTGGTAATATTGTTACTGGGATATTATTGAAACGATTTCTAAGGATGAAGTCTGATACTAATCTAAGTTGCTATATTTGAAATCTGAGAATTCTGCAAAGACATCTTTCATTATAAGCCTTGGTTCAATACTACTGAACCGTTCCCTGTTGTAGTATTGAGCTCAGACCTCTTTCCATCTTCACAGCATGATAAATTATAAGCTTGTTGAACTCGGGGCTTTTCTTTGAGTCATCTGTTAAACCTCAGATTAGATCAGAAAGGAATATCAGTATCTGAAAAAGAAGTCTTTACCTCATTTATCATCTCCACCAACCAGAAAACTGATGGAGTATTTGTAATTGTCACTGAGTGGCAGGGGGACAGATGGTGGACTATCATTCTATCAGAAGATGGCCTTTTCTCTTTTACATGGTGTCTGTTTCACAGTATTTCATTAGCTTCATTTTTCTCATCAGTCACTTCAAACAATATAATACATAGATTGTAATAGATAAGAACATAAGTGTATCCTACACCTGTAGACAAGGACCTTGGCAGAATTGAATCTTTTGTATAATTAAAATAGCCTATCGAGTTTTAAAAATTGTCATTGTCACATGTGTTTAATTTTTCAAAGTGATGCTGTCACAAAGGGCATTATTTTGATAAAAGACATTACATTTCAGATTTTCTTAAATTTACTGTTTGACTAAATTTAAAATTTTATTTAAATATAATGGAACTCTCAAACTTTTTTTTAAAGCATTTCTGCAGCACCTGCTTGTGCACTCTGCACTAGTCCAGGGACCAGGGAAATATGGATAAATAATGTCACTTGAGCCTATCTCTTAATTTTATGCTATCTCTGATAAATTTCATAGTTTCATGAATCTCTAAACACACTCATTTGAATATAAATGAACTAGTTTTTGTATATGGTGCTTTCACTTCTGAATAGTGCTTGGATGATAATAATCTGTAGATATGGCTAATGCCATCCAAACAATCAGTAATTACAAATCAGCTTTCCTGTGAAATCTTTCTGGGGGATAATCTGCTGGAATAGTTTTATGGAAGAGTGATATCAGTCAAAATAATAGTTTAGATCTTTTGGTCTTAATCTGAGTAAAACTCTGACTCTTTAACTGAAGCTGTTAGCATAAGCCCTTGGCACTTAGTATTGAATGAAATGTTAATAAGTTAAATATTAATGAGCTAACCCGTTATTTATTATTTTCAATATACTATGTCTGTGAGGTTGGTATTCAAAATATGTGGTAAAGTACTGTCTAAAAATGCCTTGTTGTTTGTAGTTGAGTATTTCTTTATTTCTTCCCTTCTTTCATCTGCTTCTTCATATTTTTCTCCTGATTTTCCTTCTTCTTCCCTTCCCAAACACCTTCATCTCTCCACTCTTCCACCTCTTCTTCACCCCTCACTTTTCTTACCACCGTCATCCAGAGAAACAAGAAAAACAAGTTCCAACCCTCCAGGCCTTCACCCTTTCCCAGATTTTGTAGAAGACAGTGAAGAAATATTGTAAAATGCCTCCTATTTTTCTTACTTGTTGTGCCAGGCAGGCTTCAAAGAGCAGAATGCCTCATAATATTTTTAAGAATTTAAGAGAAAACATTATTTGGTTCTGGAATTGATTAATATCATTGGATTTTAGATTACAAAGTTGAGAAAGTAAAGGATGAGGTTGAGAGAAAAATGTTGTTTTTCCAAACAAAATATGAAAACCCTTGAGTTAATTTCTCATCTATTTAGATTAATAACTTGGCATCCACCCTGCTCTTGAAAGTAAACTTTTGGCTCTAGAGAAATGTACCTCTTGAACATGACGTTTGATTTTCAAGTAAAAATACATTTGTATTACTGTAATGAAATTCTGGTCCTTTTTATTCAAAGAAGACATATTTAAACGCTTTTTGATCAAGGAAGAATAACATCCTTAAAAATTCTCAGTTCTGTATTATAATATTTTTAAAATGGGAAGCAAATTATTTTCGTTGATGTAGCACATTTTGTGAAATGTGTTTATTGTGAGGTAACACTTGAGAGAGCTATAATAATTATAGTTTAATAAAATGCTATATTGTGTCATTTATATTTTCCTGCTAATCAACTATTTTTAGAACTTTGACATTCTTTCCCAAAGATCATGAACCTATCTATGGCTTAATTTTTTCCTGTCTGTTTTAAAAAATAAAGAACTATGAGAACCTTTAGGAAGAGTCTGATGGAATATCGAGGTCATAAACTTCAATATGAATTATTTCATTGAATATAGTAAATTATGTTAGAAAGGCCAGGGTTTGGTCTAGTATGCTGTAAAAGGTAATTAAAAGAATAAGAAGGGTATAAACTTTGATGAGATCATCTGTATAGGTATTAGTTTCCTTATATGTTTTACTGGTATTTCTTATTGCAGCAATGTTGTTTTTATATAAAAAGTCACAAATGTGACTTTAAAACTACACTTAAATTTGTGTGTATGTATGTATGTACACAGTTAGCCATCATTAATTAGCTTTTGGTCTTGATACATTCATTTTCAGAATGTTAGAAAATGGGGGACTTTACAATTTACTGTCTAATCCCTTTTGTTTTTTTCCTACTGAGGAAACTGAGGCCCAGAGAAGTCACTTAGCCATGAGTTGTAGAATTTATCCTGGTATAGCTATCTTGACTCACAGTTCAGTGCTGTTTCCACTGCATTGATTTGCTTTTCTATTCCTAAGGAAAAACAATCTCCCCTCTTAATGCATATTTAGAATTAACAGTGTCAAATACTGAGAATGGCCAATGAAGACACATTTCTGACTTGTTAGTAGCAGATTAGTACTTGCACTGAGCAGGATTCCAGGGTAGGAACTGTATTTTTTAAATTCTTATAGGAAAGAAGGAGATCCAGGGGCCTTTGGGTGATTTTTGGTCCTGATCGATTCATATTTTGGAAATGAGTCATAGATACTGTGTCTCAAAGAGTATACTTTGCTTTTCCTTGTGCCTGTGCCATAATAATTAGGATTGTGGATAGATACAAAAAGATGAGTGTATTTTTACATAGTTATTCTTCTGCAGCACAAATGATCCTATAGCAACTGTAACCTAATACAAACCAATCCTCTTTTCTTTAGCTTGCCTTTTACTTGCATTTCCTTATTAGCATTAATTTCACAATAATCAAAGTATTAATGTATATCAATTGTGGAAAATTTGAGAAAAATAAAGTTTGCCTACTGTTAACATTTTGATCTAATTTTCAGCTCTTTACATGTGAATATATGAATCTTACTTATTTATATGTAAGCTTCATTGCAAGGATTGAATCCTGAATTTTTTTTTTTAAGAATATAAGCTATGTGGTTTAATTGTATACATTGGTGTTAAGATTTTTGGTCTTATTACTTGCATATGTGATCTGTTTCACACTCTTTGAAACAGAAAATCATTGAGTAGCAATCAGATTTCAAAAAGTCTTCCAAGTACAGCCAGACAGTTGTCTACATGATATGCTACATATGACAACATATAATGTACAATTATATTAACACAGACTTCTTTTCCAGGGGGTCAGTATTTTCACACATCTAATAGGTCTCGTGCACAAGATAACAGAAACAGCAATATCGGTGTCTCCAATCACATTAAGTTCATCAGACGTATTAAAAGGATAACCTTTTTTTTTTTTTTTTTTTTGTGGTACACGGGCCTCTTACTGTTGTGGCCTCTCACGTTGCGGAGCACAGGCTCCGGACGCACAGGCTCAGCGGCCATGGCTCACGGGCCCAGCCGCTCCGCAGCATGTGGGCTGTTCCCGGACCAGGGCATGAACCTGTGTCCCCTGCATCAGCAGGCGTATTCTCAACCACTGCACCACCAGGGAAGCCCAAGGATAGCCCTTTTTAATTGAGAATTTTTTTGCATATTATATATATGCTTTTTTAACATTTTTTTTCTAAATTATCTCTATTTTAGATAAATACAGGCTTAGAGGATAATACGTTAATGAGAACACCTTGGACGAATCCTCAGGCTCTATCCTACAAGTGTTCCATTCAGGAAGATCTCAGTACTTCTT
The DNA here is from genome assembly GCF_026419965.1 of Kogia breviceps. Lineage (NCBI taxonomy): Eukaryota > Metazoa > Chordata > Mammalia > Artiodactyla > Physeteridae > Kogia > Kogia breviceps. The sequence continues at coordinate 103,963,630 of NC_081312.1, forward strand.
CTCCACTTTTTTGTAAAAATTTACAAACTGATTCATAACCAAACCACTTTGGAAAAAGAAGAACAAAGTTGGAGATGTTATGCTACCTGATTATAAGAGTTATATTATAAAAGTTATATCAATCAAGATGGTGTAGTATTAGTATCTAGATTGGAAAATAGACAGGTGGAACAGAATACAATTTACAAGCTGATTCATAACCAAAACTACTTTGGAAAAAGAAGAACAAAGTTGGAGATTTTATGCTACCTGATAAGGCTTATTATAAAAGTTATAGCAATCAGAATGGTGTAGTATTAGTATCTAGATTGGAAAATAGACAGGTGGAACAGAATAGATAAATGAATCTACACCTGCATATTTATATAACTGATGATTTTTTTTTTGTATAGCAGGTTCTTATTAGTCATCAAGTTTATACACATCAGTGTATACATGTAAATCCCAGTCGCCCAATTCAGCACACCCCCATCCCCACCCCACTGCTTTCCCAGCTTGGTGTCCATACGTTAGTTCTCTACATCTGTGTCTCAGTTTCTGCCCTGCACACCAGTTCATCTGTACCATTTTTCTAGGTTTCACATGTATGTGTTAATATACGATATTTGTATTTCTCTTTCTGACTTACTTCACTTTGTATGATAGTCTCTAGATCCATCCACGTCTCAACAAATGACCCAATTTCATTCCTTTTTATGGCTGAGTAATATTCCATTGTATATTTGTACCACATCTTCCTTATCCATTCATCTGTCGATGGGCATTTAGGTTGCTTCCATTACCTGGCTATTGTAAATAGTGCTGCAGTGAACATTGGGGTGCATGTGTCTTTTTGAATTATGGTTTTCTCTGGGTATATGCCCAGTAGTGGGATTGCTGGATCATATAGTAATTCTATTTTTAGCTCTTTAAGGAACCTCCATACTGTTTTCCATAGTGACTGTATCAATTTACATTCCCACCAACAGTGCAAGAGGGTTCCCTTTACTCCACACCCTCTCCGGCATTTGTTGTTTGTAGATTTTCTGATGATGCCCATTCTAAATGGTGTGAGGTGATACCTCATTGTAGTTTTGATTTGCATTTCTCTAATAATTAGTGATATTGAGCAGCTTTTCATGTGCTTCTTGGCCATCTGTATGTCTTCTTTGGCGAAATATCTATTTAGGTCTTCTGCCCATTTTTGGATTGAGTTGTTTGTTTTTTTAATATTGAGCTGCATGAGCTGTTTATATATTTTGGAGATTAATCCTTTGTCTATTGATTCGTTTGCAAATATTTTCTCCCATTCTGAGGGTTGTCTATTGGTCTTGTTTATGGTTTCCTTTGCTGTGCAAAAGCTTTCAAGTTTCATTAGGTCCCATTTGTTTATTTTTGTTTTCAATTTCCATTTCTCTAGGAGGTGGATTAAAAAAGATCTTGCTGTGATTTATGTCATAGAGTGTTCTTCCTATGTTTTCCTCTAAGAGTTTTATAGTGTCCGGTATTATATTTATGTCTCTAATCCATTTTGAGTTTATTTTTGTGTATGGTGTTAGGGAGTGTTCTAATTTCATTCTTTTACCTGTAGCTGTCCAATTTTCCCAGCACCACTTATTGAAGAGGCTGTCTTTTCTCCACTGTATATCCTCGCCTCCTTTGTCATAGATTAGTTGACCATAGGTGCATTGGTTTATCTCTGGGCTTTCTATCTTGTTCCATTGATCTATATTTCTGTTTTTGTGCCAGTACCATATTGTCTTGATTACTATAGCTTTATAGTATAGTCTGAAGTCAGGGAGTCTGATTCCTCCATCTCTGTTTTTTCCCCTCAAGACTGCTTTGGCTGTTCGGCATCTTTTGTGTCTCCGTACAAAATTTAAGATTTTTTGTTCTAGCTCTGTAAAAAATGCCATTGGTAATTTGATACAGATTGCATTGAATCTGTAGATTGCTTTCGGTAGTGTAGTCAATTTCACAATGTTGATTCTTCCAATCCAAGAACATGTATATCTCTCCATCTGTTGGTATCATTTTTAATTTCTTTCATCAGTGTCTTATAGTTTTCTGCATACAGGTCTTTTGTCTCCCTAGGTAGGTTTATTCATAGGTATTTTATTCTTTTTGTTGCAGTGGTAAATGGAAGTGTTTTCTTAATTTCTCTTTCAGATTTTTCATCATTAGTGTATTAGAATGCAAGAGATTTCTGTGCATTAATTTTGTGTCCTGCAACTTTACCAAATTCATTGATTAGCTCTAGTCGTTTTCTGGTGGCATTTTTAGGATTCTCTATGTATAGTATCATGTCATCTGCAAACATCACATTGATTGATTAGCGTATATTGAAGAATCCTTGCATCCCTGTGATAAATCCCACTTGGTCATGGTGTATGATACTTTTAATGTGTTGTTGGATTCTGTTTGCTAGTATTTTGTTAAGGATTTTTGCATCTACTGAATTTTTATTTACAATTATACAGTGAATGTTTTTTAATATCATTACTGTTGTTTGAAACTAATCAAATCTGTATAGTATCATATTAATTCATGTACCATAATTTATGTAATCAGTTACCTACTGCTGACATTTTGTTGTAAATCTCACTGCAATGTGAATATATTTATAGAGAAATATTGTTTCAGAAGTAAATTACTTACAGTTTCTTTTTTTTTAACTTAACATTTATTAATTAGTAAGTAGACTGGGCTGTGAAACGATTTGGTTGTTAATATAGAATGGAGGCAAGAATATCAGTGTCTGAACAGCTCTATTTTTGGGTGACCAGAACTATAGGAAACTTGAAGCAAGCAACATTTTGGATAAAAGGAGATGAGATTGCTGTATATTTCTTACCTTAGGCAGTTCCTTGGGGTTTTAAGAAAGGATGTCATTAAGGATTACTTTCTGCAGGATATTGTCTCCTTCTGTCCTTACAATAGTTTTCAAACTCGGAGTACACACTTTTAGCACTTGAATAGTGTGCAAACATATAAATTTCATTTTAAGTCCAGTTCTTAGATGCTTGAGAGATAGGAATATTGTGATTTCATTTACTCCTTTTGGCAAGCCAAACATAGAATTTTAAGATGCATGTGTACAAATTATTTCTTGTTACAAGATTTTCTAAACTGATTATTGTGGAGAATTTCAAACATTTATAATAGTAGTCAGAATAATATGACAAGCCTCCATGTAATCATCACTCAGCTGTAACAATGATAACCTTATCCTGCCTTATTGATGTTCCATTCCCTTTCCCCAAATACTCTTTTGAAGTGAATTCCAGATTTCATCTCATAAGAGCTATTTTTGAATGATTTACCTTCTACTTATACATGCTTATTATAAATGAGAGAATTAAAAATCTATCACAATCATCTAGTGACAACTTTTAGCAATTTTCTGCCTTTTTAAAAAATAGATCTTGATTGGAGTATAATTGCTTCACAATACTGTGTTACTTTCTGTTGCACAACAAATCAAATCAGCCATTTACATACACATGTTCCCCACATCCCCTCCCTCTTGAGCCTCCCTCCCATTGCCTTATTTTCTTTTAGTCATTTTATGCACATATGTATACACATATAAAAATGCAAAGATATATATAATTATTATAAAATTTGGTACATAATTGCATTAACTAGGGAAAAGACTAATCTGCTGTAATAGTGACAAAAATACAGTGATTTTGAGAACATAGAAGTTTATTTCTCACAATAAAGTCCTGAGGAAAGCAATCCCAAGTGGTCAGTCCTGAGGTAAGCAGTAAAGTCCTGAGGTAAGCAATCCCAAGTGGTCAGTCCTGAGGTAAGCAGTCCCAAGGCTTTATGCCATGTGATTTTTCAGAGATCCATCTTCTGTCTGTATTATCTCCTAAGATATGCCCTCTGCTTCAGAGTCAGAGCTGTGTTATAGGCCCTTTTTTGTTCCAGTTTGCAGAAGGGGAAGAAAGTGAATGGTATTCAAACACTGAACATGCATTCATAGTCCATTGATGAGAATTCAGTCACATGGCTACCACTAGCTATAAGAGGGACTGGGAAATTCAGTTTCTAGCTGAAGAATTTTGTGACTTGCCAAAGCTTTGTTACTGTGCAGCCTGCAGCAGTGCAGTTTGTTCCTCTGTACTCTTTATTGCCTGCTCATGGGCAGGCGGATCTAGAGGCTTGATCAGGCTAAGGTTCAACCCATTTGGAAAAACTGTATTTGGTGCTGAGTTCTTTCATCAGGATGAACTTAATGTCTGATTGTCTTTTTTTTTTTCCCCAGGGGTAGTTTTTTATTTTCACATCTTTATTGGAGTATAATCGCTTTACAATGGTGTGTTAGTTTCTGCTTTACAACAAAGTGAATCAGTTATACATATACATATGTTCCCATATCTCTTCCCTCTTGCATCTCCCTCCTTCCCACCCTCCCTATCCCACCCCTCAAGATGGTCACAAACCACCTAGCTGATCTCCCTGTGCCATGCGGCTGCTTCCCACTAGCTATCCACCCTGTTTGGTAGTGTATATATGTCCATGGCACTCTCTCACTTTGTCACAGCTTGCTCTTCCCCCTCCCCATATCCTCAAGTCCGTGCTCTAGTAGGTCTGTGTTTTATTCCCGTCCTACCCCTAGTCTCTTCATGACTTTTTTTTCTTAGATTCCATATATATGTGTTAGCATATGGTATTTGTTTTTCTCCTTTTTTTTAATTTATTTTTTTTATTTTTTAATTTTTATTTTCTTTACATCTTTATTGGAGTATAACTGTTTTACAATAGTGTGTTAGTTTTTCCTTTACAACAAAGTGAATCAGTTATACATATACATATGTTCTCATATCTCTTCCCTCTTGCATCACCCTCTCTCCCACCCTCCCTATCCCACCCCTCTAGGTGGTCACAAAGCACAGAGGAGATCTCCCTGTGCTATGCAACAGCTTCCCACTAGCTAACTAATTTACATTTGGTAGTGTATATATGTCCCTGCCACTCTCTCACTTCATCACAGCTTACCCTTCCCCCTCCCCGTATCCTCAATGCACATGCTCTAGTAAGTCTGTGTTTTATTCCCGTCCTACCACTAATCTCTTCATGACATTTTTTTTTTTTTTAGAGTCCATATATATGTGTTAGCATACAGTATTTGTTTTTCTCCTTCTGACTTACTTCACTCTGTATGACAGACTCCAGGTCTATCCACCTCATTACAAATAACTCAGTTTCATTTCTTTTTATGGCTGGGTAATATTCCATTGTATATATGTGCCACATCGTCTTTATCCATTCATCTGTTGATGGACACTTAGGTTGCTTTCATGTCCTGACTATCGTAAATAGAGCTGCAATGAACATTTTGGTACATGACTCTTTTTGAATTATGGTTTTCTCAGGGTATATGCCCAGTAGTGGGATTGCTGGGTGATATGGTAGTTCTATTTTTAGTTTTTTAAGAAACCTCAATACTGTTCTCCATAGTGGCTGTATCAATTTACATTCCCACCAACAGTGCAGGAGGGTTCCCTTTTCTCCACACCCTCTCCAGCATTTACTGTTTTTAGATTTTTTGATGATGGCCATTCTGACCAGTGTGAGATGATATCTCATTGTAGTTTTGATTTGCATTTCTCTAATGATTAATGATGTAGAGCATTCTTTCATGTGTTTGTTGCAATCTGTATATCTTCTTTGGAGAAATGTCTATTTAGGTCTTCTGCCCATTTTTGGATTGGGTTGTTTGTTTTTTTAATATTGAGCTGCATGAGCTGTTTATATATTTTGGAGATTAATCCTTTGTCCGTTGATTCGTTTGCAAATATTTTCTCCCATTGTGAGGGTTGTCTTTTGGTCTTGTTTATGGTATCCTTTGCTGTGCAAAAGCATTGAAGTTTTATTAGGTCCCATTTGTTTATTTTTGTTTTTATTTCCATTTTTCTAGGAGATGGGTCAAAAAGGATCTTGCTGTGATTTATAACATAGAGTGTTCTGCCTATGTTTTCCTCTAAGAGTCTGATAGTGTCTGGCCTTACATTTAGGTCTTTAACCCATTTTGAGTTTATTTTTGTGTGTGGTGTTAGGAAGTGTTCTAATTTCATACTTTTACAGGTAGCTGTCCAGTTTTCCCAGCACCACTTATTGAAGAGGCTGTCTTTTCTCCATTGTATGTTCTTGCCTCCTTTATCAAAGATAAGGTGACCATATGTGTGTGGGTTTATCTCTGGGCTTTCTATCCTGTTCCATTGATCTATATTTCTGTTTTTGTGCCAGTACCATACTCTCTTGATTACTGTAGCTTTGTAGTATAGTCTGAAGTCAGGGAGCCTGATTCCTCCAGCTCCATTTTTCGTTCTCAAGTTTGCTTTGGCTATTCGGGGTTTTTTGTGTTTCCATACAAATTGTGAAATTTTTTATTCTAGTTCTGTAAAAAATGCCAGTGATAGTTTGATAGGGATTGAATAGAAGCTGTAGATTGCTTTGGGTAGTAGAGTTATTTTCACAATGTTGATTCTTCCAATCCAAGAACATGGTATATCTCTCCATCTATTTGTATCACCTTTAATTTCTTTCATCAGTGTCTTATAATTTTCTGCATACAGGTCTTTTGTCTCCTTAGATAGGTTTATTCCTAGATACTTTATTCTTTTTGTTGCAATGGTAAATGGGAGTGTTTTCTTAATTTCACTCTCAGATTTTTCATCATTAGTGTATAGGAATGCAAGAGATTTCTGTGCATTAATTTTGTATCCTGCTACTTTACCAAATTCATTGATTAGCTCCAGTAGTTTTCTGATAGCATCCTTAGGATACTCTATGTATAGTGTCATGTCATCTGCAAACAGTGACAGCTTTACTGCTTTTCCAATTTGGATTCCTTTTATTTCTTTCTCTTCTCTGATTGCTGTGGCTAGAACTTCCAAAACTGTGTTGAATAAGAGTGGTGAGAGTGGGCAACCTTGTCTTTTTCCTGATCTTAGTGGAAATGGTATCAGTTTTTCACCATTGAGGATGATGTTGGCTGTGAGTTTGTCATATATGGCCTTTATTATGTTGAGGAGAGTTCTATGCCTAGTTTCTGCAAGGTTTTTATCATAAATGGGTGTTGAATTTTGTCAAAAGCTTTCTCTGCATCTATTGAGATCATCATATGGTTTTTGTCCTTCAGTTTGTTGATATGGCGTATCACGTTGATTGATTTGCATATATTGAAGAATCCTTGCATTCCTGTAATAAACCCCACTTGACCACAGTGTATGATTCTTTTAATGTGCTGTTGTATTTTGTTTGCTAGTATTTTGTTGAGGATTTTTGCATCTATGTTCATCAGTGATATTGGCCTGTAGTTTTCTTTCTTTGTGACGTGTTTGTCTGGTTTTGGTATCAGGGTGATGGTGGCCTCATGGAATGAGTTTGGGAGTGTTCCTCCCTCTGCTATCTTTTGGAAGAGTTTGAGAAGGAGAGGTGTTAGCTCTCTCTAAATGTTTGATAGAATTCACCTGTGAAGCCATCTGGTTCTGGGCTTTAGTTTGTTGGAAGATTTTTGATCACAGTTTCAATTTCAGTGCTTGTGATTGGTCTGTTCACATTTTCTGTTTCTTCCTGGTTCAGTCTCGGTAGGTTGTGCATTTCTAAGAATTTGTCCATTTCTTCCAGGTTGTCCATTTTATTGGCATACATTTGCTTGTAGTAATCTCTAATAATCTTTTGTATTTCTGCAGTGTCAGTTGTTACTTCTCCTTTTTCATTTCTAATTCTATTGATTTGAGTCTTCTCCCTTTCGTTTTTGATGAGTCTGGCTAATGGTTTATCAATTTTGTTTATCTTCTCCAAGAACCAGCTTTTAGTTTTATTGATCTTTGCTATCGTTTCCTTCACTTCTTTTCATTTATTTCTAATCTAATCTTTATGATTTCTTTCCTTCTGCTAAATTTGGGGGGTTTTGTTCTTCTTTCTCTAATTGCTTTAGGTGCAACGTTACCTTGTTTATTTGAGATGTTTCCTGTTTCTTAAGGTATGATTGTATTGCTATAAACTTCCCTCTTAGAACTGCTTTTGCTGCATCCCATAGGTTTTGGGTCGTCGTGTCTCCATTGTCATTTGTGTCTAGGTATTTTGATTTCCTCTTTGATTTCTTCAGTGATTTCTTGGTTATTAAGTAGTGTATTGTTTGGGCTCCATGTGTTCGTATTTTTTACAGATCTTTTCCTGTAATTGATGTCTCATAACGTTGTGGTCCGAAAAGATACTTGATATGATTTCAATTTTCTTAAATTTACCAAGGCTAGATTTGTGACCCAAGATATGATCTATCCTGGAGAATGTTCCATGAGCACTTGAGACAAATGAGTATTCTGTTGCTTTTGGATGGAATGTCCTATTAATATCAATTAAGTCCATCTTGTTTAATGTATTATTTAAAACTTGTGTTTCCTTCTTTATTTTCATTCTTGATGATCTTTCCATTGGTGAAAGTGGGGTGTTAAAGTCACCTACTATAATTGTGTTACTGTCGATTTCCCCTTTTATGGCTGTTAGTATTTGCCTTATGTATTGAGGTGCTCCTATGTTGGGTGCATAAATATTTACAATTGTTATATCTTCTTCATGGATTGATCCCTTGATCATGATGTAGTGTCCTTCTTTGTGTCTTGTAATAGTCTTTATTTTAAAGTCTGTTTTGTCTGATAAGAGACTTGCTGCTCCAGCTTTCTTCTGATTACCATTTGCATGGAATATCTTTTTCCCCCTCACTGTCAGTCTGTATGTGTCCCTAGGTCTGAAGTGGGTCTCTTGTAGCCAGAATATATATGGGTCTTGTTTTTGTATCCATTCAGCCAGTCTGTGTCTTTTGGTGGGAGCATTTAATCCATTTACATTTAAGGTAATTATCAATATGAATGTTCCTATTCCCATTTTCTTAATTGTTTTGGGTTTGTTATTGTAGGTCTTTTCATTCTCTTGTGTTTCTTGCCTAGAGAAATTCCTTTAGCATTTGTTGTAAAGCTGGTTTGGTGGTGCTGAACTCTCTCATCTTTTGCTTTTCTGTAAACGTTTTCATTTCTCCATCAAATCTGAATGCGATCTGTGCTGGGTAGAGTAATCTTCTTTGTAGGTTTTTCTCCTTCATCACTTTACTTTTATTTTATTTTATTATTTTTGTGGTACATGGGCCTCCCACTGCTGTGTCCTCTATTGTTTCAGAGCACAGACTCTGGACACGCTGGCTTAGCGGCCGTGGCTCACTGCCCTAGCTGCTCCGCGGCATATGGGATCTTCCCAGACCGGGCACGAACCCATGTTGCCTGCATCAGCAGGCAGACTCGCAACCACTGTGCCACAAGGGAAGCCCTCTCCTTCATCACTTTAAATATGTCCTGCCACTCCCTTCTGGCTTGCAGAGTTTCTGCTGAAAGATCAGCTGTGAACCTTATGGGGATTCCCTTGTGTATTATTTGTTGCTTTTCCCTTGCTGCTTTTAATATATTTAAGTTTTGGTAGTTTGATTAATATGTGTCTTGGCATGTTTCTCCTTGGATTTGTCCTGTATGGGACTCTCTGTGCTTCCTGGACTTGATTAACTATTTCCTTTCCCATACTAGGGAAGTTTTCAACTATAATCTCTTCAACTATTTTCTCAGTCCCTTTCTTTTTCTGTTCTTCTGGGACCCCTATAGTTTGAATGTTGGTGCATTTAATGTTGTCCCAGAGGTCTCTGAAACTGTCTTCAGTTATTTTAATTCATTTTTCTTTATTCTGCTCTGCAGTAGTTATTTCTACTCCTTTATCTTCCAGGTCACTTATCTGTTCTTCTGCCTCAGTTATTCTGCTATTGATCCCATCTAGAGTATTTTTAATTTCATTTATTGTGTTGCTCATCATTGCTTGCTTCCTCTTTAGTTCTCGTAGGTCCTTGTTAAATGTTTCTTTCATTTTGTCTATTAATTTCCAAGATTTTGGATCATCTTTACTATCATTCTGCATTCTTTTTCCGGTAGACTGCCTATTTCCTCTTCATTTGTTAGGTCTGGTGTGTTTTTATCTTGCTCCTTCATCTGCTTTGTGTTTTTCTGTGTTTTCATTTTGCTTATTTTACTGTTTTTGGGGTCTCCTTTTTGCAGGCTGCAGGTTCGTAGTTCCTGTTGTTTTGGGTGTCTGTCTCCAGTGGCTGAGGTTGGTTCAGTGGGTTGAGTAGGTTTCCTGGTTGAGGGGACTAGTGCCTGTGTTCTGGTGGATGAGGCTGGATCTTGTCTTTCTGGTGGGCAGTTCCACATCTGGTGGTGTGTTTTGGAGTGTCTGTAGCCTTATTATGATTTTAGGCACCCTCTCTGCTAATGGATGTGGCTGTAGTCCTGTCTTGCTAGTTGTTGGGCATAGGGTGTCCAGCACTGTAGCTTGCTGGTCATTGAGTGAAGCTGTGTCTTGGTGTTGAGATGGAGATGTCTGGGAGATTTTCACGGTTTGATATTACGTGGAGCTGGGAGGTCTTTTGTGGACCAGTGTCCTGAAGTTGGTTCTCCTACCTCAGAGACACAGCCCTGATGCCTGGCTAAAGCACCAAGAGCCTTTAATCCACACGGCTCTGAAAAAAAGGGAGAAAAAATAGAAAGGAAAGAAGGGAAGGAAGGGTGGGAGGGAGGGAGGAAGGAAGGAAGGAAGGAAAGAAGGAAGGAATGAAGAAAGAAGGAAGAATGAAAGGAAGAGAGGAAGGAAGAGAGTAAGGAAGAAAGGAAGGAAGAAATGAAGGGAGAAAGGAAGAAAGAAGATAAAGTAGGATAAAATAAAGTTATTAAAATAAAAAATAATTATTAAGAAAAATTTTAAAAAGTAAAAAAAATAACCAGACGGTCAAATCCCTAGGACAAATGATGAAAGCAAAGCTATACAGACAAAATCTCACACAGAAGCACAGACATACACACTCACAAAATGAGAAAAAGGGGAAAAAAATAATATCTTGCTCCCAAATTACACCTCCTCAACTTGGTATGATTCGCTGTTCATTCAGGTATTTCTCTTCGCTCAGACAGGATGGGGTTAAAGGAGCAGCTGATTTGGGGGCTCTGGCTCACTTAGGCCGGGGGGGAGGGAGGGGTATGGAGTTCGGGGCAAGCCTGCGGCGGCAGAGGGCAGCATGACATTGCACCAGCCTGAGATGCAACGTGCGTTCTCCCAGGAAGTTGTCTCTGGATCCCGGGACCCTGGCAGTGGCGGGCTGCACAGGCTTCTGGGAGGGGAGCTATGAAGAGTGACCTGTGCTCGCACACAGGCTTCTTGGTGGCAGCAGCAGCAGCCTTAGCGTCTCATGCCCGTCTCTGGTGTCTGCACTCATAGCTGTGGCTTGCGCCCGTTTCTGGATCTCCATTACACGCGCTTAATCCCCTCTCCTCTTGCACCAGGAAACAAAGAGGCAAGAAAAAGTCTCTTGTCCTTTCAGCAGCTCCACGACCGTCTCTTGAGCTCCTTTAAGCGGCCTGCTTAAACCCCTCTCCTCGCGCCCCAGGAAGCAAAGAGGGAAGAAAAGGTCTCTTGCCTCTTCGGCAGCTCCAGACTTCTCCCGGACTCCCTCCTGGCTAGCCGTGGTGCACTAAACCCTTCAGGCTGTGTTCACGCAGCCAACCCCAGTCCTCTCCCGGCTTCCAACCGAAGCCCGAGCCTCAGCTCTCAGCCCCCCGCCTGTCCCAGTGGGTGAGCAGACAAGCCTCTCAGTCTGGTGAGTGCTGGCCGGCACCAGTTGTCTGCAGGAATCTCTCCACTTTGCCCTCCCCACCCTGTTACTGTGCTCTTCTCCGTGGCTCTGAAGCTTCAACCCCCCACCACCACCTGCAGTCTCTGCCCACGAAGAGCCTTCGTAGTGTGTGGAAACCTTTTCTCCTTCACAGCTCCCTTCTACTGGTGCAGGTCCCGTCCCTATTCTTTTGTCTCTGTTTATTCTTTTTTCTTTTGCCCTACCCAGGTACGTGGGCAGTTTCTTGCCTTTTGGAAGGTCTGAGGTCTTGTGCCAGCGTTCAGTGGGTGTTCTATAGGAGCAGTTCCACGTGTAGATGTATTTCTGATGTATCTATGGGGAGGAAGGTGATCTCCGCATCTTACCCTTACGCCATCTTCTCCTGAGCCCTGTCTTTCTTTTTGTGATGTTGGCATATTAGCTGTTGATACTCTTGGGTTTTGATTAATGATGGATACTTAAATCCATTAATGCATGGATATGAGAATATTCTAATTATATGTTTCATTTGCATTTATTATTTGGAATACATTTATAAAGAGATGCTTTCCCTCATCTACTATTTGGTTACTGAGTGGCAGGTTAAAATTTTGATTATTTACCTGTTTTCAGTCTAATGAGTTGGTTTCCTATTATCCTTCAAATGTGTCCACAATTAGTTTTTTAAATGTATATATCATTATAAACTCTGTAATTAAACACTTTTGATGGTTTCAGTCATTGGAAAATTTCCTTTTTTTAAAGCTCAAATTATGCTATCTTTTGGTCAGTGGGAGCCTCTTAAAGCTTGCTCTCAAGTTCTTTTGACATGAGCGTAGTGGCATTTGTTAGTTACCTTGCTACTTGGTATGGCAAGACATTTAATTTTTGTTTAACTATTTCATTACGAAGCCCTAATTACTTTTACTGAGAAAGGGTATTTTAAGAGCACAAGAAGGGATGGTCATTGCTACTGGGTGGATCACTGTGAACAGAATTAGAGAATAAAGAAATAAAATGTATGTGATAGGGGCTTCCCTGGTGGCGCAGTGGTTGAGAGTCCGCCTGCCGATGCAGGGGATGCGGGTTCATGCCCCGTTCCGGGAAGATCCCACATGCTGCGGAGCGGCTGGGCCTGTGAGCCATGGCCACTGGGCCTGCACGTCCGGAGCCTGTGCTCCTCAACGGGAGAGGCCACAACAGTGAGAGGCCCGCATACCGCAAAAAAAAAAAAAAAAAAAAAAAAAAAAAAGGTATGTGATATGTGTGTGAGTATGTTACATACAAGCTCTTATGTACATATGTGTGCATATACGTTTATTATTTATTCAATGATGATGGACTCATGAACTCTTACAATTCAAATTCAGGACTACATGGGTTTTATTTAACCTCCTCCATATTGTATCTGTATCTCTTTTTTTCCATACCAAGCATTCAGGGTATAAAGGATACAGGGAATTATAGAATTATAATATCCATAATCTCCTTTACTTCATCCCACATTACACACACAGCAGTCTTAGAATAACATTACTAGTAATCCCACCACCAGTGTTAATTACTGAGAACAGTTTAAAATTATTTTCATGTTTTCCTCATTCTCCTCATCTTTTATTGTTAGTAATTCTGTGAAAAGTCTGACATATAGCCATTATATAACTATATTTCTTTAGCTTTTAATTGCTAGTCTAGTCTTAGTTCTATAAATGTATGTGTAATGTTTACCACTAGTCTTATGTCTATGTCTCTCTAGTCATGTTGGTTTTCTGAGGCTTGTTCTGTAGTAGATTCTTCAGGAAGGTCTTATGAGAATAATATTCTCTGAGGTTTTTTTAAATGTTGATAACAGTTTATCTGTGCTTTTCATACTTGAAAGTTGGTTTTGTTGGATATAAAATCCTTAGCTCACATTTCTTTCTTTAAAAAATACTAAATACATTACAGTAGTCCACTCTCATCCTTGGAGGATATCTTCCAAGACCCTAGTGGATACCTGAAACCATGGATAGTACCAAATACTATATATACAGTTAATCCTTGAACAACACAGGTTTGAACTATGCGAGTCCACTTATACATGGATTATTTTCAATAAAATGATCTGTGGTTGGTTGAATCTGCGAACATGGAAGGCCAACTGTAAGATTACATATAGATTTTTGTGTGTGTGTGTGCTATGCAGGCCTCTGCTGTGGCCTCTCCCGTGGCGGAGCTCAGGTTCAGCGGCCATGGCTCACGGGCCCAGCCGCTCCACGGCATGTGGGATCTTCCCAGACTGGGGCACGAACCCGTGTCCCCTGCATCGGCAGGCGGACTCTCAACCACTACACCACCAGGGAAGCCCTACATGTAGATTTTTGACTGTAAGGATTAGCATCACTAACCCCCATGTTTTTCAAGGGTCAGCTGTATTGTTTTTTCCTATACATAAATACCTGTGATAAAGTTTAATTTATAAATTAGGCAAGTAAGAGAATATCTGAATTGCCAGTATCACTACTGTGTTTTGGGACCATTATTAAGTAAAATAGCATTACTTAAAAACAAGCACTGCCATACCACAATCCATCTGATAACCTAGATGGCTACTAAGTGACTAACGGCTAGGTACAGAATGGAAACACCGGACAAAGGAAGATTTACGTCCAGGCCATGTAGCAGGTTGGTGTGAGACTTCATCACACTACTCAGAACAATACACAATTTAAAACTTATGAATTGTTTATTTCTGGAATTTTCCATTTAATATTTTCAGACCCTGGTGACCACAGGTAACTGAAACCACAGAAAGTGAAACCAAGGATAAGGGGGGACTACTGTACTTCATTTTCTTCTGGCATAAAATACTACTGTCAAAAGGGCTGATGATAATCTAATTTTTTTATATATTATATTTTTAGAAATCATAATACAATATGTCTTGGTATTAGCCACTCTGGGTCAATATTTTCAGATATGTGGTGTACTCTTTCAATATTTAATTATATTCTTTTTCAGGAAAGTTTTCTTGAATTATAGTTTTTTAATATTTGATTTGTTCCCTTGGTTTGATTTTCTTTTTCAGGCACTCCTGTTCAGTTTGCTGCATCTTTCTCTATCTTCTGCGTTTCCACTTACTCTCAAATAATTTTTATTTCTTTTGCTTTAAGTATTTTTCTACCTTTTATCTTTTAGTTGTCTGAGGCATTATTTGTTGTGTTTATTCACTATTTTGTCATCTATTTTATCTTCATTTCTTAAATGATTTGTTTTCTTTTGCAGTCTTCATTGAGTTCTGTGACCTAAATGCTGAGGTTTAAGGATGGCAATTTGTGTTAGAACATTTTCTGTATTTGTTTTAGTTTATTTTGAAATAGAAGGTTACATTTTGATGTTTTCTGTGGATTTTTTGGGTGTGTTTTCATTGTTGTAGTGTTGCTATTCTACTTATTTTCTTTTTCTTTTAATAAGTTTGACATTTGACCTTGCTACTTTTGTATTGCTTATTTTTATGTGGAATTGGTTTTATAAGACTTTTATAATGAGTTGTGACTCAGGGTACCTATTCTAACTTCTTAGCACTCCCTCTTCTATTGTTTTTGTGAAAAATATAATGACTTGCTTTCTAAAATTTCTTGATTCTGTTTCCCTGCTCTGCTTTTATCGAGGCTTTTCCCCCCTTTGTCTCAATTATCCCTAGTTGGCTTAATTAAGTTTCTTTTTTAACAGTTTCTCCTTGGCTCAGTTTCGAAAGTTCATAGGGCCTAGCTTTCACCACACTGTTCAGACCTTCTTAATGCAGGCACCTTTTACTCACCTGATATTTGAGTGGGCAAACCCCTCTCAGTTTTAAATGCTGTTCACAAATTGCCCTATTGAACTCTCCAGTGAAAACTAGTTCCTTTTAGAGTTCTGTTCTCAAGTTCATTATTCACTCTTGTTGTTTCCCTCTGATTTCTCCTTCAAAGACACTGAAACTCATCTGACCTATTGGTAGTTTGTCCTCACCCTCTTCTATTTGGAGGCTGTGGGGATACCTTGTCACTTACTTTGTTGTAAATATTTTCTGTGGGTGTTGTTTTTGCTATCTAATTGTTTCTTCTGATTTATATGATGATTCAGAGAGGATCTTAAACATTGCTACCACTGTCTTCATCTTCTCAGAATTCTCATAAGTGTTTTAATGACTAATACTTCATCATAGAAATATACTATAATTTTCTCAACCACTTCTCAGTGTTGAAAAACCTTCTTTGTATATGCTCTGTATCTTCAGAAACCATCTGAAAACCTTCATCCTGTATAGTCTTCATGCTTTTTTTTAATGGAAAAATAACTATTAATCATCCTATGTCACATCCAACAATGCATTTCTTTTATCGTGAAAAGGTGGTCTCTTTCTTACAAAAAGTGAAAACATAATGCAAACCACTAGAAGCAAATCTGTAAAACCTTGAAATGTGTCTATAGAAAGCCAGACAAAAGACACATTTTAAGTCACAGAAGACAAAATACAAACAAATGGTTAAGCATACTAATATCACTTTTTCAGCTAACAAATTGACGTATTTACAAAAAAAAAAAGACAAAAGAAAACATGTGGCGAGCATTGCCCTCTGAGGAAGGCACCATTAAGACCCTCATAAGCCTCAGGGCCCGATTGTACTCTCCTTGGTATGCATCCTGGACTTTATGGGATGAACGTAAAAAGGGAGATGGCCTTTGGCCAAATCGCTCCAGGGACCTGCTCAGTTACTGGGAGTCCCTGGTTGTTCCCTAAAGCTAGGAAAAGCAACCCTGGAGGGGAAATTGGTGCCTTTGAGGGAGAAGCCGAGAAGCCAATCAACCAGCTGATGCCGATAAGGTGTGACTAAGCTGAGAAGCCAATCAACCAGCTGATGCCGATAAGTCATGACTAAGCAAATTCCCTGCTTTAGGGGTATATATACGGCTACGCTTTGTTGTTAAACTTGCCTTGCAACCATCAGTTGCTTGTGCCCTTCTGATCCCATATCTTGGTGCATTCAGTTCCCTACCCCCTCTCGTCGATTGTTGCTGCACTTTGAGGACCCGCCGCAGCTGGCGGCAAAAACAAACACTAGGTACTAGCAAATCACTTGTGGGGACTTAATTCTCATTTTGGTTGTTTCGGTATACATATGAATAGCCTTAAAAATATGTGTAATCTGTAACCCAGGAATTTCAGTTCTATGATTTGATCATAAAGGAATAATATACTCTGTGTTTAAAATTTTAACTATAGGAGTATTTATTGCCCTGGTATTTATTATATTGAATAAATAAAATAAATCCAAGTATCTAACAAAAAAGCATTTGGTAAAATTAGGTGTACTGCTATAATCAGTAGATTATGTTCTAGAACATTATTTAATGGTATGAATATATTTGCAATATTAAATTTAAAAAGTAGATTATAAAATATTATAAAAGGTATGCCCATTTTAAGAAAAATATATATGAAGAAAAATGTCAAATAATTATTTTTAGGTGTTAAGATTATAGGAGATTTTTATTTCTTAGTTTTATTCATATTTTCTATAATTAACATGTTGATTTTTGTATTAAGAAAAAAGTTAAGTCAAACAAAAATATATATTCTCATTTGTTTTTATTTTTGAGGTTTTTAAAAAATTAACATAAATTTGAGTGCATGATGTGTGTTGTATGTGTGAATGTGTATGTAAATGTAGCATCTTTTTAAAAGATGCAATTTTTTTGTTCTGGATAGAATCCAAATTTTTCTATATAATGTCTGCATTTTCATAATAAGTATCCTATTAATACTTAATGGATTCTATTAGATATGTAAATAACACTTATGTACAACTGAAAATAGTATAATTGAACTTTTCACAAAATTGAAGATGTCATTTAGAAGATTTCCTTTCCTTAACGCAGTGATAGAAATTAGATGTCAGAGACTCAGCCCACATGAGCAGTGTAGGGGGAGGGAATGTGGAGTGGTAAAAAAGGTTGATCTTGTGAAGTCAGCCAGTTGTGGATTTGAACTTGAGTTTTGTGATCATGGACATAATATTGAACCTCTTTGAGCCTTTGTTAAATATCTGTAAAATGTAAATATATTGCCACCTGTTCTGTGGGGTTGTGAAGATTTTAGGAAATAACGTATGCACTTTAGCCCTTTGCTGATCACAGTAAGTATTTAATAAATGATTAAATAAAGAAAATAATTGCTTCTGCATTTGAGAGAATATTTTCTGCCTTTGGTTGTGGAGTTTCTGTTTTGCTTTTTGGTAGGTTTATGAATTGAAAAGTTTCTTTTTTATTGAAATATGGTTGATTTACAATCGTATATTAGTGTCAGTTGTACAACACAGTGATTCAATATTTACACAGATTATACTCCATTTACAGTTATATAACATATATATTTATATTCCCTGTGCTGTACACTACATCCTTGTATCTTCTTTATTTCATAACTAGTAGCTTGTACCTCTTAATCACCTTCCATTGTCTTGCCCTTCCCCATCCCTCGCCCCAGTGGTAACCACTAGTTTGTTCTCTGTGAATGTAAGTCTGTTTCTGTTTGGTTATATCCATTTGTTTTATTTCTTGGATTCCACATATAAGAGAGAACGTAAAAGATTTGTCTTTCTCTGTCTGACTTCACTAAGCATAAAAGTTTCATAATGAGCACAACTCTATGACTCACACTCATTTTCCAGCCATATATGTAAGGTCAAGAACATAAACTCCATAATCATTCTGTCTGGGTTTAAACTTAGGCTCTATCACTACTACCTGCAAAGCTGCTTAGTCATGATCTTGACCTTTTAACTTCAGGAA
Source organism: Kogia breviceps (assembly GCF_026419965.1). Classification (NCBI taxonomy): domain Eukaryota; kingdom Metazoa; phylum Chordata; class Mammalia; order Artiodactyla; family Physeteridae; genus Kogia; species Kogia breviceps. The sequence continues at coordinate 103,982,114 of NC_081312.1, forward strand.
AGTTATTTGATTCTGTGTTTGTTTCCTCATAGTTAAAATGGGAATAATAACAATATATACCTTTTAGTATAGTTTAAAGGACTAAATGATCATATGTAAAGTACTTACCTCAATGTATGTTGTAGAATAAACCCTCATAAATACTATTTTTGTCTTTTTTTCACTTGAGATATAATGACAGAACATTTATGTTAGTTTTAGGTATACAACATAATGTTTGATATATATATAGTGTGTGAAATGTAAACTTACTTACCATATAAGTTTAGTTAAAGTCTATCACCACATATTTTTTCTTGTGATGAGAACTTTCAGGATCTATTCTCTTAGCAACTTTCAAATATACAATACAGTATTGTTAACTATAGTCACTATGTTGTACATTACATTCCCAGGATTTATTTATCTTATAACTGGAAGTTTGTACGTTTTGACCACCTTCATTCATTTGACCACAAATACTATTTTAGATCTTATTACCTCACCCTCTTCTCATCATTCATTTAACATTTACTTATTGAGTGCCTACCATATGCCAGGCACAGTACCAGACACTGAAACATCACTGAGCAAAACGAAGTCAGTGCCCTCATGAAACTTATATTCTAGTGTAGGAGATGGCAAATGAATATTGATGTTAGGTACTAATATTAGATAAGTCCTATGGAAAAAAATAAAATAAGAAGGCAAATAATAGAAGGTGTTTCTTAAGATTAGGTGTTCATTTTACCTGAAACTATGCAAGTACTTGGAGAAGAATATTCTCGGCTAAGGAAACAAGAGTCCTGATGCACTACCATTCCTAATGAATGTGAGGGACAACAGCATCCACTCCACTGTGGATAGAAAGGAGTGAACAAAGGAGAGAGTAGTGTAAGATGAGGTGAGAGAGGTTGATGATGTGGGGGTTTAGTAGGCCACGGTAGGGACTTTGGATTTGACCCTAAATGTGATGAGAACTCAAGATTTTGATAAGAGGAATGATATGATGTGATTTATATTTTTAAAAGTCGCTGATTTTGTAAAGGAAAGATTTGGAGATCATAGAAGCTGCAAGAACATTCTAAGAGGCTATTGGGATAATATGGATGAGAGCTGATTATGCCTTAGACTAGGTGATGGTGGTGGGGAGAAGTGATTGGATTGGGATTAATATGGGTATATTTGAAAGTAGAGCTGATAGGATTTACTAGTGTATTAGATGGGAGCAATTGTACAAATAGTGGTACCATTTACTGAACACTCTAAGAGCAATTTATATTGGGAACGTAAGAGTTTTATTGTAGAATATTATTTTGGAAATGCTTATGGTGGAAATATTCTATTTAAGCGGAGATTTTCAGGAGACAGTTTGATATAGGAATGGAGTTCAGGGGAGAGGTCTGGACTAGGGATAAAAATTTGGGAATTGCCTGTGTGAGTAATATTTCAGGTCACTGCACTTAATGGATAAGTTTGAATAGAGAAGAGGGAGGAGTTGAGGATAGGTCTGAGATGTTTAACATTTACCAGTCAAGAAGAGGAAAAGGATCTAGCAAGGAAAACATAGAAGGTACAGCTGGAGTTAGGGGGACAATGTGATGTCTGGTAACCTAGTGAAGAAAGAGTGTCAGGGAGAAAGAACTGATCTACAGTTCTAATGGTGTTGGAAATTTAAGGTGAGGGTCTAAAATAATGTCTAGGAAGGAGAATGTGGGTAAAGTAGACTAAGTTTGCTTAATTGCCTGGCAATACTGGAGCCCATTTGACGTGTAATGTCATAAATTTAAAGTTACAGTAGTCAACATGGTTTGTAATTATAGCCATATTAATCTGCTCAGTTATGGGTACAGAGTAGGGAAAGAGTTGGATTTTTCCATGCAAATATGAAAGAAGAACAGAGGGGCAAGTGAGTTGTGTACATGCAAGGGAGTGATTACAGTGATGAGCCGTAAAATCCAAGATGGCTAAGGAGGGCAGTGGGACCAACTTCTGCTGCCAGTAACCACCTTCCACTTCCTCATCTCTGCCTGTTTTCTGAGATGGCCTTTTCCTTTCTCCTCCCTGCCACCTTTACCAACTACCAGCCCAAACAAATACACACATCCCCAATATCCATATGTTCAAATTCAATCCATCCTTCAAGGGATAGCAGACATGGTGCTTCCTTCTTAAAATCTTTCCTCTTCACCCTGAGTGAACAGTGATCTTGTTTCCCCTTTTGAGCTCCTATAGCACTCTAGCTCTCAAGCTTGGTATTATATATTTGTGTACATATTTTACCTCTCCTGCTGCAGTGTAGGGTTGCAACGCACAGGGATATGTCGCTGTATCCTTCGCATTTAGCACTATTGATGTGCCGCAAAGGTTTGATGAGTAAATGAAAATCTCAAGTAAAACAGTTTCTTCAATTTTTCCCCAAGCAATTTTTGAAACCAGTATTTCATAGAGATTACTTTTACTTTCATCTATATATTCTTTTATACTCACTGTAGTCTGTACCAAAGCTATGTTATTTCTTAATCATCATCATCATCACCATTATTTCATTTATTTATCTTGCAGGAGCACCTTTCCTTAAAGAAGTATATTATTGACATTGTGGTTGAAAGTGCAGCTCCACCAGAGCCTTTGAAAGAAGGAGAAGAGCGGCAAAAAACCAAAAAAAAAGCCAAAAAGATAAAAGCCCGGATGAACTTCAGGTACTAAAAATATCCTTAAAAACAAAGAAAAACTCTTAGTGATGTATCTTTTTAAATGTAAATCCAAGGAAGACCCTCTTTCCCTGCCAAAAAAGTTTAAACTTGTTTGCTTCAAGAAAGCCTTGAAAATAACACTGATGAGCCTAATTTATAGCCACTTTCTTTGATTGAGAAAGAAAACTGCATATCGATCTAAAGCCCTTGCTTTCACCTGTTAAGAGCTCTTCTTATAATTGGATGCCAAAGCCCTGCCAAACTTGTGCCTCCTTCAGCATACAATAGTATGTTTAAGTATGTGTAAACCAAGCCTATTTTTCTTTCCAACTATTGATTTTTAAATGAAGTATCAAAGAAAATCAATAGCAATCAACAAATAGAAGTCTGCTGGCTGTAGTGTCAAATCCCATGACTAGGTTTAATCAATTTGGTAGCCTGTCACAACAAGAAAAAGTTCAAGAAATATCTTGAAATGCAAAGTGAGTTGTCAGATCTGTAGTTTATCATCTGCCTCCAAAGTGGTATCTGAGCATCAGACAGCTGTGTAGTATATCATTACCTCACAAGCTTTGAGCATCATCTGATGACTGATGAGTCTTGTTCGAGGACACAAATGTAGTTCCTCCTTAGAAGACAGTTCTTTGCTATTTGAAGGAAGGTAGTCTGAATATGTTGTTATACCTTTATTCCCAAATGGTTTGAAAGATAGAGAAGCTTCACCCATGGATTACAGAAATACAGGTCTAGAATAATGGTGAGCAGGGGTTATCTCTCTATAGTTTCCAATTTCAGATTGTAATTTAAAAAGGTGTCCATTTCATCTTATAGAATCAGTGAAAACTTGAGAGTACTCATTCAGGCAAAGAATAGAAAAGGCTTTTTTGATTATATTTTTTGAAGTTCTTCCAAGTTTCTAAAAATAGTTTTGCAGTATATACTTCAGGGTATTACCTTCATTTCTAGTTTGTGCTAAGAACTTGCTGAGGTCCTGAAATGCTGTAGAGTCCATTCTTTGGACCTTTCTTTTTTTTCCTCTGTGTACATGTTCCCTTGGCTAGTTGACCCAGTTCTGTGGCTTTAAATATTCTCCATTTGCTGATGACTACAAATTTTATATATCTTCAATTTTACTCAAACTTAGTATGTCCAAACAACAAGCTCCTGCTTCTTCTCTGCAACACCCCTCCCGAAAAAAACCGTTCTTGTCCCATAGTCTTCCCTATCATAATGACCAGGTACTCTGTTCTAGTTGTGTATGCCAAAACCCTTGAAGTTGTCCTTGACCTTTTTCTTTCTCCCACACTACTCATCCAATCTAACTGCAAATAATGTTAGCTTTGCTTTAAAATACATTCAGAATTTGACTGTCTTTCTCTAGCATTACTACTTCCTCCTTCAACCAAGCCTCCATCATATCTCACCTGGATTATTGCCGTACTCCTCTGACTAGTTTCTTTGTTTCTATCCTTGGCTCCTTACTGTCTATTCCAAACACTCTAGCCAAAGTGAACCTGTTAAAATGTCAGATCACGTCACTTCTCTTCTCAAAACCTCAGGGCTTTTAAACTTCAGCACTTCAGTTTTCCTCTTCCTGGACGGCTCTTCCTACTTATATCTATAGAGCTTAACTCCCTTACCTCCTTCAGGTCTTTGCTCAAATGTCACCTTTTCAGTGAGGTCCTTCTGGGAAGTATAGTATAGTTTTATATATATATATATATATATATATATATATACACACACATATATATATTAATATAATATATAGTAACATAATATATATAATATATAGTAATAATGCTAGTTTATTAAAGAATATCTTTAAGTTAGGAAAAAACTATAATTCTGATACTAATATTTTGGCATATATATCCTTTTTATGCATACTTATCTGTATAGACTTTTTTTTCATTGAAGTATGATTTATTTAAGTGAGAGTAGAGATCTCTAATGTACAGATTGTTTAGTTTTGCCAAATCTAGACACTTATGTAAGCCATACTCCTATCAAAGTTTAGAACATTTCCATTACTCCACAGAGTGTCTTTGTGTATCTTTCCAGTCAGTCTTCCACCACTCCTGGTGCTTGGTAACCACTGATCTGCTTTCTATCATTATAGATTAGTTTTTCCTGTTCTAGAAATATATACAAATGGAATCAGGTTTCTTTGTGGCTGGCTTCTTTGACTAAGTACAGTTGATCCTTGAACAATGAGAGGGTTGGGGACTGACTCTCCATACAGTCAAAAAATCCACTATAACTTATTGGTCCTCCATATCTGCACTTCCTCTGTACCCATGTTTCCACAACCATGGGTTCAACCAACTGGGGATTGTGTAGTACTATAGTATTTACTATTGGAAACAATCCATGTATAAGTAGACACATAGTTAAAAGCCATGTTTTTCAAGGGTCAACTGTATACTATTTTTCAGACTTATCTGTGTTGGGGCATGTATATAGTTTGTTCTTTTTCATTGCTAAACATATCCATTGTGTGCATGTCCCACAAATTTTTATCTGTTCATATGTTGATAGACATTTGGTTTTCCAATTTTTGGCATTTGTAAATTAAGCTCCTATCAAGTCTGTGGGTGTATACACATTTTCATTTATGTTGGGTAAATACTTAAAAGTATAATACCACACTGTTTTCCACAGTGGTTGTACTGTTTTACACTCCCATCAGTAAACTGTGGGAGTTCCAGTTGCTCAACAATTTGTCAGTACTTGGTATTGTGAGTTTTTAAAATTTTAACGTAATTCCAGTGTGAGTATAGTGGTATCTCATTGTGATTCTAATTTGCATTTCCCTAGTGACTAATGATATGTATTGAGTATCTTTCCATGTGCTTTTTAACCATTCATATCTTCCTTTATGATGTGTCTGTTGAAGGTTTTTGCACATGTTAAAAGTTGTCGCTTTATTTTTGAGTTGTTTATATATTCTAGGTACACATTCTTAGTCAAATATGTGTCTTGTGAATTTTTTTCTGAATCTGGAGCTTGCCTATACATTTTGTTAATGATAGCTTTTAATAAGCAAAAGTTTTTAAATTGTGATGAAGTCAGTTTTATCAATATGTTCTTTTTTGTTTTTATGCTTTCTGGGTTCTAAGAGGTTTTTGTCTGACCAGAGGTTAAAAAACCTCCATATTTTTTTTCTAGAAGCCTTGTAATTTTAGCTTTGGCATTTATATTTATGATCCACCTCAAATAAACTAGTGGGTATGATAGGAAGCATTGATCCAAGTTTATTTTTCCATATAGATGATACCAACAAGGGCTTAATTTCTAAAATATACAAACAGCTCATACAACTCAATGAGAAAAAAACAACTCAATCGAAAAATGGGCAGAAGACCTAAATAGACGTTTCTCCAAAGAAGAAATACATATGGCCAATACACACATGAAAAGATGCTCAACATCGCTAATTATTAGAGAAATGCAAATCAAAACTACAGTGAGGTATCACCTCACACTGGTCAGAAAGGCCATCATCACTGATCATGCAGGAGGCTATGCATGTTGAGGATATTGATCATGCAGGAGGCTATGCATGTTCAGGGCAGTAGGTGTATAGGAAATCTCTGCAACTTTCAATTTTACTGTGATCCTAAATCTGCTCTAAAAACTAGTTTAAAAAAATTCCCATATTTTATTAAGCCTATATGGATCTGTAGTAACATACAATTTTTCATTCCTAAAAATTGTAATTGTTGTTTTTTTAATTTTTTCTTTGATCGCTCTGTCCAGGAATTTATCAGTTTTATTAATCTTTTCAAGAATGAACTTTTGCAGTCATTGATTCTTCTCTACTTTATTGTTTTCTATTTTATTGATTTATGTACTTTATTATTTTTACCTGTCTTTACTCTATATTTATTTTGCCTTTTCTCCTAAATTCCTAAGGTGGAAGCTTAGATTATTGACTTGAAACCTCTCTTCTTTTCTAGTATTTGAAATTACACCTATAAAATTTCCTCTCAGCCCTGCTTAAACTGTATTCCAGTATTTTCAATGTTGTGTCTTAATTTTCATTCAGTTCAAAATATTTTTCAATTTCATTGACACATTGGCTACTTAGAAATGTATTGCTTAATTTCCAAATAATTGGCAACTTTTCATGTATCTTTTTGCCTTTTTTTCCTGTGGTCAGAGATGCTACTGCACACAATTTCAATTCCTTTAAATTTATTGAGACTTTTATCTTCAGCATCTGGTCTGTCTTGGTCAATGCTGCATGTTTACTTGAAAAGCGTGTATATTTTGCTTGTGGTAAGTGCATTTTCTGTAGTGTCACTTAGGTGTTTTTGGTTGATAGTGTTGTTAAAATCTGTATTTTATCTCTGGTATTGTCCATTTCATCTTGTATCAGTTACATAAGGAAGAATATTAACATTTCTAAATATAATTGTGGATTTATCTATTTCTCATGTTAGTTTTTTTCCAGTTTTGCTTCAAATTTTGAAGCTTTATTGCTAGATATATACAAATTTAGTATTATTTTATCTTCTTGACAAATTGATCACACTACCAGTTTTAAGTGTCCTTCTTTATATCTGGTACTATCCCTTATGATGAAGTCCACTTTTTCTAATGCTAACAATAACCATTTCCACTTATTATTTACATGATACATTTTTTCCAATTCTTTTAGTTTTAAACTTACAACTGTATCTTTTTATATATTTTGAGCATCTCCTATAATTGTCATATGATTTAATCTTCCTTTTTTATCCAGTGTAACAGTGTCTGTTATTTGCAGTTTTTAATTAATTTACATTTAATGAAATTATTGCTGGGGTTGTTTTAAGTCTACCATCTCACTGTTGTCTATTCATCTGTAAATATTTATTCATCCAACATAGGAGCACCTATATTAAATATATAAAGCAAATATTAATAGATGTAAAAAACAGATTGAGAGCAATATATTAATAGCATATGACTTTAGTACCCCAATTTAGCAATGGATAGATCATCAAAACAGAAAATCAGTAAGGGGGCACTGGCCTTAAACAACACATTAGACCAGATAGACTTAACAGATATGTATAGCCATTCCATCCCAAGACTGCAGAATTTACATTCTTCTCAAGTGCACATGGAACATTCTCTAGTATGGATCACATGCTAGGACACAAAACAAGTCTCATTGAACTTAAGAAGATTGAAATCATTTAAAACATTTTCTGACCACCATGGTATGAAACTGGAAATCAACTACAAGAAGAAAACTGAAAACAAAAAACACACACATGGAGACTAAACAACATGAAACTAACTAATCAATGGGTCAACAAAGAAATCAAAGAGAAAATCAAAAGAATATCAGTACCTTGAGATAAATGAAAATGGAAAAACAACCTTTGAAAACCAAGGGGTGCAGCAAAAGTAGTTCTAAGAGGGAATTTATAGACATACAGACCTAGCTCAAGAAACAAGAAAAATCTCCAATAAATAATCTAACCTTACACCTAAAGCAACTAGAAAGAGAAGAAGAAATGAGGGCCAAAGTTAGTAGAAAGAAGGAAATAATAAAGATCAGAGCAGATTTATTCCTAGGTATTTTATTCTTTTTGTTGCAATGGTAAATGGGAGTGTTTTCTTAATTTCTCTTTCAGATTTTTCATCATTAGTGTATAGGAATGCAAGAGGTTTCTGTGCATGAATTTTGTATCCTGCTGCTACCAAATTCATTGATTAGCTCTAGTAGTTTTCTGGTAGAATCTTTAGGATTCTCTATGTATAGTATCATGTCATCTGCAAACAGTGACACTTTTAATTCTTCTTTTCTGATTTGGAATCCTTTTATTTCTTTTTCTTCTCTGATTGCTGTGGCTAAAACTTCCAAAGCGATGTTGAATAATAGTGGTGAGAGTGGGCAGCCTTGTCTTGTTCCTGATCTTAGTGGAAATGGTTTTTTACCATTGAGAACGATGTTGACTGTGGGTTTGTCATATGTGGCCTTTATTATGTTGAGGTAAGTTCCCTCTATGCCCGCTTTCTGGAGGGTTTCTTATCATAAATGGTGTTGAATTTTGTCGAAAGCTTTTTCTGCATCCATTGAGATGATCATATGGTTTTTCTCCTTTGGTTTGTTAATATGGTTTATCACATTGATTGATTTGCATATATTGAAGAATCCTTGCATTCCTAGGATAAACCCCACTTGATCATGGTGTATGATCCTTTTAATGTGCTTTTGGATTCTGTTTGCTAGCATTTTGTTGAGGATTTTTGTATCTATGTTCATCAGTGATATTGGCCTGTAGTTTTCCTTTTTTGTGACATCTTTGCCTGGTTTTGGTAGCAGGATGTTGGTGGCCTCCACTGTGGAGAACAGTATGAAGGTTCCTTAAAATGCTAAAAATAGAACTACCATATAACCCAGCAGTCCTACTACTGGGCATATACCCTGAGAAAACCATAATTCCCAAAGAGTCATGTACCACAATGTTCATTGCAGCTCTATTTACAATAGCCAGGAAATGGAAGCAACATAAGTGTCCATCGACAGATGAATGGATAAAGCAGATGTGGCACTTATATACAATGGAATATTACTCAACCATAAAAAGGAATGAAATTGAGTTATTTGTAGTGAGGTGGATGGACCTAGAGTCTGTCATACAGAGAGTGAAGTAAGTCAGAAAGAGAAAAACAAATACCATATGCTAACACATATCTATGGAATCCAAAGGAAAAAAAAAGAAAATGTTTCTGAAGAACCTACGGGCAGAACGGGAATAAAGATGCAGATGCAGAGAATGGACTTGAGGACATGGGGAGGGGGAAGGGTAAGCTGGGATGAAGTGAGAGTGTGACATGGACATATATACACTACCAAATGTAAAATAGATAGCAAGTGGGAAGGAGCTGCTTAGCACAGGGAGATCAGCTCGGTGCTTTGTGTCCACCTAGAAGGGTGGGGTAGGGAGGATGGGAGGGAGATGCAAGAGGGAGGAGATATGGGGATATATGTATACATATAGCTGATTCACTTTGTTATACAGCAGCAACTAACACAACATTGTAAAGCAATTATACTCCAATAAAGATGTTAAAAAAAAGATCAGAACAGAAATAAATGTAATAGAGGTGAAAAATACAATAGAAAAGATCAGAGAAACTAAGAGCTGGTTCTTTGCAAAGATATACAAAATTGCCAAACCTTTGGCCAGACTCCTCAAGAAAAAGAGTGGGCACAAAAAAATACAATCAGAAATGAAAGAGAGGCTTCTGCAAACAATTATACATGAACAGTTGTGCAATTTAGGAGAAATGGATAAACTCCTATATATACAATTCCTAAAAATACCATATTCCAACACTGAATTGGGAAGAAATAGAAAATCTGAATAGACCAATCACTAGTAAAGAAAGTATATCAGTAATTTAAAAAAAAAACTTTCAGCATACAGAAGTCTAGGACCAGACAGCTTCACAGATGAATTCTACCAAATATTTAAAGAAGAGTAAATACCTGTTCTTCTCAAACTGTTCCAAAAAACTGAAGAGGAAGGAAGACTTCCAAACTCATTCTATGAGGCCAGTATCACCTAATGCTAAAACCAGAAAAAGACTCTACAAAATAAGAAAATTAGAGGCCAATATCTTTGATGAACATAGAGGCAGAAAGCTTCAGCAAAATATTAGCAAACCAAATTCAGCAATAAAAAGGATCATATACCATAATCAAGTGGGATTTACTCCACAGATGTGAGGACTGTTTAGCACCTGCAAATCAATCAGTGTGATAAAAAACATTAATAAAATGAAAGATAAAAGCCATATAATAACCACAATAGATACAGAAAAAGCATTTGACAAAATTTAACATACATTTATGATCAAAACTCTCAACAAAGTGGTCATAGGGAGAATGTACCTCAACATAATAAAGGCTATATATGACATACTCACAAATGACATCATTTTCAACAGTAAAAAGGTGAAAGCTTTTCCTCTAAGATCAGGAGCAAGACAAAGATACCCACTCTCTGATATTTAACATATTATTAGAACTCCTAGCCATAGCAGTCAGACAAGAAAAAGAAATAAATGACATCCACACTGGAAAGGAAGAAGTAAAACTATCACTATTTGCAGATGACATGATACTAGAAATTGGAAACTGTGAACACTTCATCAAAAATCTATTAGACCTAATAAATGAATTCAGTGAAGTTGCAGGATACAAAATTAATACTCAGAAATCTGTTGCATTCGTATACACTAATAAACTATCAATCAGAAAGAGAAATTAAGAAAACAATCCCATTTGCAGGTGTATCAAGAAGAATAAAATATCTGGGGATAAATTTAAGCAAAAAGATAAAAACTATTCATCATTGATGAAAGAATTTAAAGATAATATAAATAAATGGAAAGTTATACTGTGCTCATGGATTGGAAGAATTAATATTGTTAAAATAGCCATAGTACCCAAAACAATAGGCAGAGCCAATGTAATCCCTATCAAATTACCAATAGCATATTCCATAACTGGAAGAAATTATCCTAAAATTTGTATGGAACCACAAAAGACCCTGAATAGCCAAAGCAATCTTTTTTTTTTTTTAAACATCCCCATTGGAGTATGGTTGCTTTACAATGGTGTGCTAGTTTCTGCTCTACAACAAAGTGAATCAACTATACATACACATACATCCCCACATCTCCTCCCCCTCGCGTCACCCTCCCACCCTCCCCATCCCACTCCTCTAGGTGGTCACAAAGCACCGAGCTGATCTCCCTGTGCTATGCGGCTGCTTCCCAGTACCTATGTATTTTACATTTGGTAGTATATATAGGTCCATGCCACTCTCTCACTTTGTCCCAGCTTACCCTTCCCCCTCCCCATGTCCTCAAGTCCATTCTCTACATCTGTGTCTTTATTCCTGTCCTGCCTCTAGGTTCTTCAGAACCTTTTTTTTTTTAAATTCCATATATATGTGTTAGCATGCGGTATTTGTTTTAGTCTTTCTCACTTACTTCAGTCTCTGTATGACAGACTCTAGGTCCATCCCCCTCACTACAAATAACTCAATTTCGTTTCTTTTTATTGCTGAGTAATATTCCTTTGTATATATGTGCCACATCTTCTTTATCCATTCATCTGTCAATGGACACTTGCCAAAGCAATCTTGAGAAGGAAGAAAAAATCTACAGGTATCATACTTCCTGATTTCAAACTACAGTTGTCCATCAGTATCTGCAGGAGATTGGTTTCAGGACCCCCTGTGGGTACCAAACTATGTGGATGTTCAAGTCCCCCATATAAAAATGGCATACTATTTGCATATAACCTATACACATCATCCCATGTACGTTATTTTATTTATTTATTTATTTATTTATTTATTTATTTATTTATTTTTATTTTTTGAACATCTTTATTTGAGTACAACTGTTTTACAATAGTGTTAGTTTCTCCTTTACAACAAAGTGAATCAGTTATACATATACATAAGTTCCCATATCTCTTCCCTCTTGCGTCACCCTACCTATCCCACCCCTCTGGGTGGTCACAAAGCACAGAGGTGAACTCCCTGTGCTATGTGGCAGCTTCCCACTAGCTATCTAATTTACATTTGGTAGTGTGTATATGTCCCTGCCACTCTCTCACTTCATGACAGCTTACCCTTCCCCCTCCCCATATCCTCAAGTCCATGCTTTAGTAGATCTGTGTTTTATTCCTGTCCTACCCCTAGTATCTTCATGACATTTTTTTTCTTAGATTCCAAATATATGTGTTAGCATACGGTATTTGTTTTTCTCCTTCTGACTTACTTCACTCTGTATGACAGACTCTGTGTCTATCCATCTCATTACAAACAACTCAGTTCATTTCTTTTTATGGCTGAGTAATATTCCATTGTATATATGTGCCACATCTTCTGTATCCATTCATCTGTTGATGGACACTTAGGTTGCTTCCATGTCCTGGCTATCGTAAATAGAGCTGCAATAAACATTTTGGTACATGACTCTTTTTGAATTATGGTTTTCTCAGGGTGTATGCCCAGTAGTGGGATTGTGGGGTCGTATGGTAGTTCTATTTGTAGTTTTTAAAGGAACCTCCATAGTGGCTGTATCAATTTACATTCCCACCAGCAGTGCAAGAGTGTTCCCTTTTCTCCACACCCTCTCCAGCATTTATTGTTTCTAGAGTTTTTGATGATGGCCAATCTGACTGGTGTGAGATAATATCTCATTGTAGTTTTGATTTGCATTTCTCTAATGATTAATGAAGTTGAACATCCTTTCATGTGTTTGTTGGCAATCTGTATATCTTCTTTGGAGAAATGTCTATTTAGTTCTTCTGCCCATTTTTTGGATTGGGTTGTTTTTTTTTTGTTATTGAGCTGCATGAGTTGCTTATAAATTTTGGATATTAATCCTTTGTCAGTTGCTTCATTTGCAAATATTTTCTCCCATTCTGAGGGTTTTCATTAGGTCTTCTTTATGGTGTCCTTTGCTGTGCAAAAGCTTTTAAGTTTCATTAGGTCCCATTTGTTTATTTTTGGTTTTATTTCCATTTCTCTAGGAGATGGGTCAAAAAGGATCTTGCTGTGATTTATGTCATAGAGTGTTCTGCCTATGTTTTCCTCTAAGAGTTTGATAGTGTCTGGCCTTACATGTAGGTCTTTAACCCATTTTGAGTTTATTTTTGTGTGTGGTAGGGAGTGTTCTAATTTCATACTTTTATATGTAGCTGTCCAGTTTTCACAGCACCACTTATTGAAGAGGCTGTCTTTTCTCCACTGTATATTCTTGCCTCCTTTATCAAAGATAAGGTGACCATATGTGTGTGGGTTTATCTCTGGGCTTTCTATCCTGTTCCATTGATCTATATTTCTGTTTTTGTGCCAGTACCATACTCTCTTGATTACTGTAGCTTTGTATTATAGTCTGAAGTCAGGGAGCCTGATTCCTCCAGCTCCATTTTTCGTTCTCAAGATTGCTTTGGCTATTCGGGGTCTTTTGTGTTTCCATACAAATTGTGAAATTTTTTGTTCTAGTTCTGTAAAAAATGCCAGTGGTAATTTGTTAGGGATTGCATTGAATCTGTAGATTGCTTTGGGTAGTAGAGTCATTTTCACAATGTTGATTCTTCCAATCCAAGAACATGGTATAATTCTCCACTTATTTGTATCATCTTTAATGTCTTTCCTCAGTGTCTTATAGTTTTCTGCATACAGGTCTTTTGTCTCCTTAGGTAGGTTTATTCTTAGATATTGTATTCTTTTTGTTGCAATGGTAAATGGGAGTGTTTTCTTAATTTCACTCTCAGATTTTTCATCATTAGTGTATAAGAATGCCAGAGATTTCTGTACATTAATTTTGTATCCTGCTACTTTACCAAATTCATTGATTAGCTCTAGTAGTTTTCTGGTAGCATTCTTAGGATTCTCTATGTATAGTATCATGTCATCTGCAAATAGTGACAGCTTTACTTCTTCTTTTTCTATTTGGATTCCTTTTATTTCTTTTTTTTCTCTGATTGCTGTGGCTAGGACTTGCAAAACTAGGTTGAATAAGAGTGGTGAGAGTGGGCAACCTTGTCTTGTTCCTGATCTTAGTGGAAATGGTTTCAGTTTTTCACCATTGAGAACAATGCTGGCTGTGGGTTTGTCATATATGGCCTTTATTATGTTGAGGAAAGTTCCCTCTATGCCTACTTTCTGCAGGGTTTTTTATCATAAATCCGTGTTGACTTTTGTCAAAAGCTTTCTCTGCATCTATTGAGATGATCATATGGTTTTTGTCCTTCAGTTTGTTGATATGGTGTATCACGTTGATTGATTTGCATATATTGAAGAATCCTTGCATTCCTGTAATAAACCCCACTTCATCATGGTGTATGATCCTCTTAATGTGCTGTTGGATTCTGTTTGCTAGTATTTTGTTGAGGATTTTTGCATCTATGTTCATCAATGATATTGGCCTGTAGTTTTCTTTCTTTGTGACGTCTTTGTCTGGTTTTGGTATCAGGGTGATGGTGGCCTCATAGAATGAGTTTGGGAGTGTTCCTCCCTCTGCTATCTTTTGGAAGAGTTTGAGAAGGATAGGTGTTAGCTCTTCTCTAAATGTTTGATAGAATTTGGCTGTGAAGCCATCTGGTCCTGGGCTTTTGTTTGTTGGAAGATTTTTAATCACAGTTTCAATTTCAGTGCTTGTGATCTGTCTGTTCATATTTTCTATTTCTTCCTGGTTCAGGTTTGGCAGCTTGTACATTTCTAAGAATTTGTCCATTTCTTTCAGGTTGTCCATTTTATTGGCATACAGTTGCTTGTAGTAATCTCTAATAATCTTTTGTATTTCTGCAATGTCCGTTGTTACATCTCCTTTTTCATTTCTAATTCTATTGATTTGAGTCTTCTCCCGTTTTTTCTTTATGAGTCTGGCTAATGGTTTATCAATTTTATTTATCTTCTCAGAGAACCAGCTTTTAGTTTTATTGATCTTTGCTATTGTTTCCTTCATTTCTTTTTCATTTATTTCTGATCTGATCGTTATGATGTTTTTCCTTCTGCTAACTTTGGGGTTTTTTGTTCTTCTTTCTCTAATTGCTTTAGGTGCAAAGTTAGGTTGTTTATTCTAGATGTTTGCTGTTTCTTAAGGTATGATTGTATTGCTATAAACTTCCTTCTTAGAACTGCTTTTGCTGTATCCCATAGGTTTTGGGTCGTCGTGTCTCCATTGTCATTTGTTTCTAAGTATTTTTTGATTTCCTCTTTGATTTCTTCAGTGATCACTTTGTTATCAAGTAGTGTATTGTTTAGCCTCCATGTGTTTGTATTTTTTACAGATCTTTTCCTGTAATTGATATCTAGTCTCATAGCGTTGTGGTCAGAAAAGATAATTGATACGATTTCAGTTTTCTTAAATTTGCCAAGCATAGATTTGTGACCCACGATATGATCTATCCTGGAGAATGTTCCATGAGCACTTGAGGAAAATGTGTATTCTGTTGTTTTTGGATGGAATGTCCTATAAATATCAACTAAGTCCATCTTGTGTAATGTATCATTTAAAGCTTGTGTTTCCTTATTTATTTTCATTTTGGATGATCTGTCCATTGGTGAAAGTGGGGTGTTAAAGTCGCCTATTATAATTGTGTTACTGTCGATTTCCCGTTTTATGGCTGTTAGTATTTGTCTTATGTATTGAGGTGCTCCTATGTTGGGTGCATAAATATTTACAATTGTTATATCTTCTTCATGGATCGATCCCTTGATCATGATGTAGTGTCCTTCTTTATCTCTTGTAATAGTTTTTATTTTAAAGTCTATTTTGTCTGATATGAGAATTGCTACTCCAACTTTCTTCTAATTTCCATTTGCATGGAATATCTTTCCATCCCCTCACTTTCAGTCTGTAAGTGTCCCTAGGTCTGAAGTGGGTCTCTTGTAGACAGCATATATATGGGTCTTGTTTTTGTATTCATTCAGCCAGTCTGTGTCTTTTGCTGGGAGCATTTAATCCATTTACATTTGAGGTAATTATCAATATGTATGTTCCTATTACCATTTACTTAATTGTTTTGGGTTGTTCTTGTAGGTCTTTTCCTTCTCTTGTGTTTCTTGCCTAGAGAAGTTCCTTTAGCATTTGTTGTAAAGCTGGTTTGGTGGTGCTGAACTCTCTCAGCTTTTGCTTGTCTGTAAAGGTTTTAATTTCTCCATCAAATCTCAATGAGATCCTTGCTGGGAAGAGTAATCTTCTTTGTAGGTTTTTTTTCTTCATCACTTTAAATATGTCCTGCCACTGCCTTCTGGCTTGTAGAGTTTCTGCTGAAAGATCAGATGTTAACCTTTTGGGGATTCCCTTTTGTGTTATTTGTTGTTTTTCCCTTGCTGTTTTTAATATGTTTTGTTTGTATTTAAGTTTTGACAGTTTGATTATTATGTGTCTTGGCATGTTTATCCTTGAGTTTATCCTGTATGGGACTCTCTGTGCTTCCTGGACTTGATTAAGTATTTCCTTTCCCATATTAGGGAAGTTTTCAACTATAATCTCTTCAAATATTTTCTCAGTCCCTTTCTTTTTCTCTTCTTCTTCTGGGACCCCTATAATTCGAATGTTGGTGCGTTTAATGTTGTCCCAGAGGTCTCTGAGACTGTCCCCAGTTCTTTTCATTCATTTTTCTTTCTTCTGCTCTGCAGTAGTTATTTCCACTATTTTATCTTCCAGGTCACTTATCCGTCCTTCTGCCTCAGTTATTCTGCTACTGATCCCATCTAGAGTATTTTTCATTTCATTTATTGTGTTGCTCATCGTTGCTTGCTTCCTCTTTATTTCTTGTAGGTCCTTGTTAACTGTTTCTTGCAATTTGTCTATTCTATTTCCAAGATTTTGGATCATCTTTACTATCATTATTCTGAATTCTTTTTCAGGTAGACTGGCTATTACCTCTTCCTTTGTTAGGTCTGGTGTGTTTTTATCTTGCTCCTTCATCTGCTTTGTGTTTTTCTGTGTTTTCATTTTGCTTATTTTACTGTGTTTGCGGTCTCCTTTTCGCAGGCTGCAGGTTCATAGTTTCCACTGTTTTTGGTGGCTGTCCCTAGTGGCTGAGGTTGGTTCAGTGGGTTGAGTAGATTCCCTGGTTGGGGGGACTAGTGCCTCTGTTCTGGTGGATGAGCCTGGATCTTGTCTTTCTGGTGGGCCGGTCCACGTCTGGTGGTGTGTTTGGGGATGTTGGTAGCCTTATTATGATTTTAGGCAGCCTCTCTGCTAATGGATGGGGCTGTAGACCTGTCTTGCTCTTTGTTGGGCATAGGGTGTCCAGCACTGTAGCTTGCTGGTCATTGAGTGAAGCTGTGTCTTGGTGTTGAGATGGAGATGTCTGGGAGATTTTCACGGTTTGATATTGCGTGTAGCTGGGAGGTCTCTTGTGGACCAGTGTCCTGAGGTTGTTTCTCCCACCTCAGAGACACAGCCTTGACACCTGGCTGGAGTGCCAAGAGCCTTTAATCCACACGGCTCCAAATAAAAGGGAGAAAAAATAGAAAGGAAAGGAAGGAAGGAAGGAGGGAGGAAGAAAGGAAAGGAGGGAGGAAGAAAGGAAGGGAGGAAGTAAGAAAGGAAGGGAGGAAGTAAGAAAGGAAGGAGGAGAGGAAGGAAGAGAGGAAGGAAGGGAGGAAGGAAGGAAGAAAGGAAGGAGGGAAGTAGGGAAGAAAGGAGGGAAGAAAGGGAGAAGACAAAATAAAGCAGGATAAAATATAGTTATTAAAATAAAAAATAATTATTAAGAAGAAAAATTTCTATTAAAAAAAACAAAATAACAGGTCGATCTAACCCTAAGATAAATGGTGAAAACAAAGCTATACAGACAAAATCTCTCACAGCAGCACACACATACACACTCACAAAAAGGAAAAAGGGGAAAATAATAGTATATCTTGCTCCCATAGTCCACCTCCTCAACTTGGGATATTTTGCTGTCTATTCAGGTTTTCCGCAGATGCAGGGCACTTCAAGTTGACTGTGGAGCTTTAATTCGCTGCTCTTGAGGCTGCTGGGAGAGACCTCCCCCTCTCCTCTTTTTCACACAGCTCCTGGGGTTCAGCTTTGGACTTGGCCCCGCCTCTGCATGTAGGTCGTCCGAGGGCATCTGCCCTTCGCTGAGACAGGACAGGGTTAAAGGAGCAGCTGATTCGGGCCCTCTGGCACAGGCCAGGGGGAGGGAGGGGCACGGATGCAGGGCGAGCTTGCAACAGCAGAGGCCGGTGTGACACTGCACTGGCCCGAGGCGCACCGCGCATTCTCCCGGGGAAGCTGTCCCTGGATCACAGAGACCTGGCAGTGGCGGGCTGCATGGGCTCCTGGGAGAGGCGGTGTGGAGAGTGACCTGTGCTCACACACCGGTCTCTTGGTGGCGGCAGCAGCAACCTTAGCCTCCCACACCTGTCTCTGCTGTCCGTGCCGACAGCCGCAGCTCACACCCGTTTCTGGAGCTCCTTTATGCGGTGCCCTTAATCCCCTCTCCTCGCTCCCTAGGAAGCAAAGAGGCAAGAAAAAGTCTCGTCTCTTTGGTAACTCCACACCCGTTTCTGGATCTCCTTTAAGTGGTGCTCTTAAACCCCTCTCCTCGCGCACCAGGAAGCAAAGAGGGAAGAAAAGGTCTCTTGCCTCTTTGGCAGCTCCAGACTTCAACCGGACTCCCACCCGGCTAGCCGTGGTGCACTAACCCCTTCAGGCTGTTTTCACTACCCACGCCAGGCCTTTCCCTGGGATCCGACTGAAGCCCGAGGCTCAGCTCCCAGTCCCGCCTGCCCTGGCGGGTGAGCAGACAAGCCTCTCGGGCTGGTGAATGCTGGTCGGCACCGATCCTCTGTGGAATCTCTCCACTTTGCCCTCCGCACCCTGTTGCTGCACTCTCCTCCGCGGTTCCGAAGCTTCCCCCCTCCGCCACCCGCAGTCTCCGCCCGAGAAGGGGCTTCTAATGTGTGGGAACCTTTCCTCCTTCACAGCTCCCTCCCACTGGTGCAGGTCCCGTCCCTGTTCTTTGTCTCTGTTTATTCTTTTTTCTTTTGCCCTACCCAGGTACATGGGGAGTTTCTTGCGTTTTGGGAGGTCTGAGGTCTTCTGCCAGCGTTCGGTGGGTGTTCTATAGGAGAAGTTCCACGTGTAGATGTATTTCTGATGTATCTGTGAGGAGGAAGGTGATCCCCGCGTCTTACTCTTCCGCCATCTTCTCGCCTCTCCATCCTATGTACTTTAGATCATCTCTAACTTACTTATAATACCTAATACAATTTAAATGCTCTGTAAATAGTTGTAAATGCTTTGTAAATAGTTGCTGACACAGCGAATTTAAACTCTTTGGAACTTTCTAATATTTTCAGTCTAATATTGTCTAATTTTTTTTCTAATATTTTCAGTCTGTGGTTGGTTGAATCCATCGAGGTTGAACCTATAGACACAGAGGGCCAACTGCATACTATAAAGCAATAGTCATCAAAACAGTATGTTACTGGTACAAGAACAGACATATAGATCAATGGAACAGAATAGAGAGCCCATGAATAAGCCCATGCACATGTGATCAGTTAATCTACAATGAAGGTTATACAATGGGAAAAGACAGTTTCTTCAATAAATGGTGTTGGGAAAACTGGACAACTTGATGGAATAGAAAGAATCTGGACCACTGTCTTCTACCACATATAAAAATAAGCTCAGAGGGCTTCCCTGGTGGTACAGTGGTTGAGAGTCCGCCTGCCGATGCAGGTGACACAGGTTCGTGCCCCGGTCCAAGAAGATCCCACATGCAGCAGAGCGGCTAGGCCCGTGAGCCACGGTCGCTGAGCCTGCATGTCCGGAGCCTGTGCTCCGCAACGGGAGAGGCCACAACAGTGAGAGGCCCACATACCATAAAAAACAAAAACAAAACAAAATTTAAAAATAATAAGCTCAAAATAGATTGCAGACTTGAATGTAAGACCTGAAACCATAAAACTACTAGAAGAAAACATAGGCAGTCAGCTCTTTGACGTCAGTATTAGTGATACATATATGTGGATCTGAGTCCTCAGGCAAAGAAAAAAATAGCAAAAATAAGCAAATGGGACTAAACTTAAAAGCTTTTGTACAATGAAGGAAACCAGCAACAAAACAAAAAGGCACCCTACTAAATTGGAGAAGATATTTGCAAATCATATACCTGATAAGGGGTTAATATTCAGAATATATGAAGAACTCATACAACTAAATACCAAAAACAGGAAAAATTTGATTAGAAATGGGCAGAGGACCTGAACAGACATTTTTCCAAAGACATACAGATGGCCAACAGGCACATGAAAAATTGCTCAACATCTCTAATCATCAGGGAAATACAAATCAAAATCACAATGAGTTACCACCTCATACCTGTTAAAATGACTATTATCAAAAAGACATAACAAGTGTTGGGGAGGGCATGGAGAAAAAGAAACCCTTGTTCCCCATTGGTGGGAATATAAATTGATGCAGCCATTATGGAAAACAGTAGAGATTCCTCAAAAAATTAAAAATAGAACTACCATACAATCCAGAAATTTCACTTCTAGGTAATTACCCCCCCAAAAGAAAACTAATTCACAAAGATATATGGACTCCTGTGATAACTGCAGCATTATTTACAATAGCCAAGATTTGGAAGCAACTTAAATGTCTACCAACAGTTGAATGGATAAAAAAGATGCAATACACACACACACACACATACACACACACACACACACACACACACACACACACACACACACACACTGGAATATTAGTCACCCGTAAAAAGGAATGAGATCTTGCTATTTTTGATAACATGAATAGACCTGGAGGATGGTATGCTAAATGAAGTCAGTCAGACAGATAAAGACAAATACCTTATGATTTCACTTACATATGGAATCTAAAAAATCAAAAGTTAACAAAACAAAACAGAAACAGATTTATAGATATAGAGAACAAACTGCTTTGTTGGTTGCCAGAGAGCAGGCGGTTAGAGAGAAGGGAGATACAGATGAAGGGGATACTTCCAGTTATAAAATAAATATGTCATGGGAATGTAATATACAGAATATAATCAATAATATTGTAATAACTTTAAATGGTGATAGGTAGTAACTAGACTTATTGGGGTAGTCATCTCATAATTTATATAAATGTCAAATCACTGTGTTGTCACCTGTAACTAATATAACATTGTATGCCAATTATACTTCAATTAAAAAAAAATAGAACTAAAGTTGTTTAAGGCAGATCTGAGCTGCTCCTTAGTCCTTACTGTTTCACCTGTCACTATGCTTCCTCCAGGATAAAGATTTCCATAGTTATACTTCTACCAGGATAAAGACTTCCCCAGATTTATGGGAAACAAAGCCAAATACTAGATTTTGTTTAAAAGAGGAAAATCACAATCCACTTACTTCCATCCTGTGAGAGAACTGCTCCTACACAGGGCATGGGTTGCATTGTAATACTATGGAGAAATGCCGGAACAGTGGGAAAAGGTCTTGATTGTCCTAGTGGTTCTCTCCACTGCTTCGCACTTCAGCCATTCATGATGACTTATTCTTTCTCCTGACATTCACTCTCTTGACCAATCATAATTGTTATGAGTATACCTTTTATTTAGTTTATTTTTAGCCAATCAACTTCTAAGCTGTGTTAATCTTTGTCATTTATAATCATAAAACTTTAAGGTTCAAAATCCAAGTAATAAAAAGATGGTACCAAAAGATTTAAGCTGGGGAAAGCTACTGCAGTTGAAAACAAAGCTCCATTCTGAAAGTGTACATACTAAGTATAATATGTATTGAGTTACTTTGAATAGATTAAAAGATCTGTATTTCACAGTAAGTCAGATGAGCTGTATTATGCTGGTAGTACAAGGAAGTAAAGCACCATGTGAGTGAACTTGATTTACAAATGATATGAGGGTCTACATATCTAGAAATGGGAGCTACAGAGTAATAGTATAAAAAGTAGTTGAAGAATGTTATTTCTTAAGTCTTCAGTACTAGGTATATTCACAGTGAGTTCTTAAATTTCTAAAAAAGAAATAAGGGTTCTTGTCCAGCTTACTAAATCATATCTATTTTAAACCAACTAACTATAACCAGTTTTATAGTGAACCATTAAATGCTTCCCTTTAAAACCAGAAGCAAACCAAAAAGACTATCCCCCTTGGTCTTGAACATAATTCTGTGAGTTCTAGCCAAAGCAATAATACATAAATTTATAAAACAAAGGGTCTAAAAACGAAAAAAATTTTGTGAAAAATAACTTTTCCAAAACAAGCAAAAAATTTAGTAAGAAGAGTCATGTTAACTTTCTTAATGTCTGGCTTGAAAAATAGAGCTGGATTCTCAAATTTGCTTCTGTGTTGTAATATAACATGCCATATAGTCTCACCTCCATTGTATGCTTGTAAGAGAATGAGAATGAATGAGTTTTTACCTTGTACCTCTGAAAGATTCTCCGAGACCCCCCGGCATCACATCATACTCTAAAAACTACTGGCCTAGTATCTAAGAGAAAACTCAATAAGTGATAAGTTTTATGTTGTTTTGTAAATATAGATCAAATCATGAAACAGGACAATGATTTTCAAACTGTAGACTTTGACCCCTTACATCTGAATCACTTGGTAGCCTATTTAAAAGATAGATTATTGGGCTTCAGCCAGTTGATTCTGATTAACTTGGTTTTAGGTGAGGAATCTACATTTTAGCAAGCTTGCAACCACTTCTAATCTACCTAACAATTTTTAAAATTTATTTATTTATTTGTTTGTTTATTTATATTTTGACTGTGTTGGGTCTTCATTGCTGCATGTAGGCTTTCTCTAGTTGCGGTGAGCGGGGGCTGCTCTCCGTTGCAGTGCGCAGGCTTCTCATTGTGGTGGCTTCTCTTGTTTCAGAGCATGGGCTCTAGTTGTGTGGGCTTCAGTAGTTGTGGCCTGTGGACTCAGTAGTTGTGGCTCATGGGCTCTAGAGTGCAGGCTCAGTAGCTGTGGCACACGGGCTTAGTTGCTTTGCAGTATGTGAGATCTTCCTGGAACAGCGCTCGAACCCGTGTCCCCTGCAGGCGGATTCTTAACCACTGTGCCACCAGGGTAGTCCCTACCTAACAAATTTGTACCTAATGTTGATAAGAATTTAGAATCATGGATTCTTAGAGCTGGAAAAGACCTTTAAAAATTAGCTAGTTGTATTCCCTCATCTTACACATGCGGAAAACTTAGGCTTACAAAATACAATGGCTTTCTAAAAGCCATACTTAGAAAAAAACAAAAAAAACTTCCTCACACAAAGTAGTTAGAAAGTGGTTCAGTAAGGATCAAAATTAGATGCCAGAATGTTTGGCATAGATATGTGGAGGAGTAGATAGATAGAAGAAAGAAATCTGAGATAGATTATGTGAGAGAGGAAGGCAGGAAGAAGTTGATGGTGTCCTTAGAGCATCTAGCTATATGCTGATGTATGTCCTTGATTGCAATAGGGAGCACCCATAAAAAAGAACGAAATTATGCCTTTTTGCAACAACATGTATGGAAACCCAAAAGCATTTTACTATGTAGTAGTAAGACAGGGAAAGACATGGAACCTACAAAAGTCAAAATCATATAAATAGAGATTAGAACAGTGGTAACCAGGGGCTCAGGGGTGGGGGAAATGGGGAGATGTTAGTCAAAGGGATCAAACTTCCACTTATGAGATAAACAAGTTTTGGGAATCTAATGTGCAGGCTGGTGACTATAGTTAACAATGCTATATTTTAATACTTGAAAGTTGCTAAGGAAGTAGATCTTAAATATTTTCACCACACACACAAAATGGTAATTATGTGAGATGATAGAGGTGTTAATTAATTTTATTTTGGTAATCATTTCACAGTATATATGTGTATCAAATCATCACTTTGTACACCTTAACCTTACACCATGCTGTATGTTGATCATATCTCAGTAAACTTGGGGGAAAAAAAATAGGGGCACAGAGATGATGTGGCTGAGCATACAGCAAGTAGGTTTCAGCTCTCCAGGTGATATCCCAGAGGAACTGGTAGACAGTGTCCACATTCGTAAGATTGTTAAATACCTATTTACTCTTTTCAGTTGAAGTTTATTTTTGTAAAAGTAATAATTCCATCCTATTTCTTGCCTTCTGCATTAATCTGTGCAGGTATTAAGCTGTACTGCTCCCTGCTAGTAGTATCCTAACTGATGAAAATGTCTCGATAATGGACTATGCAAATCCAAATTTATAAAATGCAGTTGATACGTCAGAGAATATAAAGTTGAATAAGTAGCAAAGGGTCAAATTATGGAGAGCCTTGAATTCTAGTTAGAAGATTGACTATATCTTTTGGAAAAGAACTACCATAGATAACCAAGGGAATAACATCAGGAAATTAATGACTTGGGAATATTTGTCACCTGTGCTATACAGGTAGAATTAGAAGGTTGAGAACTTGGGTGCATAGGAGATTATTTTACTAATTCAGGCATGAAGTGATAGGGCTGACATTACAGTGTATAGTACAATAAATTTAAAGAAAGCAATCAAGAGATGTTTTAATCTAAGATTAAGGATTTGATAATACTATTGAGAAAAGAAAATGAAGAATAGAAAATAATTTTAAAATATTAGTCCAAAGTACTATTGAAAAATATAGGTAAGTAGATGTACAATGTTAAGAATGATTTTGGTTTTAAAGATATAGAGAACAAGGTGAAGGTTGAGCTTCCAAGTGAAGAGCTTCAGGAGTTTGAAATTTGGACTAAAAGTTAAAATTATATATTTAGCATTCATTATTATAATATTAAAATTGCAATAGTAACAATAGATAATTGTTTAATGGAAGTGAAAGGAGATGAGGGCATGTAAAAGGCATTGATAGTGAGATGTGAAATATAGTCAGAAAGTTCAAGGAGAATGAATACAGAGAAAAAGCCATTGTGTTTGGTAATACTGGAGATCATTGATGACTTTCAAGAAAGCATTTTTAATAGAGTAACATGTTTATATAATAAGCATAATTCTGTATTCGTTTTACCATTGCTGCCATTCTGTTCCTTGAATATTCCATAGTGTATTGGCACTTGATGTTCCCTCTAGCCAGCCTGAAATTTCCCGAGATTTCCGTGACTGGCTTTTTCACTTGATTCAGGTTTCTGCTTAAAGACTTACTTCTCAGAGGCCTTCCTTCACTGTGCTCTATAAATCCTTCAACTCCTTGGCACACATACATATAATCAGCCACTGTATATTAATTACTCTATTCTCTTTATAGGATATCTTATTCTCAGATATTACCTTATTTATTTTTTAAAATTTTTATTTATTCTCCTCACTGTAAACTCTTAATAAGAATAGTTACCATGTCATTCTTTTTATATACTGTGTGATTAATGCTTAGAGTAATTTTTTTGTTATTGAAGTGTAGTTGATTTACAATATTGTGTTAGTTTCACGTGTACAGCATATTGATTTGTCTTTGAGTTTTTTTCTGTAGACTATATTCCATTATAGATTATTACAGATATTGGGTATAATTCCCTGTGCTATATAGTAAATTCTTGTTAATTATCTATTTTGTATATAGTAGTTTGTATCTGTTAATCAAACACTCCTAATTTGTCTCTCATTCCCACTTCCCTGTCCTCTTTGATGAGCATAGTTTGTTTTCTGTGTCTGTGAGTCTGTTTTGTATATAGATTTATTTGTATTGTTTTTTAGATACCTCATATAAGTGATATCATATACTATTTGTCATTCTCTGTTTGACTTATTTCACTAAGCGTATTCTCTAGGTCCATTCATGTTGCTGCTAATGGCAATGTTTTGTTCTTTTTTGTGGCTGAGTAATATTCCATTGCGTGTGTGTGTGTGTGTGTGTGTGTGTGTGTCTATATACATATATATATATATATATATATATATATATATATATATATATATATATATATCACATCTTCTTAAGGCAGTCATCCACTGATGGGCACTGGAGTAGCTTCCATGTCTTGACTTTTCTAAATAGTGCTACTGTGAACATTGCAGTGCATGTATCTTTTCGACTTACAGTTTTTGTTTTTTCTGTATATATACCCAGGAGTAGGATTGCTGGATCATATGGTATCTCCATTTTTTGTTTTATGAGGAACCTCTATACTGTTTTCCATAGTGACTGCACCACTTTACATTCCCACCAGCGGTATTCTCCATAACCTCTCCAGCATTTACTTTTTGTAGACTTTTTGATGTTAGCCATTCTGACCAGTGTGAGGTGATACCTCATTGTGGTTGTGATTTGCATTTCTCTAATAATTAGTAATGTTGAGCATCTTTTCATGTGCCTGTTGGCCATTTGTATGTCTTCTTTGGAAAAATGTCTATTTAGGTCATCTACCTATTTTTTGATTGGGTTGTATGTTTTTTTGATATGGAGTTGTATGAGCTGATTGTATATTTTGGATATTAACCCCTTGTCAGCTGCATCATTTGCAAGTATTTTCTCCCATTCAGTAGATTGTCTTTTCATTTTGTTGATACACAAACACTTTTGAGTTTGATTAGGTCCCATTTGTTTGTTTTTGCTTTTATTTCTTTTGCCTTTGTAGACTGACCAATAATGAATGGGCAGAGGCTCTGAGTAGACATTTCTTTAACAAGGTATACAAACGGCCAGTATGACCATGAAAAGATGCTCAACATCATTAGTCATCAGGGAAGTAAAGTTCATAGTGAAATTCCACTTCACACCAACTAGGATGGCTATATTCAATAGACAGACAGTAACAAGGTTGTGGAGAAATTAGAATCTTTATACCTTATTGTTGGGAATATAAAATGGTCTGTCTACTTTGGAAAACAGTTTGTTAGTTCCCCAAAAGTTAAACACAGAATTACTATATGACCTAGTAAATCCATGCCTAGATTTATACCCAAGAGAATTGAAAACATGGTCAAATAAAACTTGTACAAGTATGTTCATAACATCATTATTCATAAGAGCCAAAAGTGGAAACAACCCAAATGTTCATCAACTGTTGAATAGGTAAGCAAAATTTGATATATCCATACAATGAAATAGTATTTAGGAATGAAAAGGAATGAATACTGACATGTGCTGCAATGTGGATGAAACTTGAAAACACTATGGTAAGTGAAAGAAGCCAGTCAGAAAAAGGCCATGTATCTTATGATTCCATTTATATGAAATGTCCAGGATAAAAAA
Organism: Kogia breviceps; assembly: GCF_026419965.1. Lineage (NCBI taxonomy): Eukaryota > Metazoa > Chordata > Mammalia > Artiodactyla > Physeteridae > Kogia > Kogia breviceps. The sequence goes on from NC_081312.1 coordinate 104,009,530, forward strand.
TTTTATAGAGATAAAAGCAGATTAGTGTTGCTTGGGGATGTGAGCAGGAGGAGAGAAACTGGGATTGAGTACTAAAGGTTACTGGATTTTATTCAGGGAAAATAAAAATCTAAAGTTAGAATGTGATGATTGGCTATACAACCCTATGAATATATTTTAAAATGTTGAATTACACATTTAGATGGGTGAATTATATGGTATTTGAATTATATCTCAAAGCTGGTTTAAAGAATAAAATGGCAGAAATAATGCTAAACACATCAATTGTAATATAAATATGAATTAAGGTCTCTTATTTAAAATTTTAAAAATCCTGAATGATGTGAATAAAAAGGTAGGATAGGGAACTCCTAAAGTCCATATTGCCATAAAAATAATGAATCAACTGGCAAAAACTGTCAGAATCAACTTTTTTTGAACTCAGGAAATGATCAAAGGCTTACTGCTACTGGGGGAAAAGGCAACTAAGAAAAATCAGATGAACCTCGTTAAGAGAGGCAAGAGAGTGGCCAACATGGTGAAGTAGAAGGACCCCCGAGCTCACCCCCTCTCATGAGCAGACCAAAATCACAACTATCTGCAGAACAAACATTATTGAAAAAGACTGAAACCTACCAGAAAAGATCCTCTACAACTAAAAATATAAGGATGGAACCACAACTAGACCCATAGGAGGGGCAGACTTAAAATATAACCAAATTCCATATCTCTCAGGTGAGTGACCCACAAACTGGAGAATAATTATATTTTCAGAGGTTCTCCCACAAGAGTGAGAGTTCTGAGCCTCACATTAGGCACCCCCGCCCAGGGATCCAGCACCAGGGAGAGGAGCCCCCAGAGTATTTGGCTTTGAAAGCCAGCAGGGCTTGATTGCAGGAGCTCCACAGGATTGGGGGAAATAGAGACTTTACTCTTAAAGAGCGCACACAAAATCTCACCCATACCAGGACCAAGGGCAAAAGCAGTAATTTGATAGAAGCCTGGGCCAGACCTACCTGCTAGTCTTGGAGGGTCTCCTGTAGAGGTGGGGGGTGGCAATGGCCCACCCTGGGGACAGAGATGCTGGTGGCTGACACAGTGGGGAGCATTCATCTGCAAGAACTCTCCTGGAGTCTGACATTTTGGCATCAAGACCGGGCCCCACCCAACAGCCTATAGGCTCAAGTGCCAAACAACACACCTCAGGCCAAACCACAAGCTGGGTGGGGCTGTGTCCATCTACAAGCAGGCTGACTAAAGACTCTCTGAGCCCACAGCCACCTCTAGACATGCCCCTAGCATGGCCCTGTCCATCAGAGGACCAAGACCCAGCTCTACCCACCAGGGGGGCAGGCACTGGCCCCTCCTGCCAGGAACCCTACCCAAACCTTTAGACCAGCCTCACCCACCAGGGGGCAGACACCAGAAGCAAGAAAACTACAGTTCCACAACCTGCAGACCAAGTCCACAAATCCAGACCAGACACTACCCTGGGACCAACTGGCCCCTGGCTCTTGGGTGATGAGAGGGTTGTGCACTGCTGGGATGCATAGGACATCGCCTACAGAGAGCCACTTCTCCAAGGCTGAGAAACTTAACCAACCTACCACATACAGGAAAATACAAGTATCAGTTTAGACAAAAATGAGGCAACAGAGGAATATGTTTCAGATGAAGGAACAAGGTAAAACCCCAGAAGAAGAACTAAGTGATGTGGAGATAGGCAGTTGACCCTAGAAAGAGTTCAGAGTAGTGATCATAAAGATTATCAAAGAACTTGGGAAGAGAATGGATGCACAGAACAAGAAATTAGGAGTTTTTAACAAAGAATTAAAAAATAAAAAGAACAACCAAACAAAATTGAAGAATACATCAACTGAAATGAAAAATACACTAGAAGGAATCAATAGTAGACTAAACGAGGCAGAAGAACAGATCAGTGAGCTGAAGACAGAGTAGTGGAAATCACTGCCACTGAACAGAAAAAAGAATGAAAAGAAATGAGGACAATTTAAGAGACCTCTGGGACAACATCAAGCATGTTAATATTTGCATTATAGGGATTCCAGAAGGATAAGAGAGCAAGAAAGGGCCTAAGAAAATATTTGAAGAGGTAATAGCTGAAAACTTCCCTAACCTGGGAAAGGAAATAGTTACCCAAGTCCAGGAAGCACAGAGAGTTCCATATAGGATTAACCCACAGAGGAATACCCCATGATACAACCTAAATGTCCATTGACAAGTGAGTGGATAAAGAAGAGGTGGTGTATATATAATGGAATACTACTCAGACTTAAGAATGAAATAATGCCATTTGCAGCAACATGAATGGACCTAGAGTTTATCATACTAAGTGACATAAGTCAGACAGAGAAAGACAAGTATCATATGATATCACTTATATGTAGAATCTAAAAAATGATACAAATGATACAAACTTATTTATGAAACAGAAATGGATTCACAGACATAGAAAAGAAACATATAGTAACCAAAGGGGATAGTGGGGGGCGGGGGATAGATTAGGAGTTTGGGATTAACATATACACACTACTATATATTATAAAATAGATAAACAACAAGGTTCTACTGTATAGCACAGGGAACTATACTCAATATCTTGTAATAACCTATAATAGAAAAGAATCTGAAAAAAAAATCTATATATATCTATCACTGAATCACTTTGCTGTACACTTAAAACTAATACAACATTGTAAATTAACTATATTTCAGTCTAAAAAAAGAGGCTAGTGGTGTTTTGCTGTTGTTGTTGTTGTTGTTGTTTTGCGGTATGCGGGCCTCTCACTGTTGTGGCCTCTCCCGTTGCGGAGCATAGGCTCCAGACGCACAGGCTCAGTGGCCATGGCTCATGGGCCTAGCCGCTCCCCGGCATGTGGGATCTTCCCGTACTGGGGCACAAACCCATGTCCCCTGCATCGGCAGGCAGACTCTCAACCACTGCGCCACCAGGGAAGCCCAAGGCTAGTGGTGTTTTAACTTACCCTGATCATGTCTCAACTTCCCAGAATCCCTGTTACAGGTACTTAGTACTGGAGGGAGCAGAATAAACCTTGTACTCAAAGAACTGTAGTTGTTTTAACCTGACTGATTGTTCTCTGAAAGGTTAGTTCTAAGGGTTTGTCTTTCTTTTACCTAACTCAGGATTCTCCCAGAGCTGAGGAGGCTACTTGGGGGTGATTGTCAAAAACAACTTAAAGGCAAATGTATTAGTTGGTGGTGCCCAGCGCAAGGGTATACAATTAGTGTAAATAATTAATCAAAAAATTTGCAGGGAAAGGCTGAGGATTGAGATACCTTGGGGAACAAGGGCTTTGAAAACCTCCCACATACTCTGAGAAATCTAGAAGGCCATATGCACGCCCAGGGATGGGTACATGATCAGAAAAGACCCAAGAAGGTCCTGACCATTAGTCTTTTATGCAAGCAGGAAGTGAGAGCTAAGGTAGAGTTTTAATCTGCCTGACTGAGTCTTGTTGGCTTGCCCCAACACACACACAGAGCCCATCTGCCAAGACTAGATTAGGACTTTTGATGTTATTGTTTGTGTTTAAAGAAATCTCTTGGATCACTAATTGATTGCTAAAGTAATAGAACAGAGACTGACAAAGAATATAAACTTTAGAAAATTAGTTCAGAAAACTCACTAAACAAATGTACAACAAGTACATCAAGTAGCAAAAACAAAACCTGAGAGGAAGGAGAATCTGATTTCCAGAGTTGCCACATTATAATATTTAAAATGTCTTGTTTTCAAGAAAAAGTTGCAAGGCATGCAAAAAAAAAAAAAAGAAAATTGGCCCATACACTGGGGAAAAAAATTAATAGAAAGTGTCCTTGGGGAAGCTCAGACATTGGCCTTACTAGACAAAGATTTAAAAAATTTTTTAAATATACTCTGAGAACTAAAGGAAACCATGTGAATGATATGTAACCAACTGGATAATGTTAATAATGAGATAAAAATTTTAAAAGAACTAATAGAAATTTTGTAGCTGAAAAGTACAGTAATTGAAGTGAAAAAAATTACTTGAAGGGTTCAGCAGCTTATTTGAGCAGTTAGAAGAATCAGTGAACTTGAAGATTCTCAGTTGAGATTATCCACTCCACGGAAGAGAAAGAAAAAAGAATGGGGAAAAATTTGAATACAGTCTCAAAAACCTGTGGGACACCATCCAGCATACCAACATATACATAAGGGGAGTCCCAGAGAAGAGTAGAGAGAGAAAAGGGCAGAGAACATTTGAAGAAATGATGGCTGAAAGTTTTCCAAATTTAATGAAGGATATGATGTGCAGATCCAGGAAGTTCAATAAACTCTAAGTAGGAAAAATGCAGAGATCCATGTTATGACACATTATAATCAAACATTGGAAGATAAAGACAAAGTGAATCTTGAAAACATCAAAAGAGAAGCAATTCTTCATATGTAAAACATCCTCAATATAATAACAGTTTATTTCTCATCAGAAACTATAGAGGTCAGAAGGCAGTAGGATAAACATATTCAGTTTCCTGGTAGAAAAACACAAAATCAGAACAAATTGTCAACCAAGAATTCTATATCTGGCAAAACTTCAAAAATGAAGGAGAAATAAATACATTCCATGATAAACAAAAGCTGAGAGATTGTCACTAGAAGACCTGCACTTCAAGAAGCTCTAACGGAAATCTTCAGTCTGCAGTAAAAACACAGTAGACAGTAACTTGAATCCACACAAAGAAATAAAGAATGCTGTAGAAGTAACTATATATATATATATAAATCAGTGTAAATGTAGTATTTTTGTATCTCCTCATTTTTCCTATTTGATTTAAAAGAGAACTACCCAAAACAATAATTATAAACCTATGTTGATGGACACACACAATGTATAAAGAAGTGACTTATAATAATAGCATAAAGGAGGTAAATGCTATATAGGATCATTTTTGTATACTGCTGAAACTAAGTCAGTATTAATTCTAACTAGATTGTTATGAATTAAGATGTTAATTATAATTCAGGACAACTGCTAAGAAAACAATAGATAAATAAATAAGTATATACATATGCTTGAAGAAATGAGAAGGGAATGAAAATGGTACACTAGAAAATATTTAGCACAAAATAAAGCAGTAATGAAGGAATTGGGGGACAAAAGAGATATACAGAAAATGCAAAATGGCAGAAGTAAATCTGTCCTTATCAGTAATCAAATTAAATATAGATGCATTAAAGACTCCAGTAAAAGAAACAGATTGGCAGAATGAATTTTTAAAAATCATTCAACTATATGTTGTCTACAAGGGACTCACTTCAAATATAAGAACCCAAGTGGTTTAATGTGAAAGGATAGAAATATTTCATGCAAAGAGTACCCTCTGCAAGATAATATAGCTGAAGTAACTATATTGCTATCATGCAACATAGACTTTAAGACCAAAATTGTACAATAAAGAGAGAAGGATACTATGTAGTGCTGAAAGGATGAATCCATCAAAAATACATAACAATTACAAACATATATGCACCTGAGAAAGTCACAAAATATATGAAGGAAAAACTGACAGAATTGAGGGGAGAAATAGACAGTTCACGAGTAATAGTTGGATACTTCATACCCCACTTTTAATAATGGATAAGACAACCAGTCTGGGGACAAACAGGGAAGTAAAAGTCTTGAACAACATCAGCTAACTAAACCTAACGATGAATAGAGAATATTCTACCCCAAAACAGCAGAATACATATTCTGCTCTAGTGTACATGAAATACTCTTCAGCACTGATCATACATTAGACCACAAAACAAGATTCCATAAGTTTTAAAATATTGAAATCATGCAAGATATCTTCTCTAACCACAAGGAAATGAAGTTAGAAGTCAAAAGGAAATATGAGAACTTCACAGATATAAAGAAATTAAGCAAGACACTCTTCAAGAATTAAAGCAACTGGAACTCTCATTCTTTGCTGGTAGAAGTGCAAATTGGAATGACCTGTTTGGTAAACATTTTTGTATTTTAAGGTTAAGCACATGCTTATCAGATTGCTCAGCAACACCATTCCTAGGTATTTATCCAAAAGAAATTAAGACATCTGCCCATGCAGTGACTTGTCTACAAATGTTTAGAGTAGGTAGTAGCCCCAGATTGGAAAGAAGTAAAATATCCAACTGGAGATGGATAAATTGTGGTGTCTGAACAATAGAATACTGCAAAGCAGTGAAAAGGAATTAACTAATAATATATTTGATTATGAAAGAATCTCGAGATTTATTCTAAATGAATTAATCCAGACACAAGAAAGTATGTATGATTGTAGTAATTTGATATTCAGAAATCTATACTGGGAAAAAGTAGATGGATTATTCTTAGGAACAAGAAGGTGGGGGCAGGGGGAAGAGAATTATTACCAAAAAACATGAGAAAATTTTGTGTGGTAGTGGAAATGCTTTATATCATGATTGTGGTTTCACTTATGTTGGTAGGCACAACTGTGAAAACTCATCAAATTATACCCTTAAAATTTAAAATTTTTATTGTTTGTAAATTATACCTCAATAAAGCTGACCCAAAAATGAAAAAAAGAATTATAAAGACAAAAAAATTAACACTTCGGAACCAAGGGGTGGGAGTAGGCCAGAAAACATTATTTGAAGTAAGAGTTTTTAGGAGTAAGACAAAATGGAAATACAAACTGAAATTTCTGACAATGAGAACATGAAACTTACGGAGTATGGTCAAAATTTTACTCAGAATGAAATTTTAGCCTTAAATTATTTTAGCAGTTGAAGTAGTAGTGGTCTAAATAACTCAAGGATTAGAACAATATTCATATCTTCTTCATGGGAAATAGGATAGATGTATTTATTTTTATTTAACAAATATACGTATAGCACTTACAATGTACTATATCTTTATAAAGATAAAAATGGAAATTAAATAGAAGTTGATAAGATCTAATTCTGGAGAATACTGGTAAACTCTGAAAAGCTAACAAAAAATAAAACAGAGTAAATAAATATCCCACATTATGGCTAAGAAAGAGTACAACCATGATGACAAGGAGACTAAAAGTGAGGGAATGCAGTATACAACACAACACTAATAAATTTAAAATATTAATAAAGTGGGTCATTATCTTAACGAGTAAATAATCAGAATTTAATAATAAGAGTTTCTGAAATAATTCTTTTCAAACTTATCTCTCATTATTCCCACTTTTTAATCTTTTGCTCCAGCAAAAGGGATCTGTACACTGTTCCCTAAGCACAACCTGTGTTTCCCCCCATGTCTAGCATTATTTGCTCACTTCTCTACACTATTAATGGCATTTTCTTTTTGTGTATTCAGATGCTACCTATCTTTCAAGCAGGTACACTTTCCATTTCCTTGAGGAAACTCCCCCCCAGCATCTTAGGTGGAAATGAGCACTTGTGACAGTACCCATCTGTCACTTACTCAGCTTTGTAGAACTATGTATCTTTTAATGCTGTATCTTCCTCCTCATTATGGAGAATAAGTACGTTGAATATTCCCACTATATATATGTACCCCATCCCTGATATATATATATAAAACTCTTATTATCCCCCCATACTCTAGTTTATACAGAGTAGGGGCTCTGGAAATAAATATTTAATTGATTGCTAAAAGTGAATCAAGGTGAGATTCAAGTTAGGAAAAAGCGGTTAACTACCATTCCAGGTAAAGTTAGGCTTTCTTTGGGTAGTAATTTTCTAGTTAGGTGTGCATGAAAGGGAGAATGTATTCAGTTTTTTCCACTTGAAGGCTCAGATAAATATATGTCTTGATATAACTGGCATCTTCCTAAGCCTCAATTTCTTTTTTGTAAAATGAGGGCAATATATATATTGAGTTTGTAAGACTGTATGAGACAATGAATGTGTAGCTCCTTGGCACAGCTCTTGGAACATATTCAATCCTGCAAAATTGTTACTTTCCCCACCTTTCATATGAGGTCACAATTACTTGCAACTACAATGTGGTTATTTCCCCGTTTCGAAATGCCTTAATATTTTGGCTGATAGCAATGAGCACACGTAGGTTGAAACAATACATAATTTAATGTTTAATTCTAATTTAGTTATTTCTTCATTCCCAAGCATAACCTATGCTAGATTGCTTTTTTCTCATTAGGCGTGTTGTAATTTGCATCTTTCAGATTTTTTATGAAACAGTTTTTATTTTTTCACCTGTCATTGCTGTATGGATTGGTGTACATTGTGACTAATTCTTTCATAGGTCACTGGACTAATTATTTGAGACTAGAACCCTTAGGGTAAATGGTTAATATTTAAGTTAGTAGTTTTCTCTTTTTCCTCTGAAAAGGCAAATTGACAAATTAAGTCATTGTTAATGGATTGCTGTAGTGACCTCTGCTTAGTTTGGTGACCTGTTGATGTCTGTCACCTACAGTTACAGGCAAGGTGGAGCTTAGTTGGACAATGGCAGAAGAGTGTTGTCTCAGATTTTTGCAGACTTTTGGTATTTAGTCGGTATAAATAACAAAAGCAGAACAAAACAGATCTTTGAGTATCTGGTCAAGTCATTTCCACTGCCTTTTAAAATTATTTCTAGAGTTTGACTATTCTTTACCTGTATTTAATCTTGCATTATATGCCTCTTGAGGCATCTCAGCCACCTTGTAGAAACTTAGTATGGTTTTAAATTTAATTATCATGATTTTAACATTTCTGAAAAATAGCACCATTCTGTACAAAGTCCCTAAACTCTGAAGTGTTTTTATGAATCTGTTTTATATCCTGTGAAGAAATATGTATTTTTGTCTTTTTTGATAGATTTATAGTATTTTAAAGATGCAGTCTCAGAAATTTAAGTGTGAAAATTAGTGTAGTAATGTTCCTAGTACTGGGAGAGGAAAAACACAGCCAAGTTTTCTTTTGTTACAAAAATTAGCAGCAAAATAACTAACAGTGATAAAACTCTTTTCTCTTTAGGGCCAAGGAATATGAGAGTTTATTGGAAACAAAAAATTCTGGCTCAGACTCACCCTATAAAGCAAAGTGAGTATTTTATCCTACATATTAGTTCTTTGTCTCTTCAGTCTTTGCCTGTAACAAAAGCTTATCTGAACCATCATTGTATGCCTGTGGACATGGACTTTGTATCTGATGCCTAGAATTTTATTCTGCTAACACAGTGGTATCCAACAGGGGATGGTTTTGCGAGAGGACATTTGTCTGTGCCTGGGGATATGTGATAATATTTTGGTTATCACAGCTTGGAAAAATGGTGCAGCTGCCATCAAGTGTGCAGAGACCAGGGGATACTGTTAAACATTCTTCAGTGCACAAGATAGGCCTCCACAGCAAAGTATTACCACATCCAAAACATTAGTAGTGCTGAGGTAAAGAAACCCTATTCTAACAAAACAAGTTCTGGCAAGGCTGTACTGGTTCTTACTCTGAGGAGATCTCATTCAAGATTGTTGCAAGGGCTACTTGACAGATGAGGATTTAGACTCCACCATTGGGTATAAGTGTAATTACTAAGTGTAATAGCTAAGTAAACAAAAACATCATCATTTTGCTTCTCTCAAATAGACTGCCAGTAGAGGGGCAGTGAGAGAAAGGTACTTACATAATACTGCTGATGGGGGTACAGACTGGTGTAGTCCTATTGAAAGGCAATGTGAATCCGGAGCTTAGGATGTCCACTTTTTTGTTTACGGTTAAGATATCTTTTATTCATTATGTATATGATTAAGTTCTAGCACTTGAAGTTGTACTTTATTTTTTTAATTTATAGTTGATTTACCATGTTGTGTTAGTTTCTGGTGTACAACAAAATGATCCAATATATATATATTTTCCAATTCTTTTCCATTACAGTTTATTACAAGATATTGAATATAGCTCCCTGTGCTATACAGTAGGACCTTGTTGTTTATCTATTTTATATATAGTAGTTTGTATCTCTAGTCCCAAACTCCTAATTTATCCACCAAATAGTTTTGTATTGGCATGTGAATAATAATACAAATTAATGGAATAGATTTTTTAAAACAGTCTAGAAACAGATCCAAAATTTGAGGAAATTTAATATATGATGTGGTGTAGTGTTTGCAAAGATGGCCAGAAGTTGTTGAGCCATTCCTGGAGGCATGTCCCTTTGCAATATAACTTTGCCACCTCTCCATCAAGGAGTGGACTCTATTTTCCTCACTCTTGAATTTGTTCTGGCCTTTTGACTTGTTCTGATCCACAGTCTACTGCAGAAGCAACGTGTGACTCCTGAGCCTTGGCTCCAGAAGTCTTGAGGCTTCTGCTCACAACTTTGCTTTCTTGCTCCCCTGTGATTGCCACATAAGGAAGCTTGGGTCAGCCTCCTTGAGGATGACAGATCACTTGGTCATGGTATATAATCCTTTTAATATGCTGTTTAATTTGTTTTGCTTGTTTTATTGAGGGTTTTTGCATCAGTGTTCATAGAGGATATCAGGCCTTATCAAGCCTCTGCTTGTGTCACATTTGTTTATGTCCCATTGGCCAAGGCAAGTCAGTTTGCCAAGTCCATAGTCACTGTCGGAGGTGACTGTGTAAGTCATGGCTGGCAAGATATACTTCAAGGGGGACCTTTAATGTAACAATCTACTATACAACTTTCTCTGGATTCTCCTCTTGACTATATGCTCTTTTTCAGTATCTTTTGCCTGGTTGTTTCTTGTCTCTTTGACCACTGACATTAACATGCCTTTGTCCTGAGAGTTCAAATAGAGAATGACTCCCTTGGTAATCTCATTTAGTTTCATGACTTTAAACATCTAGTATCTGAATGGACTTTAAATTTATGTCTCCAATACAGACCTGTCCCCAGAACTCCAGAATACTATATCCAACTTCCTATTTAGCATTTCCACTTGGATGTCTCAAGTGAACATGTGCAAAATTAAATTCCTGAAATTTGCTCCCATACCTTATCCCTCATATTTTTGCTCATCCTTAAATTAAATCATCTAAAATCTTTAGAGTCATCCTTTTTCTCACACTCTACTTTCAGTCCATCAAAAAATTCTATTGGCTCTATCTGTAAAATATATTCAGAATCTGACCACTATTCATTACCTCCATAGTAACTAGTCTAGTCTAACCTACCAGAGTCTCTCATCTGGATTATTGTAGCAGCTTCCTAATTAGTTCTACACTGCTCTGCCCTTGCTTATTACTACAGTCTCTTCGCTACAGGGTAACCAGGATATTCTTTTAAATTATAAGTCTAGAAAAATGGCAGTAGCAATAGAAGCATAATTTTTCAATATCTTCAAATTTTAACATAGAAACCAGATAACTAATAAAACCAAAAACCCATGGAAGCATTTACAAAAAAAACTACATTGCCAGATATCTACATGAAATCTGAAATGCAAGTGGATGGGAACAAATAGTCACAAGACCTGCATGGTAATGACATCAGTGTGAAAGAAAGCAAAGAGAAGCAGCTGGGATAACAGGTGTAAGGAAAGGATAACCCCAAAATAACTAACAGGTTTTCACTGGAAGGTTCAGGGAACCAATTTGAGAGAAGCACCTGAACCTCATTCTTAAGTAGGTTCCTCAGGAAGGGCTGATGTGAACAATGTTGCCTTAGTTCTTACTCTTTCTTATCAATAATTTTATGCCCTCAAAAATCAGTTTTTCCAGTTACAAAATCCCTGACCCACATTTTCTTTTCTTGAGGATCTTAAATACTAAGAGAGAATGAACCTTAGACAATCAAAATTATTAGACATCAACGTAAAGACTAGGGATGAATAGTAAAGTTATAGTTTCTTATAGAACTAAGAATAACTAATGGCCAGAAGAAAAAGAATATTACATAATAACTGTATCTCAGATGTTTTTATAGTGTAACTATAAGAAAAATATTGGGGAGAATGGGGAAAACATATTCTAAAAAATTAACCATTCTCCAATTATATTGGTGATGGTATTATTGACAATGTTATTCTGAGTCTGTGTGCATAAAAATAAGGATAAAGTAAAGAAGATTATGGAGACTAGCATTCTTTCATCCCCTGTATTACTGAGAAACTGAATTCTCAGTCTGGATGAAAGGAGATAGATGTAATACATTCGAGATCAGGTAATACCCCTGTAGGACTGAATTTGAAATATATGAATTTATGAGATATTTTATCTTTTAAAAAGTGTTCTGGGCTTCCCTGGTGGCGCAGTGGTTGAGAGTCCGCCTACCGATGCAGGGGACACGGGTTCGTGCCCCAGTCCGGGAAGATCCCACATGCCGCGGAGCGGCTGGGCCTGTGAGCCGTGGCTTCTGGGCCTGCGCATCCGGAGCCTGTGCTCCACAACAGGGGAGGCCACAGCAGTGAGAGGCCCGTGTACCACACACACACACAAAAAAACAGACCCAGGGAGAATAGAAAATCCTATGGTGGTGAATTGGAATTGTAGGTATCAGTTTTAACTCCTATTTTCCATTATATATATATAAATAGAAATAAATATAGATGTAAAGTGTAGGGATACACACACACACACACACACACACACGACCCTTGAACAGTGAGAGTAGGGGGGCTTGGGCACTGGCCCTCTGAACAGTCAGAAATCTGCATGTAACTTTTATGGTCGGCCTTCCCCTCCAAAGTTCTGCATTCATGGATTCAACCAACCCTGAATCCTATGGGATATACATAGTGAAAAAAATCTGCGTATAGATGGACCTGCACAGTTCAAAGCCCTGTTGCTCAAGCATCAACTCTGTGTATATATAATTATATATATAGTTATGTGTATTTTAAATATTTTTTATGTAATAATATACACACATTTTCTAGATCTTTCTAGAAAGATCTAGAGGGCCTGGGAGCAGCAAAACCCTGATAGCATTGAGCACATCTAGTATACCCATGTAAGTATGAAGGTGAGGTAGTTCCCTGAAAGGGATAGATGGGTTCTTTTTCCACAGGAAAGGATGCTGGCTGGCAACAATGAAAGATGACCAATGTAGGAGGCAATATATGCACACTGATTTTTTTCACCTTATATGGGGATTTCTTAGGCTGTTACATTTAGAAATACAGCCTTAAGCATATTATTTAAAAATGGAAGGGGAACCAGTAGCCTTAAATTTAGACTATGTATCTTTCAAATAGAGGAGGTGAAAGAAAAAAAGAAGTTAATATGTTTATGTCTTCCTGTCCATCACACCGAAGAACCATGTTAGTTCCTAACATGGACCCAGTCTCCTTTCTTACACTTTTATAAATCTTCCCAATGATCCTAATGAACTTCCCAAAATTGACTGTGGTAAAAGTTAGGGATCCTTACAGAGATGCCCGTACATTTCACATTTGCCAGTGACAGATTTGAACTTAAAGTTGTTAGAATTTGTTCAAGTTTTGAGAAGAAAATATCTGACCTTAAAAAAATTCTCCATAAAGCCATTTACCTGACAGATACTTCTCATGTTCTAGGCTAGGAGTTATGAGTCCTTCACTTTTTTTCCATGCTAGAAAAAATTAACATGCCAGAAGTAACTCGAATAGCAATTTCTGTATTAATAAAAACTGCACCCTCTAAAGAGCTCTTATTCTTGCCTTGTAGAGAAAATACAGCTTTCAGGACTTGAGTCCTGTGACATTCTATCATTATTTATAGTATGAATCAAAATCTAATGTTTTTCTTGAGAGGGGCTGTATTATTTGTGGTACTTCTGTGGAGGCAGGGAATAAAACAGAGGTTTAGCTCATGTTACCTAAGCATCCCCTTGATTTGGCATTCTTCCTTGAAAGATAGGTTCATATGAATCCCAGATTTGATTTACCTCAGGATGAAATACAAGCCTCTTGTATTCTGTGAATTTAAAATGGCCCTTGTGCCTCCCTAAATACCCCTGGTTTTCAGTGGAATGTGAGCATTCTTGGTAAGAATAGTGCTAGATTCATATGCATCCATTGCTATGGCTGGATATTCAGTTACATGGTGTGCAGGCTTTATTCAGCCAAAAGCTGAAGTGGCTACTTATCTGTCACACAATGAAGTTCGCTGCCAATATTCATCCACATGATAAGGTCAGTAACTTTAATCGGATGGGACTCTAGCCCATATTCGATTAGGAAGAAAAGAAGTATGTTGCTCTCATTCTATTTTTGTATTTTTTATATTCCCTTTTTCCTTTTGTTAGGTTGAGACTTTCTGTCAATGAATAGTAATAAGAGTTGGTCATTTATTGAATGTCTACTTTAGTGAATGGTGTTAGGTACATTACATTAATTATCTCTAATCTTCAGAAGCTCTGAAAGAAAAAAAATATATATATATATAAAATCTCCACTTTTAAGTTGAAGAAACTGAGATTGAAAGTAGTTAAATAACCTCCCCAGGGTTTACATATGTGGTATGTTCTGGAGCCAGTATTTAAGCATAGGTATTTCTGATTTTAGAGTTTGTATTTATTCCTTGACTTATCAAAGTAAACTTCATATGGATAGCTTAGGTTTAAACTGGAGTTCACCACGGCCTTTTTGAGCTGCAATTACTGTTGTATTCTTTGAGGAATTCAATTTTTTTTACATAAATACATTTCTAGATGAAATTATATTCTAGGATATTATTCATTTGTGAATGAAATTTCCTTATTTGAATTGACTAATATGGTGTGGAGACAAAGCATGAAATTTGAAGATTAAAGGCCTACGTTTCTAGTCCCAATAATATATTTACCAGTCGTGAGGCCTTGAGAAAGTCACCTAATTTGCCTGAACTTTGGCATCTTCATTTTTCAAATAAGGATGAACAGTGTTTTTCAGAGGACTAAAAATGATCATGTACATGAAAGTATTTTGTAACATATGAGGTTATAGATACTATTAATATTAATGTAAAGAAGAAATTTCTTCTTAGACCATTCATCATTAAATATCTATTGAGTGTACTTATCTAGAGGTGCTACGGATAAGATGGTGAATGGGTCGACAAGAACCCTGTCTCGGGATTTCCATAGTGGCGCAGTGGTTAAGAATCCGCCTGCCAATGCAGGGTACACAGGTTTGATCGCTGGTCTGGGAAGATCCCACATGCCACGGAACAACTAAGCCTGTGCACCACAACTACTGAGCCTGTGCTCTAGAGCCCACGAGTCACAACTACTGAGCCCGCGTGCCACACTACTGAAGCCCTCGCACCTAGAGCCTGTGCTCCACAACAAAGAGAATTCCCCATGATGAGAAGCCCGCACACCACAACGAAGAGTAGCCCCCACTTGCTGCTACTAGAGAAAGCCCATGTGCAGCAATGAAGACCCAACGCAGCCAAAAATAAATAAATTAATTAATAATTTAAAAAAGAACCCTGTCTCATGAAGTTAATACTGTGCTTCTGCACTATCCATTATGATAGCTTCTAGCCACATACGGCTGTTTAAATTACTAAAATTAAATAAAACTTAAAATTTAGTTCCTCAGTCACACTAACTATATTTCAAGTGCACAATAGGTACATTTGACTAGCAGCCACCGTGTTGGACAGTACAGATATGGAACATTCCCATCATTACCAAAAGTTCTGTTGTGAATCTCTGCATGGGAGAGACTTGTAATAAGTGATTTGAAGGAATAGTCAAATCAGAGAAAGTAATGTTTGGCCTAAGAACTTAGGGATAAGTAGGAATTTTCTAGATAATGTGGAGGTGGGGGAAGCATTTCAGAAGGAATGAATTAATAGCATTTGCAAAGACACTGAAGCAGGAAGAGCGGGATTTAGATCCAGAAAGGCCTCGTGCATACAGAGCCTGTGTGGCAAGACTAGCCCCTACATGGGAGGAATCAGTCTTCCTTGATTGTAATAGGAGAAATAAGGGAGAGTATGGGTGAAGTGCTGATATCCTTGTAGATTTTGTGGCAGAAAGATTTTCTTGTTCCAGTAGCTTCCATTTTCTCCATAAAATGTAAGATCTTCTTATGTGAAAGCAAGGGGGAGAAAGGAACGGGTGGAGTTGTGAGGAGATTGAGCAATATATGAAGCAAGTCTTTGTAGGAGAGTGAGCAGACTAGACAAACTTATATTAGTAAGATTCTGAATCTATAGTCATACCAATCTTTTGCGTGGTATGACCGTTTCTCAGTATCAAAAATGGAAAAGGCGGGCAGATGTTCACTAATCCAGCTAAATAAATTAATGTATGCAAGGCACTGAGAGGGATGCCTGGCCCACTAAACAAACATTAGTGATTGTTACCATGGCTGGGGGTTAGCTGTAGGAGTAACAGAGCAACAGAAAGGGAAAGTAGCACACGTTTACAAGAAAGTGATTATAATGATGATCTATGGAATCAATCATAGATAAAAATGGAAGTAAGGCAACAGGGAGATGATGCATAGGGGAAAAGTGGAGAGATCTGGGAAAGTGTCTGGTGAATATCTGCTGGTGGGATACTCAAGCAAGTAAGTTTAAAGGAGAAGAGGATTGATCAAAGAGTGAGGTATATGAAACAGAAGAAGTAAGGGCTTCAAAGAAATATTACATATGTTCCCCTTACTAAAGAACCTTACGATCTAGGAAATACGTGTTATTCTTGGTGAAAAGGAAATAATTGCTCTGTTGTCTAAGTGACATCAGCAGTGGCAGAAAATCCCCAAATTGCCTGTAAATTGGAAAATGGGGAGTTTGACATTCTGAGAGTTTACAGTGCTTATAACATGGTATCCAAGGCTACCTTGAAGATTTAAATTAAAATATGAAAACCTGCTCAGGCTCTTATACTCATTTTCTCTGCCATCATACTCTCACCTTTCCCCATCTCCAATTCTGTTCTAGTTTAAGGGTCACGTGGAAACTGATGGCAGCAATTGCTCCAGCTAATCCTGTGGATGGACAGTACTGTCCTCTAGATCTATTTTGTGTCACAAGGACTAGATTGGTGTTTGTGAACATAGGATAATACTAGCCTTAGGAGTGGTTTGTTTTTCTTCCCCTTAGGTGCTCTGTGAAGCAGTTTCTAATACAATAATGAAAGTAACTTTTGTTTAAAAATATTTGGGAAAATGAAATATTAGAGTCTAATACATTCATGTCATTATTCTCTTTCATTTTGTATCCAAGGCTTCAGCGATTAGCCAAAGACCTTCTAAAACAACTACAAGTACAAGACAGTGGTTCATGGGCAAACAATAAGGTTTCTGCTTTAGATCGTACCCTTGGTGAAGTTGCTAGAATATTGGAAAAAGAGGTATGTAACTAATCTCTGGCCTCTGACCTTAATCTTTATGTTTCTTTCTTAGTATGATGGGCCCTGGGGCTATAAGGCAGACTCTCAGTATATGTGTTTCTTCGCTGTTTCCAAAAGCTGGTCAACCATTGGTGGATATTTTTTCTTTTTGTTCTTAAGGATATCGAAGTTGTTTTTAGTTGTTTTAATTGAAGTCCTCTATGGCAAAAATATATTCTTTAAGTCATGGTTTTCTCAGTCATATTTCCTCCCACACGGACAACATGAAATTATTTTAAATGAAATCAGAGCAATAAAGATACACAGTTTTATGGCAGAAAATATAAAACTTTGAATTATAAAGCTCATAAATCACAGATTTTCACAAAATACCAACTTCCTTCCTGTTTCCAGTGGAAGATTTGGTAGTTTTCTTTAATGACTTAGAGTTATTAAATGTTTCAGTGACAGTTTTAAAACTCCTTAATGATTTTAAAAGTATTTATTATTTACTATAGAAAAATTTAATTGTACAAAGAAGAAACAAAACTCCCTGTAATACCCACTATTGACATTTATTGTATTTTTTCTAATCCTTTTACTGTACATTTTTTACACTATTTTATCTAACTAATTTTATCATAAATATTTTCTCATATATTTTAAAATTCTTTTTAACTGAATGAACATATCACAATTTATACAATTTATATCACTTAGGTGGTTTCTAATTTTTCTATTTAAGGTAGTGACTAATCTTTGTTTATTAGCTGCATTTTTTTTGTTTTCTGGGTTTAAAATGTATTATATAACATTTTATATATACAAAAGAATGTAGTGATAAAATTACATAAATAAATTAACAGCTGCAGACTCATGAACAACCTAAGAACTAGATTGATCCCAGTACGTTTATGGTTCCCACTGTGTTCCTTCTTCACCCTATCCCCCTGCCTCTGCTCCCTCTGAGGGAAATACTGTACAGAATTAAAGGGGTATCCTTTCTTTGTTTTTTAAAAATAGTGTTATTGCTTTATCACATAAATATATATATAAATAATATATTATTTAGTTTTGCTTGTGTTTAACCTTTATAAAATATCACACTGCAGACTTAACGTGAATTTTTTCAATCAAAATTATGGGTCTAAGTTTTATTTAAGCTTGTAAATGTAGCTGTTTTTCATTTATTTTCTCTGTTGTATAGTGAGTACTACATTGTGTTAGAAATACATTTTTTTATATTATTCTCCTGACTGTAGATGTTCATTTTCGGGATTGGGTGTGTGTGTGTGTGTGTGTGTGTGTGTGTGTGTGTGTGGAGAGAGAGAAGGGGCAATTCTGCTCAAACAATTCTTGTATCAGAGCAAGTGAACAAGAATTTCTCTAAAGCAGGGAGCCTCAGACTTTAGTCTGCATCAGAATCTCCTAGAGGACTTGTTAAAACACCTTGGATTTCTGATTCAGTGGGTCTGGAGTGGGTCCCAAGAATTTGTATTTCTAATATGTTCCCAAGTGACATTGATGCTGCTGGTCCAGGGACTATACTTTGAGAATCAGTGTTCTACTCTAGGGGATATACCTCATGGGTGGAATTACCAGGTTTTCAGTCATATGAATGATCAGCTTTACAAGATAGTGCTCAGCTGCATTTTGGCATCAGAAAATACAATCCTCTATAGGAACTGAGAGCAGCATATTCACTGTGATATCATGGCAGAGCCACATAGAGTCCTTTTCAGAGTATGAGAGAGTTCAGAAACTGTTAGTTGTCCAACATGTACTAGATGGAGTGTTTGGAGATTTTATATACCTTGGAAAAATCTCTAATTATTTTAAAATTAGCAGATACTGACTTTTTTTATAAAGGGTACTTACACTTTGAACTAAAAGGCATTTGCTTGAAGATACCACCATATATACCGTATCTCACGAATACTGTTTTAGGTTGAAGTAATCACAAAATTTTTGAGGAAAAAGTAAAATGATCTGTGTAAGAAAGGTATTCAGTATGAAAATCTAAGTAAAGTTATTTCATTCACAAAGGGGCAATTTACTGGAATACCACTGATCCCTTATAATTTGAGGGAGAAAAATGTTGTCTGGCTCCCAGCCTAAATGATCTGTGTCAGGAACCTTGCTGCAAAGCTGTCCTCAGAGTATATACTGAAGGACCACCTAAGAGTCTAAACTTACCTACAATAAGATCCTTTTGCAACTTTTATAACTAAAATCATTTTTACCTAGCCAAGACAGACTAACTTTATGTGAAATTCTGTTCATAGAGTTATACTGACATTTCAGTGTAATTCAGCTGATGGTATTTATGATTTCAGTCTAGGAATTATAAATAACCATTCCTTTTTGTTTGGAAAACTGCCTGGAGTAACAAAATCATTAACACCAAAGCCAAGTACCCAGTGAAGGATTTGAAGACAGCCTAGAAGTGACAGGGGGGGAACTTCTAGCTTTTTGGGTTCTCTGATTCTGTTCAGAAATAAAATGTTGTAAGCTTTGATGCTTTTTAACAAACCACAGCCACTTCTGTAAGAAATATGGTGATCTAGGGGACTTGCACCAAGTCTACCATCAAAAACATCTAAAAATTCTGGAAAAAATTTAAAAGTAATTTTCTTAAAAGCATCAAAGAGCTAAGGAGAAATAGTTATCAGGCCAAAAAAAAGCAAGAGTTTAGACAGTTGTGCTTATAACTGAATGCCGCAAGAGTATTTGCCAGGCTGGCAAATGTGAATTACGATTTTGCAGTCCTCATGGGGTAGGGAGACAAAAGTAAAAGCCTAAGGGATACCTAAGGTATGAAGTCTAATAGGAGATTTTCCCTTCACAAAAACCACCATAGCCTGCTCCCCAACATAATGGTGAACCCTCTCACCTGACCTCAGAGACTGCAAAGAAAGTGTCTCGGTATAGTGCAGAAGTTATAACCATAATCCAGCCCTGGAGTAGATTTGCAGTCCAAGTTCACATCACCTGTATTATATCAAATGGTGAATTGAGTTTAAAATAGTCCCAGATTGGTTAGTAGTTAGGTTTCTCCTAGAAACCTGGCAGAAGGAAATGCGAGTCCTAATTGGAAGAAGACACCTTTATCCTAGGCCTCAGGTAATTTCTATCAAGTAATTTTATAAGAACGAGTAGCCACAGTCAAAAAACAAGCACAAAAGTGGATAAGTCATTATGAGTAAGAGCAAGCAGAAACTAAAACTGCAAGGCTTTGTAAATACCAGTCACAGATCATAAAACTGTTTTTTTTACACGTTAAGGAAACAAAAGATAAGCTTGAAAATATTTAGTTATAGACCTGACAGCAATGACAGAGGAGGTAACTCAGAATAGTCCTCTCACTGATCACAATGAATAAAGCTAGACAAAATACAAACTGGAACTGAATTGCTAATAAAGTAGTGAAGAATTACTGGTCCAAGATCTGGGAACAAGGCAGGCATTTTGGGACTGGGTACAATTGGTGATCCAAAAGAGGCAGATGATAAGCTGAGTAGTACTTTTGATATTATTGCAGAACTGGTGGGGAAAAATTGTTGGAGTCTAGGACTGTAAGTGGTAGGACAGTGGCCAAAAACCCATGTTTTGGGTTGGGACCTTAAAGGACTG
The DNA here is from genome assembly GCF_026419965.1 of Kogia breviceps. Lineage (NCBI taxonomy): Eukaryota > Metazoa > Chordata > Mammalia > Artiodactyla > Physeteridae > Kogia > Kogia breviceps. Next base: position 104,030,358 of record NC_081312.1, read on the forward strand.
AACTGTAAACAGGAAATATGCCAGTCGTTGCACAGACACCAGATAAATGGCAAATCATCTGGGTAGCTGGGAAAATCCCATCATTGGAAAAAGCAGTAAAGTGATCTTGAATTGCTAATACTCCCAGGTACCTAACAAAAGCAAATGGATAGTCTACTCTGGAGGAAGATAATAATCAACCTAAATCTCAAATTACTTCAACAAAATAATTTTCAAATATACTGTCTGACAGAAAGATAATTAAGTGTATAAAAGGCAAGACAACATGGATAAAAATCAATAGAAACAGGCCAATAGGGGCTCTAGAACTATGCTTATTATGTTCAATGATATAAGTATTAATTATTTTTTTTAAAGGTACAGCACATTTGAAAGAAAATAGAAGTTTTGGAACTGAATATTTTAGTAATTAAAATCAAGAAAACTGTAGGTGAGATAACAGCAGAATAAACCAGCTGGACAGAGAATTAGTATACTGTAAGGTAGGTCATAAGAAAGAATCCAGACTGAAACATCATGGAAAACACAGAGAAGAGTGTAAGAGGCATATAATATATAGTGAAAATGCCTAATGTATGTATAGTTATTCAGAAGGAGAGTAGAGGAGTAGAAACATTATTTGAAGTCATCATCATTTAGAACTTTCTAAAACTTCTAAATCAACCCACAGATTCATGAAGCCAAATGAAGCTCAAGCCAGGTAAATAAAAAGAAATACACACCTACAGACATCATAGTGAAACTGAAGAAAATCATATAACAAGCTGATCTCATTCATGAACTTGGATTCAGATTTCCTAAACAAAATTTTGGCAAACAGAATCATGCAGTGTATTAAAAGAATAATATATAACAACAAAGTTGGATTTATTCAGGATATTCAAGTTTGGTTTAATGTTGGAAAATCAATCAATCATAGCTTATATTAATAGAAGAAAAAAGAAAAAAAAATGATCATCTCGAAAGATTCAGTAAAAACATTTGGTAAATTCAGCAGCCAAACAATTCATGATGGTAAACCAGGAATAGAATGGAATTTCCTTAATCTGACAAATTGTATCTCCAAAAAAAAAAAAACATAGCTAATATCATAAGCTACTAAGTTTAACAAGGCCACTAGATACAAGGTGAGTATATAAAAATCAATTGTATTTATGATATCATCAAAATATGATGTATATAGGAATAAATCTATCATGTTCATGGATTAGATTATTCATATCTCTTGCTTAAAGCTGCAGTAATTAAGACAGTGTGCTGTTGGAGCAAAGATGGAGAAAAAGAAAATGGAACATAATTAAAAACATAAATAGTCCTATTCAAATGTGTATGCTTGTTTATGTATGTATGGAAAAAGGAGGCACTGTAAAGCATTAGGGGAAAGTATGGTCTATTTTGTGAATGAAGCTATAATGATTAAATATCCATATTTTTAGAAAATGAAACTTGACCTTACCTCACATCATAAACAAAAAATTAATTCCAGATTGACCTAAATGTAAAAAGAAAAAAGGCTTTTGGAGATAAGAGAAGAATATCTTCTTGACTTTGGGGTTTTGCCTGGACAAGAAAAGTACAAAAAAAGACATTAACCATAACGGGAAGTGTTGATAAATTTGCATTAAAATAGGAATTTTTATTCATCAAAAGACACCAGAAAAAAGAGTAAAAAGACAAGAGAACAGAATGGGAGAAGATCTTTATATGTACAACCCATGAAGAAGGGTATCCAGAGTATATAAGGAATTCCTACAAATTAATGAGGGAAAAAAAAAAAAACCCACCAACAACCCAGTAAGATAATGATCAAGAGTTCCAAAAGGAGGAACTTACTCCCAATGCAGGGGACACAGGTTTGATCCCTGGTCGGGGAACTAGGATCCCACATGCCGCACAGTGCAGTGGAAAAAAACCAAACCAAAACAAAACCAAAAGGAGAAACTTAAATAGCCAATAAATAGATGCAAAGATAGTCAATCTCTTTAGTAATCAGGAAAATCCAAATAAAAAACTCAGTGTGGTACTGGTGTCTGTGCAACGACTGGCATATTTCCTGTTTACAGTTCAGTTCTTTAAGGTCCCAACCCAAAACATGGGTTTTTGGCCACTGTCCTACCACTTACAGTCCTAGACTCCAACAATTTTTCCCCACCTATTCACAATGGCAAAAATTACACACTGAAAATACCAAGTATCAGCAAAGATCTAGAGCAATGGGAATGCTCATACACTGTTTGTGATAATATAAGTTGGTACTACAAGTTTATTTTTTAAATTAATTTTTATTGGAGTATAGTTGATTTACAATGTTGTGTTAATTTCTGCTGTACAGCAAAGTGAATCAGTTATACATATGCATATATCCACTCTTTTTTAGATTATTTTCCCATATAGATCATTACATAGTATTGAGTAGAGTTTCCCTGTGCTATACCGTAGGTTCTTATTATCTATTTTATCAACATATATTGTAGTTTGTATATGTCAATCCCAATCTCCCAATTTATCCACCCCTCCACTTTCCCCCTTGGTAACCATAAGTTTGTTTTCTATATCTGTGACTCTGTTTCTGTTTTGTAGATAAGTTCATTTGTACCATCTTTTTAGACTCCACATGTAAGTGATATCATATGATATTTGTCTCTGTCTGACTTACTTCACTCAGTATGACAATTTCTAGGTCCATGCATGTTGCTGAAAATGGCATTACTTTGTTCTTTTTTATGGCTGAGTAATATTCTATCATATATATGTACCACATCTTCTTTATCCATTCATCCATTGATGGACATTTAAGTTGCTTCCATGTCCTGGCTATTGTAAATAGTGCTGCAGTGAACCTTCGGGTGTACATATTTTTTTGAATTATGGTTTTCTCTGATGTATGCCCAGGATCAATTAAAGTTGAAGGCATGCATATCATATTTTACTTCTAGGTTTATACCCTAGAGAAATTAATACATATATGCACCAGGAGACACGTACAAAATGTCCAATGGCAGCATTGTTTATAATTACCAAATATGGAAGATAACCCAAGTATCCATCAACAGCTGAATATAGTAATTATGGTATGTTCATGTAATGGAATATTGTTCAACAATAAAAATGAATGGGGAGATGCAAGAGGGAGGAGATATGGGGATATATGCATATGTATAGCTGATTCACTTTGTTATAAAGCAGAAACTAACATACCATTGTAAAGCAATTATACTCCAATAAGGATGTTTAAAAAAAAAATGAATGAACCACAGTTATGGGTAACAACATGGGTGTATCTCACAATGTGTAGTCACAAGTCACAAAAATATATTTATATACTGTTGTATTTCCAGTTACATAAACTTTAAGAATAGACAAAGGTAACATTATTCTTTTAGACTGTATACATAGATGGTAAAACTATAAAGAAGATACGGAAAATTTTTCTCATCAAAATCAGGATAATGATTATCCAAAGAGAAGGGTGAATGGTACGATCAGGAAGATTTACCTAAGTGGCTTCTTGAGTGCTTCTAGTCTTCTTTTTTCTTGACCAGATGGTGATGTTATGTTCAAATTATAATTATTCTTTAAAATTGTACTAAATGTTTTCTTTTTTTTCTGTCTTTATGTTTATGTTTCACAATATAATTACATTAAAGTTCAAGTTAAAATAAATTGTTCCAAAGACACTTTTGTTGCAGAAATGTTTAATTATTTCAAATAAGAGTTTTTAAAACATTCTCATATATGCAAAGGCACTTTCATCATACTTGCCATTGTATTAAATTTGTTCGAAGTACATGTGAATTTTATTTTTATTGACTTTCTCATTACTCTGCCATAATGAACATTACATTTAAGTTTGGATAGTAACAGCATCCCAGAAGCTTTCTGTGGTTTATCAGTAACATGAGACATTTGTATGCTGTTACTATAAGTAAACACTTTAAGCAAATGGATTGGACGTGGATTTTGTCCAGTTGCCTTTCCTGGCTTTTTTAGAATCCTGCCAAATTTAAATAGGGATTCAGCTGTGAATCTCTTGAACCTGAATAAGTAAACCATGTAGCTGACAGCATTCATAATTTAACTGAATTGAGATGTCAAATCACAATTGACTTTGTGATACCTATAGCAAACCCTGTCTTACTTTGGTGTTTTTGAAATTTATCTTGCAAAATTCCACCAACAAAAACTGTGGACAGTAGAAAGGTAGAAACTCTTCCTCACCCCACTCCCTTTTTTTCTGCTTTTTGTGGCTATTTAACACATACCTAGAGAAGATAAACCACTAATCCCTAAGAGCTTTTTCAACCTAATTGTGTTCAGAAAATTGTGTCCAGGTCCTGCTAGACACTGTCTATCTTCCAGACCTCATGGTTGCATTAGGTTTTACTTCTCTTATTTTCAGCTGGAACTCTTCAGTTGAGAGGAACTGGAAAACATTCAATCGTAGGATCATCTTATTTTGATCCCCTCACTTACTGTGTTCTCAGTTTATGTAGTTGTTTCCTCATAGCAGCTGACAAGTAACTGTATATAGCTTGTATGACACCCATATTTTGTCAAAAGGTGACAAGTGTATCGTATGGCCCACAGTAAAATGAAAATGTTTCTGATACCTTCTTCAACTAGCTTGCATTAGACAATTAATATAAGGAAAATTGAATTGTTATTTTAAGAATCATGTATATGGTTTGTATTTTTTAAAAAGAAACAGTGAAGGAAAAGAAAGGAGGAAGTGTTTGTGTATTTTGTTTTAGATATGGTTATATAGGTGTGTCCAATTGCCAAAAATCATCAAACCAAATACTTAAATCTGTGCATTTTACATAAACTATGTCTCATAGTTTAGATATGTTAGATAATAATGATTCCAAAATAGTTTATATTATTTTTCAGATGTTGAGGCTTGCCATTATAAAAACAAACTATTTTAGTCATCTCGTGTGAAATCACTTATTGTGGCTTCTTTTTGAAGAGTGCTCTTTTAAAAGCAAATAAATTTGTTATAAAAACTCAGTGATGAATATTTGTACTGCTAGCTTATAGTAATGTTTTTTTACACAACTTGTGATCTTTTCTGATTATGCACATAAACTCTTTATAAACTCTTTTAAAATTCTTTTTAAAAAACCTCGTCTTAAAAAAGAAACCTCTTATGTAATACAACACACAGAAATTTATGTAAAACACACTTGCACAGAAAAATGAATAACAGCAAAAAACCCCAGTGACTACTTGTTGAGAAATAGAACATTGCCAGCATCTCGAACCCTGCAACCCACCTACATTTATTTTGCCAATCATACATTTCTCTTAATATTTGGATAAATTATTACTTTGACTTTTTGGAAACCACTTTTTAAAAATTTTCTTTATGGTTTTATTCCCGAAGGATCCATTCCTAAATAATATACGTTAGTTTAAACATGTCTAGTTTTGAACTTTATATAAATGGAATGCTACTCTCTGTAATTTTGTGTCTTGGCTTCTATCAAGTTTATGTATTTAAGAATTTATGTTGTGTAGAGGGTTTTTTTTCATTGCTGTTATGTACTGTGTCATTATATAAATTTGCCACAGTAGCACTTATACATTTCACCATTGATGGAAATTTGGGTTGTTTTTATGAAAAATGTGCTTCTAAACATGTATTCTTGTACTCATGTGCAAGAATTTCCCAAGGGAGTGGAATTCCTGGGTTATATGGTATGTGTACCTTTAATTTTTCTTGATAATGCTGTATTGTTTTCCAAAGAAGTTGTGCCAAACCACTCTACTGACAGCAGAGTATAAAAGTCCTGTTTCTTCCTCCTTTTCTAACACTTGATGTTATCAGACTTTTTAATTTTTGCCAATCTTGTGGATATATAGTAGTAGTATGCTTGCTGTAGTTTAATGTGCATCTCTATTAGCAGATAGGTTTGGGCACCTATTCATATTGCTTGGCCATTTGAATTCTTCTCTTGTGACATGCCTGTTCAAATCTTTTGCTCATTTTTCTGCTGATTTGTAGGAATTCTTTCTATGTTCTGGATACCAGTTCTAGGTTGTTGAAGTGTATTAAAGGTATCCATTTCTATTACTCAGCTATCTTTTTACTCTCTTTTGGTTCTTTTGATGAACAGTTCTTTTTTTTTTTAAACTGAAGTATAGTTTATATACAATATTATATAAGTAACAAATGTACAATATAGTGATTCAAAATTTTTAAAGGCTATACTCAATTTATAGTTATTATAAAATTTTGGCTATATTCCCTCTGTTGTACAGTATATACTTGTAGCTTATTTTATACATAATAGCATGTACCTCTTAATCTACTACCACAATATTGCCCCTCCCCCTGTCTTTCTCCCCCTGGTAACCACTGGTTTGTTCTCTATATCTGTGAGTCTGTTTCTTTTTTGTTTTGTTCACTAGCTTGTTGTATTTTCTAGATTCCACATATAAGTGATATCATATAGTATTTCTTAATTTTAGTGTGCAAAGAGTTACCAGTATTCTATGGTTAATAGTTTTTGCTCATCTTTATAAACTATTGTCCTATTCCTGAGTCAAGAAGTCTTTTTCTGTATTTTATTCTTGAAGTTTTATAGTTTTGCCTTTACTTTTAGTTTATTATCTGCCTGGAATTAATTTTTCTGCTTATTATAAGGTTTAATTTCATTTTTTTTCCATCTGGGCGCTTAATTTTTTGAGCACCATTTATTGAAAAGGCTAGTTTCCCCTACTGTTCTTTGGTGCCTTGTCTGTCGTAAATCAAAGTTTTGTAGATATGTGAGTTTCTTCTAGCTTCTCTGTTTTAATTTATTCTCTCCCTAGTTGTCTCTGATGCACTCTTAAAACTATCCATGAGATTCTTAATTTTAACCACAGTATTTAATTTTCTATGTCTACAAAGCCTGTTTGCTCTTTTTCACATCTGCTGTGACCTTTTTTTATAATTGCATGTTCTTTGCAGATATTTTCAAGCTTATTTTTTATTTATACACAGAAAACATCATTTTACAATCGATGTCTAATAACCTTAATATCTCACATCTTTCAGTGTGTTTTTACATGTTCTTTCTTGTGATGTCTTGTTTCCTTTTTAACGTGTTAATTTTTCATTACATGCTGATAATTGTAATTGTTGAGAACTTTTGCATCTATACTCATAGGGGGTACTAGTCTAGAATTTCTTCTGATATCTTTGTCTAGCTGTATTATCAGGATGATACGGGCCTCATAGAATGAGATAAGTGTTTTCTCTACTTCGGTGTTTTGGAATAATTTTAGAAGGATTGGTATTAATTCTTCTTTAAATATTTGGTAGAATTGACCAGTGAAAACATCTGTTTCTGGGCTTTTCTTTGTTGAGAGGTTTTTGATTACTGATTCAGTCTATTGTTAACAAATATATTCCAGTTTTCTATTCCTTCTTAACTCAGTTTTAGTAGTTTGCATGTTTCTAGGAATTTGTCCATTTCCTCTAGATTATCTGACTTGCTGGCATATAATTGATCGTAGTATGCTGTCATAATCCTTTTTATTTCTGTAAGGTCAATAGTAACATCCCCATTTTCATTTCTGATTTTAATCATTTGAATCTTCTCTTTTTTCTTTAGTCTATCTAAAGGTTTGTCAATGTTTTTGATCTTTTCAAAGAACCAACTTTGATTTCATTGATTTTTCTCTTTTGCTTTTCTGTTCTCTATTTTGTTTATCACCACTCTAATCTTTATTTCCTTTAGTTTTGAGTTAGCTTTGAGTTTAGTTTGCTCTTCTTCTAGTTCCTCAAAGTGTAAAGTTAAGTTATTGATTTGAGATCTTTGTTCTTTTTAAAGCAGATATTTACATCTATAAATTTTCCTCTGAGCACTGCTTTCAGTGTATCCCATAAGTTTTGTTATATTGTGTTTTCATTTTCACTTATTTCAAAGTATTTTCTAATTTCCCTTGTGATTTCTTCTTTGACCCATTGGTTGTGCAAGAATGTATTGTTTAATTTCCACATATTTGTGAGTTTTCCAGACTTTCTTCTGTTACTAATTTCTAATTTCATTCTTTTGTGGTTAGAGAAGATACTTTGTATAATTTCAGTCTTTTAAAATTTATTTACATGTGTTTTGTGGTCATTGTATTTGAACAATTTTTAAGAATAATTGAAAACCTAATATGATGGTGCCTTCCTCTGGAAATATTTTCATTTATTTTTGGTAGCTGCTAAGAGTACTAATGTTTCTGGAACCATGTTAATTCAAGCTCAAGGTTTAAGGTTCCCCGGGCCACTTGGGTGTCCTAAACAAGCTGCAAGTATGTGGATTGGCTGGCTGACTTCCATTTCAGGCTTATTATGAGGATGAAACTTTTCAGTCTTGTTTGGAATGGTTTAATTTGTGTCATTTTGTAACTGTTTCTCATGGATCAGCAAAAGCAGCTTTGAGGGCTGTGCTTCTGTCTCTTGGTTTTTACTTCTGGATTTTTGACTTGCAGTTCTCTCTCTCTTAGCTTTAATTTGTTTAGAATAATAAAAATATGTTTTATTCAGCTTTTTTGGTTGTTTTCAGCAGGAGAGCTTATCTTAATTGCTTAGTTTCTCTCTCTCTTTTTTTTTTTTTTTTTTTGAGGTACGCGGGCCTCTCACTGTTGTGGCCTCTCCCGTTGCGGAGCACAGGCTGCGGACGCACAGGCTCAGCGGCCATGGCTCACGGGCCCAGCCGCTCCGCGGCATGTGGGATCTTTCTGGACCGGGGCACGAACCCGCATCCCCTGCATCGGCAGGCGGACTCTCAACCACTGCGACACCAGGAAAGACCTGTTTCCCATTTTTGAATGAGGTAGTCCTTTTAGTATCATTTTAAATCATACTTTTAAAATAAATTACAGGGCTTGGAGACGGGTTCGTGCCCCGGTCCGGAAAGATCCCACATGCCGCGGAGCGGCTGGGCCCGTGAGCCATGGCCGCTGAGCCTGTGCGTCCGCAGCCTGTGCTCCGCAACGGGAGAGGCCACAACAGTGAGAGGCCCGCGTACCTCAAAAAAAAAATAATAAAATAAATAAATAAATAAATAAATAAATAAATTACAGACTGGAAGGATATTAAAGTAATGTCTATAACAGCAGCATTTTGAGAAATGGCTGTTAGAGTTGTTAGCTAGTTGTGTAACTGAGGATCAACCTGTTTCATATCAAGCCATGTTGCAAATCTTGGAAAACAGCTGTGTGTCATCTTCTCAGAAAAGTATCACACATAGAGAATGTGGTTTAAAAAGAGAATGTCTGTCTGTGCTGACTGAACAGTGCAGGTCCTCATTCAGAAAAGTATTCAGTTCATTGACCAGAACTATAGAACATTAGAGTTATTTATAACTGAATCCCAGCTGCACACTTTTTGGAGGTTATTTGTTATTTCTTCTTAGAAGTAAAGAGATTATGGTGTGCTTAAAGAGAGCTAAGCATGAGAAAGCGAAACCAAGTTCACTACTGATCTAGTTAGGTGAATGCCGATATACTGTTGTTAATCACTTTTCCCTAGAACATTGCTAAGGGGGGCTTCTCAAAGCTATTAGATACAAAAGTACACTTCCCTGGAGTGTCAGTTTTATGCAAATATTAGCAACAAAAAAAATCATTAAAAAATTTTTACACTCAGGTTTTTGTGAAAAAGACTATTTTAGTATTATCTCTTGAATAAATAGTTTGAGGTAAATAATTGATAAATTTTAACCAAAGCATGTCAATGGCATTAGGCAAGAAATGTCATGAAAATGATGTTTGAGAACCAGAAGTAGGATCATGAATTATTTTATCTTCATTTACATTGCTAAAAATGGCAATGCTACTGATAATATTAAGAACAAATTGTTAGAGTTCTTTCTTCACTAATAAAGTTCTTGTTGAGTACATTGATGTTATGATTTTAAAATAAATAAGTAAATAGACAATGCTTTATAAGAGATCCTTTCAGCCCAGCACATGACATGAGTGATTTTACCTGTCAGTAAGATGTGCTTTTTGAAGTTTCTTCCCACAGCAAGCTGATGGTATTCCATCATGCTACCTCTCTGGCAATATTCTGCTCTTGGGCTCACCTTAGTGATTGATTGCTGGATGCAGTGAGTAAACACTTACTGTTTTTAACCACGTTTATATAAGTCTGGGTTCCCGGAAATTGTGACACTAAAAAATGAGAAATTGCCTGTATAAGGACCTTGATACTAGCTGTTTTCAGTTCAGCTCATTTTTTTCACGTTAATAGACTCCATGGCAAATACCTTGTGTATGAAGTAAGGCAAGTAGAAAACTATTTTCCTCCTCAATAGTATGTAATATAAAACTATTTTCTGATTAAAATAAACATAGATGATATCATGGAAAGGAATGCAACATTTTTTTATTTTTGAAACAAGATACTCATGAAGATGTTTCTTGCTGTTACTAGGTGTATACCCCCCATGTCCCTGGAAATTCACCTTTTTTCTGACATTAGAGGTACTTAAATGGACATTTGGAGAAACTCTGCCTTAGAATAAATTAATTCATCTATGTTGTCCTCTATTCCATTCTCAGGAACTATGAAGAAATAGAGGATTGTTAAAAGTTGCACGTGATGTTGGTCAAAATTGCACCATCAATGGGGAGATATTAAGGAAGCAGATGAGAGCAATGTTAAAAGCATGGACCTAGAACATGCTACCTATTTATTGTGTGAACCTGGACATATTAATTAATCTACTTGGGCTTCAATCTTTCCTATCAGTAAAATGTATGATGTTGACATGTCCCAAAGGATTGTGTGACTATTAAATGAAATAATTTATGTTAAACTCATGGCAATAATTAGGCAGTCGGCAGACGTTGATACAATATAATGCAGCTGTTAAGACCACAGACTTTGTAGTTATGGACCTCAATTCAAATTCCAGATCAGCCATGTAGTAGCTTAGCCAGATTATTAACCTTTGTAGGAAACTTCACTTTTCTTTTTTTTTAATTAATCTTTTTAAAAATATATATATATTTTTTATTATCTATTTGGTTGCACCGGGTCTTAGTTTTGGCAGGTGGGCACCTTAGTTGCAGCTTGCTGGCTCCTTAGTTGCAGCTTGCAGGCTGCTTAGTTGTAGCATGTGAACTCTTAGTTGCAGCACGCATGTGGGATCTAGTTCCCTGAGCAGGGATCGAACCCTGACCCCTGGATTGGGAGCGTGGAGTCTTAACCACTGCACCACCAGGGAAGTACCAGAAACTTCACTTATCTCCTTTGAAAAATATGGGTAGGATTGCATATCTAACTCTTTCAGTTGTGAGAATTAAAATTTAGTAGCAACATAATCAACTATTATTTATTACAGAAATGTAAGGATTGATATAACATCTAAAAATAAATTAATATAAACCATCATTTTAAAATTAAAGGGGAAAACAGTATTAGTAGAAACAGAAACAGCATAAATTAAAATTCAACACTTACTCCTAATTTTTTTAAATCTTTTTTTTAACATCTTTATTGGAGTATAATTGCATTACAATGGTGTGTTAGTTTCTGCTTTACAACAAAGTGAATCAGTTATACATATACATATGTTCCCATATCTCTTCCCTCTTGCACCTCCCTCTCTCCCACCATCCGTATCCCACCCCTCTAGGTAGTCACAAACCACCTAGCTGACCTCCCTGTTCCATGCCGCTGCTTCCCACTAGCTATCCACCCTACGTTTGGTAGTGTATATATGTCCATGCCACTCTCTCACTACATGACAGCTTACCCTTCCCCCTCTCCATGTCCTCAAGTCCATGCTCTAGTAGGTCTGTGTTTTATTCCCGTCCTACCCCTAGTCTCTTCATGACATTTTTTGTTTTGTCTTAGATTCCATATATATGTGTTAGCATACGGTATTTGTTTTTCTCCTTCTGACTTACTTCACTCTGTATGACAGACTCCAGGTCCATCCACCTCACTACAAACAACTCAGTTTCATTTCTTTTTATGGCTGAGTAATATTCCATTGTATATATGTGCCACATCTTCTGTATCCATTCATCTGTTGATGGACACTTAGGTTGCTTTCATGTCCTGGCTATTGTAAATAGAGCTGCAGTGAACATTTTGGTACATGACTCTTTTTGAATTATGGTTTTCTCAGGGTGTATGCCCAGTAGTGGGATTGCGGGGTTGTATGGTAGTTCTATTTGTAGTTTTTAAAGGAACCTCCATAGTGGCTGTATCAATTTACATTCCCACCAGCAGTGCAAGAGTGTTCCCTTTTCTCCACACCCTCTCCAGCATTTATTGTTTCTAGAGTTTTTGATGATGGCCAATCTGACCGGTGTGAGATAATATCTCATTGTAGTTTTGATTTGCATTTCTCTAATGATTAATGAAGTTGAACATCCTTTCATGTCTTTGTTGGCAATCTGTATATCTTCTTTGGAGAAATGTCTATTTAGGTCTTCTGCCCATTTTTGGATTGGGTTGTTTTTTTTTTGTTATTAAGCTGCATGAGTTGCTTATAAATTTTGGAGATTAATCCTTGGTCGGTTGCCTCATTTGCAAATATTTTCTCCCATTCTGAGGGTTGTCTTTTGGTCTTGTTTATGGTATCCTTTGCTGTGCAAAAGCTTTTAAGTTTCATTAGGTCCCATTTGTTTATTTTTGTTTTTATTTCCATTTCTATAGGAGGTGGGTCAAAAAGGATCTTGCTGTGATTAATGTCATAGAGTGTTATGCCTATGTTTTCCTCTAAGAGTTTGATAGTGTCTATCCTTCCATTTAGGTCTTTAATCCATTTTGAGTTTATTTTTGTGTGTGGTGTTAGGGAGTGTTCTAATTTCATACTTTTACATGTAGCTGTCCAGTTTTCCCAGCACCACTTATTGAAGAGGCTGTCTTTTCTCCACTGTATATTCTTGCCTCCTTTATCAAAGATAAGGTGACCATATGTGAGTGAGTTTATCTCTGGGCTTTCTATCCTGTTCCATTGATCTATATTTCTGTTTTTGTGCCAGTACCATACTCTCTTGATTACTGTAGCTTTGTAGTATAGTCTGAAGTCAGGGAGCCTGATTCCTTCAGCTCCATTTTTCGTTCTCAAGTTTGCTTTGGCTATTCGGGGTTTTTTGTGTTTCCATACAAATTGTGAAGTTTTTTGTTCTAGTTCTGTAAAAAATGCCAGTGATAGTTTGATAGGGATTGAATAGAAGCTGTAGATTGCTTTGGGTAGTAGAGTTATTGTCACAATGTTGATTCTTCCAATCCAAGAACATGGTATATCTCTCCATCTATTTGTATCATCTTTAATTTCTTTCCTCAGTGTCTTATAGTTTTCTGCATACAGGTCTTTTATCTCCTTAGGTAGGTTTATTCCTAGATATTTTATTCTTTTTGTTGCAATGGTAAATGGGAGTGTTTTCTTAATTTCACTCTCAGATTTTTCATCATTAGTGTATAGGAATGCAAGAGATTTCTGTGCATTTATTTTGTATCCTGCTACTTTACCAAATTCATTGATTAGCTCCAGTAGTTTTCTGATAGCATCCTTAGGATACTCTATGTATAGTATCATGTCATCTGCAAACAGTGACAGCTTTACTTCTTCTTTTCTGATTTGGATTCTTTTTATTTCTTTTTTTTCTCTGATTGCTGTGGCTAGAACTTCCAAAACTGTGTTGAAGAAGAGTGGTGAGAGTGGGCAACCTTGTCTTGTTCCTGATCTTAGTGGAAATGGTTTCAGTTTTTGACCACTGAGGGCAATGTTGGCTGTGGGTTTGTCCTATATGGCCTTTATTATGTTGAGGAAAGATCCCTCTATGCCTACTTTCTGCAGGGTTTTTATCATAAATGGGTATTGAATTTTGTCAAAACCTTTCTCTGCATCTATTGAGATGATCATATGGTTTTTCTCCTTCAGTTTGTTGATATGGTGTATCACGTTGATTGATTTGCGTATTTTGAAGAATCCTTTCATTCCTGGAATAAACCCCCACTTGATCATGGTGTATGATCCTTAATGTGCTGTTGGATTCTGTTTGCTAGTTTTTTGTTGAGGATTTTTGCATCTATGTTCATCAGTGATATTGGCCTGTAGTTTTCTTTCTTTGTGACGTCTTTGTCTGGTTTTGCTATCAGGGTGATGGTGGCCTCATGAAATGAGTTTGGGAGTGTTCCTCCCTCTGCTATCTTTCAGAGGAGTTTGAGAAGGATAAGTGTTAGCTCTTCTCTAAATGTTTGATAGAATTCGCCTGTGAAACCATCTGGTCCTGAGCTTTTGTTTGTTGGAAGATTTTTAATCACTGTTTCAATTTCAGTGCTTGTGATCTGTCTGTTCATATTTTCTATTTCTTCCTGGTTCAGTCTCGGCAGGTTGTGCATTTCTAAGAATTTTTTCATTTCTTCCAGGTTGTCCATTTTATTGGCATACAGTTGCTTGTAGTAATCTCTAATAATCTTTTGTATTTCTGCAGTGTCCGTTGTTACTTCTCCTTTTTCATTTCTAATTCTATTGATTTGAGTCTTGCGTTTTCTTCTTGATGACTCTGGCTAATGGTTTATCAATTTTATTTTTCTTCTCAAAGACCCAGCTTGAAGTTTTATTGATCTTTGATATTGTTTCCTTCATTTCTTTTTCATCTATTTCTGATCTGATCTTTATGATTTCTTTCCTTCTGCTAAATTTGGGATGTTTTGTTCTTCTTTCTCTAATTGCTTTAGGTGCAAAGGTAGGTTGTTTATTCGAGATGTTTCCTGTTTCTTAAGGTAGGATTGTATTGCTGTAAACTTCCCTCTTAGAACTGCTTTTGCTGCATCCAATAGGTTTTGGGTCGTCGTGTCTCCATTGTCATTTGTTTCTAAGTATTTTATGATTTCCTCTTTGATTTCTTCAGTGATCACTTCGTTATTAAGTAGTGTATTGTTTAGCCTTCATGTATTTGTATTTTTTACAGATCTTTTCCTGTAATTGATATCTAGTTTCATAGTGTTGTGGTCGGAAAACATACTTGATACAAATTCAATTTTCTTAAATTTACCAAGGCTAGATTTGTGACCCAAGATATGATCTATCCTGGAGAATGTTCCATGATCACTTGAGAAGAAAGTGTATTCTGTTGTTTTTGGATGGAATGTCCTATAGATATCAATTAATTCCATCTTGTTTAATGTATCAGTTAAAACTTGTGTTTCCTTATTTATTTTCATTTTTGATGATCTGTCCATTGGTGAAAGTGGGGTGTTAAAGTCCCCTACTATGATTGTGTTACTGTCGATTTCCCCTTTTATGGCTGTTAGTATTTGCCTTATGTATTGAGGTGCTCCTATGTTGGGTGCATAAATATTTACAATTGTTATATCTTCTTCATGGATTGATCCCTTGATCATGATGTAGTGTCCTTCTTTGTGTCTTGTAATAGTCTTTATTTTACAGTCTGTTTTGTCTGATAAGCGACTTGCTACTACAGCTTTCTTCTGATTTTCATTTGCATGGAATATCTTTTTCCCTTCCCTCACTTTCAGTCTGTATGTGTCCCTAGGTCTGACGTGGGTCTCTTGTAGACAGCATGTATATGGGTCTTGTTTTTGTATCCATTCAGCCAGTCTGTGTCTTTTGGTGGGAGCATTTAATCCATTTACATTTGAGGTAATTATCAATATGTATGTTCCTATTACCATTTACTTAATTGTTTCGAGTTTGTTCTTGTAGGTCTTTTCCTTCTCTTGTGTTTCTTGCCTAGAGAAGTTCCTTTAGCATTTGTTGTAAAGCTGGTTTGGTGGTGCTGAACTCTCTCAGCTTTTGCTTGTCTGTAATTTCTTCATCAAATCGGAATGAGATCCTTGCTGCATAGAGTAATCTTGGTTGTAGATTTTTCTCCTTCATCACTTTAAATATGTCCTGCCACTCTCTTATGGCTTGCAGAGTTTCTGCTGAAAGATCAGCTGTTAACGTTATGGGGATTCCCTTTTGTGTTATTTGTTGTTTTTCCCTTGCTGCTTTTAATATGTTTTCTTTGTGTTTAATTTATGATAGTTTGATTAATATGTGTCTTGGCATGTTCCTTCTTGGATTTATCCTGTATGGGACTCTCTGTGCTTCCTGGACTTGTTTAACTATTTCCCTGCCCATATTAGGGAAGTTTTCAACTATAATCTCTTCAACTTTTTTCTCAGTCCCTTTCTTTTTCTTTTCTTCTTCTGGTACCACAATAATTCAAATGTTGATACATTTAATGTTGTCCCAGAGGTCTCTGAGATTGTCCTCAGTTCTTTTCATTCTTT
This sequence comes from Kogia breviceps, assembly GCF_026419965.1. Lineage (NCBI taxonomy): Eukaryota > Metazoa > Chordata > Mammalia > Artiodactyla > Physeteridae > Kogia > Kogia breviceps. The sequence continues at coordinate 104,046,604 of NC_081312.1, forward strand.
TTTCTTATTCTGCTCTGCAGTAGTTATTTCTACTATTTTATCTTCCAGGTCACTTATCTGTTCTTCTGCCTTAGTTATTCTGCTATTGATCCCATCTCGAGTATTTTAAATTTCATTTGTTGTGTTGCTCATCATTGCTTGCTTCCTCTTTAGTTCTTCTAGGTCATTGTTAAATGTTTCTTGCATTTTGTCTATTCTATTTCAAGATTTTGGATCATCTTTACTATCATTATTCTGAATTCTTTTTCAGGTAGACTGCCTATTTCCTCTTCATTTGTTAGGTCTGGTGGGTTTTTACCTTGCTTCTTCATCTCCTGTGTGTTTTTCTGTCTTTTCATTTTGCTTACTGTGTTTGGATTCTCCTTTTTATAGGCTGCAGGTTCGTAGTTCCTGTTGTTTTGGGTGTCTGTTCCCAGTGGCTAAGGTTGGTTCAGTGAGTTGAGTAGGTTTCCTGGTTGAGGGGACTAGTGCCTGTGTTCTGGTGGATGAGGCTGGATCTTGTCTTTCTGGTGGGCAGGTCCACATCTGGTGGTGTGTTTTGGGGTGTCTGTAGCCTTATTATGATTTTAAGCAGCCTCTTTGCTAATGGATGTGGCTGTAATCCTGTCTTGCTAGTTGTTGGGCATAGGGTGTCCCGCACTGTAGCTTGCTGGTCGTTGAGTGAAGCTGTGTCTTGGTGTTGAGATGGAGATCTCTGGGAGATTTTCACGGTTTGATATTACATGGAGCTGGGAGGTCTTTTGTGGACCAGTGTCCTGAAGTTGTTCTCCCACCTCAGAGACACAGCCCTGACACCTGGCTGAAGCACCAAGAGCCTTTAATCCACATGGCTCAGAATAAAACGGAGAAAAAAATGGAAAGGGAAGGGAAGGGAAGAAGGGAAGGAAAGGGAAGGGAAGGGAGGAAGGAGATAAAATAAAGTAGGATAAAATTAAGTTATTAAAATAACAAATAATTTTTAAGAAGAAAAATTTTTTAAAGTTTAAAAAAAGGGGGGGGACAGTCAGAACCCTAGAACAAATGGTGAAAGCAAAGCTATACTGACAAAATCTCACACAGCAGCACACACATACACACTCACAAAAAGAGAAAAAGAGGAAAATAATAATATATCTTGCTCCAAAAGTCCACCTCCTCAACTTGGGATGATTCGCTGTCTATTCAGGTATTCCACAGATGCCGGGCACTTCAAGTTGGTTGTGGAGCTTTAATCCACTGCTTCCGAGGCTGCTGGGAGAGACCTCCCCCTCCCCCTGTCCTCTTTGTTTGCACAGCTCCTGAGGTTCAGCTTTGGACTTGGCCCCGCCTCTGTGTGTAGGTCGCCCGAGGGCGTCTGCTCTTTGCTCAGATAGGACGGGGTTAAAGGAGCAGCTGATTCAGGGGTTCTGGCTCACTCAGGCCGGGGGGGAGGGAGGGGTATGGATGTGGGACGAGCCTTCGGCGGCAGAGGCCAGCATGACACTGCAGTAGCCCAAGGCGTGCTGTGAGTTCTCCTGAGGAAGTTGTCCCTGGATCCCGGGACCCTGGCAGTGGCGGGCTGCACAGGCTCCTGGGAGGGGAGGTGTGGAGAGTGACTTGTGCTCGCACATAGGCTTCTTGGTGGCGGCAGCAGCAGCCGTAGCATCTCATGCCCGCCTCTGGTGTCTGCGCTGATAGCCGTGGCTCATGCCCGTTTCTGGAGCTCCTTTAGGTGGCGCGCTTAATCCCCTCTCCTTGCGCCCCAGGGAGCAAAGAGGGAAGAAAAGGTCTCTTGCCTCTTCAGCAGCTCCAGAGTTCTCCCGGACTCCCTCCTGGCTAGCCGTGGTGCACTTACCTTTTTAGGCTGTGTTCACGCAGCCAACCCCTGTCCTCTCCCGGCTTCTGACCGAAGCCCAAGCCTCAGCTCCCAGCCCCCGCCCGCCCGGACGGGCGAGCAGACAAGCCTTTCGGGCTGGTGAGTGCCGGTTGGCACCAATCCTCTGCAGGAATCTCTCCGCTTTGCCCTCCGGACCCTGTTGCTTCGCTCTCCTCCGCGGCTCTGAAGCTTCCCCCTCTGCCACCCGCAGTCTGTGCCCGTGAAGGGGCTTCCTAGTGTTTGGAAACCTTTCCTCCTTCACAGCTCCCTCCCACTGGTGCAGGTCCCGTCCCTATTCTTTTGTCTCTGTTTATTCTTTTTTCTTTTGCCCTACCCAGGTATGTGGGGCGTTTCTTGCCTCTTGGAAGGTCTGAGGTCTTGTGCCAGCGTTCAGTGGGTGTTCTATAGGAGCAGTTCCACATGTAGATGTATTTCAGATGTATCTGTGGGGAGGAAGATGATCTCCGCATCTTACTCTTCCGCCATCTTTTCCTGATCCTCACTCCTAATTTTTAACAATTTTAAAGATTTAATTTTAAGAAGAAGAGGCTAGTTTAGGGTGGTTATGAAAAACCTGCAAAAAACGTCATATTTAATGATGAAACATTGATCACTGTCCTCAAGGTCCTGGACGATATTTTTTCTTGTTCAATATAACAAGAAAAAGCAGTACTGATTACTGGCTGATATGCACCAGTACAGCTAAATGGATTGTTTAAAGCCATTGCTTCCTTTTGTTTGGTTGATATCTGTGAAGTATGTTGCTAACATATCTGAACATCATGCCTGAATAAAAGGTAAGCAATAAAGAAACAAAGTTGCATATATTTGCTGATAAGGTGCTTGTCTGTGTTGAGAATCCAGGCAAATTCACAAATTCTTAAAAGCAAAAAGACGATAAAGATTCCTGGTTAGGGCTTCCCTGGTGGCGCAGTGGTTGAGAATCCGCCTGCCGATGCAGGGGACACGGGTTCGTGCCCCGGTCCGGGAAGATCCCACATGCCGTGGAGCGGCTGGGCCCGTGAGCCATGGCCGCTGAGCCTGCTCGTCCCGAGCCTGTGCTCCGCAATGGGAGAGGCCACAACAGTGAGAGGCCCGCCTAGCACCAAAAAAAAAAAAAAAAAAAAAAAAAAGATTCCTGGTTACAGGATCCATTTACCAAATTAAGTTGTGTTCTTAGACACCAGTGACCAGAAACTACAAATGTAAAAAAGAAAAGCTTTAATCTCATTCTTAATAACAATAGAAACTATTATATGCCTAGGAATAACTTTTTTAAAAATAAGACTTTTAGGGGTAAAATTATAAGATTCTATTGAAAGAGTATTTCAACAAATAGAAATACTTGATGTTTGTGATTGTGAAGACTTATAAAGTGTCAATTCTCTACAAATTAAAACAAATAAAATTCAGTTAAAACTGCAATTAACTTTTTCATGGAATATTACAAGATAATTCTAAAAGTCTTTAGAAAAATAAAGTTGAGAATAACAAAGCCAATTTTAAATAAGAAATAAATGAGAGTTAGTGATATCATCAACATGGTGGGTTAAATATTTCCTATAGTCTTCCCCCTGCCCAAGAACACCAATTTAGACCCAGGGGAAATTCCATCACACTTTTGGAGCAAAAAATTTTGAGATTGGATACACTGAAGAGGATAAGAGGATGTGTCACCTTTATCAGTGTCACCTCTACTCCAAGGAGGCACAGTGCAGTGCCATGAGACACCTTTTAGGCCTGTGATTTCTCCCAAGAAGAAATTGTGAGAGCATATTAGAGTTAGTCTTCCCCAGCTGGGTAGGACACTGCCAAAGAGACCCACTTCTTTTTAGCCCCGTCCTCAATACTGAGGTGTGTTGTGCGACTAGGAGCTTGGGTGTGGCTGGGAGAACAGCAGCTAGTGCTCTTGGAGAACATCAAAGGGACATGGATCCTATGAACCACATTGTGCACTCCATCAGGAAGCTCGCCCATGAGATGCTGAAGACACCTTGCCCTAGAATCCCCTCAAGTGGTCCAAAAGTACCCCAGCACCTCATCCACACAAACCTACACCCCCTGGCCAGCTCCCAGTGCATGTCTCTAACAGCAGCAAGAAGAAACCTCTGCAGATGGCTAATGAGCAACACAGAAAGCTGGCCAAACTCTGGGGAATTGAGAGAAATCACCCAAATGTGAACATTCAGCACCACCCTAGGGAAAGCAAAAGGGAGGGTGTCAGCACATGGCCTGGCTTTGCAGGATCAAGAAAAGGCATATAATCTTAACATTCCCCCAGAAGAGGAACAAGAATTATGGAGCAAGTGTTTTCATAGTTCTGAGGAAACTTAGAATCCTTAACAGGGCTGACCAAATTAATTTTTCTACTGAAGCCAGTCAGTAAAGAGGAGGTAATGGCTTCTTTAAACAAGAAGATAGCAATGAAAGACATGAAGGAAATATAATACTCAAAAGAACACAGTTTTCCAGCAACCGACCCTGAAGAAATGGAGATGTAAGATTTACCTGAGAAAAAATGAAAAAGAGTGAAGAAAAACTAACAAGAACCATGGTCTACCATTAAGAAAAAGTCTGCATTATTGGAGTCCAGTTAGGAGAAGGGAGCGAAGGAAAGGGTCTCTTGAGAAAGCTTACTTAAAGAAATAATGCCTGAGAGCTTCACAGATATGGGAATCTGGGAAGAGTTTTAGACATCCAAATTCATGAAACTCATAGGTGCCCCCAAAATTGCAATCCCAAATGATCTTCAAGAGACATTATAATAAAATTGTCTAAAGCCAAAGACAAAGGGAATTTTTAAAGCAGATAGAGAAAGAAAATTCTTCACATACAAGGGACCCCCCCCCCAATAAGGCTATCAGTGCATTCCTCAGAAGAAACATATGGGCCAGGAAAGAGTAGGATGATATTTTCAAAGTGCTGAAAGAAAAAACTGCCAACCAAGAATATTTTACCCAGCAAAGCTGTCCTTAAGAAATGAAGGTAAGATAAAGACTTTCCCAGATAAACAAAAGCTGATGGAATTCATCACATTAGCCCTCCCTTATAAGAACTGCTGAAAGGAGTTTTTAAAGCTGAAATGAAAGGATGCTAATTAGTAACATGAAAATATAAAACTGTAAAGTTAAGGTCAAATTTGAAATACTCTAATAATGTAATGTGGTGTGTTAGTCACTTAACTCTTGTATAAAGATTCAAGGACAAGAGTATCAGAAGTAACTATACCTACAATAGTTTGTTAATTATTACACAATATAAAAAGAGGCAACAAGTTGTAACATCAAAAAATAAAATGGGAGGGATTATAAAAGGTAGACTTCTGTATGCAATCAAAATGACCAGTTTATAAGAGACTGTTATAAGTTGTTTTATGTAAGCCTCATGGTAACCAAGAAACAAAACCCCAAAAATAGTACATACCAAAAGAGGAAGAAAGGATAAGGGAACTACAAAGTAGCCAGAAGACAGTAAGATGGCTTTAGCAAGTCCTTACCCATCAATAATTATGTTAAATGTAAGCTGATTAAATTCTCCAATCAAAATGCATAGAGTGGCTGAATGGATTTTTAAAAAGACCTCAGTATATGGTGGCCACAAGTGTCTCACTTCAGCCTTTAACAACACACATAGACTGAAAGTGAAGGCATGGAAAAAGACATTCCGTGCAAATGGAAACCAAAGGATAACAGGGGTAGCTACACTTATTTCAGACAAAATAGACTTTAAGTCAAAAATTATAATGAGAAAGAAGGTAATTATATAATAATAAAATTATGAGTCAAATAATCAAGAGGCTATAAAAATTGTAAATGTATATACATCGAACATCAGAGCCCCTAAATATATAAAGTACTAACAAATCTGAAGGGAGATGTAGACAACAATACAAGGGAACTTTAATATCCCGCTTTCAATAATGGATAGGTCATCCAGATAGAAAATCAGTAAGGAAACATTGGACTTAAACTATGCTTTAGACCAAATGGACTAATAGACACAGAACATTTCATCCAACGGTAGCAGAATACATATTCTTCTCAAGTGCATAAGGAGCGTTAACCAGGATAGATCTTATGGTATGTCACAAAATAAATCTTAACAAATTTAAGAAAACTGAAATCATACCAAGTATCTTTTCAACTGCAGTGGTATGAAACTAGATATCAAGAACAGGAGAAAACTGGAAAATACACAAATATGTGTAAATTAAACATCACACTCCTAAACAACCAATATCAAAAGTGAAATTTTAAAAAGATCTTGAATGAAAATAGAAGCATGACATATCATGACTTATGGGGTGCCATGAAAGCAGCTCTAAGAGGAAATTTATAATGATAAACATTTACATTAAGAAAAAAGAAAAATCTCAACCTAATTTTATATCTCAAGTACCTAGAAAAGGAAGAAACTAAGCCCAAAGTTAGTAGAAGGAAGGAAATAAAAATGATCAGGCCAGAATACATGAAATAGAGAAAAAAAAATTTAGAAAAGGACAGTTAAATTAAAAGCCGATTTTTGGAAAAGAGAAACAAAACTAACAAATCTTTAGGTAGACTAAGAAAAAAAGAGAAAACTCAAAACCAGAAATGAAAAAAGAGACATTACAACTGATAGCACAAAGGATCATAAGAGACTACAGTGAACAATTACACACCTAGAAATTGGACAACTTAGAAGATATGGCTACATTTCTGGAAATGTACAACCTCCCAAGACTGAATCCTGAAGAAATAGAAAATCTGAACAGAAAAATAACAAATAATGATTTGAATCAGTAATCAAAAACCTCTCAACAAAGAAAAGCCCAGGGCCAGATGGTTTCACTAGTCAGTTCTACCAAACATTTAAAGAAGAATTAATTCCAGTTCATCTCAAACTATTCCAAAAAATCAAAGAGGAGTGAATACTGTCTACTCATTTTACAATGCCACCATTACCCTGATATCAAAGCCAAATAAGGACACTACAAGAAAAAAAAGTGTTAAGTCAAAATTCCTGATGAATGTTGATGTAAAAATTCTCAGCAAAATACTAGCAAAACAAATTCAACAGCACATTAGAAGGATCATAAACCATGATCGAGTGGGATTTTATTCCTAGAATAAAAGAATGATTCAGCATACACAAATCAATAAATGTGATATACCACATTAATAGAATGAAAGATTAAAATTATGTGATCCTCTCAGTAGATCCAGAAAAAGCATTTAACAAAATTCAACACATTTTCATGATAAAAACTCTCAACAAATCAGTTATGAAAGGAATATACCTCCACGTAATAACAGCCATATATGGAAAGCCCACAGCTATCAGCATACTCAATGAAAGATTGAAAGCTTTCCCTCTAAGACCAGGAATAAGACAAGGCTGCCTACTGTCACCACTTTTATCCAGCATAGTACTGGAAGTCCTAGCCAGAGAAATTAGGCAAGAAAAAGAAATAATTCAAGTCAGAAAGGAAGAAGTAAAATTGTCTCTTTTGGCAGAAGATGTGATCTTATGTATAGAAAATCCCAAAGACTCCACCAGAAAAAGCTGTTAGAACTAATAAACAAAATCTCTAAAGTTGCAGGATACAAAATGGATATGCAAAGATCAGTAGTTTTTCTATACACTCACAAGGAAGTATTTGAAAAAGAAGTAAAACAATCCTATTTACAGTAGCATCAAAAATAATAAAATACGTAGGAATAAATTTACCCAAGGAAGTGAAAAGATCTGTACACTGAAAACTGTAAGAAACTGATGAAAGAAATTGAAGAATGCACAAATAAATGGGGAAAAAATCTCATTCATGGACTGGAAGAATTAATATTGTTAAAAGTGTTCCACACTACCCAAAGCCATCTATAGATTCAATGCAATCCCTATGTAAAGCTATAGTAATCAAAATAGTTTAGTGCTGCCATAAAAGCGGACACAAAAACCAGTGGAACAGAATCGAGAGCCTAAAAATAAACCAACACATAGGGTGAATTAATAATTGACAAGGGAGCCAAGGATAGTCAACAGGGATAGGATAATGTCTTCAAAAAGTGGTGTTGGAGAAACTGGATAGTCTTTCAAAAGAATGAAATTGGACTCTTTTCACACTCACAAAAATTAACTCAAAATAAAATTAACTCAAAATGGAATAAAGACTTAAATCTAAGACCTGGAGACATAAAACTCCCAGAAGAAAACAACAAGCAAAAAGTTCCTTGGCATTTATCTTGACAATGATTTTTTTGGATGTGACCAAAATCACAAGCAACAACAGCAAAAATAAACAAGTCAGACTACATCCAACTTAAAAGCTTCTGCATAGCAAAAGAAACAACCAACAAAATGAAAAGGCAGCCTATGGAATGGGAGAAAATATTTGCAGACCAAATATCTGATAAGGGGTTAATATCTAAGATATATAAGGAACTCCTACAACTCAATAGCAAATAATAATAATAATCTGATTTTAAAATGGGCAAACGGAACTGAATTGACATTTTTAAAGAACACATAAAAAGGCCAACAGGTTCTTGAAAAGGTGCATCATCATCATCATCATCAGGAAAATGTAACGGAAACCCACAATGAGATATCACCCCACACCTGTTAAAATGGCTATTATCAAAAAGACAGCAATTAACAAGGGTTGGCAAGGATGTGGAAAATAGAGAACTTTGTACACTGTTGATGGGAATATAAATTGGTATACCCATTATGGAAAGCAGTGTGGAGGTTCCTCAAAAAATTAAAAATAAAACTACCCATATCATCTTGCAATCCCACTTGTGGGTATATAGTCAAATGAAATGAAACCACTATCTTAAAGAGATATCTGCATTCCCATGTTCATTGCTGTATTATTCACAATAGCCAAGACATGGAAACAACCTAAATATCCATCGACAGATTAATGGATAAAGAAAATGTGGTGTGTACATATGCAGTGAATATTATTTGGCCATGGGAAAGAAGGAAATCTCCCATTTGTAACAACATGGATAGAGGTCATGCTGTGTGAAATAAGTCAGAGAGAGAATGACAAATACTATATGATCTCATGTATGTAGTATCTAAAAAATCGAACTTATAGAACCAGAGAATAGAATGGTGGTTGCCAGTGTCTGTGGGGTAAGATAAATGGGAAGCTATTGGTCAAAGAGTATAAGCTTCTAGTTATAAGATGAATAAGTTCTGGGATCTAATATATAGTGTGGTGGCTGAAGTTAACAATACTGTATTATATAGTTAAAAGTTACTAAGAGATAGATCTTAAAGGTCCTCACCCCCCCACACACACACAATGATAAGTATGTGAGATAATGAAGGTGTTAATTAACCTTTTTGTGGTAATCATTTCATAAAATATATGTATATTAAATCAACACATTATTTGATTAAACTTGATACCTTAAACTTGTACAGTGTTATGTGTCAATTATATCTCAATAAAACTGAAAGATAGTCACTGGGAAAAAAAACACAAAGAATTAAATGCGACTTTTTTTAAGCTGTAGTAAATGTGTGATGTTGGTGCAAATAGACAAATACATTTGTGGAAAATATCAGCCCAGAAACTGTTTTACATATATAGGTGTGTGTGTGTGTGTGTGTGTGTGTGTGTGTGTGTGTATACCCCTATATATATATAATACATGCATGTACACATATACATGTATATAGAGAGAGGATCTTGGTATTTGACATAACTTGCATATTCAATACTGGAGAAAGAATGAACCCTTCAGTAAATGGGACTGGGACAATTATTTTTCCATACTAATCAGTCAATGAATGGATGGATGTGTAAGTCAATAAGTGATGGAATAAGACCACTATCTCACAAACTTGAAAATTCCAGGATAAGTTAAAGTCCTATATGTAAAAAGCAGAACTTTTATAATTTAGAAGAAATATAGTATATCTTTATGAGATTAGTTATAACAATTTAAGATGTCAAAAGCATATATAATTAAGGTAACATGATTGACAACATTAAAGTAAAAGTATCTTCAAATAATAACTCAAAGTTATATGCTATGAATGAAAAGAAGATATTTGCAACACATATAACCAGAAATTGGACTAGAAAAATATATTAAAGTTATCCTACAAATCAGTAGGAAAAAGTGAACCCATGAGGAAATTGAGTGGAGTCATAAACAAAGAGAAATCTAGATGGCCATTAAATGTTTGGAAAGATATTCAACCTCATTAATAGATTTCTGTAAATTTAAACAAGGCACCATTTCACTCCCAGTCTGGTGAAAACTGAAAATGGAAAATACTAAGTGTTTGAAAGCATATGGTGAAAGGAATCCCTCATATTACTGCTGGTGGTAGTATTAATTGATATACTACTTTGTAGAGCAGTTTGGCAAGATCTGGTAAAGTAGAAGCTTGCATGCCCTGTTTGACCCCCAAAATTCTATTTCTAGTTTTATACTTTGGAGAAACTCCTATACCTGAGTTCAGTGAGATCTATACAAGGATGTGTGTTCTATCCTCATTTTAATAGCAAAAGCCTAAAAATAACCTAAATGTCATCAGTGGGGGAATGGCAATAGGAGAATGAATGAATTGCAGCTTTGTCATAGAATACTATGAAGCAGTTTATTGATTCATTTATTTAAGAAACATTAATGAACTTTCAACTGTGTACTAAACACTTTGGATACTGAGGATATGATAGTAAGCAACACAAAGTCTTGTAAGTCATCACTTAAGTTGTGGTGGTTAAAATGAATGGAGGCAAAGAGTACGTTCACTTTGTGAAGTCATCAAGCTTTATACTTATAATTTATGTACTTTTCTATATGTATACTTAAGTAAAATATTTACTTTAAAAAATGTAAATGCAGTGTTGACCAAAAAAGGAAAAAGAAAATTGCAAAAGTCTACATACAGTATGTATATATATATATATATATATATATATATATATATATATATATATATATATATATATACCAATTCGAGATAGTCATTACCTTTGAGAAAGTTGGGAGGGGAAGGTAACCCTATTCTGTTTCTTTATTAAAAATTAAGTCAATTTGAAAAAAATAACATTTATTAAATGTAGGCAATGGACACATAGATTTTAGTTATATTATTCTCTAAATTTTTGTGTATATTTGAAATATTTTGTAATATTTCATTATTCTGAAAATATGTAAATTGAGGGAAAGGATCAAGTATTTATCCTGAATTTTTTTTTTTTTTTTTTTTCCGTACGTGGGCCTCTCACTGTTGTGTCCTCTCCCGTTGCGGAGCACAGGCTCCGGACGCGCAGGCTCAGCAGCCATGGCTCACGGGCCCAGTCAACCACTGCGCCACCAGGGAAGCCCCTATCCTGGCTTTTTAATGTAGATATAGTATCTTAGGGTAACCAAGTAATCGATATTAATAAATAATGTTGAACATAGAAAAATCACTAGTTTTGTAAATCCGCTAATGAAATGAATCTAGATAATAACCACCAGTAGATACTAAAAACAATTAGGTGTATAGTTAACTGGTCTTCTATATATAGGGAGACCTTAAGGAGACATAATTCACATACCATACAATTAGCTTATTTAAGACATACAATTCAATGCTCTTTGATATATTCACAGAGATGTGCAGCCACCACCACAGTCGGTTTCAGAACTTTTCCATCACTCTCAAAAGAAACCCTGTACCCATTAGCAATCACTCCCCATTTTCCCCTACCCTTTCCATCCTAGGCAACTGCTAATCTACTTTCTGTTTATATAAATTTGCCTATTCTGGAAATTGTATATAAATGGAATCATACAATATGTGGACTTTCGTGACTGGCTTCTTGCACTTAGCATAATATTGTTAAGGCTCATCCATATTGTAGCATGTATTAGTACAATATTCTGTCCTCTTTTTATTACCAAATGATATTGCATTGTATGGATGTACCACATTTAATTTTGTTGATAGACATTTCAGTTGTTTTTACTCTGGGGCTATTATAAATAATGTTGCTGTAAACATTCATGTACAAGTTTTTGTGTGGCCATATGATTTCATTTCTTTGGGGTATGTGTCTAAGAGTAGAATTACTGAGTTGTATAGTATATTCTAGATTTAACTTTTTGAGAAACTGGCAAACTTTTCCAAATTGGCACTATTTCACATTCCCACCAGCAATGTATGAAGATTTCAGTTTCTCCACATCCTTGCTAATTTCTGTCAATAAACAGATACACAGACAGACAGACAGACAGATATAGATATCCTAGTGGGTGAGAAGTGGTATCATGTTGTGATTTAAATTTGCATTTCCCTGAAAAGTAATAATATTGAACATCTGTTTGTGTATATTGGCTGTTTGTATATCTTCTTTGAAGAAATGTCTATTCAAATCCTTTGCCCATTTTTAAGTTGGGATATTTATTATGGTTGAATTGTAAGTGTCCTTTACATATTCTGGTTATGTCTCTTATCAGTACTATGACTTACAAGTAATTTCTCCCTTTCTTTGGGTTGTCTTTTCACTTTATTAATGGTGTCCTATGAAGCATAAAAATTTTAATTTTTATTAAGTGCAGTTTATTTTTTATTTTTTGGTTGTTTGTGGATTTGGTGTCTTACTGCAAAATCATGATATTGAGGTCTTAGTTTTCATGGTATTATGGAAGTCCCTACCTTATGAGTACAAGCCTTCCCAAAACAGAAGTCAGAAAACTATTTTTCCAGCCTCCCTTACAGCTTGGCACAAGCCTATGATCTAAGTTCTTCCAGTTAGAAGCTCCCATGCCAAATTTTGCATCTGAGTCTAAGGAGGTAAGGAAGAAAGGCACTACAAAGAATCCATTCCAGTAAGGGTAGCAGCAGCAGATACATCCAGTTCTCAGATTTCAACAATGACAGGATTTAGAAGTAGTACAGTTCCTTCTGTCCACAGTGCAAAGTACAGTGCTGTGCCCAGAAGTTGTAAGCACAGTGTCTGCACTGAAAATCTCCCTCTTACCATTAGTAATTCATTCCTGAAGTGAATCCATTATGCGTGAGAATGCTAACTGCAAGTCTGTTTCCCATTATTTTAAATGAGAAAAAATACCACATTACGTCTTTTTGTTTTTTTGTTTTTTAAATTTATTTAACATCTTTATTGGAGTATAACTGTTTTACAATGGTGTGTTAATTTCTGCTTTACAACAAAGTGAATCAGTTATACATATACATATGTTCCCATATCTCTTCCCTCTTGCGTCTCCCTCCACATTACGTTTTAAACTCCAGTTTCTTAAACTGTGCTAAAACACAGTAAAATGTATATGTAAGTAATAGACACATTACAATATAAAGTGTCTAAAACATCATTACAATTAACATGTTTGTTAATATTTTGCTTTGCATGCAGTAGCATATTACATATTCCCTTTGTTGTCAGCCAGTGCATTTTTTTGAAATGTCTACATGTGATCCTGACGTTTATGAGTTCTGTTTGGAGTGTAATTCAACTTGCATATCATTGTATTTAAAATGTACTGAGTTCGGGGTGCATATAAGTTTTCTGTGTATATATCAGCTGAAAAGCTTTGTTAGGAGCTTTTATCAAGTTTGAGTATTAAAAACCAAGAGGCTTTGTACCAAGAAAATGTTATCCACAGAAACACTCTTCAGAGGCATGCCTGTTTTTATTGAGCACCTGTAATATGCCAGGTACTGTACAAGGGATGTGATTCTTGTCTACAGGCACATATTTTAAATAAAACATGGTCGTGTTTCCTAACCCTGTCCTAGATACCCTAAAAGTGATATAGAGGGTAAAAGAAGCAGAATTCTTTCTTTTTTCTTTAACCAGATAAGCTCTACCTCCTCCTCTCACTTTATGGAAAATTGTAAAACATCTCATCAGATGAGTTATGGATCAATCTTAGCTCTGTTTGGGTATAACCCTAGGCAAGTCACTTCCCTTCCTTAGGTGACAATTTCTTCATAATATGAGAAGTAGCTTGAATTAGAAGATCTCTAGGGTTCTGTCCAGCTCTAAAATTATGTGATGTTTTGCTTCAAACACATATATGTAAATCATATAAGCAGAAAATATTCAAATGAGTGAAAGAGTTTTAAAACTTCCCCCTTCTAGAATATTCACAATTTCCCTAAATAGCTTTTATTGTGTAATCGCTCTCAGAAAAACCCAGGTGTTCCCCTTGTTTAGAAATTATGTACTGATCTTAACAGGGTAGGAAGACAGTGATCAAAAATTGTTTTTATATCTATTTATTTTGTTAATTTAAAATGTTACTAGCAAGTATTAAGAAAAAGCACATTAACCACAAAACTGATTATTAACTTTTCATCATGTATGTTTCTAGGTGAATGTCTGTAATAAGAAAAGGGCAATGAGAAGATAAATTTCACAGTGTTAATAGGGAAGTCCTCATTGGAGTATTTTTTTCTTTTTCTAAGCATTACTCTGCCACTAGTGAAGTCTCATTATTTCTAAGTGTCCTAATCAATAAGGTCATGAAAGATTGATTTCAGGAGCTGTCACTGTGTTTATGACAAGAAACATATAGTCATTTATAGGAGTGGGCAGTAATTCTCCTGTTAACTAGTAAGTCAGGGAATCAGTAAGCGCATCTTACATGTCTTTTGGTGGTGAGGAGAATCTCAATGGTGTCCATCACTGACAGAGGAGGAGGCTAATATTGCTAATTGAATTTCTGTAAAGAGAACAAAAATATACCATCATGTGAGGGGAAGGGGAGAAGGAACAAATCCATACAAGTCTCCAATATGTATGAGTTGGTTGCATTGATTTTCCTCTGCTAATGGTATGGGATGGATACAGAATTGTCCTCAGAAAATAAAAAGTTGATTACAATAGCTCTTTTCCACTTAAAACTTTCAGAAGCAAACTACCAATGTTTCAAATAAAAATATATGTATTTTAATATAATTTTAAAATAAAACATTTTAGTTTTATTCTAGTAGAGTAGTGTGTGTTGGTAGAAAATGTGTAACATTTAAACATTTTCTTAGTATTTATTATGAACATGATTTTAAGAACCACACAATTTTCTATCATATAAGAGTACTATAATTTATTTGGTTAATTATCTGTTTGGGAGACCTTTTAGGTTTACTATACTATATGTTGACTGTTAAAAACAAAATTAAGCAGTACAGAAGTACATAAATAGAAAAGCGAAAGCCCCTTCATTTTTCCCTCCTAGTCCCTCATCTCAGACATAACAGCTGTTAAGGAGTTTGGAAAATATCCTTCCATATTTTTTGTCTGTTAATATTCTTATGCATATACATACATAGATACTTTTTCTAGTTATAAAAATCAAGCTATATGTATTGTTAGTCCTTTCTTTTCAGTTAGTAGCATATTATGAATATTATTCCATGTGAGCACATGGTCTACCTAATTCTTACCTTTTTAATTAGCTGGGCTTATTTTTCAATTGAAAAAAATGGCAGTACCTGGCTTAAAAAAAATTAAACCATCCAAAAGGGAATTCAATGAAAAGCAACTTTCTCTTTTACTTACCCTGGAAATTCTTTTTAAAGACTGCATAGTATTCCGTGGAATAGTTGTGCCATTGACTTATTTAACCATTTCCCTATTGATGGACTTTTGTTTGGATTTTTGGGGGGATTTTGCTTTTTCAAATAGTGCATCAATGTACATCTCTGTACCTGTGCCGTTGTGGACTTGGGCTTATTTTCCGGGATAGATTTACTAGGTATGGAATTGAAATTCTGATTTTAAAAAAGCCAATTATATATACTTCATACATGTTAAAAAGTAGTAACCTTCTTGGCCAGTATAATTGAGGTCAATTGTAGTTGATCAGTTAAGCCCAAAGGTCAAACCAAGGAAATCATGATAAATGATACCTAAGTACTTTAAATATTTTGTTTCAACATATAAAACATTTCAGTTTATGTTCATTCACCAGTTTTCTGGTGTAGAAGCAAGGCTTTTCTCTGTGAATAGATCTCTTCTTTGGAATTCCATTCCATTATTCTTACATGAGTATTATTACCTATAATACAATAGCTACAGATTTCACATTCAGGTTTTTTAAAGTATAAAACCATCTGAGTTCATCCTAGTCCTCTAGATTTTTACGTTTTCCCCCCAGTCCTTTCACTTATCTCACTTAGACCGAATTTGCTGGCAGTTTTGTATAGCAGCTGCTATTATCTAATCTTTCCGAAGCATTCAACTTAGTTTCCACAGAAATGTTTTTTTCCTAATATGTCATTAATTTTCTTGACATTTAGTTAAATTACATAATATGGTGAAGAGTCAATTAACATAAACTTCTTTGGGAACAGATGGAACCTACGCTGTGTGTGATAACACTCAGAGGCAAGATGTTCACTGGGGTGTAGGCATCAGTCAGCAAGTTTTACAGGAGAAGTTAAGAGTATCCTATAAACCATCATTCTGGCCAAGTGGAGAGCAGCTGAAAGAATTTTGTACTATACTAATTCACAAGCCTACCTATGGTGTGCAAGGGTCCATTTCCACTCATCCTTGCCAACACCAGGTATTATTAATCCAAAAGGCATCTTAAAGCTGGAAAATGTTTGTCAGTGAACAACAAGAACAAAACCCTAGCACTTATTGAGCATCTACTGTCATAACGCTTTCCTATGTTGTCTCATTATAGTAACACTATAATGTTATCTGATGTTATCCCCATTTTTAAAGTAAAGTCACTGAGACAGATTAACTAACTTGGCCAGGGTAACACAGTAAGTGGCAGAGCTGAGATTGAAAAATACTTTCAAGCCTTTTTTTTTTTTTTTTTTTGTGGTATGCTGACCTCTCACTGTTGTGGTCTCTCCCGTTGCGGAGCACAGGCTCCGAACATGCAGGCTTAGCGGCCACGGCTCACGGGCCCAGCCACTCTGCGGCATGTGGGGTCTTCCCGGACCGGGGCACAAACCCATGTCCCCTGCATTGGCAGGCAGACTCTCAACCACTGCGCCAAGCCCTAAGCCTTTTGATTTGACATAATAAGTTTATTGCACGAATGGGATATTCAGTATTTCAATGTCGTATATTTCATATAAGAAGTTAAAACATTCTGGCAAAATATAGAAGTAGCCCTTGTAGAAATATGAAATTTTTAGTATATTTTCCTTTCATGAAATATTCTTTCAGAATGGTTTATAAAATTTTTTCACTAAGTATATATTGAGCCTACAAGGCACTTTCCTGGTTTTACAAATTATTGGAAGAAAGTCATAGAATGTTAGAAGTTAAGTAACCTTAAGAGTTATTTAGCCAGCTCATTCTTTTGTTTGTGGAATATGTGAATGAAGTGTGCTGATGCTTTAAGTCTGTAAAGGCCATATCAATATAGATTAAAATTGGAATTTCCTACACTCTTAGTGGAAGAAGGTAACATGGTCATGGCATGGGCATGGTAAACCAATCAGTCTATAATCCTAAATGTTAAACTCATTTCTACAGGACCTACTGAGTGTGTCTGCTCTAGCATGTTTTCATTGTATAAACTAAGACCTGTATTTCTCTTTACATTGTTTTACCTTTTGTTATAGTTAACATCCAAATGTAAATAAGAGAGACAGACACACACCAAGTTGCTAAGCCACAGTTTCTGAAAAATGTTTTGTTTGATAACCTCTTGAATTTACCTTAAATTCTCACATACTACATCCCCGTGATTATGTTTTTGGCATTGCAATTCCAAAAGAAGAAAAGCTAATCTTGATTTTACCCTATGATCTTAAATTTTCTTCAGAAGGGAAAATATTAGTAAGTGGCAAAGTTTGTTGAATAAAAAAAAAAATGACCTACAGATCTTGCTAAGTACTTGCGTTAAGTATTTCTGCAGGACATAAGTAGAATTGCACGTTGCATCCAGCATTTTGTGAGAAGCTCTGCTTCTTTCCCGGTCTTTTGAGATCCCCAGGTTAGGGTAAAGTCCTAAAGCACGTAAATTGATGTTCAACTGAGCAGCGAAGAAGAGGACTGTAGTCCCTTCTCCACTGGGAATCCTAGCCAACCCAAGAAAAGGACAACAGCAGGAAAAGGAACTGTAGCAGTGAGAACAGTGAGCTTGGAGTGCCCATGGTAGATCCCCGTTTTTCTGATTAGAAATCTCTACGGCAAAATAAAGGATTGGAAATTCCACTGTTAGAAAACCAGCTGATGTGTTATCCTCTGGAAGACTTCCCTACCAGGCTTCCCTTTCTGTACCTGTACACACACACACACACACACACACACACACACACACACACACACACGTGCCTGTCATCACTCCAGATTAGCTACCCTTTCTTTATAATCTCATCCATTCATGTTTACCTCTCATAGCACTATCATTAGTATATTGTATTGGTCTCAACTCTGTGCCTCAGAATTATTTAGGAATTTTTTTTAAGTAAATACAGATAACTGGGCGATTCTCTCTTCTTTTTTGTTATGTCTGAAATTTGTTATCATAAAAATTAAAAAGAAAATGATGCTTTGTGTCCACCACAGATTTACTAAATAAAAATCTCTCCAGTAATTTTGAGATAGAGCTAGGGTAGAGAATCATTGCTATACCAGAATAGCTCACTTGCTTGTTTGTCTTCTTATAAAATTGTAGAGTCCTTGAGGATCCTTTTGTCTCTGAGTCCCTAGGACCTAGCCCAATGTCTGACGTATTACTAGATGATCAATAAAGACTTACCGAAGAAACAAAAAAATTAATGAATGGATGAGATTATTCTGTTAACTAGGAAGAGTGTAAAGAGTAAGCTAGTGGAGTTTGTATACATAATATTTTCAATAAGAAGGTCTAAGATATACCATCTAATTTCTTTGAGGATAGAATGAGAAATGAGCCAAAATGTACAACTTCATAGACTATGACAACTTTCTTACCTATAAAGATTACTAAGCTATTTCAATAAATAGGTAATTTATGAAGGGTGTAGACTTCCTTTCATAAGATGGTAACTATGCATTTTGTCCTGTACACTGGGAATTTAGGCTAAAGCCATCCATGATGTGTAGTTCTAAACTTTGGGGCCAGGACAAAGTTGGTGAAAAATTTTAGAATTAAACAGTCACAGGGTGAACCAAACCAAGACTGTAACATTTTTACTTGAGGCTATTCTAATGTAGGTCTTAGGTATAAAAATGGTGCGGAGCATCTTGACTGATGTAAAAGGCAAAGACGGGGAAGAAACAGAAGAAAAAGCAGCAAAGTTTTACCTGGGAGGAACAGAAGCAGATGGAAACTGGCACGCATATCAATCAAGAAATAGGTTAGTACTAGGCTGTGACTAGAAAGTATTGCTGAGCTGCTGTTTCTCTGGTATTGGGTTTGTTCAGGGGGCAGGTAGGTAGTTGAGAAGAAACCATAGAGGGTTTAACATATGACTAATATTCTGTAAAACACAAGACGACTGAGCTAACCAGTGGGAAGAACTACACTAGGTAAACAAATTCATGTGCTTTTGTCTTTGATTTTATAATTACATGATTTACAAAATGAATCTAGTGGTTTTGATTTAAAATATAATGGTACAGGATGAATAAAGCTATGTCAGTTTTTATTTTAGCTGATTGATCAAGGTAAAATACACAGATTCTTTTTTCATTTGCATAGTAAGAATATCTCCCTTCTCTAATCTTGAAAACAGGTCTTTGAAGTGCATTTTACATATTCTAAATATTGGCTGAATGACTAAAGAAGATTAATCTTAATAAATTCACTAGAAAAAATTGACTTTAATTTGCCATATAGTGCAGTATGAGTTGCCTTATATAAAAGTAGAAAATAATTTAGTTTATATTTATTGTGAACTTTAAGAAGCCAAGTCCTTGATTTTGGACTCTCACTTAATATATTTGTTACCATGTTTTCAAGTGACCGCCATTCCATTTTACAAACACTTTTTTACATATCTAGAAGTTAAAAATTTTAATATGTCTGTCCTTCATGTTAAAAATCATCATTAAGGTCTAAGTATATAGCCCAGGAATACAGATACAGGAATTGTAAACATTTACAGGCTGTCATAAAAATTCAGTCAGCTATATTCTAACCTTATAACTTATAAATATTATTTAATTTAACCTTATATCATTATAAAATAATAGAATTTGGTTTGCAATGCCACCTTAATTAAAAGGTAAGTTGAAGTTTTCCAGAGAACTGGGCTGCACTTGCATAACTTTTCAGGAAGGCCGTACAAAGAAGTAATAACAATTATCTCCCATAGAATTGAATAAATGAAAGAGTGGATTCATTAAGATTTTTAGAAAATTAGTTATAAATTATTCCCTACTCTTCCACTTAAAGTCATTGAAAAAACAGAAATTAAGGTTAATAGATTTTAAAATTCGGCTCCAATTAAAAACTGTCCTTTGAAGAGAAAATTTCACCTTTTTTCTACTGGTTAAAAACTGTCCTTTAGAGTAAAAGAAAAACTTACCCTTTTTCTACTAGTTTCTAATTCTTTTGTCTCTCATATTACTTATTCTTGCCTCAACTACATTGCGACAATACCTTTTGGTGCATATTTTTTCAAGACTGATGACAACACTTATGACCTCCCAAAGCTGCTCCCTTGGTGACCACTAATGGTTTATCTAGTGTCAAACAAGATCTTTGTTTTCTTGATTTTAGATAAATTTGCAGCCCACTGCTTCACCAGTCACGAAGTCAGTTGTTTACATTTCAACAAAATGTTTGTCGTAACTTTCAAATACAGAGGAACTATAGACAGACGGTGTTTATCACGTTGTAGAGACTGTCAGAAATGGTTGGCCTCAACATAACTGAGTCGAGCTCAGTGTTTACATTTTCATCTGCAAACTGTCAGGCCTGCTCACTATAGTGACCAACTGCAGCACGAGAAGATGAATAGCACAGAATTTTTATACTAGTTGCCATGTATTGCTCTGAATTAGTCTTTTAAAAAAAATGTATTTTACAGATGATGGCTAAAGGGTGAGAAGAAGCCATTCCAGTATTAGAAATTATATTACTATTTTGGTTAATGACCCTCTTCCAAAAGTGAATTGTGGAAACTCACTAGAATGTGTTTCCTGTGGTGCTATTTTTTCCGATCATCTCCAAGTTAGGTCAGAAAAATGTGCTGACAAGTAGACAGAGGAGGAGTTTTTAGAAAGGAGGAGTGGCCCTTTGCTTGCACTGTAGTCATGTCAACTATTACAGTCAATTAAAGCCTGTTTCTCAATTTCAGGTATTTACTTAATCTTTTATTGAGCAAAGGTTTGGGGAGTGTATAAATAAATTAAATGTTGCTTAAGATCTGTCCAGAGATCATATATATGTATATAAATATTGACATACTGAATTTTTTTTTTAATTTTTTTTGGCTGTGTTAGGTCTTCGTTGCTGCACATGGGCTTTCTCTGGTTGTGGCGAGTGGGGGCTACTGTTCGTTGCGGTGCACGGGCTTCTCACTGCGGTAGCTTCTCTTGTTGCGGAGCACGGGCTCTAGGCACACGGGCTTCAGTAGTTGTGGCACGTGGTCTCAGAAGTTGTGGCTCACGGGCTTAGTTGCTTTGCAGCATGTGGGATCTTCCCAGACCAGGGATCAAACCCATGTTCCCTGAATTGGCAAGCGGTTTCTCAACCACTGCGCCACCAAGGAAGTCCATGACATACTGAATTTTTAACAGTACATTTCATTCCCAACAGCCTCCATACTGCTTCCTCCTCTGAAACACCTACTCCCTGAAGCCATCCCCTACTTGTTCTTCAAAACTAATTTCAGTAATCACCTTCAGGAGCCTTATCTCAGTCCATTGTTTGATTTTAAAGTCTTTACCAAGTTTTGTCATAGCTGCATAATACAATTTGTCATTTCTACCTCATAATATGATTACTGATTTTCTTTTTTGTCTCCCCTACTAAAACTGGAAGCTTCTAAAAGGTAAGGGCTGCTTTATTTAACCATGTGTCACTAGTGTAAAGCAGAGTGTTTGGCATTTAGTAGTTGCTAAATAAATGTTGAATTCTTTAATTTAGGACATAATATTTCTGCTCTAGAATGCTAGCATTCGTGGCCTCCCTCACTGGTTCTTCATTCCCACTTCTCCAAGGGCATCACCCCTTGTTAATCAGAACAGTATCCTCTGTATTGTGCTTACACCATCTTTTCCTTTCTGCATTTCCTTGCTTCTGTAGTAGGCCCCCATTTCCTCTGTTTATCTGTGCCTACTGTTTTCTTCAAGATCACATTCAAGATACATTTCCTTTAGAAAACTTATAATTAACTCAGTCCTTGAGGATTTCAAGGGGACAGTGAGCAGTATAAGCCCTCAGGATACTTAATGAAAAAATAAATGAGTAATAGATAAATTGATGAGTGGAAAGTCAACATTAGTCTGCAAACTTAAAAGAGAAAAATATGTTAAACAAAAAGGAAAATAAATGATGGGAAAAATAATCTCAATGGAGCTTGAATGTTAGTCATATAGTCATCTTACTGCCAGTGTAGTCATCTCTGTGACAAGGGAGAACAGTGCCACAGAAATGATAAGCCTCAGCTTCTTGCTCCAGATGTGTCATTACCTGGTTGTATGTGCTTGGGAGTGACAAAACCTTTTAGCCTCAGTTTCCTCGTCAATGAAACTGGTTTTGAGGGTTCTTCAAGCTCTCCAATCTTGGACTCTTACAGATACGTGAAAGTAGCAAACTGGTTTTTGGGTGGAACTACTTAGAAGGCAGATTGAAATTTAATTAGCATTATGTCTCTGGAACCATACTGTGGAAGCTACTTTCTGCTGAAAGAGTTGTATAGTCATGGCAAGGGGAGTTTTAAGTTATTATGTGACTAAAGAAGAAAAGCATTGTAGGATTTCAAGACAATGGTTACATCATTCAAAGAGAAGTTAAATGTAATTTTTCCTCTGACTGCCTCAAAGCACAATTATAGAAAGGTAGAATATGAATTAGAAAGTTTTGAGCCAGCATAATCAGAAGGTGGTGGAATCTCAGAATAGATGTACCGTCTCTCCAATCCCACAATAATAGTAATAATGCTTATATTTGCAGATGGCATCATGGTTTCAAAAGAATCTCTCTCATTTCATTCCTCATATGAGAAGATCCTCTTACAGAAGTTAGAACAAAGCTGATGGCCAATAAGAGTTGGAATGAGGATAAGGAAACCAAGGGTACCTAGTGGGGGGTGGCAAGTGGGAGAAAACTTATGTTCTATCTACTCCATTTTAGATAAGATGTTTATTCTTTCTGGGGGATGCTTTTGATTATCTGAGTTTCTCTACCATGCCCTGATGCCAAAGGGATGAGGAATCTGCTGAGGAAAAGAGCATGGATACAGCCCAGTCATCCAATTCATTGACTTTACTAAAGATTGGTAGATAGGCCACTAGCTCTCTGTGGGATCCTGAAGGCTTCCTTTACTCAGAACCAAAAGATACTGGGAGGGTAGAAGAAAACATCTCTGGACAGTATGATTCAATAGGTGCAGACAAATAATTATCACTTATTTTGTGCCAGGTACTCATCCTAAATTTTTAACATAAACTTAACACATGTTATCCTCACAGCAGTCCTGTTGCTTTTTTTATCCCCATTTTACAAATGAGGAAACGGAGGCACTTTTCCAAGGTCCCACAGCAGATAAGTAGTGAACCAGGGTTGAAAACAAATAAGTTGCAGCCTGAGTCCAAGCTATTAATCACTACAGTGTACTGAGTAAAGCAAGTTGATATTTATCTTGCTGCCTCTTACTTGCTTGAGCATGCATCTGAATGTGACTGTCCCTTAACTCCTTTGTCCAGAGAGCTTCACACATTCTCATAAGCCACAACTACAAGAGCCATATTTCAGTCTCAGATATCTTTTCGGAAAGAGTATATTTCCAGCACAGTCAGGAAAACAGGCATCTCATCCCAAGTGGTTTGATCTTCTGATTTCCTCTACCAACTTCAGTAGGTTCTCCTAGCGAGTTTTACTTAAGGGTCTCTGTGCCCTCAACTTTTGCTTAAGTGTTCAAGAAATACCAGTATTCCTGAAGGCTAACATATTTATAGTCATTTTTTTAAATTCTGAGATTTACAGACTTCTACCCTAAATTTTAGTTACAGTCATCTAAATCATTGTTTTTTATCTATATAGTTCAGAACTGATTCATAAATATGTTCTTTGTGGTTTGGGTTAAATATATATACACACATAATTTTAAAGTCCTTTGATTACAAGAAATGTGTCTTCTCAATGTTTTCTTCCATCATTAACATACCTCTCTGCCTCTCTCTCCCTTTGTTCCTTCTTTTTCACTTTTTCCTTCCCAGGGCTGTAGGTTGGTCTTTGAACAATGGTACATAATTAACATACGATGGTGATGATTTCCAGATACATAGCACGTTCACAGAAAACAGATGCTCTCTAGTTCCCCCAGTGCACACTCAGAAACCATGTGCAGGTACATATACTCACTTTTTTATTAGGAAAAAACGAAAAAGAACAAGATCCTCATGAGTAAGTTTAACTATGAAGGGTTTGATAAATTTGCCATAATGTCTTTGGAACAGATCTTTCTAGACAGTGATGCCTCGTACATGATGCTTTCAAATTTTTCTCATCCTCAGACCACATTTAGATAATTTGGGTTTGAAAGGTTCAGGACATGGTTTACAAGGAGGCAATGCCTACTCCTCTGTCAAAAGAGTACAGTGACCAAGAAGTAAACAGGATGGCTGAGAGTAGGATTCACCTGGTCATTGAAAACCAAGGAGTCACATGGTCATTGAAACACAGAGATAAGTTATAGCATGTAGATAATTTAGTTGATGGATGCAGACTTTATTGTGACATATCCTGTCTTTCATTTTGGAAGGATACTTCATCTCTCTCCTAAAAGGCATTTGATGTTTATTATGCAATATGTTCTTAGGAGAGCATGTTCCTTCATTCCTGAAAACTATGTTTAAAAACAGATCCTTGGGAAGTAGATCATTCTCTCAATAAATATAAATGCCTAATGTATGTGTCACACTCTGCCCACAAGGTGCTTCAGTCTAATAGCTGACTACAGAAAAGCAAAGGGGCAGTTAAAATACCATATAAAATACCATATAATAAGTTGTACAATAATAGGTCTCCTTGCTTCCATCCTTGCTGCTTTCAGTCTGCTCTCTACACAGCATCCAGTATGATTCTTAAGTCGGATCACATCACTTCCCTACCCAGTGCCTGCCAGTGGCTTCCCAATGTATTTGAAGCAAAAGTTAAGGTACTTACAACGTCCTAGAAAGCTGTAGATTTGCCCCACTCTTTACATCTCTGGTTTCATCTCTTACTACTCTTCCCCCTCACTGACTCTGCTCTAACCTCATGGGCCTTGCTATTCCTCAAACATGTCAGTCCTCTTCTCCCTTAGGCCCTGTGCACTAACTCTTCTCGCTGCCTGAAAATCTCTTCCTCCAGATAGCTGCATGGCTTATTCCTCACCTCTTTCAGGTCTTTATTCAAACATCATCTTCTCAGGGGGCCTTCTCTTACCATCCTTTAAATATTGTAACCCTCTTTCCCTCCACGGCCCCCAGCCCTTCATCTCTACTTTATTTTTTTCTGTAGTCCTTATCACCATCTAACATACTCATTTATGTTGTTAATGACTTTCTACCCCAACTAAAATAGAACTTTCATGAAAGTAGGGATTTCTATCTGTGCTTGATACTTGTTGAGTAAATGAGTAAAATTTAAATACTAGGTGCTATGAGAGCACATAATCCAGTAATTGATATCAGAGGAGACCTTACAACAAAGCTAAGACTTGAAAGATGAGTAAGAGGTTTTTAACAGAGTGTTTCAGGCAGAGAGAACAGCACTTGCAAAGACCCAGAGAAGCACCCAAGAGTGTGTGGTACTTTGGTCATTTATCATAACTGGGACATAGCAAGGATGGGGAGTGGTAGGCAGTGAAACTGGAGAGATAATCAGGGACCAGTGAAGGGTCAGATAAAGACAGTGGGAGCCACTGAAGGACTTCAAACAGGGAGCAAAGTGAGTAGCTTTGCTATTTCTTTTGGAACTATCCTTCAGGCTGCAGTGTGGTGAGTAGACTACAGGAGGCCAAGCTTGTAGCAGTAAAGCATTTTAGAAGCCTATTTTGGATATTTAAGTGAGATGGTGGCAGACTAAGTTGACAAATGTAGGGATGAGAAATAGATGCATTTGAAAAGTATTTAAGAGATATTCAATCAACATTGGCTGTGAGGAGTATGGGAAAGGAAGAAGCTTCACATGAAGTGGATGATGGTGCCTTTTAGTACCAGGCTTATAAGAAAAAGCAGAACAGATTCCATTTTCCATGTTCATGTGCTCATGGGACATTCACATAGTGATATCTAGTATAAAGTTAACTCTAAAAACAAGGGGCTTAGAAGAAGCACCTGGGCTAGAGATAGAGATTTAGGATCATCGGCCTGGGTACAGTGAAGAGAACAGTAAAAATGGATAAAAATCTATAGAGTAATGAAAGGATAGAGTGGAGGAGAGAAAGCTGAAAAATAATAATATATATACTGCAGAGTTTGGCAAACTAAGGCCCATGGACCAAAGCTGGCCTACTGGCAGTTTTTTAATGGCCCACAAACTACAAATGCTCTTTACATTTATTAGTGATTATATTTTACATAATTGCCTTCATTTTGCCTACAAAACTTAAAATCTGGCCCATCAAGAAAACTTTACTAACCACTGATTGAAGCAAAGGAAGACAAGCCTTCAAAGATGAAGATAAATGTTAGTGAGAGTGTTAGGGAAAATCAGAAGGGGAAAAACAGGGTTTTCAGATAGTTAGGGAAACTTTGGATCATGTTGGAATAGTAAGTTTATATACTGGCACCTTTCTTCTGCTTCAAATACATAACAATAATAAAAGATATTTTAAAAGAAAACTAAGGGGACATAGCCAGGTCAGAAGCAAAACTGGTATTTCTGTGGACCAGAATGGAATGAATAGAAACACAGAGTATTAACAAAAGGGCAGAAGACACCATTCTGTAGTACTCTCAGACCAGAGACACTATGGCGACCAGGATTGGGCTACTGTGGACTGAAAGAGGGTAACTGTCCCATACAAAGTCATGTTCACAGCCCAAGGACAAAGCTTGGGCTAAGGACTTTTCCACTCATGAAAGCAGTTTGAATAAAAAATGCTGCTGACTACTGCGTAGTGCATCAGCTTGCAGGGAGTTTCAGGCCTAGGAAGGAAGAGAACACACAGCCTCACAACCAAGAATTAAACCAAGCCACCTGCCTGCTCAGTAACCAAATCTACAGTATCTCCAGGATCGTTGCTGGAGCTCCAACCTCTGAACTGCCATTTAAGTGACCTTGAGCCCTGGATGCCCAGGGGAAGCAACTATGAAACCAGATAAGGTAGAATAAAGGGATAGAGAGAATAAAACAAAACACCTCTGCTCAGAATGTGCCTACAAGTCAAAATTACAGACATGAATAAATAAAATGTTAGAAAGAATAGCCAAACAATTTCTTAAATGGAGCAAGAATTTATAACAGATGAAACTGATTTTATAGAATTCTCTGAAAGAGATTTTTAAAGAAATATATTGAGTATGCTCAAGGAGATAAATGAAAGCACCCATTTAAAGTCAATAGGAAAGCATGAAAAAATAGGAAGAAGTGAAATAATAGGTAATATGAGAAAAAAAATAAAAGAAATCTAGGAAATAAGAATATAGCTCTTGAAATACAGAATAAACTCAACAGGATAAAATATAAACTGAAAGTAGACAAGGAAAAAATCAGTAGCTTGGGAGATGGTATTAAAGAATATCCCCCCAAACACAGAAGAAAAACAGATAAAAAGAATGATTAAGAGTCATGAATGTATACTGAGGGGATTCCATAGCATCTATTTGGAGTTCTGGAGGGAAAGAATGGTGAGAAAAGTGGAGTTAATATTTTACACTCAAACCTGAGAATTTTCAAGAATGGAAGAAAGGCATGCATTCACATTATAGTGAGACTGCGGAAGATCAAAGAGAAGAAGAAAATATTTTAAACTACCAGAATACAGATTATCTTAAAAGTACAGTTAGACTGAAACTTCTTGTCAGCTATGAGAGGTACCAAAAGGCAACCGAACAGTATCTTCAAAATGTGTAATATCAACCAAGAATTTTATGCCCAGTGAAACATGACTCAGGAATAAAGGCAAAATGAAGACATTTTCAAATATTTGAAGACAAAGAAATAGAAGTACAGGCCTTCACCAGAAGAGCAATTAAAAGATATGTCAGGGCTTCCCTGGTGGCGCAGTGGTTGAGAGTCCGCCTGCCGGTGCAGGGGACGCGGGTTCGTGCCCCGGTCCGGGAGGATCCCACATGCCGCGGAGTGGCTGGGCCTGTGAGCCGTGGCTGCTGGGCTTGCGCGTCCGGAGCCTGTGCTCCGCAACGGGAGAGGCCACAACAGTGAGAGGCCCGCGTACCGCAAAAAAAAAAAAAAAAAAAAAGTCAGCAAGAAGAAAATGAGTTCAGAGAGAAGGCATGGAATACGTAAAAATGGTGAGCCTAGAAATTGTAAAAATGCATCCGTTTGCTTCATTAACCATTGACAATGTTTAAAAAAAAACTTTTTACTTACACAAAAAGGAAAAGGAAGAAAAACTTAACCCTTTAGTTGGTGATAACAAGATATGAGGAGGGTATATAATTGGGAGTTAAAGTATTCAAAGGACTTTATGACAGAAATGGTAAAGTAAATATTCACTCTCCTCTGTAGAGGAGAGTGAATATTTTCAATAAATTACTATGCTTATGAATCAAAATTACTGCACAGGAATAATGTCATAATTATAAGTTTAGATTCTAGGACAAGGTTTCAAAATCAGGTAAATCATAGATGAGGCCAGTGATTTCATAAGGCAAAGATAAAACTACTTGACCTAGCCTTGAAAACCATTAACAGGGTAAACTTCTAATTAAATTTAATTAAAATAGTTATCTGTTAAGGGATACCTATATTTTTTTAAGTATGAATAGAAAATCCAACTTTACGAAAAATTAAATTCTACCTTACAGTCATGTATTAGCTTAGTCAGTATTAATGTGGACCAGTAATTATGTTTAATTTTGCATAACTTAAGGGTCCTATGATGGACTATTTGAATAGTCCAGGTCTCAGATCTTCCCTTCATGTAAGCTTATAGTTGGCAGAAGCATTCATGTTTATTCCTGAGATATTTCAAAATTAGGTTGCAGTTCTTGTTTCATTCCAAAGATAACACTCTCACCTATTGTTAAGTCTCTGAATGAATGATAAAAGACTCCAGAAATTGTTAACAGTTGTCTTAAATATCCCCAAAAGTACAGAATGAACATTTCTCACAAGAATGTGGGACTGTCCTCATTTCCTATCTCAGTATCATAAAAGTAACATGGAGGCAAGAATAATTATGCAGTAAGATGTAAATAAGTGAATATATTTTAAAATATTCACTTAGATATATGGTGGTCTTGTTTCTAATGGAATCATCCATAAAAGCCTAGTAATCCAAATGAAAATATCTCCCAAAAGAGTGATGATCTCTCTCTTCTTTGAACTCTAAAAACACTTTGTCTGCATCTGTCTTAGGACAAGTACCAATTTTTGCCCTGGCTTGTAGCTGCTTGTTTTTTATCTCTTCGTACACTAGTCTTCTCAAGGTCTCCTACCATGGCTCTCTATATTCCACAAGGTAGATGAGCACAGTCTATACACACAGCGCACAAATGTCACATGAACAGTCGTTTCGTATATCTGAGTTTTGTGGAGTTTTTTTTTTTTAATTCTAACAACAAAGCATTCTATAGGAGTATGTTGCCGCATGTTGTCTTGAAAAGCTATGAAAATTTTACAGATTTGCTGGTAAAGTAAGTAAAGTTTCTATCTGAATAATTAGGCCATTAACATTAGAAAGATTTGTGTAAAGCTAATTGTGTTGATGTTTTAAAGGAACTTCAAACCGTATTTGAAATATGAAAGAGTCTTATTTAAGTCCTGACAGTCATTTCAGTCTCATGTGAGTCAGGAATTGATGGCATGTGTGAGGTAACTAAGGTGGGAGAGGTTAAGTGAATTTACCCTGATCACACACAACAATTGGGATTTTTGATAGTTGATTTATGCACTTCTTTTTTTACTAAGACACTGAAGTGGAATGTATATCATCCTGTCCAGCATACATGATAACATGCTATAATTGTTATTTTTCATATATAAAACACATACTTTCTTTTTAAAATACAAGTAGCAATTTCTCTTTCTGTGTTCTCACAGCCCCCTGAGTATACTTCTGTTATAGCATTTACCATGGAATTACAGTGAGTTGTTTGTTTTCCTTACACAGTACTTCCCACCTCAGTACTGTCATTGATGGATACCCCCAAATTAATAAGGAAGCACAAGGCTTAAATGACACAAAAATGTTTATTGAATGAATGAATGAGATCCTGACAGTAGTTTAATTCCCATGGAATTCAGGTGCTTAAGGTTGTTTATATTATCATGTTTTCTGAAGCACAGAAATTCTGAATCTCTTTGTTAATTATTAGTAGGTTCTATCAGATTCCCATAAAGGGTAATCAGTGACTGTCCTGGAAACCTATAACTTAGAACTTCTGGCTTCTGTGCCAGAGAGAGAGAAACATGTCGGTCCATATCAGAACCTAGAATCAGAGACTTTTGTCTGATTCTAAGTTTTCCTCATTTTTGTGCAAATGTATGTCTGATCTATTACTTAAGACTTTCTTCAGTCCTGTCAACTGAATCTGAATCTTTTGTAAAGTAGAAAATATTTTCATAAGTGTTGTTCTAATTTGAATTTTATGTACTATGTTTACTTAAGGCAATGTGCCACTTTTAGTGAAGATGTTAATACTGTGTGAGAACTATGCTAATCGGTCTATTCTGGAATTGCTATAAATGTTTCAAACCCAATATTTCAGTAAATTGTGTGGTTTTTAGTAAGACCATTTTGTTAACATTTTAAACTGCTTTAAACATAATGTAGACTTCACCCATTTAACAATATAATTTACTGTTTTGTATATTCACAGTTGAATATAATCAATATAATCAATTTTCAAATATTTTCATCACCCTGAAAAGAAACTCTGCACCCTTTAATCATCACTCTCTAATCTCCCTCATCCCCCTTAGCATTTTGTTAACAATTACACTTGAAATATTTATTTCCTACCCTGTCTTAGTATAATGATCAAAGGTTCACATTGTGTGTGTGTGTGTGTGTGTGTATGTGTGTGTGTGTGTATTTCAACCATCTCTGTAGAGTCCAGGTTTTCACATCTTACTGCAAGGTATTTGTCTAAATGAGCTCCAAATTTAGTAACTTGAATATTATCATTTTACCTTTCAAGTATAAAACTTAAAAATTAGTATACTATTTGAGGAGCAACTATTGCTTTATTGACAGAATTAAAATCATCAATATTTTAACTGACTCACTACCAGTGAATCAGTTACTATACAGTGATTAAAGAGATATCTCTCCACCAAACTGAAATTGGAATAAGTCATAGTGGGTGAATGTATCTTTTATAGTTTGGATTATGTATATTCAATTCAGACTTCTTGGTCTAGATTGTTCTTTATCATAGATTTAGACAATTATAAGAAAATTAAAGTCAGTCACAAAGCATTTTGGATTTTTCAGAATAGAAAACCCTATGTGGGTGACAAGTTACATTATACACTGCTTAGTCTACTTTGATTAATAGAAAAGTTATGTAAATCACTTGTCAGAAACACATGAAATTATCTTTTTATCTGTATCATTTACACTAAGTTCTTGCTGGCACAGAGCACTTTCTGAATTAAAATCTCTGCAACAAGCAGTAAAATGCATAATGTACTTATGAATAATACATTAAAAACCTTATAGTCAAGATCAGTGATAAACAAATTGGTAACCTAGTGTCTGGGGACACATTAGACTGCTGACTCCGTTTAATAGAGGACGTTTTGGACTTGTCTACTATCTTTGTATCAAGTGCCATAGAAACAAATTTAATAAATTTCTTATCTAATTCAAATGAGGATTTAGGTAAATTCGTGATGAGTCTATGCAGCTTCTCTGATATTTTTGTATATGCTTTGTGTACCCTTTTTGTACCCTTTGTATACACTTTGCGTAACTTGTATCACGTATGTATTCTTGCAATGCCTAACTGTAACATTAGGAATAGGAATGGATTACTAAAGTACAACTATGAAGGGTTGACTTACTTCTCTTATAACTTTGATTTATTAACTAATAAAATTACTTTTATGGTTTGGTTTACTTAAAGCAATAAATTTAATTTTGAGTAAAGCATTTACCAGTAAGTACTTTATGATCTTTCACTGAGTTTTTAATCCTTATGTATTTGTGAATAGAAACTAATCATACCAGGCTAGAATGCTAGACTATAAACTCCATAAAGGGATGGACATGTCTGTTTTATCTGTCTCCAGAACCTAATATAAGAACATAATGAAAAAAAAAAAGAACATAATGGTTGCTTGATAAATGTTTGTTGAATAAATGAATGAAAATGTCAAGCAACAGTGGGCAGCAAGGAAGTACTACCCAGTCAGGAAAATAGT
The DNA here is from genome assembly GCF_026419965.1 of Kogia breviceps. Taxonomy (NCBI): domain Eukaryota; kingdom Metazoa; phylum Chordata; class Mammalia; order Artiodactyla; family Physeteridae; genus Kogia; species Kogia breviceps. The sequence goes on from NC_081312.1 coordinate 104,079,064, forward strand.
GACTACTTTAGGTATTTCAAAAAGAAGGGTATTTAAAACAAAGATTTCATTATAAAAATTATTGGACAGGTTGGAGGAGCAAAAAGAGGAGGGTGATGGTACCCAGAGAGTTATAACTTCAGGAAGCTATTCCTCTCTACCCCCGCACCACCCAGAGCTGGAGGAGTAATAGATGGGAATGTAGGATTGCCTGGAACCTGTAAATCCACACCGATCACTGGCAATGCTGTAGCTCTACGTCTACCTTTGAAAAAGTAATATTTCTGATTAGTTACAATGTATGCATTGTATGTATATATTATACAGTGCAACTTTAAATTCTGTTGTAATGTTCATTGGACATAGCAATGTGTATAGAATGTGATTCTCTTGTGCTGCTTGTGCATATTGGTGTTTCATGTTTAGGGATTGTAGTCTTTTGATTTATTCCTTTGTAGGCTGGGAAGTGTTTTATTAGTATGAAAAACTTGCATTTATTCAAGTACCAACTCAGTACTTAAATGCCAAGCACTGTGTTAAGTATTAGAATTATAAAAATTAATTTTTAAAGTACAAATTGTAATATATAAGTAAATTTACCTGACTTAACACTCACATCTTCATGTACATATATTCAGACCATGTATGTAAGGTGTTTAAGCTTGTATAGAAATTTTTAACTTAACAGTTTTGACCTGCCTGTTTACTTTGAAATAGCCCTAGTTCTTCCTATCAAGTTATATTGTTCTTTAAAAAGGGGGAGGTAGCATAACTGCATATCTGACACAGTCTACTGACTGTTAGGCAGTGCCACTCAGAGGCCATCTGAAATATGGTAAGTGTATTTCTCAGCAGATTAGAGAAAAGGTGCTTTGTCAGAAATAGGTTAATTTAATAAAATGCACATTCTGAGAAGACAAAATCATGTCTGTGGGTGGCTAATAGCTTAAAAAGCTTAAATATACACTGCTTCTGAGCTTATGGATATACTGACTAGGGCTTGGAAAACATGAGCACAAGATCATTCAAAAGTCATAGATTCTAGTCTCCTCTTTGAACTGTTCCATGTTCAAACTGTTCCACACTCTGTGCTTTGGTACAGATTATAGGGGCCTATGATGTAGCCCCCCCTGCTGCTATGAGCATAGAAGAGATAAGAGATGCCAAACCAATATGTACAAAACCTTCAGAGAACAATGGCACCTATATGTTGATGCCACAGGAATTCTTATAAGTTCAAATTAAGGAGAAAGAAAAGTAGGCTTTTTTTGTTCAGAGTCATGGCAACCAATATATGATGTTCATAGGGAGAAATATTGCCTTTCCTAGAAAAAGCAGTGTATCTTCGCATTTCTTCCTTCCCCTCCTCCTTCATATTTTACTCCTTTATCTTTTCTATGAAATTAATATTATTGAACAGAGATGGCTGATTAATGACAAATGCAGTAAAAAATCTGTCCAATTTTCAGTCCTATGTACAAATAACCAATTCAAGCCACTGTTCCATTTACCAAGGTTATATATTAAAAGGTTAAAATGGTTTTTAAACGTGTTTTTCACTTGGCATTATGAAAAGGAGGCATGAGACCTGTCTCTCTCCTGCCTTGCATGAACCCTGTGTCCTGTGACTGCCACATACTCATTTAGCATGTAGACATTACCTTGAAAATCATTAGATTCTTTTTATCCCTAGTATACTCAACTGAATTCTAAGCTTTTTCATGGAGGAGAGTCTGATCCTGTGCCAGACCAGTTTGTATCCTTTTTGCCTTATACATAGAAGATGATTGGTAAATTGACTCTTCTTTCTCCCACATCCAATCAGCAGCCAAGGCTGTTGCTTTTACTTGTAAATATAGTTTTTAGCCAGCCATCCCACTTCTCTATTTGAATTGTCACTGATGGTGTTGGGTCCCTAATCATTTCTACTATTTGAGTTCTTTGTTTTTTGTCTTAACCCTCTCCAGTCTGTCCTCCATATAGCTTCCAGAACGTGCTTTCAAAAGTGAAAATCTGGGTGTGTCACTCTGCTTTAAAACCTTCTGGAAGCTCTCTGTTGCGTTAGAATAAGATTTAGACACTCATTCTTTGAGTACAAGGTCCCCTGCAAAATTTGTTCTCTTCCTACCCCTCTGTTGTCAACTCTCAACATTTCCCCCATCACTTCACACTTGTAACCATTTTCAGTGGCTTATTGCCCCTTGAGTGGGCCTTGTACCCTTTTATCTGCATACACCTCATCCCCTAGAACACCTACCTCTCTCCCGCTCAGTGCATTTGCCTCCCTCCACCCCACTCACCCACCCACACACACACATCCACCCTCACCCCATAATCAAATACTTTTACCTAGATGGCTTCTTTTGAGGCTCAACTCTGGTGTCACCTCCTCTAGGAAGTATTCACTGTCATTCAAGCAGTTTAGGTACCTACTACGTAAGCCCAGGGTGTACCCTGTACCTCCATCATATCACACTACGGACTTATCACACTATGTTGCATTAATCTGTTTTTGAATCTTTCTTTCTCAGTGGAATGTGAGGTCTTTGAAGGCAGGTCCTGATCCTCTGTGCTTCTGTATTTCTGCCATTTAACAAGCACCATGCACACAGTTGGCAGGCAATAAATGTTTGTTCAAATAAATTTAATGGTTTTTTGACTTGTCTTCTAGTCCATTCCTTGCCTTAAGGCAAGCAAATGCCTAAACATTCAAGATAGATGTTTGTCTGGGCCAAGTAGCTTACTCTACAGAAGTGGCCAACTTGGCAGATTTGGTGATACCAGAAAAGAGTTCTGGGAATTACCTCACAAAGTCAGCCTATTCAGAGGGAAAAATTGGTGTTATCTTAAAGAGTTGCAGCAGTGACTCTGTTTTATTGTGTTTGCTGTCATTTACATATCCCAAGTTTATTATACTTATATCAAGGACCAAAGAAATTTGGAAAATATTTTTATCTTAAAAAGCCTATACATAATTTACCTCATTAATTTCTTTTTTAAATTGAATTTTTAAAAATTGATTGATTGATTTTGGCTGCGCTGGGTCTTCATTGCGGTGCGTGGGCTCTTTGTTGCAGTGTCCAGGCTTCTCTAGTTGTGAGCTTCTCTAGTTGCAGCTTGCAGGCTCTAGAGCGTGCGGGCTCAGTAGTAGCAGCACGCAAACTTAGTCGCAGTATGTGGAATCTTAGTTCCCCAACCAGGGATCGAACCTGGGCCCCCTGCATTGGGAGCGTGGAGTCTTAACTACTGGACCATGAGGGAAGTCCCCTACATCATTAATTTCTTGAATACAAAGTCCAAAGTACAGACATTAGTTATCCTTAAATTTGATTTTTTGCTGTCGATTTGGTCTTCTGAAGCACCAACTACAGTTCCTTATATATTCTGGGTACTACATAGATTATTTGCTGAATTGATATAACATGCTTGTTAATCTGTGTCCAAGTTGTGAAAATAAGTTGTAAAATATGCCATAAAAATCTAGTAAGATTATAGAGCACATAATGTTTTCCAAACTACCCAAAATGGCCACCCTAAAATATTCTGTGGTGCATCTTTGCCTGATCTAATGTGTTCAACTTATATAAGGGAATTAGATCATTTTCAGGTTCCTTCTTAATCTAAAATTTTTAGTTTCTATAATTATTTTCTGCTTCTTACATTTACTCCTAGCTACTTGAATAATGGCTCATTTTCAAAGCCTTATTCTCAAGAACAATATAGAGCCATCCCTTATGTAGAAATGTATAGTTTATTATGTCTATAATGCTATCTTCCTGTCCAGGGAAACTTCCCAGCACTAACTCTATATCATTGTACTCACTCACAGACATTTTAGTTCAATGAAACAATTTTGTTTTTCAGTGCACAGTATGCAGAGAGGCAGAATAGTGTGGTGGTTAAAGCTCAGATTCTAGAATCAGATATACCTGGATTTGAGTCCTAGACCAGCCCTTACTAGTTACATAATCTTAAAGAAGGTACTTATCTTCCCTGAACTTTAGTTTCTCCAAGTAAATGGGAATGCTAATTGTATCCACCTTGTGCTGTTGTATTATATGAGACGGTGCTTGCAAAGCAGCACTTAGGAGAGTACCTGGCCTTGTGTGCACACACTTAACAAATGTTAGTGAATTTTTTATGTGCCAAGCACATGGGAAATAGCACTAATTCAGACAGATACAGGCTCTGCCCTTATAGGCAGTTAAACAGTTAATTACAGTAAAGAGTGATGAGTTTTTGAGGAAATGATTGAGGAAATACAGAGTTGTTTGTGGAAGTCATAGGAAGACTAAATACAACCTAGAGGTCAGAGAATGCCCTTTTGAGGAAGTAATATTGAAGCTGGGGCTGGTGAGGTGAGAAGGTAGACTCAGCTAAAATAAAGGTATTTATGAGAGAAATCATACTTTAGTGAAATTTTGAGGTATCAGAAAGCTTCCAGGATATGTCCTCTCAAGATCATTAAGGGTCTCCTCTTATGGGTATTATTACTGAATGAACTAGAAGTGAAATGTGAAGTCTAGAAAAAGCAAGAACCCTCAGCAGTTAGGAACGAATATTTATTTGATGACATTTTACTAGGTACTTAGCTAAAGAAGCAGGGACAGTATAAAGAAGATGATGACTATTCTAATGTTTATATAGGTCAATTTATTTAATTCTCTTAATAACCTTTTGAAGTGGGAATTATGTGCCCTCATTTATAAGAACACTGAGGCATCAAGAGGATAAGGAACTTGCCTGATGTTATGCCTAGTAAGTGAATGAGTTGGGATTCAACCCGTGGCAGAATTAATCCATAGGCCGTGCTAACAGCTTCTAAACAGTAAATAAGACGTAGCAATTCACATACCATAAAATTCACCCCTTTAAAGTATACAGTGGGTTTTAGTATATTAACAAGGTTGTGCAATCATCGTCACTATCTAATTCCATAACATCATCACCCCAAAAAAGAAACCCCATACCCATTAGTAGTTACACCCCATTTTCTCCTCCCCCAGCCCCTGGCAACCACTAATCTACTTCTATCTTTACAGATTTGCCGATAGAATTAATTTTTTTGTATTGACCTTATATTGTGAGACCTTGTTAAACTCACTTATTATTTTTAGAGCTTTTTTGTATGTTCCTCTAAATTTTCTACATATATGTTCAAGTTGTCTGAGAAACTGAATATACAAATAGACAATAGCCAGCCCATATATAACAATAGAGCAATGACCTACAGCCTCTGCAGCAACCAGTTTAGGAAGCCAATCTTACTACCTCTGAAGCAATCAACCCAGAATGGTCAGAAGTTGATAAGTGACTGCCAGCTTCACTGTTTTCTGATCCTGCTTCTAACTCAAGACCCACCAGAAAAAGATGAGTATGCTACTCAAGCCATCACATAAGATGCCCACTCCTAGTTAACCTACCTCTAGCTTCCCTGTGCCAATAGCCTCCAAATAGTGCATACTTGAAGCCTTCTCTTTTTTTCATTATAAAGCTTACCCATCCCTCCGCCAACTGTAACTGTTGGTGGCTGACTATCTGCTATAGCAAACTCTGAACAAATAACATCTGTTCTTTAAAAAAAAAAAAAAAAAATCATTTGTGCCATAACGAGCAAAATCTAAAACATCATTTCTGCCTGTCTTTCTCAAATCCCTACCTCTCCCTGTCCCTGCTGAAAAGGCCTCCTAGTGTTGTATGCCTTTTAATGTTTACACATGGATGGCCTCAGAAGTGTGGACTCTTTTTAGGATCTTTACATTTCTTTTCCATAAGATAACTTTACTTCCCCATAATGGAAGGATATGGACTTGCATTCTGACTTAAAACTAAAACCTTTTTCAGACTTCAGACTAAAAGCTGTGTAAATATAAATTGATCACCAAATTTCTCTTCAAATGAACTTCATTATTCCTTGTAAAGAGAAAAAGATTCATATATGCCTTTTTATAAAGAAATAAGATTCTGTAATGGTCTGGTGTTCTCCAGACTTAATGAGTCTCTGAGTTTTGTTTGCCTTGGATAAGCAGACTGTTAAACATTTTAGTTCACCTTTAGTAAAGGTCTTATCTTATTCTCACTAGCTAAAAGTGGTAGCACAGAGCATCTCTAATTCAGTTACAGTTCAGTCGGGCAGCATTAACTCTTCAGTAAACATTTGATCCTATTTGATTTAGCTGAATCAGGAAGAAAGACCAGATATTCTGCCTTTCACCCTGTTCTCTATATAAGAAGGTCTTGTTTGCAGCATCTTAATGGGGAACAAAAGCTCTGCATTGTTACGCAGTTTTCATCCATGATCAAGGTATAAATTAGCACAATCATCTTGAAGTCCAGAATCTGAAAGGCTGCTCATTTTTGGCTTCTTCCTTGCCATACTTTGTATCAGATCGTCTCTTAAGTAACAGATTTAGTGTGGATTTTGTCTCCTCTGTTTTCCCTGTATGCTGTAGATGCTAGAGAACAGGAGAGGCTAAACCGGAGTGCAGACTCCAGATAATCCATCTGAGAAAACATTGCCTATCACTAGTTATTTACCCCCTTTCATTTCCTCCGGACTAAATTAAGCAGACCCAGTGCTTCCTAGCAGGATCATTTCTAAAATCAACTGTAACTGATTTTCCTAGTGCCCTATCACAAGGTTTTTAACCTAGCTGCTTCTTGGAAAAAAATCTTGCAGTAAATATCCTATCATGGGCACAAGTGGGAAAGGCATACTCTGAAGACTTTGAAGCAGTATCATGCTACAGTTGGAAGGCTTTACTGGATTTCACTGACATCCAGGAAGGAAAGGGTTTTGAAAGCCTGCCATAGGCCAAAAAAGTATTGAAGGCCAATTGGGACTGGAGCTGCAGGGGGAGCCCATCCTGGGCCACCTGGAGTCTCTTCTAACCCTGGTCCCACATTCCCTCCCTCCTCACCCAAGGCTTGCTTCCCTCCTGCTGTTCTTCCCATTTCCTGACAGTCTCAAGAACTGCACCACCAGTTAAAAGAACTACTCATATTTCAGTCCCTTAGAATCTAGTTAGCTCTCATTTCCTTTTTTATTTACTTGTGATAGTCAAACTTGGCATTCCTTTGCACTCTCTGAGTCTGGATTACTTCAAGTTTTTTGAATTTTTTTAGTTGCTAGTGAATGCTAATATAAGAGCTCAGAATCCCCCCTCTAATGCTAAGAGTAACTTCACCTTGTCTTCACAATAACATTGAGCTAAATACAATGTGGTATCTAGATGTGATCCTGGAACAGGAAAAGGTCATCAGTAGAAAAACTAGAGGAAATCCATATAAGGCCATAACTTAATTAATAGTATAGTTTTAATTTAATCTCTTAGTTTTGATAAATGTACCATGGTTTTGTATGATGTTAATATGAGAGAAGGCTCAATTAAAGCATATAGGAATTCTCTACTGTACTTGTAACTCTTCAATCAATCTAAAGTTATTTCAGAATAAAATATTCTTTGAAATTTTAAAATAATATCAAGTCCAAGATTTTACAAAATTGGGATATTGAGTGATAAGTGTGCCAAAAGTCACGCACGTTCCTATAGCCACACACTAGATTTCCCCCACAGCTTTCTTGGTGTAGACCCATTATACCCTTGGAAGTCAGATAAACCTAGGCTCAATCCCTGGCTCCACCACTTGCTAGCTGTAAAAATTTAAGCAAGTAACTGACTCCTCTAAGACTATTTTTCTTTAATGGGATGATGATGAGGTACCAGTTTTGAGGGCTTAGGTAAGATAACAGCCCAGGGCCTGCCACATAGTAATTCCTTGAATTGTCACTTTCAGCCCTCCAGCATGGCACTTGGAGAAAAGTGCTCTCCCCATCCCTCCTTAAGGACATAAAGGGGTCTGGGTCATTACTTTCCTTGAGAATAAGGGGGACAAAAAAAAAAGAATGCCAAGATGACTAAGGCAGGACATAAGCAAAGATGACTGGCAAAGGCCTTGCAGTTGGCCTTCACATTCCTGGCCTCTCCTCTCTGGGCTTGTCCCCTTCAGTCAGACCATAACTATACTCTCCATCCAACCTGCCCCCTTCTTAATTTGTAATGTTCAAATGCTATCTCTCAATCCTTTAAGACCCAGATCAAATCACTCATAAAGTCTTTCCTCATCCCCTCAACAAAAGTCAAAAGGTCTTTGTATTTAACTGTATTTCTCTTATTGCCCTTATCGCTTTTGACTTTATCCCAGAGCTTTTTGTGTTCATGTGCTACACTGTGAGGCCTAAGCTCTCCTACCTCTGCATTCTCAATCGTGGTCAAGCACAGGATGCACATACTGCAGATACCAAGCAAAGTTTGTTAACTGATTGAAAATACCTCATCTAGAAAGGGCCTGCCTTGCCTTATCAGCCACAGTTTCTAGCTTACCTGTATCCTTGCCTTGACTTTCCCAGGCACATGAGTGTTTCTAAGCCTTTTCTTTCTCATTAAGGATTGACGGCTTTTCTTTCCTCTTAAGAGAATTTCTGATGTTAGAGTCCAGAAATTAGACTGTACTTTTATATTCAACAGCTATTTATTGAATATTTACTTTTTGCTGGACCTAGAGAAACATAATCCCAGCTGTCAAAGAGCTCGCAGTCTACCTTGTGATTAAATAGGTAATCAGTATGATCTAGTTTACAATTAAATAATAGAAAAATCAGTCAAGAAGTGCCAATGTCACAATGGAGCAAGAACAGAGTGCTCTAGGACCACTCCTCTCCATTTCCTTTGCCATCTCAGTGGACAAGAGCCTCAAGCTCTATGGTCCTGCTCCCTGGGAGCTGCTGGACCTAAAGGAGTTTGTCCTTGTTACTGGTCCTTGTCCGTACCATTCCCTTGCCCAAAACAGATTCTCCTTGGTCTCATGGTCCTGAGTTTCTTTTGCCTCCCAACTTTAAAGCACCCAGGAGAGTTAAAATGCAGCAACAAGGGAAACGGAACTGCTGTGGTTAAGTCTCCTCAAGTTCTGCGGTAAAGCAGCGGATAGCCTGGAAGTTGGGAATGATGGGAGAATAAAGGAGTTGCACAAGGAACTTCATATGTAGGTCCTTGACTTTGAATCCTTTTTTTGTATTTTAGTTTGATAGCATGATAACTCAGAAAACTGTTCACATTGACACCCATTATATCCTGAAGAACTAGTCCTCTGTATGCGTACAACTCTTTGTACATCCCCTTATTATAGTGCTTATCTCACAGTGTTGCATTTGTCTATGTTAAGTCTGTCTCTCACTGTAACTATGAGTGCTGGGTCTGGCCCAGTGCCTGCCACTTGGCAGCTTTGTGGAGCATGAAGATGAGGGAAGATCAAAATGACTTTATTGTGAGTTTTGTTAGATTGCAGTAATAAACTCTATACACTAATCTTTGGTCATCCGTCTCATAACAGCTTAAAGAGAAGGAATGAGAGCACTCAGGTCTGCGTCCTGCTTTCATCCTTCAGTTCCTGCACCACCCCCTCTCACTCACCCTGCCCTCATCTCACTTAGTCCAAACAGGTCAAACGTGGCACAATTCAGCTCCCTCAGGGAGAGCCTTCCAAAGGATCCATGTTCTGATTAGCATCACAAAGGAATTCTTCCTCTCATCTTGAGAAAGCTTTTCCAGCCTCTCTCAGCCCCACTTACCTTATTACCTAACCCTTCAAACTGTGGGTTATGATTTTACTCTTTTTGGCACCACAGTCCCACAGATTTACAATTTCTTTGTGATATTCTTGACTCCAGAAACTGATTCTTTCAAGTGTGAGTGTCTACGGCTGAAAAACTGAGCCAAACCTTTATGTAGATGATGGGAATGTGAAGAAGCCAACATTAGAAGGCTTAGGAGAGAAAAACCATGTAACAGAAGAAGGAATATCAGTTGATTATATTTGCTTCTTTTAAGCTGACCATAACAGGTGAAGATAGTAGTTGAGTAGAGATGATGTCATTTAAGCGGTAGGAAAGTTTTCATTGTGGGAAAAACTGCTGTAAAAAAATTCACTCTAGAATCTTCTCATCACTATAAATTGGGCTACTGAGTTCTAAATTTATGAACTTGCCAAAACCTACTTGTATTATCTCTAAACAGGTCTTAAGGTGCCACCAGATGCTCCAAACAAATCTAGCCTAACCTATCCTGCTAATGAACATGCAAACAGTTTTCCCCATCTGCCACCTCTGTCTAAAAGGCTAGGAAGGCCTTCCTCTCTGATCACAAAGAATGTAATTACTGTCTATAGGGAAGTCAAGTACAAAGGCCATCAGCCTTTTCAGGCCACCAAAGATTAACAGCTGCCTCTCCTTTAATTGGGAGAGGTAATAACAGTTACTCTAGTTAATAATTGAATGGATTCCTAGGCCATGTAATTCAGATTGAAGCTGTCATTTTTTGCTGGCCTTTTGCTAAGCTGGGTTATTATAATGGAGCCTCTAATCCTATTAGTCAGTTGTCAGTCTCACAGTGAGAGAGAGCAAAGGAAGGGAGAGCTGTTAAGGTGTTATGTCTGGTACACAAGTAAAGCCACATATTTCCTCTTCAGAGGTATTTTTTTCTTGCTCAAATCAAAATGATAAAGCTCTTTATGAAAGTTCTAATTTCATAATTTCTGTCTGAATGCAGAGTACTTGGAAAAGGGGTAACAGAAAAAAGGAAAAATATCCAGTTCACCTTTCTAGATGAGGTATTTTCAATCAGTTAACAAACTTTGCTTGGTATCTGCAGTATTGCATCCTGTGCTTGACCACAATTGAGAATGCAGAGGTAGGAGAACTTAGGCTTCACAGTGTAGCACATGAACACAAAAAGCTCTGGGATAAAGTCAAAAGCGATAAGGGCGATAAGAGAAATACAGTTAAATACAAAGACCTTTTGACTTTTGTTGAGGGGATGAGGAAAGACTTTATGAGTGATTTGATCTGGGTCTTAAAGGATTGAGAGATAGCATTTGAACATTACAAAGTGAGAAGGGGGCAGGTTGGATGGAGTGTATAGTTATGGTTAAGCATTTTTAGCATACTTGCTTTTTTCTAGACACTGAGAGGCACAGGAACAAGTATATGACCACGTATTTGAGCAGCATCCAGCCTCACTGTGGCATCCAGGAATATAAAGAGAGCAGTGTATAGGAAGTACCACGTGATTGGCACAAGAAGCTAGTGTGGTGGGAATAGAGAGAAGGAGGAAATGAGAGGCTCTCTACATCCTTTAAGTCTACCTGGATTACTGTGTGAAAGTGATCTTCATTTGCATAAAGAGTATTTAATGCCACATGCTTAAGAAGGTGTTTTTTCCCCCTTGATTTTAACATTTGGGCAACTCATCATTAAGCCCGTTTGAGTTTCCCTTTCTGTCCCCCTGAGGTGAAAAAGGAATAGGCTATCAGAGGATTGTCTCATCTACCTGTATGTACAGAGAGAGGGAAGAGCTGTTCCTTTGCACTGTGTTAGGAAATAGGATCCAGTGGGAGATGTTTCTCCTTGTTATGCTCACGGGCCCCTATAATTGTGTTAAACTGTCATATCTCACAGGACATTTTTGCTGTTTGAGAGAAATCTTTTCATTTGTTCATCCTTTTGTTCAGTCACTCATCCATCAAGTATTTACCATTTCTGTTCTGTGTTGTCACTGGGGCTGCAGAGATGAGTCAGCTGCCACTCTTGAGGAGCTTGCAAACAGAGAGAAATGGGGCCCTGAGGTAGGGCAGAGATGATGGCATGAATAGGAGTTGATGTGGGGCATGAAGAAGAAGTTAGGAGGATACTGAACAGTGTTCCCAGTTGGCCGTGGTCTGTGGAAGAGAATCCAAAAATGGCTTGTTGGATCTGTAATACAGAAGTGCACATGACCAAAACCATCCTTGATTTCTCTGGGGAGAAATTTGTGAGTTTTTTTATTTCACAGTTGGTTTTACTTTTTTTGCTTTAGTCCCTTGAAAAGGTGCAAATGATAAATTAGAACTTCAATTTTCAATAATACTTTAATAAAAATTTGGCTTTGAATGGCCTATCTTCCTGAAATTGGCTTTTTTTTTCCTGCTTAATGTCTGTTAGAGCCCATGTTTTAAGTTTTTCAAGAGGTTATATCCATGTTGTTGGCACTGCATGAAAGACTTTGAGTTTATTTTGTTTTGTTTTTAAGGCATAGATGTGTACATTAAGATGGTCTGCTTTCACTCAGTCCTTTTCCCCCACACTTTTGCAATGTTGACCCAGTTCTCTCTTGTTGCGGAAAGGTCTATGAGAACAGCAGTGGTGCTGTTTTGTTTCTCTGTGGACAGATTGCATCAATTGGTGCATCTGCTTGACTTAGGGTATGACATAACTTTGAGTTGAGAAATATCAAAATACAAAGGCTTTACATTGAAACGGAGTACAAGTGGAGAATTTAGTTCCTTGTTGGCTATTAAGGAGGCTCGAGGTGCACATGTCTTTCAGTCTCGAAAAACTGAATTTTGTTCTTTGGTCATGAAGCTCAATCCCAATGAAAAACTATTCCACTAGGCACATGCAGTAACAGGAATTGTATCCTGGGATCATACCAGAGCAATTGACTATCTGTGTTTTCACAGTTAAAATCCTGTTAAAATACCTTGGTGAGCCTTCTTTGTCAAAACCGTTGATGAAGCATTTTCTGAGGACATTCCCCTCTGCTGAGTGTTGGGGATGTGATGATGAAGAAGACATGGTCCCTGACTGCAGGAAGCTCTGAGTTTAGTGGGGATACAAAGATGAAAAGCTAGAGGATCATCCCTTCTAGGAAGATCAGTATATGCCAAAGCACAGAGGCATGAAACAGCATGGCCACATGGGGAATCTGATTGAGAGAGAGGCAGGAGCATGGCAGGGAAGGAGGCTGTTAGAGAGGGATCAGATTCTGAAGAATTGTGCTAAAGAGTTTGGGCCTCATTCTGTAGACAATGAGGAAGCAATCATTCAAATGGTTCACCCACAGAGTGGCATGATCATATTTACTCTTGAGAATATTATCTTCATTGCATATAAAGGCATCCAGAGCAGGGCTACTCAAAAGAGAGTCCACAAGCCAGTGCCAGGCTACTGTCTCTGGAATATGGTGAGATAAGTACACAAATCAAGAGTAATTTTATATCTTTCATCTAATATTTTAAAATGTGGACTCACACTTAGTGTACCTTTTCCCCCTCATTTGTTGAGTATTTAATTTGTATTATATTTCACAAAACTATTGGTCACAATGGAGTGAAAATATTAGAAACAAACAAAAACACCTGACTTTTATCTTAGAGTGTTTGGGAAGCCCTGCTCTAGAGAATGGTGTGTTGTGAAGTAAGCTTGGATCCAGAGATACTAGTTAGGAGGTTGCTGCAGTGCATCAAGCAACAGACTATGAAAGCCTGAACTGACCTGGTAAGAATAGACATGGATAGAAAAGACAAAAGTAAGGGCCATAACAGGAGACAAGTAATCAGAACTTGGATGCTGAATCAGTGTGAAAGCTGAGGAAGAGGAAAAAGTCTAGAAGGGCAAATGTTCTTTTAAGAGTCTGTTGAAGGGCTTCCCTGGTGGCGCAGTGGTTGAGAGTCCGCCTGCCGATGCGGGGGACGCGGGTTCATGCCCCGGTCCGGGAGGATCCCACGTGCCGCAGAGCGGCTGGGCCCGTGAGCCATGGCCGCTGAGCCTGCGCGTCCAGAGCCTGTGCTCCGCAACAGGAGAGGCCACAGCAGTGAGAGGCCTGCGTAATGCAAAAAAAAAAAAAAAAAAGTCTGCTGGAAGTTGGACCCTTGCTGTATGCATTATTATGAGCTTTTCCATCCCTGTTTTACAGAGATGTTTCACTTATTTTTAATGTGGTTATTTTTTCATATTATTAAATATTTTATCTATAATTCCTATTTGAGTATAGAAGAAAGGATATGTACATATGTGTTTACTTCCCTATCTTGACTCAGAGCCCCTCTGCCATTTCCCCTGGGCTAAAGATGCTTCTGTGATACCCTAGGCCTGGCTCTGGTAAAACTGCTGGTAGGATAACCAATCACTACCAAATTAAATATTCATACATACTGTATGATCTCATTTATATGAAATTCTATAGTGGACAAAACTAACCTATGGCACCATAAATCAAATCAGTGGTTGCATCACAGAGGAGGGATTGACTGTGAAAGGGGCATGAGGGGACTTTCTAGGGTAATGGAAATGTTCAGGTCTTGATAGGTACTCATCAAATTTAACTGAATGGTATCCTTAAGATCTGAGCCCTTCACCCTATTGTAAAGTATACCTCAAATGAAAAGAAAAGAAGCCAATGAACAAAATGTGTTCAACCCCATCTTTATCAGGGAAAGACAAATAAAATCCTCAATTAAATACAGGGACTTCCCTGGTGGTCCAGTGGTTAAGAATTGGCCTGCCAATGTAGGGGACATGGGTTCAATCCCTAATCTGGGAAGATCCCACATGACATGCAGTAAAGTAAGCCCATGTGCCACAACTACTGAGCCCGTGTTCTAGAGCCTGCGAGCTGCAACTACTGAGCCCGTGTGCTACAACTCCTGAAGCCCACATGCCCTGGAGCCTGCACGCTGTAACTGCTGAGCCCACATGCTGCAACTACTGAAGCCCGTGCACTCTAGGGCCCATGGGCCACAACTACTGAGCCCGGGTGCTACAACTACTGAAGCCCACGTGCCTAGAGCCCATGGTCTGCAACGAGAGAAGCCATCGCAATGAGGAGCCCCTGCACCACAACGAAGAGTAGCCCTATGGCTCGAACCCATGTCCCCTGCATTGGCAGGCGGATTCTTAACCACTGCACCACCACAGAAGCCTCACTGCATCCCCGCCACAACTAGAGAAAGCCCACATGCAGCAACAAAGACTCAGCACAGCCAAAAAAAAAAAAAAAAAATAGGCGAGTATACACCCTTTAGAATGACTAAAGTTTAAAAAAAAAAAACTTGATAAAGGCAAGTTTTGGTGTCAGTGTAGACACTGATAACTGAAATCATCACGGCACTGCAATGTGTACAAAAATTGTTCTGAATATTTTAGAAAGCTGTTTGGCTGTAACAAATAACACAATCTATGCACACTCTGTGACCCAGCAGTTCTACGTTTAAGCATATACTCAACTGCATGTCACATGTGCCTAAATACATATACAAAAATGTCGAAAGCAGCATTGTCCAGAGTTTCGAAGTGGAAACAACCCAAATATCAATCAGTGGTGAAACATTTAAATAAGTTGAAGTATGTAATCAGACAAAGGAATACTATACAGCAAGGAAAATGAATTAAATACTGCTACAGGTAACAATATGGATGAATTTAGGGGAAAAAACAAGCAAGAAAAGTTAGATATTATACAATATATAAAGTGTGATTCTATTTTTATAGAATTGAAAAGAAAACAAAAGGATTCTGTGATTTTAAAAGTCAGGAGAGCCTTTACGTCGGGGAAAGACGGAGAGATAATGAGTAGGATGGGCAACAGGGGTATTATGGCATGTTACAGAGCTTTATTTCTTAATTTTGGAGTTATTACAATGTGTTTTCAATTTGCCATAGCTCATCCAGCTATATAGTTATGATTAGTGCAGTTTTATCTGTGTATGCTATGTACTAATACAAAGTTGTTACTATTTTCTAATTATATTGACATCCTAGCGTAAGAAGAAAGAATGTTAACGGCATTATGGTTTTAAATAAATTACTGAGCACCTAGGTTTTCAGTTTTCTGATTGTTAGTTTTATTGCAAGGAAACATTTTTTCATTAATAACAACATAAATTGATAATTTTTAATCTTAAAAGTGTGAGGTCTTGTCTAGGATTCATGATGAACTTCTTATAGTCTCAGACTGTATTTTGTGCACAAAGAATGAATAAATGGATGATTAAGATATTATACTACCAAACTCCGGACATGTACTGGAGCCAGTAATTGATAGTCCACATCAAGCAGGCAGAGCATTGCGCTTTGAACATCAGAAGAATCAGGAAAACATGTTTGACAGAGCCTGTGAATAACTCATATCTCTCCCCCAAGTACCCCCCGAAAAAAAGCCCCTCAGTATTTCAAAGACATTTCAAGGCTTAATGAACTGTAGAATACTATTAAAGAAATATAAGGGGGTATTGTAATAGAGGGGTTGAATATTAGTTTGCTAGGGCTGCCATAACAAAGTACCACAGACTGAGTGGCTTAAACAGCAGACATTTCTGTTCTCAAAGTTCTGGAGGCTGAAGTCCAGGGTGAAAGTGTTAGAAGGTTTGGTTTTTTTCTGAGGCCTCTCTCCTTGGTTTGTAATTGGACACCTTCTTGCTGTGTACGGCCTTTTTCTCTGTGCATGTGCGTTCCTGGTGTCTCTTGTTCTCTTATAAGAACAACAGTCATATTGGATTAAGGCCTCACCCTAACAGCCTCATTTTAACTTAATCACCTCTTTAAATTTCTTATGCTCAAATACAGTTACATTCTGAGGTACTAGGGGTTGGGACTTCAACATAAGAATTCAGTGGAGGGTGGGGACACAATTCAGCCTATCGCAGGTTGCTATCCTGTATTTCACATATTTGATGCAGTGATTCTCTGATGCTTAAAAACTCTTGCCCTCTCCATGCCAGAGGAATACAAAGAATTTATATATCCTTCCCACAAGAATTGTTTACAATTCAGAAATTGTATAGAAAAATCATAGGTTGAGTTCTAAAATGGTTACTTAATATTCTCCCTAAAGTAAGTGGTGGCTTTTTATATTTTTTTAATTTTTATTTATTGATTTATTTTTACCTATTATCATTATCATAGAATTTTTTTACATCTTTTTTGTAGTATAATTGCTTTACAATGGTGTGTTAGTTTCTGCAGTATAACAAAGTGAATCAGCTATATGTATACATATATCCCCATATCCTCTCCCTCTTGCGTCTCCCTCCCACCCTCCCTATCCCACCCCTCTAGGTGGAGTGGGATAAAGCACCGAGCTGATCTCCCTGTGCTATGAGGCTGCTTCCTACTAGCTATCTATTTTACATTTGGCAGTGTATATATGTCCATGCCACTCTCTCACTTTGTCCCAGCTTACCCTTCCCCCTCCCCGTGTCCTCAAGTCTACTTTCTACATCTGCACCTTTATTCCTGTCCTGCCCCTAGGTTCTTCAGAACCAATTATTTTTTTGTTAGATTCCATATATACGTGTTAGCATACAGTATTTGTTTTTCTCTTTCTGACTTACTTCACTCTGTATGACAGACTCTAGGTCCATCCCCCTCACTACAAATAACTCAATTTTGTTCCTTTTATGGCTGAATAATATTCCATTGTATATATGTGCCACATCTTCTTTACCCATTCATCTGTTGATGGATACTTAGGTTGCTTCCATCTCCTGGCTTCTGTGAATAGAGCTGCAATGAACATTGTGGTACATGACTCTTTTTGAATTATGGTTTTCTCGGGGTATATACCCAGTAGTGGGATTGCTGGGTCGCATGGTAGTTCTATTTTTAGTTTTTTAAGAAAACTCCATACTGTTCTCCATAGTGGCTGTATCAATTTATATTCCCACCAGTAGTGCAAGAGGGTTCCCTTTTCTCCACACTATCTCCAGCATTTATTTTTTGTAGATTTTTTGATGATGGCCATTCTGACTGGTGTGAGGTGATACCTCACTGGAGTTTTGATTTGCATTTATCTAATGATTAGGGATGTTGAGCATCCTTTCAGGTGTTTGTTGGCAATCTGTATATCTTCTTTGGAGAAATGTCTATTTAGCTCTCCTACCCATTTTTGGATGGGGTTGTTTGTTTTTTTGATATTGAGCTGCATGAGCTGCTTGTAAATTTTGGAGGTTAATCCTTTGTCAGCTGCTTCATTTGGAAATATTTTCTCCCATTCTCAGGGTTTTCTTTTCATCTTGTTTATGTCTTCCTTTGCTGTGCAGAACCTTTTAAGTTTCATTAGTTCCCGTTTGTTTATTTTGGTTTTTATTTCCATTTCTATAGGAGGTGGGTCAAAAAGGATCTTGTTGTGATTTATGTCATAGAGTGTTCTGCCTATGTTTTCCTCTAAGAGTTTGATAGTGTCTGTCCTTCCATTTAGGTCTTTAATCCATTCTGAGTTTATTTTTGTGTATGGTGTTAGGGAGTGTTCTAATTTCATTCTTTTACATGCAGCAGTCCAGTTTTCCCAGCACCACTTATTGAAGAGGCTGTCTTTTCTCCATTGTATATTTTTGCCTCTTTTATCAAAGATAAGGTGACTATAGTTGCGTGGGTTTATCTCGGGGCTTTCTATCCTGTTCCATTGATATATTTTTGTTTTTCTGCCAGTACCGTACTGTCTTCATTACTGTAGCTTTGTAGTATAGTCTGAAGTCTGGGAACCTGATTCCTCCAGCTCCATTTTCTTTTTCAAAATTGCTTTGGCTGTTCGGGATCTTTTGTGTTTCCACACAAATTGTGAGATTTTTTGTTCTAGTTCTGTGAAAAATGCCATTGGTAGTTTGATAGGGATTGCATTGAATCTGTAGATTGCTTTGGGTAGTACGGTCATTTTCACAATGTTGATTCTTCCAGTCCAAGAACATGGTATATCTCTGCATCTATTTGAATCATCTTTAATTTCTTTCACCAGTGTCTTATAGTTTTCTGCATACAGGTGTTTTGTCTCCTTAGGTAGGTTTATTCCTAGGTATTTTATTCTTCTTCTTGCAATGGTAAATGGGAGTGTTTCCTTAATTTCTCTTTCAGATTTTTCATCAGTAGTGTATAGGAATGCAAGAGGTTTCTGTGCATTAATTTTGTATCCTACTACTACCAAATTCATTGATTAGCTCGAGTCGTTTTCTGGTAGCATCTTTAGGATTCTCTCTGTATAGTATCATGTCATCTGCAAACAGTGACAGCTTTATTTTTTCTTTTCCATTTGCGATTCCTTTTATTTCTTTTTCTTCTCTGATTGCTATGGCTAAAACTTCCAAAACTATGTTGAATAATAGTGTTGAGAGTGGACAACCTTGTCTTGTTCCTGATCTTAGAGGAAATGGTTTCAGTTTTTCATCACTGAGAACGATGTTGGCTGTGGGTTTGTCATATATGGCCTTTATTATGTTGAGGTAAGTTCCCTCTGTGCCTACTTTCTGGAGGGTTTTTATCATAAATGAGTGTTGAATTTTGTTGAAAACTTTTTCTGCATCTGTTGAGGTGATCATATGGTTTTTCTCCTTCAATTTATTAATATGGTTTATCTCATTGATTTGCATATATTGAAGAATCCTTGCATTCCTGGGATAAACCCCACTTGATCATGGTGTATGATCCTTTTAATGTGCTGTTGGGTTCTGTTTGCTAATATTTTGTTGAGGATTTTTGCATTTATGTTCATCAGTGATATTGGCCTGTAGTCTTCTTTCTTTGTGACAACTTTGTCTGGTTTTAGTATCAGGGTGATGGTGGCCTTGTAGTATGAGTTTAGGTGTGTTCTTCTCTCTACTATATGTTGGGAGAGTTTGAGGAGGATAGGTGCTAGCTCTTCTCTAAATGTTTGATAGAAGTCACCTCTGAAGCCATCTGGTCCTGGACTTTTGTTCGTCGGAAGATTTTGAATCACAGTTTCAATTTCAGTGCTTGCGATTGGTCTGTTTATATTTTCTATTTCTTCCTGGTTCAGTCTTGGAAGGTTGTGCTTTTCTAAGAATTTCTCCATTTTTTCCATGTTGTCCAATTTATTGGCACATAGTTGCTTGTAGTAATTGCTTATGATCCGTTGTATTTCTGCAGTGTCAGTTGTTACGTCTCCTTTTTTGTTTCTAATTCTGTTGATTTGAGTCTTCTCCCTTTTTTTCTTGTTGAGTCTGGCTAATAGTTTATCAGTTTTCTTTATCTTCTCATAGAACCATCTTTTAGTTTTATTGATCTTTGCTATTTCCTTCATTTCTTTTTCACTTATTTCTGATCTGATCTTTATGATTTCTTTCCTTCTGCTAACTTTGGGTTTTTTTGTTCTTCTTTCTCTAATTGTTTTAGCTGTCAGGATAGGTTGTTTAGTTGAGATGTTTCTTGTTTCTTGAGGTAGGATTGTACTCTTAGAACTGCTTTTGCTGCATCCCGTAGGTTTTGGGTCGTCATGTTTTCTTTGTCATTTGTTTTTAGGTATTTTTTTATTTCCTCTATGATTTCTTCAGTGATCTCTTGGTTATTTAGTAGTGTATTATTTAGCCTCCATGTGTTTGTATTTTTTACAGATTTTTTCCTGTAATTGATATCTAGTCTCATAGCACTGTGGTCAGAAAAGATACTTGATAGATGTCAATTTTCTTAAATTTACCAAGGCTTGATTTGTGACCCAAGATATGATCTATCCTGGAGAATGTTCTATGAGTACTTGAGAAGAAAATGTATTCTGTTGTTTTGGGATGGAATGTCCTATAAATGTCAATAAAGTCCATGTTGTTTAATGTATCATTTGAAGCTGTGTTTTCATATTTATTTTCATTTTGGATGATCTGTCCATTGGTGAAAGTGGGGTGTTAAAGTCCCCTACTATGATAGTGTTACTGTTGATTTCCCCTTTTATGGCTGTTAGCATTTGCCTTGTGTATTGAGGTGCTCCTATGTTGGGTGCATAAATATTTACAATTGTTATATCCTATTCTTGGATTGATCTCTTGATCATTATGTAGTGTCTTTCTTTGTCTCTTGTAATAGTCTTTGTTTTAAAGTCTATTTTGTCTGATATGAGAAATGCTACTCCAGCTTTCTTTTGCTTTGCATTTTCATGGAATATCTTTTTCCCTTCCCTCACTTTCAGTCTGTATGTGTCCCTAGGTCTGAAGTGGGTCTCTTGTAGACAGCGAGCGTACATACTGGTCTTATTTTTGTATCCATTCAGCCAGTCTGTGTCTTTTGGTGGTAGCATTTAATCCATTTACATTTAAGGTAGTTATCAATATGTATGTTCCTATTACCATTTTCTTAACTGTTTTGAGTTTCTTATTGTAGGTCTTTTCCTTCTGTTGTTTTTCCTGCCTAGAGAAGTTCCTTTAGCATTTGTTGTAAAGGTGGTTTGGTGGTGCTGAATTCTCTTAGCTTTTGCTTGTCTGTAAAGGCTTTAATTTCTCCATCAAATCTGAATGAGATCCTTGCTGGGTAGAGTAATCTTTGTTGTAATTCTTTCCCTTTCATCACTTTAAATATGTCCTGCCACTGCCTTCTGGCTTGTAGAGTTTCTGCTGAAAGATCAACCTTATGAGATCAACCTTAACCTTATGAGGATTCCCTTGTATGTTATTTGTTGCTTTTCCCTTGCTGCTTTTAATATTTTTTCTCTGTGTTTAATTTTTGATAGTTTGATTAATATGTGTCTTGGCATGTTTTTCTTTGGATTTATCCTGTATGGGCCTCTCTGCGCTTCCTGGACTTGATTGACTATTTCCTTTCCCATATTAGGGAAATTTTCAACTATAATCTCTTCCATATTTTCTCAGTCCCTTTTTTTCTTCTTTTCTTCTTCTGAGACCCCTGTAATTCCAGTGTTGGTGTGTTTAATGTCCCAGAGGTTTCTAAAACTGTCCTCAATTCTTTTCATTCTTTTTTCCTTATTCTGCTCTGGGTAGTTATTTCCACTATTTTATCTTCCAGGTCACTTATTCGTTCTTCTGCCTTAGTTATTCGGCTATTGCTTCCTTCTAGAGAATTTTAAATTTCATTTATTGTTTTGTTCATCATTGTTTGTTTGCTCTTTAGTTCTTCTAGGTCCTTGTTAAATGTTTCTTGTATTTTCTCCATTCTATTTCCAAGATTTTGGATCATCTTTACTCTCATTACTCTGAATTCTTTTTCAGGTAGATTGCCTATTTCCTCTTCATTTGTTTGGTCTGGTGGGTTTTTACTTTGCTCCTTCATCTGCTGTGTATTTCTCTGTCTTGTCCTTTTGGTTAACTTACTCTGTTTGGGGTCTCCTTTTCGCAGTCTGCAGGTCCATAGTTCCTGTTGTTTTTGGTGTCTGCCCCCAGTGGGTAAGTTTGGTTCAGTGGGTTCTGTTGGCTTCTGGGTGGAGTGGCCTGGGCCTGTGTTCTGGTGGATGAGGCTGGGTTTTGTCTTTCTGGTGGGCAGGGCCACATCTGGTGGTGTGTTTTGGGGTGTCTGTGACCTTATTATGATATTAGCAGCCTCTCAGCTAACGGGTGGGGTTGTGTTCCTGTTTTGCTAGTTGTTTGGCATAGGGTGGCCAGCACTGTAGCTTGCTGGTTTTTGAGTGGAGCTGGATCTTCGCTTTGAGATGCAGATCTCTGGGAGAGCTTTCGCTGTTTGATATTACATGGAGTCAGGAGGTCTCTAGTGGAACAATGTCCTGAACTGGGCTCTCCCGCCTCTGAGGCTCAGGCCTGACACCCGGCCAGAGAACCAAGACCCTGTCAGTCACACGGCTCAGAAGAAAAGGGAGAAAGCGAGGGATGAGGGAGGGAGGGAGGAAAATAAAGTTATTAAAATAAAAAAATAAAATAAAATTATTAAAAATTTTAAAAATTAAAAAGTAATTAAGAAAAAAGAAAGAAGAAAGCAACCAAACCAAAAAACAAATCCACCAATGATAACAAGCACTAAAAACCACACTAAAAAAAAAAAAAAAGAAACTGACAGAACCCTAGGACAAATGGTAAAAGCAAAGTTATACAGACAAAATTACACAAAGCGTACACATACAAACTCACAAAAATAGAAAATGGAAAAAAAAAATATATTTTTTTTTTAAAAGGAAGAGAGCAACCAAATCAATAAACAAATCTACCAATGGTAATAAACTCTAAATACTAAACTAAGGTAAACATAAAACCAGAAACAAATTAGATGCAGAAAGCAAACTCCAAGTCTACAGTTGCTCCCAAAGTCCACCTCCTCAAATTTGGGATGATTCATTGTCTGTTCAGGTATTCCAGACAGGCAGGGTACATCAAGTTCATTGTGGAGATTTAATCCGCTGCTCCTGAGGCTGCTGGGAGAAGTTTCCCTTTCTCTTCTTTGTTCGCCCAGCTCCTGAGGTTCAGCTTTGGATTTGACCCTGCCTCTGTGTGTAGTTCGCCTGAGGGTGTCTGTTCTTCACTCAGACCAGACGGGGTTAAAGTAGCAACTGATTAGGGGGCTCTGGCTCACTCAGGCCAGTGGAAGGGAGTGGTACAGAATGCAGGGCGAGCCTGCGGTGGCAGAGGTCAGCATGACGTTGCAACAGCCTGAGGCACGCTGTGTGTTCTCCCAGGGAAGTTGTCCCTGGATCACGGGACCCTGCTATTGGTGGGCTGCACAGGCTCCTGGGAGGGGAGTTGTGGATGGTGATCTGTGCTTGCACACAGGCTTCTTGGTGGCTGCAGCAGCAGCCTTAACGTTTCACGCCCATCTCTGGTGTCCACGCTGATAGCCATGGCTCGCACCCATCTCTGGAGCTCAGTTAGGCAGTGCTCTGAATCCCCTCTCTTTGTGCACCCTGAAACAATGGTCTCTTGCCTCTTAGGCAGTTCTAGACTTTTTCCCAGACTCCCTCCCGGCTAGCCGTGGTGCACTAACCCCTTCAGGCTGTGTTCACGCTGCTAACCCCAGTCCTCTCCCTGGGATCCGACCTCCAAAAAGCCTGAGCCTCAGCTCCCAGCCTCCACCCACCCTGGCGGGTGAGAAGACAAGCAAGCCTCTCACGCTGGTGAGTGCTGGTGGCCACCAATCCTCTATGCGGGAATCTCTCTGCTTTGCCCTCTGCACTCCTGTTGCTGTGCTCTCCTCCGTGGCTCAGAAGCTTCCCCCCCGCCAACCCCCATGTCTGCCAGTGAAGGGGCTTCCTAGTGTGTGGAAACTTTTCCTCCTTCACAGCTCCCTCTCTGAGGTGCAGGTCCTGTCCCTATTCTTTTGTCTCTGTTTTCTCTTTTTTCTTTTGCCCTACCCATGTACGTGGGGAGTTTCTTGCCTTTTGGGAAGTATATGGTCTTCTACCAGCATTCAGTAGGTGTTCTGTAGGAGTTGTTCCACATGTAGATGTATTTCTGATGTATTTGTGGGGAGGAAGATGGTCTCCACGTCTTACTCTTCTACCATCTTGAAGGTCTCCACTTTTTAAAAAAAAGTTACACCTAACTGGTTAGTTATTAGATTATCTTGTATTACTGAAGAAGAAAGTTCTAGCAAAGGAAATCTTTGTGGAAGTCAGTTTGTCTTGTTAAGTGGTAATTAACATTACAAAATGATCCAGTTTTTTAAAGTGTTGCTAAAAACTTCTGTATGAAATAATTTTTTCCTATGCTTGGAGTGCTTCATCCTTTTCCCTTTCCTTTTGCCTGTCTCAAAACCTCAACTTTCTCAGAAAAGCCTATGCTGACCCTTTCCCCAATATACAGTTGATTCCCCCACTGTTCTCATAGAGCACCTTTCCTTTTTCTTCAGACTACTTTTTATAATTGAAATTGTTTTATTTATACTTATTTGATTAATGTTGGTCTCATCCACTAAATTTTAAGCTTCATGTGGGACAGCAACTATGATTTTTTGTTCACCACTTTTGACCTATAGTTCCTAGCACTGAGTAAGCATTCAATAAGTGTTTGTAGAATAATTGAACCAACAGAATATTTCACACTACAACTAAATATTTCATTTGGTTATAAATTTATGCCTGGGAAATGGGGCTAATTTCTTTTTGTATTTCTGTTTAGAATGTGGCAGATCAGATTGCGTTTCACGTTGCTGGTGGATTAACAGCCCTTGAACACATTCTTCAAGTAGTGGTCCCAGTCACAAATGTGAACACAGTTTCACGAATTCCTCCTAAGTAAGTATAGTTTTTTAATCTGTCTTTCACGTTTCACTTGTGAGTCATTTCTGCCCTATGGTTTCCATATGGGGACCACAGGAAAATTGTATGTGTATTCAGGCTTGAATAGCAAAAGCTAACACTCCCCATTAGGGAGAAAAACAGAGGTGCTCGACTCATTTACAAAACTCAAATTGAGCTTAAAAAGCCTTATGAAGGAAATTTCTTTGGTCTGTGACCTTTTCTAATCCTAAATCAAGAAGAACTGATGAACTTGTGAGAAGTTCTAACTGCTTACAAAATTTGAACAGAAATGCATAGTAATAATAGCTAACTTTTTGTATTGCATACAAAAAAGGAGGTAAGTACATTGACAAAGGCCTGAGCTGTGAAATTTGAAGAAGTCCCTAACGTACAAGAAGAGCACTCTGAGGCCAAGACTGCCACAGTCTGGAGTCCCAACCAAACAGTTGGGAAGTAGATTGCAGTTCGGTCTTTTAACTGCGAATTGCTCTGTCGTAAGGATCATGGGCATCCTTTGGACCCAAGATCTACTTTCTTAATCTTTTAAGTCACCCTTTGGTCCCTGGCCATCTAGGATGTAGCAGCAGACAGCATTATTTCAGAAGTATTGTATTCCTGAGTTGTAACATGCACAATTTTTGGATATTTTGTGGAGACTCTTATTTACAGGGTTTAAATGAGAAGTTTTGATAAAAGTTCAGTTTTATCACTGAGAAACTTTTAAATATTTAATTAGCTCTATAAAAGTGAGTGCTTCATTTGTCCGCTGGATACAACAGAGAAAAAAAATTCCAGGAGGATGTTATCTTTCTTCCTGAGAGACATTTGGTAAAATAGAAATAGCACCAGCTTTGTAGTCAAACAAACCTGAATTCCAGTTTTACCTCTGCTGGTTACTAGTTCCGAGAACTGAGACAAGTGCCTTAATCCTGTTGCATCTGTTTCCTCATTTGGTCAGACAGGGGTAATCATATTCACCTCACAGTGTGGGGATCAGTTGAAGTAATAATGTATGTGAGAGTTCTTTGTAAACCTTAAAGTGTTATATAACTATTAGGTGACAGTTTTTAAAGTAGTAATCTTGCCTGGTTTAAGACAGTGTTATCTATTTGATGTGAGAGATTTCTAAGTACCAACTTTGATACTGAGTAAGTTTGGGTTCTTTTGCTCTACTGACAAAGTAGAGATTAATGAAAGAAGGTATAGGTGTCCTTTAAAGTCAGGATATCTTTCTTTGGAGCAGAAAACTACATGGGGCAGTTATAGCACACATATAGATGTTCTAACCCAGAGAAGTTGCTATTCCTTATCAAAGTAGACTTTATTGACAGTGTGTTGCTTAGCATGTTGTCAGCACTCAATGTATATTAATTGGCAGAGAGAGAGAGAGAGAGGAAGGAAAGAATGAAACACAGTAAAATGTTTGAGATAAGAAAGGAAATGGCATTTGATTCTTTGGGACAGTGCTTTTCATAACTGTTAATAATTCATATTGTTCATCTTAACTGTACCTGTAGTTTTTGTTTTGTTTCTTTTTTGGTTTCGTTGTTGTTGTTGTCGTTTTGTTTGTTATCTGGTAGGCTGCAATATGCATGACCCTGAGCTCCCTTAATGGTAACCTAGATGAAATGCCTATTTCCCAAAAGCTACCATTGTCATTGTGGCAGAGGGCATGTTCTCGTGCTTATTTGTGCCTCTTGTTTAGGGAACAGAAGAGGTTTCTATAGTTCCCAAAAAGACCTAAGTAAGAATTAGCACACCTGCTTTGGAAAGGAGCCATGGAATCCTGAAAGTCCAGATCAATGCTTCTCAGCTGGCCACAGTGCCAGGATTGAGAGTTTGTTTCTTCATCTCATCTTAGGCCAATAGGTTTCTGTTTTCAGCCAGGTACTGCTTACTGAGTGAGGCCAGCACTCAGGGCTGTGGGCATCTAGCATTGACCCTAAGATTCTCCTGTCCGTCCTTAGCCCAGTTCAAGATCATGACTGTACTTTCTAAACTAGCCTCACTTCTCCGGGCTAATGAATTAAGGTTATGCTGCTTACTTGGAGACAGGAAAGAAAAATGCCACAACTACATTACATTTAAATGTAGACTCAAAGCACACTGGTGGGCCTGAGTTAGTGACTTTTTCATGTTCCTTCTAACTGCTGTCTGGCCTTGGGACTTCCTTTGCTCTCAACTTGCCCAGATACTCCCCTTCTATCCCTGTTGAGCTCCCAGCCCTCGTCATTATGAAACTTCTGCCACCTTAGCACATTTTGTTTTCTGCCTCCTGTGGCATTTCACGGCTCTTACCTAGAGAGACTGTATTTTGTTTTTTGTTTTTTTTTTTACTATCCTACAATAGTTCATTTTTCTCAGCAATAAACAGGAAAAGATTTGAGAAGTTGCAGCCACTGTCTAGTAACATTTATCATGTGGATCACCTATGACTGTAAGCCTAATGTTTCACTGCCCCTGCAGCCCCAGAACTCTGTGAGTGGAAAAACCAACTCCCTGATCCTCTTTCCTCACCACTTTGCCCATCTTCCTTTTTACT
Organism: Kogia breviceps; assembly: GCF_026419965.1. Taxonomy (NCBI): domain Eukaryota; kingdom Metazoa; phylum Chordata; class Mammalia; order Artiodactyla; family Physeteridae; genus Kogia; species Kogia breviceps. The sequence continues at coordinate 104,106,367 of NC_081312.1, forward strand.
CCACATGGTACCTCAGCAGTTGTCCTATAATTATTACTAGGTAACTCCCTCTAAGTGAATATTTTGCTTCCAGCAGATTTTTTTAGTGTGAAATTGAGAATTAGACCCACTTATGAAAATTTAAATCTTTGAAACCTTTCTGAATCTTCCACTGGGTTGTTTTTCTTTTTTTTTTTTAGAAACAGAGGAAGCCTATAAACCTGCTTGAATCCTTTTCAAATTATTATTGGTTAGGTCCCATTTGTTTATTTTTGTTTTTATTTCCATTATTCTCAGAGATGGATCCAAAAAGATATTGCTGCAATTTATGTCAGAGTGTTCTGCCTATGTTTTCCTCTAGGAGTTTTATAGTATACAGTCTTACATTTAGGTCTTTAATCCATTTTGAGTTTATTTTTGTGTATGGTGTTAAAGAATGTTTCTAATTTCATTATTTTACATGTAACTGTCCAGTTTTCCCAGTACCACTTATTGAAGAGACTGTCTTTTCTCCATTGGCTATTCTTGCCTCCTTTATTGTAGATTAATTGACCATAGGTGCATTGGTTTATTTCTGGGCTTTCTATCCTGTTCCATTGATCTACATGTCTGTTTCTGTGCCAGTACCATACTATTTTGATTACTGTAACTTTGTATTATAGTCTGAAGTCAAGGAGCCTGATTCCTCCAGCTCCATTTTTCTTTCTCAAGATTGCTTTGGCTATTCAGTCTTTCGTGTCTCCATACAAATTTAAAAATTTTTTGTTCTGGGCTTCCCTGGTGGTGCAGTGGTTGAGAGTCCACCTGCCGATGCAGGGGACACGGGTTCATGCCCTGGTCTAGGAAGATCCCACATGCCGTGGAGCGGCTGGGCCCATGAGCCATGGCTGCTGAGACTGTGCGTCTGGAGCCTGTGCTCTGCAACAGGAGAGGCCACAACAGTGAGAGGCCCACATACCGCAAAAAAAAAAAAAAAAAAAAAAAATTTTGTTCTAATTCTGTGAAAAATACCATTGGTAGTTTGATAGGGATTGCATTGAATCTGTAGACTGCATTGAGTAGAATAGTCATTTTAACAATATTGATTCTTCCAATCCAGGAACACAGTATATCTTTCCACCTGTTTGTGTTGTCTTCAATTTCTTTCATCAGCGTCTTATAGTTTTCAGAGTACAGGTGTTTTGCCTCCTTTGGTAGATTTATTCTTAGGTATTTTATTCTTTTTGATGTGATGGTAAATGGAATTGTTTTCTTAATTCTTCTCTTTGATCTTTCACTGTTAGTGTATAGAAATGCAACAGATTTCTGTGTATTAATTTTGTATCCTGCAACTTTACCATATTCATTGATGAGCTCTAGTAGTTTTCTGGTAGCGTCTTTAAGATTTTCTGTGTATAGTATTATGTCATCTGCAAACACTGACAGTTTTACTTCTTCTGTTCCAACGTGGATTCCTTTTATTTCTTTTTCTTCTCTGATTGCTGTGGCTAGGACTTCCAAAACTATGTTGAATAAAAGTGGTGAGAGTGGACATCCGTGTCTTATTCCTGATCTTAGAGGAAATGCTTTCAGCTTTTCACCATTGAGTATGATATTAACTGCGGGTTTGTCATGTACAATGGAATATTACTCAGCCATGAAAAAGAATGAAATAATGCCATTTGCAACAACATGGATGGACCTAGAGATTATCCTACTAAGTGAAATAAGCCAGGCAAAGACAGTTATCATATGATATCACTTATATATGGAATCAAAAAAAAAAGATACAAATGAACTTATTTACAAAACAGAAATAGGCCCACAGACATAGAAAACAAACTTATGGTTCCCAAAGGGGAAAGGGGTAGAGGAGGGATAAATTAGGAGGTTGGGGTTAACATATACACACTACTATATATAAAATGGATAACCAGTAGGGGCCTACTGTATAGCACAGGGGACTATGCTCAGTATTTCATAATAACCTATAAAGGAAAAGAATCTGATAAAGAAGATATAGATAGATAGATAGAGATATAGAGTTATAGATATATAGATAAAACTGAACCATTGTGCTATACACCTACAACTAACACAATATTGTAAATCAGCTATACTTCAATTAATATATATATATATATATATATATCAATTATTACTGAAAGGACTTGGTCAGGATATGGTATTCTAAAATCAACCTTTTTAACAAATGTACTCCAGTAAAATTGTTTTCAGTGCCAGGAAAGATCACTGTCAAACAAGGCAATTTTCTTTCTTTTTTTGTTTTGAATTTTTATTGGAGCATAGTTGCTTTACAATGTTGTGTTAGTTTCTACTGTACAGCAAAGTGAATCAGTTATACGTATACATATATCCCCTCTTTTTTAACAAGGCAATTTTTATTTCATGTTGTATCTACTTTTGGAATGACTCATGTTATTCTGCCTCCTAATTTTACTTGGAGAAAACAAGTACAAAACAATGAATGACATATTCTAACCTTTTCTTTGGTTTAGGCTAATAACAGTTATTTTACATAGCTTTTTTTAAAAAAATCAGAGTATAGTTTATTTACAGTATTGTGTTAATTTTCTGCTGTATAGCAAGGTGATTCAGTTATACATATGTACATTCTTTTTTATATTATTTTTCATTATGGTTTATCACAGGATATTGAATATAGTTCCTTGTGCTATTAGGACCTTGTTATTTATACATTCTATATATACTAGTTTGCCTCTTAACATAGTTTTTAATATTTGAAAATAAATGGTAGTTTGTCATTTTCTTTGAGCAAAAAGAATGCCCCATGTTATGTAAATAAGAAGATGGATCTGCTGTGACCTAAACTTTGTGTTGTGTTTTTATAGTATATTTACATAGTGGCAATAATAACAGAAGTGAGAGTTGACACTTGCTGGCATTCCACATCTCCAAGCTCTTTTCAAGCAGCAGTAAATGTTCATATTTCATAAAGAAGGCAGAAAACCTTTTGGACCACCCAAAATGATACTGGGCTGTCTTTCCCAGGTTGCCTTTTACTTACCTGGTATTCCTAGTTCTTGACAGGTACTCATGAACAAAAAAGGGGCCAAATAGTTAAGCTATTCTACTTAACTATTTTATTCTCTAAGCTGCTCTAGGTTGTTCTGTAGCAGAACTAACCAGCCCCTCTTTCTTCTCCATCAGCCTTGCTTCTCTTCCTCCATTGTCCCTCTGGACACAATTTTTTTATATGGAAGTAGTCTTATCAACATGGAGAAGTACAGACCACATGGTGTAATGGAGAACAGACAGGCTCTGCAGTCAAAATCTGAGCTTAAATCTCTGCTTTTCACTTGGTAGCTATGGGATCATGGGCTAAATTGCTTGTTATAACAGAGCCTCAGTTAAATGGTAACCATACCATGTAGGGTAGGGCTTGTTGGCTGCTAAAAGTGTGTGTATTTATTAAGTGCTCTGCACAAAGAAAACACTTAGTTAATATCAATTGGGGTTTTTTTGGTAATTGTTATTGTTTTGACCTCACTTACCCTACTTAATTATTGAACTTTAAATCCCTAAGTCTGTGTCACTTTGGGTTCTAAGAATCTATGATCTATTAATTTTATTTGGTCATTTGTTTTTTTCACCCTAAGTCCAAACTTCATCCTGGTTAATTTTGGCCCAGCCTGTCAAGATCCTTTTTGGATCCTGATTTGGCCTCTAATTTAGTTTCTTTTTCTTTAACTTTGTGCCACTCCTGAAGTTGATCTGTAAAAGATATGTATCTTCATCTAAATCATTGAAGAAATATCAAACAGTTTAGAGAATAGTCCAATTTAGCACTTTATTAATGTTGCCAAAGTACTCCATTTGTTGTGTTATCTTCTCCTCAGAGATATTGCAATTCCTTGGGATCAGAGACCATAGTAAATACATTACTTTATAAATCATATGATATCTTAATAAATATCATTTGAATACATGAATGAATTCGTTTTCTGAGACACAGAAGTAAAGCAGTAAAAGAGCACACTGCTTCAAATACTTGACTCTGTGTACTTAAAACATGATCACATCTCAATCTTAGCCAAATAAGGCCCTACTGATTTTGACCACTCTTTTAGCTAGACTTAAGGCAATATTTTTTTATTCCATTTTTAAACTTCTGTGAATTTGTATATCTTATATCTGTAACTTCTTTCCTCAAAAGGTCAAAGGGAATGCTAGAACTATATTCTTGGTTGTTGTCCTTATCACAGTTTTAGAATCAGAGTACATGGGTTTATATAAGATTACCCCCGTTTTAATCTATGATGAAAAATAAATTCTTCCTGCTGCTGTGGCCTTTATAAAGTATACTTCTCTATTCACATCAAACAAATTAAGTTGCTTTTTTGCTTCTTTAGACTATATACATTTATCTATCTAGTAAATCAGCCTCAGGTAGAACAGTAGTCACTGAATACAGTAAAAATAAATAAATTTAGGATGCTGTGAGGTAGAGCCTTGCTTACTAGGAAGATCACAAATTTATTCTCCAAAGTAAAATAACATAAACTTGTGCAATTTATCTACTTGGCAATATTGCATTTGCTGGATCCTTTGAAGTTGGTGGGGAGGCAGAACCTAACATTTATTGAGAGCATCCTCAGTGCCAGTCACTGTGTTAGATGCTTTGTGTGGCTTCCCTTGTTTACTCCTCACAGGCACCAGAAGCCATGCATGTGACCACTGCCAGAATGAGGGTCAGGAGCAATAATGTTTGGGGCATGACTGCAACCTGAAAGAGAGCCATGATACTCTTTTTTCAAAGAGTGTTTATTTTTTCCAAATGACAGAGTGTTCAGAATTACTCTCCCATGATTATTGAGGTTTCATCCCTAAAGGTGTCTGTTCCTTTTTCTTGGTCTAGTGATACTCACAGGGTAGCGACTGATGCAGTTCATTTCGTAGTGGAAAAGGATTATCCCATTGTATACCAGAAGCAGGTACATGACGTAGGGCTTCTGATCCTGATACCCAGGGAAACTGTTCTCTAGGGATTCCTTTCTTGGGATCAGTTGTATGTACATATGGACATGGAAATGGGATTGCCACATCTAGGAACCATTTGAAATAGACCTTGTCCTTAGGGAGCTTACAGGGAAATGAGGTGGGTTAAACTCTAAATATCATTAGTACTAGCCTACTGTGTTACCTTTGTGGAATAGCCAGCCTGGTGGTATATGTAAGCTCTTCATAAAAGGAACGTTTTGTTATGTATCTAGTGTCTGCAAACTTAGTTTCCTCAGATGCCTGGCCTCATGTGCCTGGCCTATAGCTTGCTTCTTATTCTGGTCTCTTGACTCACTTGTCTCTTCTCTTTGGAGCTCATCTACTATTAAATCTTTGCCTTTCTCTTCAGTTTGTAACACAATCCAGACTCCGTTAACCCATTTTTCACCATGAGCTTCCTTCCCTACTACCCTTTATTTCTTCTTGGCTTGTCATATTCGCTTCATATTCACCTCAACTCCATTCTTATTTGTTGTTCCCTTTTTCTGGGTGTTATGAATACTACATGTTCTAGGCATTGCAGCTGTGCCTCTTCTAAGCAGCTATATTTTATGCCATAGGATGTTTCCCTCAATGGCCATAGCTGGTTAAACCAAGAATGGACATTTGACTCAAAAGCAGCCAATCTATAGACCAGCCAGCAATATCAGAATTAAAACGCAACCCCCAAAATTAAACTGGTCCAGTCAAGTTTCTCTCTCAGGAATTTGCAGTTGGAAAATTATAAAACTCCAGCCCATTTTGTGTGTGTGTGTTTGAATTTGAAAAATTATGTAGAGTAACTTCTGGGATGGTCATTACAAGGCTGTGTTCACTCCAAGTTTAGCAGGACTAATGAAGGCCAGTTGGGGGGAAAGGAGGAGACCAGAACTGCCTCATGAGAGAAAAGGGGGCTGGAAATGAGAGTAGGCCCAGTCCACAGAGCTGGCATTGTTCCTGCCCTCCTGAAGTCTGGTAGTTCATTTTCTCCTGGATTCACGTGAAAGTTTCCAACAGCCTTACAGTAAATGCCTCTTTTTACTTGACATATTTTGAGTAAATTTCTGTCCCTTCCAGCCTAGAGCCTGAGACTTTTAAATACAAATATTAAAGATTTTTTAAAACTCTAGATTGGGTTGAAAATATGGGACTATGTTATAGAACCTTCCTTGCAACCTCATAGAATTGTTTTTCTAGATTCTTTCATACGAAGAAAGAATGAATGAATGCCCACATTTTAAAGTAGAAATAGAGAAAGCACGTTTTACAAGTTCTCTAGGGTATAGTTCTTTATGAACACATTAAATGTTTCTACAAGCTGGGACTGGCAGAACTTTCCTTTTTTCTGCTAACCCCAGTTTGGAGAATCTGTATAGAAAATTATATACATTGAACATTCTGACCCTGGATGCTAAGGTAAGCACACTTCAAGTAACATACTCTAGAGTGCAGAGCTTACTTTCAGGATCAAAGATTGGAAAATGTATTGTGTATTGTTCTTTAATAACAATACATAAGTTCTGCAAGAACAAGTAACACTACTACTCATGTTCTTTATAGCCCTCAAGTGTTAACTTTCTTGGTTGGCCCTTGGGTCCCAGATTGATTACCTCATTATTGACTTTATAATTAGGACTTAGTTTGAATCCCAGTAACACTGTCTTATTTTTACAAAAACTAGAAGTATATTTTCTTAGACTCTTATTTTCTCAGACTTGATCATAATGGACCATAGTCCAACTTTTTAATAAAAAAATGTTCGTTCATAATTAACTTAATCATTGCACCAGTTATCTTCTGAAATTAGAACCAGTTGCCTGTTTTGAAGCTGAGGTTAAGATGTTTTGAATGTGAGGAGATTGCAAGAGCAGTCACCACCCCCAAACCCCCACTCAAGTCCTGACAGCATGATGCAGCTCAGAATGTTAATCCTATACTACAAGGTAAAGCTTTATTATATTTTAAAGAACTGAATAATATGCCTTTATTTTAAGACTTAACAGTGCAGTTTCAACTGCTAGGAGAAAGATACAGCATTGGTAAAAGACAAATGATTTTTTTGTTAAGACATTTTTATAGGACTTGAAAGAAGGAAGAAAAACGTTGACTTATTTCAGTTCAAGCTTTTTTGGGGCTTGCAATTTTGTTCTTCTCAGGAAAACCACACAGTATCTCCATATTATTAAACATCTATCCCAAAGCATCACATAGTCAAGTACCTGATGCAAGTTTCAGAGCATTGCATCATCCTATTCCTCTCTCTCTTTCCCAATAAGAAATGCAAAACTTCATTCTAGATGGGGTTGTTGTTTAACAAAATTGCACTGGTAGATGCTGGATTCATGTTTTCTGATAAAATTTGCAGTTTTGAAACTTTTTTCTTAGCCCAGTCTACATTAAGGCATTTTCTTTCCATGTAGAATGTTCTCAGGTAATATTTTGTTGGTTGAACATTTTTGGTTATGTGTTTACTTAAGAAAATCTTTAACTTGGACTGTCACTGTTAAATAACTCCTGGGATGTTACTCACAACTTATTTGAGGCTCTAACTTGCTTGCTATTTCCTTTACACTAATGCCTTCTCCAGAGAATCATTTTCATCAAGCCTAGCTATTGATTCAGAGTTCAGGTTATTGCCTTACTGAAAATAAAAATTCATCTAAATAGTTCTCAGCATTGACATTTGAGTTAATGTAAATACAAATCTCTCTCAGTTTTTCAAATTTATGCATTCCAGCAAAGATGGTTGTAAAGCTAATTTCTATTAAGTGAATCCTATTTTCTTATTAATTTCCTTCTAAAATCAGCAGTGTATTTCTGTGAGGAAAGTGTCAATGCACTAAACAATTGATACAAAGTTTGTGACCAAGTCCTTTGGTGTTCTGGACAGTGTAACATAGCAGTAGTACTGAAAAACTCTGTAGCACCTTCAGAATTATGAACTATGTAGCACTTTGCTAACTTTGTAACCTCTTTTGTTAACGTCTGGGACTTAGATTCTTGAGAAACACCTAAATAGGATGAAGATTATAGTATCACATTTTACAAATATGTACACAGTCTAACACATAATGTATTTTAGGCTAAAATCTACTTCTATAAACATATTCACTTTCCCACTTGATTGGTTCTAGAACTGAAGCCAGGAATATCTGTATTTAGAATTAGGGAAAAGGGAATATAATGCACTACTGGATTAAACTCAGCTGGGATTTAGAGTCAGAGCATTAGAGTTCAAATACCAGCTTTGCCAGTATTTAATGTGAGACCTGTCTCTTAAGACCTTATTGTGCTGTAGTATTTTTCATCTGGGAAATGGGGAATGAAATGGAGGAAAGATTTCTATCTCACAGGGTTGTTGTGAAGGTGAAATGCTAATATGTAGGAAAGGGCTTTGTGAATTGTCACACTCTAGCATGGGATACCAGTGGCACTGGGTCAGAATGCGGGATTGCCCTGCACACTGCAAGGTGTGTAATATCCCTTGGCCCATTAAATACCTCTGCCCTCAGTCACTGTGACAACCAAATATGTTATTATACCTTTACACACATACCTAAGAGGTTGGTACAATTCTGATTGAGAGTTGTGTGCTGAGCAGTAGACTTGTGGAAATAAAACATTGTCCATACCCTCAATGGACTCATTCATTAAGAGGTGAGCTAAACAGGGGAAGAGGTAATTTAGTATGATGTGCTAAGTATAACTATAGAAGTATGCACCAAGTACAGAGATAACATGAAGGATGGAGTAATTAACTGCCATAGGAAGACACAGAATCTTTCCTGTAGGATATGCCATCTAAGTTGGGTTTTAAAAGATAGATTCAGAGTTTGCCAAATTAACAAATCCTACTAGGCAGAGAGCACAGCATGTGCAAGATCATGGAGGCCTGAAATAATAGGATGTGCTTGGGAAGCTGTACACATTTTTATATTCTTAGGACACAGATGTTCTAATAAGAGGAAAAAATATTAGAACACTGTCAGTACAATATCAAAAATAATTAAGTCTGAGGGAATTGGACAAAATGACTAATTCAGGGAAAAGTAAAAAGCATTTATTCCTTATTTATTTCACATTTTGGCAAGAAAAGTTTATATCTATTTCGTTCACTCATCTTTCTATTAGTGCTGCCACTACCTTAATTTAAGCCCGTATTGCTTATGCTATTTTAACCAAAGAGGAATTCAGTCATTTAATATATTCTTTTATTGCCATGTACTTAGTACTTTGTTTAGTATTGTGGGTAAGAGATGAGTGAGAGAGAGAAGCTTTACAAAGAAGTTGTTTTGAATCCCTGCAAAACACTTCGCATTGTCAGAAATACAAGAGTAATAAAACTGTTTTATAAATATATTACATTTATTTAACAGAGTTTTTGGCTTGTCTTCACCAATTTATCACATTATATAAATGAAGAAACTAAGGCTTAAAAAGACTGAATGATTTACCATCAGTTATCACACTGGCAGCTAGGACTGTGCATTCTATTCTGGTACTCTTCCTTCTCTACCTTATTGCCTACATGGTATCACCAAAGAGAGATATTATCAGTCTGCAGGTATTTGTTAAATTTCTTCTGAGATATGTGAGATTTTTATCTTCAAAGAGGTTACATCACAACTGGAAAGATAAGACTAATCAGTAAGTTACTCTACACCACACAACAACAAAAAAATTGAATTATTGAAGGTGTATGCAGAAAGTGCTATTTAATTGTTTGAGTCTATTAAGGATTCTCAGTGGATCTCTTACAAAGCTGGTATTTACAGGGTAATGATGGCTTTACTTTTGTTTCTGATATGTGAATATTTAACTTTTAAAAAGTTAATAAAAGTTGAATATTTCTTTGATATCTTATAAAAAATTATTGTCATCATTCCTGTGAGTAGCTTGGGGGTTTTTTGTTGTTGTTATTTAGTTTTTCTGTTTAGTTTTTTACTTTTGGTGGAGGTGGTATTGTTTGGTTGATTGGTTTAAGGTTTTTAAACCAATTATTGTAGTGGCTTATTGGTGTGGGTACAGAAAATGCTTGTGGAATGATTTTTCCCTCCTAACAGGTTAGGAGCCAAAGAGGGACAAGAGGAATGATCTAACAGAAATTGGGAAAGATGAACCAAAACCACTTGTAACTATCTGTATGTATGAGACAAAATGTTCAGAGAAGATCTAGCAATGAAGTCTAAAAAAGCAGCGTAACGTTTCTGTGTTACCTTAAACACCCTTCTCATGACTTAAATCAGGTGGCAAATATGGAGTAAATTTATCATAAGACTTATTTCCCATCAGTAACAGATACTATAGAAGTGGAAACCATGCACCACCCCATGTATCTGCTATATTATAGCCCCCCATTAAGTGTTAATAAAATGGTATTTGCCAGTGTGGGTGAAATTTAGGATACAACCCATTGTTAATAATTAATTCCTTATTTCTAGGCAGGATTATTGTAATATAATTCTAAATGTCTATTTTTAGATCAAGATTTACTAGAAGTGAATAACTTTCCCCAAGACAATAAAAGTAAAAACATTGTTTTGCAAGCTAATTAGCCATAGTGATTGATAAATACTCATCTCCATTTGACATATTGAGGCATTTTGTTTATGTCTCAGAAGGCTGAACAGAAATGGTTACAGTTGACAGCTGTTGTACCACTAATAAGATTAAAGTAAAGAAATTAGTTGTGTCGACTTTAATCTGCTGTTTAACACTGCAAACCACCTGGGGTCTTCTCCAGAGCCAACATGTTTAATTGTGACTTTAAAATTATATAACCAGATCCTACTTAAGAACATATCTAAAGACTTGCTAATCATAACTGTCTTGTTATTAGACAAGACAGAGTTTAACGCTAGACTTTAAAATTAATGTTTTAATTTGATGCTCATCCTACATTTTTAAATATATTTTTGTATATTTAACACCTTCTCAGTGGGAGGTTAATTTTAGGAAATGAAAGTCTAATTAGGTTGTGCTTAATATATATATGGTTTCGCATTTAAAATTAGAATATGTCTCTGTGGAATAATTAAATTGCCTATCTAATTGTCCCAAATTCACCAATTAAAGAAGAACCCTTGAAATAACATATCCACTTGAAAGTTTCTTACTCCTGCTCTGAGGCATCATTATACTTAGGAAAATCATTTAATTAAAAAATTAATCTCAGTGTTATTAAAATGTTACATTGTAGAATATGATATGCAATGTAATAATCATTTGTGATTGTTACATTGAATTTTGATGCAAACTGAAGTGTAGGATGCACATAATTTACATACCCATAGTACAGATTGGTTGGTCTGCAGCATTATTAGCGTCTCTTCAAGACCCCTTGAGCTGTCTTGATTTGCAGTTCCTAGATGTTGGCCCCCCTGCTATCCCCACCCACCCTAAGTGTTCTAGAATCAGAATGGAGGGAATCAGAGGTAGAGAAGGCAGTGTGGATTTACACTAGTCATCACTGTGCCAGTGGGAAAAGTTTTCCTCTTTATCCGCAGCTCACACAGATCCAAATGTCCAAATGTCCGCTGAAAATATGCCTCCAAATTCTGTCACAAGTCCACATTCTCTGTGGTCACAAAAATATCAAAACTGAATCATCTCTTCCTTATTAAATTTTCTGCATCATTCTTCTCTCCTCAAATTTCTTGCTGAGAAAGACATTTTCTTATTAACCAAGACTTGCTTATTCAGTATCTTCAAATTTTATCAATAAAATAATAACACTTAAAAAGGTTTCCATATATGCAAGACCACATATAGAACTATTTGCAAATACATTTTCCATGTTAAACACTACTTTGCTTTGATTCAGTTTATTTTATTCTAATCAGTACTATATGTCTAAAATCTATTTGGTACAAAAGACCACGTGAACATTATTAAAATGAGACTGCTTTAGAAAATTTTCTCCCTTGCCTCAATAAATAACTTTATAAGCATAATCAAATAGCACTCTCTGTTAACACTCCATGTTAGCATTCCATGTTGTTTTATAATTTTAAATTCACTGGTTCAGTAATATACACTAGAGTCTTTCTACTTTCTGTAGAGAAGAACTAAGAGATCTGATACTAAAAGATTTGCAAATGAAAGTTGATTTTATTTGTTTTAAAAATTTTTAAATCATGAACTTTCCACATGTTTTCCAAGCTGGGTAGTGTTCTTTCTTTACCTTTTTTGGTTGAGGAAGAGAGTATTATATCCATTCGCTCTGTTGTCAGTGTTTATTTTTTATTTCCTGGTACATATAGACCAAGAAGTGTTTTGTGTACTTTGGATACATTACAGAATAAAAGGCAATAAATGTGCAAAAGATTTGAATAGATACTTCACCGAAGAAGACACACAGATGGCAAGTAAGTGTATGAAAAGATGCTCTACTCATTAGGAAATACAAATTCAAACCACAAGAAGAGACTGACTTCATCATACCTACTAAAATTTCATAAAAAAGAAAACTGATACTACCAAGTGCTGGTGAGCATACAGAGCAATTGTAACTCTCTTACTTACACTACTAGTGGGAAATGCACAAGGGAACAGCCACTTTGGAAAACAGTGTGTAAGTCTCTCATAAAATTAAATATATACTTACTATATGTCCCAGCAGTCCCACTCCTAGTTACCCCAGAGAAATAAAACAAAATATGTGCTAACAAAAACCTGTAAATGAATGTTTATAGCAGCTTTATTCATAATTGCCCCAAACTTGAAACAACCCAAATATTCTTCAACTGGTAAATGAATAAGCAATCCATAAGCATGGAAAGTATCTATGCAATTAAATACTGTTCCGAAATAAAAAGGAACAGACTATCTATGCATGCAGTAACACGGTTGAATCTCAGATGCATTGTACTAAGTGAAAGAAGCTAGAGTCAAAAGGCTGCATATGGAATGATTCGATTTATATGACTGAAAAAGGCAAAACTACAGAATTAGAACACAGATATGTGATAGTCGGGGGTTAGGAGAGGAGATGACTAGAAAGTAACCATCCAGGGGAATCTGGGAGATGATGGTTCTATGTCTTTATTGTGGTTGTGGTTTCACTGCTGAATGCATTTGTCAAAACTCTGTGCACTAAAAAGGGTAAATGGTAACTGTGTATAAATTGTACTTCAAATTTTAAAATTACATATTGAAAGTGCAAAAGAGCACATGATATATAAATGAAAGAAAATTCATTTATCATTAGACATTTCAATATCAGTGTTTTATTTCAGAAGAAAATGAAGTAACATTTTTAATATACTCAAGAAAAGAAGATACGTGCCAAGGAGTTCATATTCAGCAAAATTGACCTTCCGTTATAAAAAGCATAGACACTTACCAATATGCAAGAACTCGGAATATTGTTCCCACAAGACCTTGCTAAGGAGTCTAATAGAGAACAAGCTTCAGACAAGCAATGAATATAGATACATTGACATGTGGACTGATAGTGAACATTAAATATGTAATTATGGCACTAAAACTAAAGAAGATTAAGTGGGAGAGTGTAGTATGAGATGATTGTATGTTCTGACGGTGTAGCTAGTACAGCCTCTTTGGAGGTGAGGAATAGGTATGGCATATGCCAAAATATTTTTAACTGTTTTCAGCAATCATAATTAGTGTACTGTTAATTTTGTTATTCTCAAACTTCTGTGTGTTATAATGTAGCATAAAGCAAGTAAGTAATTATGGATATTCTAACTCTGTCATCCTTGCTGCTCTTAAGGACCATGATTCTCAGTGTCAAAGAGAGGAAAAAGAGCTGTTATATGTTGATAGAAGAGTTTGAAGAAAAAATCCCGTAGTCCTGAGTTTGAATCTGAAATAGCAATATGAATTTACGAGATACTTGATCTTTAACTGGGGGATGGGATTCCCACCCTTAGTCATTCTAATGAGTGTTTAAAAAAGCAGAATAGTGGAAAATGTGGTTATTAATGTGTTAGTATGTTCCACACTTGTACATTCTTGTATATTCTCCTTGAAACAAGGTAGACAGTTGTCCCTTCATTTAGACATCTCTGTGCTTAGCCAGCTCTGTGCTGCATGCTATGAGGGGCCCAAAAAGGATGAATCAGGCAAGGACCTTGCTTAGAACTAACTTAGAGTAGTTGTATAATAGAGTTTTCAGTACTTTGACACTAGTCTCAGTTTTTAGCCTCCAGAATTGGCACATGCAGCTTTCAGGTGGGCCAGTCCTGCAGGGCCAGGCTTACATCACAGGCCCTGTTCTGTGAGGGGCCACTCACTTGGTGGGTCCAGTTAGGGTGTTAGAATTCTAACTGCAGTTGCATCTCCCTAGTTTCAAATAATTCTTTTTAACAATATCTTTAAAAGTTATTTTAGTTTGGAGCTTTATAAAGACAAAGCATAATTTGAGAATGGCATTGCATATAAGCTATATACCATTTATTAAATGCTTAGTGCAAACAAAATGTACGTGGTAAATTATATTTGAGAGCTCTAGTTTTAATATTCATTTCTCCCTTCCCTAGAAAACTGGTATTACTCCAAGGCTGTGTGTTCTAGTTCAGTCCAGATAATCTTCTTTCCTTAAACTATATCATTTGCTGTGTTTTGTGATGTTCTGTCTCTTTCCTACACTTACCCACATCAAGCCAATCCTTTTCTTACACGTGGACTGAAACAGTAACTGATGAACATTCCAAGTTTCTCTTTGCAGCTGTATTGGTGTGACTCTTATTACTTGCTGTGCCTACTTAGCACAGAATTTTGCTCTGCAGGAACTTAAAGCCTTCACTCACCTCCATGTGTATAAGCTATCTGCCATTTATTAAATGCTCAATGCAAGCCAAAGGCATTTGGTAAATTATAATTTATAATATAAGGACTCGGGTTTTAAACTGCCAATGGCAGTTGTTTTTAAATGTCTGCTTTCTTGACACTGGTATGAGATAGTGGATTTTGGTGAACAGTGTTTCCTGAAAAGTCTTAATCACTAGAAACTGCCTAAGGATATAAACTTAACATGCTTCCTTAGTTATATTATCAAGTCCTCTTAGGCTGCAACCACCTGGGGCTTTTCTATTTAACTATTTCATAATATCTTAGATACTAATCTTAATGTTGGAGGTGTACTACACTTGTATTCTGTTAGTGTCCTTTTGGGGTATAAATAGGTTCCTGTATTTATTGCTAAAATACCCAGCTTTGTGATGCCTTTTCTGTCCTGTTTTTCAGAGGAAACATTTTCAGTGAGAAGACTTACTGACACAAGATTCACTCATGTATTCATGATTATTTGGAGCAGAAAGCCTTTATCTAAACCCAACCACAGTGTACTTTTGACAGAAAGGACAGTAAGATTTTACTGTTTTCTCAGAAGATACTTTTAAAATCTGGGGCTTTCTGTTTGATGTTAAAAAGTGCTTCCAGTCATTTGAGTTTTAAATTACAAGGAAAGCTGCTTGGGCAGACCACCCAAGCTGGGTTCAAAGAAGTGATCTTTCTAAGACAGGTGCTCTTCAAATAGAGGTTGTTTTTCAAACAAGTTCTACTAAGTGGACAAGTTTTTCCTGACCCTGAGATTTTTGGTTACTGCCCCCACCCCACCCCGCCCTGCTTTTTTCTCATCAGAAAGTAGTTTCTTTGTGGAAGTTTCTTTGGAGAGTTTTGTGAGCATAAGATTATACAGATGCATATTCCATACTTTGCTAGTAAATGCAGTTTCTTTAATGTAAAGCACAGAGGGCTTTAGGACAAAATCCCCTACCATGTGCTGTTTGCTTTTTCATGTTTATGTTTATTTATGCCTTGCGATATTCCCCAAAAGATTTTAGACAAGTTGTAGGGATTTCATTGAATAAGACAGAAAATAAAGAGATTAGAAATCAAGACCATAAAAATTATAGATCAAAACCAAAGGGAAAAGAGGATACAATTTTAGAACTATAATTCCACTGTCATTCTAAATATAGTACCCTCATTTTGTTTAAGCCTTGAGGGATCTATAGTTATGTATGTTAGTCCCACTATAAAGCTGCAATACACAAAACAATGTGATATTGCCACAATGCTGAATAATATTATCAACTAGACTAGGAAACCAGGGAATATATCCTATATATATAGTTATAGTAAAGGTTGCATTTCAAACCGGTAGAGAAAAGGTGAATTATTGAGTAATCTTTGGAGCGGGGGGTGGAATTTAGGCTTCTGCCTCATGCCACACACCAAAATAAATTTTAAATGATTTAATAGTAAATTATAAAACCATAAAATTACCACACACAGCGATGATTAAAGAAAAATAAATACAAATGGCTAGACACAGACATGTAGCTACCTCATCTTATAGTGAAGAATAACCTTTTAAAGAATAAAAGGAAAGGAAGAAAAAAATAAATCACAAAGAAAGAATTATTTGACTACCTAAAATTGTTTAGCTTCAGTACATAAAAAATGCCTTCAAAATAACAAGCAAAATTAATGGCAGTAGGTAAACTGGAAAATATATTAACAACATGTATTAACCCTTTGTTATATTTATATTGAGAGAATCCTTATAAATCACTAAGAAAAAGATAAAAACCTCCAATAAAAACTTTAAAATAGAAGATAAGAATAATTAACAAAAAGATAAGTGGCTACTTACCTTATACCTTATCCCACAATCAATTTCATAGCTCGCATTTAAATGTAAAAATGTATGAAAATGCCAGAAGTAAATTTAAAAGAATGTTTTTATAATCTTGAAGTGGGAAGGTCCTTCTAAGTTTTACACAATACCCGGGTGTACTAAAGGGAAAGTTTGACAGATTTTATCAAATAAAAATGAAAACATTCTTTATGACAAAAACCAAAAAATTTAGATAAGCAACAGACTGGAAAATTTATTTGCTACATATGATGATAAAAGGTTAATATCTTTATTATTGGTAAAGAGCATTATAAATCAATTAAAAAAAAGAGACCCCCCCCAGTAGAAAAATGGGTAAAAGGTTCACAGTGATAATTCAAGAAAATATAAATATACATTGGCAATAAGCACATGAAAAAGTCTTTGATCACACTAGTAATAAAAGAAATGCAACCTTTAAAAATTCCATTTTTAGCTGTCAGATCAGTAACAGTTGTTTATAATGAAATTATCTAGTGTTGGTAAAAACATGGAGAAACTCTTTTTCTGGGAGTATAAATTGGTTTAAAATATTTTTTTCTGGCGGGCAATTTGAATTTTGCAGTGTCTATCAAAAATCTTAAATGTAAATTCATCCTAAGGAAGCAGAAGGATTTGTTCAGTACAGCCATTGTGAACATGAGTTGTGCTGTTGAGCACATCCTATGTTTGTGGAGCTCCCAAGCATATAATGTGGCCCTCCCACTATAGAGCATGAGAATGCCAGGTATTTGCTTCCCAGTATTCTTTGTGTCTAGTATATAAACTTGTGACCTAGGCTTCACGACCCAACATACCCACTCCAGACTTACTCTGGGGCTAATGAAGTAAGAAGCATGGACATCCCAAACTCTATTCTTTTGACAATTGGAGGCAGCTGCATCTGGTGTCCAAAATCATAGTGTGAGTTCAAGCTGTGGCATATGGTGCCCAGTGTTGTTTTTAGCGGATCAATTTCATGGTACGTGATTTGGATATATTGGTCCGGGCAGTGTAACTTCTATGCCTGTGTTTTCTAAATCCTATGATATACCCAATAGCCTGTCAGTTAATTTCCTTAATATTTAAATCAACCAGAGCTTACTTCCTGTGGCATATAACTAAGAACTCTGAATATTAAAACAGTGTTGTTTATAACGTTGAAAATTGGGCACAATAGTAAGGGATCGATTGAAGTAAAATTTTATATCCATTGGATGACACTGTTCCATCTTTTAAAATCTATAATATTTCTCAATGTATTTTAATCAGAAAAGGAATTTAAAATAAGAAATTGGATGTTTACAAAACTGTTGGAAAAAGTTGTAGACCTTTTGTTGTTGACTCCAAAACAATACCAGACATATCCACTGGGGGCACTGCTCCCTTTGAGGCCAAACACAAGTTAGGAAGGAAATAAGCTAATGCCACACATAACTTTCTCTCACAACCAGGAAACCACAGAATGGGTACTTAAGGCTGCAGATCAGAGGTTAGGAAATCAAATCAAGTAGTACAAGCTATCCCAGTGGTTCTTGACATACAGAATTCGGGAAATGGAACCTGAATACTACTGCAGGATAACCTCACTTTTCCAAACCTTGCTTGATAAGGACAACAACCAATGGCACGGGAAGATCGCCTTGGCTCACTTCACCCTCCAAATCTTGTATGATACCATTTGTGTGGGAGGGAACAACTCTTGCATATGCACAGACTACTTCTGGAAGGATATGTAAACTAGTAACCATGGTGATTTCTAAGGTAGGGAACTGAGTGGCTGAGGGAAATAAGTAAGAGGGAGATACTTTCCACCATGCTTTTTTGTGTGTGTTGTACTAAGGTCGTCATTCCTATTCAAAAAGTTACCAAGTTAAATTTTATTCGTATTGAAGCTCAGTAGTTTTTACTGTACTCCAAGGGAACACACCCACAGGTGTCCCCAGGTCTCTGAGGAACCCTTCAAGGCTCTTTGAGAGGAGAACAAAGTAGGGTCCTGGGTCCCCCACTTCTGCTTCAGTCAGAAGAGGTCTGATTTTATCTGTTCTTTGGTTTAAGCTTCTGAAAAAGATTTTGTTAGCTTTTAGGCTTCTGAGGAAGAAAGCATTCTATTGCTTTTTTAAAAAAAAATTGAAGACCAGTGTTATAGAAGAATTTTTTTTTAAGATTTTTTTTGATGTGGACCATTTTTAAAGTCTTTATTGAATTTATTACAATACTGCTTCTGTTTTATGTTTTGGTTTTTTGGCCCCAAGGCATGTGGGGTCTTAACTCCCTGTCCAGGGATCGAACGCTCACCCCCCTCATTGGAAGGCGAACTCTTAACCACTGGACCACCAGGGAAGTCCCTATAGAAGAATATTAAATGTCATGGAGAAATATTCATTGTACACATATTAACTACGTGAATATTTGTAAGAAGAGAAGACTGGAAGTACAAAACCAATCATCTCTTGATAGTTTTTTACTGTTTATTTGTGCTTCTCTTTCCCAAAGTTATGACAGTTATCTAAAATTATTTTTATAATCACAAATACATGTTATTTTTTAAATTAAAAATAAAAGCCCTCTTGAAAAATCTAGATATGTTACCTAATAACTGAAATAATGCTGATTTGCATTTGTGGAGAATTTGTTAGGTAGCGCCTCCAACCAATGTGTCATAAATGAGTTACATGTAGGCCACGTTTTCTTGTACAATCCTCAGGGATTAAGTCAGGCCAGAGCTGAGCCTCCTCCTAGCTCCCTTCAACTTAGAGTCCTTTCATTGTTTATGCCAGTATACCATGAAAAAATTTGGGACACACTGTGCTTTATTATCCTGGAAATAATAGCTTCTATAGCACTCTTTGATTGGATTTTTTTAATGTTTTATTTGTGCATTATTCTTAACAAGAATAATAAGATTAATAACCCTAACGAAGTCTATCATTATTAAGTATTTAACCATGTGCCAGGCACTGTCCTAAGTATAATATTTTACATCTGTTATCTCATTTAAGTCTCATGATAACCATGTGAAGCTTAGGTATTATTATCTCAGTTTTGTAGGTAAGAAAGTGGATGCTAATATATTAAATGAGTAACTTGCTAAAACCTCAAATGGCACACCTGGGTTCCTAACCTAGTGTCTTATTCCAGTACCTCTACTCTTAACCAATGTATTGTAATGCTCAGTTTTCAGGAACCTATCAATTATGTGAAGAAGATACAACTATATCAAACAGATGATTACAAGTACAAGAGGGGCTGTCTTCACCATCTTTCTCCTGCTAGAGCATCAGCTCCATGAGGACAGAGAGCTTGTCTGTCTTGTCCACCTAGCACAGCCTGGAAAATCATAGGCACTTAGATATTTGTTGAATGAATGAATACTCACTTGTTGGTTCTTAGACCTGTACTTTTCAACTCTAGCTATACATCAGAATTGCTCATAGAGCTTTTGAAACATGCAGATGTCTAGAGCCCTCCCATTCCCCAACTAGCATCTCCAGGGGAGAAATTCAGGCAAGTATATATCTTTAAAGATATACAGGTGATGCTAGTGCTCTGTCAAACTCTAGAACCCCTATTCCAGAGCAGTGGTCCTCTGACTTGAAGATGTATCAGAATTACCTGTGAAATTTGTTAAAACACAAATTGCTGGACTCTACCCCCAAAGTTTCTAGTATTTAGTAATCTGGGGTGGAACCTGAGAATTTGCATTTCTAAAAGTTCCCAGGTGATATTGATGCTACTGGGCCATGGTTCACACTTTAAGAATTGTTGTTCTAGAGGATTGGTTGTAAGGGACTAAATCAAAACACTTATACATAGGACTTAAGCAGGAGATTTAGTCAGACAGGCAGGAATCAACATTGATCACTCAGGCAATGCAGGTTAATCACAGTTTTCAAAGCACTCAGAAGACTACCCATTGAGTGTTACTCCAAATGTTTCTTTGAACAGTGGCATATAATTTTTTAATCCTTAAGAAAAAAAAACATTTCTTTGATGGGCTTGACCTTAGACTGTTTTACTCTCTAGGTTCTCCCCTGCTCAGTCTCAGAGCAGGTGTGGTGCTCACTCCCCAGAACTCTGCAGTTCTTGTCTCACAGGGAAAGCCTCTAGTTTCTCCTCGTGTGTGCTCCCTTCTTCCATCATCTGCCCTTGTCGACCAGGATATCTAGCAACAGGAGCTTTGGCAGACCTTTTTTTCTTGGTATTATTCGAAGAATTCTAGATCCCAAAATTCCTGGGTAATATCTAAGATTAGATTATTAAGACCTTGTCAGTAGACTGGTAAGTACATTTCCATTGCCTGCTGCTGCAACTAAGAAATTAATAAGAGGCAAGAATTAGTTACTAATGTACACTGGGCTGTGGATAAAAATTACAAGTTTTTATATCTAGCTGATGGACCTTGCACCTAGTAATATTTGGCTTGTTTTTTTTTTAGAGTGACTTCTATCCCATGCCTGTTGCTTTTATACCATTCATTTTATATATTTTAAATTGTTTAGAGAAGAGCTGCACGGGTTTTATAAGTGGTGTTTTTCTCCTTCTGTTAGGTCTCTCTGCAATGCAGTCAATGTTTACAACCTCACCTGCAATAACTGTTCAGAAAACTGCACTGATGTTCTGTTTAGTAACAAGATTACCTTCTTAATGGACCTCCTCATACACCAGTTGACGGTATGTAATATTATTGGTTTGAGTTAGAAGAAGCTAAGTTTGAGAAATATCCCCTGTGGAGAAAACTAAAAGTTTATTTACTCTTCAGATTGGAAAAAAAAAAAAAAAAAGTGAAGTTGATTGGGAGGGTAAAATAGGAACTGGCAGAAAAGCCTCTTAATTTGAAAATCTTATATTGCATTCTCCTAAGTTCCAGTATTTGATGGCTAATATACTTGTAGCACTTGCTGACATCATAAATTTACATGGTCAGACTAGGGCTTTGGAATGAGTTAGGCTCAAAGGCAAACCCCTGAGGCCGTAGGAATGAGTGCTGTAGAAGGGAAGACAGCTGGGAAAGTCTCAAAACCTCTCTTACCAGCTCAGTTAAAAGGGTCAGTTTAAAAAGGACTTTTTGATGACCATTGATATATTTTTTGAAGCAAGAAACCCCTCTGTCAGAAAGGGGCAAACCTGTTATACTTTTGAAATGGGAACAAGCAGCCAATTGTAGCCTTAAATTTTACTTCAGTTCACAGATGTTGAAAGAGGTAAGCTCAGCATAATATCCAAAGGTTTAGGCCTGTCAACTGCAGTCTCCAGAACACAGCCCTGGGGCCAGAATTTTCCTGGTCAAGTTTCTGAGCTCCTGAGGTATTGGCACAAAATCGCTCTCAAGCTGCAAGTTTATAACACGGGAGATTTATTTTTCAGAACCGATCTACTTTTACTCAGCACGTATTTCTAATAGCTCTTCTTAAACTGTGTGCCTTTTGCTCTCTTTCCTTCTCCATCTGGTTAATTTCTACACATTCTGCAGACCTTTACTGAGACATAATGGTACCTTCTTTATGAAACCTTCCCCAACCTGACTCTTTCCCCAAGTCCAGGTTAGGTGTTCTTCTTATATGCTCCTCTGCATTATGTCATTCATAGAATTAATCACATTGAATTGTAATTAACTGTATACTTGTCCATTTCCCCAACTAGCCATAAAATCAAGGAGGACAGGAGGTAATTTATCACTTTCTCCGAGAGCCTAACACAGGGCCTGACACAGTAGCTTCAGTATGTCTTTGATGAATATATAAGTAAATAAATGGAACCCCATATGTTTCAAGCTGAAAATCAGAAAGGAAATGATGGGGCCCTTACACGTAGGTATACTGACAATGAGAAGGGACTGCAGTGAGAGAGAACATAAAACACAGACCTAGAACTGTTACACAGTGCAATAATGGCTCTTTATAGTGATGACACTGAGTCATCACTTGAGGGCTAAGTTATATGTGGTTTTATCTATAAAAGAAGACATTGAAATACGGGTTACACATTTAGCAAAATTCTGTCAGAAATAGTTGAAAGGCAGGGGCAAGGAGAAAAGACTTAGCATTTGTGGTATGGCTTTATATTCCAGGTATTTTAATATATATTGCTTCATTTAATTTTTAAAGCAGAAAGTCAGTATTATTATATCATTTTACAGATGAGGAAACTTGAGTCCCAGAGAGGTTGGCTTGCCCAAGCCTACATAGATAGTAAGTCACAGAGTCAAGAGTCCAACATATGTCTTTCAAACCCATATTAAGGGACATTCTACACAAAAATTGACTTGTACTTTTCAAAAGTGTCAGTGTCATGAAAGAAAAGGAAAGGTTGGAGAACTGTCACAGACTGGAGGAAACTAAGGAGATCTGACAATTAGATGTAATGTGGGATCTTAGACCAGAAAAAGGATGTTAGTGAGAAAACTTGAAAATTCAAATAAGGTCTATAGAATAGTTAATTTTATTGGCTCACTTCTTGCTTTCGGTAATTATACTATGGTTTTGTAAGGTGTTAACAGTAGGGGTACTGGCTGAAGAGAACTCTACTATTCTTACATCATATCCTGTTTTTAAGTCTTCTTGTATATTCTTTCACATTTAAAAGCCATTCTTTTTTGTTATTTGTCCTGTTCAAAGTATATAATTTATATTCTTCCATTACCAATTTAAAATTATTTCAAAATAAGAAGTAAAAACTAAAAAACCAAACCCCATGCTCTCCCACTGTTGCATGCTGCATCATCTGGAAGAATTTACTCTGTGAAACCTATTCTATATTGCTAATGGAAGAAGATACATAAATGTACTTTGAACAGAACAGGTAACAAAAGAGACATTTGAAATGTGAAGGAATGAGCAAGAAGACTTATAGACAAGATCTTCCATCCTGGCTGTTCATTCTTTTCTGATCAAAACCTCTTCTTATTGTATGAAGTAGTTTGTTTATTCTCTCACTTAATAATTGTAAGCGCCTACTATTTCCAGTTCCAGAGAAGCATAAGACATGATCCCAACCATCCAGGAAATTCCTGCATAGGAGTGGGAATAGACATGTAAATTACATATACAAATGGTGTGTTGGAAACCTGTACAGAGTATAATGGAGCACAGAGGAAGGAGCTCAGTAGCCTTTGCCCTGGGATATCACAAAGGAGGGACATTTGAGCTAGACCTTAGCTCCTCAATAGCTTTCATTTACTAAGTGCCTACTATGTGCCAGGAGCTTGTAAAAGTAGCTTGATCCTCTCCCTGTATTTTGAAATCCCCAGTTTTCTTTGAATAATACTCCCTTACTTGTGACCTCAAGGTTTCTTGACACTCAGAAAGCTTTTAATCTCCCAACCAGTGGATTTCACCACATTCTATGTTTATTTTGTTCAGTTTAGAACTAGGATCCTGGGACGTTAGTTTGTCAAACACATTTTATCCCTCCTATATGTGGCACTTTCTGGTTTCTGCTGTTTCTTTTGGCTTTTTATCCTCCAGTTGTCAATTCTAATACTGCTGTGATAGAGTTTGTGATAGTTGGGTAGGAGGGTATGTTTTCTAAGTTGGGGAAGTGGAGGGTGATGGTGGCTAGTGATGGTGATTTTTACATTTCTGGAAATCACCTGAGTGCATTTCCATTTTTATTGCTGACTTGTTTTGATATACATGTAACTGAAATATGGATCACTAACTTGTTAGTACCCTTTAAGTAAAGGATAGAAAATAGTCATCAACACATTTTCCAGAAGGATTAGAAAGAAGCTAAGTAATTGATATCTGGTAGAATTTATATGACACCTGATTATAGGGCACTTCAGCCTTTCTGGTTCTTCAGCAAACTGAGATGGTTTAGAAGACTTTCTTCTCCCACAGTCTAGCTGTTTGGAGTTTGCTTTAGCACTCTTGTGTTTCATCTCAATTATGTGCAAAGCATTGTACAGATTCCAGGGTTACAGGGGTGAATTGGACACAGTTCCTTCCCTCTAGAAGCCCACAGTTGAAGAAGGAACAACTTACATACATTACCATTAAAGAAAAGTTATGAGAAGTTCTGTAACATAATCAGAGCTACAGAGTAGCCCACACAGCCTAAAAGAGTGCCTGGCACATAAGAGGTGCCTGTTAAATATTTGATGAATAAATGAATGAGTTCTAACTTGGAGCATTGGAGAGGCTTTCAGGAAGAAATTGTATTTGCCCATGCCTTGAGGAAGGGTGGAAATTCTACAGTTCTGGATTATGATTTTTACAAAAGCTAAATTAGCATATGTGGCACTGTAAAATTATGTGCTTTTTCTTGCAGCAAAGATTCAAAGTAGGATTTTTAAGATAATGTCTTGAGGAATTTATTTGGAGCCCTGTAAAAACAGTACATTTAGACAGGCATGATCTAGGATGAAGGCTAACAGAGATGTATTATCTTCCAAAAAGTATGAAAACTTTAAAATATGTTAAAGCAGATTTCATTCAATAAGTAATTGTTAAGAATCTTCTCTGTACCTAAATCATTTCAGTGTATAGAAAAGTAGGCCTCTACCTTCAAAATGTCTCCTTGAGGAGACCAGACATGCACATTAGAAGGCAATAAAAGGACCAGTGAAAAAGAGCAAACTGGCAAAGTAGGAAGTCCCAGTTCTCATTCCCCACAGAGATACTTAACAACTATATACAGACTAATATACCATTATGAGAACTCTGGGAAACAGTTAAGATACTGCAATACCCCAGATGATCTCAAAGCCAAGAAAAGCCACATTAATGTGGGTGAGAAGAACTGTTGCTTTACTCATGATCGCTCCTCTCTCAAGTTGGCACAGCTCCACACTGGAAGATAATACCCCAGCCCATGGATTCTCCCCTTTAGGAGGGAGGAGAGTTGAGTGTGAGTCCTGCATTCTGGCTTTTTGGACGGCTGCCAGGGGACTTGTATCTGTCTCACCTGACTTACGGCACTGACAGGAAATTGGCATACTTTGGATGCCTGGCAGCCCCTGAGAACAAGAGAGAGCAAGGCAGCTTGCTTCTGAGAACCAGAGAACTTGCAGTGCTGCAGGCAGACACCAGAGGGAGCAAGAGATTATGATCTCCTGAAATAGAAACCAGCAAGCCTTTCTAATTGAGGAATTGCACACGCAGGCCCAGAGAAGTCCTATCACCTACAAAAGTGTCAGAGAATGCCTAATTCCCTAGTCAAGGTGATTGGTGTCTTCCCCTTTACAAAGCCAGTATGTACAGTCTAAAAGTCGTGCCTGTTTTTTCAAATGTGCAGATCCCAACACAAAGTTACAAGACACACAAAGAAAAAGGGAAACATGGCCCCTACAAAGAACAAGATAAATCTTCAAAACCAGCCCTAAAGAAACAGGTATATGAATTACCTGACAAAAAATTCAAAATAATCATCATAAAGATGTTCTATGAACTCAAGAAAATGATATATGAACAAAATGAAAATAACAAAGAGGTAGAAAATATAAAAAGAACCAAAAAGAAGTTTTGGAGCTGAAGAATACAATGATTGAACTGAAAAAAATTAGAGGAATTCAAGATCAGCATTGATCAAACAGAAGAAAGAATCATCAAACTAAAAGATAGGTCATTTGAAATTATCCAGTCAGGAATAAAAAGAAAATAGAATGAAAAAAGCCTAAGGGACTTATGCTGTACTGTAAAGTAGGCCAATGTCTGTATTATGGTAGTCCCAAAAGGAGAGAGAAAGAGAGAATGGGGCAGAAAGCTTATTTAAATAAATAATGACCTAAAATTTCCCAATCTAGTGAAGGAAAGGAAATACAAATTCAAGAATTCCAACAGATCCTAACTTTGATGAACCCAAAGAATCTCACAGAGACACATTATAATCAACTTATCAAAAGTCAAAGACAGAATTTCGAATGCAGCAAAAGGAAAGCAACTTGTCACATGCAAGGGAACTCTCATAAAACAATCAGTGGATTTCTCACCAGGAACACTACAGGCCAGAAGGGAGTGGGAGGTTATAATCAAAATGCTAAAAGAAAAAAAGATCAACCAAGAATACTATATCCAGCAAAACTATCCTTCAAAAATGAAGGAGAAATAAAAACTTACCCAGATAAATAAAAGCTACGGGAATTCATCACCACTACTAGACCTGCTTTACAAGAAATTCTAAAAGGAGTCTTTCAAGTGGGAACAAAAAGACACTAAATAGCAACATGAAAGCATATGAAAGTATAAAGCTTACTGGTAAACATAAATATATAGACAAATACTGAATGCTGTAATACTGTAATGGGAGGGTGGTTAAATCACCGTTAATTCTGTTATAGAAATTAAAAGACAAAAGTGTAGAAATAACTATAACTATAAAAGTATGTTAATGGATACATGATATAAAATATGTATTTTGTGACATCAGTAACATAAAATATTAGGGGAAGAAGTAAAAATGTAGCATATTTGTATGTGATTGATGTTGTTATCAGCTTGAAATAGATTATTATAACTATAAGATGTTTTATGTAAACCCAGTGGCAACCACAAAGAAAATACCTATAGAAGATACTCAAAAGAAAATGAGAAAGGAATCAAAGCATGTTACTACAAAAAAAAAAAAAAATCAACAATACAAAGCAAGACAGCAGGAGAGGAATGAGGGACAAAATAACTACAAGACAGAAAATAATTAACAAAATGGCAATAGTAGTTCCTTCTCTATCAATAATTACTTTAAATGTTTAAATTACTTTAAATTACTTTAAAGTTTAATCTATTTAGATTAAACTCTCCAGTAAAAAGACATACAGTGGCTGAATGGACCAAAATCATTTGTCAACAACAGACTCACTTTAATTTTAAGGACACATGTAAGCTGAAAGTGAAAGAAGTGACAAAGATAATCCATGCAAATGGTAACCAAACAAGAGCAGAGGTGGCCATGCCTATATCAGACAAAGTAGACTTGAAGTCAAAAACTCTCAGAAGAGATAAAGAACAACATCATATAGTAATAAAAGGTCAACTTTTCAGGAAGGTATAACAATTGTAAATATATATGCATATGCACCCATCAGAGCACTGAAATATAAGAAGTAAGCATTGAAAAGAACTGAAGATGACAGTAACACAGTAAAAGTAAGGGATTTCAATACCCCACTTTCAATAATGGATAAACATCTAGAAAGAAAAGCATTAAGTAAACAGAGGATTTGAACAACACTATAGACTGAATGGACCTAATACACATATACAAAATATTCCACCCACCAGCAGCAGAATACACATTTTCCTCAAGCACACATGGAACATTCTTCAGGATAGATCACATGTTAGGTCACAAAACAAGTCAACAAATTTAAGATGACTGATACCATACCAAGTATATTTTCTGACCACAATGGAATGAAAATAGAAATTAATAACAGAAGGAAAACTGGAAAATTTACAAATATGTGGAAATTAAACAAATTCATGAAAAAAACAGTGAATCAAAGAATGAAATTAAAAGAGAAATTAGATAGTATGTTAGAGACAAATTAAAATATAACATACAAAAACTTACGAGATGCTTAAAGGCAGTGCTAAGAGGGAAGTTCATAGCAATAAATGCCTGCATTGAAAAGGAAGAAAGATCTCAAACAAACAACTTTATACCTCAAGAAACTAGAAAAAGAAAAACTAAGCCCAGAGTTAGCAGAGGGAAGGAAATAATTAAGATTAAAGCAAACTGACACAAAAACAGACACATAGACCAACGGAACAGAATAGAGAGCTCAGAAGTTAAACCCACAAATATACAGTCAACTAAGATTTGACAAGGCATCAAAAATACACAAAGGAAAAGGTGGTCTCTTCAATAAATGCTGTTGGGTAATCTTCAGTAAATGCTGTTGGGAAATGGTGGATATCCACATGCAAAAGAATGAGATTGGACCCTTATCTTACACCAAGGGTCCCCAACCCCTGGAACCAGGCCGCACAGCAGGAGGTAAGTGGCGGGCAAGCTAGAAAAGCTTCATCTGCCACTCTCCATCGCTCGCATTACCATCTGAACCGTCACACACACACACACTGCCCCTGCGCCCCCGTCCGTGGAAAAACTGTCTTCCACAAAACTGGTCCCTGGTA
This sequence comes from Kogia breviceps, assembly GCF_026419965.1. Lineage (NCBI taxonomy): Eukaryota > Metazoa > Chordata > Mammalia > Artiodactyla > Physeteridae > Kogia > Kogia breviceps. The sequence goes on from NC_081312.1 coordinate 104,135,050, forward strand.
CCAAAAAGGTTGGGGACCATACACAAAAATTACACAAAACACAAAAATTAACTCCAAATGGACTTAAAACTTAAATGTAAGACCTGAAACCATAAACTCCGAAAAGAAAACATGAAGAGAAAGCTCCTTGACATTGGTCCTGGCAAGGATTTTTTTGGGGGGATATGATGCCAAAAGTACAACAAAAGCAAAAATAAACAAGTGGCACTGCATCAAACTAAACGGCTTCTGTACAGCAAATGAAACAATCAACAAAATGAAAAGGCAGACTTCAGAGTGGGAGAAAATATTTGCAACTTATATATCTGATGAAGGGTTAATATCCAAAATACATAATATGCAAAAATCAAAAACACAGAACGTAACAAGTATTGGCAAGAATTTGGAGAAATTGGAACCCTTGTGCACTGCTGGTGGAAATGTAAAATGGTGCAGCTGCTTTGGAAAACGGTAATGGCAGTTCCTCAAGAAATTAAAAATAGAACTACCATATGGGATTACTTCTTGGTATTTACCCAAAAAGAATTGAAATTAGAATCTCAAATAGATACTTGCACTCTCATGTTCACTGTAGCGTTATTCATTGTAACTAAGAGGGGGAGATAACCTAAATGTCCATTGACAAATGAGTGGATAAAGAAAATGTATGTACATACACTGGAATATTGGTTAGCCTTTAAAAATAAGGAAATCCTGCCATATGCTACAACATGGATGAATCTTATGAAATAAGCCAGTCACAGAAGGGCAAATACTACATGATTTCACTTATGTGAGATATCTAAAGTAGTCAGACTCATTAAACTGAAAGTTGAATGGTGATTTCCAGGAGCTGGGGTGAGGGGAAGTGGAAAGTTACTGTTCAGTGGGTATTGAGTTTCAGTCATGCAAGATGAAAAAGTTCTAGAGATCTGTTTTACAACCCTGTGCATATAGTTAATTAGACTGTAATGTATACTTAAAATTGTTAGACGGTAAATTTATGTTGTGTTTATTACCATAAAAAAAGACCAGTACAAGTTCTACTGAGTGCTGTGAAAATATATTGATAGACTTTTAATGTTGAACAAATTCTAAATAGTCCATATTACAGATTAGTAAATTGAGATGTGGCAAAGAGATCATACAACTACCTAGTGATAGAACTATGACCTGGATGCTAGTCTCCTGAGTCCCTGTCCAGTACATCCCTTCCTATAACCTAAATTGATGTGTCCTCACTTTATTGAGTTGACAAATGAGATAAAGTAACATTTTTGTGACTTTAATTTTATACATGTTTAATATTGTCACCTGGGTAAGATACACTGAAGAAGCATTTAATTAAAAGATTTCTAATTTCTTGATGTTTCATTGCACTTTAAAAGGCATTACATATTTTATTAGCATTCTTATTTTTAATTCATAGTAACCTGTTCCTCATGGAATATTTAAAGAATACTCTTATAAATTGTGTGTATATATTTTCTGGAGCCAAGGAAACTGTTAATTGAAAAGTGATGTACAAACCTTAAATAATTGATATGGTACTGTTGGATCAAAGAAACTGTTGGTGAGCACTTCAGAATGTGACAAGAAAGCCCTGTGTACAAACAAAGAAAATATAAGTGCAGCCTTACAGCAAGGGGATCATTTTTCACTGAGTCGTGTGCAGAGCCATGCAGGTGCCTATTTCATTTTCATTACAGCAGCAAAGGCCTGGAATTGGCCATTCACCACATTGTTTTCTTTGTACCAAGGAGCCAGAACATGGACTTAATAGTTAATTACAGGGAGCAGAAATCCTTCAACTCTCTACTGGTAATATTGCTCTTCCTGATACCACTTGCATCTTGTTTCTCCTTTCCTCACTATGTGGCACTTGCTCAGCATGTCAAGGACACCCTACCCTTTTCTTCATCAATAATGTGAACTCTGTGTCTAGTAGGCTATATAGCTTATTGATACAGAGTATATCAGAGAGGAGGCCTTCATAGTATCTAGTCTAGTCCAGTCCTCCTTGTTTTACAAATGAGGACAGTGGAACTCAAAAAAGGAGAAGGCCAGGGGCTTCCCTGGTGGCACAGTGGTTGAGAGTCCGCCTGCCGATGCAGGGGATGCGGGTTCGTGGCCCCGTCCGGGAGGATCCCACATGCCGCGGAGCAGCTGGGCCCGTGAGCCATGGCTGCTGGGCCTGCGCGTCCGGAGCCTGTGCTCCGCAACGGGAGAGGCCACGGCAGTGAGAGGCACGCAAACCGCGGGGGAGAAAAAAAAAAAAGGAGAGGATGGGAGATGTATAGGGTGGATATTAGCCAAAAGTTTCACAGCCTGTTACCAGTAGAACTGGGATTCAAATTCAGGTCTCCAAAATCCCAACCTAACCTTCTTTCTACTATATTATAACATGACACACGGCTAATGTAAGTTTGGTGAGAACAGTTAAAGGATATTGTAACTGATGTAGAACTTTACCCTCAAAGCTACATTCAAAATTGACCTAGTGAAAGAATATGGGTCAGATTATAACTCTAATTGCCCTTCTACTGCAGTCATATGAAATAGTATCATCATCATTATTATTACTGTCACCTAGAGTCATTAGTTGACTGCTTGAGGGAGAAATTGACACATCCAGCATCATAGTGGAGATTTTATCACAGTGCTTTCAAGTGGTAGGTAAAGCAGACAGAATTGTTAAGTATGTACAAAGCTGAATAAAACAATTCACAAACTTGGTTTAATGCACATAGATAGAACCGCATGGTAATATTAGAGAATATACATTTTTTATAAGCACACATGGGAAATTTACAAGAATTGACTATGCACTAGGCCATAAAACAGGTCTTAACATATTTGAAAGAATCAGTATCATACAGATGATCCAGTACTGCTTCAGATATTATTGAATAAGCTCCTACCAGACTGACCCTCCTGCAGATGACAAGTATAATCTCTGGGTAAAGCATGAAAAAAACCTACCTGAAGGTACTAGAGACCAGTCAAAAGCAGACAAATTCTGATTGGAATAGACACTTAGAAGAAGGAACAGCATTGAGTGAGTTTCCTGGTTTTATGGCTTTTAGCCTGAGGGCAGGTCACAGTTGGTACCACATGGGATGACTAGAACTACTATAGAAAATCCGCAATTCTTCTGGCCTAAAGAACCAGAAGACAGAATCTGGGGCAAAGACAACTGCTAGAATGTAAGGATGATATTCAAAAAGGAGAGAGCCAGAAAGGAGGATCCCCTAAATTATTTATAAATATCTGAATGACCCTGGTACCATATATGTGTGGGACAGACTCCAAGTGCCTCAGCTAAAGACAAACAACTGAGATTTCAGCTGCTATCGAAGAATAGATTTTTCCAGTTGAGTCCAAAAAAGTCATATGCCTGCTTTTTTAAAAGAATCAAACTGAAAATTACAGTAACTGAATTTAAAAATTCACCAAATGAATAAATGAGAGGGAATGATGAAAAATAGAAAAATCAACATTAGACAAACACCACAGTAATTTTTTTTTTTTTTTGGTACGCGGGCCTCTCACTGTTGTGGCCTCTCCTGTTGCGGAGCACAGGCTCCGAACGCGCAGGCTCAGCGGCCATGGCTCACGGGCCCAGCCGCTCCGCGGCATGTGGGATCTTCCCGGACCGGGGCACGAACCCGTGTCCCCTGCATCGGCAGGCGGATTCTCAACCACTGCGCCACCAGGGAAGCCCCACAGTAATTATTATTGCAGGAGAGAATCAACGGATGCAAAAATTAGTGAGTAAAAGTATGACGAGAAACAGGATATTTTCGAAGTTTCAAAATAACTCCACATGAGATAATTGAATTACAAAGAAGGAAAATAGAAACTTTACAATAAAGAAATTTGGCAGATATTACCTTAACTATGTGATCAAAGCTAACATCACCACAAACAGAACATATCAACATCATTTACCCTCTAATATTATATACTTAGAAGCTCACACCATCATTTCTGTGTTACTCTTGCCAAAAATGCCATCTAAATATGAGAAAATATCAGACAAAATCCAAATTGAGGACAGTCTACCAGACAGCTTATGAAATGCAAAGACTGAAAAACTCATAGAGACTAGAGAGATGTGACAACTAAATTCAGTGTGGGATTCTGGATTGGATCCTGAAGCCGAAAAAAAGGACGTTAGTGAGAAAACTGGTCAAATTCTAATGAGGTCTGTAGATTAGTTCATTGTTTTGTATCAGTGTTAATTTTCTGGTTTTGGTAATTGTGCTGTAGTAATAGGTAGGGTGTTAACACTAGGGAAGGCTGAGAGAAGTGTAAAATTATTTACAAAATAAGTGTACGTTTTTAAAAAACAATTCACTAGTGGGCTTAACAGCAGAATGGAGGTAACAGAAGAAATATTATTGAACATAAAGTTATATGAATAGGAATTAACCAGTCTGAAGAATGTGTGTGGTGGAGGGAATGAGGAACAAAAACAAAGAAAAAGAACAGAGCCTTAGGGACTTGTGGGACAATATCAAACAGTGTAATATATATTGGATATCCAGAAGAGGAACAGAGAATGAAGCATTAAAATAATTTGAAACAGTAATGTCTAAATTTTTTCCAAATTTGCTAAAAGTCATAAATATATAGATTCAATCAGAAGTTCAACAAACCTCCAAAAGGATAAATACAAAGAAAATCATGCCTAAGTAAATCATAGTCAAACTGATAAAAACCAAGTATAATAAAAAGAGAAAATGTTGAAAGTTGTCACACTGCATACAGGCAAATAATGATTCAGATAGTGTCTGACATCTGTCTCATCAGAGGCCAGAAGACAGTGAGCATCTTTAAAATGCTAAAAGAAGATAAAAGTCAATCCAGAATTTATATATCCAGCAAAAAAAATGCTTCAAGAATAAAGGTGAAATAAATACAGTTGACATTTTAAAATATATGCCTAAGACAATTAGTTGACAACAGATTTGCACTACTAGAAATGCTGAAGTTCTTCAGACTGAAGGAAAATTATACCCAATGAAAATTGCTATCTTTAGGAAGGAAAGAATGAAGAACACTGGAAATGAAGATTTGTTTCCTCTTTGTTTCTTTAACAAAATTTTAAAATACATGTTATGGTTTAAACCAAAAAGTTTAGCACTGTCTTATAAGGTTATAACATGTTTAGGTGTACTGCATATGATAACTATAGTATAAAGGATGGGGAGGACAGAAAACCTATAAGGTTACAAAGTTTCTGAATTTTATACAAAGTGGTATGATCTTAACTCTAAGTGAACTATGAAAAGTTAAGATTGTATATTATAATCCCTTAGAGCAGCTACTAGCAAAATATCTTAGAAGCTAATATGTAAATTAAAATGGAATTCTGTAATATATCTAAATATTCCAAAACACAGTGAAACAAACAGAAAACAATAAAACAGCAGACCTAACCCAAATATATCAATAATTATACTAAACAGAATGTGCAAAACTTTCCTTGAAAAAGTTACAAGGCATAAATTGTCAAAAAGGGTAAAAACCAAGACCCAACTAAATGCCATATACATGAGATGTACTTAAATATAAAAACACAGACGTATATAAATGTAAGTTGAAAACAAAACAAAAAGCTAGAATAGCTAGATTCATATCAAACGAAGAGGAGCTTAATATATAACAGTATTAGGAGATATAAAGAGCAACATTGCAAATTGATAAAAGGTTAACCAATAGGAAAATATAACAATCATAAATGTGTATGTACTTAATAACAGCTTCAAAATACAGGAAACATATTAACAAAGAGAAAAATAAATAATTCCATTTTCATAGATGGATATTCAGCACCTTCCTTCAGCAACTGATAAAATAACTTGACTAAAAAAAAAAGTCAGTAAATATATAGATGATACCACTTAGATCTAATTGATATTTATACATCACTACACCCAGCAACTGCAGAATACGCACATTCTTTTCTAGCATACGTAGTGTGTTCAGGATTGACTAAATGCTGGGCCATAAAACAATCGTAGTAAATTTAAAGAAACTGAAAGTATATTCTCTGACCACAATGGAATAAAATTAGAAATCAATAATATACCTACAAAACCACAAGGGAAATTAGAAAATAATTTGAATTGATGATAATGAAAATATAGCATATCCCCAAAAAGCAATACTTAAGGGGAAGTTTGTAGTTTTTAATAGACGTATTCTGCAACCAATTTGCTCTGAATGTAATGCAATTAAGATAGAAATCGATAACAAATAGATAAACATCCATATACATTTAGAAATTTAGAGACTTAAACTCAGGAGTCATACAGTAAGCCACAAATTTTTGAACTTAAAATAGGACAATAATGAAAATACTACATCTCAAAATTTGGGGGGATGCAATAAAGCAAAACTGTAAAATATATATATTTAAATGCTTATATTTGAAAAGAATAAAGCATATGGATAAGTAGTTGAGTATTTAACTTAAGAATCTTAGAAAAAGAGCAGCCAAATTGACTTAGAGAGAAAACAAGGGTAATTATAATAGGTAGTTAGAAAACAAACATTGGAGAATATCAACAAAGCAAAAATTAGTTATGCATAAAATCTAATATAGTAGGTAAGCCTCTGCCAAACTTGATCACTAAAAAAAATGACACAAATAATATAAGGAATATAAAGAATTAATTGCAGCTTGAAGAGTAATTAAAAAGTTAAGAGAATACTTCAAACAGCTTTATACCAGTGAATTTAAAATTTTAAATTAACAAATTCCTAGAAAATTATAACTCAACAAACGAACTCAAGAAGAAATAGAAAGCCTGAAAAGTTCTCTAATCATTAAAGAAATTGAATTGGTTATTCACAGTCTTTCCACAAAGAAATCACAGGCCTAGATGATCTTATAGCCAACTTCTATCAAACATTCAAGAAAGAGATCATTTCAATCTTAAACTATTCCAGAAGGAGAAAAAGTGGAACTTCTTCCCAATTCCTTCTTTGAGGCCAGTACAACCTTATTAACAAAACCAAACAAGAAAAAAAAAATGCAGGCCAGTTTCTCTCATGAACCAAAGCAAAAATTCTAAAAATATTAGTAAATTAAATTCACTGATTAATTTTTTCAAATATTATTTTTATAAAGTGTGAAAACAAGGGAAACTAAAAATTATATTCTTTGGGGATACATACATATGTGATAAAAAAACTTTATTAAGCAAGGAAATGACAAACACAAAATTCATGATAGTGGTTACTTATGTAGAGAGGCATGGAGTAGGATAGCAGAAGAACCAAAAGAGTTTAAATCTGTTGGTATTGTTCTAGTTAAGTTATTAAATTTTTAATGGACTAAAGCCACAATCTTAGTCTTCTTGGAATTTACAGTCTTGTGGATAGTTCAGTTCAAACAAGCAAACAGACAAATGCGATATAATATTTTAAGGGTTATGATGAGTCAAGACAGGGTGCTGAGATATTCAACAAGAGTCGGGGGAAGTTCCTAGAGGAGCTTATCTAAACTGAGAACTGATTGATAAGTAATTTAATCATTATCTAAGGAAATGAGAAAAAAATATCAACCTTAGTAAGCTTACAGCCCAAGTAAAGGCAGAGGGAAAAGGAGTGAGTGCTAAGCGGTGAGAGCTCCAGCCTGACTTAAGCCAGGTTCAGTTTAAGATGGATACTGAGTTAACAGTGAAATGACATGGCCTTAGCTTTTACCCTACAGAAGCTTGCTTATTTCTCAGGTTTCAAATGTGAGGAAAGAATACATTTATTGTACTTCTACATTTTTTAAAATAATGGCCTATGTTTTAAATAGATACAAATGGTAATTGATCTGTCAGTTTAAGCAGGAAGACCTGTATCTCAAATCCTGTTCCAAATATCACTCTGCCTTTTTTTAACCAGTGAAAGAGAAATACTTACTTTTTTATGAAATACTTATGCTGTACCCATTTCTTTTAAAAAAGTGAATATGTGATGAGGAATAGGATATTTACCTAGTTTCAAAGTACATTCCTACCAAGTTGTTATTAATTACAAAATAAAAGTGACTTTGTAGTGGGAAAACCTGGTACACACCACCGTAGGTGATCAAAGTGAACATTATCAGTAGTGCAACAAATCAAAATTGTCTGTCACCTGATAGGCTGCAATGAGAAGAACACAGTATCACTACTGTGATATTCGTGCCAAAGATGCATAATCTGAATCTAATCGTGAGGAAACATCAGACATACCCAAATTGTGGGACATTCTTCAAAATAACCTTTAATCTTCAAAAGTCTCAAAATAATGAAAGTTCAAGGAGTCACTGAGGAATTTTCTAGATGGGTAGGAACAAGACATGACAACTAGGTGCAGCATGATTCTAAACTATACTTGCAACTTTTCTGAAGTTTGACATTTTATACGCATACAAACACACACATATATATGTATAGATTTTAAAGCAGTACAGAAATAAAAGTTCTAGACTCCCGGAATTTGGTAATTTGGTAAGAGTTATGTGGTTTTCTTCAGCTACATGCATTCACCTCAGTAACTGAAATACTTGGTAATTTAAATACCAGGACTTATTTCTTAGGGCTTAAATATGGCCTTGAACTTAAAAAGATTTCTTTATTAGAAAAATGATTGTTTTTATGAAAGGAAAGTGAAGCTTTCATTGTAGACTGTATATCTATAGCTATATAGTTGAAACTTGTTGTAAAATACCTGCAGAGGAATTTTAAAAACAACTATTTGACTCATGTTTTGAAAATTCCTTAAAGGGAGTGACAGCTATTCAATGTACATTTTGAACACACTATGTTGTCATTTAACATAGAGATTCAGGAAAATGGGTGATCCCAGTACTCAGACTGGAACCTGTAGTATCTAGCTGCAGGGAGAAAACTACTGCAAATGAAAAGCATAAAGGCCATCATCAACAATTGCAAGGGAATAGTTCTATTTCTTTACGTCTAACAGACTTCGTAGCTTTTGTTTGGGAGGAGGAAGAGAGACTAGGAAGAGAAACCTGAAATAAGCCTAGCAAGGGTGAGAATCATACACATGCACATTTGTACACATACTCAGAAAGCAGAAAAATGAGAGAAAATGGAAGAGACTAAAAGGAAGACAAGAGTGGGACCCCAGAAGAGAAGGTAACAGACAAGAGGAGGGCTCGGGAGGGCAATATAGAATGGAGAGAAAAAGAGACTACTAGTGGGTCGGGTGTGGAGGATGGGCAGAAATTAGAAGGGTGAATATAGATGAACTCTGTTTAGGCCTTTTCCAACACCCTATAATAATACAGTCTCTCTTCTTGCCCTTCTGAAGCCCATGTTTGTACTTAGACATAGCAGGGCATCAAGCAGAAGGCCTTCTGGCGTTTCTAGTAAATGAAGGAGAACAGTAATACCAGACATTAAAATGGTCATACACACAGCTAAGTTCCTGTTTCTGTGCCCTTTCCCAGTCCTCTTGGGATTTTATGAGATACTGGAAATAGACTAAAAGCATTCTTTATGGTGGGCCTCTGCTCTTGCTCAGTTCATTCTCACCTATGAAAGCAGTCTGTGTAGAGAGGAAAAGCAGCAATATTAGGTCTCATTAACACCTCTGACCACAGCAAATGAGAGTCTTAATGTAGACCACACTTCAGTATGTAGTTTTGTTCCTTAAAAGATAACTTGCTTTCTCTTGGATCTTGACAATATAATTTAACAAATCCTGTTATTTTAAAAAGTGTGGTTTAAGTTTTGCAGTTTCTTACAAACATATACTAGCTCTACATCCCATTAATGTCGCTCCTTTTTGTTTACCCAAGAAAAATGAAAACATTTCTTCACAAAAATGACTTGTACAAGAATGACCTTAGCAACCATATTCATAAATAACTAAAATCCCTAAACAACACACATATCCACCCACAGGTGATATGGTAAACAAACTGTGATATATCCATACAATGGAATAATATTTAGCAATGAAAAGGAATGGACTGATGATACACTCAACAGCATGGATGAATTATTCAGAATTCAGGGAAGCATTATTCAAAGTAAAAAAAAAAAAGCCAGATTCAAAAGTCCACCTACTACATGATTCCCGTTATTTGAAATTCTAGAAAATGCAAAATAATCTATGATACACAAAGCAGATCAGTGGTTGCCTAGAGCTCTGGGTGTGGAGGAGAACATTGACTTCAAAGGAGCACAAGGGAACTTTGGGGGGTGTTGCAGATGTTCTCTACCTTGATGGTTCTTATAGAGGTGCATAGATTTGTCAAAACTTACTGACTTAACAACATCAGATATTACAATGTAGATATATTCTATATATTAAAATACTTGCCCATCTGCTAAACTGAAATGGAATCTCACTAGTGTTTTAGATAAATTTAGATAATTTAGTAAGATTGCATATCTTTGCATATATTTATTGGTCATTTGTATATCTTCACATCCTTTATCCATCTTAATTGAGTTGTCTTCTTAAATTCTGTTCACACATTAAAATTTTTATTATCTTTATATATTTTTATTCCTGTTTTATAGATTTGTTGCTAACATTTTCTCCTAGCATCTGGTGTCTCCTTTTCCTTTAAATTTTGTTTATACTGTCTTTTTTGGTGTAGAAGTTACTCATTCTATGTAATCAAATACATTAATATTTTCCTTTAAGGATATTGAATGTCATTGGGAAAAGTACTGTCTAAAAGGCAGCAATGTAAAGACACTGATTAGATTATTGAAGGGCTACACCATCTTCTTATGCTTTTATATCGATTCTCTCTTTTTGTTTTCTTGAAATAAATAACATAGAGGGAATGGCTATTGATTTTCTTTCCTCCTATTTTAAGTGTACATAATTTATTCCATCTATTTGTGTGCTGTCTTCAGGCAAGAATATGTTATACTAGGCATCACAAGGAATGCAGAGACAATATGGTGTGGAGGTTGCTCTCAAGAGCATTATCGTCTAGCATGAAGGTCAACAAACTAGAACATACAGGCCAAACAATCACCTATTTGTAAATAAAGTTTTATTGGAATACAGCCACGCTCATTTGTTACATATGGCTGTTTCCTCCCTATAATGGTAGAGTTTAGTAGTTGTGATGGAGACTGTATGACTGCAAAGCATAAAATATTTACTATCTAGCCCTTTATAGAAAAAGTTTGCCATCCTCTGGTCTAGTAAAATAAGACATGAGTGCTATAAGCAAAGTAAAGATTGGGTGTTCTGAGAGATCAGAGGAAGGAGTGATTCCTTCCTAACAGGAAGGTTGGAGAAGGCTTCATTGAGGAAGTATTGTTGGAAGCTGAACCTAAGTAGGAATTAGGCAGGTGGGAACAGAGTGGTAAGTGGTTGGAGCAGGAAGCATGGAAGGAAAACTCTGCATATGCTCTTGAAAATCACCAGGTAGAGAGAAAAGAATGTCTAATTTAGCAACCTTCGACCCGTTTGTCAACAAATCATAAAACATCAAGAACTGTAAAGAACTTGAAGGATTCTCTCATACAACCGTTTCAAGTTTCAGGTGAGGCCACAGACTTTAAAAGGTTAAATAACTCATGCAAGGTCACAAAGTTAGTTGGGGAGCTATACTAAAACCCATTGCTTTTGCTTCCACACCTTGTGTTGGGCACATTGAGGCATGTAAACCAACATTTACCGAATTGAACTGACCTGCCTTCCTGAAGTACCTTTCTAGGGCAAGAAGTCTCTAAGGTGTGGGAATGCAGATCAGACTGTCTAAAAGACTTTTTTCAAATCATATGTACTCTCCCTTCCTTTGAGGTTTACTGTGTGCAATGAGAAATGTCAGTGGGCATTTGTTTCCCAAGCGAAAGTTGTGAAAGAGGAAGACCAAAACCTTTTTTTAAATTCTGCATTTCACATACAGTTTGATAGATATTTCATAGGTATTTTTAGAAGAACAAATAAATGACATAATTTTGAAAACTACTTATTGTTGCCTATAATTAACTTGGGAAAATGTGGCTTCTATTTTACATCAGATTATCCATCCTGAGACTAGCTAGCACTTTTGTGTTTTCCTCTGTTTCATTCCTGCATTTGTTTTTGACCAAGTTGCCATTAAGCTATAATTTATAAAATGCCAGCATCATCAGCTTTTTTGTATTGCTGTCATTAGGCATCCTTGTATTTCCAGTAGCAAAGAAATGACAGCTCATTGGCTTCTGGTCATACTTACCACCCCTGTGTGTCACACCCAGGCATCTTAAAGAGCTGTCTGCGTTCACTCTTTTCACTTCCATACTACACATTCACTTTCTACCCACTGTAGTTTGGCTTTTTCTCCCACCATTTCATTCAAAGTGCTTTCACCAAGATCACCAGTGACTTCCACATTAAAAATCTCCTCTCCTTTGGCTTGTGTAAAATCTCCCTCTGGACTTTCCTCATAGAGGACCATTTTGCAAATGTTGATGTTTCCCAGGATTCCCTTTTGAGTTTTTCTCCTCCTCCCCCTCAAGCTGTACAGTCTTCTTGAACAGTTTTATGTTTATGACTTCAACTGTTGTCCACACACTGACGATCCCAAATCAGCATCTCCATACCCAGTACCTGAAACTGGGCCTGTCCTCCCCCCTTCCCTCCCCACTTTCCTGATAAATAACACTACCATCTATGTCAGAAACCTAGGAAATGTTTTAAAGACATACCTCCCTTCGCTCCTCTTCCTCCCCATTCACCAAATATGCAGTTAATCAGATTATTCTACAATCCCCATCATCTCTCATTTGTAGCAATATTGTAGGCTTCTTCCATGCCTTTAGTTTTAATCCCTTCCATAACACCACCTTATGACAAGAGTCCTATTTCTAAAATGAATCCTTCATTGGCTTACCCATCACCTTCAGGATTAAGAACCAAAATCCTTAATGAAGCATACCAGGCCTGTGTGATCTGACAGTCTCATTTCCTGCTGCTCTAGGTACACCCATCAACCTGCAGCTCCCTAGATGTCCGCACTCTTTCAGGCCTTCATTCATGTTGTGTCCTTTTGTGTCCTGTACTGCCCCACACCACTGAGACCCCTGCAAGCTAAGTTCTTCTCTTCCTGTGAGACTCAGCCCAGGAGTTACCTCCTCCACACTGTTCCTTGTGCCAGTCCTTGCAGGGCCATGAGGTTACTTCTAGGGTTGTACTTATTACATGGAATTCTAATTACAGTTTACTTACCTATGAACTTTTGAGAGCTGGACTGTGTCTTTATCTTCACCCATTGAGCTTATCACAGAGCTTAGGACATAGTATTGGAAAAATGTTTGATAAATGAATGAAACAGTGTTGTAAGCTAATGTGCTTTAAAGAATTATACGTCATTTCAAATATAGTTGAAATGTGAACGATATACATGTCCTTTTCCATGTGAATTTGTCTACTTCATGATCTACATATAACTATTTCTTTAAAGGGATTCCTCCACAACTTAATCTCATTCCTATAAAGTAGATAGCACGGCTCAGTGATTATCCATAACACCTCTCTCCTCACAACCTCTATTTAAACCTATCTAAAGAGATTAAACCAAAGCTCAGCTCTCATTTCTATATGTGAAAAGTGTAAAAATACCTATGAGAAAATAGTCTGTACATGTATTTCCCTAAAGCACTACCTTTAAAACGTTCATTCAAAGGTGCTTTGCAGCTTTTACGGAATATGAAACTTATCTTTTGGGTAGCTGTTACAGTGGAAAACAGTGTATAAATGATTCATTAGCTTTGCATGAAGCCTGAAATTTCATTTACCTAGTCATGGTTCTTTGTCAAAGTACCCTGAAAAGTGGTAATAAAAATTCCCTCACACTTGTTTAGTGCTTTCTAATTTTCAAGCACTTTCACATGTCATCTTGATTAATCCTCACTACAGTATAGTAAAGTAGTTTTAAGGCCCAGGCTTAGCAGTGAGACTGCCTGGATTGAAATCCTGACTCTGCCATAATATAACCTCTCTAAACCCTAGCTTTCTTGTCTGAAAAAGAAGTAGCAATGCTGCTGTTTGGCAATATTGTGTGGGTTAAGTGTAATGAACCAGGTGAAGCTGTTAGCATTGGTATCTCACATTGTTAAGTGCTCACTAAGTGTAAGCAGCTATTATTATCCCTGCTGCCTCTTTCACTACTTCTGTTACCACTGTAAGAAAAATCCCTGCACAGTGACAGTGGCTATTACTCTCTGGAAGAATCAGAGGCCTTAAGAAGGGGTTAAGCACTCATGCAGTGCCCTTCTACCATGGTAGTTTCAGAGAAGGCTGGGTGGGAAACTGAGATTTTAATCCTCACCTAGCAGTAATGAGCCCCCCTCCTCCCACCAGGGTAAGCACAGACCGTGCTGAGAACTTGAATTTTCACCCCACCCAGAGGTAGTGAGATTCCCCTCTCTCTCTCACTAGAGTGGCATCAGAAAGGGCCAAGTAGGATGCCAGGACTTAACCACCTTCCTCTAGTAACAAGTCCTACTGCCCTTACCACCTGCCTGAGGTAACAAGTCCCACCACCCTCCTGTGGAGGCCATATGGGAAGCAGTAACATCTACCTCTCCCTCTCCAAACCAGCAAGCCAGTGTGGTATCAGTGGAAAACTAAGTGAGGAGCCTGAACTCCTACCCTCACCCAACAATGATGGGGCACCCTCCCCCACCAAGGGTGTCAGTAAAGGCCAAGCAGGAAACCTGCACTTCTGTCCCCACCTGACAGTAACAAGGTGGCCTCCCCTATCCCATACCAGCACGGTGTCAGAGAAGGCCTTTTACAATGCAAGATTTAAATAAGAACCAGAGTCTTGTAATACCCAAGACATCAAAGATATAATTTAAAAAATCAGTCATCATACCAAGAGCCAGAAAAACCTATACCTGATTGAGAAGAGAGAGCCAACATATGTTGTGATTATCTCACAGGATTCTAAAGCAGCCATCATAAAAACGCTTCAACATGCAATTACAACTATGCTTAAACAAATGAAAAATAGAAAGCCTCAGCAAAGAAATAGAAGATGTACAGATGAACCAAATGAAAATGTTAGAACTTAAAGCTATAATAACCAAAACTTTAAAATGTAGGGAATATGTTCAACAACAGAACAGGGAGGAAAGAGGAAAGAATCAATGAATTTTCAGATGGAACAATCGAAATTACCCAATCTGAACAACAGAGAAAATAGACTGAAAAAAAAATTAACAGAGCTTCAGGGGCCTGATGGGGCTATAACAAAAGATCAAATATTCATGTTATCAGACTCACAGAAGGAGAGGAGAGGGAAGACAGGACTAAAAAAGTATTTGAAGAAATAATGGCTGAAATTGTCCTAAATTTGGCAAAAGACATAAATGTATAGCTTCAAAAAGCTGAAAAGGCCACAAACAGGATAAACAAAAAATAAAATGATGGACTTAGGTCCTAACATATCAGTAACACATTAAATATAAATAGTCTACTTTATTTGTAATAGCCAAAAATGGAAACAACCAAAATGTCCTTTAATGGGGAATGGTTAAACTTTAGTACATCCATACCATAGAATACTAGTAAGCAATTAAAAGTCATGAACTACTGATACACTGAACAGCTTGGTAGATCTCAAGGGCACTATGCTGAGTGGAAAAAGCTAGTTTCAAAAGGTCATATACTAAATGATTCCATTTATATAACATTCTAAAAATGATGAAATTTTATATAAAGATGGAAAGTGAATTAGCAGTTGCCAGCAGTGAAGAATAGATGAGGAGGATGTATGTGTGACCATAAAGGGATGTTTTTGTGGTAATGAAATAGTTCTGTATCTCGACTGTGGTGGCAGTTACACTAGTTTTCATAGGTGATAAAATGGCATAGAACTAACCATACACACACGTTGTACCAATGTCAATTTCCTGGGTTTGATATCATACTACAGTTATTGATATATAAAATGTAATCATTGGAGGAAACTGGGAAGCGTACATAGAACCACTCTACACTTTTATTTGCAGTTTCCAATTAATCTATAATTATTTTAAATTAGAGTTAAAAAAACTCATGCCAGGGCTTCCCTCGTGGCGCAGTGGTTGAGAGTCCACCTGCCGATGCAGGGGACGCAGGTTCGTGCCCCGGTCTGGGAAGATCCCACATGCCGCGGAGCGGCTGGGCCCGTGAGCCATGGTCGCTGAGCCTGCGCGTCCGGAGCCTGTGCTCCGCAATGGGAGAGGCCACAACAGTGAAAGGCCTGCATACCGCAAAAAACAAAACAAAAAAAATTCATGCCAGCTCACCCAGCCTGAACTTATTTCTTCATGCTTCATAATCCAATAGTCTTTCAACATCCTGCCTTGCTGCTCTGTGCTGCCTAACAAATCATCTTGGGGCCTAATTAAATATGCAGGCATGTGTAAACCAGCATCCCATTTATGATGCATATTTATTTTCCTCGTTCCTCACTCCTTTCACTCCTGACACTTTCGTCACAGCAAGTGAAATATTCTTTTCTGTTCTGTGTGAATTTTATTTAGGCTGTGTTGGTCTCTTGCCATGTACTAGGCGGTATTCCAGAAAGTCCTTTAAATGTCCACTAGAAATTAAATGACTTCAAGTGTGACTCCAGAAATCACACTTCTGGATATGTATCCAAATAAAATAAATATCTCAAAGAGATACCTGCACTCTTATGTTCATTGCAGCCTTATTCACAATAGCTAAGATATGGAATCACCCTAAGTGTCCATTGGCAGATGAATGGATAAAGAAAATGTGGTAGATAGATAGATATAATGAAATATTATTCAGCCTTAATAAAGAAGGAAATCCTGGGACTTCCCTCGTGGTCTCGTGGTTATGACTCCACGCTCCCAATACAGGGGGCACGGGTTCGATCTCCAGTTGGGGAACTAAGATCCTGCATGCTGCTCAGTGTGACCAAAAAAAAAAGAAGGAAATCCTATCATTTGTGACAACATGGGTGAACTCAGAGGATATGATGATGCTATGCAAAATAAACCAGGCATACAAAGACAAATACTACATCTATATGTGGAATCTTAAAAAGTCAAACTCATAGAAGCAGAGAGTAGAATGGTGGTTACCAGGGACTGGGGCCTGGGGGAAATTGGGATATGTTGGTCAAAGAGTACAAAGTTATAGTTATGTATGATAAATAAGTCTAGAGAGTTAATGTACAATATATAACTATAGTTAATAATACTGTATTGAATACTGGAAATGTGCTAAGAGATTTCAGGTGTTCTCATCACAAAAAAAAATGGTAGCTATGTGAGGAGATGATATGTTAACCAACTTGACTGTAGTAATTTCACTCTGTATATGTATATCAATTCATCATGCTGTACATCTTAAAAATATATATTTCTGGGATTAACACATTTACAATATAGTAAGTCAACTGGCATAAGAATCAGTAATTACAGTACAACATCAGAGTCAGACTAGAGATACATACATAGCACCTTGTTGGAATAGGGAAAGGAGAAAATAATATAAATGTTCTTCCTTTAAAATTGTTCCAGACCAATTGCCTTTGACCCTAAAATTCTCAACAAATCCCTTGGAAGGAGGCCATCTTGGATACAGTTCTACTCTACTTGCTATTATTTTCCAACATATTGTGACCAAGAGGGAAGTTATTCAGACTAGAATGATATATCTTAACTCTGTAATTGCATTTTCATTTCTACATTAACTTAAATTCTCTCTATTTCTATGTAATGAAATATGTGAATGCAGATAAAAATAATGGAGATAAAATAAGAAAATGCTTGATTCATAAAACTGGATCAAGAGGACTTTAAATCAAAAAGGTTACAAGAAAAAATGACAGACATTATATATTTTTAGAAAGTTTCAATATGACAAGATATAACAGTTATAACCATTTACATACCTAATATCAAAATATATGAAGCAAAAACTGACAAAATTGAAGGGAGAAATAGATAGTTCTACAATAATAGTTGGAGACTTCAGTACCCCAGTCGCAATAATGGATAGAACAACCAGACACAAGATAAGTAAGGAAATAGAGGACTTAACACATTAAACCAACTAGCTGTAACAGATATATACAGAACACTCTACCTAACAACAACAGAATACACATTCTTCTCAAGTACACATGGGGCATTGTCTAGGATAGACCATATGTTAGGCCACAGAAAAGTCTCAGTAGGTTAAAAAAAGACAGATATTATATCTTCTCTGAACACAGTGGGTTGAAGTTAGAAATCAGTAACAAAAGGAAAACTGGAAAATTCACAGATTTGTGGAAATTAAACAACTTTTAAACACTTTTTAAAACACTTTTAAACAACCAATGGATCAAAGAAGAAATCACAAGGGAAATTAGAAAATACTTGGAGATGAATGAAATTGAAAAAAAAAAAAAAAGCAAAACTTAAGGGAACCAGCAAAAGTGGTGCTGAGGGGGAATTTTACAGCTATAAATGCTTATATTAAAAAATAAGAAAGATCTCAGGTCAACAACCTACTTTACAACTTAAGGAACTGGAAAAACAAGAACAAACTAAACCCAAAGAAAATAATATAGACTAGAGCAGGAAAAAACTAAATAAAGAATGGAAAAGCAATACAGAAAATAATGAAGCCAAAAGTTGTTTTTTTCAAAAAGATCAACAAAATTAACCTTTGGTTAGATGGACAAAGAGAAAAAAAGGAGAAGACGAAGAAGACTGAAATTACTAAAATCAGAAATGAAAGTGAGGACATTATTTATACTACCAATTCTATGGCAATAAAAAGGATTATAAGAGATTAGAGTGAACAGTTGTACACCAACAAATTTGATAAGCTAGACAAAGTGGACCAATTCCTAGAGGCACAGAACCTACCAAGGCTAAATCATGGAGAAGAAAATATGAAAAACCTATAACCAAGGAGATACAATCTGCAATTTAAAATCTTCCAACAGAGAAAAGCCCTGTACCTGATAGCTTCATTGGCGAATTCTACCAAACATTTAGAGAACTAATATCTATACTTCTCAAACTTTTCAAAAAAATAAAATGAAGAGAAGGGAACACTTCCTAACTCATTCTATGAGGCCAGCATTACCTTGATATGAAAGCCAGACAAGATACTACAAAAAAATAAAGCTACAGACCAATATCCCGTATGAACATTGATGTAAAAGTCCTCAAGAAAGTACTACCAAACCAAATTCAGCAGCATATTGAAAGGATTATATACCATGAGCAAGTGGGATTTATTCCTGGAATGCAAGGATGTTTCAACATACAAAAATAAATTAGTGTAGTACACCACATTAACAGAATGAAGGAAGGAAACACACATGATAATCTCAAATGATACAGAAAAGCATTTGACAAAATACAAAATACCATTTCATGATTTAAACAAAAACAACACTCTATAGACTAGAAACAAGGAAAGTATCTTCACAAATACCGTATGCTAACACATATATATGGAATCTAAGAAAAAACAATGAATCTTCACATAATAAAATTCATATATGAAAACCTACAGTAAACATCATACTCAGTGGTGAAGGGCTGAAAGCTTTTTCTTTAAGATCAGGAACAGGCAAGAATGTCCACTTTCACTACTTCGATTCAACATAGTACTGGAAGTTTTAGCCAGAGCAGTTAGGCAAGAAGTAGAAATAGAAGTCATCCAAATTGGAAAGGAAGAAATAATCTCAGTTTTTATCTGTTATGATCTTATATGTAGAAAACTCTAAAGGTTCCACACAAAAGAAAAAACTGTTAGAACTAGTAAATGAATCCAGCAAAGTAGTAGGATACAAAGTCAACAAACAAAACTTAGTTGCATTTCTTTTTTTTTTTAGTTGCATTTCTATACACAAACAGTGAACAATCTATAAAGAAAATTACCAAAACAATTCAATTTACCATAGCATCAAGTAAAATAAAATATTTAGGAATTAGCTTAACTAAGGAGGTGAAAGACTTGTACAAGGGAAACTACTACTATTGCTGAAAGATTCTAGAGAAGACATATGTAAGTGGTAACACATTCTGTGTTCATGGATTACAAGACTTATTATTGTTAAGGTGTCAATATTAGCCAAAGCAATCTGTGCATACCATGCAATTTGTATCAAAATCCCAATGATGTATTTGTGGGAAAAAAAAAAACATTCCAGAATTCATATGGAAAATCAAGAGACCCTCAAATAACCAAAACAACATTGAAAAAGAACAAAACTGGAGGACTCACACTTCCTGATTTCAAACTTAACTACAAAGCTACAGTAATCAAACGGTGTAGTACCGGCATAAAAACATACATATATACTAATGGAATAAAATAGAAAGCCCCAAAATAAACCCTCACATATATGGTCAAGTGACTTTTGTCAATGTTGCCAAGACCATTCAATGGTGAAGGGACAGTCTTTTCAACAAATGGTACTGGGGAAACTAAATACCACATGCAAAAGAGTTGGACCCTTACCTAACACCATATACAAAAATTAAGACAAAATGGATCAAGGACCTAAATATAAGAGCTAAAACAATAAAACTCTTGGAAGAAAGTATAGGGCAAAAGCTTCATGACATTGGATTTGGCAGTGATTTCTTGTGTATGACACTAAAAGTACAGGTAACAAAAGAAAATAGACAAATTAGACTGAGTGAAAATTTTTTTTAAATTTGTGCATCAAAAGACACTGTGAACGTAGTAAAGAAGCAACCTTCAGACTAGGAGAAAATATTTGAAAATCCTATATCTGATAAGGGATTAATGTCCAGAATATATAGGGAACTCCTAAAACTCAACAACAACAAAATAAAACCCAATTAAAATATGGTCGAAAGACCTGAATAGACATTTCTCCAAAGAAAATATTTGAACGGCAAATAAGCACATGAAAAGATACTCAACATCACTAATCGTTAGGGAAATACAAATCAAAACTACAGTGAGATACTACCTTACACTCATTAGGATGGCCATTGTCAAAAAGATCAGAAAACAAATGGTTTGGTGAGGATATGGAGAAATTGGAACCTTTGTGTACTGTTGGTGGGAATGTAAAATGGTACAACCATTGTAGAAAAAATGTGTTTTCTTTTAAGGAACTTATTCTTGAAAGAACTAAAAATAAAATTATCATATGATCCAGTAATTTCACTTCTGAGTATATACCCTAAAGATTTTAAATCAGAGTCTTAAAAAGGTATTTATACACCCATGTTCAAAGCAGCATTATTCACAATAGATAAAATGTGGAAGCAACCTAAATGTTCATCAGTGAATGAGTGGTTAAGTGAAGTGTAGTATATCCATACAATGGAATATTATTCAGTCTTTTAGAAGGAAATTTTGTCATATGCTACAATGTGAATGAGCCTTGAGGATATTATACTAAGTGAAAGAAACCTGTCATGTAAAGACAAAATACTGTGTGATTCCACTTCTATGAGGTGCTTAAAGTAGTCAAAATTATAAAGACAGAAAGTTGAATGTTGGTTGCCAGGAGCTCTGGGAAGGAGAGAATGGGGAGTTATTCAAGTTTCGGTTTTATAAGATGAAAAGAGTTATGGGGATAGATGGTGGTGATGGTTGCACAACAATATGAATGTATTTATTACCACTGAACTGTGCACTTAATAATGGTGAAGATGATAGGACTTCCCTGGTGGTCCGGTGGTTAAGACTCCGCGTTCCAAATTCAGGGGACCCGGGTTCAATCGCTGGTCAGAGAACTAGATCCCGCATGCCCGCAATGAAGATCCCACGTGCCACAACTAAGACCCGGCACAGCCAAATAAATAAATTTTTTTTAAATGGTGAAGATGTAACTTTTATGTTATGTGTATTTTACCACAATAAAAGAAGACATAAAAATGGGTAAGAGGGAAGATGCTTCTTGAAAAGTATCTCATATACCTTAGAAGGCATATAGCCTGGGCTCTGGAATCAAACTACCTGGATACAAATTCTCACTTCATAATTAGCTAATTTTTAATTTTGAACAAATTTCTTCACTTCTCTAAAACTCAGTTTTCTTACCTATAATATGGGGATAAACAATAGTACCATTTTCAAAGAATTGTTTAGTCTTTTAAAAAATATCTATTAAGCACCTATAGTATATAAGGAACTGAACATTAGGTATTAGGAATAGAACAGTGAATTAAATACATTTCTCCTAATCTTTATAGAGCTTCTATTTTACCAGGTATGAGGAATAGTCATTATGCAATTAATTATGTGATTACTGTTGTGTTACATGCTAAATGAATATTTATAAGGTACTAGGAAAGCATAAATGGGAACTGACCAAGCTAGGAAGGTCAAGAAAGGCCTCCATGAAGAAGTGATATTTAAACTAAATCCTGAAGGATTAGGTTTTGCTTATTAGCTCGGCAAAAAGGGAGGTGAGGGAATGATCTAGGCAGAGAGAATAGCTCCTAAGAGAGCTCTGAGGTGGAAAAGAGGTTGTGTTATTCAGGGAACTAAAGGAAGACCACTGAGGCTGGACCTTAGTGAGCAAGAAGTGAAGGGTGTCAATTTGGGCAAGTGAGGTAGATTTAGGGGCTGGAGCATGCTGGACTTTGTTGGTTCAGTTAAGTTTGTGACTTTAATCATAAATATACATTCCTGAAGGGTATCAGATATGATCGGATATACATATGGATATCTAAAATGGATTGGGGGGGGCAAATATGGATGCAGAGAGACCAATTAGATTATCAGAGTGGTCTGGAAGAGAGATTATTGGTGACTTGGACTATTAGGACGGCCATCGAAATAGGGGAGTCAAGAAATATTCACCTTGGTAATGGATATGTAGGGTAAGGAGGATGAGATCAAGGTTTCTGGATTTTGTACTTAGGTGGATGGTAGTGCCATTATTTGAGACAGGAAAAATGAGAAGAGTACCAGGTTTATTAGAGAAGAGCCCCTTGTAGTTAAGGATGATTTTTTTTTTTTTTTGGTCAATAGAATTTTGAATGGCAGCTTTGAGCAAAAGAGACATTATTTGCTGCAAAATGCCAAATAATTTATTTAGGAATTCCACACTTATGTGATAGGAAACCCAGCGTTTTGCCTTCACAGATATTTACCATCTGTGAAGGTATGGGTGTGCGCACATGCGTGCACACACACACACACACACACACGTATATATACCTCTCCCATTCACACCCTGCCAACCCCCAACCCATAAACCACAGTGGTTTCCATTTGACAAATGGCATGGTTTGAGTTTCCAAAAGAGAATGAAAGCTATTTCAATAAGATGTGCCCCAGCATAGGTTCCTTGGTTGGCTATGTGCATTCAGAGCCTTTGGACTTAAGCCTTGTATTGGTAGGAATCTGGCTGTGAGGGGCATAGAACGCAGGCATATCAAATTTGCACAAAATTAGGAAGGATAGGCTGTTTTTAGAGTGATAGAAATAGGACTGATAAAGATCTCAGTGGACTGACATTTAGGTTGAAAAAAATCAGCTACAGGAAGCAGGGTGTGGTGGTAACCTAGCTTTTCTGTTGCATCCGTGGAAAAGACTCAAGGTTGGAGGAAAGACCTATAGGTTTTAGATGACTATGAACTTAGTATGTCTGGAGTGAAACATGACTTCTGAAAAAAACTAATGTCATATCATATAGTTGAATGGTGTCTAGAACAAGAAAATGACAGTCCCTCTGCAGAATAGAGAGTAACCTGATGGGTAAAGAGAATGTGAATCATGCAAAATAAGAAATAAATGAAGAAACTGGGACTCAATATACATGAGAACTGTTTTTAAATTTCTGAATGGTTCTCCTAGGGACAGGGGAACACCCCTGTTCTGATTGCATAGAGGAATAAGAAGACCAATGACCAGTGGGTCAGTGGAGAGTGATAGGGCTAGGAGCAAGGACAGACATTGACATAAACATAATAAATAATTAGAACTGTCTAAAATTGGAAAGGTCTGCCTTGGTGAATGGTTGGTGGGCACCCTGTGGCTGAGGATGTCAGACCCATATTGAGAAATCCCTACATCATCTGGGAGGGTGAACCAGTTAATGATCTAATCATGGAGCTTTCCACTCTGAGAATCTCTGATTTTCTGTTCTTCAGGTTCCTCCCTCTAGTATTTTATGATGATTTTTTACCTCAACTTTCACTGCTTAACTATTTTCTCACTGTCATCAGTATGCCTGATTCCATCTCCTTTTTCATTGTTTTTTGTTTGTTGGTTCTTTGGTTTTGTTTTTGTCTGTTTCTTTTGTTCCCTGGTCCTTGCTTGTATTCCAAATAGATGGCTTTACTTGAATAACTTCATGATCATAAATAAATTAGGCCTACAGAATCAAAGGATCTGAGAATAAAAAGAGGCCTTAGAGAGTAATCATTGCAACCTCCTACTAAGAAAGATACAATGATGTTGGGATAAGTCACTAAACGTGGAATCAGATGTGCTGAATTTGAGAAGCTGCTTCATCATTTACTGACTTCACAATCTTGTGCATGTTGTTTTACCTTTCTGAGCCTCTGTTTTCTCACTTGCAAAATAGGGATAATAATAGATATATTAGAGGGTTGCTGTAAACATTTAATGAGTTAAATGTTTATAAAAGTACCTCTCTCACCATCTTACTTCCAATAGACTCAATAAATATTAAAGTCAAATGCCATTATTTTATGCATAAAGAATTGGAGACACATAGGGCATGTTGGTAATATTGGCTAAGCTAGAATGAGACCCTGGCTTCCTAGCTCCCGGCACAGTAACGTCAGCATACCAATACTGCTTTGTAAATGCCTCTAGAACCTACTCATTCTTTCATTCCACAAATATTTAGAAGCACCAAGTAGATAGTTGGCACTGGAATTACAGAGACAAATAGCTTACGGTCCAGTAGAAAAGACAGATAACAGACATTTAAAATGCATTGCAGTTAGTGCTGCAATAAAGCAGTGTGCCCAGGGTATTTGGGGACTTCAGTGAGGCACATAACTTAAACTGGCAGGTGGGAAAAATAGAAGACATATCCCATAGACTGCAGCACTGAACTAGGAATAAGAGGTGAAGAAGTAGGATATTGCATAGAGAAGGGAGTAACATGCAAAATTCCTTTCTTTCTTTTACTTACTTTACAAATTCATCTGTATGTGTGACTACATACTTCACATTTTTGTTTTTTAACTGCTGGATTTTTTTTTAATGTTTTTATTCTTTTTTTTCCATTTACTTTTTCTTTTTAAATTTTTTTATACAGCATGTTCTTATTAGTTATCCATTTTATACACATCAGTGTATACATGTCAATCCCAATCTCCCAATTCATCACACCACCACCCCCACCTCCCCACCGCTTTCCCCCTTGGTGTCCATATGTTTTTTCTCTGCATCTGTGTCTCAATTTCTGCTGTTCAAACTGGTTCATCTGTACCATTTTTCTAGGTTCCACATATATACGTTAATGTACGATATTTGTTTTTCTCTTTCTGACTGACTTCACTCTGTATGACAGTCTCTAGATCCATCCACGTCTCTACAAATTACTCAATTTCGTTCCTTTTTATAGCTGAGTAATATTCCATTGTATATATGTACAACATCTTCTTTATCCATTCATCTGTCAATGGGCATTTAGGTTGCTTCCATGACCTGGCTATTGTAAATAGTGCTGCAGTGATCATTGGGCTGCATGTGTCTTTTTGAATTATGGTTTTCTCTGGGTATATGCCCAGTAGTGGGATTGCTGGGTCATATGGTGATTCTATTTTTAGTTTTTTAAGGAACCTCCATACTGTTCTCCATAGTGGCTGTATCCATTTACATTCCCACCAACAGTGCAAGAGGGTTCCCTTTACTCCACACCCTCTCCAGCATTTGTTGTTTGTAGATTTTCTGATGATGCCCATTCTAAATGGTGTGAGGTGATACCTCATTGTAGTTTTGATTTACATTTCTCTAATAATTAGTGATGTTGAGCAGCTTTTCATGTGCTTCTTGGCCATATGTATGCCTTCTTTGGAGAAATGTCTATTTAAGTCTTCTGCCCATTTTTGGACTGGGTTGTTTGTTTTTTTAATATTGACCTGTATGAGCTGTTTATATATTTTGGAGATTAATCTTTTGCCCGTTGATTTGTTTACAAATATTTTCTCCTGTTCTGAGGGCTATCTTTTTGTCTTATTTGTAGTTTCCTTTGCTTTGCAAAAACTTTGAAGTTTCACTAGGTCCCATTTGTTTATTTTTGTTTTTATTTCCATTACTCTAGGAGGTGGATCAAAAAAGATCTTGCTGTGATTTATGTCAAAGAGTGTTCTTCCTGTGTTTTCCTTTAAGAGTTCTATAGTGTCCAGTCTTACATTTAGGTCTCTAATCCATTTTGAGTTTATTTTTGTGTATGGTGTTAGGGAGTGTTCTAATTTTGTTCTTTTACATGTAGCTGTCCAGTTCTCCCAGCACCACTTATTGAAGAGACTGTCTTTTCTCCATTGTATATCCTTGCCTCCTTTGTCATAGCTTAGTTGATCATAGGTGCATGCGTTTATCTCTGAGCTGTCTATCCTGTTCCATTGATCTATATTTCTGTTTTTGTGCCAGTACCATACTGTCTTGATTACTGTAGATTTGTAGTATAGTCTGAAGTCCGGGAGCCTGATTCCTCCAGCTCTGTTTTTTTCCCTCAAGACTGCTTTGGCTATTCAGGGTCTTTTGTGTCTCCATACAAATTTTAAGATTTTTTGTTCGAGTTCTGTAAAAAATGCAATTGGTAATTTGATACAGATTGCATTGAATCTGTAGATTGCTTTGGGTAGTATAGTCATTTTCACAATATTGATTCTTCCAATCCAAGAACATGGTATATCTCTCCATCTGTTTGTGTCATCTTTAAGTTCTTTCATCAGTGTCTTATAGTTTTCTGCATACAGGTCTTTTGTCTCCCTAGGTAGGTTTATTCCTAGGTATTCTATTCTTTTTGTTGCAGTGGTAAATGAGAATGTTTCCTCAATTTCTCTTTCACATTTTTCATCATTTGTGTATAGGAATGCAAGAGATTTCTGTGCATTAATTTTGTATCCTGCAACTTTACCAAATTCATTGATTAGCTCTAGTAGTTTTCTGGTGGTGTCTTTAGGATTCTCTGTGTATACTATCATGTCATCTGCAAACAGTGACAGTTTTACTTCTGCTTTTCCAATTTGTATTCCTTTATTTCTTCTCTGATTGCCGTGGCTAGGACTTCCAAAACTATATTGAATAATAGTGGTGAGAGTGGACATCCTTGTCTTGTTCCTGATCTTAGAGGAAATGCTTTTGGTTTTTCACCATTGAGAATGATGTTTGCTGTGGGTTTGTCATATATGGCCTTTATTATGTTGCAGTAGGTTCCCTCTATGCCCACTTTCTGGAAAGTTTTTATCATACATGGGTGTTAAATTTTGTCAAAAGCTTTTTCTGCACCTATTGAGATGATCATATGGTTTTTATTCTTCAGTTTGTTAATATGGTGTATCACATTGATTGATTTGTGTATAGTCAAGAATCCTTGCATCCCTGGGATAAATCCCAGTTGATCATGGTGTATGATCCTTTTAATGTGTTGTTGGATTCTGTTTGCTAGTATTTTGTTGAGGATTTTTGCACCTATATTCATCAGTGATATTGGTCTGTAATTTTTTTTTTTTTGTAGTATCTTTGTCTGGTTTTGGTATCAGGGTGATGGTGGCCTCACAGAATGAATTTGGGAGAGTTCCTTCCTCTGTAATTTTTTGGAAGAGTTTGAGAAGGATGGGTGTTAGCTCTTCCCTAAATGTTTGATAGAATTCTCCTGTGAAGCCATCTGGTCCTGGACTTTTGTTTGTTGGAAGATTTTTAATCACAGTTTCAATTTCATTACTTGTGATTGGTTTGTTCGTATTTTCTATTTCTTCCTGGTTCAGACTTGGAAGGTTATACCTTTCCAGGAATTTGTTCATTTCTTCCAGGTTGTCCATTTTATTGGCATAGAGTTGCTTGTAGTAGTCTCTTAGGATGCTTTGTATTTCTGAGGTGTCTGTTGTAATTTCTCCTTTTTCATTTCTAATTGTATTGATTTGAGTCCTCTCCCTCTTTTTCTTGATGAGTCTGGCTAATGGTTTATCAATTTTGTTTATCTTCTCAAAGAACCAGCTTTTAGTTTTATTGATCTTTGCTATTGTTTTCTTTGTTTCTATTTCATTTATTTCTGCTCTGATCTTTATGATTTCTTTCCTTCTACTAACTTGGGGTTTTGTTTGTTCTTCTTTCTCTAGTTCTTTTAGGTGTACAGTTAGATTGTTTATTTGAGATGTTTGTTGTTTCTTGAGGTAGGATTGTATTGCTATAAGCTTCCCTCTTAAAACTGCTTTTGCTGCATCCCATAAGTTTTGGATTGTCATGTTTTCATTGTCATTTGTCTCTAGGTATTTTTAGATTTCCTCTTTGATTTCTTCAGTGATCTCTTGGTTATTTAGTAACATATTGTTTAGCCTCCATGTGTTTGTGTTTTTTACATTTTTTTCCCTGTAATTGATTTCTAATCTCATAGTGTTGTGGTCAGAAAGGATGCTTGATATGACTTCAGTTTTCTTAAATTTGCTGAGGCTTGATTTGTGACCCAAGATATTATCAATCCTGGAGAATGTTCCATGCACACTTGAGAAGAAAGTGTAATCTGCTGTTTTTGGATGGAATGTCCTATAAATATCAATTAAATCTGTCTGGTCTGTTGTGTCATTTAAAACTTGTGTTTCCTTATTAATTTTCTGTTTGGATGATCTGTCCATTGGTGTAAGTGAGGTGTTAAAGTCCCCCACTATTATTGTGTTACTGTCAATTTTCTCTTTTATGGCTGTTAGCAATTGCCTTATGTATTGAGGTGCTCCTATGTTGGGTGCATATATATTTATAATTGTTATATCTTCTTCTTGGATTGATCCCTTGATCATTATGTAGTGTCCTTCCTTGTCTCTTATAACAGTCTTTATTTTAAAGTCTGTTTTATCTGATATGAGTATTGCTACTCCAGCTTTCTTTTGATTACCATTTGCATGGAATATCTTTTTCCATCCCCTCACTTTCAGTCTGTATGTGTCCCTAGGTCTGAAGTGGGTCTCTTGTAGACAGCATGTATATGGGTCTTGTTTTTGTATCCACTCAGCCAGTCTATGTCTTTTGGTTGGAGCATTTAATCCATTCACGTTTAAGGTAATTATTGATATGTGTGTTCCTATGACCATTTTCTTAATTGTTTTGGGTTTGTTTTTGTAGGTCCTTTTCTTCTCTTGTGTTTCCCACTTAGAGAAGTTTCTTGAGCATTTGTTGTAAAGGTGGTTTGATGGTGCTGAATTCTCTTAGCTTTTGCTTGCCTTTAAAGCTCTTGATTTCTCCATCGAATCTGAATGAGATCCTTGCCGGGTAGAGTAATCTTGGCTGTAGGTTCTTCCCTTTCATCACTTTAAGTATATCATGCCACTCCCTTCTGGCTTGTAGAGTTTCTGCTGAGAAATCAGCTATTAACCTTATGGGAGTTCCCTTGTATGTTATTTGTTGTTTTTCCCTTGCTGCTTTCAATAATTTTTCTTTGTCTTTAAGTTTTGTCAATTTGATTACTATGTGTCTCAGCGTGTTTCTCCTTGGGTTTATCCTGTATGGGACTTGCTGCACTTCCTGGACCTGGGTGGCTATTTCATTTCCCATGTTAGGAAAGTTTTTGACTATAATCTCTTCAGATATTTTCTCAGGTCCGTTCTCTCTCTCTTCTCCTTCTGGGACCCCTATAACGTGAATGTTGTTGAATTTAATGTTGTCCCAGAGGTCTCTTAGGCTGTCTTCATTTCTTTTCATTCTTTTTTCTTTATTCTGTTCCATGGCAGTGAATTCCAGCATTCTGTCTTCCAAGTCACTTATCCATTCTTCTGCCTCCGTTATTCTGCTATTGATTCCTTCTAGTGTAGTTTTCATTTCAGTTATCGTATTGTTCATCTCTGTTTTTTGTTCTTTAATTCTTCTAGGTCTTTGTTAAACATTTATTGCATCTTCTTGATCTTTGCCTCCATTCTTTTTCTGAGGTCCTGGATCATCTTCACTATCATTATTCTGAATTCTTTTTCTGGAAGGTTGCCTATCTCCACTTCATTTAGTTGTTATTCTGGGGTTTTATCTTGTTCTTCATGTAGTACATAGCCCTCTGCCTTTTCGTCTTGTCTGTCTTTCTGTGAATGTCATGTTTTTATTCTTTCTTTACTTTCTTTCTTTGGCTGTGTCGGGTCTCATTTTTGGCATGCACGATCTTCGTTGAGGCATGCGGGATCTTTCGTTGCAGTGCACTAGCTTCTCTCTAGTTTTGTTGTGCAGGCTTTTCTCTCTCTAGTTGTGGTGCACAGCTCCAGGGTGCATGGGCTCTGTAGTTTTCAGCCCTCGGGCTCTCCTGTTGAGGCACACAAGCTCAGTAGTTGTGGCACATGGGCTAAGTTGCCACACGGCATGTGGGATCCTAGTTCCCTGACCAGGGATCAAACCCACATCCCCTGAAGTTGGAAGGCGGATTCTTTACCACTGGACCACCAGGGAAGTCCTTTAAGTGCTGGTTTAATTTTTAACTTAGAACTTCTGAATATGTTACAATAATTGGGTTTTTAAAATTGAAAATCAATATCTAGGTGCATTCAACAAGATATTTTTTTTAACACCTCCTGCATAGCCAGTGTTGTTTTAGGCACCAGGATCAGAGAATTGAACAAAACAAAATCTTGCCCTCATGGAGCTTATATTCCAGCTTGGAGAGAGAGGAAATACATACTAGTTTAGAAGGTGACCATTGCAATGGGAGAAAAATAAAGCTGAGTAAACAGGAAAGGGAAGTGGGTTTGGGGGAGAAGAATGTAACTTTTAAAGAGATAGTCTGGAAAAGCTTATGGATAAGATGGCATTTGAATAGAGACTTAGAGGAAGAGGGGGATTGAATCATAAGGATACCTGGGAGAAGAGTGTTTAGGCAGAGGAAATAGCAGAGCAAGAGCAAGAGCCATACAGACAAAGTGTAATACATGAATTCAGAGAGGTAATTGGGGAAGTAGACAGATCAGGAAGGGCCTCTTTGGCCATTATGCGGTTTTGGACTTTAGCTTTGCAGGAGATAAGAAGCCAGGGATTCTTTTGAGCAGAAAAATAATATGATTCAACATCAGTAACAAAGAAATTTCCAAGCATCAAGACCACTAAGGCATGCACTATAGAGCTTGCTGAAATTATATTATTTAGGATTTTGGAAAATGTATAAACAGAGTCTGAAAGGCATAAATATATTTAAAAGGGTAATAATATTGGGGATAAAATGCAACATCCTCTTTAATATTGTCTTGATATTGTTTGTGAAATTTTAAAAAGATAATGTTGAAAAACTATTAGCCATTCATATGTAATTTATTTTCATGCTTTCAAGCCAAGTAAATCATCAGGGTAAATATCATTCATGAGTTCTCTTTTTATGCATAATACAACATGAGCATAAATGTTTTATAAAATGTCAATGGTGAAAAGACTCTTGTAGTCTGAAGACAGTTTAGCTAAGGAAACAAAATGGTCCCAGCAATGTGGAAACCTGTGTCTGATGCTGGAGCCCTTCCACATTTTTTTGCCTTTTTTTCCCCTATACTCTGACATTGACTTGACAGGAGCTTTCTAAACAATCTCCTATTGGTTCTCAGTGAGTTTAGTTCATATTCTGACCATTGTGAACACACTCTACAACTTGAAAATACTTAAGCCCAACTTCACAATACTGAAAATTAGTTGGATAGAATTACCACTGATTACCAAGTTAATTTTCTCTCTCATGGAATCATGTTACAGATGGATAGATTTATACTACTAATAAAAGCATCTTTCTGGATTGCAAAAAAGAATGTAGAAAGTTTTCAAAACTACTTTGGTGGTGGGAGGTAGTGGGGGAAAGAAAGAATATGAGCTCGTCTTTTAAAAGTGATAATGACTTTTAATTTAATTTTGCTAAAACACTTTGCCTCAGAGCTTAGCCCTATAGCTATTGGGTTTCTCCTTGGAGTAGGTTTAGAGAAGTAGCACAGTACTTATTCTAGCCCTGATGGTTTCTTCATTCTCAGGAAAGGCTATTTCTCCTCTAGACCATTATTTCCTCAAATATAAAATTTTTAAAAATTGATTCTAAGTTTCTTTCTTGATCTAAAACTATATGAAATATCTGCAAATTTTGAGAAAGCCAAATATTTTTTGAGAGGAAGTAGAAATTTTATTAATAAGAGTATTATATGAAATTCCTTATAGTCTGCTACTACTATAAGAGTAAGCTAATAACCACACCAGTGTATTCTGAAGAAATATACTAAAGGAAATACCTTGCATCCATTGAAGAGAAATTGTGGTTTTTAGATTTCTGTCACTCAGGAGTGACAGATTCAGAAGAGACAAAAGCTACATAGCTCTGTTTTTTCCCAGGCCAGGCCTGGTACGTACCAGCAGGTGGTAGTTACAAGCACTGCTGCATGCTGGGAAGGCAACCTTCCCCTGCCCTCCACAGACCACCCACCCTAGGATGGAATGTGTTCCAGATTCAGGTAAGCCAGGTGTGCAATAGACAGCGGACAGGGGGGAAGGGAGGCTGTTGCTTGCACACCTTTCCTAAAGGACAGGCCCCTCAACTTGCAATGTGCCCTTGGCCCAGCAGCTGTGTTAGAAGGAAGTGCAAACTCAAGTGTTAGTCTATAAGCATATATCAGAACTCTAGGTGTGCATTTCATCTACTAAGTGTCCCAAAAGAGCAGGCTGTTAACGAGTTACTTTACCTCTGGCAAGTAACAGTGATACCCAACTAGACAAAAGACAACAGTGCAGAGTATTGCTCTGAATAGAATATCCTTTACAGTGTAGATACCTTCTCCTTAAAGTTTCTCTTTATCAAATCTCATTCTTGAAGACTTGAAAGAACCTTTTGTCTAACTGAAGATAAACCCCTTCATACTTTAATTCAGTCAATTTTGAAATTCTTTCTTAGATGAAACATCAGTTTCCTATTTAAAACATTGTGGTAAAAGGATTTTAAATCAGCAAAAGAAAAATCTATATAGAAGGATGAGGAGAATTTCTGTGACCATTTGAATAAAATAACATCCTGATGAGACAAAGACTTCACCAAAGGTTACAAGCAAAAGAAAACTCTATTCTCAGCAGTGAAAGGATCAATATTAAATAATTAAATTAGAGAGAAAAAAACAAATTTGGGGCGAAAATGTGATGAGGTGAGGGTCTTAGACTGTTGGAAAATAGGAAACCATAGTGAGAAAATAAAATACTGTTCAGTACAGTGAGGGGCTTTAGACTGAGGTCTGAGGTCCCAGGGTTCACCATGGCAAGCTTGGCTCCTGCGGGCCACAAGTGTTCTTCATATAATTGCCAGATTGTTAGAGAAGTTTTTCAATTTCTGTTTACTTTATTAAAAATTGCCAAAATGGTGTTTCTAAGATTAAGCAGAAAACCCCAATGAAATAGAAAAATCAAAAGTTGTCAGTTGTGGACAGAGAAAATAAGAAAAGTGTAAAAATATATCTGATTTACTTTACATTGAGCTTATTTTGGGGGGGCTGATGAAGAAGTAACATTTGGTCCTTGAACCACATTTATGGTTTCTGAATAATAAGTTTAGCATATTTCACCCATAATTATTCCAACAACCTTTAAATAAAATATTTTCATGCCCTTTGGTCAAGAATAAAGTTCAAATTAATTAAGAGCTTTTAATGGAAGAGACATCAGAAAGGCAATGTTTGGCCCATGATCAGTTTTCACCTCCCTCCAACTGAGACAGTTGCTCCCGAATCCTCAGTAGAAGAGATGGCCAGTGGGAGGAAGTCAGTGTGGAGTAAGAGAAAGCACGTGGGCTTCAGAGTCTGATAAACTCAAGTTCAAGTCCCAGCTCTTCTATTAACTAGCTGTGAAACTTGGACATGTTGCTTGCTATCTCTGAACTTTGATATGTTAATCTGCAAAAATTAAATGTAATGGTATAAGGAAAATGCTTAAGTATCTGGCATAGAAGAAAAACTTAATAAATTTTGTTTTCATCCTTTTTTCTTTGCCCCCCCTCAAATAAGTGAGGCTCATAATTTAGCTTTTTTTTTCATATCATAAGGTTGTCATTTTGAGCATAAACAGTTATACTGATTTGTAGTAAATAATAATTTCAGTGCAAATAAAGATAAGTGAGTCCAGTAAAAAAAATAATAATAACATGTCTCACATTGCAGTGCCCTTAGCATTCTTATATCTGTGTTTTCTTATGCTTCCAGAATTAGTGTTACATTTCGCTACTGCCTACCTCTAAAATGGCTACCACTTCTCTCTTTTATATTGTTCTTTCTGTTCTACTATAAACCAGTAAACCACAGCTTTCTACACTTATTTGTAAAATCAAAGTATACAGGGTCTAAATGACCCTTAGAGTAAGCGGAGCATCACTTTATTCCTTTGACCATGGATGTAGTAGATATTCAAATGTTAGATGAGCAGGTGATTAAATAAATGACACTAATTTGGGTATCTCAGAAGTCTTTAATGTCTTTGTGATTCTCAACTATCTTCTTAAAAGATGCTATTATTGGATAAAATACTTCTAGAGAAGTGAAAGATTGCTAAATGCACATGTATAATGTTTTATTTGAAATACTTAATATCAATACAAGGTTTTTGAAAAAAAAGGAATATGAAAATCTATGATATATGAAGAACCCTGACATTACCCAGAAATGTGTTTCTCATATTCTTTCTGTAGTTTATAAAGGAAAAAGAAACTTGTGTCTTTAGGTGATTTATTGAGTTAATTTTTAAATGTGGCCAATTGAACACACAAGTTACATTCTCTGTCTCTGTAGGCACCCACTAATATTATAGTAAATAGGTAAACAGATAAAGTTCTAACCCCTCAAAGACAAAGAGAATGGAAAGGAAAGGAAAGCAAGTATGTTTTAATCTGGAAAGCAGATGATTGAAAAACAGTTGCCTAAAAGCTAAAACATCAATTAGCAGGCGGTCTTCCTACCAGAAGAAAACCTGTGCAACATAACCCCAGAAGGCTCAAAAATTAGAGTTCCCAAGTATCTCAGAAAATGAGGGTACAAGTAGGGCTGGAAAGAGGAGGATTGGTTGAAAGTCTAAATGAGAGGCAGTTCAGGTGCCCTAGATCCCATCTGCTACATGTACAGCTAAGTGAATGCCCCTCCACAAACACTGGCAGAAGACAAGAGGTTGAACCAAAGTTACTCAGGACATGGGGACACCAGGTACAGCCATACAGAAATCATACAAAAACAAAATGATTAAGTGAAAATCTGTTCCTTAAACACTGAGACACTCAACCCCTTCTTCTATGAACCTCTGAGAAAATGAGCAGGCCATGTCATATACTCTAGGCTTAGAGGGCATAGGAGTCCATTCTTGTGACACTAACTGTCCCAGGAGAATAGACCTATAAATATTGACAGTTGCGATTCCCCAGCTGGGTCTCTGCTTAGTCATCCAAATTGAAGCCCCTCATGCTGACTTTGTATCCAGCTTGTGCTTGGATCTAGATTGTGAAACACTGAAATCCTCTATGCATTAATCGTAAGTATGAACAGAAATCCCCAGATTACCACATATTTAAGGAAAGCCTACAACCTGAAATACAAAAAAAGAACTCAAAGGAAACAAAGACCATGCAGGAGACAAAAGAAAATCTTTAAAAATTAGAATTTCACAGAGATGAGAAAATATGGCAGCCATGAAGCAAAAACAAAGTACTGTAAAAACAAAACATACAGGGAGCCCAAAAGAACTCCTGAAAATTAAAAATACAATTGATGAAATGAAAAATTCAGCAGAAGGGCTGGAAAATAAAGTTAAATTAAGGAAATTGCCTAAGAAGTAGGACAAAGTAAAAAGATATGAAAAGCAGAAGAAAAAAATACAAAAAAATTCAAGACTCAGTTCAGGACCAAAATCCAACAGAGAAAATAAATAAGAGGAAATTAGCAAAGTAATACAAGAGATATCTTTAGAAATGAAACACATGACTTTCAGATTGAAAAGACCATTGAGTTTTTGAACAAAATACGAAGGAAGACCTATACCATGACAGAAGAAATCAGGGGTAAGAAGTGCCTAAAAGTTTCCAGAGAGGACAAAATAGAACATGTACAAAAACGTTAGGAATTAATTGGACTTCTGAAGAACAGTACTTAAAGTAGGAAACAATGGGGCAGTCCTTAAAAACTCTGAAAGAGGGACTTCCCTGGTGGCGCAGTGGTTAAGAATCTGCCTGCCAGTGCAGGGTTTGAGCCCTGGTCCGGGAAGATCCCACATGCTGTGGAGCAACCAAGCCTGTGTGCCACAACTACCGATCCTGCGCTCTAGAGCCCACGAGCCACAACTACTGAGCCCGTGCACCTAGATTCCATGCTCCACAACAAGAGAAGCCACTGCAGTGAGAAGCCCACACATCACAACGAAGAGTAGCCCCCCCTCGCCGCAACTAGAGAAAGCCCACGTGCAGCAATGAAGACCCAACGCAGCCAAAAATAAATTAATAAATAAATAAATTTATTTTTTAAAAAAACTCTGAAAGAAAATTAGTTCCAACCAATATTAGTTCCAACCAAGAATTCTCTATCCATCCAAACTATCAGTCAAGTATAAGGATGAAATAAATACACTTTCAGACCTACGAGGTCTCAACATTTTTCTTCCCATGCACCCTTTCTTTGGAAGTTGTTTGGAATCCAAGAAATAAAGGAATCTAACTCAGGGTCGGGGGGTGGGGTAGAAGGAATTCTTAGGATGAAGATGAAGGGCATCTCAAAATGACAGCTGTGTAGTATGCCTAGAGAGCAACCAGTCCAGATTAGAGCAGGAGGATGGCGGTTTCAGGACAGTTGTCTCCACTGGAGGGAGAAAAAGAATCGGCAATCCCTGATGTGTTTGAACTTGAGAGGAAATTCCATTTTAACCAGAAAGATTGACAATGAACTAGTGATACATACATAAGAAATTCAACATCTGAGTGAAACCAAAAATTTGTACAAGAAAGTAAATGTAATCATTTACTAAATAGCTTAACTGTGAATAATATTTGTACAGTCATAATGGAAGAAACATGCTGTCAGTAGTGCTGTGGACCAGATGTTCTGATTCTCCCCCTCTTACCAAGTACATAGTAGAATGACATTTCTTGTCTCCCTTGTGGCTGAATTGGACTATGTGATTCGTTTGGGCCAATAAGTTGTTAGCAAAAGTGATGTGTCATTTTCAGGCAACTCATTTAATGTTGACACAAGACCCTCCAGAGATATTTTTGGCTCTCTGCCACTGTGACCTACAGTCCTGTGTACTGTTCAATACACTAGCCACCATTTAAATTAAAATTAACTAAAATTAAAAATTCAGTCCCATGTCACACTAACTACATTTGAAGCACTCATTATCCACATGTGACAAGTACAGATGTAGCACAGTATAGATTGAAACATTTCAACCATTTTAGAAAGTTCTGTTGGGCATTGTTGCTCTAAATGATGGTTGCTTTGTCACCTAGACTCTGAAGCAAGGACAACAGGAGCCCCAGCCAGTCTCAGATGAACATGTCATTTGAATGAACAATAAAGCTTTATTGTTTGAAACCACTGAAATTTTTGAGGAATTTTTTACTGGAGCATAACCTAGCTTATCCTGACTTATACAGAAATCCTTGATTCAAACTCAACTCCTAATACCACCTTCTGTATTGGGATAGGCTAGATTATGATTGTCACAGCTTGAAGAAGCTCTGTGACTGTTTTATAGAGTTTCAAAGCGAACTTCTATCAGCACATACTGCAGAAAGATTCTACTGTAATTACTTTGGCTTAGGAATGTCTCAGTGGTTAGAGATGGTCAACTGTCTTGAACAAGGCTATTCTCAGAAAAGTAACTTTCATGGAATGTCTAAATGAACAACAACAATAAACAATGGAGGGAATATTTGCTTGTGTTTATAGAGATCTTCCTTTTGAATCCTAGTGATCATTTATTCCTCTATCTTTTGATAGAACTGGTGCAGATAAAGAATGAGAATGAGGCAAAGACTAGTTGTTACTAAGTAAGTGCATTTGTTAAGTTATTGGTAATAATTTACCAAGTGATTTCCCATTCGTTATCTTATTTGAACTTCATGGTAGTCCTAGCAGGTAGACAGATACAGAACCCAAAGCTTGGAAATGTGAAGTATTTACATACAGTCATGTGACATGCTAGAGGAGGAACTGGAACTTAAATACAGTGCTATCTGATTCCAAGTCCAAACTTCCTTCCTCCCCACCTTTAGTTTCTTGTCTCTGCCCCTTTCTTGGTAGTGAGGCCTTCAGGAGCCCCTCTTCTCTGTGGGAAGAGTGAACCCTTATGTAGCCAGCATCACATGCCAAGGCACAGAGCTCCCAGCCTGGTAATTATGTATCTAGCCACTGTACTTCTAGTAAGAGCTTTCTTTCTCTGCAAGAGCTGATGTTCACACACAGTAGTATTTACTCCTGGTAATAGTAGGAATCACAGTAAGAGTAGCAGTTACAGTAGCAGATGACACTTCTGTAGGACTTACCTATGTGCCAAACATTGTTCTAAGAATTTACATATGTTGATTCATTAGATACTAAGATTATCCTCATTTAACAGTTGAGGAAACTGAGACACAGAAAGGTTAAGGAACATGTCTAAGATCATATAGCTGCAAGGCCAGAACCCAAGCCCAGGTTCTAACTCCTTGTCCAGCTTTTAACAGGCATATTACTTCCTGTAAACCATAAATAAACAGAGCTCAATATGACCCTATGTATTAGGCAAAAAACTATTTTACCATTTTGTAATAAGAAATGCAAATTTTTTCCTAAGAGAGGAATTTAGATTAGATATTTTAAAAATTCACTTTAACAAGAAACAGTGCTATCAGTTTACCAACTGGTTTGTTTTCTGAGTTTATACAAATTTGTAATATACTTTATTCAATTGAATAACGAATGTTTATTGAGTGCTTATTATGCACCTAGGCATGAGCTAAGCATTTTATGTTATTAGCTTATTTAATCCTCACAAGAACCCTATGTTATAGGTAATGTCATTATCCCTGTTTTATAAATGAGAAAATTGAAGCTTAGAAGTAGCAACCTACCCAAGGTCACCCAGCTAGCGGGTGCAAAGCTGAGATTTGAACTTGACAATCAGACCTTAGAACCAATACTCAAACATTCAGATGGCACCTCTAGAATTTCAAAATTATTTATGATTCCAGAAATTTTCCATATCATCTCTGTTCATTTTTGGTGGTTTTATTGAAACACAATTACTGTATTTTTTTTCCATCTAGGTTTATGTTCCAGATGAAAATAATGCTATTTTGGGAAGAAATACAAATAAGCAAGTTTTCGAAGGCTTGACAACTGGACTTCTCAAAGTCAGTGCTGTGGTTTTTGGCTGCCTGATTGCCAATCGACCAGATGGAAACAGCCAGCCAATTACACCAAAAATATCAACACAGGAAATGAAAAGCAAACCCTCACAAGGTGATGCTTTTAACAGTCGAGTTCAGGACCTCATCAGGTAAATTTCTAGATTTCTTAAAACTGTCTTTTTGTTAAAAAATATATATTAAAATAATTTAAGTCTCAGGGCCCATGTGATGGCAATCTTTCTCACACCATCCACAAATTCCTAATACAAAATATACCACATTTTGTAGAGAGAAGGAAAATCCTATTAATGAAAAGCATTACAGTTAGAGCTTATTTGTCTTCCTTGATATTTAGATATTTGATATTAGAATAGGTAGTGTCCAAGCTTTTTATAACTTTTTTTGCTGTCAACTCTTTCCAACTCAAAGAATTTCTAAGAATTTCCCTATCTCAGGTCATCTCTGGTTATAAATTTGGTTCAGATTTAAAACAGTAATAATAGCTATCATTTATGGAGCACCCATTATGTGTAAGGTACTGTAGTAGAGGCTTTACAGCCCTATAAGTGTAGGATTTCTAATACAGACTTTGTAGGTAGGGAGATTGCTCAGTGAGGTTAAGTGCTTTGCCCAATGTTATGTACTGAATAAGTTTAAAAGTTAAGTAGGAGAGTTGAGACTGGAACTCAGGTCTAGCTGTACTCCCAACAGCTGTATGTTTTCCACTACACAAATGTGGCAATTCCTAACACCTGTTCAAGGTCAACCCTGCTTCCTTCCAAGGTCACCTTCTCTCCTGGGAAATTTATTCCTACTTTGACATCTGAATTCTTTTTCCCTCATGAATCTGGAATCAGGTAGGACATTTAATTTCCCAGCAGGGTTCCATCTGGTGTTAATCAATTACCTGTCCCACCTATCAGAAACTCCTCTGTGATCTGCACTGATCTCTGACTTCCAAAACCCATGCAATTTGTTACTCTCTGAAACTTATAGTAGGTTCATAGGAGAAAGAGAATGCCCTCTTCTGCATTTGCTTCTTTCACAGTTCATAAATTTTACACTGGTCTCTTGTAGTGCTTTCTTGAAAACAGTTGTTTCATTCAGTATCTTTCTTACCCTTGATTACTTTGTTAACTTGTCCCTTCCATCTGCCTGCCCTCTTTCCCCAGGCATATTTATTGCTAGAGAGTACTAGGCCCTTTGGGTCCACAACCATTTATCATACAGCACTTGACTTTGACCCTCCCTGGCCTTTCTC
This sequence comes from Kogia breviceps, assembly GCF_026419965.1. Taxonomy (NCBI): domain Eukaryota; kingdom Metazoa; phylum Chordata; class Mammalia; order Artiodactyla; family Physeteridae; genus Kogia; species Kogia breviceps. The sequence goes on from NC_081312.1 coordinate 104,175,756, forward strand.
TCAGTTGCTTGATCCCATTCAATTTCCCCATGTCCTTTTGGTCATTGTAGAACTTGGCACTCTTTGCTGATGAATGCCATTCAGCCCCAGCATTCTCCCTGGGGCTACTCTGTGATGCAGCAACCCTGCATTCTTGTCATCCAGACAGCTTAGCCACATGCCTCAGCTGTGGGGCAGAAGGTCCAGCCAAGTGCTTCAATGCAATTCTGGTGGGCCTTCTGGGAGAAAGTACCTACATTTTTACATATATTATTATAGTTACCAGATCCTTTGTAAAAAGAAGGTTATTGGGGAAAAAAAAAAATAACAGTGGTAACCTGCCAAACCAAATAACTCATGTAACTTAAAAAGGGTGATTGACAAGTACAGTACTTCAGTACAAAACCATGCCACTCTTTATCTGACTTGAACCACTTTTGGTAAATATTGCTTTCTTGCAGATAATGCATTTTAGGCTGGCTTGATGATCCCTATATATAGAACCACAAACCTTATATCAAATCTTCTTAATGAAGCAAACAGAACATGTTTAACTACTTTCATGCTTTCTTTCTCACCTTCTCAAATATGAAGTGACAGGAAATCTCACACCACTCCCTGCTACAGCTTGTGCATTTTTTGTCAGTTTATATCTCTAGCATTGTAAAGTTGTGAGGAAAGCGTTCCAACACAGTCTTTGGCACTATTCTCTGACCTGTACCCCTAAGGTAGAGCTGGAACAGGGCACATCACCCTGACATATGTCCCTGTTCTCTCCTTATCTGGCATAGAAGAGGCAAGAGAGTGTCTAACCAAGATGAGGTAATAACAGTGTTTATTCTAATTATTTTACATGGTTTAGTCAAGTTTCTAGATCTAAGGGATCCTCAAATATTTATCACCTCAAAATATGATCACTTGTACTCACTTTGTGTCAGACACTTCACAAGGTCCTGGGATAAAAAATTAAATTAAATTAAAAAACCTTTAGGGGCTTCCCTGGTAGCGCAGTGGTTGCAAGTCCGCCTGCCGATGCAGGGGACACGGGTTCGTGCCCCGGTCCGGGAAGATCCCACATGCCGCGGAGCTGCTGGGCCCTTGAGCCATGGCCGCTGAGCCTGCACGTCCAGAGCCTGTGCTCCGCAACGGGAGAGGCCACAACAGTGAGAGGCCCGTGTAACGCAAAAAAAAAAAAAAAAAAAAACACCTTTAACAGAATATCCAAATAATATCTTTCAGCTATCAAACATCAGAATTTTTTTTTCTATAAGATGCAAATATTGTCAGTGTCAAGTGTTTAGCATAGTTCTAGGAAAGCAGTATTGTGTGTAGGGTAGAAGCAGATTGCAATTTGAAAAAACTCTGGTTTGAAATTTGTTCAGGAAATGCATCAAACCTGAAGCTCTGCAATTCTGTTTTTTTCCCAGCTTTACTGAGATATGGGTGACATATAACATTGTGTAAGTTTAAGTTGTACAATGTGATGATTTGCTACACATATATATTGTAAAATGATTGCCACAGTAGCATTCATTAACACCTCCCATCAGCTTACATAATTACCATGTGTATGTGTGTGTGTGTTGAAACATTTAAGAGCTACTCTCTTAGCAACTTTCAAGTATGTAATACAGTATTGTTATTTTTAGTCACCATGTTATACGTTACATCCCCAGATCTTATTCATCTTATAAATGGAAGTTTGTACCCTTTGACCAACATCTCCCCATTTCCTCGACCCTCCACCCCAGCCTCTGGCAACCACCATTCTACTCTCTGTTTCTGTGAGTTCAGCTCTTTTAGTTTCCACATGTAAGTGAGAACATATAGGATTTATCCTTTACTGTCTGACTTATTTCACTTAGCATAATGCCTTATATGAATGACCACCCATATTGTCACAAATTGCAAGATTTCCTTTTTTTTTTTTTTTTTTTTCTTTGCGGTACGTGGGCCTCTCGCTGTTGTGGCCTCTCCCGTTGCGGAGCACAGGCTCCGGACGCGCAGGCTCAGTGGCCATGGCTCACGGGCCCAGCCGCTCCGCGGCATGTGGGATCTTCCCGGACTGGGGTACAAACTCGTGTCCCCTGCATCGGCAGGCAGACTCTCAACCACTGTGCCACCAGGGAAGCCCAATTTCCTTATTTTTTATGGCTGAATAATATTTCTGTGTGTGTGTGTGTGTGTGTGTGTGTGTGTGTGTGTGTGTGTGTGTGTGTGTGTGTGTGTATTTACCACTTTTCTTTATCCATTTATCTGTTGATGGACACTTTGTTTCCATGTCTCAGCTATTCTGGATAATGCTGCAGTGAACATGGGAATGCAAGTATCTCTTCAAGATAGTGATTCACTTCCTTCAGATATATACCCAGAAGTGGAATCGATAGATCATATGGTGGTTCTGTTTTGAATCTTTTGAAGAATCGCCATACTGTTTTTCATAGTGGCTTTACAAATATACTTTCCCACCAACAGTGTACAAAGGTTCACTTTTCTCTCCACATCCTTGGCAATATTATCTCTTGGTTTTTCGGGACTTTTTGGTTTTGTGTTTTTGTTTTTGATAATAACCATTCTAACAGGTGTGAGGTGGTATCTCGTTGTGGTTTTAATTTGCATATCCCTGATGATTAGTGATGTTGAATGTCTTTTCCTATACCTATTGGCCATTTGTATATGTTCTTTGGAAAACTGTCTATTCAGGTCCTTTGCCCATTTTTTAATTGGATTATTTGTGTTTTTACCATTGAATTGTAGGAGTTCCTTATTTTTTCGAATATTAACCCCTTATCCAGTATATGGTTTGCAAATATTTTCTCCTGTTCTGCAGGTCGCCTTTTCATTTTTTTGATTGTTTCTTTTTCTGTGCAGAAGTTTTTAAGTTTGAAGTAGTCCCACTTGTTTATTTTGCTTCAGTTGCTTGTGCTTTTGGTGTCATATCCAAAAAAATATTACCAAGACCAATGTCAGGTTTTTTCCTCTATGCTTTCTTTTAGGAGTTTCATGGTTTCAGGTCTTACATTTAAATCTTTCATACGTTTTGAGTTCTTTTTTCGGGAATGGTGTAAGATAGGGGTCCAGTTTCATTCTTCTGCATGTAGTTATCTGATTTTCCCAGCACTGTTTACTGAAGAGAGTATCCTTTCCCCAGTGAGTATTCTTGGCTTCTTTGTCAAATATTCATAGACCAGATATGCATGGGTTTATTTCTGGTCTCTCAATTCTGTTCCATTGGTCTACATGTCTCTTTTTATGCCAGTACCATACTATTTGGATTGCTGCAGCTTTGTAATATAGATTGAAATCAGGAAATGTAACACCTCCAGCTTTGTTGTTCTTTCACAGGATTCCTTTGGCTATTCATGGTCTTTTGCTGAAGCACAATTCTTTTCATCATGTTCAATTAGAAATTTATATCTGTCTCTCAAAACAGGGAAATCAAAATTTGCAACCAAGAGGCAAATAGATGAGTCCCAGTCACTGATACCAGCCTTTTGTAGTCAAAAATTAGTAAACAAACTGTACTTTAGCCAAGCACTTTCCTAGCTGCTAGGATGTACTACAGGCACCTCAGGCTCCACAAGTTCAAAACTGAACACCTTATCTTTCCACGCAAAGGAGATACTTTTCCTGTGTCTTCTGTCCTTATCTGTAGCACCAGTATCCCATTCAGTTACTTAAGCCAGCATTCTGAGCATTGTCAAAAACCCTTCACAATCCTTTACCAAACCAATATCAAATTAAGTCTTTAGTACCTATTGATTCTACCTTGTAAATACCTCAGATTTCTTACCTTTGCTCCATTGCTACTTCTCTAAGAGTGCAGTCTCTCTTGCAATAGCAGATAGCTTGCCTCTGCCTCTATCCCCATTCCCCTTTTTAAAATAGCTTGTTTCCTAATTATAAAATTAATATGTGCTCAGTGAGAAAAACAATTTTAAAAACACAGAAAAGCATAATGGATTTTGTTGAATACACAAAAATTATCTTTAATCTCACCACCCAAAGATAATCATTGGTTTTATTTTGGTTTTGGTACATATATATGTGGTTATTTTATGAAAAAAATTGTAATACTTATACACATTGTTTGGTCGTACTTTTTTTTAAGTGCTTTTTTCCAAATCAACAGAAACTTGCAAATGAATTTTTACTAGCTTTCCAAGTATTTAATTATGTAGCCATGATTTGCTTCAGGTAACCTATTATTACTTATATAGGTTTATTCTAGTATTTTACTCTTACAGATAATACTGTAAAGAACATCTTTCCCTACAATTGATTATTGTCTTCTATTAAACATTGAGAAGTATAATTTGGGGGTCAACGAATATGCATTAAAGATTTTGATCTATATTGCCAAATTGTCCTACATAAAGATTACATATGAGTACGTCCTTGTACCCTCAGCCTAGATGCTGTCGGATATCATCATTCTTTTGAGTCTTAGCCAAACTTAGAGGCAAAAATATTTCATTTTTTATATTAATAGTTATATAGAACATTTTTTAATGTTCACTGGCCATTTTAATTATTTTGTGAGTTGCCTGTTCATGTACTTTGCCCATTTTTCTATTGGAGGTATTGACTTTTTTAATTGTAAAAGCTCTTCATGTATTAAAACCATTAGGCACATGCATAGAGGGGCAACCATATGAAAGATAGCAAGAGGGCAGCCATCTGGAAGCTAAAAAGAGAGGCCTCAGAAGAATCCAACCCTGCTGGCACCTTGATCTTGGATTTTTTTGGCTTCCAGAACTTTGCTGAGCTATGGATGGAATGTGCTAAAGAACAGCTAACCATCTTGTACTATGAAATGGACTCCAGTGCTGTAGATGATGCTCCTATTTGTCAGGATCACTGTTGATTCCCTGTGATAATTCTCTGTTTACAAGTCTTAGTTCATGACTTTTGATCAGATTGTATCATCAAACAGATGGCCTCACAAGAAAACCAGATAGTAACTATCCATAGACAAGAAACCATTGTGAAAACTCAGAATGCAGGAGGTAGATGAGACTGAAGCATCTCCCCCCGGACATCAGAGATCAAGAAGTACCACATTAGAAGGGTAAGAGGAGCAGCTACACTCTGACTACAACAGCCCTCCCACAGGCCAGCACAACACTGCATGAGCCTGCATGCCCCCACAAGCCTGTGGTTTCTCCAGTGGGAAGAGGGAGCCCAAATGGACATCCAGCTCTCCCAGCATTGTGGGACAGTTCCACTTGGGTCTCACCTCACTGAGATTGCTGGGGGAATCTGCAGAGCTTGACCACTGATGATCAAGTAGAAAGGTGTGGAGGGGCTGACAGCAGTCAGCACTCAGATCTTGGTGGACAGTATTGCTGCTTGCAGTGGTGCCCAAGCAGAGATCCCAGGCAGCAGCTCTGCCCATCTGTGGAACTGAGCCTGTAGCCCCATCTGGCCACGGAGCTCAGTTGGCAGTTCTGCTGATTAGGGTCCCCAGTCCCCAGACTGTGCTGGCTGTAGAGCTTGTTTTACCACACAACCTGGACAAGAAAGCAAATTATCATCCTTGCTCTCTAGCTCAGCATTGCCTTCATTCTGACCATCCAGGAAGGCCAGCTGGGGAACCCAGGCAGCTGCAAAGCCCATACTACAGCCCTTCTTAGGCAGGGAACCAAGCCAGCAGAACTACCCAACTGTTGAGCTTAGCCTCTCACCCCACATAACCAGAAAGAGTGAACAGTAACCCTGAGCAGTCTTAGAGCCCAGCTATTGTCCCACTCAACTACAGAGCATAGCCTGCATCCCCACCCCACAGTGGAGCCCAGACAAAGACTCTCCCAACCACAGAGACAGTTTCTTTACCCACCCAACTATGGGATATAAATGGAGGCCCCTCGCAACCAGAGAGGCCAGCCAGCGACCTTGCTCAACATCAGAGCACAGCGAGCAGCCAACCTGATCAAGAAGCCCAGCCTGTGGCACAGCCTTTCAGAATACTGAAGGAAAAAACTGTCAGCCAAGACTGCTGTACCCAACAATGCTGTCCTTCAGGAATGAAGGAAAAATAAAGACTTTGCCAAACAAACAAAAGCTGAAGAAGTTCATCACCACTAGACCTGCCTTACAAGAAATACTAAAGGGCATTCTTCAAGTTTAAAGAAAAGGATGATAGGGACTTCCCTGGTGATCCAGTGGTTAAGACTCTGCACTCCCAATGCAGGGGGCCCAGATGCAATCCATGGTCAGGGAACTAGATCCTACATGCCGCAATTAAAGATCCCACATGCTGCAACTAAAGATCCCACATGCTGCAATGAAGATCCCGCATGTGGCAATGAAGATCCCGCATGCCCCAACTCAGACCCAGCACAGCCAAATAAATAAATAATAATTTTTTTAAAGAAAAGGATGATAAGTAATAACATAAAAACATATGGATGGGCTTCCCTGGTGGCGCAGTGGTTAAGAATCCACCTGCCAGTGCAAGGGACATGGGTTCAAGCCCTGGTCCGGGAAGATCCCACATGCCATGGAGCAACTAAGCCCATGCACCACAACTACTGAGTCTGCACTCTAGAGCCTGCGAGCCACAACTACTGAGCCCACATGCTACAATTACTGAAGCCCGCGCACCTAGAGCCCGTGCTCCACAACAAGAGAAGCCAATGAGATGAGAAGCCTGTGCACCGCAACAAAGCGTAGCCCCCACTCACCACAACTAGAGAAAGCCCACATGCAGCAATGAAGACCCAGTGCAGCCAAAACTAAAATAAATAAATTTTTTAAAAGACGAAAAAAAACATAGGGATATGTAATACTCACTGGTAATGGTAAACATATAGTCAAAATTCAATCCTCTCGTATTGTAATGGTGGTGCATAAAATTCACTTACAAGTCTAGTTTGAAAGTTAAAAATCAAACATAATAGATATAAACATCACCACAGTAATTTGTTATTGAATGAACACTATAAAAATACATAAATTATAATATGAATAACCTAAAATATGAGGAGGGAGAAATAAAAGTACAGTTGACTCTTGAACAACACAGGTTTAAAATGTGCAGGTCCACTTACATGCAGGTTTTTTTCAATAAATACTACAGTGCTACACAGTCTGTGGTTCGTTGAATCTGTAGATGCAGAACCGAGGGTATGGAGGGCCAGTGATGGGACTTGAACATCTGTGGATTTGGGTATCTATAGTGGATCCTGGGACCAATTCCCCACAAATACTGAGGGACAACTGTATAAAGTTTCTGTATGCTATCAAACTTGTTATCAACTTAAAATAGGATGTAATATATATGTTTTATTTAAGCCTCTACAAACCTGTAGTAGATACATATAGTGTAAGGAAGTCAAAGCATACTGCCACAAGAAGTCATCAAATCACAAAAGAAGACAGCAAGAGGAAGCAAGGATCAAAGGATCTAAAAAACAGAAAATAATTAATGAAATGACAATAGTAAGTCCTTACCAATCAGTAACTATCAATACGTTAAGTGTAAATGGACTAAATTCTCCAATCAAAAGACATAGAGTGGCTGAAGGGATAAAAAAAACAATATCCAACAATATGATGCCTATAAGAGACTCATTTTAGCTTTAAAGACACACATAGGCTGAGAGCAAAGGAGTGGAAATAGATATTTCAAGGAAATGGTAAGCAAAAGAAAGCAGGGGTAGCTATATTTATATCAGACAAAATAAATTTTAAGCTAAAAATCGTTAAAAGAGACAAAGAAGGTCATCATATGATAGAGAGGTCAATCCACCAAGAATATGACAGTGGTGTGGTAAATATTTATGCACCCAACATCAGAGCACCTAAATATATAAAACTGATACTAAAAGAACTAAAAGGAGAACAAAACAACAATACCATAATATGTCGGGACTTTAATACCCCACTCCCAACAAATAGATAGACCTTCCAGACAGGGAATCAATAAGGAAACAGCAGATTTAAACAACACTGTAGGCCAAAAGAACCTAACAGACATATATGGAACACTCCATCCAACAGCAGCGGAATACATATTGTTCTCAAATACACATGGAACAATTTCTAGGATGAATCCTATGTTACGGCACAAAACAAGTTTCAACAATTCAAGAACACAGAAATTATATCAAGTATCTTTTCCAATCACAGTGGTGTGAAACTGGAAAACAGTAACATTTTACACTAAATACATATGTCAAATCATCACATTGTACACCTTAAACTTACATGATGTATATATCAACTATATCTCAATAAACATGGGGGAAAAATACATTAGCCCTTCATCTTACAGGTTTCAAATGCTTTTTCTGTTTGTCATTATTACCTTTTAAAATATTTAAGTTTTCTATTATTTTACGATGAAGTATATCAACATACCCCTAACAGAATTATCAATACCTATGTACCAATTTGACAACATTTTTCAGTAACCAATAACATTTTTCCATATTGTCTTAGATCTTTTTTCTTATTGGTAAAAAACCAAACATTGTAGATACAGCTAACTCCCCATCTCCATCCCTTTCCCCTTACTCTCGCTCAAGATGTAAATCACTATGTTAGAGTGTGTGTATATAGTTCCTATGCATTTTAATAAAATTTTTATATGTGTGATATATATATGTATATATGTAAATATATACAAATATATATAAATATATTTGTGTATATAAAATTTATATGTATATATTTATATATAATAAATATCCATAAACAGTATATTCTTTCTATTTTTTGTGTGTATTTAAAATTTACATAAATGCCATCATACTATTTTGTCAGTTTCTATGTTCACATAACATGGGGTTGAGATCTATTTATGTTGATGCATATAAATCTGATAAATTTATTTTAACTGCTCTACAGATTCTATTAAATGAATAAATTCCCAGTTTGTCCATTTTCTATTTGAGGGCAATAGTTTCTATTTTTTCACTATTTCAAGCAATGATACAATGAATATCCTTGTAGAAACCTTCTTTTGCACCTATATGGGAGTTTCTCAAGTTTATATGCCTACAGTAGGAATTTATGAATGTTATGATAAATGCATGTCCAACTTTACCAAGTAACACCAAATTGTTCTCCAAAGTGATTTTACAGATTTCACTTTCCATCAGTAAAGGATAGGAATTCCATTTCCTCATATCCTTATCAGTGTTTTATATTAACTCACTGATTTTTGTCAGTCTAATATTTGTGAAATGGTATTTTGTGTTGTCTTCATTTTCATTGTATTTATGATTAGTAAGTTTGCATGCATCTATTTTTACAATACTGCTATTATTACTACTAGTAACAATAAAACTAATAATAAAATGTGTCAACTTCTTTGCATGTATTAGCTTATCAGTCACTTATTACAAGAACCTTATACTAACATTCTATTACATTAAAAAGGAAACAGACTAAGAAGGGCAAGATAATTTGCCCAAGGTCATCCAGTAACTTGCAGGGCTAAGGTTCAATATGTCAATATGTCATTTTCCTTCATTATAAGATTAGGGTTAATGGTCATCATTTCATACTTCCCAATTTTAAAACTGTAGGATAGTGGTCCCCAACCTTTTTGGCACCAGGGACCGGTTTTATGGAAGACAGTTTTTCTACGGACTTGGGAGGGGGCGGTTTTGGGATGATTCAAGAGCATTACATTTATTGTGCACTTTATTTCTATTATTATTACATTGTAATATATAATGAAATAATTATACAACTCACCATAATGCAGAATCAGTGGGAGCCCTGAGCTTGTTTTCACTTGCCACTCACTGATAGGGTTTTGATATGTGTCTGCAGGCAATTAATTTATTATAGTCTCTGTGCAGTCAGACCTCTCTGCTAATGATAATCTGTATTTACAGCCACTCCCCAGCACTAGCATCTAGTACTGCTTCAGCTCCTGATCATCAAGCATTAGATTCTCATAAGGAGTGCGCAACCTAGATCCCTCTCATGCGCAGTTCAGAGTAGGGTTCTCACTCCTATGAGAATCTTAATGTCGCCGCTGATCTGACAGGAGGTGGAGCTCAGGCAGTAATGCGAGCGATCGGGAGCAGCTGTAAATAAAGATAAAGCTTCGCTGGCTCACTGGCCACTCACCTCCTGCTGTGCGGCCTGGTTCCTAACAGGCCACGGATGCTCAGTAACCAGATAAATGCATTTCCTAATGTAAAAGGAGAAAAGGAACATTATTTTATACCTTTTAAATAGTAAATTTAGAAGAGGCTCCAAACATGAATTATTCATCAGCTTCTCCTTCCTTTTACAAAAAACTGTATTAGTAAATAAATAGTGATAGGGATTTTAGTGCACTTACAAGCAGAAGCATCAATTCCTTTGCACATTATTGCTGAAAGTTTGTATGTGTTGATTTTCAGAACTTCTGTGTTCAGAGTCCTGCGCTTTTCATACATGTAAGTGCAGTAGCACTGAATTGGTATAAAATCTCTAAGCTAAGGCTGATTTATCTACAAGGTCATTTATAGTCTTCAGATATTTTCAATTATTTCTGCTTTGTGGACTATAAAAGAACTACTGTTGTTGGTCCAGGTTAATAAACAGCTCTGGAAAACTGTTTAATAGACTGAAAAGATGAAAGTGACTTCATAAATGTTACTGTCAACTCTCAGGACTGCTACTTTTCATAACGGAGGGCAATTAGATTCTCACTGTTTGTTATACTCCTAATGGTGATAGGGTTTTAAAAAAAAGTAGAGAATCTAAAGTGGCATTAGAAGTTTAGGTTGTAACAGAAGTGTCTGGGTAGCATTATCTTATTTTCTGAATCCCTGAATTCTGGTGAATTTAGCTTCCTAGTACTTCAAGAAGTACTGCTTTTCAAGAGGATAGAGATCATTATAAATCATTTCAGTTATTGTCAGACTCTCTAGACCGGTGAGAATGATCACTTTCCTGAAAATATAAAATCAGAATAACCAAAAGAGAATTTACAGAAATAGCTGATTATTCAGGACTAAATCTAAGGAAATTGTTATTTAAGATGCTATACCCAAACCTGTGTGTGTTGTGTTTGCTTGTTTGAAGGGTCTAAGCCTGTGTTTGTTAAGATTTATCTTTGAAGGTGAAGATGTTGCCAGACTATGCAGATTGATAACACACATTTCTCCCCACATCTAGCTACGTGGTGAACATTGGTCTGATCGACAAGCTTTGTGGCTGCTTCCTCTCGGTGCAAGGCCCAGTGGATGAGAATCCCAAAACAGCCACATTTTTGCAGCATGCCGCAGGGCTCTTACACGGAATGTGCACGCTGTGCTTTGCTGTCACTGGAAGGTAAGGCCTCTACTTGATGTCAGTCTGGAGTCAACTTTTGAAACATCTCTTGGATTTTACTCATTTTGGAGTCATTTCATAGGGATGTACACGGTCATCTTGGGCTCTTTTCCTCTTTGTTCTACCTCTGTCCTTATTGGCTTCCCATACTGAGACTTGTCTAATATGTCTCATTTTCCCTGGCTACATGCTTCTGTCAGAGCCTGTTTTTCTTGTTGGTGTCATAAACTTAACTATAATTTCTACAAGAGACCTTAGAAGTCATCCAGTTCCTCTTCCACTGAGATCCAGAGGAATCAAGTGATTCTCCTTGAGTCAGCAAGTCAGTGACAAAGCCTAGACCAAATCAAGTCAGGCCCTCAGTGCAACACGGCACAGCTTCCCAGTGCCCTGACCATCACATGCTTTCAATTATACCCTCCTAGGTTCTTTATTTTCCCCTTTGTCCTTCCAAGGTATCTCCATGAATAAGAGAAAGGAGCCATCCAAAAACAGTAGCCCCCTGACGTCACACATGACCCATGGGCATCATTTTAGCAAGTGTTCCAGGGACTACGACTGGCCTGCTTGGCTCTTTAAACCCCCTCACCCCACCCTGTGGACTGTCCTCAAAAACAGTAATTCTCTAAGAGAGACAGAGTAAACCACCTTGTGTTCTTTTCTCTCCCCTCCTACCAAGTAAAAATCATTTGTAATAGTGACTCAGTGTTTCTGATAGAAATATGACAATATCCCGCAGGCATGTTAAGGATGTTCAGTAAAACAATTAAATTCTAAACAGCACTGCATACAAATTATATATATATATATCAGGGATTTGTCAAGAAGAAAACTAATGATTTGAAACTAATAAAGTCTAGCTACTTAAAGAAATCTTATCCAGCCATATTCAATGTACACACAATGCTAATATCTGTATTCAGAATATTTTAAAAGAGAATTTGTTTTCTGAAATGAACTTCCTCAACATTTGTTAGTCTGTTATGTGTAGGAACCCGACACCCACTTATTCTTCCTTATTCTTTCCTAGTCCCTCTACCCCGAGTCACATTTCTAGGAAGATTAAGACTATCTGAATGTCAAGGAAGCCAAGCACGGCCTGAGTCTGTTCCCTCTAGAAATGTAGCCAGAGCCTATCTTCCAGGGATTTGATGAAAACTCGGGAAGTGGCTATTTGGAGGTCTGTGACCTAAGTAAGTTCGGGTGGTCCCACACTGCCCAGAGGCTGGCAGCAGTAACAGGGCTCCATTCAGGGCATTGGCACCTGCCAGTTTGGGGGCTGCCATGCTGCCCAGCTAGCTCCTGTGCAGTAGCCAGACCACTCCCTGGGAGGTATCCTCTCACCCAGGAGACCCTTCCAACACTCACTCTTTTGTATACACACCATTATAAACCTGCCAGCATCTCAAGTCTTTGTCACCTATACTCTTTTCTTGAATCCAGATGAATATCACACACATAAACATTTCCATATGTGGTTGTTGTATAGTTTGTGGGCTTCAGCTTTCACTTACACATGGATTCAGTCACTTGAAATCTGTGGAACTTGAAAAACGTTTAAAGGTCATTAATAGCCACTCATTTTTATAGGGAAAGCAACTGAGCCAAACTAACTTGAATTAGGACCCAAGATTCCTCCCTTGGTGTTCCCCCCTACACACTTGACTTTATATTATTAAAAATATGGGAGCATACGTTTTGTTTCTTTGAAAATTTTCTCAATTACATATGTGGAAAACAGGATCCTCTTCTCTTTAACACACACAGTCATGTCCTTGTCTAGTAGACATTGACTGAACATCTGCCTTGGGCCAGACACCAAGCTAAGTACTAAGGTTACTGCCCTCAGGGAGCCCAGAGTCTGGTGTGGAGTCAGACTTGCAAATTAATAGCTACAACATAATAGCTGCAACAGAAGAGATGTGCACAGAGAAGGAAGTAAAGCACTTCCAAAGGAGGTCAAGAGGGCTTCAATGGCCTAAATCTTAAAGGATCCAGGAAGACAAGTGGAGTAAAGAATTCATTTGGGAGAAAGGGCATAATATGGGCACTGCATGATATAGTAGATGTTATTGGTGCCTGTGGCCTATCTGGAGGTCACCTACAAGTGGCTTCCTGTATTTCTCTGCCTGAGGATATTCACTGAACAAGTAGCTGTTTGCTAGAAGTGCCAGGGAGTTAACACCCCCAGGAGTGACTCTCCAACATTGGTGGGTAATATCCCAGCTCTGCTAACCCTCAGTGGGACAATCCTGAGGTATGTTCTGTACAGTTTCTCAAAGGGGCCCAGTGGTAACCTGTTCATTAACATATACTTGATTGGCTTTTCTCCCTACCCTCTTTTCCTTCTCTACTTCCTCACAAATAAACTACTAACACCCATATCTTCGTTTCAGGGACTGCTTTTGGGGGCAACCCAAACCAAGAGTTATGGATATATAAGACATTGTCTCATGTTCAGTTTGATGTAGTTTACAATAGGGTGACTGTGAAGAGTGGCAGGAGATGAGGTATTCAGTGAGCTCCATACATGTTCAAATTTCTGTGATAGGATGATCACTCCTAAAAACTATAGAAATGACTGGAATAGCATGAGCCTAGAGGCAGAAGGAATAGTAAAAAGGCTCTTGAAATGTTGAGGGCCTGTGGAGACAGTAGAAACAGAGAGGAGCAGATACATTGAGGACACAGAATAAATGTAAGGGAAATGGCATAGAGCTGATACTATGGGATGTAAAAGGAAGTGAGGAGTCTGCAATGACTCCCAAGTTTCTGACTTGAAATTTTTGAGTGGTAGATGGTATAGTCTCCAAATTAGGTGATATACGTGGTTTTCCATGATTCTAGACATGCCTAAGGATTATCCAGGCAGACCGAAGTGTGAGTGTATATGTATGAAGTTTATATATAAAACCTTATTCTATACGTATATACACACACTCATAAAATGAAGTATAATTATTTCTATATACATATACAACTGGATTTTAAATAAATCAATGATTAACCCTTAGTGGTTTTTAAGAATTCTTCATCTATTTTTTACCCAATATAATTTCCTTCTCCAACCTCAGTTACTCTGCAAATTTCTATTGGTAGGCCTTGCTACAAAAGCAGGTTCCGGTGGTTTCCTGGCTTAATTTGCCTAGGAAATTCTTAGCAGTATCAGTGTAAGCTGCTTCTCTGAGAGACAAGAAGAATGACCCCTGTCTGCTGTTCTTCCTCTCATCCTTCAATCTGCCAGCACTTCCTGAATACTACCAAGCTACAGAAATACAGGGAGTCTTTCCTACATCTTCTGATTTGTTTACCTCTAATATTTACAGCCCATTTTGTGCTACAATACTTCCCATTTCTTCGTGGAAATTATATTTTTAAACTATAAACTACAATGACCTGTTGAAAGCACTTTGTTGCAAGTGTTAAATAGTCTCAGCACAAGGTCAAAGCCGTGTGGGGAGAAAGGTAGCTTGGTCGTTGTTATACTGAAGGAATTCACATAATTCCTGTTGGGGTTGCAAAGGGAAGCCAGCCAGAGCCTGAGCGCCGAGGAAGGCTTGTCCTCAAAGCCCTTCTGTGACCAACAGGAGTAAAAGACAAAGGGGGGCCAGAGAGACCTTCAAAACCTGCCTCTTGTGAACTGGCAGACCCTGAGATAATTATGTACACTAATTGATAGCACAGGGCTTTGAGTAAACACTTTGCAGTCTGCTGGTGGCCGGCCTTTGTGATGGTGATTATAGCAGGTCTGCCTTTGCACTGCCCTCCTATTGTGCCCTTAATCTTCTAATTTTTACCTAGGTTTTCTGAAAGACAATTTGGGTGTCAGTATTTACACTGTTAATCTCTGCTTCAGCCTGGAGGAGAAAAGTACTAACTGATGATTTTTGTACCAGGCTTGGTTTTGAACAGTAAACTTGCATTTCTTTAAGTAAAAATCGAAATTGTGATCTTCTGGTGAAAGGATTGATTTTTATATTAGGATTACTCTACAACTTTAATATGCAAATTGTTCGCAAGCTATAATTCTTAATCACTTCAACAAATTCAACAATCTGTAATAGGACTTTCAGAAATGACTGGCCTTAACTTTTACTAGTTTTCCATTCTTGAGCCTGCAGGAAATAAGGAAAAAAGGATAGTTTTCAAATCTCAGGGCAGTGACTCAACTGCCATAATTGGCTGAGGCTCACTGAGTCCCCCTTAAGGTGCTGGCTCCTTAGCCAAACTAATAGGATCCAAACGGTAATGAGTGATTATAAATTGTAACCAACACAAAACCTTTCACTTAATCAGCAATCATTTCTAGATGCATAACTATGCAAAGTACTATAGCAAGAGGGCCAAGAAGTAGTGGATCCAAAGTGAAAGAGTTTACAGTCCTTACGACTACACAGAAGAAAAAGAGGAGCTTGTAAAACTTAGTTAATTCTGATTGGTTGGAAAACACTATTCTGAATGCTAGAATATTTTTACACAAAAAGAAATTTATTATGTGTATTTGTGGTTTTTATTTTCGCATCTGTAAACTACACTAACAAAATGAGTTCTAGCCAAGGTCTCTGGAAACCTGTGTCATAAAAAGATAAGAATGATTTGTAATTTAGCCCATTAATTATGTGGATATAAATGAGTGCTTCTCAAGTGTTTAAGGGTGCTTGAAAACCATTTGTTCAAGCAAAGGTAAACTTTAACTCTGCCTGCCTGAATTATTCATTCATTCATTAGACAAATATTTATACAGTACTTGCTCTGTGCCAGGCCCTGTGCTAGGCTTGGGAGAAAACAAAGATGACTAAGATGTTGATCAAGTCCTCAAGGACCTTGTAAGCTAGTGAAGAAGAGATATATACAAATATCCATGGTATAAGGCAGAGAGTGATACAGAGGATAGAAAATAACACACAAAAAGCACTTAGCATGCTGCCTGTCACATAGTAAATGCTTAATAAATATTGGATTATCACATCATCATTGATGGACTTCAGAGGAGGGAGAGATCACTCTTAGTTGTAGGAATTATCTGTTTTCTAGAGCAGCTAAAATTTAATCTAGGCCTGGAAAGATAAAAAGGGTTGGAACATTTAGAGTTGAGAAAAACATAGACAAAATAGCATATGCAAAGACATCAAAGCAGAAAAAAACATGAAGAATGAACAGAGTACTTAATTTGGCTGGATTTTGAGATGTATGTAATGGTGATTTTAGTGCCTACCAGACTGTTATGATGTTCAAATGAGGTAATAAATATAAAAATACTGTGTGATATATAAAACAATCTGCTGAATGTGGTGGTGGCAGTAGTGTCATTAAAAGCCTTTGATCGGGGCAATGACATGCTAAAAACCATATTTGGGAGTTATCATGTGAAAGTGTATGAGAGAGGCTGTGGAAAGTGGGAAAGACCATTAACAGCATCTGGGCAAGAGGCAAAAGGAATGGAAAAGAAGAATCTTTTTAAATCCTCTCATAGTCTCTCTTTTTATGTATGGTATGACTGGTCTCTCAGGCATCAGGCTCCAGATGTCATCTCTCTCTCTCATCCGTCTTCCTTGCACCCCAGATCTAATCTGCTGTCAAGTTCCATTGACTGGAAGGAACCTTGAAGTCACCTTAACCCAGTCTTCTGTTCAGATTTGTAGCTCTTCAATAACTTCTTTCAGTTTACATTTGAGTATCTTCATTGACAGGGAACTTATTATTTACCGGGGAGCCTATTCTGTCATTGATCAGTTATAATGCTTTGAAAGCCTCTCCTTATACCAAGCTGTAATCCGTCTCCCTAATACTACCTACTAGTACTAGTCCTATTTGCTCCTTGGCAACATATAGATTATTCTAACCCTACTCTTCTCCCTACACTTCTCCCGTCTCACCATACCACATATTATCCTTTGCTTTCATTCTTGTTCCAGTTACTATGGTTGTGTAACAAATTACCCCAAAACTTAGTGACATAAAATGACAATCTATTAATCTCACAGATTCTGTATGTCAGGAATTCTATCTATCGAGATACAGAGAGAATGGCTCATCTTTGTTCCAGTGTCTAAGCCTCAGTTGGGAGACTTGAAGGCTGGAGGTTGGAATAATCTGTGCACTTGTTCACACATGACTGTAGTTCACGCCACCTGTTTGTTAGGGACCTTTCCATGTGGTGCCTCTGCACAGGCTAATTTCGGCTGCACAGCATGGTGGAGGTTCAAAGGAGGAGCATCCTGACAAGTGAGAGAGCTAGGTGGAAACCATGTCACCATTTATGACCTAGCCTCAGGAGTCATGCAACATCCCCTCCACTGAATTCTGTTCAGCAAGGCAGCCACAGAGTCGCATTCAGCTTCAGCGGGAGGAGAAGTAGACTCCGTCTCTTCATGGGCAATATAAAGGTTCTGGAAGAGCGTATTGTACCAGAAATATTGCTATGGTTATGTTTGAAAAATAGAGTCTTCCACATTCCAACTTACCCTAGAGATAAATGTGTTCCCAGTATCCTGCTCTCATCTGTATTCTTTCCTCTCTGCAGTCTCATACTTGGTATTATCATTTCTCTTGGCATCTTTAGCCACTGTCCTCAGACAAAAGGCTTGCTGGTGTTGGGAGATGGGGAAAGAAGTAAACATAATAAGACTAAGCCAGTGTAACTAAAGGAAATAACATTTGTTGAACACTGTTTATGTGCCCCAGGCTAAGGGGTCCTCATGAGTTATCTCCCAGCAATCCTCGCGCTGTCCAAGGGAGCATAACAGCCTCTAGACTGATAAGGAAGAGAGATTGTCTGAATCCTTCATGTCTGGAAAGTGAGAAGAATACAGGAACAGGAACCTCTGGGCTGTTTCTATATTCACAATTGAGCAAATGCTAGTACAGAGATTTCTGAAAGATCTATCCCAGCTGGTAATAAAGTCGTAGTTGACTTGTAGGGACAAAAAGATGATCACTTCATTGCTGCAATTCACACTGTGTGTCTACTGTGTGCTAGGCACTATGCCAGAGAAAGGGAGCTGCCTGGGCCTTAGCCCACAGGGCCAGCATTTAGGAGCAGGCTTCACTGACTTACTACTCCCAGAGGGGAGAGGGTGTGATGAAGTAGTCTGCCAATACGTATGCAGGCTCACCAGACTTAGGATAGCAGAATATGCCTGGTGTACACTTGCAGCTGAACTCCCACTGGACTTTGGGGGTCAGGATCTCAAGAGGAAAATCCTTTTGTACTGTTGTACTGAAGAGCCCAGGTTTGGGAATCAGAAAAATGTGAATGCAGTTCCTGCTCTCCTAGCTCTGTGACCAGTGACAGATTCTTTAGCTTCTCGGTGCCTGTTTCCTCACATTATAAACATGAATTTGACAATTCTTCTTCACTGAGTTGGACAGGGTAGGGGCAAATGGGGACTAACATGTCTGTCACCCTAACCTTCTGCCCAAGGTGCTTTTTTATATATATTTATTATACCCCGCCCTGTTCCAAAAAGATTTGAGATGGCTTACAGAGGTACATATGTCTTCTTATCTTTAAAAATAAATGAAAAAAATTAGAATGAAAGAAAATAGGTAGGGAAAAGTAAATGAAGCCAGAAGCAAGTAAGGTTAAGGCATAAACCATATTCATAAACAAGGCCCTGATAGATATTTCCTCTTGGAATTCCTACTGGCAGTTTCTACCAGGAACTTATATTTACTATGTCAGATTCTAAGCTCATTGGCTTTCATCCAAAGTTGGCTTTTCCTCCTGATTACCTTATTCTGCTCATGATTGTAGTAATATGAACAGATTTTAAGACCTCAAACTTTTATTATCTTTGACTTCTGTCTTTCAGAATCCAATCCAGTCCTATGCAATTAAATCAAAAAATGCTTGCCACAGAAATATGAGATGGCACCTGTTATTTATACCTATGACTTGATATTTGTCTACTTCTAATTCACTAGTTCGTTTGTCCTGAGTATATGTTTTGTGTCTTCAAATGAAAAGGTTTCCCTAAGGAGAGAGACTAAATATCCTAGCAGCTCCCCTTCAGGCACCTAGCAACAGGCTAGAAACAAAATAAGAAGTTGGTAGATAGCTATGACTGGCAGCATTAGCAAATACTGGTGTGCACCATCGACCTATGCCAGGGCCCCATTTCCTGGGCTTACTCTTAGCATAGGAAGAAGAGGTGCCTGTGTCTCACATTCTTCCTCCCCTAAGGTAAGAAGGAGACGTCCAAGGCCTACATGCCTTTGGCATACCTTTCTGAGACCAGTTCTCTCTCTCTTCCTTCCATCGCTTTAGCAAATCTTTATTAATTACTGTTTACTGAGCACTTGATATGTGCCAGACACTTGTCAAAGTATTAGGGATCCAGTGGTGAACAAAATACTCGGTCTGTGGAGCTCACAGTCTAACAGGAGAAAAAGATGATAAACCAGTAAATGAATAAGATAATTTTAGCTAGTGATAGTGATATGAGAAAATAAAGCAGGGTAATATAGCAGAGTGACTTGGGTGAGTGGTCAGGGAAGGCCTCTCTGGGAAGATGACACTGAGCTAAGAAGGAGCCAGCTCTGTAAAGATCGGAGGGAAGAGTATTCTAGTTGAGCAGAATAGGAAGTTGATGACTCCCAAATATCTGAAGTGGGTGTGTACCAGAAACATAGAAGGCAGTGTGCTGGAATGTGATGAGCAAGAAAGTGCTAGGAGATGAAGGGCCAAGAGATCAGGACAGAGAGAGTGGAAGTTTGGGTTTTATTCTAGGTGTGATAGGAAGCCACTGGAGGATTTTAAGCAGGAGAGCAGCATGATCTGATTACTTAAAAAGTAATGGATTTTTACTCTGTGTAGAATGGATTATAGGGGCAAGAGTGGAAGCAGGAAAGATTAATTAGGAGGGTACCGCATGACGCAGCCCAGATATGACAGTTTTTTCCTCCCAGTTACTCACCCAGAAGAAGTAATTGCTTTCATTTGGCAACACAGCAGAGCCTCTGGCAGAGCTCCTACAGCCTAACTGCCAAATACTAAAGATAAGAGAAGCCCAAAATATCAGCTGAACTAGCCAAAATCAGCACAGGGCCCTTTTGTGTTTTACAGTGATAATGAGAAAACTGAAGATAGAGAGGTCAGAAATGTCCCATCTGAGAAGCATTCTTGGACAACAGTCCTAGTCTGTAGTTCCAAGATCTAGGACCATATACTGTTGTCAGTCATCCAGAGCTGCAGTATTCTCACCTTTTGGACTCCTCCCTGCCCTTTCTCCATTCACCTTTGGTTGTCCCCAGACTGTCTTTGTCTTCCACTTTCTTGGTCCTCCTCCAGACCTCTGCCAGAGAACACAGTTTCTCCTTAGGGGCCTCACCCTTTACCTTCCATTCTCATTGGTGTCCTCTTGGTCTTCCTCTTTCACAAGCATGTTCTAGGTTGTTGATCTCCAACAACAAGAATGTCTCTCTGTTTTCACCATCTATCACTTCTCTTCCCAGAAAGGTTTTCTTCTCAATAGTTCTTCCTTGAATTCAACTGAAACTAATAACCAGGTACTTTGGAAATCCTCCCAAGTAATCAGCCAGCCTCACCCTACCTAATATTCTCACTATTTAATTTCGCCTATATTTTTCCTCTTCTCTAACCAAATGTCCAGACTATCTTATAGTGCTTACACATGTATCTTCTACCTTGAGTTTGCTCTTGCTCTCATATCTCCACTAAGTCATCCTCATTCCCTTCAACAGGGCTTCAAATTAGCTCTGCATTAAACAAGCTATTTTCTCCCTCTACTGTATACATAAAATATAGGGGGTGTGCGTGTGTGCGTGTGTGTCTGTGTAGGAGACTATAATTTTTGAAGTAGATTCACACCTGTTATAACACTCCAGAACTGAACAGAATCTTAGACATCTTCCTGTCCGATGTCCAGCTGAGTTTTGAGTGCCCTCTGTGACTTCAGTGAATGTATTCCTCCACTGATTGCAGATAGTTAAGAATGTAATACCTCACCAACAGCCCATTTAACTTTTGGGTGTTCTGATTGTTAGAAAACTTTCTGTAAGTTTATCTAATATTTGCTTTCGGGTAGCATGTCTCCTCTGGGGTCATAAATAACGGCGTAATACCTCTTCAGTTTGAAGATAACCTTTATATCCTCCAGTTCTGAAATAAATTTCCCAGTCCCTTCAAATGTACCTCAGGTGACATTGTTTCCACATAGTTTTACCACACAAATCACTTTCCTTGGTAACTTTCTGATACATCAGTGTCCTGAATATAGTACCATACCCAGTGGTAGAACCAGTACTTCCAGAGTAGTTGTTCATTGCATTGGATCAGGATAAACCTTTCTGGTTGTGTACATTTTACTCCTGTTAGCTCAGTCAAAATTGAATTATATTCATGGGTAATCAAGCAAGACTGTTTCTTCATTTGAATGAATAGGAAGCTAATTTGCTAAGTCTTTTGCCCCCACTTATCATTGAAAGCTATATTCCAGTCCCCTGTCACTTACCTTCTTCCCATCCTAAACATATGCAGTTAGTTTTTAAATCTAAAAATAGAATTTAATAGTCATTTCTATAAATTTCATCCTTTTATAGTCCTCATTTATTTTTAACTAAACTTTTTTATTTTTTACTTCCTCCTCCTTGAAACTATCTTCACTTTGCTTCTAGGGCACCACACTTTGCTGCTTTTCCTCTTACCCCACTGGTTTCATTTTTCAGTTTCCTTTGATGATTTATTCTCATCTCCCCAACTTCTACACTTTGGAGTATCCCAAGGCTCAATTCTCAGACTAATCTATGTTCACTCACTAGATGAGCTGGCTTTAAATACCATCTCTGTGTTGATGACTCCCAAATATCTCAAGCCCAGATCCCTCCTCTGAACTCAGACTTGTATATTTATTCATTTATTCAACAAATGTCTATTGAGTGGCTATTCTATGTCAGATACTGTTCTAAGCCCTGGAGACAGACAAAATTCCCTACCCTTGGGAAGCTCATTTTATCCAACTTCTGATCCAGTATCTTCACTTAGGTGTCTAATAGGCATCTTGAATTTAACAAGTTTAAAGCTGAACTCCTCATTTTCCTCCCCAGACATGCTCTATCCACTGTCTTTCCCATTTCTGTAAATGGCAGCCACATTCTTTCAATTACTCAGGCAAAAAAAAACCACTGAACCATATTTTACTCCTCTTTTTCTCATCCCCACATTCATTCTATCAGGAAATCCTATTGGTTTTCCCTTCAGAATATTTTTCAGAATCCAGCCACTTCTTACCACATCCATGACTACCATCCTGGTTCATCCACCATGATCTCTCACTTGGATGATTGAAACAGTCTCTTGATTGGCCTCTCTGCTTCTGTCTTGGCTCTTCTAACAACTTTTCAACCAATTAGCTATAGTGATTATTTATAAACCAAAGTCATATTATATCACCCCACTGCTCAAAACCTTACAATGGCTTTCCATCTCATCCAGTAAAACCCTTATAATGTCCTTACAATGCTCTACAAGACTGTACCTGATCGTCTTCCTGTTTCCTCTCTGACCTCATCCCCCATTGTTCCTCCACTTTGCTTAACCAGCTGTAGCCACACTGGCCTTCTTGCTCTTTCTTCAATATGTCATGTATGCTCCTGGCTCCAAGCCTTGGGACTTGCTGCTCCTCTGCCTAAAAACACCCTTGCCTCAGGTATCCACATGGCTTCTTTCCTCACTTTCTGTAGAATTCTGATTAAATAGCACTTTAGAAAGGGTTTCCCCAACCACCCTATATAAAATAGCATCACACACACACACACACACACACACACACACACACACACACACACCTACATCTTCATTCCCTACCCATGTCCCCTGCTCTTCTGCAGTACTTAGCACACCTGACATACTATATATTACATATGATACTTGTTTATTTGTTCATTGTATCTTGTTCACTAAAATGTAAGTTTTATGAGAAAGAGAACATAGATTTTCCTGCTGAATCCCAGTGCCTAGAAAAGTGCTTGCACAGAGTAGGTCCTCAGTAAATATTTGTTGAATAAATGAATCGTGAATGAATAGGCCCATGTGACAGAATAATGCCCCTCCTGAACATTCTACCCCAAAGCAAAATACACATTCTTCTCAAGTGTATATGGGACATTTTCCAGGATAGAATACCATGTTAGGCCACTAATTAAGTCTCAGTCGATTTTAAAAGATAGACATCATAAAAAATATCTTCTCTGACCAATGTGATGAAGTAAGAAATCAATAATAGAAGTAAAACTAGAAAATTCACAGATTTGCAGAAATTAAACAAAACACTCTTAAACATTACATAATGATCAGGGATCAATCCAAGAAGAAGATACAACAGTTGTAAATATATATGCGCACAAGATAGATGCATCTAAAAACATAGAGCAAATATTAACAGACATAAAGGGAGAAATTGTCAGAAATCAATTAGGAAACACTGGCCTTAAATTACACATTAGACCAAATGGACTTAATAGATATATAAAGAAGATTCCATCCAAAAGCAGCAGAATACACATTCTTTTAAAGTGCACATGGAGCATTATCCAGGATAGATCACATCCTAGTCCACAAAACAAGTCTCAGTAAATTTAAGAAAACTGAAATCATATTGCATCATTTCCAACCACAACGCTATGAGACTAGAAATCAACTACAAGAAAAAACTGCAAAAATTACACAGGTGAGGCTAGACAGTGTGCTACTAAACAACCAATGGATCACTAAAGAAATCAAAGAAGAAATTTTAAAATACCTGGAGACAAATGAAAACAAAAACACAAGTATCCAAAACCTATGGGACACAGCAAAAGCAGTTCTAAGAGGGAAGTTTATAGTGATACAAGCTTACCTCAGGAAATAAGAAAAATCTCAAATAAACAACCTATCCATACACCTAAAGGAACTACAAAAAGAACAAACAAAACCCAAAATTAGTAGAAAGAAAGAAATCACAAAGATAAGAACAGAAATAAATGAAACAGGGTGTAAAAAAAAATAGAAAAAATCAGTGATACCAAGAGCTGGTTCTTCGAAGATAAACAAAATTGATAAACCTTTAGCCAGATACATCAAGGAAAAAAAAACAGAGCACAAATCAATAAAATCAGAAATGAAAACAGAGAAGTTACAGCCAGCACCACAGAAATATAAAAGATCATAAGAGATTATTATAAACAGCTATGTGCCAATAAACTGGACAGAAGAAATGGACAAACTCCTAGATATGTACTATCTTCCACGACTGAACCAGGAAGAGCTAGAAAATATGAACAGATCAATTACCAGTAATGAAATTGAATCAGGAATTTTAAAACCTCCCAAAAAACAAAAGTCCAGGACCAGACAGCTTCACAGGTAAATTCTACCAAACATTTAGAGAAGAGTTAATGTCTGTGCTTCTCAAACTTCCACATAGTTACAGAGGAAGGAATACTTCTGAACTAATTCTACAAGTCCCACATCACCCTGATACCAAAACCAGACAAATATATCACAAGAAAAAGGAAATACAGGCCAGTAACACTGATGAACATAGATGCAAAAATCCTCAAAATATTAACAAACCAAATCCAACAATACATTAAACAGATCATAAACCATGTTCAAGTGGAAATTATCCAGGGAAGCACAGATGGTTCAGTGTCCACAAATCAGTGTGATACACCACATTAACAAATTGAGGAATAAAAATCATATGATCATCTCAATAGATGCAGTAAAAACTTTTGACAAAACTCAACATTGATTTATAATAAAAACTCTCCACAAAGTGGGTATAGAGGGAACATACCTCAACATAAAAAATGACCATATATGACAAACCCATAGTTAATTACATTCTCAACAGTGAAAAGCTGAAAGCATTTCCTCTAAGACCAGGAGCAAGACAAGGATGCCCGGTCTCACCACTTTTATTCAACATAGTATTGGAAGTCCTAGGCACAGCAGTCAGACAAGAAAAAGAAATGAAAGGAATCCAAATTGGTAAGGAAGAAGTAAAACTTTCACTGTCTGCAGATGATATGATACTATACATAGAAAATCTGAAAGACACCACCAGAAAACTACTACAGCTTATCAATGAATTCAGTCAAGTTTCAGGACACAAAATTAATATACAGAAATCTGTTGCATTTCTATACACAAACAACAAACTGTCAGAGAAATTAAGGAACAATCCAATTTACAATCACATCAAAAAATAAAATAAAATACCTAAGAATAAATCTAACTAAGGAGGTAAAAGACCTATACTCAGAAAACTCTAAGAAACTGATGAAAGAAATTGAAGATGACATAAACAGATGAAAAGATATATACCATGTTCATGGATTTGAAGACTTAATATTGTTAAAATGACCATACTACCCAAGGCAATCTACAGATTCAGTGTAATCCCTATCAAATGCCAATGGCATTTTTGACAGAGCTAGGACAAATAATTTTTAAATTTGTATGGAAACACAAAAGACCAAATAGCCAAAACAATCTTGAGAAAGAAGAACAGAGCTGGAGGTATTACGCTCCCTGACTTCAGACCATGCTACCAAGTTGCAGTAATCAAAACAATATGGTACTGGCACAAAAACAGACACATAGTTCAAGGAACAGAATAGGGAGCCCAGAAATCAACCCACACACTTATGGTGTCTGTGACAAAGGAGGCAAGAATATACAAGGGAGAAAAAACACTCTCTTCAATAAATGGTGCTGGGGAAGCTAGACAGTTACATGTAAAAGAATGAAATTAGAGCATTTTCTCACATGATATGCAAAAATAAACTCAAAGTGCATTAAAGACCCAAATGTAAAACTGGAAACTATCAAACTCCTAGAAGAAAACAAATAGAATACTCTTTGACATAAATCCAGTATTTTGAGGGATCTAACTCCTAAGGCAAAGGAAACAAAAACAAAAGTAAACAAATAGGACCTAATTAAACTTAAAAGCTTTTGCACAGCAAAGGAAACCATTGACAAAATGAAAAGACAACCTACTGAATGGGAGAAAGTATTTACAAATGATGCAACCAACAAGGGGTTAATATCCAAAATATATAAACAGCTCATACAACTCAATATCAAAAAAAGAAACAACCCTATTAAAAAATGGGCAGAAGACCCAAAAAGACATTTCTCTAAAGAAGACATACAGATGGCCAGTAGGCATGTGAAAAGATGCTCATCATCGCTAATTATTAGAGAAATGCAAATCAAAACTACAATGGGGTACAACCTCACACTAGTCAGAATGGCCATCATTAAAGAGTCTACAAATAATAAATGCTGGAGAGGGTGTGGAGAAAAGGGAACCCTCTTACACTATTGGTGGGAATGTAAATTGGTACAATCACTGTGGAAAACAGTATGGAGGTTCCTCAAAAAACTAAAAATAGAGTTGCTGTATGATCCAGCAATCCCACTCCAGGGCGTATACCCAGACAAAAATATAATTCGAAAAGATACATGCACCCCTATGTTCATAGCAGCACTGTTTACAATAGCCAAGACATGGAAACAACCTAAATGTCCATCGACAGATGAATGGATAAAGAAGATGTGGTATATATATATATATATCCAAGGGAATATTATTCAGCCACAAAAAAGAATGAAATAATGCCATTTGCAGCAACATGGATGGACCTAGAGATTATCATGCTAAGTGAACTAAGTCAGAAAGAGAAAAACAAACACCATATGATATGACATATATGGAATCTAAAATATGACACAAATGAACATATCTACAAAACAAAAACAGACTTACAGATAAAGAGAACAGATTTGTGGTTGCCAGGGGGAGGCAGGATGGGGAAGGGAAGTTAGCTGGGAGTTTGGGATTAGCAGATACAAACTAATATATATAGGATGGATAAACAAAAGGTCCTACTGTATAGCATAGGGAACTATATTCAATATCCTGTGATAAACCATAATGGAAAAGAATATATATACACATATATATGTATATATAGCTGAATCACTTTGTTATACAGCAGAAATTAAACACAACATTGTAAATCAACTATACTTCAATAAAATTTTAAAAACCAAAATGAGATAACACCTCACACCTGTCAGAATGACTATCATCAAAAAGACCACGAATAACATGTTGGCAAGGATATGGAGAAAAGGAAACGCTTGAACACTGTTGGTATAATATAAATAGATGTAGCCACTATGGAGAACAGTCTGCAGGTTCCTCAAAAAACTAACAGTAGAACTACCATATGATTCAGTAATTCTACTCCTGGGTGTATATCCAAGAAAATGAAAACACTAATTTGAAAAGATACATGCACCCCAGTGTTCATAACCGCATTATTTACAGTGGCCAAGATATGGAAGTAACCTAAGTGTCCATCAGCAGATGAATGGAAAAAGAAGATGCATACACACATACACACAATGGAATACTACTTGGCCATAAAAAGAATAAAATTTTGCCATTTGCAGCAACATGACTGGACCTGGAGATATTATGCTTAGTGAAATAAATGACACAGAGAAAGACAAATACTGTGTGTTATAACTTGTAATGTGGAATCTAAAAAATAAAACAAACTAATGAATATAACAAAACAGAAACAGACTCACAGATATAGAGAACAAACTAGTGATTACCAGTGTAGAGAGGGAAGTGGGGAAGGGCAACATAGAGGTAGGGGATTAAGAGGTACAAACTACTATCTATAAAATAAACTACAAGGATATATTGTACAGCACAGGGAATATAACCAGTATTTTATAATAACTTTAAATGGAGTATAATCTATAAAAATTTCAATCACTACATTGTATACTTGAAACTAATATAATTGTAAGTCAGCTATACCTCAATAAAAAATAAAATAAATAAAAAACTCATGGGACAGTAAAAGCACTGTTAAGGGGGAAGTGTACAGCTATAAGCATTTACACTAAAGAAACTAGAAATATCTCAAATCAAAAAATTAACTAGGGACTTACCTGATGGTGCAGTGGTTAAGAATCTGCCTACCAATGCAGGGGTCATGGGTTGGAGCCCTGGTCTGGGAAAATCCCACATGCTGTGGAGCAGCTAAGCCCATGTGCCACAACTACTGAACCTGTGCTCTAGAGCCCACGAGCCACAACTACTGAACCCCACATGGCTAGAGCTCATGCTCCACAAGAGAAGCCATCGCAATGAGAAGCCCATGCACTGCAACGAAGAGTAGCCCCCGCTTGCCACAACTAGAGAAAGCCTGTGTGCAGCAACAAAGACCCAACACAGCCAAAAATAAATAAATAAATAAATTTTTAAAAAAACTATACAACTTAAAGAACTAGAAAAAAAGAACAGACTAAACCCAAGGCTAGCAAAAGGAAGGAAATAATTAAGATTATGGCAGAGATCAATTAAGTTGAGAATAAAATAACAATAGCGATATTCAGTGAAACCAAAAGTTGGTTCTTTGAAAAGATCAATAGAATTGCCAAACCTTCAGCTAGAAAACAAGTATGAGAACTCTGAAATTACTAAAATCAGAAATGAAAATGGGGTGCTCACTTTGACAGCGCATATACTAAAATTAGAATGATACAAATATTAGTGTGGTCCCTGCACAGAGATGACACTCAGATTCTCGAAGTGTTTTGTTTTTTTATAGTTGTAGTACAGTATTGTATATTGAAATTATAAGAGAGTAGATTTTAAGCATTCTACCAAAAAAAAAAAAAGTTAACTATATGAGGTAATGGATGCTTTAACTTGATGATAGGAATAATTTTACAATGTATATCAAATCATTATGTTTTACACACATTGAATGTTACAATTTTATTTGTAAGTTATACTTCAGTAAAGTTGGGTGGGGAGAGAAATGAAAATGGGACATTGCTACCAATTCTACAGAAATAAAAAGGACTATACGAGAGTACTATTAACAACGTATGCCAACAAATTGAATAATTTAGATGAAATGGACAAATTCCTAGAAACACAATACCTACCAAGACTAAATCACAAAGAAATAGAAAATCTGAAGAGACCTGTAACTAATAAGGGGACTGAAGCAGTAACCAGAAGTCTCCAAAGGAAAGCCCTGGACCTGATGGCTTCAGTGGTGAATTATACCCAACGTTTAAAGAACTAACACTAGTCTTTCTCAAACTTTTCCCAAAAAAACTGAAGAGGAGAGAATACTTTCTAACATGAAGCCAGCATTATTCTGATTCCAAAGCCAGACAAAGATACCACAAGAGAGAAAATTCCAGACTGATATTCCTTACAAACATTGATTTAAAGATACTCAACAAAACACTACCAAACCAAGCTCAGCAGCATGTTTAAAGGATTATACACTATGACCAAGTGGGATTTGTTCCTGGAGTGCAAGAATGGTTCCGCATATGAACATCAATCAATTTAATAGACCACATTAACAGAATGAAGGGGGAAAAAAACACGATCATCTCAATTTATACAGAAAAGCATCTGATAAATTTCAACACCCTTTCATGATAAAAACACTCAACAAATTAGGAATAGAAAGAAACTACCTTCACATAATAAAAACCATATGTGAAAAGCCCACAAGGAACATCATACTCAAGGATGAAAGAAGGAAAGCTTTTCCTCTAACATCAGGACAAGGCAAGGATGCCCACTTCTGCCACTTCTACTCAACATATTACTGGAAGTTGTAGCCAAAGCAATTAGGTGAGGAAAAGGAAAAGAGAAAAAGGCATCTAAATTGGAAGGGAAGGAGTAAAATTTTCTCTGTTTGCAAATGATATTATATGTAGAAACCACTAATGATTCCACACAAAAAGCTGTTAAAACTAATAAATAAATTCAATAAAGTAACAGAATACAAAGTCAACTCACAAAAATTAGTTGCATTTATATACACTATATACTGTGAACAATCTGGAAAGGAAATTATGAAAATTCCATTTATAATAGCATCAAAAAGAATAAAATACTTAGGAATTAAACAAGAAGATGAAAGATTTATGCAATGAAAAGTATAAAACATTGCCAAAAGAAATCAAAGAAGGTATAAATTAGAAACGCATCCCATGTCCATGGATTATAAAACAATATTGTTAAGATGTCATTACTATGCAAAGCAATCTATAAATCTATACATTCCTTGCACTTCCTATCTAAATCCCAAAGACTTTTTTTTTTTTTTTCAGAAATAGTAAATCCCATCTTTAAATTCATATGGAATCTCAAGGGACCCCAAATAAACAAAACAATCTTGAAAGAGAACAACAAAGGGGGAGGATTCACACTTCTGATTTCAAAATTTACTACAAAGCTACAGTAATCAAAACAGTGTGGTACTGACATAAAGACAGACATATATAACAATGGAATAGAATAGAGAGCACAGACTTAAACTCTTGTATTTATAGTCAAATGATTTTTGACAGGGGTGCAAAGACCATTGAATGGGAAAGGACAGTCTCTTCAACAAATGGTGCTGGAGAAACTGGATATCCATAAGTAAAAGAATGAAGCTGGACACTTATCTAACACCATAATTTAAGATGGATCAGAGACATAAATGTAAGACCTAAAACAATTAAACTCCTAGAAGAAAACACAGGGCAAAAGCTTGCTGACATTGGATTTAGCAATGATTTCTTTGGATGTGACACCAGAGACACAGGCAATAAAAGAGAAAGTAGACAAATGGGACTGCATGAAAATTTTTTTGATTTGTGCATAAAAATATAATATCAACAGAGTAAAGAAACAACCCAGAGAATGGGAGATAATATTTGCAAGTCATATATCTGATAAGGGGTTAATATCCAGGAACTATGGAAAACTCCTAAAACTCAACAACAAAATAACCCAATTAAAAAATGGGCAGGGGCTTCCCTGGTGGTGCAGTGGTTGAGAATCTGCCTGCCAATGCAGCGGACACAGGTTCGAGCCCTGGTCTGGGAAGATCCCACATGCCTCAGAGCAACTGGGCCCGTGAGCCACAACTACTGAGCCTGCGCGTCTGGAGCCTGTGCTCCACAACAAGAGAGGCCGCGATAGTGAGAGGCCCGTGCACCGCGATGAAGAGTGGCCCACACTTGCCACAACTAGAGAAAGCCCTTGCACAGAAACGAAGACCCAACACAGCCATAAGTAAATAAATAAATAATTTTTTTAAAAAATAAAAATGGGCAAAGGACTTGAATTCCAAAGAAGAAATACAAATTGGTCAATAAGCACATGAAAAGATGCTCAATGTCGTTGATAGGGAAATGCAAATCAAAACTACAATGAGATATCACCTCACACCCATTAGGATGGCTACTATTTAAAAAAAAGAAAAGAAAATACCAAGGTTTGGTGAGGATATGGAGAAATTAGAACCCTTGTGCATTGTTAGTGGGAATGTAAAATGGTATAGCTGCTGTGGAAAATGTTATGGCAATTACTCAAAAAGTTAAAAATAGAACTATCATATGATTGAGAAATTCTACTTCTGGATATATATCCAGAAAAATTGAAAACAGAGTTTTGAAGACATGTTTATACACCCATATTCATGGCAGCATTATTCCTGGTAGCTAAAACAGAAGCAACCCAAGTGTCCATCAGTGGATGATGGATAAACAAAATGTGGTATACACATATAATGGAATATTATTCAGCCTTGAAAAAGAAGGAAGTTCTGCCATACGCTACAACATGAATGAAACTTGAGGACATTATGCTAAGTGAAATAAGCCAGTCACAAAAAGACAAATACTATATGATGATTCCACATATATGACATACTTAGAGTAGTCAGAATCATGGAGACAGAAAGTAGAGTAGTGGTTGCCAGGGGGAGGAAGGAATAGGGAGTTATTGTTTAATGAGTATAGAGTTAAAGTTTTACATGAAGAAAGAGTTATGGAGATGGTTTGTAGTGATGGTTGAACAACATTATGAATGCATTTAATACCACTGAATTGTAAACTTAAAAATAGGTAAGATGGTAAATTTTATGTGTATTTCACCACAAAAAAAAATTAGGAGTGGAGGGAGATAATGCCCTGCCAAAGATATCTGTATCCTAATCCTCAGAACCTATAAATGTGTTACCTAACATGGCAAAAGGAATTTTGCAGAAATGGTTAAGGATCTTGAGATGGAGAGAGTAGCCTGGATTATCCAGGTGGGCCCAATGTAATCTCAAAGGGAAGCAGGAAAGTCTGTGTTAGAGAGGGATTTGAAGGTGCTATGCTGCTGGCTTTGAAGATGGAAGAAGGGGCCAGGAGCCAAGGAGCAACCATACTCTAGAAGTTGTAAAAGGCAAGGAAATAAATTCTCCCCTTCCACCTCCAGAAGGAACACAGCTCTGGTAACACCTTGATTTTAGCTTAATGAGACATTTTGGATTTCTGACCCCCAGAACTTTAAGAGAATAAATTTGTGTTGTTTTGAACAACTAGCTTGTGATCATTTATTCCAGCAGCAATAGGAAACTGATGCACATGCCTGCCACTATTAGACTGTAACTTTCTATAGGACAGGGATCTGGTCTTCCTTGATTTTGTAATACATCACAGGTCACTGTTGCTGGAGCACAGGTACTTTGGCTTTTTCAATAGAGAATATATGACAGATAATCATGTCCCTTTTGCTCACCACAAAGCCTGATAAATGATGATATTACTAGATGCAGGTCAGCTTTCTAAGACTGTCCCAGTACCTAAGAGCCCACAGCTAGAATAACTCTGTAAGAAATAAGTCACTTCTTCTTGAACAGTGAAGTTCACATTCATCATTGGGAGGGACAGTAACTTAACTCCGCCGTCCACTCCCAGCGCTATGCAGACCTTTGGGTGGAGTGTTCTGGATTCAGAGGCTAAAATGGGAGGTTCTGATAAGATGCCTCCGGGATTCCAGATCTAAAGGAGGGAACAAAGCCAAAATCCAAGAAGCTAGGAGAACAGTCTAGAAGATACCGGCACTGAAGGGGATCAGGGTGGATGTTACTGAATCAGAAATCTGCCACCAGGGATACAAGAGCAAACAAGCCAGGAACAAATGGGGAAAGGGGGTTATAATGTCTGCAACTGTCACAGCTTTTTTGGGCCAAATAGGGCCTGTTATATAAGTGGTTTAAAATACCAAAGATGGAGCAGATGGCAGTTGATTCATGCCCACACAAATTATTGCTTTTTTTTTGTTTTTCCCAGCTGTACTCTCCTTTAAGGCAAAGTAGGGTTTTCAAGAGCTGTGCAGGTGTATTGATGGCGCAGTTATAGTTTTTCCTGATTGAATCTCACGATTAATGAACAGAAATGAATATACCACTAAGATCTCTAATCCTAGAGACCAAACAAAAACATTTTAAAATCCAGTAAAATTGAGAAGATCTTAGAATGTAATATACAGAATTTAAGATCTGATTTTTCATACCTTCAATGTGTTTTTAAAAGAAAACTTTATGGGCTTCCCTGGTGGCGCAGTGGTTAAGAGTCCGCCTGCCAATGCAGGGGTCATGGGTTTGAGCCCTGGTCTGGAGAGATCCCACATGCTGCGGAGCAACTAAGCCCGTGCACCACAACTACTGAAGCCTGCGTGCCTAGAGCCCGTGCTCCGCAACAAGAAGCCACCTTGAGCCCTGGTCTGGGAAGATCCCACATGCTGCGGAGCAACTAAGCCCGTGCACCACAACTACTGAAGCCTGCGTGCCTAGAGCCCATGCTCCGCAACAAGAAGCCACCACAATGAGAAGCCCACGCACCGCAACAAAGGGTAGCCCCCGCTCGCCGCAACTAGAGAAAGTCCACGCGCAGCAACAAAGACCCAACACAGCCAAAAATAAATAAATAAATTTATTTTAAAAAAGAAAAAGAAAACTTTATAACCTGTGCCTGATATGAATAAGGCCTTTTACTTTTTTTATTATAAACATTTAGGCTTAAAGTGATTATAGCTGACATTTAAGACCAACAGGAGCCAGTGGCCTGTTCAAAGACAAATTATCTGTATTTCAGACTAAATCAAAAGTAAACATTTTCGAAAGTCCCTTCAGGTCTACATTAGTCCTGTGGAAGCCAAATGCATCAGACAAGCTCTCTCCCCTCCCCTCCACCCTGTATATTCTGTAGGATAACTTTAAAATTAATTGTCTTTTCCACAAAGCAATATTAATATACATTTTGAACCATTTCCACATCTGAGTTCTTGAATGCTAATTTAATTGATTTTTCTGAATCAACATTTTTATTTCATCAGAAGAATATTGCAAACGATCCTGAGTTATGTTATTTTATAGTTTAGTATTTTCCTAAATAGGGTGGGGTGGAGAGAAGAGAAACTATTCTGATGATCTTCACTTGCTGGGTTTTTTAAAAAATTTATTCTTTTAAAGAAGTAATAGCAGTGAATTCATGTCATTTCATAACTGCTTGCAAAGATTAACTGTTACAAAGTGTTCTAAATAATAAAGCTATATTCCTGAATGTCTGCATTTGAATATGCTAATAATCAGTTTAAAAGCAACACAGGCAGTAAAGGGGAGGTCTCCATTCTGAATCACAAAGAAGAAAAAGTGTTGTCACCAGCAGTGATGTCACTCATCCTCAAGGTTCTGAAAGCCTATTAGAAATTAGCTTTAGGGAGAAATGTCTTCTGACTTGTCATTGGTTCTAAAAGGCAGTCATTGTTAAACAAACACAGACCCCTTTTTGGAATCTATATAATAAACTCAGACACATTAATCTCTACTCACGTCTTTAGTCAGGGTCTGACCCCTAACTCTCATGGCTATAATGGAAGGAAGGAAGGAAGGGTGAACTGAACTGACATTAGCTAACAGTTTGTGTAAAGGTTCAGATGTGCCTATAAGCAAATAAATATAATTTCTTAACTTTTTGTTTTTACTGAGTCCCATAAGACAGAAAGTGTCTCTCCATGATGATCAGGATTACATTACAACCTCTGTGTACTTTGTTTAACAGTGTTCAGTTAACCCCAAGATTTGATTTAAGAAAAGGCATGGAGACAAAAGAAGAGGTCACCTCCTGTTTGGCCTGGATGTTTTGGTCTTTGGACAAAGCCCTGCCTTTAAAGAGTCAGAAGTTCTTGGTAGTACCCATGCCTTGGCCACTGACAAATGCTTATGACCTAAAACATCTCACTGAATCTCTGAGGGTCTCGGTTGCCGTCATGTGTGAAATGAGGAGAACAGTACCTTCTCTACCAACTATGAAGAACTACAAATGAGGCGGGGTGGAAGATGTGAATGTACTTAGCAGGTCCTGCCATGCAAATGAGATGATAGTATTTCATAAGACCTGCTTTCTTGAGAAGAGAACAAGTATAAGTGTCATCCCACATTCTTAGACTATCAGAAATAGTGCACATTCAGGAAATAAATGCTTACCATGGTTACGAATAAAACTATACTTTGATGAAACTAACAAATTAGAATGAATAATATAATCCCTCAAAAAGTTATGGATTAGAAAACTAGACAATATACTAGAAACTTGCCAGCCAGCACTTTCGAATTCATATTTACTTAGTGGCATCTCTTCAGTGCTTCTGGGCAATTTTATGAGATAAGCATAGATCTTTAATGCCTCTCTCCCATTCTAGATTCCAGCTGAAAGGATCAATAACAACAACAACAGAAAAAGGAATGGGAGGGACCTATATTAGTGTTAAAAATAGGGAAGGGCATCATCCTGTGGCAGAAACATAAAGACACTTCTGCTCAGTTTTGTGCAGATCATACCAGGTTAAAGGGAGACACTGAGCAGGGACTTGTAACTTCCCTTCCTGAGAAAAAGCTGTGTCCCATGAAGGAAGGTGACTGACCCACTTGGAACAGCCCAGAGACCTGAGGATTTGTGCAGTGGTTAGAACAAATGGCTGTAGCAGCTACAGACCTTACATTTCAGATTCAAACCTGTGGAGAAAAAGTGAGGGCTTCTTTCCAGGCATTTCAGCACAAGAATCTCCCTCCATGTTCCCCTTACCTTAGGCCTACATGCCCTTGAGCCAGAGTGAATAGGAAGGGGGCCCCACCTGAAGCATGTTGGCTGTGGGAAGGGGAGAGAAACCTGGGTATGGTTTCTAGGGGCAAAAAGGGTGAGTGAATGCTTAGCAGCCACATTTACTAAAATTGTAGGCTCTTGATCACTTGATGCTTCACGTATACCTGAGTTCCAGAGTGAGGTGGATTTAGCAAACCCTTCCTTTCCTATTGATTTGAGGAATTCATTTGCCACTGCCATTGCTTATTGCTCATCCATACTGCCTGCCACAATTGCTAAGCTAACTTCAAGGTGATTTGTACAAAGCTAATCCAGTACTAGCTTGTTCTTGGGAGTCTGGCCCCTACAACCTGTCCTGCCAATACTCCTTGATGATGGAACTGTGCCTTCAAAAGCGGTTGAAGTGTCTCCCTGTCACAGTATACCAACACACTACTGGGTTTTTGAGGCCTCGTGCTTTCCCGGTAACTGCCTCCCCTGAGAAGATTCCCTTGTGTATCCAGAAAGGAAGCCATGGTGTTTTGAGTTCTGAGTCCCAACAGCTCTCATGGACTTTGTCCAGTTCCACTAGGCATGGAATCTAAACAAAGTGGGGCTATCTAGGCTGCAAAGGGTGGTAGCAAGCCTCAGCCTAGCTGCAGAGTACTCAGTTGCCACTGCTGCAGCAGCCTGGTCTCCCAGCCGGAGAAAGGGGCGGGCCGCAGTGCACTTGGTGGGGGGAGGGCTGCATTTACTCCTTGAGGTGTCTTGTTACCTTACTACACCACTGACATGGTTTGCTTTTAACAGTCTGCTTGTCATGTTCCATTTGACCTATAAAAATGCTAACATCCTTTAAGTAGATTTCTCTTAAAAAGTTGAATGTTTCTTTATCAGGTCACACAGCATATTTGACAGTAATCGCCAGGATCCCACAGGACTGACAGCTGCTCTTCAGGCCACAGACCTGGCTGGAGTTCTGCATATGCTCTACTGTGTCCTCTTCCATGGCACAGTCTCGGACCCCGGCACTTCTAGTCCCAAGGAGAGTTACGCTCAGAACACTGTCCAAGTGGCCATTCAGAGTTTACGTTTCTTCAACAGCTTTGCAGCTCTTGATCTGCCTGCTTTTCAGGTACCAGGAATTGGTTAACCAGCCAAGAGTTAATAATTTTGTGTAGATATGATAAGAGGTTCTTCTCCTGGATTGGGGCATAAGGAATAAGCTACAATACAGGGAATAATAATACATACTATTTATTAAGCTACTGTATTCTAGGAACTGGCTTAGGTGCTTTGCATATGCTTTCTTATTTATTCTCATAACTACCCTACAAAATATTATTATACCCATTTTACAGGTGGAAAAGCTGGCAGTTAAGTAATTTCCCAGGGTTACACATGGCTGAGCCAGGACTGGTACCCATGGCCCCAAGCCTATGCCACTCTGCTATTTATAAATCTTCTGTCTTGATTTCTTTAGAAAAGGCATTATCATTTAAATATTAAGGAAAGTAATGGTTTCTTATATAAACACAACCAAAATTAGATAAATTGTTTTGATTGATATGACTGTCTATGAATGATTTAACTGACTTGTATCCAACGTAAAGTGCATGTGTAGTTAAATGTGTAAACCCCTGTAAATATTGTTTTTATAGCTAAAGAAAAATTGCTTTATGTTATAACACCAGACTGTCAGCTTAGAAACAGATTGTTTTTCATATAGGAAATTTAATTTTCAAAAACACTGAAACTTTGGAATTGAGCAAGCCCCAAGGAGTAGACTTTCTCTTTCAGTTTATTAACTGTCAAGTGATTTCATTAAAAAAGGAACAAACTTGGCAGATAATGAACCCATAATTTAGATGAATTGCTTTGCTCAAAGGGAAAAAGGTTATAGAGATACAAATGTATGAAAATTGTGGTCTTTGGCCATCGTAAGATGGAAGAAACACTTCTGTTTTGTAGCTGGTGACAAATGTGCAGTTCTTGTCTTCCTGTCATTCTCTTCACAACTGGAAATTAGTTAAGTCGTATCATTGGATTCAGTATCTTTCAACTTTGTGGAGTTAGTTTATCCATCATAGGAACAGAAATCTCTTCCTTAGGGTTAAAGCTTTTCAGTTTTCAAAGCACTTGAACTAGCCTTAGGTGGTAGCTACACAATATGTAAAGTTCTGAGAGTTTACAGCCACACCTAGAACAAGAGGTACCTGCTCCAGAGAACGCCAGTGGTTCTTGCCTCTGGGTTGAACCTAACATTTGTATTTTATGAAGATCCAACCCCATTGTGTTCTGTCTGGAAACAGCTTAGAAATCAAGATATGCTAATTTTATGCCCTCAGAATATGGAGACCAGCAGGCTACCCATCAGCTAGGTCCAACTAGAGTGATTTCTTTTGTTACCAGGGGTTATGAAAAGCAAACACCTAAAAACATACCTGAGCTCCTGGTTTATGGGTCTTCTGACCAGGATTTATACTGCTTCAGGGTTCACCACATCATACACAAGCATTTACATTAAGTCAGCCATTCATTCCATCAGTCACTCTGAGTGTCAGGGAGCCCCAGGTCCCTGCCCTACCCCCAGCCCTCCATGAACTCACAGCCTGTGCAGCCTTACTCAAAAGAACCACTGAACTCCAACCAGCCCTGCTCCCTCATGAACTTTAGGCACAATGGCCAATAATGTTAGAAAAGTCAATCTATTTCTGGAGCCCTTCATGCCCAACTAAGATGAAACCACGACTTCTCCTCTGCAGCTCCTTGCCGTATCGAGCCCAGAATATATTCCCTACCTGAGCCGCTTTTGCCACAACCCCAGGAGAAACACCAAGGTGACTCGAGAGTTCGAGCCATTCTTAGAGTGAGATGCCCACCTCCCCAGCGGAATGTCCTTTTGCAGCTGGTTCCTGACACTTCTTTTGCTTCTTTCTTCTCTGTCCTTCCTGTTACTCCATATTTCTCTTAACTCTTTCCCACTTTTTCTTCTTTTCCTGTTCTCTGTTCTGACTCTCCTGTCTTATTTTAGTCAATTTTGCCATCACTGCTTCTCATCCTCTCCCCAGACATTGTTCCCAGGTACCTTTTTCCCCTTAACCAGTGCATGGGCCAGGAAAGCCTTCAGGGAACTTCCTCCTGGCTGCCATCCTTTTGGTGCCCAAAGTCAAGCACATGTTATTCTCTTCTGCTTCATCAGTGTGTGCAGAGACCCAGATACCTAGAATTTCTAGCATCAGGTCCTTAATACTTCTACCAAATGATTACCTTACTGTTCCAGTTACTTTTTTTTTTTTTTTTTTTTTTTTTTCGGTACGCGGGCATCTCACTGTTGTGGCCTCTCCGGTTGCGGAGCACAGGCTCCGGACGCGCAGGCTCAGCGGCCATGGCTCACGGGCCCAGCCGCTCCGCGGCATGTGGGATCCTCCTGGACCGGGCCATGAACCCGTGTCCCCTGCATCGGCAGGCGGACTCTCAACCACTGCACCACTAGGGAAGCCCTCCAGTTACTTTTATACATTTGAAAAACAAACAAACTTAGTGGGGTAAACGACAACCGTTATGATCACAGATTCAATGGACCCAGAATTCAGGCAGGGCTTTTCACAGTGGAGGTGGCTTGTCACTACTCTACAATGTAGGGCTTCAGCTGAGGGGCTTGAATGACTGGGGTTGGGGGGTATGGAGAAGAGGGGCAAATTGACTCAAATAGCTGGGAGCTCAAATTATCTGGAGGCTCCTTCACTTTCATGTTTTATGCCTGGGATTGATTACTCAAAGACTAGGTTCATCAAGGACTATTGGCCAGAGACTCTACATATGGCTTCTGTATGTAACTTGGGCTTCTCAAAACATTGTGGTGTCTGGGTTCTCAGTAGGAGTTTCCTGAGAGGAAGCTTCTGGAAAACAACTGCTCCAAGAGAACCAACGGAAGCTGCATGGCTTTTTTATGACCCGGCCTCAGAAGTCATACAGTTACATATCAGCCATCCTCTATCGGTTAAATCAGTCATAAGCCTTCCACATTCAAGAGGAGAAGACATAGGCCCCATCTCTCAATGGGAGGACTGTCAAAGATTTATAGTCATTTTTTTTAACTAACCACTGCACTCTGTTGAGCAAGCTAAAGCAAAGCATCTGACCACATAGACATCATTGATGTAGATAGACATCTGATCAAGCATGCAATGCTCAAGTAAATAGCATACAAATGCACAATATTTGCATTGTAAAGCAATGGGTGAGTTTACGAGAAAAGTATTATTTTTATGATAGATATGGTCAGAGAAACTCAAATTCTAGTTCATTAAAACAACTTACTTGTCAAAAGTGAGATTTCAGGAACTATGTTTATAAAGCACAGGAAGAGATTTTAGGTACAGTATGGGTCTGAGCTCAGAAAAAATCTGGGAGACAATTTATGAATTGCCTGAGAGGATTGAAGGAACTGAATAAGAAAACTGAAATGAGATAAATGGTCTGACCTTCTGAAGAGTTAGACAAGACAGTGTAAGACATGTTGACTGTTTGAGTCCCAGTGCATCACAAGAATGCATCTCTGTAGAGCTGTTATGGAGAAGCATCCTCATCAAGACCTCTGGG
Organism: Kogia breviceps; assembly: GCF_026419965.1. Lineage (NCBI taxonomy): Eukaryota > Metazoa > Chordata > Mammalia > Artiodactyla > Physeteridae > Kogia > Kogia breviceps. Next base: position 104,216,593 of record NC_081312.1, read on the forward strand.
TCTAGAGTCAGACTGACCTGACTTTGAGCCATCATACTACCAAGCTGTATGACCTTAGACAAGTCATTTGAATCCTTAAGACTGAGTTTCTCATTTGTAAAATAGAGATTAAAATCACTTACCTCACAAGTCTGATGTTTAAATGAGATTACATAAAGGCACTGTGCTAGCTAGCACATAGTAGGCCCTCAGGAAATGTGTACTGACTCATATTCTGCAGGTGAAGAATTTACCCACACCATCTTGCAGATGTTGAATCAAAAGGTTAGGTTTCGAATGCAACATTCCCAGTGCTTCTGCACCCTTCTTTGAAGCCATAAACCTATGTGATTGTTTTGTGTGAGAACTCATCGCATAGTAGTAACAAAAGATTATGCCTTAGAATATTTTCTTAACTGGTTCCATTTCATTATATACTAATAAGGCTGTCAAAATATTTTTCTCCCTTCAGCAAAGAGTCTGATTTCACTCTGAATTCATATTGGCACAGATGGCCTTGAGATCCCGGATATTGTATAGTGCATATACTTTGACAGTTTTTACAATTGAAGGTGGTCTCAAGAAACAAATCAATGTACTGACTTGGCAATTAATTCTGGCTAAAAAGGAAATATAGTTTCCTTGAAAAATTGGTTTAATTTTTATATTCAAACTTACATGCCCCTTGACCTGCTCTTATCAGTGAAGGTTAAACAGAGGGCACTGGGTCACAGCAAGCTGGACACAACTAATTAAATAAGGGCTGAGCTGAGAAAGTGTCACTACTTGATTTAAAGGAGCAGGGCCCTCCTGAAGTCTCTTTGGGGCTTGAAAAACATTTTGTCTCAGTGCAATGAAACGGAGACAGAAGGCACTCTTAAAATTTAGTAGTAATTTTGTTTCAACAGTATTTATTAAAAAGACTGTGCTTCCCCGGCTGTTAGGCAGAGAGAATTCATTGAAACTTCCAAGCTGCAACATATCTGACCTGGTTCAAGCCAGCCAAGACCTCAAATCAAGAGATGAGTTTAAAACACTGCCTTTTCCCACAGGCTGGCAGTGGTGCTTCATTCCAGTGTGGGCTGCGAGTGCATTCTGTGGGCCTCGCCTCTCCCCTTTGCCCTCCTGTCGCTCTGTCTGTTTGACATGTTTATTAAATAGACGCTTCAGGCTGCACAGACAGACTCAGGCTCTCCTCCCGCGTCGCCCACCACCAACAGCCCTTTGACTGTCTCAAGAAAGGATCCCAGAAGCCTCATAGCTGAGGGGGCTTCATGGTTTGTTTTTTGTGGTTTTTTGGGGGGGACAGGGGGAGGTTGTTGGGGTTTTTTTACATTACTTTGGGAGCTCTAGAGCTATTTGAATAATAACTAATTATTATTTATATTTCTTTTCTGTTTGAACACAAGTAAATAATTAGAGTCGTATTTTTATCCCTGCATACAAGAAAATATTTTCTCCTTCAGGAAAAAAAAAAGTATTGGAAGTTAGCTAAATGGTAGATTTACAGGTGAATTTTATTATTATTATATTTTTCCAAATTTTCTACAGTGAGACTGTGCAATGAGAAAAAAAATACCTTGTTGAAAATGGGGTAAATACCCATGCTTTAGGTGAATAGTGTCTTGATCCACATAGTACAGGCATTTGATCTGCTGTGCTTTATTTTCTGTCTTTTTTTTTTTTTTTTTCTCAGTTTAAATGTTGCATTTATTATGGTCGTTTATTGGAGCAGGAATCCCTGAACTGAACTGTTAAGCACAGTGCTCTAGAAATTTCATATGCTTTTCTGGCATCATGGCAGAAGGTGCACAGGGCCCAGGTGTGTTTTGTGATTTGTAGCCCTGGCTGTCCCGGGCTGGGGAGTTCTAACTGCTCCTTGTCTTTGTTAGTCTATTGTAGGGGCAGAGGGCTTGTCCCTTGCATTCCGGCACATCGCCAGCTCCCTACTGGGCCACTGCAGCCACGTCTCCTGTGAAAGCCTCCTTCATGAGGTCATCGTCTGTGTGGGCTACTTCACTGTCAACCACCCAGATAACCAGGTAAGAGGCACAGGAAAGTTCCTCAGACTGCTTCCCCAGTCCTGAGAGTGTGAGGTATTGGAGTGAGAAAAGGCAGGCTAGCCTGCTGGAACCCATCTGTCCTGTGTGAGGCCCTTTAACCAGGCTCCAGGGATATGCCTCTGACTTCTCTCCAAAGAGATTTGATCAGCACTAGACCGGCACTAGGACTTCCTCTTAAAGCTATAAAAATAATATATTTTTAATAAAATAGTCTTCTTAAGCCACACAGAAGCATCTACTCCCTTACCACATAGATCCTGATGCTTTATTCATATTTTTTGTTGTTGTTTTAATGAAATAGGTTACATCTTTCAACTTGGGTCACTTTGCAAATATTATAGCATTAGTCTGGTGCTTTATGAAACTGCTCTTGGTCTTTGGCTTCTGCCTAGGTGCTTAAGAGGGTGCCAGATGGTGTTGGAGGGGAGCCTGAGAAGGAAGGGCTTAGGCCTTACCCCCTTGAATCACCCAGAGTAGTTTTGCTTTTAACTATTTTGATTATTTGGTTTCTGAGCAAGATTTCGTTTGTAAATAGGGTTCTGTTGCTTTAAAAAGTTGGGAAATCTGTGTTACAGATTTTATTTTAAAAATAACAATAATAAAGCACTTTATATTTTTTTAACTTTTTATTTTATATTGGAATATAGTTGATTAACAATGGTGTGATAGTTTCAGGTGCACAGCAAAGTGTTATACATATACATGTATCTATTCTTTTTCAAATTTGTTTCCCATTTAGGTTGTTATCTTTATTTTTAAAAACAGGGTTATGGCGTAACTAACATATCAAATTGTAATTCCTGACTACCTCATTTATCTAAAGCCTCATATTCAGCAACCTTATTTATGTGGATTACAGCTGAGAAAAAGGCCTATGAACAGCCCTTAACCCTCACTCTAAGCTTACTAATTTTTATTTTAGGCAACTCTCTAATAAGTGTGCTTACTAGGTTTATTAGCCTGCAGTAAACTAGACCAGGGCGGAAGAAGGACAGGAGATAGCTGTAGTGCCAGAGCCAAATACAAGGTGAGAACCTACACACTAAGAGCTGAAACTGCCTATCTGATAAGGAGAAAGAGGATAGAAAAAAACAAGACAAGCACAAGACCTCAGAAATTGTAGCCATCTGGGACTTCCCTGGCTGTCCAGCGGTTAAGACTCTGCGCTTCCACTGCAGGGGGCATTGGTTTGATCGCTGGTCAGGGAACTAAGATCCTGCATGCCGCGTGGCACGGCCAAAAAAGAAAAGAAAAAAAAACAAATTGTAGCTATCTGGTTTCAAAGGGACACTAAGCCCTGTATTTGATTTCCCTGGATGATTGTTGATGCCCGCAGTGTGGACCTTGAGTGAGCGTGGAGGCAAAATGTATGTTCTGTGCCTTCCTTTTAAGAAGGTTGAGGAATATGAAGTCCATTCTGGAAAGATTTCCATGATTAAAATGTAGAAAATGTGGGCCCTTGCCAGAAGAAGCATCATACGTAGAAAACTTCCCCTTTCGCAGACCTCGTTGCCAGAAGGGCAGATCTTTCTCACCTCCCGCCACAGGAGCACTCACGCAGTGCTCTCTCAGGTACTGATGCTTTGTCCTTTCCACGGACTAAGCCCAGCAGGTTCACGAGTCTCTTACAAGCTACTCAAGGAAGGAAAGTTGAGCGAAATCTCCTGTGTGGTTTTCTTTTCTTCATGTGTATCCATTTGACCTACTAAATTGCATTTCGTTTCCCTCTAAAAGTTTGTTTTTATTTTTCTGATTACAAAAGTGTTTCTTACTCATCATGAAAAAGATAGGCAAGTGTAAAGAAGGAGGAGGAATCACAATTATTCCTGATCTCACTGTTGAGATAGTCACTGTCACCACTTTGGCAGGTTCCTTACAGTCTCTTTTCTGTGAATATTTTTGCCAGTTAATATTATTGAGATATAATTAACATGTAACATTGTATTATTTTTAAGTGTGTACAATGTGAAGATTTGATGTATTTATATGTTGCAAAATGATTAGCACAGTAAATTTAGTTAGCCATCACCTCACATAGTTAAAATTTTTTTCCTTGTGATGAGAACTTTTAAGATCTACTCTCAGCAGCTTTCAAATATACAATACAGTATTGTTAACTTCAGTCACCCTGCTGTACATTACATCACCAGAACTTATTTACCTTATAACTGGAAGGTTGTACCTTCTGACCACCTTCACTCATTTCACCCACTCCCTAGCCCTCTATGAATATTTTTACATAGCTGAAGTCATATGGTATATACACTCCTATCCTGCTTTGTACACTTAACATTATATCATAATCCTTCTTTGTGAATACAGTTTTTAATGGCTGCGTGGCTTTATCTTGTGTAGACAGCCCATGGTTTACCTCACAATTTCCTGTTAAGTCGTTTACCATTTATCATGACACTACCTACTGCACTTATAAAGAGGTAAGTAATTTGTGTGTGTGATAATATTTTGCTGTACGGTTCTACAGCAAAAAGTTCAGTTTCTTCAGCACACCCATGTTTAGGGATGGTTGAAACTCTTTGCTTAAACCAACTCTGTTGTGATGAATTTACTGAACTCAGAACTGTGTAGGATTTCAGAGAAATTTTCTGCTGATGCCGGATCACAGACTAATCCTCTCCTATAGATAAAACACACACTCTAAGTATCTCTGGGCTCACCAGAGTCAATGAGAAGTGGGGTCGGGGGAACTGGTATTTGGAAATGGCATGTTAGAACTGACGTGGACCTGATGGCAAAGTAATGACTGGGCATGTTGGGACAGGAAGAAAGCAGATTAAATGGGCAGAGAGAGCAGTAAGCAATACCAGGAGGAGACAGAGACCCTATGGCTTCTCAGGTGGGGAAGAAGCTGTGGGGGTTAGAGGTAATTGTTGAGAGGAAGAAATCAGAAAAGTAAAAAAAGCCAGACCTCCTTTCTCGACACCTTGCCTCCCAGAGGGATTGAATCCTAACTGGACATCCACTTCTGATATGGTGGAAGGTAGAAGGTCAGAGAAGTCAGTTCAGTCCTCGGGTAATTGCTGAAATGCAACAATCTATGAAAAGAAAGAATATGACAAAAAGTAGAGAAGAAATCAGAAATTGATAGAAATGATGGTAATTGTCAAACACTGAGACATTGCACCTTATGGAGACGCTTTTCTAAAGCATAACCTCTGGTATTTGTAGAATTCTTTATACTGCTTGCCCCATCTGTGGCCTCTTGGACCTCATTAGCACTTCATTGAGGCTGTAGGCAGAGGAATTACTCCCGCCTCACAGACAGGTGAAGAATCGGGACTCAGAGAGGTGAAATAAGCCCCCTGAAATGACATAAAGAATTCCTAAAATACCAGGACTAGAACGCAGGTCTTGCAAAGCCCAGCTCAGTGTTCTTTTCATTTCACGTTGCTTAAGAAAATTAGATGTATCACCGGCTCGTTCTACCAGTGATCTCCGAAGTATTTCTTGGGCAGGGGTAGAGGGTTTAGAAGATGTTGCCCATTTACCTAGACAGTACACTGAGAAGCTGCCATTCTGCAACTCTGAATGTTTCTGGGACATATCTGTGTGCCTTACGCGGGGAAGACATGTAAAGATCCTGGGAAAGTGTAAATGAGTGTGTTTTATGAGCACAAAATGGACCATAATCTAGCAAATAGAAGGCCTGGGTTCTAACCTCAGCTCTGCCACTAGCTGCAGGATCTTAGATAAATCATTTTCCCTCTTGAGGCTTGAGCATTTTTGACCATACCAAGAGGTATTGGGTTGGCCAAAAAGTTCCTTTGGTTTTAAGGTAAAACTAAGACACATTTTTCATTTTCACCAGGAACTTCATTGAACAATGTATTCACTGTTTTGTTCCATTACCTTCTGCCATTTTTCAGGCAACTTCATAATTCCATCTTCCCAAAACTTTTTATCTTTTTGAGCACAGAACTGTTCCAGGTGCCTTATACAGTCTTCCAGGAAATTGAAATTTTTTACATTAAGAGAATTTTGTAAAGACCGAAATAAATGGAAATCCGAAGGTGCAATGTCTGCTGAATAAGGTGGATGAATCAGAACTTCCCAGCCAAGCTGTAACAGTTTTTGCCTGGTCATCAAAGAAACATGCAGTCTTGCGTTATCCTGATAGAAAATTATGCATTTTCTGTAGACTAATTCCGGATGCTTTTCGTCGAGTGCTGCTTTCAGTTGGTCTTACTGGAAGCAGTACTTATTGGAATTAATCGTTCGGTGTTCCAGAAGGAGCTCATAATAGAGGACTCCCTTCCATCCCACCATATACACAACATCACCTTCTTTGGATGAAGACCAGCCTTTGGTGTGGTTGGTGGTGGTTCATTTCACTTGCCCCACGATCCCTTCCATTCCACATTACTGTGTCAACTTTTCATCGCCCATCACAATTTGTTTTAAAAACGGAACGTTTTCATTATGTTTAAGTAGAGAATCGCATGCGGAGATATGGTCAAGAAGGTTTTTTCCCATAACTTATGTGGAACCCAAACATCAAAGTGATGAACATAACCAAGCTGGTGCAAATGATTTTCAACGCTTGATTTGGATATTTTGAGTATGTCGGCTCTCTCCCGTGTGGTTGATTGTTCTCAATTTATGTCTCGATTTGATCGCTATCAACTTCAACTGGTCTACTCGACTGTGGAGCATCGCGTCCATCGAGAAATCTCCAGCACGAAACTTCACACACCACTTTTGACACGTTTGCTCAGTCACAGCACTTTCTCCATACACTGCACAAATCTTTTTTGTCTGTTTCAGTTGCGTTTTTAACCTTTCTTGAAATAATAAAACATAATATGCTGAAAATGTTGCTTTTTTTCCTTCCATCTTCAATATTAAAATGGCTACACAAAAATCCACCAATTTTGATAATTTTTTTAAAATGCACTCTGATATGACAGCTGTCACAATACAATCTAACAAAATTGTTACGAATGAAGTTAAAGACAACTAAGCACTACTAGAGCCATCTTATGGAAAAGAACAAACAAATCTTTTGGCCAACCCAATAGCTTGGTTCTGGAAATGTATAGTGGTGATGGTTGCACAATATTGTGAATGTACTTAATGCCATTGAGAGTGGTAGGCTTAAAAATGGTTAAAATGGTAAATTATATGTTATCCATATTTTACCACCAAAAAAAAAGTTGTGGGGTTTTTTTTGTTGTTGTTTGTTTTATAAATTTATTTATTTATTTATTTTTGGCTATGTTGGGTCTTCGTTGCGGTTGTGGGCTTCTCATTGCGGTGGCTTCTCTTGTTGCAGAGCACGGGCTCTAGGCACATGGGCTTCAGTAGTTGCAGCACACAGGCTCAGTGGTTGTGGCTCACGGGCTTAGCTGCTCCGCGTCATGTGGGATCTCCCAGACCAGGGCTCGAACCCGCGTCACCTGCATTGGCAGGTGGATTCCCAACCACTGCACCACCAGGGAAGCCCCTTTTTTTCGAAAAAAATGATGATCTAGGACGATCTAGGATTGTCCTAGATCATCTCTCCTTTGAGCTCCGTGAGCCTGTGATATTTTAATGGCTGAGATTAGAACCACAGACCAGCATTCTGATTTTATGGAGACATATTGTGGTTTTTTAGATCCTCCTTGCCCTACTCCAGATTCTTTCAGTACCAGATAGCTTCATGAGCTGCTTGCCCACTCCATAGCAGCTCATCCTTAAAAGCTGAATATACCTTGGTTCTCCTGTCTTAATACAGGGGGTCCATTGGCAGACACTCACAAGCAGAGACTTACAGGTGAGATGTCAGTGTCCTTGCTGTGTGATGCCGTCTCTAGCCACAGTCATTTCACCTGCACCAAACAGCCATGCTCACCATCCGTGGCTGGGCTCCATGCCCATCAGGCTGCATGGCAAGGGAAGGATAGGGAAAATAGCCTCAAGCTTACTGAATGATAACTGCTCATATCCCAGTAGAACTGGGGAGTTTTCTATAACTAAAAAGTTGATTGTTTATTTTCATTCTAAATCCCCTTTCTGTTCCCTCCAAAACCCAGTAATTTGCCAAGTGAGCATTTGCTCAGGGATATGGAAGTGCAGTTTTAAGCTCTCATTCCAGTTTCAATCACAGTTTCATGGAGCCTTCATCCTGGAAGGGCCCTGAGATACCTAGTCTGGCTCCCTCATACTGTAGAAGGAGAAACTGAGGCTCAGAGAAGGAAAAGGAATTGCCAAGCAAGAACTGGCAGAGCCCAACCTCCTGATTGGCAGTCGAGTTAGTGCCCTTTCCACCTCACTTTTGTTCCTGTGAAAGTGAATTTATTTAACCTCATGCCACTTTCTTTAAAGCAGAGAAATTTCAGAGGAGAAATTATGATGCTCAATTCATTTCATCTTTCCGTATCATTAGGCAGAAGTCATGTTAATTTGCAGTGCCTGTTTGTCCACAGAGGATCCTTCATTTCCAGCTTGTGTCTTTATAAGACAGGAGATCCTGAACTCCTGCTGCAGCCTAAGGCTGTTTTATTAGGAAACTACTTTGCATAAAGGATTGGCACTTTTTATTTGCCACCATTTAGTCTATTAACTAGAAGGACTGAGCCCCATGATACTACAGATGACTTTAGAAGAGAAACCTGGATAATAAAAGTAATACCCCATCCTTGATACAACCAATCATCTGTTTCCTATAGGGCTGCAGTTTCTAATTAAAATGTTTTTTTTAATCAAAAGCTTCCTTGTCTTTCATGGTACTTTCATGACTCTACGTTCCTTTCCATTTAATTATTATAATGAACATAATTAGTATGGGCTGTCAGACCTTCACTTTATTTACATTTTATATTGGATAATTAAATGTGGTCTGATAATTAAATTAACTTGAATGACAGATGATTTGACTGCCTGCATATTACTGTATTGGGAATAAGCACCTCTGCATATTCATTGTAGTTAGTGACTGACTTTTTCATTTGGAAAGACCCTATAGATTCCAGCGATCAGAGCTGGAGTCTCCTGTGATAGTTGAAAGGAGGAAGGATCCCAACTCCAACGGGAGTTGGCCCACCTTCCCCCCCATCAGCTTCTCTGTAGAGAGTCATGCAGATCATGTAATCATCTGCTCGGCACTGCACCAAAGGTTCCTGAATGTGTCTGGGGAGATCAGAACCTGCGAGTAAGCTGGACACTGAAGCTCTTGAAACTAGATTCTGCCTGAGCTGTGTGACATACGTTTTCCAAGTCTTTTGTAGTTTGATGGCTTAATAAGACAATCCAAATGTTAATTGACTAAACGGTCCTAAAATGTATCCGTTGTACTCACCTCAGATGTTTCCCTGCAAACAAAAACAGGGCAGTTTCCCAGTTGTATACCATCTACAAGTGAGGGACACAGAGTTGTGTTTTAAGAGTGGCGGTTTTCCAGAGCTCCATTGTAGCCTTTAGAACTTTCAGAGGTGGCCTCATTCCTGCTCACACATTCTTACTTTACTCTCTGTTTTTCTCAAAGGCAGATGGTCCTAGGTCACACCCATTTGGTAAAATCCCCCAGCCCCGTCCAAGTCCAAGAATGGAGTCTGCTATGGTGGGCTCAAAGTGGAAACTCCAGCATTCAACGCCTTTCTGTTCTCCCAGTGTTGGCAGCTTATTCTCTAGCTGTCACACAAACGTCAGCTTTCTGTATTTTCTCTCTTTGTGTGACAGATACAGTTCCTTTCACAAAATAAAAATGTATCATGTCTAAGGAAGAGCCAAAGAACTTCAACAGTATAACCATTTTGGAGTTACTCTCAATATTACAGCACCAAAGAAAAATATGGGTTTTTTCCCAAAAGTAGAACAATAAATTTCCTAATTAAAAATAACTCCTGCCTAAAGATTTTTTTTTAATTATTGATTTATTTCTTTTTGGCTACATTGGGTCTTCATTGCTGCACGCGGGCTTTCTCTAGTTGCGGCAAGCAGGGGCTACTCTTTGTTGCGGTGCGCGGGCTTCTCACTGCGGTGGCTTCTCTTGTTGTAGAGCATGGACTCTAAGCACACGGGCTCCAGCAGTTGTGGCATGTGGGCTCAGTAGTTGTGGCTCGTGGGCTCTAGAGCACAGGCTCAGCAGTTGTGGCTCATGGGCTTAGCTGCTCCGCGGCATGTGGGATCTTCCCAGACCAGGGATCGAACCTTGTCCCCTGCATTGCAGGCAGATTCTTAACCACTGCGCCACCAGAGAAGTCCCCTGCCTAAAGATTTATTCTAAGACTTCTAGTGAGTGACCTGGCTGATATTAGTATGGAGAAATTTGCCAGTTAGCAATTTTGGCTGCTTGTATTAAAAGTCACCAATGTCACAGAATCCAAATAAAAGATAACTTTTACTTCCCTCATCTCTTTGGTGTCCTCATCTCTCTTTTCCAACACAAGGGTAGTTTGAAGTACCATGAGCTGGTACCAAGTACCTTTTAACTCCAAAAACCACCTGAGAGGTTATAAGGAACTCCCTCCTTGACCCGGTGGCTGCATTGCCAGGGAATCAGCTGGAGTAAATAGCAGCCTCCGCAAGGGATCCTCCACTGAGCTCTCAGACGGAAGCCTTCACCACCCAAGACTAACATTGGCCAGGTATACTTGTAGCACTTAACTGAGAAAGGAACATTCTTCTCCCCCTTTGTACAGGATTGTGTCCTAATTCATGGCTCACTATAATCCCATGGATCCCCCTGCTTGTGGTTGATACAGCGATAGTTAAGGTGGTATCTGAATGGATTCATGTCTTGAGTCAGTCAGCAGTTGAGGATTTGAACTTGATCTCTGATAGTACTAAAAGTCAGATGTCACGCCTCCATGACATAGAGCATAGGCTCTGAAGTCAGCTGGCTTTGAAATCCATGTTCTGTTCTTTCCTAGCACTGTGACCTTGGTTTGCTCAAGTTACTGAACTGTGAGCTTCGGTTTCCTCATCTGTGAAATGGAGGACATAATACCACTACTTCCCACATTGTTGTGTGAATTAAGTGAGACAATAAAGGCCCTGACTCATAGTGAATGCTCAAGAAAGGCAGCTGTTGCTATCGCTGATGGCCCTGTTACCATCATCTTTATGGCACTAAATAATACACCTGATTCAGCAGTAGGCTGAATTCATAATTCTGGCATAGTGATCGGAAAAAAACACAATTGTACAGGTAAACTATCCTTCCTTCACCAGTCTTCTCAGTTTCTCATTTTTGGGGAACTCAGATTCAGAACGTAACTGTCAGGAAATCTAACATTGAAACTTTGAAATTGAAAGCTAACCATAGTTTTATCTCCACTCTCCTATAAAAAGTTGGGAACCCACTAAGCTCCTTCAGCAGTGGAAGTGAGACCAAGAGCATGAGTAGGGTCATTGTGAGGGCTCAGTTTAGCCACAAGATGCCATGAAGTTAATCACCTCCTTCTGAGCTCCATCCCAAGACTGAGCAGAGCAGCAGAAAACGCACAAGGGGAAGCCAAGCAATAAACTGTCAGCACCCTATTCCCCAGGTGCCCAAACCCTGATCCTGTGAACAAGGTCCAGAGCTGAACCCCACTGCCAGGTCAAGTGTGTGCACAATCCTCAGTCATCCTTTGCTCACTTGGAAATCTTCTAATGGGGTGGAAAATGAGGCCAGAAGGAATATTTTGTCAAAGTTTAACTCACGACCGGTGGTGAATCTAATTTTTTCTGGTCCTGCCTTGGTGTTTGGTCATAGAGGGACCTTTTTAATAAATCACTGAGATAGACTATAAAGACTTAATCTGCAATCACAGAGAAAACACCTCTCCTGAGGTAGGAAATCTTATATGAGATCCTCATCAGTCACAAAAAGCCCAGCACCAAAGAACAAATACTAGTGCAGCAGTCAGGACAGCTGGGTCCTTTCACAGCTGTACAGCTGTGTGACGCTGAGCAAGTCACTGCCCTTCTCTGGGCTTTACCCAGAGTTAGGCTGGGTACTCCCAAGGGCCCTTCCAGCTCTGATGGAGGACAAATATATAATTCTAAGGTGAAGTGGGAAGTCATGTCCAGACTAACATAAGTACTTGAATTTAATAATCTTCATTTCTAATTGCAGTAATCGCAAGTACTCCACTGTAGCCATGGGTCTCCTTGCTCTTCTACAAACACACCTCTTATGTCAAACCTTTGTTCTTGCTGTTTTCTACCTGGAAATCCTTTCCCGCAGAAATCAGCATGGTTTGGGAGGTGGGGTGTCTCAAAGGTTTTTTTCTCAGATGTCATGTTATCATGACCACAGTATCTAAAATAGTTTATCAGCCCCATGGTTACTGTTTCCCCTTTACCTTGCTCTATTTTTATTCATATACTTATTACCTGCCCTTGACATTTATTTATTTTGCCTGTCTCCCCACTCCCACCCCATCCCGCTAGAATGTTAGTATCTTGAGAACAGAGCCTTTGTCTGCAGTGCCTACAGCAGTGCCTGGCACATAGTAATTACTTAATATCTGTTGAATGAATTATTGGATGTTGAGATAATACATCTCTTCTTAGGCATAATACTGCAGAAAAGGATAAAATGGCCCCAGACTTTGAAGGATACAGCACTTCTGTTTTAGTGACCAAACCTCCTGAACTGACTTTTAGCTAAAAATTTAAGAGCCATTTCTTTGGCACTATAAGTTATTTATCTTTGAATTTGTTCTAAAAGAAACTTCTTAGTTTTGCTTTTGCTGGAGCCAGTAGTTCTGAGATCCAAAGGAAACCACTGTGCTTAAGGTTTGGCAAATCCTGCATTTGAGAAAACAGTGGTGTGTGAGAGAAAGCTTTGGAGGCAGACTTAGGTTCACATCCGAGCCCCTCCTCTCACTTGAGTGATGAACTTGGGCAGGTTGCCCTGAGTGTCGCTTTCCCCAGCTGTAACATAGAGCCAAGAAGTCCTAACTCACAGGATTGTTGTGAAGGTTAAATGTCATCCTTATTATATAGGCCCCAAGTTTATTTGACTCTCAGCTATGAGAGTGGATGTCTTTGGGGTATTTGCTTATCAAGTTTGTGGCATTGTCACAGCAAACCTACACTGACTTGTTATGATTTGGTTAAAAAAAAAAAAAAAAAGGCTTTTTGTCAGGTATGCCTCCCTCTCAAAGCACACACGGTGGGAAAATCTACACTTAAAGACCCCCAAATCACCATATCATTCATTTAATAGCAAGTTTCCTGAGGGGATTTTAAAATATTTTTCTTAAATCTCTTCATGTTATGTAATTCCTTTGGGATTATGCACCTTTGGTCTGCTGTCAGATAATGTACACCTCGTCAGAGACCCTAGTGTGCAGGAGTTCTGTCATGGTAGCCATGGGCTGGTCTCTTCTTTAAGGAGTTGGTAGTATGTTTCTATAGCATGATGAGAGGAACATGGGCTCTGGAGCCAGGTGACCTATGTTATGGTCATAACTATACCACTTACTAGCTCTGTGATCCTGGTCAAACCCCTTACATTCCTGGTGCCAGTTTCCTCACCTATAAAGTGGGGATAACATTGATAATACCTCATAGGGTTGTTGTATAGATTAAATTTGATCATGCGCATAGTGTTAGCACATTCCCTGGCTGGGAGCAAGTGTTGACAGTGATGTTATTGAAATTATCATTGTCAGCCTCCATATTCCCTGCTCTTAATGGGAAAATCCCTGGAGTATCCACTCAGTCAGCTGTGACACTTGATATCGCCTTAGCTAGGCCATCTCTGCCGTGAGAGCGTGTATCCCCGTCTGTTGAGAAACTGAAGAGAACTCTGTGTGTCTCCGTGGACCCCAAAGATGTAGAAGCACCAGGAGGTCCCCCTGTAGGGGTCTCTGGGCTGCCACTCACCGTGCTGCTCCAGCACAGCTGCGAAGAGAGGTTGGGAGGGTCAGTCTGCTCTGGCCAGCTGCCAGCTCCCCTTCCCAAGGGGCATGTGTAGTTCATCTGGATGTACCTGACAGGTGATAAACATATGCTTGTCTGGAATGCAATGAAGGAGAATCTCTACTCACCATTTTGGGCTGCAGAACTAGGAGGAAGGGAGACCTCACACCCGAATAATTCTCTTCTATATGGGCAACTGCTAAACTGAAAACACACCACAGAGGTAACTCAGAGGTACACTGAGATTGTGTTAGGAAAAGAAACTGGAAAATGCCTCACATGAATCAACGTGAACATTTAATGGGCCTTAATTGGAACCTTATCCTACTGTACTTAGAGCAGAGAGATGAAAGTAAAAGAAATCTGAGAGACCATTTATTTCACTTGAGAAAGCAGTAAACTGAAACTACAAAAAGATTTGACTACTATTATATTTTTATGATTAAATAAAATTGTCATAGACTGGTGCTAGTGAGACCATAAATGCTCCATGGAATGCATCCATGCTCTCTGGCTGCTGTTAGGATGTGACCAGAAAATCTATCAGGCTGTGCTCTGCGTTTATTAACCCTGCTGTTGTTCTTATACCACCCAAAGGCTCCATGGTGAGGAAGGTTTGACCCAAGTTCTCCTCACAGGAAAGGTCCAGAGCCCACTTGGAATATTTGTATTTTAGGGCATTATTAAATACTGTCCATCTACCTACCCACCTCCCAACACCCCCCCCCCACATGTCCTGTTAGTCTGTAATGGACATAATCTTGCCAGTACTCGTGTGTTTGTGTGTGTGTAATTATAAGTTCTCTTTTCTTAAAGAAGCTGGATTAGAAAATCAGAATAGTTGAGAATGTGGAGATAGCATATTTTGTGTGAAGACTTTTCATTCATTCCTGAGAAAAACATATTCTAAACTATTTTTTTACCATATTTAAATGTAGTATCTGTGCAGGTATAGTCAGCAAAAGGTGCTTATGTGTGTGAATGCTCATAGCACAGGATTATATTATTTCTGCAAGTTCACAGACCTTCAGAGATCATCTAGTCCAACTCCCCTCATTGCCAGACAAGAGAAGGACTTGCTCAAGTCCCTGGAGCCAGGCCTCCTGGCACATTACCTAGGACTTTTTGTGGCCAGCCTTCTCTCTTCTCCCCTCCCCCCACCTTGTGGTAGATGGGACACAGATAATGCAAATAAACAAAAATTCCAAAATAAAGTAGTCCCTCAAATGTATGACGGTACAGTGAGTCTGTATCATCTCCAAGGTTTGTGCTCTTTAGACAAGGTTCTTTCTCAAACATAAATTAAGACAGAAAAAGCACGTATGGGTATAGTCCCTGACAAATTATAGAATCTGTGACTTTTAGGGTTAGCCAAGTTTTTAAGAGAATGTAGCCCACACTTGTTGTGCTACAAGATGTGTTTGAAGGGAATTTAGAACATGCTTCATTTAAAAGGTAACTCTTCTCACAAAATAGACAACATGAAAGAAGTAAAAAGAAGCTCTAACATGGAACAGAAGGCTGGAGGTGACTTATTCTTGGGGAAATGCCCCGTATCATGAGCTTGCTGTCCATATGAGCATTCATCACTGATTCCTTCTCTCATTTATCAGCTTTTGCTAAATGCCCACCCCATCTCAAATCAAGTGCTGGGAGATAAAGAAATGAATACAACCCAGATCGTGTCCTTGTGGAACCCACAGCCTAGGAGCAGTGCTGTCAGTGCTGAGACTCATTCCTTCCTTCCACAAACATTTAACGAGTGCCTGCAATGGTCCAGGCACTGTTCTAGATACCCAGGAGACAGAGGGAAACAAAACAGACTAAGTCCCTGCTCTCAAGTTGCTGACATTCTAGGAGAAAAGGGAGAGACAGACAGTAAACAAACCTGGATTGGTGCTAGAGCTTCCTCTTAGAAATATCTCACAGTGGAGCTGGTGCTTGAGCTGATATCTGACAGTGGAATAGATACTTACCAGGTAGCAAGGTAGGAAAGACATTCTAGGCACGGGAAAGACCATGAGCAAAGATACTGAGATGTAAAATAGCCTGGGAAGGTTTAGGGAACTGCAAACTGTTCATTCTGGCTGGAGCTTAGGAGGTAGTGGAAGGAATAAGAGCTAAGAGTGAAGAAGCAGGCCAGGCCCAGGTCATGAAGACCAACTCTCTACATGTGGGTCTGAGAATTGGGGATTTATCCTCTAGGAGATGATGAGGACAGCAACAGGGCGATATGTTCAGCCTACATCTGAAAGTCCACTCCAGTATGTGGAGCGCATCAGGACTTCCACACTGGAGCCCCAGGACTGGGACCTGATGCCCCTGGTTCTGAAGCATCATTCTCCCCTGCAGGAGCAGAGTGGTGTTTGAGGGGGAGGCCTGCCCAGAAGCCTCCTTTGCACCCCTCTGCTAGTGGTACTCAGCACACAGCCTGTCACCCATAGGAAGCAGGGAACACAGCTCAGGGGCCTTCTCACCCAGTTTCCCTGGAGGGACACTGCAGGACAGCCATTCACCCTTTACTGCATGAAGAAAGCCCTCGTTTCTGTAGGATCACCTGGTTTCCAAAGCCTCTGAGAGGCCAAGCCCCCAACTACTGGCTTTAGCCTCTCCTCGTGCCCCTGGCTGCTTTCCTCCCTCCTTCCCTTCTTCCCCCTCTTTCCTTCCTCCTTGACCCTCTGCTGGCGCTAAACATGCAGTGAATCCCTGGGACCACCAGCAAGAAGGCTAGTGCTTAAAGGGCCTGCCTCCCACACAGTCTGCCAAGATCTCTGCATTTAATCTCAGCCTAGAAATCTATCTTATGGCAGAAGCAAGCTTGGGAGGAGGGGAATTTGTTTGCAGTGCTATAGCCAAGGGAATCTTTGTGTTTCTCTGCTCTGAATTTGATTTGATTATGTATGTGGACAGACTCTTAAAACTTTTCTCATGTGGTATTTAAATAAAGCCACTTCAACACCCTCCCTACTCTACCCCCAAGGCATGAGATTAGAGAAACAAGGTGTGTGTGTGTGTTTGGGGCATGCCATTTCTTTATATGATTCATAGAGGTCACTGGCCTCAAGGCCCCTCCTGTCATATTGTTCCTCTCCTGGGCCTGGGCTTCAGCTGTGATGAGACTTGTCAAGAGCAATGTGGATAGAGAGGCTTGTGCACTGGCCTGGCCACTGCGGCTGCTACCTCTTCACTTCAGCATTGTAGCAGGACCAGTTTTGCGGGGAGGAATGCAACAACTACTTTGTTTCTGCTCTGCTAGAAAAATATTCTTTGTTCCAATGATTTACAGACTCTTTTGGCTGTCTCTTATAATGAATTTAGATGTCTAGACGCCTATTTTTGCCCCTTTGTTGAGGACACCTTGTCTCTGACAAGAAATGGAAAAAAGCAAAACAGGAATTCCTCAGCATAAAGAATTTGCCTTGGTGAGACTTAACTATTTGTATACATTTCTGTCTGACCCGTATTCCACTCACCCTACCACCCTGGCCGACGGAGGTGGTTTGGCCTTAGGCTTGACTGACCAGCTCACAGTCTTGCTGAAAGACGCTGCCCCTGCCCCACCTAGCCCTACTCTCTGCACCTTTGTGCCAAGAGGCTGTTGGATTGGAGAGGGTGCTGGCTGAGGTACTCAGTTAGCTGTTCTTGTAGGTCCAAAGACAGTGTCTCTGAGGACTTTGAAGGACCTGGGAAGAGTAGGCCCAGGGCTCTGGTGCAGAAGGTATAGGCCCCTGGAGTCAGGTTTGGAAAGCAAAGCTCAGTCCTCATTCATTCATTCCCCAGATGGTTATTGAGCACCTATAATTTGTCAGGCACTGTGCTAGGCACTATGCCAGATGCTGTGGACACAGCAGTGAATAAAAGGGACATAACCCCTGTTCCCATGGAGCTTATAGTCTTAAGAGTGTTGAAAACTGTAGATTCACATCCGCCTGTCTTTGCCTAAACAACTGCTCGTGCATCTGGAGCCAGGCAGGCCATATGTGTGGTTCTGTCTTCTGGTCCATGGCAGACATGGGGTTGGAGTCCCAGTGATGTAAGTAGTTAGAAGCTTGCCAGAGGGCATTCTGAGAAAATAATAATAATAATAATAATAAAAATAAAACAAAATGCAAAACTTTATCCTAAATAAGGGGGAAATTCAGGATCACTCTTAGATCTTAGCAAAATCAGCAGGATTCACAGAGTATAAGTAGGTAAGACAGAACATGACCATTTTCTGTTTTGTTTCCTTGAATTAGGTGAGTTCTAGAGAGAGAGAGATTTTGCTATAGGACACCATGGTTGTGTCTAAGATGCTTGGAGGGATGGATGGATGGATGGATAGATGGATTTGGAGAGGGGCAAGAAACTGCCACAGAACCTTTTTCTAGTTTATTTCTATTATTTAGTGTCATGGTTTTGCTATGGTCAGGGAATGAGCCGTTACCATATAAGTGAATTTTGCAGAAGACCAAACTTACCTTTAAAACATGATGTTTATTTAACATTAACACCATTCTCTAGTAGGTCTGTGTCAATGGACTTGAGGACACGGGGAGGGGGAAGGGTAAGCTGGGATAAAGTGAGAGAGTGGCATGCACATATATACACCACCAAACTAGTAAAATAGCTAGCTAGTGGGAAGCAGCCGCATAGCACAGGGAGATCAGAGCTCCGTGCTTTGTGACCACTTAGAGGGGTGGAATAGGGAGGGTGGGAGGGAGGGAGATGCAAGAGGGAAGAGATATGGGGACATATGTGTAACTGATTCGCTTTGTTATAAAGCATAAACTAACATACCATTGTAAAGCAATTATACTCCAATAAAGATGTTAAAAAAATTAACTACTTGTGTTCATTTTTAAAATATTACAGTCTCCTGTCTTCTTAAACTTAAATTATACTTAATATATATTTTTTGATGCCTTAAGAAATGAATACCGGGGCTTCCCTGGTGGTGCAGTGGTTGAGAATCCGCCTGCCGATGCAGGAGACACGGGTTCGTGCCCTGGTCCGGGAAGATCCCACATGCCGCGGAGCAACTAAGCCCATGAGCCATGGCCGCTAGGCCTGTGCGTCCGGAGCCTGTGCTCCGCAACGGGAGAGGCCACAACAGTGAGAGGCCCGCATACCGCAAAAAAAAAAAAAAAAAAAAAAAAAATGAATAGCTACTATAATATCAGGTACAGGAGGATTATCATGTATGTGAAGCAAATTTTTAAAGTGTAGAGTACTAAGAAAAGGTAATGGGTTATAATATGATATTTTACTACAGTACATTAATGCACTCAAGACCAACCATTTATATACTAAATGGTTCCAAGCAACTTTCTGAATTCTTATTTCTTCTTGAAATAATTTTAATTCCCATCCATCACTTATTCGTGTCAACTGATGCTTCTTCCTGTTGTCAGTTTACCTACCTCCAGCAGTCTCCTAATTTGCTGATTCCAATCCACTTTGTTAGACTTGCTTCTGAAATGTGAATTGGTAGACTGAGTTGGAGCTTGCAGAACTTTGCTGTGAATAATTGACATTGGTTTTGTGGAAAGACTGGGCACTCTATGAGGGCAAGGGTGTGTCTGACTCATTCACTACCCCGCTCCCTGAGCCTAACACAGCACTTGGCCAGAGTAGATGCTCAGTAGATTTTTGATGAATGAACTGATTTGTCTGCTCAGCGGTCTGCCTGCTCACTTCCTGGTTCTTGGCTGCATTCCAGGTGGTCACAGTTGGAGGAAGGGGGCCTTCTGGGTGAGGAGAATTGGGCTGTTTTCCATTTACATAACATGATAGAGTCTCCATAGGCCTTCCTAGCCACTCTCCTTGGGATCTTTGAAGTGAATACAGCAGTTGTCATTTCACAGATGTGAAATCTGCAAACTTTCCCCAGGCCGGCTGCATTTCTAGACCAGACTTAGAACTACTCAGTAGCCTATCTCCACTTTCATTTTTTTCTTCTTTAAATTTAACTGTTGGGAAAAACTATTCAGGTCATACCAAGGATTAACATTATAAATATATTATATATGATAGCAGTTGTTTCAAAAATGTAAGTCCAGATTTGCAGGCACTCAAAACCCAGAAGGCAGCTGACTACATAACCATCACAAGAGGGTCCTCATTTCGGAGTCGCATGTTCCAACAGTTCACTCGTGAGAATCTAGCCCCATTGCCAACCATTCCTCTCTTTCAAGTTCTTAGGTCTGATCATTTGAGACAAGCCTTTAGCACAGCACAGCCCATAGCACAGAACTGGTTATTTGATACCTAGCCAAACAGAATATAGGGTTTTGAAGAAAGGCCTTTTGTGTTGGTTTAATCTGTGTATGTCAATTGGTTTAGTCTGTTTAGAATGACAGTATGTCATCCTCATCTTCCTCTGGGCTGGCAAAGTTGTGTGAGAAGCTGGCTGGCAGCCAGTCATTGGAATGAGCTCAGGTGACAGAGAGCCCCTCTGCCTAGTAAGGGGCAGCCTCATGAGTGTCTGATAGCCCTGGACAGGCCTGAGCGGTGAGAGAAAAGCCAGCAGTCAGTCGTAAGAGTTTTCCAGGCCCAGCTCCGTAAGTGACTGGCTGGTGGACCTGCAACGAGTCTCTCAAACTTTCTGAGCGTTAGATCTCTTCTTATAAAAGAGTATAGTCATCCCTGTCTGCCCACCTCACGGGGTGTTTAGAGAGTCAGACAATGTAGGGAAAGGGGCTTTATAGACTATTGAGTAATGTCTCCGCCAGTGACAGGCTTTCTGCTGTGTTGGGTATTGCTGAGGTTCTGGCAACGTGATACCTAGAAGATTTTGGATTCTTTCACATCAAGTGAGAGACCAGTGTCACCCACCACCCACAAAGGAGGAGGATTTTTTCCAGACCTCTCTTTATAACTAGGCCAGGGAGCCCTGAGTTTGTGCCTAGGATGCTGAGGATCTCAAGCCCAACTTCCTTCTAGGATAGGAGACAGAGTATCACAAATTCCATTCTTTAGGGATGTGTTAGTTTGGGCTGCAGTAACAAAGTTCCATAGACTGGGTAGCTTATAAACAATAGAAATTTGTTTCTCACAGTTCTGGAGGCTGGAAGTCCAAGGTCAGGGTGCCAGCCTGTTCAGGTTCTGGGGAGGGCCCTCTTCCAGGTTACAGACTACCAACTTCTCATCGTATCCTCACATGGCAGAAAGAGGACTAGAGAGCCCTCTGGGGTCTCTTATATAAGGGTATTAATCCCATTCATGAGGGCTCCACCCTCATGATCTAATCACCCCCCAAAGGCCCCCACCTCCTGATGCCACCACATGAGGGTTAGGATTTCAACATAAGAATTGGTGTGTGTGAGTGCAGATGAGGGAGTGGGGGTGGGGTGCAAACATTCAGTCTACAACAAGGGACTAGCTATGCAGACCTAAGACAACATGATGTGGAGACTATTGAGGCCCCTGAGTCAGAAAATGGCATCTGTACCTCATGAGAAGAGATTGTGGTATGATTCTCCCCCAAGGTAAGGTACAGAAGAATTTGTAAACTAGGGACCCTCTGTCACTTTGATTCATCCATTCCAGTAACTTTGATGTGCCTAGCCCTGTAACAGAGCAGTGGAGGACAGAAGAGTAAAAGATACAGTTCCTGCCCTTCTGGAACTAGGAATTAAGCTACACACACTTAAATATGTAATAGCTGCTGCCTTGTCTTTGGGTTGAAAAGGAGAGGCATTCTCAGGCTGTGCTACCTGGGAGGACTTTCCTGGGCTTAAGGATTTCCTCAAGTGCTTGGAGGGAAGCTCCTCCTGGATCTGAATCAGGAGGCCACAACACCAGCCTATTAGCTTTGGCCCTTCCTGCTCTGTCTTCAGATTGACAAGTGTAGCACAACAGGCTCAAAACACACACACACACACACACACACACACACACACACACACACACAGAGAGTAAGCTAAGACTGTTTCTCTGTACCACTACCTGCATTTCTTGGATCGTGCTTATACTAGGATTTTCTTTTCAGAGCCTTCAGAATGCACTTCCTACCCTACCGCCACAAGATCCTAGCTGCATCCCCAGCACTGTTTGCATAGCTGTCTCCTGTGCAGTCAAGGCCAGGGAGAGGCCACTGCAGTGGCTTCCCAGGTGGCATGAAGCTTGCTGATGAGTCCCAGCCAGAGCAGGGCCTGCTGCTGCCAGATGTCCTGTTCTAATGAGCAGTCCTTATGGAGAGATGGGGGTGGGATGATGGAAAGCATTCATTAGGCCTAATGCTGGTAGGGGACTTCTGGTCCTGCAAGTGTAGGGAAGCCAGATCCGGCAGGAGAAGACTCAGAGCAGCAGAGCTGGTGAGCTAACCAAACACTCATAACTAACATTGTTTTTTATTAATGCATTGTGGTCACGGACACCGTCTCATTTGATCCTCATGTAAACCCTGAAGGCTGCCATCTACCTCTTTTATTGAAAGAACACTGAGGCTCAAACTGGTTAACTGACCAGAGCCAGGCCTAGAGCCCAGGGCTACCTATCACCAAGCACCCTTGAGCCTGCAGATTCATGGCTTATGCCCACTGAGAGACAACTGACCCAGTCACTTCTAAAATCCACCTGGTTAGTGAGGGTAGCCTGCTAATGAAACTTTATTCTGGCCAGGGGTGATGAGGAATCAGACCTGAGCTATGGATTGAATTGTATCCCCCCAAAATTCATATGCTAACCCCCAATGTGACTGTACTTGGAGATAGGTCTTTTAAGAGTTAATTAAGGTTAAGCAAGGTCATGAGGGTGGGGTCCTAATGTGATAGGATTGGTGGCCTTATAAGAAGAGGAAGAGAGAGATCTCTCTTTCCATGTGCACTCACTAAGGAAAGGCCACATGAGGACACACTGAGGTGTCAAGTCTGCACACCAGGAAGAGAGTGCTCACCAGAACCCAACCATACTGCACCCTGATCTCAGACTTCCAGGCTCCTGAACTGTGCGAAAATAAATTTCTGTCATTTAAGACACCTAGTCTATAGTATTTTGTAATGGCAGCCTGAGCAGACAAAGACAGCCTGGTTATTGAACGTAGGCGTTTCTTCTCTCCTCCTAAAATTCCTCCACCTACAATTCTCGGTGCTCAGATCTGATCTAGCCTTGAAGGTCCAGCCCACCTTCTCAGTGCAGCCTTCCTCGCCTAAGGAAGGAGGTGAGGGGTCCCCTAGTACCTTATCCTTCCCTCTCTGATGACCCAGGCTCCTTTGTATCATTGTCTACTGTGGACATACGTCATCTCCCTGAGAGCTAAAACTTGATTTCTGTCCATGTCCCCAACAGCACTTGGCACACAGGAGGCACTCAGCAAACGTCCACTGAATTTAGAGCTCTTTTCTGGCTCTCTCACTCAGTGCACCCAGATTATGCTTCACTTGGTAGGAAGTGCAAAGATTGGAGCCAGAAGGCTTAGTGGGTAGTCAGGGATCAACAGATGAAAGAATCAACATGTCCACTTGTCTAGTCCAGATTCCTTTTATTTTTATTTTTTTCCCAGATGCCTTTTTAATGCCAGCATTCAGATCCTCTTGGCCCTCTTTCCACAGACTATAGCACACATTGGCAGCATGCAACTTTCCTTTCTCTAAAGCCCCTTCTTCCCAGAATTGTTGATAGTTCTGAAAAAGAAAAGGAAGTGAGGGTCTCTCTCCCACTTCCTCTCTTACCCTCTCCCTACTCCCTCCCCCAACCCCTTGCCAATGATACCAAAGAAAAAGGTGGTGAGTGCCAGGGCATTTGGGTAAAAGGTGTCTTTCTTCAGTGACTGAGGAATTAGGCCCACTGGCCTTTGCTTAGAAGACCAAAGGAGAATTCTCTCCAGAGAATGATTGATCGAGACTGAATCCAAGAAGGCCTCGAAGTGCTAAGAACATAAGAGAGATCGTATGTTCTAATACAATCAAGTAGTTTCCGTGACTTGTCTTAAATTCAAAATGCAGGAATCTAATTTTCAGTGAGAAAGAGTATATTAAAGACCCAGAACGCTTGGTCGTGTTCTCTTTCTTTATTTGGGTGCTGGCAACACAGGTAAGTTCACTTCGTGAAAAATCAAGCTATTAACGTAATGGGTGTGTGTGTTATACTTCAGTGAAAAGTAGACTTTTTAAAAAATTAAAACCCAAAGCAACTGAGCTACTTGCTTAGGTCACACAACTAGTTGGTGACTAGTGTGAAGGCGGGAACTCAGATCTCCTAGAGTTCTTCTTAAGTTAGTACCTATTTTAGAATCACACCTAAGAGCAAGAGGCAAGTTCAGTTTCAGTCTCTTTTGATCTGAATGTTTCTAGAAATTCCCTTGGTTTCCTTGGAGCCCTACTCTGCATCTGAAAATGGACATCATGTTTGAAAGGAGGTTTCTTATTACTATTGAGGCCACACCAGCTCCCTACCTGCTGTCTCTGATGACTGTGGCCACCAAAGAAATCTACAGGCAGGTCACATCCTTCCCTTGGTGCAGTACTCTGGAAAGGGGTTCTATGAAAAGCTTCTTTATATTTGTGTTGGCCTGTGTGTCCTGAAAGGAAGGGCAGGTAGCCTGGCCAGGTTCAGGGTAGTACCACCTTAGGCCTTATTGGCAGCCCTTTGTCTGGACAAAGGTGACAGACCAGCAGTGATTTAGTTGCAACTCCATGAGGAAGCCATATAGAGAGACATATTTACATCATATTGTATGTCTGAGATTTCTCTTACGTACGTTTCTTTCATTCAGCAAGACCTTCATGTCCCATGATGACACTCTATTGACTTTCTACTGATTTTGGAAAGCTTAAGTAGTCTAAGGTGACATTTGACCTACCCCCTAAGGCCTGGGAGTGAGTGGATGAAATAAAACTGAATCATACCTTCATCCCCTAATCTGTCAAAAGCCCCTCAGGAAACTCTCTCCTGATACCCAAGGCCCTGAGCATTGAGGTCAGGCTGTTTGCATCCCAGCCTTGCTTCCCTGCCCCTACAGGAAGTGCTTATTAGCCTAATTCAGATGACTATTTAGCTGTGCTCATGACCTCAAACTGCCACTGCTCTGTGCCAAGAGCCCACCTGAATTATCCAGGAGTAGTCTCGCCAGCTGAGTCTCAGTGCTACAGGTTGGCCACTTCCGGGATCTCCTAATCCTGTCTCCCCACAATGTCTGAAGTGTGATTTGAGGGACAGTGACAACTACATGTCCTACTCTGGCTCACAGCCAAGCCAAGGGGTGTGGCTGTCATGGACTGGACCCCTTTCCTATAATCTGGTTGAGTCCTGTCATAGTTAGTCCTATGGGTAGAACTCCTTACCCCAAGGTAACCAGACTGCCTGCATCCATTTGTGTCTTCTGCAGTCTGAGGACTTAAAGGTAGTCGCCTCTGGCAGGTCATCTCACTACACTGCTGGTGACCTCTGTAAACTCACTTTTTCAACAGGCAACTGATAGCCAGCGCTGTTCCCAGAGGGGACGGACCCCCAAGGGGCTCTGCCTCACCCCAGCGAGAGTCAGGAGTCCAGGTGGAATAAGTTATGGTTAAGCTCTCATGTTCTGGGCTAATTTACCAGGAACCAGGAGTTGTCATCTTTGAGTTAACATTGTGCCTGTGCTAGCCAGACTGTCCAGTTTAATGTCTTTTCAATCAGTGAGTCTTCCAATAATAGCATTTTAACAGTGAAGTTCCAAAGAAAAAACTTGTTCTTAATTTTTGTCCAAAGGGAGAAAAGAGACTTCTAGTAATGGTATCATTATAAATTCTAAAGTGATGATCATTTGGCTGTGCTACAAAATTTGTAGCTAATAATTAAAATAAAGATTTAAGCAAATGCTTTATCAATAAAATAGATGATAGGGCATATTTTTCTCAGCCAGTGTCAGAAATGGCAGCATATAGCCATGTGCTGAATTGTCACACTGCAAGTCTTTAAAATTCCTGCTGGATTTGAAGGTATTAACAAGTCCCTATCAACATTCTCTAAAGGTTTTTGATGTCATTTTAGCTATTGAACTAAAATATGTGAACTATTACTTTGTTGATTTTCTTCTTAAACCAAACTGCATTATCATCTGAGAGTGTGTTCTTAAAGTATTGTTAAAAGTACTTTGAAAACTTGTAAATCCCTGTAATTTATGTTTCTCCTGCCTCTGCTGTTTCATTCTGTCCTTCTGGTTTTAATTTGAATGCAGTCCTGTCTGGGTGTGTACCTGTAAAACTGTGTTTTTCCAAGTACAATTTACGGTCTTGACCTTAGATTTTACAGTGTTTCTAACCTTCCGTGAGCTTCCTCCTATACCAAGAAGTGGGCTTTGGGTCACCCAGCTCTTTTATATTAGAACAGTCTAATCAAGGTTACTTGAAACAGATCTGATTTTGACATTTCTTAGTTTATCATGTAGGCCTAGGGAGTAAGTTAGAAGGGCTTCCCTGCAAGCCCATTAATTGCATTGCCCCATTTCTTAAAATGTACACAGTTGTAAACCTAGACTGCTTCAAGACAACAGTCTCATTTATCTAAACAATTCTCCTTTTAGACTCAGTGGCACTGATGGAAACATAGATAAGCTGTATGGATCGGAGGAAGGAACTTTTGGAGGCTGTGTTTGCTGAAACGGTTCCCATTCCCTTTACAATCCCCTTTTCTTTCCAAGGGTTTGTCTGCATACAGAATAGATCTATCTGTGTTCAGTATATTGCATGAGCTAGGTTAGTGGGCAGGACTATAGGAAAGGGTATCTTTCTTGTGAGTGAGCTCTTTGCAGGTTTTAAGGAATATGGCTGTTTTGCTTTAAGGGGAAGAGTGAAGGGTGGGGCACTCTGTTAAGCAGTGTGTATCCCAAACCCATATCACAGGCACCCTCTCTCCATGATAAATGCATGATTCCTCGTGGATTATAAGAATTTTTAAATGGGTGCAGAACTTTTGGAATCTTTTCCTTAAGTTAGGAAACGAGATTTCTTTCTTTTCTGCTCCTTTCAAATATCACTTAATTTAAGCTCTGGTAAGGAGTTTAGGAGTCTTTTTCTTTCCTCCTTACACTTATTCAGTGTGTTCTCCATGGTTCTTACTGGCACTACTGGCTGGGGAAGGGGGACACAGGGCAGGCAGTCCGGGGCTTTTTGGCAGCTGACCTGGGGTTCCTCCTCTGTTTCAGGTCATTGTGCAGTCCGGCCGCCACCCCACGGTGCTGCAGAAGCTTTGCCAGTTGCCCTTCCAGTATTTCAGTGACCCACGGCTGATCAAAGTGCTGTTCCCTTCACTTATCGCTGCTTGTTACAACAATCTTCAGAACAAGATCATTCTGGAGCAGGAGATGAGCTGTGTTCTACTGGCCACGTTCATTCAGGTACCTTCTGTGTTATGCCTAATTCTCTGGCTCTGTGTGTAAGCTAATGCAATTGAAAAGTAAAAGTGAACCAGCTGTTTATTCTTGCCATCCACGCTACCTTTTAAAAACTTCACATATTTCTGTGCTTGAAATTAATTTCTAAAATATCACGATAGTAAAACTGGGGTTTGAGTGTTGTATAATTTCTGCTTGGAGGATTTCAAGAAAAGGGTATTTTTCCAGTTAATGAAATGGTAAGGTTGCACTTAGGAAATGTTTTTTAAAAGACTTCTTTAAGGCTTTAACTGTTAATTCATCTTGCTTTTTGTCTATTTATAGGGAAAAGATAATGATTGCTGAAGAAAGATCAATTAAAATATCAGTTTATTTGTAAATTTTTAAATAAATATTTTAAATAAATTTTTAAATAAATAAATAAATACACACACAGTCTGTGTGTGTATAATAAAAATCTGTTATGTTGCTTTTTCTTAAATCTAAAACTTTTAAGTATGGCCTTATATTTTTCTGATCCAGTTAAATTCTGTAGGAATGGAATCAGCATTCGTACTGTAGCAAAGCAAAGCAGTATTTCCACATCTAAATTAACCCAGTCTTGACAATAGAAAATCAAGTTGGCTCTTCTTTAACATTTGCTAATAGCTAATCCTGTGATTTTTTTTTCTGTCATTGTATATCATTATTTGCTGAAAATCTTCCATTTTCCTTCAAATGTTCCACCCTAAAACCAATCTGTTTTTGTTCCATGATGCACATGTGATTAACAGACAGTGTTTTCTGTTCATAATAATGAAACAGAAAGCAGAGCTCTGTATTGTTATTGTTCCTTATTCTAGCTAATATATGAATATCAATCACTTTTGAAAGGGTGTAACTGTGCCCAGCTGGCTGGGATGGCTAAAGAGTCCCCCAAGCCTTCTTCACCTTTGATGGCAATTAGTGGTTTACATTTCTTAAACTATCCTCTATTAGATGATCAGTTAATAAACATACTAGATCAATTGTTTAGAAATGTTTTATTTTCAGCTTAATTGTTCTGTTTGCGTCTGGATTCCAGTTTCTGAAAATTTTTTCAAAGATATTCAGATCTATAGGTAGGGTACAGATTTTTCAAAGAACATCTTGTGATTAGTAATTAAAATCTTAATGAATTTTTATATAACCATCATAATTAACATTTAGGATTCTTCAGATATTCTTACAGCCTTAGGATTAAATTTAAACAGAAAATATGTTATAGAGAATTTTAAGACTGTGATCTTAAAATTCATTCTTTCTTTCATTCAACAGGTAATTTTTTAGCGCCCTCGGTGTGCTGGGCACTGCTCTAGGCACTGGAAATACAGCAGCAAATAACACAGATACAAATTCCTTCCTTTAAAAATCTTTCATTAGAATGGGGGGAGTCAAACAAACAAAAAAAAAATAAGTAAAATAAATAGCATGTCAGATGGTATGAAGTGCTATGGAGAAAAGTAAGGCAAGAAAGAGGGACAGGGACTGCCAGGGAGGTGATATGCAGTTTTTCATGGCATGAGCAGAGAGGCCTCAACCAGGACAGTGATTGTTGAACCAAGAGAGTGATTGTTGAGCAAAGACAATTTTGCATCTGTACCAACTTAGCCCCTTACATTTTCAACTGCTTGGAAAACAATTTATAAAACTATAAATGGTATCAGAATCTAAAGTAAGGATCATATATATTATTTTCATCTGGTGTTGATCTCAGAGTACTTCTAATTCAACTCTTCTCCATTACAGTTAACACACAATTAAATGTAATTTAATGTAAATGTAACACATTTAACATACATTTTATTTTAGCACACAGATTTTATAAATACTACAGAAATTTCTTATAATGCTTATTTGGGATAGCACTTTAGATTGCTGGAGTTAAATCAAGTTTGGTTTTTTTTCTATAAATAACTGTGCTCAAGGGAATGAAAATACATTGGATTTTAGTTTGTAAAATGGTTCTTCAAGGTCCCCTGTGTTAGATGATTAATAGTTACTAGAAAATTATATTAAAAATAAAAGCCAGTAGTTTGTCCTAGGTTCCTGAAACTTTACATATTATAGATGATATTTTTCATGTTCCATCTAAGAGTAAAATTACTAGACTTTAAGATTTAGCTGCAGAATGGATGGACCTAAAGAGTATTATGCTACATGAAATAAGTCAGACAGAGAAAGGCAATTTTACCATATGGTTTCACTTATATGTGGAATATAAAAAACAAGCAAACATAACAAAACAGAAACAGACTCATAGATACAGAGAACAAACTGGTGGTTGGGAAAGAGACATGGGGAGGTGGGAGGTGGGCAAAATAGGTGAAGGGAATTAAGAGGTACAGACTTGCAACTATAAAATAAATGTCATGGGAATGTAATGTACAGCATAGGAAATATAGTCAATAATATAATAACTTTATATGGTGACAGATGATAACTAGACATATCATGGTGACCATTTCGGAATGTATATGAATACAGAATCACTATGATGCACACCTGAAACTAATATGATACTGTATGTCAGTTATACTTCAATTAAAAAAAAAGATACAGGGCTTCCCTGGTGGCGCAGTGGTTGAGATTCCGCCTGCCGATGCAGGGGACGCAGGTTCGTGCCTCGGTCTGGGAAGATCCCACATGCCGCGGAGCGGCTGGGCCCGTGAGCCATGGCCGCTGAGCCTGCGCGTCCGGAGCCTGTGCTCCGCAACGGGAGAGGCCACAACAGTGAGAGGCCCGCGTACCCCAGGAAAAAAAAAAAAAAAAGATATAGCTGCAGAGTATGTAAGGGCTTTTATAGTTGTGCTTTTTAAAATGTTACAAATCTGTCAATATTTTAAGACAGTATTTGGCTAAAGAATTCAGTTTGTTAGATATAAAACAAAGTTGTACTTTCCACAGGAGGCAACAACCTGGCCTCTGGTGATACTTAGCAAGATTTGAGTCATCATTATTTGATTTAAACGTATGAAAACCTGAATTACATAATGTCAGTTTCTTCAGCTTTTATATTTGGGCTCCAAACTATTCATGCAAAAATAGTTGCCTCAGGGTGTGGAGAAAAGGGAACCCTCTTACGCTCTTGGTGGGAATGTAATTTGATACAACCACTATGGAGAACAGTATGGAGGTTCCTTAAAAAACTAAAAATAGAACTACCATACGACCCAGCAGTCCCACTCCTGGGCATATACCCTGAGAAAACCATAATTCAAAAAGAGTCATGTACCACAATGTTCATTGCAGCACTATTTACAATAGCCAGGACATGGAACCAACCTAAGTGTCCATCGACAGATGAATGGATAAAGAAGATGTTGCACATATATACAATGGAATATTACTCAGCCATAAAAAGAAATGAAAATGAGTTATTTGTAGTAAGGTGGATGGACCTAGAGTCTGTCATACAGAGTGAAGGAGGTCAGAAAGAGAAAAACAATACCGTATGTTAGCACATATATATGGAATCTAAAAAAAAAAAATGGTTCTGATGAACCTAGGGGCAGGACAGTAATAAAAATGGAGACATAGAGAATGGACTTGAGGACACAGGGAGGGGGAAGGGTAAGCTGGGACGAAGTGAGAGAGTAGCATTGACATATATACACTACCAAATGTAAAATAGATAGCTAGTGGGAAGCAGCTGCATAGCACAGGGAGATCAGCTCCATGCTTTGTGGCCACCTAGAGGGGTGGGATAGGAAGGGTGGGAGAGAGACACGAGGGGGAGGGGATATGGGGATGGATATATGTATACGTATAGCTGATACACTTTGCTATACAGCAGAAATTAACACAACACTGTAAAGCAATCATACTCCAATAAAGATGTTAAAAAGAAATAGTTGCCTCAGAATTCAGAAGCATTTTTAAAGCCACGCTCAGCAAAATTCTCTGTTCGTAGCATTGATATTAAAAAAAAAACCACTTTTCTCGTTTCACACAGGATTTTGCACAGACTCCAGGTCAGGCAGATACCCAGTCTTATCAGCCCAAAGGTACGTCTCTATTGAAATTAAATGCCATGTGTTTGTTAGCTGGACATTTCTCACTCAACCCTCTGAAACTGTTAGAGACATCAATTTATTACATCACCTAAAATATTTGAGATTCGGATACCAAATATATTTCAGGGAATAAAGAAATTGATTTTGTCATCAAGCATGAGTACATCAGAATATACAGAGAAATCTATGGAAGTAAAAGAAAAGCACAAAACGTCTTTATGTAATTTATACTCACCTCATGCAAGGTATAATAAATGGTGAATAATTACTAAAGAGCTACTTTGCAATACAAGAGACAATCAGATCATTAATAGTGGCCTACATTATCACATAAATGCTGAAATCACATACATTTGGTTCCATGTTCAGAATAAAATCATCATTGATAGTAGCCCGTACATCCCCCTAAATTCAAGTACTTGAATTTTTTATTGAAAATAAAAGTGTAAAATTGTTCTACATGATGAAAAAGCCATCGGATGAGCACAGCACAGTTCAGGGGCCAAAAGATGTACAAGGGTTTTCTTCCCTATAGCATTCCCGCTGAGGTGAGTCCTGTGATCAGAACTGAGATGTAGAATTTTAAAGTGCATTTTTACTTTTTGAAATATTCTGCTACCCACACTGTAATTGAGAAGTACAAGTTGCTCTTTGTCTGGCACTCGTGACAGCATCTCTGATTAATGAGACCTTAATCCAGATTTTCCCCAATTCTTCCATTAGTTTGATAGTCTTTAAAGTGGCCAGAGGTATACTCCCAGCAAAACCCTATGGGGCACCCATTCAGTAGCCCTATTTGGGAGAAGGGGAGGTCGCCCTGGGGTGTGTGTGTGTGCCTGTCTGTCTCACACACACACATTATTTATAGCGAGCAGGTGTTGAAAAGTACGTAAAAAATATATCTAAAACTGTAACAATATCATGAAAAAATGTCATGTTTTATTGACCCAGGCACTCAGAGAAGTAAACAGAAAGCTATGCCCCCTTTTAGAAATTCAAGTCAACATCATAGTTGGTATCATTTGTCTAAGCCTGCATAAGTGTTCAAGTTCACTTCTGCCCTGACTCAGTGACAGCATTTTTTTTAAGCTGTTGGAGGCTAGAGAGAAATCAGCATAATTTGTTACTATACCTTACAAAACAATGTTTTAAATTTTGAATTTATGAAAATGCCTAGAAAAATCTTCTAATGTATTTATTTTTAATTGTACAGCAATTTTTTTGCCAGTAAGAAGTATAGACATTCTTTTTTCTTCCTCTTTCTCCTGACATAAGGATGAGTCACAATTTGCTGCCTATCTGGCAGGCGAAGTCCCAGGGGCTGACTCTGTCTGCTTGGTTTCAACCTTCTTTCCTTTTCCAAGGGACCGTCTTCTCTGACTTTCATGCTTTCCCCAATGTGGATTTTCTATGGGTTAATGCACAAAACAACTAATAGGGAACTGTTCTCTGCTTTGCTTAGAAAAAGTCATCACTCTACTGGTGACAGCTCATAATATGCTTACTTGATTTTAAAAAATGATGATGCCACACTAAGTTGCCAGTTTGCACCTTGGACATCTGTTCCCCTTTTGCTTAGATTAAATCCCCCAAAAATGTTTCAAGATGTTGAATTCATTGCCCAGGTGAACCTCTAAGTTCTAAGTGTAAAGCAGCTCCTGGCAGCACCACATTCTTATTGCTGAGGAAAAATTCCGTTTTTCAAATACTCGCTGCTAGATGACTGGCCAGCCATGAGATCGTTTGTTTCAATAGCCAGTAAAGCTCCTGATAGTTCCCTCTGCTTTGTTAGGTGACTGAGTGCCAGATTTGAGCATTTTTAAAGTTATGTTTAAACTAAAATCATGTTTTAGATTAAATAGACTATTTTAGAAAATAAATGTAAAGTTTACATACAGATTTAGCCTTTCAAGGCTAACTTAAGAATGGAATACATGACTATCACTTTATTTTGTTTACCATACTTATTTACTTATTTTCTTACTCCGGAGTCCAAAAACAATGTTTTTCATAATGTTTTACATAGGGGTTAATGTCTGAGTAGGTTAGAAGCATGAAATAGATTGTGACTAAAATATATGTTATATATTTTATACTATAGATAGATATAGATCAGTTACCTTTACTTAAATTTGCATCATGATTTATTTGAAGAGTATGTCTCCATTTTGTACTCAGACATCAAAATAATTTTCATTTCTTAAATTTTGAAGAATTTAACTCTTTTTAATTTTACTCTTCTTTTTTTTCTCTCTCAGGAAAAGGCCTTGGAAGTTCCCAAGACTATCTTGAGCTGGCTAACAGATTTCCTCAGCAGGCCTGGGAAGAAGCTCGACAGTTTTTCTTAAAAAAAGAGAAAAAATAAATGTTTTGGTTGGTTGTATATTTGAGTACCCTCATTAATATTTTAAATTGATCAACCATTCTAACTGTTCCTTAAGAAGTTCATTTTCACATGTTTATACTCTGTAGATATGGTGTATACTTTGCACTATTTATAAAGACTGTAGATACTTTAATGTTCTTTCTAATTCTGCAAGTTGAGTTTATTTCATTTATGCACAATATTTTGGAGTTTGGTAACTTACATCCTATGATAATATATACTTTGCATTTGTAATGTGGGTAAAATTAGACATAAAATTAGCAAGTCTGTTTTGTTCTTGTAATAAAATAACTTATTCTGTTTGCAATGATGACTTCTCTTGTTAAAGCAATACAAATTTCAAAGAAAAACGTTAATTCCAGTTCCGGAAGTATCTTAATTAAAGACTTACTAAAAGTTAACCTGCTCTAAATTTCCCTTTTATAGGTTTGAGTAAAAGATGTTTATAACAGTTTTACATTCTAATTACATAATATGTTTTGGGGGCTATTTGAAATGAATTTAAAGCATTATATTCGTTGGTCTGCTTAAACTTTCCTAGCGGCCAATACTGAGTCTCCTATAGAAATAGGATCACTGAACTGAAATTCTCCAGAATAAAAATTAGGGATCCAAAAAGATCAACCATAGTCAATCACCCTAAAGTATTTTTCTCAAATAACTGCAATGAAAACCGAAGTAAAAATAAAACAGACGGTCACAAGGGCTCTGAATTGAAGTTTTCAACTCCTGTGCACGGCTCACAGCTGAACGGGAGGAGTGTCTGCCAGGAGATGTTGACCTTTTCATATCTTGTTCTCATCGTTTCTTCACCTTAAGCCAACGGTCAGTGCTAAGCCGGTCACTGAGTGACATTGGTAATAATTTCTGTCAGATAAGGATCAAACATTACCAAGAAAAAAGATCTGGTCGGGGGGGGTGAAAATGGTTTTAATACGTATCAGATTCAAGACTGAGGGCGGAGGGGACTGGAAAATACAGAAGTTTCATCGGATTGTTGAAAGCAAACTTAGCTACCTAATGTTCAGGACACTTCTTTTTGGAGCCTCACAAGGCTGCCGAGTTTTGTATATGCTGTTTTAACTCCTTTGCAAATAGAAAATAAAGAGATCCAATTTCAAACGAAAAAAAAAAGAGAGAAAGCGAACGCATCCCAGTGCGCTCTGTACTTCCGCCGCCCGGGACCCGGCGTCTTCCGCGCGCTCGGGCTGCGGGGCCGAAGCCTGGCTGGGCTCGGGGCGGGGACGGCGGCTCCGAGGCCGGTGGGACCGACTCTCGGGAAGTCCCTGCCGCCTCGGCGGAGCCCTTTCCCAGGGCTCGGCGGCGACTCGGCCCGGAGCGCCGGACCCAGGACCCCGGACCCTCGCCGCGGCGCGCTCCGAAACACCTCGAGCCGCGGCCGGGCTGAGCGCCGCGCCCCCGGGAGGCCGAGGGGCTGGGCCCTGGCTCCCGCGCCCTCCTCCAGGACGGCGGCCCGGGCTCCTCCGCTGCCCGAGGGCCGGGGAGCCAGGTGTCGGCGGCCGGCTCCTTGCGCCACCCGCCGTCTCCCGGGGCGCCCCAACCAGGGGAGGAGTTCCCAAATCCCGCTTGCCCCGCGGGTCTTGGGGCATGAACGCAGAATCCTTGTAGCTGAAAGGAATAATCAAATATTTATCAGATTTCCTGCAAAGACGCTTCACAATAGAATATACTTCTTATCTGGTCGGAAATTTGCCAAAAAGCCATAAATAATTGAGACAGCTGTGATTAACCTTCCAGAAACCATACCAGAATTCGCAATTAAACATTTAATTGAATGGTCCCATTTGGCCCCCTCGTCCTGGAGGGGAGAGGGTTTGTTTGAGACAAACCCCGGCTCCACCCGGCTGGGGAGCCTGCGAGGATCGGGCCTGGCGGCTCCTCTGTGACTCCCGACCCGCGCGGTTTCTGTAGGTCTCAAGTTCCCTCCTTTATTGTGCGCTCCGCAGGGCCAGAGTGATTTAAGCTCTAACTCCCCTGGGTTTTACTACTTCTAAACTCTCCCGGGGTGGGGAGAGAACCGCGCGCAGGTGAGCGCAGGCACATCTTGTTCCAATTTGCGCAGACAAGTGCCACCAACTGGCTTTCTCCTGGGGCGGGGGCCACGTCCCGGGTCTCCCGAGGCTCAGGGGCCACAGGTGGACCCGCTGGGCCGAAGCGAAAAGCCTCTGCTGGGTCCAGCCTGTAAACCTGACGATGCGACAGGGCCCAGTCGGAGCAAAAGTAACAATTTCGCCCGGGCTTTAGAACCCAGAATTTGAGCCAAATAGGTAAAAGCCGCCCGAGGTCCGGGGGCAGCGACATTTGAACGCCCAGCGCCGCTGCCCAAGCGAATTTCCCGCTCTAGGCGGCAGCTCGCTTTCTCGGAGCTCTACAGGGCTCGTCCCACCGGACGCCCAGCAGGATGCCGCTTTCTGCCGAGTTCCGGAGCCTCTCCCTCCCTGCAGGCAATTGGAGACGCTGTGACGCCCGAACCCTGAATCTAGGTCCGGACCTCGCCTCCTCTACCATCTTTCCTTCCTTCCCCAGGAAGAAAAGCACGTGGGCCATTTTTCCCAGCGCTCCTTGCCAAGCTTTCTGACTTCTTGGGTCTCAATAATCTGGGAAGGGATTAGAGGCTCACCATCCCTCTTCTTCCACTTCCCTCTCCCTGCTCCCACGCCCCAAACGAACACTGGGGTCTCCTGCCTTCCACACTGAAACCACCGCCTTGAATATCCTGTTTCCCACTGAGGAATCGCTCAGCCTTCCTGAACTCCTGCCCCTCCGCTCACCTCCTGACCCACTCTCTCACGAGCCCTTGACCTTATGGACCAGGCGGTGCCCCGATCCAAAAGAGGGCCTCGCCTAGCACTCCAGCCTTTCTGGCATGATTTCTGCCGGGCGCCAAACTTGCTTTATAAATTGAACCACTCCCCCTACACCACTCCACATCTGGATCCCAATGGAGTATTTCTCTGTGCCCTTTTTCTCTCCCATGACTGCTCTCAGCCTAGCTCCATTTATCTGCATCTTCCATGCACAGTCTCCATCAACAAGGTGCTAGTCTGTAATTGGTCACACAATCCTCGTTATTGCACTGAATCCCAGTATCCTGAAGAAAGTTTACCTTTACATCAATCAGACCCATATTTAAAAGCCTCTAATCTTCCCTACATCAGCTTAATAAACTCTGAATTTCCTGCTTTTATCACAAGTCCATTGGGAACTCCTCTGCAAATCGTTTATTATTCATTCATTGTTTCCCCTCTCCAGCATGCAGCTAGTCAACTAATTCTCTTGCTCTCTTTCCCATACTTGTATGGGAAAAGACAGCTAACTAAATGTGTGGCAACTTATGCCCTCCCCCAGACAGCAGCGGCAGGATCTCACATTTTTTAGAGAACAATCTTAGACAACGTCTCATTTAAACCCAGTATTTGCAGCTCTGACAAAACTAAGCTTTAAGTTATTTCATATTCAAAACTGAAAGGCTGATTTCTGTTCCACAACCCATTAAAAATTAAAGTTCGTTGGGAATACTGCCACAAGGACTCTGAATTTCCCAGAATTGTGCAGCCTTTCAATATGTATTAAATTTTGTGGTATAATAGCCATAAACTTTTCCATCTCTGGGAATCCCTTTCCGCCTCAGTTACACAGAGCTATCCAAATTATTAGATAAATCCACTGAGAAAATCTTATTCTAAAGGTGAATCTAGTTAAATAACTTACTCCCATTTCCCACCTATGGCCTCTTTGATTGAACTTTTTTTTACTACACAGCTGGGTATCTCACTTTAAAAGCTCAGTAAGCATTAAATACAACACTTGTAATTGTTACAGGTAGTTTAATTTACAAGGAAATCCCTACTGTATTACAGAAGATGTTTAAAGATGACCTGGGAACCAGTAAAACTGATATTTATTAATGTAACTAACCAACCATAGATCTGACACCTCACCAGGGACCACTGTGATGAGGCTTCAGAGTAAAACCCTTTCCTTGGA
Organism: Kogia breviceps; assembly: GCF_026419965.1. Classification (NCBI taxonomy): domain Eukaryota; kingdom Metazoa; phylum Chordata; class Mammalia; order Artiodactyla; family Physeteridae; genus Kogia; species Kogia breviceps. The sequence continues at coordinate 104,254,213 of NC_081312.1, forward strand.
AACCCACAAGGAAAACGATGCGCCCCTTTGGGTGGCTAGCAACAAACTACAGGAGAACAGCTTGTGATGTTTTATACAGCAATACACATAGATACAGGGATCCTAATACACAGTAACCACCGTGATCTGGATAATTTCCCAATATTCAAAAACAGACACACTCATATAAATATCAAAAAGAGGAATTAGATATTTTGATCTGTGGATGGCAAGGGCAGAGGTGACTGTAATTAGATAGGCAGATGTTTCCATTTGTAGCATTAAAATACGGCAGTGTGTTCAAAGCAAAAATTCAGAGCTAATTAACAACAACCATTAATGAAATTTTTAAAATTCAAGAACCTGTTATTTCCTTTTTAAAAATGACAAAACCCAATAGTCTGGATAAATCAAAAGTTTTCGAAAGTAAGATTTCTTGGAAGTTTAGCCCCCTAATCCAATGGCCAGCCAGAAGGTAAAGGGAACTATCTCTATAGTTCTGTTTGGGAGGGAATTATCTAAGTTAAGGGAATGAACCCTCAAAGAATCTAACCCTGATTATTAAAGCACTTTCTGGGCACTTGAGAGTAAAGCTGGTCCTCATTAACCCTACATATCTCTTCCCTTATCTCTAAGTCTGCAGCACCATTTCCTAAATTCTGAAGAAGGAGAAGATTCTCTTTAATTTTTGCGCTAGCATCACCATGACTTTCAGGAAGTAAAATATAAATGTGGCCCGATCTTCCCATCTCCTCAATTGCCTGCCAGTCTTCCAGCCTCCCATCTCTGATGGAGGGGGAAGGGGAGAAACTCGCTGATGGAATTCTGCCATCAGTTCAGCTGAAACACCTACAGCAGCCTCTGGCCATCCAATCAGCCCATGGCTTTTCAACAGAAAGCATCGATTCCTCTATCCAGCGACCACAGATGCCCCCTCAGACACGTTTTTCCTTACCAGGAGCTACCTGAGCTAAGATTGCAGCTATCCCCTACTCAGTAAGGGCATTGCCCTCTTTCAGAACTATGCCTGGACAAAGAAGGAGCTACTTGAGGGTCTTTTAACTTGGAGGGACAAGGAAACCCAATGCCAGAGATTGTTCAAGAGTAGTAGAATCACTGGCAGGCTGGCAGCTTTCTGAGTCTACCAAAAGAGGACTCTGGTCTGGGAAAAGAATTACCCCAGGCTGCCAAAGGGTTAAATATTTGTGAAGGGTAAAACCTGAGCCTCCCGGTTTTTTGTGCTTGCCCGGGGGCCTGCTGGAGATTCAGTATCTCTCGGTTATTTCCTGCGATCACTAAAGCCAGTTTTCAAGAAAACAAGTCACAGGGGTTTGAAATGTCACACCAAGTGACCTGGGCACGGCATATCCAGGGGCCATTCCCAGCTCCCTCCCACCCGGGCCATCCCCCGCCCCCTGCATTTCGGGTCTGGAAAGAAAATAAACCAAGGACACGCCAGACTGGTTCTGGGTGGACTTATTTTCCCTGGCAGCCTCGATCCTAGCGGGGGCTTGTTGTGGCTCCTTCAGTGTATCGCTTGCAGGTGATGCCAAATGCAGATAAGGAGCCGCCGCGCGGCCTTCTCCTCTGTCTAGACGGGGGAATTAATAAATGCAGCGGGATTGATCACGTCGCGCATCCACTCTGGGGACAGCGCCGAGGACGAGCCGTCAAGGCCCCCCTGTTCGCCCCGGGGCGCGCGGCCTGGCCTCGCTGCTCAGCGGCAGGGCCCGGGTGGCAGGCGGGCGAGGCGCCCGGGGATGGGGGTTCGGGCTTCCAGACCCGCGGGAAAAGAAACGCAGGGGGGCCCCAAGTGCACCCGGCCGAAAGTGGAGCGAGGGTCCAGGGGGCCTTGAGGGACGCCAGGCTGGGTCCGGCTGCAGGAGCTGAGGCCAGGTTGAGACGGAAACGCTGGCCCTAGCCAGCCAAACGGCCACCATCGGAACATCGCAGGTTTCCCCTCCCAAACAGGGTCACCCCACCGCCCCGCGGGCTTCTGCCGCGAAACGCCGAGAGTGGGGAGCCAACGGGGAGCGCGCAGGCTTCCGGGAGTCCTGGGCGCTCACACGCTTCGCTGGGCCTAGCTGGGCCGCACGGGGCGCACGGAGCACAGGGACCCAGCCCCGCCCCCCGCGCGGCGCCCAATCCCCGCCGGGCCCGCCCCTGTCGGCGCGGGAGCACGCGGGCCAGTGGCGCGCGAGGCGCGGGCACCAGCGGTGGGCCCTGCGCGGAGGAGCCTCATCTTCGATGAAACAAGCCCCAACCCCAACCTGCCTTCCTCCAGCCCTCCCGCTGCACCAACAGCACACAGGAGCAGCATCGATCGGGTTATTATCTTTTTTTATTAAGATCAAAATATTCGTCCCACTATGAACTGGCTGTCCTCACAATAAATAACAATAACTTACGTTTTGTTCGGCAAAGGCTCACACACTCTGTCCTCCGTCGACCGATAATTTAAAACATTTTCAAGGAAAGTCTCGTTTCTACTTTTTTCCGGCAATCATGCGCTTTGGGGGATTGGAGTGCCTGTTCCTTTGGATTGCCCCGTCCTCTTCCCCGCTAGGGCCGGGGAGAGGCCACGTGGGAGCGCGGGGCCGGGCGGCGGCAGGTGCCCGCATCCGCGTGGGCGAGCTCGGGGCTGGGCCGGCGCGGGACCTGACCTGCGCGTTCTCCACGCACAAGTGGGTACGTGGGCCGGGGGGCGCGGAAATAGAGCGGCGGCGGCCACGCCGAGCGAGGGATGGCAGAGCTAACGTTAGTAAACCCAAATTCTGGTTTTGTAAAAAGAAAAGTCCTCGGAGCAGGGCTTTCCAGTCTGGTGAAAGCAGGTTGCGTCCCGGCGCTTTTGGCTATCCCGACCGCTTCTCTCAGTCCTCTCTCTTTAAATAGCAATAATAATAATTACAAAGTCGAGAGAGTTTTCGGAGCTGGAATGGCCTGAGCATGGGTAAGTCTCATGCAGGGAGCATGCGAGGTCCGCGGGCTGGCGGGGAAGGGTCCCCCTCACGTTTCCACGGGACTCGGCACCATGCTGTTGGGGGTGTCCGGGAGCTGCGAGGACAGGGAGGTCACGTCGCTGCCGGAGGAGTTGCCTAGGGAGCCAGACTCAGAGAAGGAGACCTGGGGCAGCGGAGACACCGGGAAGGAGCGGATGAAGAAGCGCCCGAGCTGATTTTCCCGGGCCACCTACTCCCAAAGGTGTCCCTTGGGGACAAGCCACCGGCTGGGATTAGGCCCTTGGATAAGTCGGCCAGGTTCCCAAGCGCACGCAGGGGTATTAGGGCAGGGCTCTGGGTTGGGTAATCCCTCGACCTCCCCTGAGAGCGCTTTAATCCAGGGAGACCTGGTTTAGAGCGAATTAATGAGCCGGGTGCGGTTGCAGCTATCCACGTCCCGCCAACCCCCCCAGCCCCTCATCCCCTGAGAACCCCCCACCCCTTCCCACCTTGGCTAAGTGGCTAAATCCACCCCACCTCCCCCGGAGTCCTGAGTTCCGGGCGGGTAGAGCGGGGCCTCACCAGCTGCTGGAAGGCGGGTTGGTCCAGGTCACTCTGGAGGGCGAACTCGCTGAGCGCTTTCCATGGCGGCTGGTACGTCTGCACCTCGACTGCACTGCCCTGCACGGCGCTCTCGTGACGGATGGGGCTGCCCGCCACCAGGGGCGTCCCGGTCAGTCCCTGCAGGCTCTACGGGACAAGCAGAAGAGAAGGTGGAAGATGCTCGAATTAGGTCTTGCGTTTCCCGCCATCTTTTGAGACTGGGGCCCCAGGCACTGGCATGTGATTTGGAGCCTGAAACGGTTTAGGGGAGGCATACACTTGTCCGCTGCCGAGTGAGCCCGCCTTCTCTAGTGCAAATTCCTCAGGCCCAGAAAGAGCCACCATAGGCCAGCCTCGGTGCTGGAAGCCAACATGGCAAGGGAGCGAACGCGAGGCCTCCGTTCCCATCCCTCTCCAGGTTTGCAGAGGAAAAGTGTTCAAACCGAGTCATGCTGAGAGAAGGACACAACCCGCCCCGACTTGCTGGCTCTGGCAAACATGCCACCTTGAGCTCCGAACTACGCCCCAGACCTCAACTCTGGTCTGCCGCTGGAACTGGGGAAGACCTGACCTCGGATACAATAATTAAGAAGCCTTCAACCCCAAGGTAAGCCTTTCTCTGAAAGCACCAACACATGCTATTGGAGAGTCCAGTTCCCCCTGGATCTCCCGAGAGCCGGCCCAGAAATGGGCACGCAGATGCCGCAGCGCGAACCCGAGGCTCCACCCGATCCGATATTCCAGCTCCGAGTCTCTCACCGTCTTGTCATTGTGCTGCTGCTGCTGCAGCTGCTTCATGAGGATGGATTTCTTCTTGTCCTTGCACCGCTTGTTCTGGAACCAGACGCGGATGACCCGCGGGCTCAGGCCGGTCATCTCCACCAGCTGCTCCTTCATGAGCGCGTCGGGCCGCGGGTTGGCGGCGTAGCACGTCCGCAGAGTGTGCAGCTGCTTCTCGTTGAGCACGGTCCGCACGCGGGTTGTCTTCTCGGCCTGTTTGTGCACGTGCGGGCGCAGCGAGGGCTGCCGGCCGGATCCCGGGTCTGCAAGGGAGCGAGAGATGAGAGAGCGGCCGCCACTCACTCTCCCTGCGCCCCGCCTCGCGGCGGCCGAGTCCTCCGGGACCCGATTTCGTTTCTCTTTTATTCCGTTTATTTCGTTTTATTGTTCGTCTTGTCTCCCTTTCCGTCTGTTCGCCCTGTCTCCCTTTCCGTCTGTTCGCCCTACCCGGAAAAAGGTGTGCATTTTCGTCCCTTCCGTAGTTCCTCCACAGGGCTCCCCGCAGCGATCTCGCCAGCGCGCAAGCGGGGCGTGGGAGTTCCGAGCTAGGCCTGTGCGGGACGGGAGTGGTCGACCCCCGCTGTGCTTCCTCCACTTACCAGACCCTAGGAATGCCCGCGTGGGTTCCGCGGGACAAGGGAAGCCCTCCGGAAGAAGTCGGAGTTTCAGAGGAAGAGGAAGGAGGCGCGCCCGGGACTCTGGAGAGGGAAAGGGGAAGGGGACCGGACCTACGCGGGCCCCAAGCGCCGCTCTGCCTCGGAATTGGGGGGGCTCGTCTCCCGCTCCCGGGTGGCCCCCAAGAGCCCTTCTCCCTGATTCAGAGGACTCTCGGACAGGGCCAGGCCGTGTGTCGCGAAGACCTGCCTTGGGGCGCGAGTGGGCCTCCAGGGCCTGGAACGGTTCCTTTCTGCCAGCCCTCAGGCCTCGGCCCGCCGGGTCTCCTCCCTCAAGGCTCCAGGTTCCCTGGCCCAGCGGCCGCCCTCCCGGCCCGTGCACAGCCGCTGGCACTTTCCTCACTCGGCCTTGGGTTCTCTCAACCCCAGGTTAAGTAGAATCGGGTATTTAGGGCCGGATTCCCGCGGCCCGCAACCCGCAGCAAACAAAAGGGAGCCTCTCCGACACCCGAGACAGGGTGCACTCAACACTGGCTTCATCCTGTTTCGCACTCCCATCTGAACCAGGTTTGGATACAAGTCTCACTGTTTCAATTTATATCCCCTTCCGGACATATCTAGATATGGATAAATATTTACAAATAGCCCATCTAGCCCAATTTTCTCATTCTATACGGGAATTAAGGCAGGACCAGAGGAAGTGGACGCACTTCAAGCACACAGCACCCAGAGGCTCAGCCTGGTCTAGAGATTGGTGGTTCAGGTCTGTGGCTACTTGCTGGTAACTGCTCAGCCAGAGTCACTGTTCCTACCCGGTAACCACACACTTAGAACCCAACTCTGGGCATCTCCTGATTAGGACCCAGAGCATCCCCTGAGGTGTATGACCCCTGCGTCCACTGTACGTCCAGTCCTTCTCCACCGAGAAACGTTTGGCTAAGTTGTTCATCAAACTGGGCCTCAAAAGACAAATGCAGACACTAGCTCTTTGTTGAGTGGTTAGCCTTCAGAGCTGTCCTTACGGGTGGGCTTCTGGCTGGCTGAACCCACCTCTAGGCTGGGAACTGTATTCCTTACACACATACCCCCAGGCAAACCTATCTTTTCTCTCTGACAACACACATACTGCTTGAAATTCCGAGTACAAGTTCCATAGACAAAGTCACCACTTCAGATTCCCCATGGTCATTCATCTTCCTGCTCCTACTACTGTGTTCCACATATTCCTGATCACGGAGAACACAATTCCCCACTATTCTGCACACTCATACACACAATCCCGGCTCACCTTTACCCACACGCAATTTTCCCCTGTCACACGAACACACACTCAGCCGCGTTCCTAACACAGGGTTCTGCACTCACCCAGAAAACTCCACACTGCAGGCAAACGGAAATACACCCAAGTGACAACTTTTCATCCGATCACAACCACCCCCCCTACGAACACACACCCATGCACCCACTCCCGAGCCGGCGGTGTAGTACCGGGCGCAAGCGGCTTACCTGGCAGATGCAGGCCGCGGGCGCCGGGGAGCGGGCCGGGGCTGCGCGGGCTGCCGGCCGCGGCGCGCTCGAGCAGGAGGCCGTGGTCGGCGCGGCAGAGCAGCTCGTGCTCCCGCAGCGAGAACTCGTCGCCGGGCAGCAGCTGGCGGCTGCACACGGAACAGCGGAAACACTCGATGTGGTACACGCTGTCCCGCGCCCGCATCACCAGATCGCTGCTGCTGAAGCCCACCTGGCACTTGGCGCACTTGATGCCGAAGAGCCTGCGGGCCCAAGGCACGGGCGGTGTCAGCACGGGACCTGCGGCCGGCCTCGCCTGCCGGGCTGCTATCCACCCCGGGTACGAGCGCCCAGGACGCTTTGTGGCCCAGAGGGAGGCTGCGGCCCCTCTAGCGGGGTTCCCAGGCCAGGAGGTGTACGGCGGCACGCGTTCGGGGTGGGGGCCGCGTTCTCCCCGCGCCGGGGCGCGCGGTCGGCCCGCCATCCTCGAGCCCCGGCCCCAGCGGGCGGTGGCGCAGCCCGGGCTCTCGCGGGTCTCACCTGACGTAGTCCCGCTTACAGTAGGTCTTCCCGTCTCTCACGAAGCACGTGCACGTCTCGTCCAGGTACTGGCTGCACTCGGCGCACTTGAGGCAGGCGGCGTGCCACTCGAGGTCGGGCGACACCCGCAGGATAAACTGGTCGTGGATTTGACTCCCGCAGCCCACGCACATGGCCGTCCCGGGCTTCTCTGCCGGGGAAGGGCGCGGGGCCCGCGTCAGGCCTGGCTGCCCGGACCCTGGCCGAGGCCGCTCCAGCCCCAACCCAACCCGCTGGCGTTCTCGCTCTTTCAAGAATTGCGACCACAAGAAAAAGGAAATGGGCTTTCCAAAGGTCCAGACAATTGGAAACGAAAAAACAAAATCTTCTGAATTTGCGAAGGCTTTCTGTCTCCCCCCACCCCCCTCCCCGATTTTTTTCACTATTACATTCACTTGGACACAGGCGTTTTATCGATATATCTTGTAACTAAAATATAACAAGTCAGTGAGAAGAAAGAGTAAATAGACATTTAAACCCTGCGGACGCCACACTATCAATACTGGACGGTGATGTTCTGGCATTGCCGTCCGCACACTCCCTCTCACAGTGACTCCCTCCTATCCCAACACAGACACATCAGCTTTCGGCGGAGTCTCCGCTCATCCTCTTTGACATTTCTTAGTTTAAATATCCCAGATCAAGCTGGAGAAATCTTCCTTATTTGAAAGGCCGAAAGACAAGCAAGCAAGCAAACAAAAAACACCCACATCCCTAAATCAAACCTATTGCCTTAGCGCAAAACAGAAGCAGATTTCACAGTCTGAGGTCAGCCTAGCAGGCTTGAGAAAGAGTGTTTAATTATAAACTAAAACAACAGGATTCCAATGGATAAGCGGTCCTGCAGGAAAATGCATTCGTTTTCTTTTTTTTTTCTCTCCCAGTGTCCTGTCAAATAGAAGCCACTTGTAGAATCCACTAAACATTCTTCTGCATTAGAAATATAGCATATTAAGCACACACACACATACAACGCACACACACACACAGGAAGACTTACTCTTGGAATGATCCCCCATAGTACCCAGAAAAGGATAATGAAAAATAATATCCACCATGCAGAAAAGAGATGTGCGCAAAGCGTGCGGCCAGGGGCAGAAGGACGAAGGTCGCGCGCCCAGCCTCGGCTCTTTTGCTAACTAACTCCTCCTGCCCCGCGGAGTTGAAGGAGCGATTCCGCACCAGCCCGCACGCAGCAATGACGTCAGCACGCATTCGCCCGTGGCCGGAGCTGGGGGCGGGACCTGTGGCGTCACGAAGCTTCCCCAGAACCGCTGGGGATGCAGGGGAGGTGTTGGGGACCTGGGGGCTGATGGGCGGGGTAGATTGGGTGGAAGGCGGAGGTGACGGAGGATTGGCTGGGAGGAAATGGGCCAACCCTGATTGGCACAGAGTGAACAATGGAGCGCAGCCCCCTCCCCCGAAATGTACAAGGATCCTCACTCCGACTCTGGGTCGGGCTATCCCGGCTGGACTTTGTGTCACCGTTGAGCTGTTTCTGCTGCCGCCGCAGCTGTGAGCTTCCTCTTGGACTTGCGGTGCGGTCTCCCCAGACGCGCTCGAGCCAGGGTGATGGATACCTGGGGAAGTGAAGGAGGGCCTGTCCTTTAGATGCTCCCTTGTTTCATTAAATATATATATATATATATATCCACTCTCTTAGGACGAGAGCTGGGGGGAAGGGTGGTCTGTTTGGACAAGACCTTCACCGTCCAGCCGGCCACCGTTCTCCTCTCAGGCGCCTTTGTTCTCAGGGTCCGAGAGAGAGAGAGAGGTTAAGGGTTTGGATAAACTCTGTTTAGACTTCCCCACCCGTCCGCCTGTGGAAAACTTCTCCCAGTTGGAGCGTTAGGTGGGTAACGCCAGAACGCAGAATCCGAAGACGAACACCGGATCCAGATTCGAGCCTTGACTTGCATTTGGGGCGGGAGTGTAATTTGACACGGACTCCCCCATTCTTTCCCCACTCGAATAGCACAGCTCCTAGGAACAAGGCTGGGGTCGAATGTGTGTCTCACTTCCAGAATAAATGATATTTATAAACTCTTCTGTTTTATTTCACAAACCAACTGCAACGCAAATAATCAGAAACAAATGTGGCGCGCGGGGTAATTTACTATCTGTGTAGCGGCTTGTCGTTCCTTAGAAAACCCGCGACTTCTGAGCAGAGTCCAGGCAATTTTTCTTTCAAAGAAATCTCTGTGGGTTTTGTTTGAAAGGGTTCAAAAACTGGCCCATGAATTATAAATAACATTTATCCAACCATGGTGGCTGTCGTTTTCCCATTAAAAGGTGTACCAAGAACTTGGTGCGCGATGGGACGCAGGTGGGCGCCTGGGAATACAATGTCAACACGGGAACCCCAGATCCCGGCCCAAGTCGACCTGAGGGCGCGGTCGAGCTCGGCGGCCCTTCTGCTAAAAACCTAGGGCTGGTTGGCCTCACGCTCTGGGCTGCTCGCCGGGAAATGGGTGCAGCCAAGCGCACAAGGAGAGGCTTTGCGCAGAGCTGGGGCTAGGCCCTCAGCACACACTGAACTCACTACTGGATGATGGCCCGCCGCCCAGCGCTGTGCTGAGCGCTTCACGTGGTGGCCCCGTCGGTCTTGTAAGGCTTTTAACTACTGCCACTACCTTTGGAACGCCTGGTCTTTCTCACCCGTCTGGTTCTTCAGTACAGCTTACCAGCCACTGTGCCAACAGGCCATTTCTTGAGTCTTTGGCCACTAGTGCCCCAAACAGCGCTCACCCTGAGTGTGTGTGGAGCATGTCAGGGTGGGGACAATGCTGCGTGTCTATGAAAATAAACGGGGTTGAGGAGCGAGGGGGCGGGTATGGATGGGTATGTCTGCACCAGGCCACTCTGTGACCTCAGGCATTTTATTTTACTTCTCTCACCCTCGGTTTCCTCATCTGTAAAATGAGGAATAAAAATAATATCTACCTCTACTATTGTAAGAATTAAAGCATTCTCTGGAAAAGGCTTAGAACAATATCTGGAGCGTAATAAGTGCAATACATGGTAACTATGATAATCACAATTATGGCTGTATCTTTGTGGCGGGAGCCTCTATGTATGCTGTGCCTTTTCCTGTGTGCGGTGCCTGCGTGCCTCTGGGCGTGGAGGGGAGGTCTAAGTATATCTGTGTGTGTGTCATCTGATGATTCCTTTGTGCACCTCCATGTGTGCTTGCTCTTTGTGTGTCTCCTGTGGGCATGGAGGATCAGAAACCGTGGTCTGAGTGCAGAATTTGTGTACAACTGATGTCTGTGTATCTGGGTGCTGTCTCAGAATGGGGAGGAGGTTTGCAGTAGGTGTGCTTCCCTAGTGAACTAGGAGGTGCTCCTGGCCGGTTGGCCTCTCTCTCCAGCCGCTCTGGGCCTGGCCAGACTGTCAGCGCCCAACTAGGAGCAAGCAAATCAATTAACTCAATGGCACAGGCAGCCAGGAGGGGAGGCTCTGGGTTGGAATCCTAGGTCCAAACTTTTAACACTCTCCTGCCAAGAGGAGAAATTCCTCCTTATCAGAAAAAAGCCAATTCTTTGAGACCCTATTAGGGAGGAGGGGGGAGATGGTGATTTCTCCTGGGATGTCAGGTAGCTGGGTCAAGAACTAATATTTCTTTAGTCTCCATCCTGTGCAAAGCCCCTGTTATTAGCCTATTAGGTCTTTACCGCCATGTTATGAGGTGGGTAATATTAGACTCATTTAGTCCGTGAGGAAACCGAGGCTTAGGGAGGGGACATGATTGCTTCTGGTCACAGGGTAAGTCAGAGCTGGCATTCAGAGCAGGTCTGCCTGGCTCCATCTCCCTTGCTTCTTTCACTGTGCGGTTGAAGACCCACATGGGTGTGGTTCCATCACTCACCAGCTTCACTTCTCTGGAGCTGTAAAACCACAAACCAGTTTCAGGATCCCTCCGTGTGGGTCTCCTGGGTCACAGCCATCCTTGGGAGACCAGCACTGGAGTGAGAGGAGTGAAAATCGTCTTCCCCCGGCACAGCCACAAGGCACCATTGATCTGGTCCTGCCCTGGTTCTCTGCTTCCTGGCTGCTCCCAGGGTCCCCTTCTCCATGTCTCAGGCTACAGCACACGGGAGATCTGGGACCCTCCTTTCCTGGGCTTTAGAGCACTCTCTATCCTTACTGGGAATAGCAGCTTGAGCTCCATAGCTCTGTATTATCCCATAAAACTAGCCCCGGCTATGACCGTCTTCCTGGGAAGATGGCAGAAGCACAAAGAAGTCTCTCTGGATTCCTTCTCCCCAAACCTACCCCCACCCCATCTCTGCTGCCTTAAACTCTTCTCACAATTCCCCTGAAAGATAGGCTTACTGTGCAGAAATCCTCGAGAAATCACAGAACAGGTGGTCATTCACGATACAGGGATAGCAGCTCCTACCCTGGGAACAAGTCCTGAAAGAAAAAGCAGGGAAGCACTAGTCATGGGGCCAGGGCCCAGGGACAGATCACAGAGCAGGCCAGGTCACCTCAAGCAAAGCAGGCTTTATTATTTTACAGTTTTGCTTAGTCAATCCTCCGTTCTTCCTTCCTTCTAGAACTCTAGAACGAAAACACTGGAAGACCCTTTGGAGACTTTCTCTTTCAGACCCTTGTTTGACAGAGAAAAATCTGCAGCCCAGAGAGGTGGTCACCCTCGCCCAGCCTGTCTGTCCTCAAGCTCAGAGCCCCCAGACAGCTCCTACAGGCCCACATGTGCACACACACGCTTCATTTCCTTCCCCACTAACCGCCTTCCTGTTTTTTCCCACTCAAGAGAGCTTTACCTGCCAGGATATGTTTTGTCTCCTATTTGTCATGGAAATGCATATGTGGGAAGGAATGTGGGGCTTAACCTGTATCATCAGTATCATCATCATCATCATGGCTAACATATAGGATCCTCACTTGGGGCCACCTTCACACACATGACTGCCTGTATGCTCACAACAATTTCGGGAAGGAGTTACTATTGTTAAAATTATCCTCATTTCACAGATAAGGACACTGAGGCTTGGAGACGTTAAGTAATTTGTCCCAGGTTGCATAGCGGTGGAGCCAGGATTTGAGCCAGGCTCTCTGCCTCCCAAGCTTGCTGGTGGAATCACTACACTATCTTGCCTCCAGATCACTCACAAAGGGCATGTCACAGGCATAGTGCCCACCCAACACAAAGGAAGCTGTTGCTAGTGATGGGAGCATTAATCCCACTGTGAGTATCAGAGAGGAAACTGAGGGCCAATGACCTGTCATCTAGCATATAAGTGACAGAAATGGAGCTGGAAGCCAGGTCCCCTGACCCAGACCAGGGGTCTTCCTGCTGGAGTCCTTTGGGATGGGATTCTGTTATTGCCCACCTGAGGACCAGGCCTCCTCCTCTGGCTCCTGCCTCCATCCCCCTCCCACCCCACGACCTTGGCCTCTACTCTTCTCCAAAGGCAGTTGGAGACATTGTACAGAATAGGCCAGATAGGGTCTCAGCATCCCCATCACCAACGCCATAGGCTTCTGAGAGCTCGACTTTGGTGGAGTTGGGCACCATGTTTCAGAGACAGCAGCTAAGGCCCAGGAAGAAGAAGAAACTTGGCAAATCAGAGTCAGACTCTAGGCCTCTTATATCCAAGCCCATCCTCTCTCCCCAGGCTCTCTTGCCTGACCCCCACCAACTTCCTTTGAGCAAATAGGTATCCAGTGACACTGTCGAGTCCCTCTCCCTCTTTCCTGAGCCCCTTTCTCCCTCCCTAACATTAACTGAGCACTTGCTACAGTCCAGGCCCTGGGCTAAGCAATCGTAGAAGGTCTCATTTAAAGCTCCCAACAACGAACAGGGCAGGATAGGCTACATAATTTGCAGATACCTGTGCAAAATGAAATGCGGGGCCTCTCGCTCAAAAATTGTAACAATTTCAAGACGGCAATGGCAGAGCATGAAACCAAGCAGGGGGCCCCATGGACTGTACCGGTTGCATCCCATGAAGCCAACTCTGCCTCTGAGGCATTGAGGCAGGACCTCTTACCATCTTCCAGCAGCTCAGAAATGAATAAATTAATAACCTTCAATAAACTTCACGAGTTAATACAACTAGTAAGAGGTGGGACTGAGACTCAAGCCCACTAGTCCATGAGACTAGTTATGAACTTGTGCTACTTGAGTCTATCCAGATGGGAATGAACTTATTTGTTTGTTTGTTACTTTGTTTATAGCGGACATGTGCCAGGGTCATTTTGTATTAAGAAACCCACAGTCTCTAGCACTCTTTTCCTTGCAGGATCAATATGGTCATTACAGAAGGATGAGAAAAATTAACCCTTAAAAAAACAAACAAACATGGGAGCCTTTGTTTCTTTCCAAAGCACACCCTGGTGGCCACAGGGATAAACCGGCAAGCCCAGATCTCAGGAAGGGAGGGGTAATAGGAAGGAGCTGTGCTGATGCCTTTTGGGACAGTTGCATTTTTCCCATCTTTCCAGAAGGGGGAACCCCAGCTGGCTCAGTGTGTCCTGGGAGTGGTTCTGAGCAGTCTCACCCAGGGCACTGGCATTCCTGGCTGCTTCTGCCAGGCTGCAGACTCACAGGGCCTACCTTCTAGGGTTCGGATTTTTTCTATCACTATCCCTCCCCTTGTTGAGATCTGGATACTGGGCAAAATGAGAAAGAAAGGGAGGGAAGGAAAGAGGGAGAGACTGAGCTCCAAAAGGAATAGATTAACCAAACCAGGATTGGGTGGTTTTGCAGAGGCCAGCCTCTTGCCAAATGGCCAGGCTTGGGGCTGGGGCCCTGGTTGGACAAGGTGCCTTCACTGAAACAAGGCAGCCCAGTAGAGAGAAGAGGAAGATGATGGTAGGTGACACAGAGTGTCTCCTTGATCAAACTTTAGCCAGCCTCCTCTAAGCGCTTTCTCAACTAGACCTCTGTCTTAGCCTCTGAAAATCTGAGCAAAATACTAACATAGTTTATAACGTCTCAAGGCCACATCCCTAGGATGACCCCAGCCCCGCTTAAAGTGCTTGCCTGAAAAAAGCTCAAGGCTGCTGAAAGAATTTACTTTTTGTTCCATCCAACACCATAATGGGGCCAGTGTCTCCCAACCTCTGTGGGAGGGTAGGAGCCTACCTTGGATAAGCACCAGTTAGCAAACCCCGATGGATTTCTCACAGACCAACCCCTGATTCCTGCCTTTTTATAATTTTTCACTTTGCTGACTCTTCTGAGCCCCCACTCATGCCCCTCCCTGTTCCCTCATTCTCCCTTTAAAATTCCCATCACCTCCGTACAAATCGAAGTTGAGTTCGGTTCATGCGGGACTCTTCTCCCTGTTGCAATAGATATTACTATTTACAATGTGTCCTTGCCACTTTACCTAGTGTCCAGCTTTGTTCACCTTTGACTTAGGGTCAGCACTGAGAAGAGGGTTACCACAGAGCTGAGAACCAGAGCTGCAACAGGAACACCAAGGAGGGAGCACAGAACGGGACGACTGGAAAGGCTTCTTGGAGCCCACGGCAAATCATCTGAGCCCTGTAGGATGAGTATGATTCTTCCAAGCAGAAAAGGAGCAGGAAGGTCTGCTTGGAAGAGGCAACAGTCTCAAAGACAGAGGGAAGGGGTGAGTGAGTCAAGTGCATTTTGGGGAAAATGTGAGCAGCTGGGAGAGGAAGGAATGAATCGGGGCAGTGGCACAGGCAAAGCCGTAGAGACAGGGAAGACCTCTGGAGCCACCCAAGGCAGCTCCGTGGGGCTGGACTCCCACAGAGGAGTCAGCATGAGCGAAAGACTGAAAGGGAAGCAAGTGTCAGACGGTGGGAAGCCTCAGACTTCCACTGAGGAGTATGAGGGATTCTCTTGGCAAAGCAGAACCTCCAGGGTCCTGTTGTTGTACTGAAGAGATTCAGACGGGAAAATGGCAAGAACATAGCTGTGCTGCGGGAAGATTAACACGTGGGTAAGTCAAGCGAGGCAAGAGGTAACAAGGACGTGAGTCGGGGAGCGGGGCGGTGGGTGGTGGGGGGGAGACGAAGGGAGAAACCCTATGGCGGGCTCCTCTCTCCACCTAGAAACCTAGAAACGGCAGGAGGGAGGCTGGTAAGGGGGAGGGGTGGCTGGTGATCGGTTGCTCGCAACCATTTCCATGGGGCGAAGGGAAGGAGGAGGAAAAGAATACCACTCACTTGTAACTTACTTGTTGAAGATATTGAAAAATACATCTGGTTTGAGATACAGACACCAATATTGTGGGGAACAATCCTGCTTTGTGAGTTGTATCCTTCTGGGGTGGGAGTGACTTCGGGCTTTCTCTGCCGTGCTCCAGCACCCGTGGGTCTGAGAACATGGGCGCGATGTTGGAATTGCCCGAACTCATGTGGTCCTAGAATTTCCCTTGAGCGGTATTTCTTTTCTTTTCAAATAAATGTATTTATTTATTTATTTTATTTTTGGCAGTGTTGGGTCTTTGTTGCTGCGTGCGGGCTTTCTCTAGTTGTGGTGAGCGGGGGCTGCTCTTCGTTGCAGTGCACGGGCTTCTCATTGCGGTGGCTTCTCTTGTTGCGGAGCACGGGCTCCAGGCACGTGGGCTTCGGTAATTGGGGTGCTCGGGCTCAATAGTTGTGGCTCGTGGGCTCTAGAGTGCAGGCTCAGTAGTTGTGGCACGTGGGCTTAGTTGCTCCACGGCTTGTGGGATCTTCCCGGACCAGGGCTCGAACCCATGTCCCCTGCATTGGCAGGTGGGTTCTTAACCACTGCGCCACCAGGGAAGTCCCTTGAGCGGTATTTCTAGATGCAAATGAGAGGGACAATCAGCTATCAGAGTTCAGTTTGACCTTCCAGCAGGAAAATGGAATATTGTAAAAGGTCCTCCATCCTGCACAAATGTGTGCCTGTGTGTGGGTTTAGGTTTTCAGACTTTTGGGGCCAGTTATGGCTCCTTTACCAATCATAGATGCTTGCTTTTATGATACTAAAACAAACAGAAAAGGAAGTATCATATATCTCAAACGTGAGGATGCCTCTTCTGAAAGATGTTGTCAAAATCTTTTAAAGGTTCTGAAGGACATCTTTTATTCTTTCCAACACACATTTGTAAGAAGCTAAATGTGTGTGTGTGTTTCTCATAACAAAGACCACAGACTTGTGTCCCATTTTGTCTATTCATCACCTGGAAACAAAATAGGAATCATAAATAACACCAAGTGCTTGGCTCTATTTGAAGCCTATGAAGTGACAGTTTTTCAAAAGAATCTACAGAGGAGCCTCTTTCACTGGAAAACATCTTCTGGAGGCTAGAGTTACCAGCAAATTCCAAAAATAGATAATAAATGAGATAATAGAATCTGGGTTGTCACCTCCTGTACAATGGGATTATCCAATGTCTAATCATGGACTGATTGTGATTAATGTGATTGCGGATGGGGCATTAATCCGATTCGGGAGGGAATCCAGGCAGATTTTCATCTGCGCCGAATGTGTAATTGGTTTGGAGGCAGCAGAAAAGCAGCTCGTACCAGATTTTGCCGCATCACTGTGATGAGGTCTATTTTGATCAGCTTGAGTTATGGACAATATAAATTATTTATAGCCACTTTAGACATGCCTTATGCTTGTAAAGACCTTCAGAACAAAATAATAACACTCCTCTTGCTGTTGTAGGAATCTCATTCAGCTGAATCCTGGTGCCCACAGCTTACAAAAAGCAAGGAAGAGAAGAGACTAAAGTCTGGTAAGTTCAGCACCAAGTACTCACTAAATGTTATAGGGGGCAAGAGGCTGAGCCAGGCCAGTGCAGGAAGCAGACTCTGATGCACACTGAATGGTCCAGGCCCTAAAGGGATCCGCTCTAGGGAAGATGGACCCAGATTCAGAAAGGCACAGACAACCACAGGAGACAGTATGTGATGAGGCTCACACAAGCTGAGCATGAACCCCATGAGCTGGACAGCGTTTGTGAAGGAGGTGGGATTTGAGCAGAGTCTTTAAGGGTGATAAAGCTTCAAATGTGACCTGTGAGTGAGGAGGGAGATTGAGGCAGCAAAGGCTGGAGGCAGGCCTGCAATGGACGGGGAAGCAAGGCCTGGCGGGGCTGGGGGTGGGAGGTGGTGGGGTGGGGGTGAGGTGCTGTCATTTACTGAGCAGCCACTATGTGCTGGGAACTGGTGGATACTCTATATACCTCACTCAGTCTTCATGTATCGGCAGGGTGCTTTGGGCTAAAGAAGGTCCAGGTGAAAGGGACATAAACAGAAAATGAGCTGGCTCAAAGAACAAGAACAGAGGCAGGGTAGACCCCAGAGTTACATGACCCAGGGGTTCAAAGATGTCATCAGCAGTGTCTTTCTGTTTCTCTGCTCTACTGTCCACAGACTCGGCTTCATTCTGAGAGTGGTTCTTATGGTCACACAACGGCTGCCAAAATACACACATGCCTCCTTGTCTGTGACCAATTGGAGAAGCTGGCTTCCTGGGGTTCTCACACAAGAGCAAGAGAGCTTCTTTTCAGAGTCCCCTGGAAAGCCTCTTTCCTGTTTCACTGGCCCAACTTGGCTTAGATTTGTCCATTCCTGAACCAGTTACTGGCAAGGAATTTGGGATTCCCTTATGGCTTAGACAAATCAGCATAGGCACATACATCCCACGAGTGGGGTCTTGATAAAAGTTTAAGAACTGGGTCTCTAGGGAAGAAATTTTATACATATATATACACACATATATTTTATATATATATATATATATATACACACATATACATACACATAAAGCATATATATGTTCATAATAAATTTTACTGATATAAAGGAACTATAGCAAACAATTTACAAATAAATTATAAAATACGCGATACTCTGACTTGTAAATTCCACATAGCCAACTGATTCTCACAGAATTCTTTCATTGATTTTTGCCAAACTCTTATTAATTTATGGTTGCATAAGTACTTTTAAAATATATATTTTTCCTATAATCTAGCAATAAACAGTTATTAAAATATACTGAATTAGTATATTTTAAATGAAAATATTTAAAACCCTGTCATTAATTCTACAAGAAATGTGTCAGGTGTACACGAATAAACCTATCTTGACGAGGGCCATGAAGAATGCACAAAATGCCAAACATGTTCTGGTATGGAATTATGGGGTGTCATTTCTCCCCCAAATAATCTATATGTGTATAAATCTATAAATGTATTTTGGCATGCTACAGATAGTATTAAATTGTCAATGGAATTTGAAAAAATAATTCGAAAGATAAAATGAAAGAAGAAATGTGTGAGAATAGTGAGGAAAATTTATAAAAGAAGAGAAATGGGTGATTTTTCCCACTGGATACTCAAATGCATTATAAAATTCTAATAATGAAAACAGTTTGGTACTAAAGCAGAACATGATGGACTTAATGTAACAGATTGAAAAGGTCAAAATTAGACTTTTGATTTTATATGAATTCAATTGGAAAGCAAATTATTCAGTAGGTATTATTGGTACATTTGAAAGCAGTTGAAGTTGGACGTTTCTACACCACCATTTATTAAAACCCTCTTTAGATGGATTAAAGATTTAAATGTAATGAAAAAACCACAAAAGTACTAGACAAAAATGTATGTGACTTTTCCTATAACCTTGGGATGAGGGTGGGCTTTCCAAGTGGCACAACAAAGATAGATTGCAGATGGGAAAGACCAATGGATTTGACCACATAAAAATGCAATGGCTGATTATTATTTATGACAGACAAAGGGGTTGATACCTTTAAAACAAATATATTAAGAACTCAAATAAGAAAATGATGAATGCTAACAGAAAAATGAGCTGGAAATAAGAAAAAACCATTATTAAAAACACGTGGAAAAATTGTAATCTTGTTAGTTATATTAGCACACAGCTCAGTGGCATAAGACAACACCCATTTATTATTTCAGGGTTTCTGTAACTCAGAAGTCTGGGCATGGCTTATCTGGGTTCTCTGCTCAGGGAGGGCCTTACAGGGCTGAATTCAAGGTGATGGCCAGGCTGCATTCTCATATGGAGGTTTGACGAGGGAAGGATAAACTTCCGAGCTCCCAGATTGGTGATGAAATTCACTTACTTGCAGCTTCATTTCATGACAGTTTGCTTCTTCAAAGCCAGCCACAGAGAGAGTTTCTGCTGCTTTGAGTCTCTCTCTAATTTCAATGATCCCTTTAAAGGGCTTGTCCAATTAGGTAGGGCCCACCTGGGATAATCTCCCTTTTGATTAACTGAAAATCGAGTGATTAGGGACTTTCATTACATCTACAAAATCCTTCACTTTTGCCATAGTCTCTTCATTAGAAACAAGTCACAGGTTTTCAAAGGGAGGGAATTATACAAGGGTTTGGATCACTGGGGGATACCACTACGTTAATAACTAAAGCATCATAAATTGCCATTTGGGGTCTCTCACATTGGCAAAGATTTAAAAAAACAAAAACTCGATAATTCCCAATGGTGGCAAAGTGTGGGAAAACTGGCCTTCTCATAGCCTGTTGGAGGGAGTGTCCAGGGTACAGCATTCTGAAAAGGCACAACAATCTGAGATGCAGTTTGGCAAATTTTGTCAAAGCCTTAAAACGCTATAATCACTTTGACCCAGCAAATCCTCTGCTAGAAATTATTCTATGGAAATACTTATGGATAATGTACATAAAGATTAACTCATGAGGTTGTACAGGGCAGCTTTATTTATAATACCAGAAACTTGGGGAAAAAAAGGAAAATGAACAAAAGTAAAAGACTGGTTAAATAAATTGTGGTAAATCCATATAATGGAAGTGCACTAAATCATACTGTTTTGGAGTTTGGGCTCCAGAGCCAGGTACCCCTGGTCAGAAAGCCTTTACTACTTAGCAGCTCTGTGAAATGGGGGTGTATCTTAACCTCTCTGAGCCTCAGTTACAATAATAATAATAATAGTATCCACTTTATGGGGTTGTTGTGAAGATTAAGTGGCTCATACATGTAAATGCTTACCACAGCAGCTAGACCAAGTCCGCACTTCATAATTGTGGAGGGGGCTTCCCTGGTGGCACAGTGGTTAAGAAACCGCCTGGCAATGTAGGGCACACGGGTTCGGGCCCTGGTCCGGGAAGATCCCACACGCTGCGGAGCAACTAAGCCCGTGCGCCACAACTACTGAGACTGCGCTCTAGAGCCTAAGTGCCACAACCACTGAAGCCCGCACGCCTAGAGCCCGTGCTCCACAACAAGAGAAGCCACTGCAGTGAGAAGCCTGTGCACCGCAGTGAAGAGTAGCCCCCGCTCGCCACAACTAGAGAAAGCCCGCACGCAGCAACAAAGACCCAACACAGCCAAAAATAAATAAATAATATAAATAAATTTATTTTTTTAAGAATTGTGGAAGAGGAGGAGGATGGAATATTATGAAATTACCAAACAGCTTATACAAAATAACTCCATTTTTGTTAAAAAGTTAAGTGAAAAACTCAGAAAATGGAATAGAAGGGCATCTCTCAGACTAAGTTTATTTTCTCTTGAGAAGTGGGGCTATAGAGGATTTCTGTTTTCTTCTTTGTGAGTTTTTACATTTACCAATTGTCCTGCACTATATACTTATGAATTTAGAAAAATATCCTAACTGATATTGTTTTTAAAGAAAGGAAAAGTGAGCCCCGAAGGATCAGGGAAGACCCCAAGAGTGAGGTGAGGATTGAACTGTTCTTGTATGATGGTGGTTCTCAGACTTCTGGAATTCAAGAGCCAAGGAAAAAACAATGGGGACATCACACAAGACTGCCACTATTCCATGTTGCCAAGTGAGGCACTAAAAAAAAAAAAAAAACCCACTATCTCCTACCATAATTTCACATAAGAGGTAACATAGTAACACCAAAAGAGAAAGCCTAGTCTCAGAATCAATAGTCCTTCCCATTGAGCTTTGTGAAAAACTCATTACATTATTCTGGGTTTTCTCATTTGGCTGCAAAATACCAAAAACTTCTTCTTGGGTTGAAGATTAGGAACCACTGGGGTAGAGTCTTGGCAACGAGGAGGGTGCACCAAGGCCCCAGGCACCTGGCAGCAAAGCCGGGAGGCAGGAATGAACCCAAAATATGGGGACTGTGAAAGGTCTGGCCCCTTGCTTGGCCCCAGTGCTCTCATTATAGTTGCACGGTGTGTATGCTTCAGTGTGGAGACACCCGGGGACCACATGACGATTTAGTTCTTAGGGACTCCCTAACGGAGTTTGCCTGAAATCCCTTTTTTAAGCACTGCAAATACAGCTGTGAATAAGACAGATATAATCCTTGCTCTTTCTCGTGGAGGAGGAGACTCTAGGACGAGTGTTTTTCATTAAATCTATGAGCTCAGAGATGGTATCAATCTCTTCTCCGGCATCCTCCATGGGCCTGGCAGAGGACGGCAGGCTCCGCAAAGAGCTACTGAACCACAGAGTTTTCAGTGACCTGAAAAGGCTGGTGAAGGGCATTAGAGGGAATGACAGCCATCCAGTGGGATTTGAATTGGTATCTCTCAGACACCTGTGGGCTCTTCTGCATCAGCAAAAGTTCCAGTGTCCGTTTCTGTCCATGGGTATATTAGAAAGATATGCATGTTTTATTACACTTGGAATAAGACTTCAATATTTATGTATAAATCTCAAGCTTCACTTCAGCATTATGAAGGCTGGTGAGATGCAAGGCTAATCTGATAATGGAAGAAATTCCTTTGCCATTAATCCCATGAGTCATACATGCCTCCTCTAAGAACCTGAAATATGAATATTTTAGCACAGGTAAAATATCAGGGGAGTAAAACCTCACTAATTAGGGTAAACTGGGAGGTCAGAGTGCCTTCTAGAAGATGTTAAACTCAAGGTCACCTTATTATATAGTACATACATTATCTATATATACACGTTATGTTAAACACCAACAAAATTGACAGTGGATGAGTCATTGCCAAATAGAGGTCCCACCTTAGTTGCTTTTACATAGAGATAAGGAGCCCAGGACTTTAGCACCTTATTAGTGTGCCTATAGATGCAGCCAATGTCTGAAAAGATAGTTTTGGAAAATAACCTTGTTTGCTGGACTGTGGATACCATCAATTTGCCTAGTACACCTTTTTCTCACAGACAATTATAATGGCTGTCTTTACTTCTGCTAGGATCCTTAACAGAAATTCTCAGGCTCTAAACTGAAAATTGCAGAGTCATCCAACTTGTAATAGTCACCCTTAGGGAGAGTTTCCCTACTTTCCCTAGAGGGAATTACCTCGATCATGGCTATACCTCTGATTAGCAAGATCTCCTTTTGTGAAGTTTTTGTTTGTTTCTTTCTTTTTCTTGAGGGAAAACCACATTTCTTGAGCACTTACTATGGGCCTCTAGAATGAGAGTCGTGGGGGGCAAGGACAATGTCTGTTTTATATCTCCTGAGCCTAGAAGGGCTGTTGAATTAGTGGTGTCCAGGTATGCCTTCTGGGTACTCTATCTATAGGTGGTACCCAGCCTCCACCATGGCCTCCAGTGATCCCTGCCTCCTGTTCTAGTCACCCTGGCACAGTCCTCTGCCACAATGTAACAGGGTTGGTTAGTGTGACCAGTAGAATATGGCAGTCATGATGGTATGTCACCATCGAGTTTAGGTTATAAAAGACTGCAGCTTATGTTTTGGTATCTCTGTCTTCATCTTAATCTCTGATCACTGCCTTTGGGAGAAGCCATATGGATAGGTCCCCATGGTGAGGAACTGAAGTCTCCTGCCAACAGCCATATGAGTGAGCTTAGAGGCAAATCCTCTGATCCCGTTTAAGTCTACTGAGGGGCTTCCCTGGTGGCGCAGTGGTTGAGAGTCTGCCTGCCGGTGCAGGAGACACGGGTTCGTGCCCTGGTCTGGGAGGATCCCACATGCCGCGGAGCAGCTAAGCCCGTGAGCCATGGCCGCTGGGCCTGCGTGTCCGGAGCCTGTGCTCCGCAACGGGAGAGGCCACAACAGTGAGAGGCCCGCATACCGCAAAAAAAAAAAAAAAATAAAATAAAAAAATAAAATAAGTCTACTGAGACTGCATCCCTGGCCAATAGTTTGAATGCAATCTTGTGAGAGATTCTAAGCTAGAACCACCCAGCTAGAGCACTCAATTTCTAGTACTCTGAAACTGTGTGAGATAAAAAACATTGTTTCAAGCTGCTAAATTTGGGGGGTAATTTGTTACACAGCAATAGATAACTAATATCTAATTGATAATAGTAAATAACATAAAATCCCACACATTTCTCAACAAAACTCTATGGAAGAGGCATTAACAGCACTCTTTACCAATGAAGACACAAAGGATCTGTGAAATTAAAGAATTTGTCTAAGACATCTCAGCTAAAAGTGGGAAAAAATGGATATAAATCCAGGCAAGACACCTGCTATCTCTCAGAGAACAAAAAGTCACATTTCTCTTGCCCAAATAATCTTACCCTTAAAGTCTGTCACTTTGTTATCATTTGCTATTTCAACATCTGGTAATAATAAGAGCAGTGATTATTAAAAATATACCCAAAGAAGCTGTTTGCATAACCCATACATGTTCGAGGTTTCACGGTCATGACTTTCAAATAGGGAAATGACAACACATGGGAAGGAACAGATACGTTGAAAGGAGAATCTGAAAGTGGCACAGTTAAAATAATTTGCAGGTATTTTTAGCACCAAGAAAGAAGTTCCTGTTGGCAGACACTGCTAAAAAGGGCGGTCCATTTCCATGTGCTGTATTTAGAAAGGCAGAATGTCACTGCAGAATAATTGTTTGTTGGGAACACGGGTGAGCCTTGAAACTGTGAAGCAGGTTTAAGAATACAGGCCCATTTCTATGTGGTCCATGTTGAAGCAGAGGAGGGGACCACCCAAAAGCAGTACCCAGGGGTCCAAATCTCATCAGCCTCTAAATTTTAAGTGAAAAAGTGGGTCTGCTATGCATATGCAGCTTCAAGACAAATCCCTGGGCCGCTCCTTCTAATCAGAATGCTGCCCCTAAAATTCTCCTAGACAGAAATTCTGGAGCAGTTCTGGAAAGCAGTGAATTCGAGCCATCTAGATGGAGAGCAGAGAGAACTGAAGGGTGTTAAGCATATTAAATGAAGGTGTAAAGCAGCAGTTCTCATTCATGGAGTCCTGAAACACTGTGGGTCGAGGTTGGTATGCAAGATGTGCTACAAGACCTCTGTAATCATTAATGGTTGAATTACTGACTTTTTCAAATGATTAATTTTTTTAACAGAAAATAAATGAGAGGACTTATCATAACATCCCTCATCCTCATGGGGTGTGTGTGTGTGTGTGTGTATATCTATGTACTGTGCAATTTACACATTTAAAGTGTACAGTGTGGTGGTTTTTACTACATTCACAGAGTAGTACAAACATCACCTCCGTCAGTTGTAGACATTTCCATTACCTTCCCCCAAAGCACATACCCATTAGCAGTCCCTCCCCATTTGCCCTCAGCCATAGGCAACCACAAATCTACTTTCTGTTTTTATAGATTTGCCTATTCTGGACATTTCATATAAATAGAACCATGCAATACACGGTCTTTTGTGACTGGCTTCTTTTACTTAGCATAATGTATTCAGGGTTCATCTATGCTGTAGTGTGTGTCAGTATTTTATTCCTTCTTATTACTGAATGATAGTCTATTGTATGGATATATCACATTTTACTTATCCATTCATCAGTTGGCGGACATTTGTGTTGTTTTCAGTTTTTGGTTCTTATGAATAATGCTGCTATGAGCATTTATGTACAATATTTGTGTGAATATGTTTTCATTTCTCCTGGGCATATACCTAGAAATGGGATTTATGGGTCATATGGTAATATGTTTAACATTTTGAAGAACTGCCAAATTGTTTACCAAACCAGCTGCATCATTTATGAGGGTTCCCACCAGCAATGTGTGAGGGTTCCAATTGCTCCTCATCAACACTTATTATCTATCTTTCTGATTATAGTCATTCTAGTGTGGGTAAAGTGGTATCTTGTGGTTTTGATTTGCATTTCCTTGATGACTAATGATGTCGAGTATTTTTTCCTGTGCTTTTGGCCTTTGAAGACATTTGTATATATTCTTTGGAAAAAGTCTATTCAGATCCTTTGCCTATTTTAAAAAGTGGGTTGTCTTTTTATTATTGAGTTGAAAGAGTTCTTTATATATTATGGCTACAAAATCCCTTATCAGATATATGATTTGCAAATATTTTCTCCCATTCTCTGGGATGCCTTTTCACTTCTTTGATGGTGTCCTTTGAAGCACAAAAGTTTTAAATATTGATGAAGTGCAATTTATCAATGTTTTATTTTTTACTCATGCTTTTGATATCATATCTAAAAAGGCTTTACCTAACCCAAGATCCTGAAGATTTACTTTTATATTTTTTTCTAAGAGTTTTATTGTTTTAGCTGTTACATTAGGGCTATGGTCCACTTTGAGGTTTTTTTTTGTTTGTTTGTTTGTTTTTGCGGTACGCGGGCCTCTCGCTGTTGTGGCCTCTCCCGTTGCGGAGCACAGGCTCCGGACGCGCAGGCTCAGCGGCCATGGCTCACGGGGCCTAGCCGCTCCGCGGCGTGTGGGATCTTCCCAGATCGGGGCACAAACCCGTGTCCCCTGTATCGGCAGGCGGATTCTCAACCACTGCGCCACCAGGGAAGCCCTGAGTTAATTTTTGTGCATAGTGTGAGGAAGGGGTCCAACTTCATTCTTTTACCTGTGGAAAACCTCACAAGGAGAAAGTTGTTTTTTCAAGAATGAGCTTTTTGATGCTTGACCTTTTGTTATAACATTTAAAATTCAAATGATTAGATTCTAACTCTCCCTGTGACCCTCAATTCCCTCCTTCCTTTCTTTTCCCTTCCTTCCTTCCTTTCTCCTTTCATGATTGTTGCCAACTTCTTGTTATTCCTTCAGATAATCAATACATATTTATTGAGCACCTGCTGCATGCCTGGCACTTCACCATGTGATGAAGGGGATACAAAGATGTACAAGACATGGAATCTGCCCTAAAAGAGTTTACAATTCATTTGGGGTGGTGGGCATCAGATATATTAAATGTTAACCAGTAACATAAGGTCAATAACAATCTAAGGCTCAAACTAGACCTTTGAAACACAGTGAAAGGTTTGTATTGTGGCAAAACAGCAAAGACCACATGTAGGTCAATGGAATATAATTGAGAGATGCAGAGATCAGAACAATCATACGCTGCTGGTGGGAATGTAAAATGGTATTGCCATTTTGGAAAATAGTTTGGCAGTTCCTTAAATGCTTAAACAGAGTTACCAATTCTAATCCTAGGTATATACCCAAGAGAAATGAAAACATGTCCAGACAAAAACTTGTACACAAATGTTTATAGCAGGATTATTCATAAGAGCCACAAAATGGAAACAACCCAAAATGCTCATCAACTGATGAATGGGTAAATAAAATGTGGTATATCCATATAATAGAATATTATTCTACCATTAGAAGGAATAAAATACTGATACATGCTACAATGTAGAATAACCATGAAACAATTATGCTAAGTAAAAGATGCCAGTCAAAAAGGCCACAGATTATGTGATTCCATTTATATGAATTGTCCTTAATAGGCAAATACATAGACAGAAAGTAGATTAGTCATTTCTACTAAAGTAGATTAGTCATTAGAGGTTTGATAGTTAAAGAGTATGAAGTTTCTTTTTTTTAATATAAATTTATTTACTTTTGGCTGCGTTGGGTCTTCGTTGCTGTGTGAGCTTTCTCTAGCTGCGGCGAGCGGGGGCTACTCTTCCTTGTGGTGTGTGGGCTTCTCATTGTGGTGGCTTCTCTTGTTGTGGAGCATGGAATCTAGGTGTGTGGGCTTCAGTAGTTGTGGCACGTGGGCTCAGTAGTTGTGGCTCGCAGGCTCTAGAGCACAGGCTCAATAGTTGTGGCGCACAGGCTTAGTTGCTCTGCGGCATGTGGGATCTTCCCGGACCAGGGCTCGAACCCATGCATTGGCAGGCGGATTCTTAACCACTGCGCCACCAGGGAAGTCCTGAAGTTTCTTTTGGAAGTGATGAAAATATTCTAAAATTGACTGCGGCTTGTATGCTAAAAATAATTTATTTATATACATGAAATGGGTGAATTGTATGGCACATAATTATATCTCAATAAAGGTGTTGTTAAACAAAAAGAGCAAATGCCAGAAAGATGAGGAAGAGGGAGAGATGGCCTGGAAAGGCAGGCCAGGTGGTCTGAGAAGGCTTCATAGCGAGTAAGCTCATCTGTTCATTCACAAAGTATGTACTGAGTCCTGACACACACCAGATATTGTTCTAGGGGCAAGGGATACAACAGGAAATAGAACAAAGTCCTTGCTCTGAAAAATAAAACATAGAAGATGGAGAAAATGGAGAAGGAGCTACCTGGTGGTGGTCAGAAAAAGTCTCTTCCAGGAGGCAGTACTTAAGCTGAGACCTGAATGAAAAGTGGGAGCAAACAGAGCAGAAGGTCTAGAGGAAAGGCATTCCAATCAGAGGGAACAGCAAGTGCAAAGTCCTCAAGGCAGGAGTATGCTCATGTGTTTGAGGAAGAGTAGAGAGACAGAGTACCTGAAATGGAAGGAGAGAGAAGAAATAAATAGGAGAGCCAAGCAGAGGCCAGATCAGGGAGGGATTTGCAGCCATGGCAAGAGCTTTGGAGTTTCCCCGCCCCCCAGCACGATGGAAGGGTTTGAATGGGGTGGTGTAATGTGATTTACGTTTTAAGAGGATAACTAATTGTTCTGAGTATAGTCTGTGAAGGCAAGAGCAGAGACTCAGAGACTAGTTAGGAGGCTGCTTCAGTAACCCCAGGGAGAGATGACAGTGGCTAGACTAGAGTGGAAGCAGAAGGCTAGAGCCAACAGGATTTGCTGGTGGATTGAATGTAGGATGTGGGTCAGATTACAAAATGAAATGTTTCAGTTTATGTTTGCATCAATATCCTGATTGTAAATTGTATAAGCAGAGGGTTCAGTCTGGTGACCTGCTGTATGTGTGTGTGGATGTGTTTTAATCAACTTTATTAAGGTGAAATTCACATATAATAAAATTCACCAATTTTAAATATACAGTTTGTTGAGTTTTGATAAATGTACATAATCACTGATATATATACCACAATCATGATACAGAACACTTTCATCTCCCTAGAAAGTTTCCTCATGCACATTTGCCATCAATCTCCACCCTCCATTCCAGCTCCTGGAAACCACTGATCAGCTTTTTGTCCCTTTAGTTTTGCCTTTTATAGACTGTCATATAAATGGAATCGTATGTCTTTTGTGTCTGGCTTCTGTCACTTAGCATGCTTTTGATATTCATGCATGTTGTGTGTATCAGTAGTATGTGACTTTTTTATTGTTTTACAATCGAATACAATGGATCATGCTTAGCTTGGGCTGCCATAACAAAATGCCACAGATGAGGGGCTCAAACAACAGAAATATATTTTCTCACAGTTCTAGAAGTCCAAGATCAGGGTGCCAGTATGGTAGGGTTCTGGTAAGCCCGGCTTGCAGACAGCTGCCTTCTCTCTCTGTCCTCAAATGTGGGAGAGAGGAAGGGTGCAGTAATCCCATCACCAGGTCCCCACCTTCATGACCTCCTCTGAACCTTATTATCTCCCATAGTCCCCATCTTCAAATACTACCAAATTGGGGGTTAGGGCTTCAATACATAAACTTGGAGGGAATACAATTCAGTCCAGAGCATAATGGAATACAATAGACCACAATTTGTTAATTCATTCACCAGTTAATAGGCATTTGGGTTATTTCCAGTTTGGGGCTATGATAATAAGCTGTTATAAACATTTGAGTACAATTTCAATTTAGGCCCTGAGCTAAAAATCACAATAAAACCTTACCACTGCTAAACCGTCAAACTGCTATGTAGTAGCACAAGTTCAGCTTCTATTTCTGAGCAAAAAAATCACAGAACTGATAAGAGTCCATGAGAGTGAATGAGTTTCACTGCTGACACTGAGGCAATGAAAAATGATAGATTCAAAATATTTTCAAGTGTTTGTTGGCAATCTGTATATCTTCTTTGGAGAAATGTCTATTTAGTTCTTCTGCCCATTTTTGGATTGGGTTGTTTGTTTTTTTTTGTTATTGAGCTGCATGAGTTGCTTATACATTTTGGATATTAATCCTTTGTCAGTTGCTTCATTTGCAAATATTTTCTCCCATTCTGAGGGTTGTCTTTTGGTCTTGTTTATGGTATACTTTGTTGTGCAAAAGTTTTTAAGTTTGATTAGGTCCCATTTGTTTATTTTTGTTTTTATTTCCATTTCTCTAGGAGATGGGTCAAAAAGGATCTTGCTGTGATTTATGTCATAGAGTGTTCTGCCTATGTTTTCCTCTAAGAGTTTGATAGTGTCTGGCCTTACATTTAGGTCTTTAACCCATTTTGAGTTTATTTTCATGTGTGGTGTTAGAGAGTGTTCTAATTTCATACTTTTACAGGTAGCTGTCCAGTTTTCCCAGCACCACTTATTGAAGAGGCTGTCTTTTCTCCACTGTATATCCTTCCCTCCTTTATCAAAGATAAGGTGACCATATGTGTGTGGGTCTATCTCTGGGTTTTCTATCCTGTTCCATTGATCTATATTTCTGTTTTTGTGCCAGTACCATACTGTCTTGATTACTGTGGCCTTGTAGTATAGTCTGAAGTCTGGGAGCCTGATTCCTCCAGCTCCATTTTTCGTTCTCAAGGTTGCTTTGGCTATTCAGGGTCTTTTGTGTTTCCATACAAATTGTGAAATTTTTTGTTCTAGTTCTGTAAAAAATGCCAGTGGTAATTTGATAGGGATCTCATTGAATCTGTGGATTGCTTTGGGTAGTAGAGTCATTTTCACAATGTTGATTCTTCCAATCCAAGAACATGGTATATTTCTCCACCTATTTGTATCATCTTTAATTTCTTTCATCAGTGTCTTATATAAGTTTTCTGCATACAAATTTTTTGTCTCCTTAGGTAGGTTTATTCCTAGATATTTTATTCTTTTTGTTGCAATGGTAAATGGGAGTGTTTTCTTAATTTCACTCTCAGAAAGAAGATATACAGATTGCCAACAAACACATGAAAGAATGCTCAACAGCATTAATCATTAGAGAAATGCAAATCAAAACTACAATGAGATATCATCTCACACCGGTCAGATTGTTCATCATCAAAAACTCTAGAAACAATAAATCCTGGAGAGGATGTGGAGAAAAGGGAACACTCTTGCACTGCTGGTGGGAATGTAAATTGATACAGCCACTATGGAGAACAGTATGGAGGTTCCTTAAAAAACTACAAATAGAACTACCATACCACTCCACAATCCCACTACTGGGCATATACCCTGAGAAAACCATAATTCAAAAAGAGTCATGTACCAAAATGTTTATTGCAGCTCTATTTATGATAGCCAGGACATGGAAGCAACCTAAGTGTCCATCAACAGATGAATGGATAAAGATGTGGCCCATATATACAAGGGAATATTACCCAGCCATAGAAAGGAATGAAACTGAGTTATTTGTAGTGAGGTGGATAGACCTGGAGTCTGTCATACAGAGTGAAGTAAGTCAGAAGGAGAAAAACAAATACTGTATGCTAACATATATATATGAAATCTAAGAAAAAAAATGTCATGAAGAGATTAGTGGTAGGATGGGAATAAAACACAGACCTACTAGAGCATGGACTTGAGGATATGGGGAGGGGGAAGGATAAGCTGTGACAAAGTGAGAGAGCGACAGGGACATATACACAGTACCAAATGTAAATTAGATAGCTAGTGGGAAGCTGCTGCATAGCACAGGGAGATCACCTCTGTGCTCTGTGACCACCTAG
The DNA here is from genome assembly GCF_026419965.1 of Kogia breviceps. Lineage (NCBI taxonomy): Eukaryota > Metazoa > Chordata > Mammalia > Artiodactyla > Physeteridae > Kogia > Kogia breviceps. The sequence continues at coordinate 104,285,086 of NC_081312.1, forward strand.
AGGGGTGGGATAGGGAGGGTGGGAGGGAGGGTGATGCAAGAGGGAAGAGATATGGGAACATATGTATATGTATAACTGATTCACTTTGTTGTAAAGGAGAAACTAACACACTATTGTAAAACAGTTATACTCAAATAAAGATGTTCAAAAAATATTTTCAAGGAAATAGCTGCTGAGAAATAATACAATGAATAACTACAGGCTTTACACACCTTACATTTTCACAAGTTTTAAAATTTGTCTAAGCCTTTTTCTGCTTCACACATATTTTTGCCACCATTGGCTGTGTAATACATTTTAGCAGATTCCACTTCAGGTTGTACTGATTTGTGTTTTCTCACCTTCTTAGGAAATAGTCTGTTCATTCAGACTCTTCACGGAGGGCAATTCTACAGTAACTTCAAACTTAGCATTGACTCCTTGAATAAACAAGACTAACTGAGCGTTATTGGTAACATCTGTTAACTCATCAAAAGCCACAGAAAACTACTTGAAATAATTTACCTTGATTTTTAATTGATTATTGATGTTGCTTTTCATGTCCTCATTTCTTCTACCCCTAAATCTAATCATAGTAAACAAGTTAATTTTCTCTGGACACATTTTGTCAGCTGCTGCAATCAAGCCCAATTTAATCAAATCACCATCAGTAGAAAGGCTTTCCTTGTTTGGCTAACAAATAAGCCAATCAGAAATTTACTTTGGTTGCAGCTTTGTTTTCATGCTTTACATTTGTGAAGAAATTCTGATGTAATGAGCTATTCAGTTTCAAATATCACAGATGATACATTCCAGTTTTAATTTTCTAATTTTTCTGATGGTTGTTCTCCTATGGGTTGACAATAATGTGGCCAGCGTTTAGTCTGTTAATGTTGATATATACTGTATTCTTTTAGCATGGCAATAGTGTTATTGTATAATAAACACAGTGCTTTTCCACTTATTCAATAACAGAATAATTCACATTCCGTTGCATTGTTGTTCAGGCCTACATATCTGCCCAGCTTCTCCTTCTGCCTCATTCTGCTTCTATATCATCCTTTACACAGGTGTGAATCTTAAAGGCCTCCCCCAAGAGTTATCAGGTACTTTAAACTTGTCTCAGAGCCTGCTTCCAATAGAAACAGGAGTATGGGAGCGGTCTGAGAAAGCAGGTGATGAAATGGGGATTTGGAGCTGTATTACTCTGCTAGACCAGCACTGAGGGCCCCCTCACTGCCAGTAGCTGGAATACAGATAGCCCTTCACATAAAGTGGTGGTTCAATTGTTACAGCTTTCACTGGTGGTGAATTGGGATGCTTTGCCAATTCAAGGGAATATGCTAGGCATTTGAGAGATACAGGGGAAATAGGAACTACAAGACAATGGCATCGGGTGGCAATTGCTAAGCTCCACTGATGCCCTAGAGAAAAATATAAAAGACTAGGAGTGATTAGCAGGCAATTGAAAACCATGTGTAAAAGTCAGAGGGCCTCCTTGGCAGCGTACAATGAAGCAACATTTAAGGACTTAAAGGAATCCCATCATTTTTACATTCAGCTCATCAGTATTGTCCCTGCAGAAACCAGACTAAACCTAGAGGGTGACAGTGGACTAGCCCAAACTCACCTAAGCAGTAGCTCTATTGCAGCCACCACACCAGTTTGGGTATCTTGGCTAGAGCAAATGAACACAGCCTCAGGTACATTTTATGTGGATATTGATTTGGTGAATAAGTTCTTTCCTATCCCTATGAGGAAAGTGGATCAGACACAGTATGCATTCATATGGAACATCAACATTATACATTTATAGTTTTGCTCCAGAGCTATGTTAACTTTCAACTTCTGTAGTAAGACAGACTGAAGAGATCAAGACCATTTAGACATCCTGCAAAACATCACATCCTGATCTGTTACAACAAAGACATCATATTAACTCAGTCAGATGGACAAAAGGTGGCTAGCACATTAGAGGCCTTGGTCTGACACATGTACTCCAGAGGGTGGGAGATAAATTCTATAAGGGCGCAGGGGCCGATAGCATCAGTAAGACATTTAGGGGTCCAGAGTCAGGGGAATGCCACATAACTCATCCAAAGAAAAAGATAAATTATTGTACCTCCTACCACGAATAAGGGAGCATAATGCCTGGTAGTCCTCTTTGGGTTCTTGGCATGGTATATTTCACACCTGGACATATTGCTCTGGCCCATAAACCAGGTGACACAAAAGGCTGCCAGCTTTAACGCAGCTCAGAGTAGAAAAAGATTATACAGCAGGTCCAGGCTGTGGTCCCAGAAGTCCTGCTATTAGGCCATTTATGTTTCCATAGCTGGTATTAGTGCTATCAGTCGTAGAAGAGATGCTGTGTGAAGTTTATGGCAACCTCCACTGGGAATCACAAAGTACACCCTTGCCCCTGGAGCAAGGCCATGCCACCTACAGCAGAGATTTACGTGCTTTTTGCAAAAAGGAAGCTGGTGTAACCACAACCAAGTAACCACATGTCAGAAACCGCCCATCATAAGCTGGGTTCTATCCAACCCACCAAGTCATAATATCAGGTAGGCAGCAACAGTCTGTCCTAGGATGGAAGTGGTACATCTGGAATTGCACACAAGTAGGACCAGAGAGTGTGAGCAAGTTGCCTGAGCAGGCAGCCCAGACCCCATGCTATACCAGCACCCATCCTCAGTTCACACTTACTGCTCTGTGTAGGATCCTCACAACCAGCAGACAAGAGGAAGAAAATCCGGTATATGGTTTATGGAGAGTTGGCTTAGTTTGTGAGTTCAAACTGAAAATGGATATCAGTTGCATTGTAGCACCACTCCGGGGTGACCTTGAAAATAGTGGTGAAGGAAACTCTTCTTAGTGGGCTGAGCTTCAGGAGGTGCACCTGGCCATCCACATTGTGTGGACAGAGAGGTGCCCCAAGGTTAGAATATATAGGAGCTCAGGGGCAGTGATGAATGGCCTACATGGCTTAGTAGGGGCCTGGAAGAAGAAAGATTGGAAGATTAGGGACAGAGAGGTCTGGGATAGAGACACAAGGATGGATGGGTGTGTGGAAGTTGGCACCAAGTATGAAAGTATTTGTATCACATGTTAATACCCACCAGCAAGCATTCACCATGAAAAAGGCACTAAATAACCAAGAAGACAAAAAAATCACTTGGACAGATGACCTCAGCCAGCCTCTGCTGTCAGCCACCCAGGGCTGGCACTAGGGTGCATGAATGACGTGGCCACAGTGACAGCAAGAGAGGCTAGTATGAACCTGGTAGCATGGGCTCCCACTTAAGAAGGCTGTTCTAGCTACTGCTGCTGCTGAATGAGCCAGCAATATGGCACCATTCCTCCAGGACACCAACTGGCCATGTGGTGACATGTTGACTACATTGAACCCCTTCCACCCTGGAAGAACCATGATTCATCCAGATAGGAATTAACACATATTCAGGGTACTGTTTACCTTTCCTGCCCCCAAGACCTTAGCCAGCACCACTATCTGAGGGCTTATCGAGTATCTGATTCACCAGCATGGGATCCTATGTAACATCATGTCAAACCCGGGACCTAATTTATTGCAGTGGAGGTGCAGGAATGAGTCTGTGATCACAGGAGTCACTGATCCAGTCACACACTCTATCACCCCGAAGCTGCTGGCCTGATAGGGCATCAGAATGGCCTCGTGCAGGCCCACTTGAAGCACCAGCTTGGAGGCAATACTTTATGAGGATGGGGTTCATCCTCCAGGATGTCATGTGCATCTTGAATCAAAGACCTTTATATGGTGCTGTGTCCCCAGCAGGAAGAATACATGGATCCAGGAACCAAAGAGTGGAAGCAGGAGGGGCCTACTTTACCATCACTCTCAGTGAGCTCTTGAGGAGATTGGGCTTCCAGACCTCACAGCTCTGGGCTCTGCAGGGTTAGAGGTCTTTGACTCCAAACTGGGAATCTTCCACCAAAGGACACGGTAAGAGTCCCACTGAAGTATTTAGCTACAGATGCCACCTGGGCATTTTGGGCATCTTGTATGCAGGGTCCAGCAGGCAAGAAGAGGAGACATCATCTTGGCCACGAGTGATCCACTTGGGTGCTTCTCAGTACTCTCTTGCCCACTTGTGATGATAAATGGACAAGTACAACAACCCTGGCCTAAGAAGGGCCTGGTGGTCAAGGGCTCAGATCAGCAGGTAAACCACTGAGCCCAGAGGAAGTGCCAGCTGATGGTAAAGGGAGCTTAGCATGGCTGACGAGGAATGAGTGTGCCCCTCCCCACCCGCCAAGAGAGCTGCAGCAGCTGGGGCTGTAGTTCATCCCACTAACTCTCCTCTTTTACGTTTTCACCAGGAATCCTGGAGAAGCTGCTCCTGAAACTGGCCTGTGAAGAGGAAAGGGGTGAGGTGAGCTGTTTTTCCAAAGAGACTGGAGTAAGTCTTCAGGGCTTGACTATGGCAACTCCTTCCTCCCTCTCCACACCCTCTCTTACTCCCTTTTCTCTTTGGACAAACATTTCTACAAACACTCACTAAACATGAACCAGATAATAAAAATCACGGGGTCTTGCCATCAGAGCCGCTCATAACTGAGGGGGAAAAACAGACACCCAAGTATCTACAGGGAAATCCCTCTAAGTTAGATGTTTTCGTACACACATTTCGGTGGTTGTTGACCTGCATGTGAATATAGAACTCCCCACCACTCCCCGGTGAAGGGGCATCCTCTCTGTGCTCATGCGCAGGTCTGGTCAGTTATCATAGACCTGGGCAGTTTTCTGCCTCTTCCTTGGCTCTGGCTCGGCTCTGCCAGGAACCACCCTGTCCCCGTTGGCATCGCGCCTCTGCTGGGCACAGTTGCTGCTGATTCACCGGAGGCTGGGAGGTGCCAAAGCTGCCCGGTGGGAGATGGAGGTGGGGAGGGGTGGGGAAGCTCCTCACCTCTTTTGTGTCCTGCTTTGTCATGGGTGGGGAGGCAGGGGAGGACGTGGCTTTGTGGACCACTTTTTTTACATCGTTTTTAGTAAAATACCCCTTTCAGTTTTTACTTAAAGCACCCTCCCCTCTTCTTTCCACTTCCATAAGACTATGAGTCCAACTGGGAAATTGGGTTGGGGGGCAAATGCAGTGATATACGGAATACTAAATGGCCCCTCCCACATGCAGACTCACTGAGGGGGCCCCGAGCCCCAGCCCACCACATGGGCACAGACAGATTCTAAGTGGATGTAACGTATGTTCAAGTTATGGTCACAGAACCAGGAGAGTGAAGAAGAGGAAAGGGTTCATTCATCCTAGAGGGTCGGGGAAAACCTCACAGAAGAAATGTCATGTGAGCTGAGTGTTAAATGTGGAATAGAGGTCTGCTGAGCGGGGAAGGGAATTCCAGACAGAGGCAAGAGCAAAAGCCAAGCACAGGGCCATTCGAATGTTTGCTGGCTCAAAGTTCTTGCTCCAGGGAACTTACATTCCCGTGAAGGGAGATTAGCAAGAAACACAAGTGAATAGAAACGTGCATCCTGTCAGGTGGTGATAAATGCCAAGAAGGAAAGTCAAATGAGCCCACAGAGAGTGTGGAAGGAGGGGGGCTGTTTCCGTAGGGTGGCCAAGGTCGACCTTTCTGAAAATGTGGCTTTTGAACAGAGACCTGAATGAAGTGAGGAAAAGAAGCACGTGGGTCCCCAGGGGAGAGCATTTCAGGCAGAGGGAACAACGGGAGTGCAAAGGCCAGAGATGGGAGCTGCTTGGTGTGTTCAAGGAGCAGCGAGGTCTGTTGGGGCATAGTGACAGCGGGGGCAGTGGTAGAAGAGGGCTTTGAGCAGAGGACACAATCAGTCTGCTGTTTGGAGAGGAGACTTCAGGAGGTACAGGTATAAACAGAAAGACCAGTCAGGAGGTTCCTTCCATGATCCAGGGGAGAGATGATAAGGGCCTGAGGAGAGGTGGTAATGGTGGAGGAATGAAGACATGTTGGTGGAAGTTGTTGGATTCTGGACATCCTTTGAAGGTAGAGCCAGTGGGATTTGTTGGTAGACTCGACAAGGATCGAAAGGTAGATGGTTACAAAATTGGGAAGTGAGACAATTTCTGAGTGTATCACTCCCCTGCTTAAAGTCCAGGCTCTTTAGCAAGTCACTCATTGATTTGCGGATTCATCCAACAAATACTGATTGAATGCCTCCTGTGAGCCAGGCACTGTGCAAGGTGTGAAGACACATTAATAAAAAAAAGTAGGATAGACTCTGCCTTTACGGGTCTTACAGTCAGATGGGTGAGACAGACAAGTAACCAGGCCATTACAACCAATGTGGCAATTGCCGCTATATACAGGCGAAGTACAGGCAGAAATAGGGGCATGTGGAAGAGAGGTCTAATTCAGAGTTAGTGGGGGGAGGAATGTCCAAGCTGAAATGTCAAGAATGAATAAGTAGTAAATAGTTGAAGGAGTAAAGGGGAGATGGAGGGGGAAGAGAGTGGGGAGGCAGAAAGAATAGGGCGTTGGAGGCTGTGAAGGAAATTCTGTATGGCCATGGGAGATGGAAAGGGGGTAAAAGAGGAAGGAAAAGATCAGCTCACACAGGGCTTATACATCATGTTAAGGGGTTTGCATTTTATCCTAAAATCAATGGGTAGCCATTGACGTGTATTCAACAGGGGAGTAACATCACCAGTTTGCTCTTTTGAAAGAGCCCTTTGGTTGCAGTGGGAGATTGATTGAAGACTGGAAACTGGGAGAACAGTAAAGAAGCAACTGCAGCAGTGCAAACACAGAGCATGGTAGAAGAGAGTCCTGGATGGATTTGGGAGCTGTTCTGGGAGTGGAATCGCTAGAATTTAGTGACTCGTAGGATAGGGAATAAAGGAAGAAACAAGTCAAGTATGACCCCCAGGTTTTTGGCTCGAGCAGCTGCGTGGAGGTGGAAAGCATTCCCTGAGAAGAGGCATACAGGAGGAGAATCAAGTCTGGAAGGGAACGCCCAGTCAGTTGTGGATATGTGGGTCTGAGGTGTTGAGGAGCATCCTGAGGAGATGCCCAGTAGGCAGGTGGATAAGCGGATCCAAAGGTCAGAAGAGATTTGGCAGTCAAGAGCACTGAAGCCAGGGTGTGGGTGGGCCTGTCCCGGGATAGGAAGAGTGGGGCCACATGTTACTCCCTCATTCAAGACCTTTGCCAATCTGCTTCCTTCTACAGGCAGCACACAGCATCCTGCCCCTTGTCCTTGGACCTTCCTGTCACGTTCCTTCCCTGTTTGTGCTCCGGAGGTTCCTCCTTCTAGAACCCAGCTCAAATATCACCAGTTCCAGGAATCCCTCCTCCCATAATAGTAGTGATAGGTTTACTCGTATGTTTCCTTCAGAGTTTGGTGAGGTCAACATTTTATGCATCCTTTTATTATATTCCCCTGACCTGGAAAATGTGTTTAGCACATTGCAGGGGTTAAAATTGATATCTGTGAGCAAATGAACAGGCAGAAGAATAATTAGAGTGAGAGAGGTGAACTTTGTCCGGAGGTCTGGGAAGCCAGGACAGTGACGTCATCAGCCCAGTGGGTAAGTTCAGTCCAACAAGCGATGCACACTGGGGCTGGCAGACACTCTGGGCTACTGTCACCGGCAGTTTGACCGCTCTGCCCGTCCCTTTCTTTAGCCTGGCTTCACCCAAAGTCTCCTAGTTAACAGCCTCACCTTTGCCCCACTCCCAAGTCCAGCCCCTAACTTTCCGCCGTCCCCATTGGCTGCGCGACCGCCCAATGGACAGGCAGAAACCGCGAGCTCGCTCTCCTCGCCGGGGCGTCCGCTCTCGTTCCCGAGTCTCGCGAGCGTTACGGTGACTCGCGGAGGCGGTGCAGTTGGGTACGTTCTCGGCTAGGGTGAAGTGAACGGGTGCAGTGACCATGTTCCGAGCGGTGGCTCCTGGGCAGCTCCGGCGGGCGGTGAGTCCGGGCGGGAAGGGTCGAGCCTGGTGACGGTCCAGCCTCGATCTGCTGTCTCTGTGAAGGTCTGGGCGAAGGTCACCTCCACCCCCGGAACTGACTGGTCCTCGCGCTGGCAGGCCCAGCCCGGCCTGGAGCTCGGGCTCAAAGTTCTGGGGTCTGCCCTTGCCTCCTGTCGGGCCGCCAGGTGGGGGTCGAGGTCAGAGGTCAGAGTACTGAACCTGCGCTCCGGCCGCCCCTTCTCCTCTTCGTCTTTTTCCCAGCCCTTTTCCCACCCTCCAGCACTGACAGGCCGCCAGTTTCTCCACCTTTGACGGGGAGCGAGCAGCTGAGTCCCCGGGGAATCTTTACCCGAGGGAGGAAAATGTCGCCGCCGGGATGTCCTCTTGGAAAAAGTTTAAAACCTGAATTCAGCTTGGAAGGTGACGTTTCTGGAAGAATTAAACATTTTCCCTGGGTGCATTGCGGCTCTTCGAATCCACTCACTGTCAAGTGCTGGGGCGAGCGAGGGGCGATGTGGTTTTGGAAACTTGCTCTGCTATCTGGTTAATGGGGCAGTGCTGCGTTTAGGTGATTGTACTGACAGCTGTAGCCAATTTTGAAAGGCAGGCGTCTTTTTACTGCAAGCTGACCTGCTTTTAAACCAGCAGATTGCTGGTTAAATAGCTAGGGAACGATTATAGGTAGCGGTAAGTTTTTGATGCTTTCATTAGTTACAAACCATGAGTTTACCACATTTTGCTATTGTGAGAAAGACTGATAGAAAATATGTGTTTGTCCTAATGCTATGGGACAGTAGTATTTGGAGATTGACCAATTACAAGTCAAGTAACAATTTATATTGTAGATTCTGTAGATATTCTGATGGTTAAGTGACAAGATTGCTAAACTTGGATCAGAAATTTTCCTGACGTTTTGTACGTTTTCTACAATTTTTCTTGTGCATGCATGTTTTCGTACCCACCGCTGGGATTTTCTCCCTGAAACATAGTTGGCAGTCTTTCTAGATATCTGTAGGCCCTTTTCTTATGTATTCTTGTTCCCTTAAAAAAAAAACAAACCCAACCCCGCCCCCCTAATACACTCAAAGTTCAAACCCACATCCTTCAGGTCAGTGTTCAGTCTCCCCCAGAAATTTTCCTCAGATGACTCAGACATAAACAAGTTAAAGTCATGGATTTGGGAAATTTCCAGGTATCAGAGCCAGATTCTTACCTATACAGTAATTGGAAGGTAGTTATGTGGACATGTTAGAAGTCTGGCATAAGTGAAATAGTTGTGGAGGGGGAATTTAGGACTCAGTTATTTTGTAGCACTAACAGAAAAAAATGGAATGACTAGCTTAAGTCATTATAAACACTGCCAATATACATAGGCAGTATTTCCAAATCTTTACTGTGGTTTGCCAAAGACTTTGACCTTGACTTTATTTTCAGAGTTTGAAGTCATGCTAAGTAGAGTAGCTCCTCTAAAGTCATTAAGAACATTTGAGAGATTAGAATTACAAGGGTATATAGGAAAACGGCGGGAGCACTTGTAAAATGGATACATAAATACACATACATATTTAACTTTAAAAATTTAGAAATTTCAAGCTTACAGAAAAGTTGTAAGAATAGTACAAAGAATTCTCAAAACCCTTTGCTGAGTTTCACCAGCTATTTTCTCTCTCATATATACATATTATTTTTCTGATATAATATATGTATGTTGCAGACATGCTCTTTACTCCTAAATAATTCAGTATATTTTCTATGAACAAGGAGGTTCATCTTTCTTATCACAGTATAATTGGCAAAATCAGCAAGTTTAACAATGATACAATACTATGATCTGTAGATATTACTCAAGTAATTTCTGCTGTACAGCAAAGTGATTCATTTATATATATGTGTGTGTGTGTGTACACATTCTTTTTTTTTGCGGTACGCGGGCCTCTCACCGTTGTGGCCTCTCCCGTTGCGGAGCACAGGCTCCGGACGCGCAGGCTCAGCGGCCATGGCTCACGGGCCCAGCCGCTCCGCGGCACATGGGATCCTCCCGGACCGGGGCACGAACCCGCATCCCCTGCATCGGCAGGCGGACTCTCAACCACTGCGCCACCAGGGAAGCCCCACATTCTTTTTTATATTCTTTTCCATTGTGGTTTATCTCAGGATACTGAATACAGTTCCCTGTGCTCTACAATAGGACCTTGTTGTTTATCCATTCTGTATGTAATAGTTTGCATCTGTAGCAGTATTTCTTATTCTGGTCTAGGATAGTCTGGGATCATGCCTTGCCTTTAGTTCTCATGTCTCTTCAGTCTTTGTTAGAAAACTCCTCAGCCTTTCTTTGGCTTTGATGGCATTGACATTTTTGAAGAGTACAGGCCTTCTATTTTGTTGACTGTCCCCCGAGTTAGGTTTGTCTAGTGTTTCCTCTGATTAGTTTCAGGTTATGTACTGGCAGGAGTATCACAGAAGTGGTATTGTGTTCTCAGTGCATCATTTTAGGAGGCTCATAATGTTAGTTTATCCCATTATTGGTGATGTTAATTACTTGGCTAAAGTGTTCAGCAGGTTTCTCCACTATCAAATTACTACTCATCCCTTCCTGATTTTTAACTAATTTGTGGAGAGATACATTTAAACTATGTAACTCTTCTGTTTCTCATCAGACTTTCACCCATTAGTCTTATCTGTTGATTCTTGCCTGAGAAATGAGTACTGTGATGTAAAATAGTGATTTTTCTAATTTTATCATTCCTTCTACTTTTTAAAAAATTAATTAATTTTATTTTATTTTTGGCTGCATTGGGTCTTTGTTGCTGCGCGCGGGCTTTCTCTAGTTGTGGCGAGTGGGGGCTGCTCTTCGTTGCCGTGCGTGGGCTCCTCATTGCGATGGCTTCTTTGTTGCAGAGCTTGGGCTCTAGGCATGTGGGCTTCAGTAGTTGTGGCTCGTGGGCTCTAGAGCACAGGCTCAGTTGTTGTGGCGCACGGGCTTAGTTGCTCCACGGCATGTGGGATCTTCCCAGACCAGGGCTCAAACCCGCGTCCCCGGCATTGGCAGGAGGATTCTTAACCACTGTGCCACCAGAGAAGTCCATTCCTTCTACTTTTATTAGCTTTGTATTATTATAAGAAAGAACATTTCCTTCTTGCTTATTGATGTATTTATTTATGGACTCATGGATCCTTACTTCATTCAGTAGGTTACTTCATCCATTACTACTCTTAAATGTTTCGGTGCTCAAGTTGTCCCAGATTTCTAAAGTGCAAGTCCCTTCAGTCTCGCTCCTGTTTACTTATATTTATGATACCGTAAAGTCAAAATGAGTTATCTGAATCCCCACTCTTGCAATTTAAATAAATTGTTCTGTAGCTAACCATGAGTAAATTTAGGAAGATATGTTTCTACAAAACCATATTTTTAATAATAGATTTATCTATTAAAAGATTAAAAAGATTAAACTGTTAACATCATAATGTGAATATAGCTAACACTATTAAACTGTACATTTAAAAATGGTTAAGGTGGTAAATTTATTGCAACTAGTGAAGAAAAAAGATACCTTAAACTGTTAGAATGTAAGTTAAATGACTCGCATTTGGTATCTAAATTCCATTTTCATTTTGATTTATTTGTGGCCTTGAGCAAAGTCCTTCATCTCTTGGTGGGCGGGGGTGGAGGGGTTGGTGGTCCTCAAGGTTATCTGTTAATGAAAGTGTTTTCCATCTACAATAAAGAGTTGGGGAACACAATAAGAGGAAAATAGGTAGTTAACATTCTTGCAGGGTTATTGATTTGAATTATTATTATTATTTTACTCATTTGCATTTGAAATTTATTTGTTGACTAAGATACCAAAGAGATGTTTTACATGGAGAGTGAAGCAACACTTTTCAGGGTTATTTGAGTCTTCCTGTTACTATATTCATTGCCAGACAGGAGGCATATCTACCTTGATTCAGAAGCTATGAAACTGGTATGAAGGAACATGACATTTTTCAGAGTCCACGGTCTGTCATTGATGAATGAGGTTGAACTCTAATTCACATGCAAATTTTAATTTCTTTTGAAAGAAAAAAAGCCAAGTTTGATGTGGTACTAAAACATTTATTGCATAAGGGGAATTCTGTAAAATTATGCTTCTTGCCAACGTGTCTACTTAAGGGTCTTGTCTGTTTTTAAAGTGAAGTAAATTGTGTTTTTAATAATATCAATGTCATATGACATTCCTAGTCATGATTAAAAGCTACCATATTTTATTACTAAGGAGGTTAAAGTACAGAAATATAATATACATTTTTAAATTAGAAAATATATGTTAAAATAGGGATGGGTAACTTTAATTATATATTATTTATCTTTTTCAGTAGAAGTTGGAAAGATTTTATAGTTTTTTCCTCCTTTTTAATTTTTGAGTTAAGCAAAACGACCCCCACCCCCTTACCATTACCCCACTTAGTTTTCAAAGGTGGGGGAGGTAGATTAAACTTACTCTTACTACTTAGGTTTTGAGTGGGTTTGTACAATAGGGAGTTAGAGTCCAACTTTTTTTTTTCCTTCTAACACCTGTGGTAGTTTACTACCTGAACATACAGTTAAAGGCACAGCAGGAGCGCCTGAGCAGTGAATCTCCTTTGTTGCTCCTAAAAACACTGAAAAGCAAAAACAGTGTCAAAACTGTTAAGGTTGAATAAGAGAAGAACCAAAATGTATTCACTGGACTTAGCTATTCCAGGTTGTTGGTGACTTTGAAGAGACTGGATTCAGTGTTGTAGTGGGAGTGAAAGCTGGTTTGCTGTGAGTAAAGGAGAAGGAGTGAGGTGAGGTAGCAGAGTTTATGCTCAAGGACATTGTTTTCAAGAAGTCTGGCTCTGAAAGGGTGGAGAGAGGATGATGACCCCTTTAACCCTATCGTCAAGAAAACTGTTTCATTAATGCCAGTCAACTTAACAAGGGTATGTGGCAGGTATGCAGAAGAAAACTTCACATTTTACTGTTTGGAACTAAGTCTAGTTAGTAGTCTAGATAAGTTCTGTAAAAGTATGATGGGATATTTCTTTAGTGATTTAGCAAGTTTGTGTACTGTTCTTGGTAGATACACATATTAACTGCTTAGATAATTAAGTTATCAATGAGAGAAAAACGGTTGCTTTTTTAGTTTTTTGATCATTTAGGGGGAAACTTTTCAGTTAGTCGCTAAACATTCATTGAATGCCCACTATGTGTCATGCTCAAAGATAGATACCGAGTTCACAGTGGAGAATGAGACAGACCTTAGTCCCTGCCCACGTGGTGCAAACAGACTGGGAGAGACAAATATTGAATACATTATTTTAAGTGTGATCATTGTGACAGAAAGGTGTATACGGTGTTTGGGGAATATGAAATTGGGGAGAGGATTAATCTTGTCAGGGGGCTAGAGAAACCTGTGAAATTACTTTCTAAACTAAGGTGCTTTACAACTGTTGTTATTGGCTGATGAAGTAATAGTAAGGGTGAAGGATTTTCTTTCCATAAAAAGGCCACTTCATTTTTGAGTTTTGGCTATCTTAAATCACCTGTTTACCATTGTCTTAATTCTCTACATATTGTATGTGTTCTTACTTGATCATATCTTGCTTTTTTTAAAAACATGGAGTTATTTCCAGGGTTGAATTAGAAATAAAAGAACGTGTCAGTCATGTTAGTTTGATTATTCTTAAAAAACCCCAAAAAAACCACCCAAAGTCTGTGGCCCCCTTGCTTCAGTTCTGGACAACTCTGAAGGGCCATCCTAGTTCCAGGGTTCCTTGTGAGATCAGCCAAGAGCTTTGTAGTGACTGCACTGCAATATTGCAGTTCAGCTTCTTCCACTGCCCAGTTCTATTTCCTTGATGCCTCCTGAGTGTCGTTCTCAAGAGTACTCCTCAATAAACTTCTTGCACACCCACACATGCAAAAGGAAGATCTAAGTGTAAGGTGGCAACAAACATTTGTAATCCTTAAGCATTCACTGTATGTAATGAAATAACTTCTTACCTGTGAATCTGGAATGGTCCTAGCTATGTTCATTCTCAGGAGAATTAAGAAAACAGTTATTTGCATCATTTTCTGTAGTTCAAATGAATAACCTTGAGGAGTAACTAATCTAGAGTCTTAAAATTGTTTTTCTTATAGCTCGGTGTATAAAGTAGAAGTTTAAAAGGATGTTTTTGTTTGTTTGTTTTTGTGGTACGCGGGCCTCTCACCGTTGTGGCCTCTCCCGTTGTGGAGCACAGGCTCCGGACGCGCAGGCTCAGCGGCCATGGCTCACGGGCCCAGCTGCTCCGCGGCATGTGGGCATGTGGGATCCTCCTGGACCGGGGCACGAACCCGCATCCCCTGCATCGGCAGGCGGACTCTCAACCACTGCGCCACCAGGGAAGCCCTAAAAGGATGTTTTTAAAGCAACAGAAGATTTTTTAAAAATACACTTTATTTTTTGGAGCAGTTTTAGTTAGGTTCATAGCAAAATTAAGCAGAAAGTACAGAACATTCCCATATTACCCCTTCTTCTCTCCCTCACTATCAACGTCCTGCACCAGAGTGGTACATTTGTTACAATTGAAGAACCTACAGTGACACATCATTATCATCCAAAATCCATAGTTTACGTTAGTGTTCACTCTTGGTGTTATACATTCTGTGGGTTTTGACAAATGTACAGTGATAAGTATCCACTGTTATAGTATACAGAATAGTTTAGTTGCCCTAAAATCCTCTGCCCTTTCCCTGCCAACCTCTGGCAACTACTGATCTTTTTCCTGTCTCCATATCTCTTCCTTTCCAGCATGTCACATTGGTCAAACTGTATAGTATGTAGCATTTTCAGACTGTCTTCTTTCACTTAGTAATATGCATTTACAGTTCCTCCATGCCTTTTCATGGTCTGTTGGCTCTTTTTTTTTTTTTTAAAGCATTAACTAGTACTCCATTTGCTGAGTGGTACCACAGTTTATCCATTCACCTACTGAAGGACTTTTTAAAAAAAATTAATTAATTAGGTTGTACTGGACCTTAGTTGTGGCTGATGGGCTTCTTAGTTGTGACTCGAGGGCTCCTTAGTTGTGGCTTGAGGGCTCCTTAGTCGCGGCAGGCAGTCTCCTTAGTTGCGGCTTGCAGACTGACTCCTTAGTTGTGGCATGCGAACTTTTAGTTGCGGCATGCGTGTGGGATCTAGTTCCCTGACTAGGGATCGAACCTGGGCCCCCTTGTTGGGAGCATTGAGTGTTAACCACTGCGCCACCAGGGAAGTCCCCTGAAGGACGTTTTGATTGCTACTAAGTTTTGGCAATTATGAATAAAGCTTTCATAGATATCCGTGTGCAGGTTTCTGTGTGGACATAAGTTTTGTTTTGGCCACACCACACAGCATGTGGGATCTTGGTTCCCTGACCAGGGATGGAACCCACCCCCCTACAGTGGAAGTCCAGAGTCTTAACCGCTGGACCACCAGGGAAGTCCTATTGTGTGGATGTAAGTTTTCATCTCATCTGGGTAAATACCAAAGAGTGTGACTGCTGGATTGTATGGCAAGAGTATGTTTAGTTTTTTGAGAAGACGCCAAACTGTCTTCCAAAGTGGCTGTACCATTTTGAATTTACACCAGAGTTCCCATTACTTCATATCCTCACCAACATTTGGTGTTGTCAGTGTTTTGGATTTTCACCATTCTAATAGATGTGTAGTGGTATCTCATTCTTGTTTTAATTTTCAGTTCCCTAATGACATATGATGTAGAGCATCTTTACGTGTGCTTATTTACCGTCTGTATATTTTCTTTGGTGAGGTGTCTATTCAGAACTTTTGCCCATATTTAAATCAGTTTGTTTCTTATTGTTGAGTTTTAAGAGTTCTTTGTGTATTTTAGATAACAGTCCTTTATCAGATATTTTTTTTGCAAATATTTTCTCCCAGTCTGTGACTTGTTATCCTTTTGATGAAGAAGTTTTTAGAAGCAGTGTTCAACTCATTTATTAGACATCTACTCTGTGCTAGACATTGAAGTAGAAGCTGGGGTTGTAGCAGTAAGAAGACCAGACATGACCTCTGTACTCAAAATCAAGAAGAGAAGACAAAGTAATCAGGTTCGTGTAGTCAAGTGCTGTAATGAAGTCGATTCAGGGTACTGTGTTGTTGCTAGGAAAGTTAACCAGTTGGAGGAGATCCACGGAAGCTTTCATGCTTACGTTTATTGAGCATTTATTATGTTCCAGGAACTATCCCAAGAGCTTTATTTTACAATTACTAATTTAATCCTCCCAACAACTCTGAGATTATTACTGTTGTTATCATCATCTACATTTTATGATCTGGGAACTGAGGCACAAAGAAGTAATGGTGGAGGTGGGATTTAAACCCAGGCAGGAATTCCCTGGCTGTCCACTGCCGGGACCCGGGACCAGGATCGATCACTGGTTGGGGAACTAAGGTCCTGCAGGCCGCACAGTGCAGCCAGAAAATTTAAAAACAAAAACAAAAAACAAGAACAGGCAGGGGAGCTCTAGAGCCTGTACTCTTTACCACAGCACTGTACTAAAGTTTCTTGGAGGGGTTGGCATTTAAGCAGAAAACCTAAGGGTGATTAACTGGAAGCTAATCCGGTAATAGAGGAAGAGGTCCTTAAGTCGGAGGGAACAATGTGAGGACAGGCTAAAGGTCAGAGAGAGCAGGGCAAGTTCAAGTATCCGAAAGTAGTTATAAATAGAGCAAAAGATATATGGCTAGAGAGGTAGATCAGACCATAGAATAAATGCCTGGTAAGCCAATCTAAGGAGTCTAGTTTACCATATCCTAAGGAGGCAGGAAGCAGTTGACTTCTTTGAGCAGGAGAGTAACATGTTGGATTCGTATCATTGAAAGATCACTGAGAGAAATGGATTGGAGGGGAGCAAAGTTGGTTTGGGAGTCAGTTGGAGTAATTTGAGAGGGTTAATGGCGTGCATTGGGTAGTGGAATTGAGAGAAGTGAGTGGAGTTAGGAGATACTGTATTTAGAAGGAAGAATTGTTACAGCTTTAATGGTTGATTGGCTGTGAGAGTTGAGGAAAAAACCCAGATATGACTCTCAGATCGTGGTTTGGGCAACTTGTTAGGGGGTGGTGCATCCCCTGAAGAACTCCAGAGAAGCAGTATGGGAGGGGGCTGGAGGATCAAGGGAAAGATGAGTTAAGATTTGGATTTGCTGAGTTGGTGAGTGATTGATGAGACAAGTTAAGCAATTGGATATGCAGGTGTAATCTAATTATATAGGTCTAGCACTTAGGAGAGAGATTTGATACCTCTGTCTCTGTCTATATATCTGTCATTTTTATATAGATGATAAATTATAAATTAAGCAATGGAAGTAAGAATGGACTAGTCAGTAATTTCAAACATTTTGAGAGAAGAAGTAAGCATGAAAAGTATTTGTTGGTAATTTTGGTGAGTGCAGAAGCCAGGATACAAGTACAGTAGTTGAGGTCTGTATGGGAGATGAGGAATTAGCTGGAGTGAAAGGTGGGATAATGGATTTTTAATTTGGGGTTTCATGAAAATTGGGAGAACTTCAAACATGTTTTAAAGTTGACGGGAAGGAGCCCAGGAAAAGGGAGAGATGGGAGAGGTTGGAAACATTACTGAGAGGTGATTACAGAATGAAGTGTTTGACTAGATTTGAGAGGATGGAATCCAGAGTCCAGATGAAGGGATCAGATCCAGGAGGAAGGACCTGCAGCAGCTTCTGCTGTGATAGAGCAGGGGCGGGAATTTCTGTGTTGGATATCAGGAAAGAGAAGCAGTTCTCTTCTGATGGCTTCAGTTTTCATTACGAAGTAATAAGTGAGGCTTTCTTCTGAGAGTAAGGAGAAGACTATGTTGGCAGTTTGAAAAATGTCGGAAGGGGATATTGGAAATAGTTACTGTGGAGAGTGAGTGAGAGTGCCAACAAGGATGTCACAGTAACATTGCCAGGCAGAGGGCCCAGATAAGGTTGATGACCAAGAATTTATGGTGGCACTGGTCTGCATGAATTAATTTTAATTTAAGTAGCAGTGTTTTGAACAGATTGAGATTCTTTTCTGCGCAGCTACCTTACTGATTTCAATAGTTACCTTCAAATGTTTAAGATTTGGCTCCTTTATTCCCCATAAAAGAGAGGGCCCTAAAGTCTACAGATGCAATGAATGGGTCATAAGATAATAAAATGACTTTCATTTAAAAACCTTTTCAGTATTCTTTTATATCTTTTGTGATATTTTATACCACTTCTATTTAAAATAGGATTTTAGGGTTACAGAATTTTTAGAGGTGGAAAAGAGGCCTCCGATATCATCTTTGTGTTTCTTTTTGACCAGTGCTATTTTTTTTTAAACAAGAGAATATTTGCTAAGTGAAATATTACAGGAATGACCCATATATAAAACAGCTAAAAATGATGGTGCTTTGATGAGAGCTGATAATTAAAAACCCCAAATCTGGAGTCCAACTACCTGGACTTTAACCTGGCTCTGTTTCTTAGCTATGTAGCCACTAAGCTCCAATTCCCTCATCTGTAAAGTCAGGATAATAATGGTGCCTACATCATAGAGGTTTCTTGAATTTTAAATACAATTTTATCTTAGTACAGGGCTCTATAATATTAGTTTGGTTAATTTGGTTAAAGCAAAGCTGGGGACCATTCTTGCAGCCCTACCTGCCTGGTTTTCACTTTATTCTATGTGATGGTTCCTGAAGTGCCTCCCTGGATGGAGTGTAGTTTGAAAACCATTGATCTAGTTTGTATCCTTCAATTTGAAGATGAAGAAACTGGGCTCTGGATTGAGGAATAACATTGGTCACAGACCAATTTCTTCTGCTGTAGGCTACACACAGCTGTTATTGCTGAATTAAGCTACATAACCATGTTTAGATGCTGCAGCTTCTCTTTAGGTGGTATATGAGAAACAGAAGATGGACCATTGAATTAGAAGAAAGCATAGTATTAAAAAAACTATAAAGGAGTCAATTGATAAAGTAATATGGAGTGCCTTATGATATATGTGTAGTACTTAGTAAAGATTGATCAGATAGACGGACTGAGTAGTTTCTTATATACTTTTGTTGTTTATTCTTATAAATTTAATTTTGAATAGTCTTTTAGAAATAATATGCAATGATCCCTTGGAAGTTCTAAAAGGCTTGACAATTCCTTAGGACACTACCTAATTTATCTTATGTTAGAACTGTAATTTGTAGCAAATATGGGCCTTTTGCCACCAAATCTTGGATTTATTCTTTAAATGGTGATGAAAAGCTCATAATTTTTATGGCAAATGATGTGTGAAGCATAATCAAAAATATGGTATCTGATATATATTGGTAATAAATAGTTTGTTACTGGCAATTCTTGTGAAATGTGATTTAAATCATAAATTATGCCATTGGGTCCTAATTACAAAGTTCTTTACAAGATATTGTGCTCTTCTGATTAAAAAAGAAGTACAGTATAATTCTACAGATGTATATTGGAAAAAACATTGTTCTAGACTATGGGGATACAAAAGTGAACAGGCATGGTGTTTGTCTTCTAAGAACTTGCATGCCATCCCAGGAATTGTGAATTGCTACAACTTTTCTGGAAAACAGTTTGCATCAATCTGTATTAAAAGCCTTGAAAATGTGTCTATCTCTTGATCTAACACTCCTAGGAATTTGTCATAAGAAGAGAATCTTAAGAAGTGCATACAGATTTCTAACCTTAACCATAAAGAATTTCACCTCTCCTGAGAAGGCAATTTTTTTTAATCGTAAAAAAGGAAAAGTTATACAAACAGCGACTTGATTTGGCAAAAACAAAAGTCTAATTTTCTCCCCTTTTCTTGCTCCCTTTGAGTGAACAGAAAGGGAGGAAAAAAGGCAAGAAATGTCATCCACTGATACACAATGCAGCAGTTCCTTCCTCTGGCATATTCTTCAGTGCTGTCCTCTTCCTCTTTCCATCCTCATTCTGTGGCTCTGGAAGCATTTCTGCCCCTGAAGGCTTGCCTTGGAGTCTCTGGCCCCCAGCTTTGGGATTAGGTTCATCAAGGATAGAGGGGGTTTAGAGGGCTGAGGAGAAGTAAGGGGTTGCAGTGGTAGAAGTAGGAGGCTTAGGGGAAGAAGGACCCCTATTTTGTTGAAGTTTTCACAGAATCTGATTTAGTCATCCGTGGAAGCAGAGGAGGTAGAGTAACCTGGCTAAGTTTCAGTCAAAAAGGTCTTACTGGACTAAAAGGAACTCTCATCTGTTGAGGATAAGTGCAGAGATTTGGCTATGAGGATGCTCATCTCTACATTGTTTACAATAATAAAAAATTACTAATAACCCAAATGATTATGGAAACTAGTTGAACTGATATGCCCATATATTAATAAAAAGGAAGAATATAGCAATTGATATATACAATATAGTAAACAAAAAAATATGTATATTGTCAATTTAGTTGTGCAACCAGCATTATAGTCCTGTACCTGGCTTCCCTTCATTCATACCCTCTTTGTAAATTTCCAGCTCTGGGTACATTTTACACTCTGCTTTGTTCATTCCAGCTCCAGATCTGAAGATTATTGCTGAATTCAAAGCCACAGAACCATGACATTTGATCATCCGTGCCTCTTTTTCTCATTTCTCATTGCCATTTTCCACAAGGGTAGTTCCAAAATATTCTCCTTCCCTCATGCCTAGTTCCAAAATATTCTCCTTCCCTCATGCCTGTGGTGTGCTTCCTTATCCTTTCACATGACAGGAATACTTAAACTTCCTTCCATTCTTCCTCCTGATTCTCTGCTTCGTGATCTGCAGCTGCCAACATTTTGGCTCTCTTCATTAATTGAAAACTATTCTGTCTTATAATTGTACGTGAACAAGTCTTAATTTCCCTTGAAAACTTTGAGTGCAGGGACCATTCTTGTTCATCTTTTTGTTTCTGGTGTTTGAAATTATTTCAAATGACCATGAACTATTGGTGGTCTCTTGATAGTCCATAGTAGCTATGGATGGATATTAGTTGGTTCCAAGATACTGTCCAAAAGCTTCTTTTTTGAATTTGGAAGCATATTTGAACAATTGAAACTTTAGCAAAATTGCTGTGTAGTATTGTATTTTAAAGGCAGATTTATATTATCAGTTATTTTGGTATTAAATTCATTTTGCCTGAGCGACAGAACTATAGTAATTGATTTCATAATCATTATTTCTAGATATACTGTACTGTTTAGCAGTATTGCTGCAAGTGAATGTAATTGGTAGTAGTTGATTCCTACTAAGGATTTAAAATTTAGCTACATTTATCAGTTTGTTATTGAACATAGATTAGTGGGAAGGTTGCTTGGAAATAATAAAATTTTTTTTTCTAACAGTAGAATACTAATTTGTATTTTCTGTTTTTATTAGGTTAGACTATCAGTAATAGAGTGATAGACACAGCCCAAATTTTTGCTACTGAGCAAGTATTTTATAAATTTATAAAACTGAATATTGCATACAGTTTTCTTTAAAGCACACATGCTTACCAATTAGAGTAAAAATAAAGTTTGTATTATAACATTATTTTCCTTTTTTTCTTTCTCTTTTTAGGCCTCATTGCTACGATTTCAGAGTACCCTGGTAATAGCTGAGCATGCAAATGATACCCTAGCACCCATTACATTAAATACCATCACTGCAGCCAAACATCTTGGAGGTGAAGTGTCCTGTTTAGTAGCTGGAACCAACTGTGACAAGGTGAGAAATTTTTAAGGTCAACCATAGCAAATATAATCTCCATCAAGAGACAGGGAAAGATGGAGACAGAGAATTATGCTGAGGACTGTAACCCAAACTGGTCTCTGATCCTCATTAAATGCTGAATATCACAACCGTTATTACGTGTGAAAAAAAGAACTAAAAGGTTTGCTCACCAGGCATTTCATCTTTTGAAATGAGGTAGAATACTTAATTTAGTTCCACTGGCACCATCATGTACTATCAGGTACCAAGTAGAGTGATAATATTTGAGTCCCCTTAGAGGTTAATAGCCGATCCCTTTTTTGTATTGATGAATATGCTTGCTAATTGCTTTTAATTCCTGTAAGTGGTAAATCTGCAAAAAGTATCATGGGTGTTTTTTTTAATTGGTGTAAGAATTCAAATGTAAGTATTATGCTTTCTAAACTATAGCTGCTACTAAAAGATGTTCTTCATTTTGGTTGTTGAAATAAGACAGTGACAGCTTTGTAAACTAACCCCCTGGAAAGGAGCTCTAATGTGGTATGCAGTCTGTACCTCTGGGCTGTGGTGTAGTTGAAATTGTGCTTCAATTAAGCTTACCCAGCTTGAGCCACCCATTCCCTCTCTATACAGGAGTTGCCAATTGTATAGCTGGGGGCTTGGACCTCAGAGGAAGAAATCCCTAATAGAGCATGTTTCTTTTTAGAGGATTTAATTTATTTTTTATTAAATAGCATTGTTGCTGAGCATGTGATGTAATGCAGGTTCAGAATGTTAGTGTTGCTTCTGTCTATATTCTTCTGTGAAATTGGTATCTTAAAAGAATGTATTCAAGCAGGTTTGGGGTTATGTGGATTTCTTTACCAAACTCCTGCTAACACTTGTTGAATCTTATATAGTTATTAACCACAATGTATGATGATATAGCTAAGCTATCTTTTTGGTTGCCCTACTTTCAGATATACTAGTTCTGGATTTGATTATTTATTTTGCTGTGACTTTAAATAATTATTCTAATATGACTTTAAAAATATTTGATGCTATTTTATTTACATTATTTTGAGAAAGATCAAAACAAATCATCTTTTCTTCAGTTACAATTTTATTGTCGTGTCACATTTTAGTCTTAAAGAAAAACAATCAGTACCTGTATATAGAGACTCTGTTAATAACCTAGGCATATTTCAGTTTTATATTGTTTTCTGTAGCTATCATAAACAGCAAGTGACTCTTCTGTGTAGTGCCTGAAGTTTTTGCTTTTTTGGTTTTTTTTTAAAAAAAGATGGTTTTGATAGTACAAGATTGTCTTCCAGTGAACACTTGATTCAGAAGAGGTGCTTTTGCACTGCATTCTTTCTTCAGTAAATACTGTTGCAATCTTACCCTCCATCAAGGGAGGGGACAGGAGGCACAGCATTTTATGCCTACACCTCAGTGAATCAGCATGGAGGTAAACAGGAAGACAGTAGACCATAATATGATTACCTTGTTTCTCCTAAAGCAGAAACTAGTTATGCTGTAATTAAAGAGATTTAAAAGAAGGAATTCTGGGCTTCCCTGGTGGCGCAGTGGTTGAGAGTCCGCCTGCCGGTGCAGGGGACGCGGGTTCGTGCCCCGGTCCGGGAAGATCCCACATGCCGCGAAGCGGCTGGGCCCGTGAGCCGTGGCCGCTGAGCCTGCGCATCCGGAGCCTGTGCTCCGCAATGGGAGGGGCCTCGGCAGTGAGAGACCCGCGTACCGCAAAAAAAAAAAAAAAAAAAAGAAGGAATTCTAATTGCCTTCTGTATACAGGAAGTCTGAGTGGTCAAAAAGTTTTCCCAGAACCCCATCCTGATTCTAAACAGGAGAAATGAGGATTTCAAATACAAAATATTTTGCTTCATCATAGATAAATTATGTCAGTGAGTAGGAACTCAGTGGTTCACAGGGGACTGTAATATAAGATTTTCTTTATTGCCCAGATTCACTCACTAATTTTAAAATCAGTAGAAATAATTATTGCCAGATAAAGTGCAGTAGTCTGTATACCAGTGTGGTTAACTCCTGTTCTTTAGCTCTAGGAACCCTGAGTCTGAAGTGTATTGGCTGTGTTGTTATTGTGAGAGAAAGAATCTAACTGTTGCTTCATTTTCACCATTTCTAAAATGATGAATTTACATTTGCACTGAGTGAAAGGAAAGAGCACAATGTACAACTAAATTTGAGTAGACAGCTGTGTTGATTTTGGCTTATCAATTAGTACTTCTCTTTTTCAAGGCAGGAATTTTTGTTTAAGGTCAGTGGACAGTAAGATCAATTGGCTTAAGATTTTCTTTGTTAAATAATTTTTTAAATTCCCAAGTAGTCCTTTTTTCCATAAGAACAGTTTTTACACTTGGCCATTAAGATTTTATGCTCTGTTGATAATTGTACTGGTGGCTCTATCAGTATCTTTCTGTTAGATGGATAATTGAAAACTCTTTTATTCATAGGTGGCACAAGATCTCTGCAAAGTAACAGGTGTAGCAAAAGTTCTGGTGGCTCAGCATGATGTGTACAAAGGCCTCCTTCCAGGTGAGTTTTTCCAGTGGAAATAAATAAGTTTATGAATTTATGAAATAAATAAAATACTATGAAATGTGTTTATCAAATGTGTTTAATTCTCAGAGGAACTGACACCATTGATTTTGGCAACTCAGAAGCAGTTTAATTACACACACATCTGTGCTGGAGCATCTGCCTTTGGAAAGGTGAGAAGATTGAGACTGTGGAATCTGATGTCACTACTTGGAGGCATTAGATTTCATTGTGCTGAAAATGTACAACAGACTTTGTTTAGATAGCTAATCCTGGCTGTTCTTTCAAGATTTTGTCATAATTTATTAGAATGCCTCTTGCAGATTTTCAGATTTTGTTTTGGAGAAAACTCTATTTAAAAAAAAATCATTTGGGCTTCCCTGGTGGCGCAGTGGTTGAGAGTCCGCCTGCCGATGCAGGAGACACGGGTTCGTGCCCTCGTCCGGGAAGATCCCACATGCCGCGGAGCAACTAAGCCCGTGAGCCATGGCCGCTGAGCCTGTGCGTCCGGAGCCTGTGCTCCGCAACGGGAGAGGCCACAACAGTGAGAGGCCCGAAAAAAAAAAAAAAAAAAAAAATCATTTTTCTTTAAAAACAATGTTGAACTTTCCCATTGTGTGAATGTTATTTGTATTAGTAACCCATCATGAGAGATGGCTTTGTTTGGGTGACTGATGGATATTTAGAAAGGCCAAATTTATCTACTTGGGGGATTTGGGAAGGACTGTGTGGTGGCTGAAGACATCCTTAGGGTAGAGAAAGGTGTAATCTGATCATGTGCATTGTGATATGTCTGAAGAAAGAATGTGCTATGAGATGGGTCGTGGTCTGCATGAAGTTTATAAAAAAGGAAGGGGGAATGTAGGGGGAGCCCAAGAGAAGGAATTTGTCAGTGAGTCTTTCTTGCTCTCCCTGTGACCATGGGTACTATTCTAGCTCCCTTTTCTTTTATCCCATTCTTAATAAGCTGCAGCTTGTAGTTTTTATTTTTACCTTTAAAGATAATAAATTAAGTTGTACACAAATACATTCTCATTATAAAAGATGCATACAGTAAAGCAGTATGCAGAGCAAGGTATCACAATTCCCCTTTCTTATTCCCAACTCTCTTCCCTCTTCCGAAGTACTGGTGTTAACAGTTGTACATTCTTTTAAGCCTTTTCCTATGGATTTTCAAATTATAATAAATGTACTTTTTTTTTTTTTTTTTTTTTTTTTACTTCTGGAATCGATAGTATAGCATGAATTGTTTTGCGACTGGTGGTTTTCACTTAAGAGTATATCTTGAAAATATTTGCTCATAATGTGTCTATCTCATTTTTTAAAATGGCTGCATAATATTTCATAGTTATCCAAGGGATGGACAGTTAGGTTGTTTCTACACTTGATCTTAGCCAAAAGGCCGAGAAGCGATAGTTAGGTTGTTTCTAATTTTTTGTATTTATAAACTTTGCTGTGAAGAAACATCCTTGTATATACCTTTGTATACATGGGCTGGTATTTATTTAGAATAGAGTTCTTGAAGTAGCTGGGTCAAGACTATGTGCTTTTAAAATTTTGATGTGTGTTGCTAAGTTGCTTTCATGAAAGGATGCCTCAGTTTGCACTCCACCAGTTGCATAGCTTGCCAACACTTGCTATTATACATTTTAACATTTCCCCCCAATCTGATGTGTGAAAAATTATATCTTTAACAGTTTTGCATTTCTCTGATTGATAGTGAGATCAAATATCTTTTCATATAGTTATCAGTCATTTAAATTTCTTCTTTGAATTGTCTTGATTTGACTTTTTTTTTCCTTTTACATTCACAATTGTAATTGATTTTTAAATATGAGTTTAGGGAATAAGATATAAGCTCTTTCATCAGCTAACCATGTCGAGTGGTAATAGCAGTGAGTTCCCAATACATTGATCTCTTTTCTTGCAAAATGAATAGTGTTTGTGAATATTTATCTGTAGTGCAATATTGCTTCTAGATGTGAATCACTGCAAACATGTAGGGATCTTGCACTGTCACCCATGTGAATTGCTCTAGTTTGTTTTTAACCTCAGATTTATCACTTTGAATTCATTAAATTTTTTCTTTTAAGATTAGTAGAATTTCTAGGCAGTAACAGAATTTGTAATCTACAATGTAAATACATCAGTTTAATGAGTAATTGTTCTTTTACTAATAACAATGTGACAACAATTAGGTTGTCACATTGCAGACTATCGTAAGTTTTCCCATTTTTGTGTGGGGTTTGGTAATTGCTAAGTAAGATGGTTCTATATATATGACATATGATACATGAGTCTGGGCTAGTCATTTACCTTCCTGAAATCTGTTTTCTGATATGTAAAATGATGTGGTTTGGCCAAGTGATGTCTATGATCTACCAACTAGAAATGTTAAAATGGAATGGGTTTTTTCTATGGCAGGTTTCACTTCCCTTGGAAATGATTAAGTCAGAGGCTTGACATCCAGCTACTGTACTTTGGGTTGTTGTAGATGAGCATTGAACTAAAAGATCTTTATGGACCATTTCATCCCTGAGAGTTTGGTTCTGTGTTGGGTGATTTAAACAATTTCGTAAGTCTGGGTTTCTGTGATGACAGTTTACCTAAAAGATTGTTAAACCAAGAAGGAGTGTTTGTTGTATCATTTTAATACTCTAGTCTTGATTGCTATGTTGTGACATATGGGAGTTTTGAGAACAAAGGTCACATAATAGTAGCTGTTGCTGCAGCCTCTGAATGGATTTGGAATGAGGAAGAGTCCATCAGATTAAGCTAAACAATTGGCTGTATAACAGTTCTTCACCAATTGTGTTTTCAAGATACCACACCTTTGTACTGGTATGCTAGAATTAAAAAATCTGTCATCTTTTTGTGCATCAAAAGGAAACTGTGTTAGTTATTGCCTCTCCTTCCCTGAAACCATGTGGTTGAGCCTGTTGGATAGTGTAGAAATAGATATGTTTACCATCCATCCTCTCAGGACATTCAAGCAGAAGATCAGACCTGGAAAAACATGTGCCTTTAAGTACTGTGGTAAAATTTTTTTCAAGAAGTGCTAAAATAAAACAAGGGATAATAGAAGTACAAAAGATATTAAATTTCAAGTTTAGAAAGTTCTAAAACTTTAAAAAGAAGCACAGTCTGCATATCATAAAATTTGTAAGAGAATCTGCACAGCCAGGTAACAATATTCCAGCAGTATTTCCTGAACAATTTAAAGAAGGTGGCACAGGAAAAGAGTTACTTACTGAAGTAGGCTTTAAGTACTGACAAATTTGGTTTGTTTTAAAAGCACGTGTCTTCTAAACCTCTTATTTATCAAGTTAGAGCTATGTTTAATGTTTAATGGGATTTTAATTATTTTCCCAAGCCCTTAATTTCCTATGAAATCTTAATTTTTTCTAATTGTGGATTTATAAACTACGGTACTTTTCAGTAGCTCTTTTATCATGGTTGAAAGGGAATTACTATATAACATAAGTAGCAATAGATTGAAAATTAGAAAATCTTTATAGATTTTCAGATGCAACAGGAGGAAATTTGATTCAGGCTTTTAACACTTGTTAGCATCGATTTATGTAGAACTGCTTATTAGATACGGGGCAGAGACACAAGAAGCAGAAGACACACAACCTCTGTTCTCAGGGTGCTTTATAAATTTAGTTGAGGGTCATATAGTATGTATATTAAAAAGTATTTTAAAACAAAATACACGTTAGTGCCAATTGAGTATTATAATTGTACATGCATGCAAGAGGATGAAGAATAAAGGAGTGATTAGAGGATAATCCTGAGAGAATTCTTAGAGGAACAGAGAGAGTTTGGGATTGGAGTGAGGAGAGGAACTTGAGTACTGTCATAATGAAAGTTTGCCTGCTAGAGGTAGTATCATGTACTGAGTTTAGGAGATGCCATGGAGTAAGCTCTCTGTAGAAAATAGTGTAGAATTCACTTTTTCTATTTATGGGATCAAAGCAACATTTCACTTTTAAAATTACACTTAGGTGGTGTCATCATCTAAGAGAACCTCTGAGTCTAGAAAGCATGGATATTCATTCTTCACTAACTGATTCTGTTTTAGAGCCTGAGAGTCAGAGAAATTTAGGCTAGAAGCATAGAGATTCTCTTCCTCTCACTGTGAGGTGAAGTAACTAAGGCCTGGGAATATTGTGGCTTGCACAGTGGTCCCTGCTAGTGGGAGCAAAGTTACCACATGTATCTATTCCAGAGATGTTATATGCATATACAAGGAAAAGCACATACATTATTTTTTGTTGAGATATATATGTATGTGTGTGTGTGTGTGTGTGTGTGTGTGTGTGTGTGTGTGTGTGTATGGGGGGGGCGTTGTGCTTTACTTTTCTCATTTTAAAAAATTATATGGATGAACTATAATTTATAAACCTGTCCCCTATTGATGGACACTTAGGTTAGTTTTGATCTTTTTAAATGCAACGTCACTTTTTAAAAAGGTGAAAATGTCTGCTTTGAAGTTTTTTCTTTCATGTACATTAAATAAACATACAAGTATGTTCTTTCTCAGTATTTGAGAATTTTACTACTACTCTAAATATTTTTCTATATTATCTAAATTCAGTAGTCTGTAACTGTCACACTTCATAAATGATGATCATTAAAGCAAATATCGTATCTCATAATTCAACATACTAAGTTAAGGTAGTTTATTGCTATAAAACTCTTAATGTAGTTAGAGTAATCATCGACTCTTACTTATGCTCAAAGACTATCCAAAAAGTTGTGCTTGAAATTGTGGTATGTCTAAAGATGCATGTGAAATATAAAATATTCAAATTAAAATTTCTACAGAATTTCCATTTAGAGAATGTTATTGCTGATACTTTATAGCCATCCATCAGCATGTATGTGTGTAACTCACTACTTATTTTGCTTTTAGAACCTTTTGCCCAGAATAGCAGCCAAACTTGATGTTGCCCCTATTTCTGACATCATTGCAATCAAATCACCTGACACATTTGTGAGAACCATTTATGCAGGTGAGTACCCCCAAAAAATAATTAATCAGTATGTTAAATTTTTGAAAACTTTAAAAGCAGAGATTACTCTTGAAGATAGGGTTCTGAAATATGGACCATCTTAAAGATTTCTGAGGAAAATCTTAGTCTTAGAATTGCCGCTGGACCATAACATGACATCTTCTCTGGTAAATCTGGAACACACTTCTTTCCTTCCTGATCATTCAGTGTACAGAGTGAGATTTTTCCAGTGATCAATAAAAATTAGATTTAATATTTAGCATATTTTGTAAGTGACACCTGGAGAAGAAAATTTTCTATATTTTTAAAGTAGTATTTTCTTGTTTTTTTAACATCTTTATTGTAAAGTAGTATTTTCAGTCTTCTTTGCTGCTTCTACTTCATTTCCGTCTGCATTACAATATTCACTTTGATATCTCTTTAGTTGATCTTTTGCTAAGCACACTGGTCTCTAGTGGGGCTGGAGAAGGCAATGAACTCTTTGTTCTTTCTGATCGAAGTTGTGTGTTTCAGTATAAATGGGCAATTCTCAAATCAGATCTTTCATCGTTACTAGTGTTTAAAGGGAAATATTTGGTCATAGTTTAGGTTACTCTTAATGTGATTGCTAATCCATAAGAAATGTTTCAAATCCTTTAAAAGTCTTGATGCATCACACTTCCTGTCTTTTATGCCTGATCATGTTTTCACTTATTTTCCTCCCTTAGCAAGGCATAGTAGCTTCGTTCTTATTAAGTTGTTGCAGCTCATGTTGTTGAGTTACTGATTATGTTGTTTTTGGAGAAGGAAGCTTTTGTTTATATTCCTTTTAGGAAGAGTGTACCTGATTAGTGTGACTGCCTTTTCCAGTTTGTTTCTTCCACGCAGGTCAGCACTTGTTCTATTTTTAAAGACATCTAAGGTTATACAGAGAGCCACTGATATGTTTCTTCAGTGTTATAGTCCTTTATCCTATACTTAGTAAAGGTAGAAAACAAGTAACTGGTCTACAGTTATTTCTTCCTTCTCTTTGTGAAGTAAATTCTGAACCTCAAAGGAATATTTGGGAGGTTTTTTGCCTTTCATGGTGTTTTTTTAAAAAATAAATGTGTATTACAGGAAATGCTTTATGTACAGTGAAGTGTGATGAGAAAGTGAAGGTGTTTTCTGTCCGAGGAACATCTTTTGAAGCTGCAGCGACAAGTGGAGGTAGTGCCAGCTCAGAAAAGGGTGAGTGTTCATTTGTATTTGTTTGTATTTATTTCAGTTTTTTTACCTCAGAGATTATATTAGAATAAGAGAAGGCTTCTAGTTAAATTTCTAATGCAGAGTGTTTGAGAGCTCAATCTAAATATTATTCCCAAGTTTATACAAAAATAAGAAATATTTATATCATTTTTGGTCCTTGGATGTTTGCTTTGGTGTACATCAAAGGGGTAGGAGAGAGGGGGGTGCATTAAGATGAATCCGTTATGTTGATGTAAAGGTTTTTTACTCCCCTCTCACAGTTGCCTGTTATAATAGAGATTCAATTCAATATAATGTAATAATAGTAAACTTATGGAAGGTGTTATACTGTAACATATACAGTATCTTGTTGAACCCCATAGAGAGAGGCTTATTCCAGTTTTATAGCTGGACTCAGAGAGTTAAATGACTTCTCAAAAGTCATACAGCTAATGAGGTGAAGGCTGGAATCTAGTTGTCTTTCATAAAATCAGAGAGAATGAAATTAGTAGCATAAAAAATTCACAGTAACAAAGTTAAATTTCCTGGAATTAATTCTTTGTGTATTTCTCTTAAAAAATTATTTTTTACTGTAGTACTTGAATTCATGCTCTATGTTTTGTTATATGTATCAATATATGCAGCATCAAGTGCTTCCCCAGTGGGGATATCAGAATGGCTTGACCAGAAATTAACAAAAAGCGATCGACCAGAGCTAACAGGCGCCAGAGTGGTGGTATCTGGTGGTAAGTAGAATATTGTAATTTATTAATTTTAAAAAATGATGTAAACTTAAAATACTTTGCTTTTATTAGTACTCATTTTAGAGGAGCACAGGTGTTTTTTCAAGTGTAAGAAGTAGGTAAGTTGTGAGTATTAGTCCCATTTTACCGATTAGGAAAATGAAATCATGAGTTTAATACACAGTTTGGACTTTCCATTGCAAATCTGTGTCATTGGCACCAGGGGGAGCATGATACAAATCTCAACTCCATAGCTTTGTCTTGTTGACTGACTTCTGTGTTATTCAGAAGAGTATGGTTGACTTCTGAAATCAAAGAAAGAACTAGTTGGAATCTCAGGGCTGTGTTGTATGATTCCCACCTTTCACTCTACTTTGAAAGACCTCCAGTGCAGTCCAGGTCTCGCTGTATTGTATGATTCCCACCCTTCACTCTTCTTTGAAAGACCTCCAGTGCAGTCCGGGTCTCTATGGATTACTCTTTGAAAGTTTTTTTGCATTTAGTATCAAAGCTGTTAATATTGCACAAGACTTACTTCTTTTTGTATGTCATGTTTCTTACTTAAAAAAAAAAAAAAAGACCAAGAAGCAAACAAAAAGACCCACATTTTATAGCCTGCTGGCTTTAAAACAAAATAACTGCTGTGATTCAAAAATCTTCCCAAACTAAACATCAAATGAAATAATTAAGCTTCCAAACAGCCTCCTATTGCAAGTGGCATTGAGAGGAAATAATTTAATATTTCAAAAAAGGTATACCTGACTAGTTTATTCACTTATTTTTTTAAGAAATGTTTATTGGGTATATGTTCTCTGCCAGGCCCATTGCAAAGTGCTGAAGAAACAAAGAGGAAAAGGCAGATTGTTCTTGCTCTTAAGGAGTTGAAAGTCTAGTGGAATGACTTCCATGAAAATAATAACTTCTTTCAGTTGTTCAGCTGAGTATTGCTAAATATAGCAGTGACCAAGATAGGTAAGGATCTTGTATTGAAAGAGTTTTTCTTCTAGTGGGGAAGACTGATTTTAAAGACTGATTATACCATTAGTTAACCAGTTAGTTAATTACAATAGTGTTGAATGCTTTATAGGAGAAGTACAGGAGTATCATTGGAGAACTCAGGGAAGGCTTTATAGAGGAGATGGCAGTTGTGTAATATGAAGATTCACTCATGTATACGAAGTTCAAAATTTTTATGGAATGGAGTTTATATTTGCTCAATTTTTTTTTTCATCTTTTTAAATGAGGTCGGGGTTTGAAGAGTGGAGAGAACTTTAAATTGTTGTACGATTTGGCAGATCAACTACATGCTGCAGGTAAAGTTACTTTCCTTAGTTGAAAAATGTTCCCATTTCGTTGGAAATATTTTTTCTTCATAATCTCTTTTGTATATAAGTCATTCAAAGCTGCAGATTTTTTGCTTTCTCTGGTTTTCAACTTTTCTCTCTGAAACAGTTTTTCTTAGTCTCCAAGTAAATGGTGTAGCATTCAGTGAAGAGAGGTTGTCCATGTTCTTTTTTATTATTTATGTGACACTCTTAACATTTGCCACATTTTAGTTTTTTCCATTAAAAAAAATTAAATGTCAGCTTCATCGCCTACTTCAGATTCAGGAATGCCTTATTTTTCCCTTTATTGGTGGTCTAACATAAATCTCTCATACAAATAGAAATTAACATTTAACATTATTTTCTAAATTTATAGGGAAGAGAGATCTTGTTATTAAAAGTATATTGAGAATGGAATGATGTTTTTTGAAAAATCAGAAAACTAAAAATATTTTAGTTTTTAATTATACAACCATTACATGAATATATTCTTCTTTTTATAAAAATATCTGTTTTGGGGCTTCCCTGGTGGTGCAGTGGTTGAGAATCTGCCTGCCGATGCAGGGGACATGGGTTTGTTCCCCGGTCCGGGAAGATCCCACATGCCGTGGAGTGGCTGGGCCCATGAGCCATGGCTGCTGAGCCTGTGCTCTGCAACAGGAGAGACCACAGCAGTGAGAGGCCCATGTACCGCAAAACAAAAACAAAAACAAAAAAAACCAAAAAAAATCTGTTTTCTCCCCCTTTTGAGAGTTCTGTGTATAACTTTCTAAGCTTTTCCTGTGCTTTTATATTACCTAATATGTGTACCCATAGAAACAGTTATGGTTTTGTCTGAATAAAGGCAGGATATTTACTCTTTATAATCAGATGGTGGTATTTGACTGAGGATATTTCATTCATTCATTCATTCACTGAACAAATATTTATCAAGTGTCCACCATTTGGCAGGCACTATTTTAGGAGCTAAGCGAAAGCAATGAACAAAATAAGCGAAATTATTCTCTCACAGCTCTAGAGGCCACAGGTGTGTTGACATCAAGGTGTTGGCAGAGCCACACTCCCTCTGGGGGTGAATCTGTTTGTTTCCAGTTACCAGAGGCTGCCTTGGCATTCCTGGGCTTATGGCCGCATCACTCCAGTTTCTGCCTCTGTCCTCATATTACTTTCTTCTCTCTGTATCTGTTTCATATCTCCTTCTGTGTCCCTCTTACAAGGATACTGTGATGACATTTAGAACCCACCTAGATAATTCAGGATAAGTGCCTTCTCCCTTAATTTTTTATCCTATCTGCTGTCATATGGGTAGTATTCACAGGTTCTGGGTATTAGAAAGTGAATGTATCTTTGGAGAGGCCATTTTTCTGCCTACCACAGATAGTAAACACAATAAATTAGTAAATTATATAGTGTGTTAGAGGGTAGTAAATGCTATGAAAATAATAGAACAGGAAAAGGAGGGGGAGGATTGCAGGTTTAAATAAGCTGGTCAGAGTTTGCCTTAATGAGGAGACATTCAAATAAAGGTTTGAAGAAGATAAGGAAGCAAGCTATGAGGAAATCTGAGAGAGAGTGTTTCAGGTAGAGGGACCAGTAAAGTGCAGAGGGCTTTTTGCTAAGGCAGGAATAACAAGGAGGTTAGTGTGGCTGGAATGAAAAGTGCAGAAAGGGAGAGTGGTAAGAGATAAGATTGGAAGTAATAGACCAGATCACATAGGGCTTGTAGGCGTTCATAAGGAGATTGGTTTTCTCTGAGTGAAATGGGGAACCATTGAGCAAAAGAGTTGCATGATCTGACACATATTAAAAGCATCCGTCTGGCTACAGTTTTGAGAATAGACTATAGGGTGATAAGTGCACTAACGGGGAGATCAATTAGAAGACTGTTTCAATCATTCAGGTGAGAGATGCTCATGGTTTGGAACAGGTTAGTAGCTGTAGATGTGGGGAGAAATAGTTTTGGAATATATATTTGAAGGTAGAACCATTGGGATTTCCTGATAGATTGAATATAGATTATGAGGAAAAGTTTTTATCTGGCAGCTGGTAGGATGGAGTTGCCATTAGCTGAGATGGGGAATACCCCAGGTGGCACAGTTTCCAAGGAGAGACCAGGAGTTCAGTTTGGGGCATGCATTCAGGCCACCATATGTACAGGTTCTGCATCCATGGAGTCAACCAACCATGGATCAAAAATATTCAGGGGGAAGAAATTCCAGAAAGTTCCAAAAACAATATGAATTTGCCTTGCACTGGCAGCTGTTTACATAACATTTACATTGTATTTATAATTATTTACATAGCATTTACATTATTCAGTATTATAAGTAATTTAGAGATGATTTAAAGTATAGGCATTGCACTTTGCAGATATTACATTTTATACAAATTGAAGGTTTGTGGCAACCTTGCTTTGAGCAAGCCTATTGGTGCCATTTTTCCAACAGCATTTGATCACTTAATGTCTCTTGTGTCACATTTTGGTAATTCTCGCAATATTTCAAACTTTTTCATTACTGTTATATTTGTTACGATATGTGATCAGTGACCTTTGATGTTACTATTGCAAAAAGACTATGACTTGCT
This sequence comes from Kogia breviceps, assembly GCF_026419965.1. NCBI lineage: Eukaryota > Metazoa > Chordata > Mammalia > Artiodactyla > Physeteridae > Kogia > Kogia breviceps. The sequence goes on from NC_081312.1 coordinate 104,320,154, forward strand.
GAAGGCTCAGATGATGATTAACATTTTTTAGCAAGAAAGTATTTTTAAATTAAGGTACATACATTATTTTGTTAGACATAATGCTACTGCACATTTAATAGACTACAGTATGCTATAAACATAAACTTTATATGCAAAAAAATCCATGTAACTTGCTTTATTGTGGTGGTTTGGAACCGAACCAGCAATATCTCTGAGGTATGCCTGTATACAGGAGGGAGTGCATAGGTTATATGCAAATATATTCCATTTTATTGTATATAAGGGATTTGAGCATCCTTGGATTTCAGTATCCTTGTGGGGCAGGGTTTCTGAAACCAATCCCCTGTGGATACTGAGGAATGACTGTACTAAGTTTTGAGATGTCTAATAATAGACATACTAATAGAGATGTCAATTAAGCAGTTGGTATAGGAACGTGGAGGTCAAAAGTTTGGGCTGGAGATAGAAATTTGGAAATCAATTGCATTTGTTTGGCATTTGAAGCCATAAGACCAGATGTACTCACAAAGGGAACTGAGTGTAGATATAGAAGAGGTCCCAGGACTAAGCCTTAGACTCTGCAAGATTAAGAGGTAGGGGAGAAGGGGAGAACGAAGACCAAAAGGAGTGGGTAAGTAAGTTAGGAAAATCAGGATAGAGAGTATGATGTTTTGGAATCCAAATGAAGTGTTTCAGTAAGGGAAAGAGTGATCACCTATGTCAAATGCTACAAGGACAGAAGGTCAAGGAAGATGAGGACTGAAAGGTGACTAATTGATTTAGACACTTAGAAGTCATTGGTGACTTTGAGCAGTTTTAGTAATGGGGGTGGTGGGTAGTGGGGACAAAAGCCTGATTGGAGTGGGTTTAAAAGAATGGTCCTAGGTAGTAGTTACCTGGTTGTATTCACTTTATGATCAGCCATTGAGCAGTAGCACATTTGTGATTTGTGTCCTTTTCTGTATGTGTGTTATATTTTAATAAAACAGTTTTTAGAAATAGAATGGGAGGCCTGGCATTGGAGACAGTGAATGCAAACAACCCTTTAGAGGCTTTTAACTATATGGGAGAGCAGAGAAATAGACAGTAGCTAGAGGGGGAGCGGGATGAACAGGGACTTTTTAAAGATTGGACACATAATAGCATGCTTATATGCTGATGGGAATGCTTCATTTAAGAGAGAGAGATTAATCATACACGAGATAGACAGAAGAGTTACTGGAGGGATGTTCTTGAGTAGATGAGAGAGAATATGAACACAGCTGCAGGTTGATGGGTGAATGTGTTAGTTGGAGCATGTGGAAATTCTGATTGTTTCAACTTTTTCAGTGAAATAGGCAGAATGTTAAAGAGTATTGTAAGTTTGATGAGAGAAGGAAAGATATGAAATTATATCGATAGTTTAAGAAAGATGGAGAGAATTAAGGCCTATTTATTTAAAGTAAAACCCAGTTAACATGGCTGAGTATTGGTGTTTTTCTCCAGTCGTGCAGAAGTATAGTAGGACAGGTATGGAAAAGGTGGAAAGATTGCTTAATCAGTAACCAGAGATGGAGGATTTCCACTTGAGTGTGATGGTACAAGAGGAGGGCAAAAAAATTAAAGACATATGCAAAGGAGTGATTAGAGTCACTGATCTTAGAAATTAAGCTGGGTAAAGAAAGAAGAGAGAACATGAGGGGAGAGAGGGACAATGAATAGAATTGTGGATCCCAGTGTGGTCAGAGGGTTGTTGGAGTAGGGTACTAAAAATAGTCAGCTAGAAAGGGGAGGTCACAGAGAGACTTTGGAAATCAAGATTATTGAGGGATGTTGCTAATGGGCTGGTTGGGGATATGACCATGGGCAGAGTGAAGGACAAGATGATTGGAGGAGAGTTGCTCAAGGAACTGAGAAGCCAGGGCGTCAAAGTCTTCAAGAATTAAGACAAGACTAGTATTGGAGAAAGTGACAAAGACCCAGAAGCTAAAAATCATTGAGGAATGAAGGGGATTGACCTGCTGGTTGATAGATGACACAGCAATATATGGGTGACATAATCTGATGACATGAGATTGGAAGCTGAAGGGTTTTAAGGAGGGAGGAGGGGAAACTTTCTGAGAGTGGCAGTGAGGGCCCAGTGGTATGAAGATGGTGGCAGACAACGTGACATCTGCTGGAGAGGGCTGCATGGGAATCCTTGTCCTCAGGGAACATTTAGACAGATAGGTGGAAGATACAGAGACTTGTGGTTTGCTGGTATCAGGCTGTGAATTCCAGAAATCATAGTGTAAGGTTTCAGGAATTGGGTAGCAGTGGGAGAAGGGTGCAGATTCGGGAGCATGCAGGGCATTGTGGGGATCAGTGTATGGGTTATGAAGAATAACCTTTGAGTCTGGGGCTTGTTGCAGTGACTGATGTAAGTGAAGGGCAGAACGTGATCGGTCCTGACTGACTCATGATAGATAGTGGAGGTGAGTCTGTGAGTGTTAAGAGATAGTGAGGAGTATTCACTAGGGCTCCCCCCTTTTGTCCTCTCTAGATGGAGATGAAGAGGACCTGAGGCTCATTGTTGACCCCTGCTGGGAGAGGGCTACCTTTTCTCCAAGTACAGGGCTCCTTTTGACTCCTGCTGAATGAGGATAGAAGGCTAGTTAACTTCTCATTTTAATTTTTAGATAGAAAATACTGGTTAAGCCTTTATCTTGTATTATATGTAACTCTTTTCTTTATCTGGTCCTAGGGGTAAAGATATTATTATACCTTTCTTTAAAAGCTGTGAAGTTACGGTGTAAAGGAGCATTATATAATGACGTCCCAAACAGGTTATAATGTATGTTTTATGTATGTACTATATCAATGTCTTTTTTTAAAAACTGTTATCAGTGAATATTCCAACTAGTTGAATAATAGAGCTTAAAAAAATGACAAATATTTTTTCCTTAGTTGGTGCTTCTCGTGCTGCTGTTGATGCTGGCTTTGTTCCCAATGACTTGCAAGTTGGACAGACAGGAAAAATAGTAGCACCAGTAAGTATAGCCATAAAATATGCTATGCAGAATTCTATGGGGATAAAAACTGTATATATTTGTGGAACAATCATCTCAGTGATTGGTGTCCTATTCAATGTACCTAAGTAATTAGCCATTACCATGGTGAATGTGTCCTTCTCACAGGTCTGTGGATTTCTTGGCCTCAGTAAAACACAGAGCAGTTCTTAAATCCAGCATTGTTTTTCACATTTTTTAAAGCAGTGGAATTGTCAGATTTATGTCACAACAAATATAAAATTGATAGGGGCTTCCCTGGTGGCGCACTTGTTGAGAGTCTGCCTGCAGATGCAGGGGACACGGGTTTGTGCCCTGGTCCAGGAGGATCCCACATGCCGCGGAGCGGCTAGGCCCGTGAGCCATGGCCGCTGAGCCTGCACGTCCGGAGCCTGTGCTCCGCAGCGGGAGAGGCCACGGCAGTGAGAGGCCCACGTACCGCAGGAAAAAAAAAAATTGGTAGAAGCAGCGTTTTATTATTAAATGGATTTTACAAGTTCACGTTAACATTTATTTACCATAAAGCCTATGTATTATAAAATCTATCAGTAAAACTGACGAATCTATATTATTGAACACAGAATCTCAAAATTGGGAGCTGTGAGTGACAACTGTGGTCTTATATCTTCCTGAACACCTAGTTTATTTCTGTATTATGTCTAGTTGCATGAAATTCAGAAAATTCTTATCCATATGGGATGGGTAAGCGATACTAGACTATTCAGTTAAAACTATCCAAAACTTACAAAAGGAACACTTTGGTTTCAAAGTTGAATCACTAACAGTATCTAAGATTGTTCACATTTCTTAGATGATTCAGGTTTTCAGTGAATACAATTCTCAGCCAGTTTCAGTCTTTAGTGTGTGGAGGAAAATGAATTTTTTTATATATTTCAAAAATTTTTTAATGTATTTCAAAACAGGATATTAAGTCATATCCATTTTAAAGTATCTCATATCTCAGTGCCCTGTTCCATGAGAGGTTCATTCAAAGTTTCAAAATAGGCAAAAAATTTAAGTCTTGATTTTGAAGTTTGTTTTGAAGAGTGTTCAATCTTTTGCCCATTTTAAAATTGAGTTCTTTGTCCTTTTATTGCTTCTTTATTCACTTTCTTTTGAAGAGCAGAAATTTTTATTTTTTATAAGATCTAATATATTGATGGTTGTTAATACTTTTTGTGTTATTCAGCTTATTTGAAGTCAGATAAGATCTCAGAATGTAAAATAGTTACTAAATAAACAAAGTCACAAAACCATGTGACCTGTTTGCTTGTGATACTGCATTAGTCAAGCTGTGAGAGCATTAATTGAGCAAGTAAGCTCCAGCCTTCCCTAGCATTTAATGAGGTGTGGCACATAGGTATTTTTTTGGTAGAAATCTTGTTTCTCCTAGTTTACATGAATAGATAATCTTTAGGCTTGAATTTATTTACAAAAGATGAGACCCACAACCTTCCTAATCAATAATACTTCTACAAGAAAGTATGGTAGGAGACAAACTTTTATTTACATTGACATTTCAATAACAACACACTTGTTATTAAGTAGGATAGCAGAATGACAGGGAATGACCAGTGGCATCCTTACCTGTATTGTAAATAAATGTCATACAGTCAGCTTTCTTCAACATTACTGTCATGAATATAGGATTATTGAAAATTTTTCATAAGGAATTAAATACATTAAAGGCTTTGAAGACTTTCTTTAACATAAATCATGTAAGCCCCAGAGATGCTGATTCATTAACTCTGAGTTAGACTTTGACATGTATATATATATGTGTACATATTTATTTGTGTGTGTGTGTGTGTGTGTGTGTATTTTTCTTTAAGGCTTTAAAGCTTTTTTGAGATGATCTCAAGTTTACAGAAAACTTTCAAAGACAGAGGAAAAGCCTTTATTTTTGTGGACTATTTGAGAGTAAGTTGCTGAGATGATTCTCCATCATCTCCAAATATGTAGGACATTCTCCTATAAAGCCACAATACAACTTTTAAAATTAGGAGATTAACATCAATTTACATTAATACTATCTAATCATCAGACCTTGTTCAGGTTTTGCCAGTTGTCCCAATAATGTCCTATATAGCAAAAGGATGTAGTTCATAATCACATGTTGCATACAGTTGTCATGTGTCCTTCCATCTCAAACAGTTCCTGTCTTACTTTGACTTTCATGACCTTGACACTTTTGAAAAATTACAGGACAACTGTTTTGTAGAATAGAATGTCCCTCAATTTGCATTTGCTGTCTCCTCACCATTCAATTTAGGTTTTATATATACATCTTCGACAGGAATATCACAAAAGTGATATTTTATACTATCAGATGGCACACAATTTCATTGTGTCTTACTAGATTTTTACTTTGACCATTTTGGTTGAATTTTTCATAAGGAATTTAAATATATTAAAGGCTTTGATATCTGTCAAACTTCTCCACTGTAAAGTTATTTTTCCCTTTGTAATTAAATGTTTTATGAGGAGGTACTTTGAAATGGTGTGAATATTCCAGTTCTCCTCACTTTTAGTTTATTTATTTGTATTTATTTATAAATGAATGTTAAATAAATATTCATTTATTTATAATAGGACTTATGGTTCCTGTTTTATTCAATGGGTGAAAATTTGTTGTTATTATTTTAATTGATGTACAAATTGTTCTACCTTTAGCCAGTGAGAACTCCTTCAAGGTGGCTTCTGTATCTTCTTGACATGTTCCCATCATTCTTTGAGGCCTTTCTTACTTACTGACAGAATAAGACGTTCCAGGCTTTTTGTACCTTTCCTATCCCAGCCCTGGCATCAGTCTTTTCTCCAGGGAGTCCTGGTTCCTTTTAGTGAAGAATAGTATGAAGCTGACATCTGGATATTAACTGTGCTTGTTGCTGTTCCCAGGACCCCTCAGTGAAAAAAGCTAGGGAATGTGTGTAGGTATGTATATATGTATGCAGATATACACACATATGTATTCATATACACATACAAACATTTATATCTATTTCATTATCAGTCTATCTACATTGAAAACCATGAGTTCACAGTGACATCACCAATTCCAGTCCAAGGTCAATTCTGACTCTCCCTTTCCCTCTTTGTAATGCCCTTCATTGGCAGTAAAAAACCTGGACCCTGCCAATACGCTAACCTGCACAAATGCTCTCCTTGCCCCACTCAGGCTCCCACCCCCTGCACTGAACATTCAGCCCTCCTATATAGATAACCCTACCTACCTTGCTTGGACTCTGACACCCCTCTGGATCACTTTTTCCCAGAGTAGTTGTACAGTTTTATATTTCCACCAACTATGTATCTGGGTTCCACTTGCTCCTCATTTTCACCAGCGTTTGGTATTTTAGCTATTCAGGTGCATGTGTAGTGGTGTACTTTATTGTGGTTTTAATTTGCATTTTCCTGATATCTGTGACGATGGACAGTGTTGTGTTATTGGCCACTCAGATGTCTTCCTTACAAAGTATCTATTCAGATGTATGGCAGCTTTTTTATTGAATTGCTTGTCTTTTTGTTATTCAGTTGTAGAAGTTTTTTAAAAAATCTGTTCCAGATATGTTACTTGTCATATATGTTTTGCAAATATTTTCTCCCAATCTGTGGCTTGCCTATTTATTTTAATGGTATCAAGATGAGGAACTTCCCTTCTGTTCCCAATTTGCTGAGAGTTGTTATCATGAATGGTTGTTGAATTTTGTCAAATATTTCTCTGTATCTGTTGAAATGATCATGGCTTTTTTCCTTTATTCTGTTAATTTGGTGAATTATGTTGGTTGATTTTTGAATGTTAAACCACCTTGAGTTACTGTGGTAAACCCTACTTGATCATGATATGTTATCCTTTTAATACATTGCTGGTTTTGATTGACTAATATTTTCTTAAAGATTTTTATGTCTGTCTTTATTAAAATAATCTGTAATTCCCCCCCCAATATCTTTGTCTAATTTTGGTATTGGCATTATGCTGGCTTCATAAAATGAGTTGAAAGATATTCCCTCCTGCTGTATTTTCTGAAGGAAAAATCTGTGTAAGATTGGTTTGTGTGTGTGGGGGCTGTTTTTACTTTTTGGCTCTTATGAATAATGCAGATAGGAACATTCATGTACAGGTTTTTGTCTGGACATATGTTTTCATTTCTCTTGGATATGTACCAAGGAGTGGAATTGCTGTTCATTTGGTAACTTTATGTTTAACCTTTGAGGAACTGCCAGACTGTTTTGCAGAGCAGCTACACCAACAACGAACCAACTCTTAGCTTTGTTAATGTTTTTCATTTTCGTTTTATTGATTTTTGCTCTTAATTTTCCTCCTTCTAATTACCTTGGGTTTACCTTGCTCTTAAGGTAGAACTTTACTTCATTAATTTTATATTTTGCTTGTTTTTAAATGTAAATATTAAAGATATAAATTTCCCTCTAAATAGTACTTTAGATGCACTCCACAAATTTTGATATATTTTCATCATTCATTAAAAAAATTTTCTAATTTAGAAAATTAGGAATGTTTAATTTCTATATATTTGTGATTTTTTTTCCTAGATAGCTTTCTGTTACTGATTTCAAATTTAATTTTGGTGAACATCTCTTTAATATTTCAGTATTAAAATTCATTGAGTCTTATTTTATGGCCTAACAAATGCTCTATCTTGGTGAATATACCTTGTGCACTTGAAAAGAATGTTTATCCTGCCATTAGACACCACAAGAATAAAGATTAGTGAACTTGAATATATAGCAGCAAAAACTGTCCAAAATGAAACAGAAAATTTTGAAAACGCAGGACAAAAATGGACAGAGCCTTGGTGAGCTATGGGACAACTTTAGGAGGCCTAATATATGTGTAATTGGAGCAGGAAAACTATTGGAAGAAATAATGACCATAGAATGTCCAAATTTGATGAAAACTATAAATCCACAGATCTCAGAAGCTCAACAAACCCCAAGAACAGAAAACAAATGAAACTACAAGGCATGTAATAGTCAAATTGTTTACAGAATGATAAAAAGAAAAAAATGTTCAAAAAGGAAGTCATTTTATTTTTAGTACATTTGCTTTGGAGGGAGAGCCGACTAATTGGAAAGAGTCCATAATTTAACGCACATCAGATCTCCTTGCTGCATTCCCTATTGAAACTGTTTTTTTTCTTTTTCAAATTCTTTTCCCATTTAGGTTATTAGCAGAGTACTGAGCAGGGTTTCCTGTGCTATACAGTAGGTCCTTTTTGGTTATCTATTTTAAATATAGCAGTGTGTACATGTCAGTCCCGAACTCCCAGTCTGTTCATACCCCCCTCCCTTTTACCCTGGTAACCATAAGTTGGTTCTCTAAGTCTGTGAGTCTGTTTCTGTTTTATAAATAAGTACGTTTGTATCATTTTTTCTTAGATTCTGCATATAAGCGATATCATATGATATTTGTCTTTCTCTGACTTACCGATAATCTCCAGTTCCATCCATGTTGCTGCAAATGGCATTATTTCATTCTTTTTAATGGCTGAGTAATATTCCATTGTATATATGTACCGCATCTTCTTTATCCATTCACCTGTTGATGGACATTTAGGTTGCTTCCATGTGTTGGCTATTAATAGTGCTGCATTGCACATTGGGGTGCATGTATCTTTTTGAATAATGGTTTTCTCCAGATATATGCCCAGGATTGGGATTGCTAAATCATACGGTAGCTCTATTTTTAGTTTTTTAAGGAATCTTCATACTGTTCTCCGTAGTGACTGTACCAGTTTATATTCCCACCAATAGTGTGGGAGGGTTCCCTTTTTTCTACACCCTCTCTGACATTGTTGTTTGTAGAATTTTTGTTGATGGCCATTATGACTGGTATGAGGTGATGCCTCATTGTAGTTTTGATGTGCATTTCCCTAATAATTAGCAGTGTTGAGCATCTTTTCATGTGCCTCTTGGCCATCTGTATGTCGTAAATGTTAGTTTCCGGATTCACTGACTTTGCAGTTTTCTCCAGTTAATTATCAGCAAGCACCTTTTATTACTTTAAATGAGAACAAAATGAAGACCTGAAATCTCATGATCAAGAATTGTTTTCTGACGGACAAGCAGAATTGTTTGGTCTATTTTTATGGTTGATATAATTGTATTCAAAACTCATAAACAGTGTACATCCACTTCAATACTGATAAAAAGAAATTCTTAAAAGCAGTGAGAGAAAAGTATAAATGAACTCAATATTCCAGTCAAAAAGCAGAGATTACCAGATGTATAAAAAGCAAGACTCAGCTATATGCTACCTAAAAGAAATATATTTTAGACAGAAAAAAATACACCATACAAATAGCATAAGAAATCTGGTTTGTCTTTTTTAATATCAGATAAAGCAAACTTCAAGACAATGAGTACTGCCAAACATAAAGAGGCCAATATGTAATGATAAAAGGATCAACTTATCAGAAAGAACGATCATGAATGTGTAACTGCCCAATAACAGAATTTCAAAATATATCAGGCAAAATCTGACAGAACTAAAGTGAGGAATAAACAAATCCATAATTATAGTTGGAGGTTTTAATACCTTCTCCCAGTAATTGATAGAATAACTAGATGAAAAATTTCAGTAAGGACATAAAAGATCTAGACCAGGGGACAGCAAGCTATCTGTAAATCACATAGGAAGTATTTTTGGTTCAATTGGCCATAGTCTCTGTTGTAACTACTTAACTCTTCTGTTGTAGAGCAGAAGCAGCCGTAGACTTGTAAGTAAATGAATGAGTTATATTCCATTACAACTTTATGTACAAAAACAGATGGCGGTCCAGATTTGGCCTGTTGACGTAGAACACTGCCACAGTTTTTTTCTCTACTTTTATTCTAGGACTCCAGTTGCACATATTTTAGATATCTTCATATTCTTCTGTAGGTTACTTAAGTTCTGTTCATTCTTTTTCATGTTTTTTTCCCCTCTGTTCTTCAAATTGAATAATTTTATTGGTCTATATTCAAGATTACTGACTCTTTTATAATTTCTAATATACTATTAAGCCCATCTAGGAAATTTCTGATTTTGTATTTTTTAGTTCTAAATTTTCATTTGGTTCTTTTTATAGTTTCATTTCTCTGCTGAGATTTCGTATCTGTGCAGTCATTACAGGTATCTTCCTTTACATCCTTGACCATACTTGTAATAGCTGCTTTTAAATCCTTGTGTACTAATTCCAAATTCTGGGTTATTTCAGAGTTGAAGTCCTTTGATTGTATTTTCACACTTTCCTGTTTCATTATGTGTGTAGCACAGTGGTTCGCAAAATTTTTGTCTTAGGGCTCCTTACTTTAAAAATTTATTTAGGGTTCTCAGAGCTTTTGTTTATTTGGGTTATATCTATTGATATTTCTTATATTAGAAATTAAAAGAAAATTTTAAAATATTTATTCTTTTGAAAATAACAGTAAAACATTTATTTTAATATAAATAACATTTAGTGAAAATAATTGTCTTCCAAAACAAAAGAAATTTAATGAGAATAATGGTACTTTTTTACATTTTTGACTTGATATCTGGCTTAGTAGAAAACTGCTAGATTCTCATTTCTGCTGTGTGTTTTATATTGGTTTGATTGAAGTATATGAAGAAAATCCAGCATCACACAGATATATAGAAAGAAAGGAGTATTTTAATGGCCTTTTCATAAAATTGTAGATATTTTTCTTTTACACTACATCAGAACTTGACAAGTAGTAAATTCTTAAAGGGTATTGGCAGTGTGGAATCTGAAACCATATCAATGAACTTTTCATACCCTTACATTAAAATCTGTTGGTCTGTATTGTGCTTCGAATGGATCTTTCACTATCCTGTAACATTTAGAAAATAACCTTTAGTGAGTTTTGTAGATCTTTCAAATGTTGACACATTTTATCAATATCAAAACATTAACTTCATCAATATCACCACTCATCTCATTAGAGGAGTCTTTACAGCTCATATTCATGGATACAAGTTTTTTCAAAATGCTAATTATCAACTTAATTCACAAATTTTGTCCTTGGCAACAAAAACTTTGTTTTCTAGGAATTGATAAGCTCACCTCATTCATTTTCAATAAAATGTCTGCCAAAACTCCAAATATCTGTCAGTTGTTCTTTGAAGTGGAAATAGTGAGCCATGAAAATGTGGGTGGTTTACTCAAACCATCACACGAGCCATTTTCCTGAAGACAATCATTGTGCTTTTGTATGCAATGGAAGTACTTTGCATACTTTGTGATTTGTCACACAGAATACTAAAAAGATGTGTACTCAAAGGTCAAGATTTAATAAAACTAATAATTTTTACTACTTCATCAATGACATTGTTAAGTGAAACCAGGTTTTCTTTTTCTTTTTTTTTTAAACTGTATGTGGCCATGAAGAATGCAGTGACAACTAGTACAGTTTGGTGCAACTGTCTTGCTTAATGCTAAGGCAGCAGTTTTACCCACTGTTATTTTTACATCATCAGAGCAGAAGTCCATACAGTTTTTCTAGGATAAACCGCGAGATCCAAAAAAGTTACTTAATACTTTGAGTTTTTCAGTACCACTTTTGTTTGTTGCCAAGCATTCACATAAAGGAATTCTTCAGTATTTAGTTGTTATTGATATTGGACAAATACAATTAAAACACAAAACCCAACTAGATTTGTCTGTTTGTTAGGCAGAAGTATAATTTTGCAGATGATTTATTAACTTAATATTCATGTTTACAGTTAAATCTTTTTTTTTTTTTTTTTTTTTGCCATACACGGGCCTCTCACTGTTGTGGCCTCTCCCGTTGCGGAGCACAGGCTCCGGACGCGCAGGCTCAGCGGCCATGGCTCACGGGCCCAGCTGCTCCGCGGCATGTGGGATCTTCCCAGACCGGGACACGAACCCGTGTGCCCTGCATCAGCAGGCGGACTCTCAACCACTGCGCTACCAGGGAAGCCCAACAGTTAAATCTTTTATTCAGCAAGTTCCTGTATCATTGGAATGTGGCGGTGCCATAGTTTCTTTCACTGATTTTTCATCTAGCAGGCATTTAGCAAGGTCACCTTTATTAGTCTTTTAGCAACTGTGCTTGTCTAGTCAATGAAATATGATAACTTAACCCATATGATGCTTCAGTGACTTTTGCCTTCCTGGTTTGAAAAGCTAAACAATTTTTTACTTTTAAACTCATCACATCTGTGTTAAAAATAAAACATTCAATTAATTTTTCTCTAAACGGAATTATTTTCAAAATGGCCATCATTTCTGTTGCAAAAGGCACAGTAACATAAATTATTAACATCTCTGAAGCCAAGAGAAAGATAACTTTCATCATATTTTCACTTATTTTTAATTTTACACAATATTTTTTAGAGTAGATTCCTCTTTTCCATAAGTTAGAGATATCTGTTATCAATTTCATCTTTATCAGCATCTTTTGATGTAGATGTTGGAGCTGTGGGTTGGGAAAGTGAGTCTTCTGTATTTTAGTATAAATATTAGCAAAATCTAAAATTATAGTTTTAGATAAATTTTAAAATATATAAAAATTTACCAAAAAATTGTTATTGCCATATAAGGTAACAAAATGTACTTCTTGTGTTTCCTTGTAGGCACAGGGAAATCTTTGGGATTCCAAATATCAATTTATTGGATGATAATGAGGTTACAGAAATTACAACTATAAGAGCACAAGCTACTGTACTGAGAACAAACTGAGTTAATCTCTCTAAACATACATATTTATACTTAAAACCTACTACTTTAAACATTTTTAGGTAACACAGAAATACAGATGCATACCTTCTGGTAGTTATCAGAGAGATGATTTCCTCAAACAGTCATGTAGCCACTGGAGAACTGCACTGTAGCATTGTGATAGAATGAGAGAGAAAAGGACAAATAACAGTTTAGTATTACTATGAAAATATTTTTGACCTTGCAGATCCTTGAAAGGGTCTTGGGACTTACAGGAATATACAGATCACATTTTAAGAATCACTGGCCTAGTACTTTGAGATCATATTATGCACATTGAATAACATGTGTAGAGATTATGGATTCTGTTATCTTTCTATTGAGAATATTCATTTTTGTTTTAGCAGACAATTAATTTGGCTGCACTCAAACCTCAAATCCTCTTTTAGCCTAGCCAGCTGGCTTAGAGACTACCTGACATATGTCCAGTGTGTATGTCGGGGGTGGGGGTCAGCCAGAGTTTTGAGCAGAATATGTATGCAGAGTTTGTGGTTGTCCCTCTGGAATATCTTCCTCACCTTCCAGCTAATGTTGCAGCCACAAATACTGTCTTGTTTGTTCTCTCCACTAATAAGATTGCAGGTTTCTATCTAAAGTGGCTGCTTTCTGAGGGGCATTTATTCCCTTTGTGGGAGATCTGCATATGTCCCAAGGGAAGAAGTAGTGGTGTATGGTGGGCTCTTTTCATTGTGCTTCTCTCCCCTATAGAATTCTGGCTTCTCAAATGTCACCTATCTTGGTTGATCTCCAACGTATTTAAACAGTTGCTGCCTTTATTTTAACCAGGTTTCACAGTTTTTCTCTGCAAGAGGGGGTTAGTCTGATACAAACTATTCTCAGGGCCATAAGCAGGAGTCCTGAGGCCTAGAGTTGAGCACATTACTTCATGTGTGCTCTGACTAGTACAGAGTTGGATTATTATCTTCCTAAATAATATTTTAATTAGTGCTACTTAATATTACATTAGATTCTTGGCAGCCAGATCCTACTGTTGGCATTTGAAGACATCCAAAATCTCTCTTCTCCTTCCTCCATATTTTATTGTCTGCTGTTAAACCGTGTCTCCCTTGTCTAGTAATAATGCAATGTTTCTTAGTGTTTAAAGCTGAACAAAGTACTTTGTTATCTTTATTAAATTTGGATCTGTGTTGTCTTACCACCTAAACCTCCTGAATCTTTTAAAGCTTGATTTTTTTTCCATTCATATTCCTTTTAACTTTATATTATTTGAAGAACCTATGTTGTATTTTGTTGCCATTTTGTTACAGCTGTGGAAAGCATCATCATAGTTCTCTCTGATGATGAATAGTAAGAAGTTCCTTATTTCACATAAGGGGACACTTAAAGGCAAATTTTGTTATTTCACAAAATAATTTTACTTTTATTATCAGTTTTTAAAGAAAAAATCTCATACCCCAGAGATGCTATGAATTTAGTTATACTTTTAACTACATTTTTATATTATCATTCACAGCAGTTGACATGTACATGTGGAAGATTATTGAACATTTATTTATATGGAACAATCTGGTATGTTTATGGATTCATGCTCCCTGCAAGAATTCAGACCCAGTTATGGGGATCCACTAGTCTGTATCTTACTGTTGCAACAAAGACTTCTATTCTTTTTTTTTTTTAATTAACTTTTTATTTGGAAATAATTTCAAACTCATAAAAATTTGAAAATTAAAAATAATACAGAATGTGTGTATGTGTACACATATGTACACATTTTTTTTCCGAACTATTTGACAGTAAGATCATGACCTGTAAATACTTCAGTGTGTATTTCCAAAGCATAGAAATAGTCTCTTACACAAACGAATATGAAAACAACCATACAAAATCTATGGAATGCAGCAAAAGCAGTTGTTAGAGGGAAGTTCATAGTGATACAGGCCTGCCTCAAAAAAACAAGAAAAATCTCAAGTAAACAACCTAACTTACCACCTAAAAGAATTAGAAAAAGAAGAACAAACAAAACCTAAAATCGGCAGAAGGAAGCAAAGAATAAAGATCAGGGAGGGGGGCTTCCCTGGTGGCGCGGTGGTTGAGAGTCCGCCTGCTGATGCGGGGGACGTGGGTTCGTGCCCCGGTCCGGGAAGATCCCACATACCGCGGAGCGGCTGGGCCCGTTAGCCATGGGCGCTGAGCCTGTGCATCCGGAGCCTGTGCATCCGGAGCCTGTGCTCCGTAACGGGAGAGGCCACAACAGTGAGAGGCCCGCATACCACAAAAAAAAAAAAAAAAAAAAAAAAGATCAGGGAGGAAATAAATAAAATAGAGATTAAAAAAACAATAGGAAAAAATCAACAAAACCAAGAGCTCATTCTATGAAAGGGTGAAAAAAATTGACAAACCTGTGTCCAGGCTCACCAAGAAGAAAAGAGAGAGATCCCAAATAAACAAAATAAGAAATGAAAAAGGAGAAATCTCAGCTGATACCGCAGAAGTACAAAAAACCGTAGGAGAATACTATTAACAATTATGTACCAAGAAATTTGATATCCTAGAAGAAGTGGACAACTTTCTAGAAACATACAGCCCACCCAAAATTGAATCAAAAATAAATAGTTAGGCTTCCCTGGTGGCGCAGTGGTTGAGAATCCGCCTGCCGATGCAGGGGACATGGGTTCGTGCCCCGGTCCGGGAAGATCTCACGTGCTGCGGAGTGGCTGGGCCCGTGAGCCATGGCCACTGAGCCTGTGCGTCCGGAGCCTGTGCTCCGCAACGGGAGAGGCCACAGCAGTGAGAGGCCAGCATACGACAAAAAAAAAAAAAAAAAAAGGTAATTTGAACAGACTGATCACTAGAAGTGAAATAGAATCTGTAATAAAAAAAAAAAACTTCCTGCAAACAAAAGTCCAGGACCAGATGGCTTCACAGGCACATTCTACCAAACATACAAAGAAGAACTTACACTGATTCTTCTCAAACTCTTCCAAAAGATTGAAAAGGAGGGAACACTCCCAAAGACATTCTATGAAGCCACCATCACTCTGATACCAAAACCAAAGACACCAGCAAGAAAGAAAATTACAGGTCATATCTTTGATGGATATAGATGCAAAATTTCTCAACAAAATATTAGCAAACTGAATCCAACAACACATAAAGAAGATCATATACTGCAACCAAGTGGATTCATCCCAGGTTCACAAGGATGGTTCAAGATGCGCAAATCAATGTAATATACCACATTAACAAAAGAAAAGTAAAAAGCCACATGATTATCTCAATAGATGCAGCAAAAGCATTTGACAAAATTCAACATCCATTCATGATAAAAACTGTTATCAAAGTGGGAATAGAGGGAACATATATCAGCATAATAAATGCCATTTATGACAAACCCACAGCCAATATAATAGTCAAGGGTGAAAAGTTGAATGCCTTCCCACTAAAATCTGGAACAGGACAGGGATGCTCACTCTAACCACTTCTCTTCAACATAATATTGGAAGTCTTAGCCATAGCAGTCAGACAAGAAAAAGAAATAAAAGGTATCCAAATTGGAAGGAAAGAGCTAATATTGTCACTATATGCAGATGACATACTGTATATAGAAAACCCTAAGGACTCCACACAAAAACTACTAGATCTAATTAATGAATTCAGCAAAGTAGCAGGAGACAAGATTAACATTCAGAAGTTGGTTGCATTCCTTTACACTAACAATGAAATACTAGAAAGGGACTGTAAAAAAAAAAAAAAAAAAAAAACCTTTTAAAATCGCACCTGAAAAAAAAAAATACCTAGGAATAACCTGATCAAGGAGGTGAAAGACTTATATGCTGAGAACTATAAAACATTAATAGAGGAAATAAGAGGATTCAAAAAAATGGAAAGATATTGCATGCTCTTGGGTTGGAAGAATTAATATTGTTAAAATGGCAGTACTACCCAAAGCAATCTACAGATTTAATGTGATCCCTATCAAATTACCCATGACATTTTTTACAGAACTAGAACAAATAATTCAAAATTTTGTATGGAACCATAAAACACCCAGAATTACTAGAGCAATCCTGAGGAAGAAAAACAAAGCAGGAGGCATAACTCTCCCAGACTTCAGACAATACTACAAAGCTACAGAAACCAAAACAGGCATACAGATCAATGGAACAGAATAGAGAGCCCAGAAATAAACCCACACACCTATGGTCAATTAACCTTCAACAAAGGAGGCAAGAATATAAAATGGGAAAAAAACAGCCTCTTCAGCAAATGGTGCTGGAAAAGTTGGACAGCTGCATGTAAATCAGTGAAGTTAGAACACCCTCACACCATGCATAGAAATACACTCAAAATGGCTTAAAGACAAACATAAGACATGACACCATAAAACTCCTAGAAGAAAGCATAGGCAAAACATAACATAAATCATACCAAAGTTTTCTTAGGTCAATCTCTCAAGGCAATAGAAATAAAAACAAAAACAAAGGGCACCTGATCAATCTTACAAGCTTTTACACAGCAAAGGAAACCATAAAAAACAAAAAAACCCAAAAAGGCCACCCTCAGAATGAGAGAAAATATTTGCAAATTAAGCAAATATTAAGCTCCAAAGGGCTTAATCTCCAACATATACAAAGAGCTCATACAACTCCATAACAAAAAACCAAACAACCCAATTGAAAATGGACAGAAGACCTTAATAGACATTTTTCCAAAGAAGACTTACAGATGACCAGTAGGCACATGAAAAGATGCTCAACATCACTGATTAATAGAGAAATGCAAATCAAAACTACAATGAGGTACCACCTCACACTGGTCAGAATGGCCATCATTAAAAAGTCTATAAATAACAAATGCTGAAGACGGTGTGGAGAAAAGGGAACCCTCCTACACTGTTGGTGGGAATGTAAGTTGGTACAGCCACTATGGAGAACAGTATGGGGGTTCCTCAGGAAACTAAAAGTAGAATTACCATATAATTCAGCAATCCCATTCCTGGGATTATACCCAGACAAAACTATAATTTGAAAAGATACATGCACCCCTATGTTCATAGCAGCACTGTTCACAATAGCCAAGACATGGAAACAACCTAAATGTCCATCGACAGATGAATGGATAAAGAAGATGTGGTACATACATACAATGGAATACTACTCAGCCATAAAAATGAATGAAATATTGCCATTTGCAGCAACATGGATGCAATTAGAGATTATCATACTAAGTGAAGTAAGTCAGAATGAGAAAGACAAATACCATATGATATTACTTATATGTAGAATCTAAAATATGGCACAAATGAACCTATCTGCAAAATAGACTCATAGACATAGAGAACAGACTTGTGGTTGCCAAGGGGGAGTGGGGGAGGGAGAAGGATGGACTGGGAGTTTGGGGTTGGTAGATGCAAACAATTACATTTAGAATGGCTAAACAACAAGGTCCTAATGTATAGCACAGGGAAACTATACTCAATATCCTGTGATAAACCATAATGGAAAAAATATTTTTTAAAATGTGTACATGTGTATAGCTGAGTCACTTTGCTATATAACAGAGATTGGCACAGCATTGTAAATCAACATATTTCAATAAAAAAAGAAAAAAGAAATAGTCTCTTACATAGCCAAAATACAGTTTACATTCCATATCTGGATTTTGTCAGTTTATATTCCAATTCCAGTTTTCCATAATCTAATGGAATATTCCTATTTTATTAGCCTGTTGATGTTCATGATAGTATATTTCCCCTCTCAGTACAGCATCTAGTTTAGGGCCAAGTATTGCATTTAGTTGTCATATCTCTTTAGTCTCTGGTTGTGGTAAGGGGTGGTTCTCAGTTCTTTTTGTTTGTTTGTTTTTTGTTTTGTTTTTTTTTGTGGTACACGGGCCTCTCACTGTTGTGGCCTCTCCCATTGCGGAGCACAGGCTCAGCAGCCATGGCTCATGGGCCTAGCCACTCTGTGGCATGTGGGATCCTGGACCGGGGCACGAACCCGTGTCCCCTGCATCGGCAGGCGGACTCCCAACCACTGCACCACCAGGGAAGCCCTCAGTTCTTATTTAAACTTTATCTTAGGCAGGTCCTCTGCACCTGGGCCTCAGAGATAGGGATTTCTTAGTGTTCCTGCTCTGACTTTCCACCCCCATACCCGTCACAGCCAAACTCTGCCTTGTATCTCTTGGGGTGAGGTGAGGGGGGTGGCTGGATAGCAATTTGAGTGGTATTGAGAAAATTCAGATGGAGGGTAAACAGAGGTTGGAGATATGTGTTGAAACTAGGAGAGAGATTTTAAAGAAAATAAATTCTGTATGGCCTTGTCCATTTGTTAGACCTGGGCTGCCAATTTGGCACTAGGTTTTCTAGAAGCCAGTTCATATTGGGAAACAAGATCAGTGTCTTCATTTACATTGTCCCTAAGGTAAAAACAAACTAATTGCACATGGGAAGCATAATTTGGCCTCGTATCAAGATCAGAGAAACAATATCTTTATTATAAATAGGACAGTCGTTTCATAGGGCAGGTTTTTTTTTTTTTAAATAGTGTTTTTCAGTGTCAGCCAATAGCCTGATACTTAAGTGCACTTCTGTAAGGAGTCAAAATTATTTGGTTTTGGGTCTATAGGTCTGGCTAGGATAAAATTTCATAGTGGTTTCGTTGTAGAACCCTCTTCATATGAAATCTTATCAGAAAGCTCCATACGTAACATAAGAAAAAGTGGGATTGAACTGGGGCCACGTACCTGGAGTGCTACTAACTCAGCTCTCTCCCTTTCTCAATATTCTGAGATTTTCTATGGCACCTTTGCAGAGTGATTAGAGCCCTGAGCATGTTTTGAAAATCACTTGTCCAGAAAAAATTGGTGGATTGTATAGCCTGAGACAGTTTTCCACAAGTATATCTACCTGAATTTTGATTTGTTAGTATATATCAACTACATTATTTTATATTGTACCAATTTTTAAAACCCCTTATTTAGTATCATTTCCCTTATTCTTGGGCACTGACCTTTCCTTCTGCTTCACAAGTCAACTTATTGTTCTCTCTATGAAAGCAAAAAACAATACAAAACAAAAACCCAGGTTACCTATATGTATCAGAGAAAGAGGTGGCCCTTTTCTTATTTAATATTAATATGTCTACTTGTCATTGGATCCCATCACTTCTTAACCTCCTTTGAGATGGTATTCCATTAATTACCCCCATACTTTGGGTCCAGGGCACCTCTCTACTGGCTGCTATTTATTTATTTATTTTAGTTGTATTTATTTATTTATTTGGCTGCCTTTGGGTCTTCATTGCTGCATGTGGGCTTTCTCTAGTTGTGGCTAGCAGGGGCCACTCTTAGTTGTGGTGCACGGGCTTCTCATTGCGGTGACTTCTCTTGTTGCAGAGCACGGGCTCTAGGCACACAGGCTTCAGTAGTTGTGGCTTGCAGGTTCTAGAGCGCAGGCTCAGGAGTTGTGGTGCACAGGCTTAGTTGCTCCACGGCATGTGAGATCTTCCTGGACCAGGGATCGAACCTGTGTCCCCTGCATTGACAGGCAGATTCTTAACCACTGCATCACCAGGGGCGTCCCTGGCTGCTATTTTATAACCTTAAAAAAAGAAAATTATTCATCTACCCACCCAGCAGCTCTTTTTCCCTGCTAGCTACCACCCTGTTTATCTCTCTTGCTAGGATAAGCTTGAAAAATTAGCTTATGTTTACTAAATTCACTTTGTTTCCCATTCTTTTCTTTTTATTAAAAAAAAATATATAAATATATATATTTATACATAAAATAATACAGTAAACACCTACGCTTTTACCACCAAATTTAAAAAGCAGTATTACAATCGTTTAATGCATATCCTTCCCTCCCCTCAAATGTAACCATGACCCTAAATTTGATGATTATTTTTTCAATGCATTTCATTTTTACTTTTACTGTATATCGACAGATCCCTAAACAGTATATAGCTGAACTTTTCAACTTGAATGCCATGGATGATTTACAGGTTTGCCAAGATGTTGATCCTCTCAGTCTTTGGAAGAGTAAATATTATGACTAGCCTTGTTCATTTAGCCTAGTGTACCATACAAATATTACTGTTTTCTGTGTGCCATGATATAAATAAGTTGGGAAGTACTGATACATACTACTGTTTTGTATATTTTTAAAACTTTATGTTAATAATAGCATGCTGTTTTTTTGTTGTTAACATTCATCACCATATATTGTTATAGAATTTTTTTTCTTCTGATGAGTACTTTTAGGATTTACTCTTGTAGCAACTTTGAAATATGCAATACAATATCATTAACTATAGTCACCATGCTGTGCATTACATCTCCATGACTCATTTATTTTATAACTGGAAGTTGGTGCCTTTTTGACTCCCTTCACTCATTTTGCCCAACCTTTGACCCTTCCTCCCCACCCCCAGCAACCACCAATCTGTTCTCCATATCAATGAGCTTAGTTTTTTTGTTTGTTTTTTTAGATTCCACATTAAGTGAGATCATATGGCGTTTGTCTTTCTCTTATTTCATTTATCATAACGCCCTCAAGGTGGCAAGATTTCATTCGTTTTTATGGCAGAATAGTATTCCATTGTATATATATACACACCATACTTTCTTTATCCATTTATCCGTTGGTGGATACTTAGGTTGTTGCCGTATCTTGGCTATTGTAAATAATGCTGCAATAAATATCTTTTCAATTTAGTGTTTTTGTGTTCTTTGAATAAAAATCCAAAAGTGGAATTGCAGGATCATATGGTGGTTCTGTTTTTAATTTTTTTCTCCATAGTGGCTGTGCCAATTTACATTCCTATCAACAGTGCACAAAGACTCCCTTTTCTCCACACCCTAGCCAGCATTTGTCATCTCTTGGGTTTTTGTTTGTTTGTTTGTTTTGTTTTGTTTTTGATAGTAGCCATTTCTAACAGTGTGAGGTGCTATCTCATTGTGGTTTTGATTTGCAGTTCTCTGATGATTAGCAACATTAAGTATCCTTTCATGTACCTGTTGGCCGTCTTCTGTGTGGCTTCTTTGGGAAGAATGTCTGTTCATGTCCTCAGCCCATATTTTAAATTGGATTCTGTGGGTTTTTTTTTTTTTTTTTTTTTTTTTTTGCTATTGAGGAGTGAGTTGTTTACATGTTTTGGATATTAACCCCTTATTGGATATATGATTTGCAAATATTTTCTTCCATTCAGTACGTAGCTTTTCATTTTGCTGATGGTTTCCTTTGCTGTGCAGAAGCCTTTTAGTGTGATATAGTCCCACTTGTTTATTTTTGCTTTTATTGCCGTTGGTGTCAAATCCAAAACACCATCACCAAGACTAATGTCAAAGAGCATACCACCTGTTTTCTAAACGTTTTATGGTATCAGGTCTTATTTGAGTCTTTAATCCATTTTGCTTTGATTTTTGTGTATGGTTTAAGATAGTGGTCCAGTTTCATTCTTTTGCCTGTGGCTGTCCAGTCTTCCCAGCACCATTTATTGAAGACATTGTCCTTTCCCCATTGTATATTCTTGGCTCTTTCATCATAAATTAATTGACCATATGTGAATCGGTTTATTTCTGGGTTCTCTATTCTATTCCATTGATCTATGTCTGTTTTATGTCAGTACCATACTGTTTTGATGACTATAGCTTTGTAATATAGTTTTAAATTATATTACAAATTTCTGATATGGTGCCTCCAGCTTTTTTATTCTTTTTCAAGATTACTTTAGCTATTCAAGACCTATTTTGGTTCCATACACATTTTAGGATTGTCCTAATTCTGTGAAAAATGCCATTGGAATTTTGATAGGGATTGCATTTAATCTGTACATTGCTTTGGGTAGTATGGATGTTTTAACAATATTAATTCTTCTGATCCATGAGCACAGAATATCTTTTCATTTATTTGTGTCTTCTTTAATTTCCTTCATCAGTATCATAGTTTTTAGTATACAGGTCTTTCACCTCCGTAGTTAAATGTATTCCCAGTTATTTTATTCTTTTTGATGCAGTTGTAAATAGGATAGTTTTCTTAATTTTTCTTTCTGATAGTTTGTTGTTAGTGTGTAGAAACACAACAGATTTCTGTATATTGATTTTTTATCTTGCAAGTTAATTCATTTATTAGTGCTAACAATTTTTTTGTGGAGTCTTTAGGGTTTTCTCTTTTTTTAATTTTCAGACATTATTTTATTTTTTAACATCTTTTTTATTTTCAGACATTATTTTATTTTTATATTTTAACATCTTTATTGGAGTATAATTGCTTTAAAGTGTTGTGTTAGTTTCTGCTGTATAACAAAGTGAATCAGCTATATGAATACATATATCCCCATATCCCATCCCTCTTGCGCCTCCCTCCCACCCTCCTTATCCAACCCACATAGGTGGTCGCAGAACACCAAGCTGATCTCCCTGTGCTATGTGGCTGCTTTCCACTAGCTATCTATTTTATATTAGGTAGTATATATATGTCAGTGCTACTCTCTCACTTTGTTCCAGCTTACCCTTCCCCCTCCCTGTCTCCTCAAGTACATTCTCTACGTCTGTATCTTTATTCCTGACCTGCCCTTAGTTCATCAGTATGACAGACTCTAGATTCATCCATCTCACTACAAATAACTCAATTTCACTTCTTTTTATGGCTGAGTAATATTCCATTGTATATATGTGCCACATCTTTGTTATTCATCTGTTGGTGGACACTTAGGTTGCTTCCATGTCCTGGCTATTGTAAATAGAGCTGCAATGATCATTGTGGTACATGACTCTTTTTGAATTATGGTTTTCTCAGGGTATATGCCCAGTAGTGGGATTGCTGGGTTGTATGGTAGTTCTATTTTTAGTTTTTTAAGGAACCTGCATAGTGTTCTCCATAGTGGCTGTATCAATTTACATTACCACCAACAGTGCAAGAGGGTTCCCTTTTCTCCACACCCTCTCCAGCATTTATTGTTTGTAGATTTTTTGATGATGGCCATTCTGACCTGTATGAGGTGATACCTCATTGAAGTTTTGATTTGCATTTCTCTAGTGATTAGTGATGTTGAGCATCTCTTCATGTGTTTGTTGGCAATCTGTATATCTGCACTGGAGAAATGTCTATTTAGGTCTTCTGCCCATTTTTGGATTGGGTTGTTTGTTCTTCTTGATATTGAGCTACATGAGCTGCTTGTATATTTTGGAGATTAATCCTTTGTCAGTTGCTTTGTTTGCAAATATTTTCTCCCATCCTGAGGGCTGTCTTTTCTTCTTGTTTATAGTTTCCTTTGCTGTGCAAAGGCTTTTAAGTTTCATTAGGTCCCATTTGTTTATTTTTGTTTTTATTTCCATTTCTCTAGGAGGTGGGTCAAAAAGGATCTTGCTGTGATATATGTCATAGAGTGTCTGCCTATGTTTTCCTCTAAGAGTTTTATGCTGTCTGGCCTTACATTTAGGTCTTTAATCCGTTTTGAGTTTATTTTGGTGTATGGTTTTAGGAAGTGTTCTAATTTCATTCCTTTATATGTAGCTGTCCAATTTTCCCAGCACCACTTATTGAAGAGGCTGTGTTTTTCTCCATTGTATATTCTTGCCTCCTTTATCAAAGATAAGGTGACCATATGTGCGTGGGTTTTTCTCTGGGCTTTCTATCCTGTTCCGTTGATCTATATTTCTGTTTTTGTGCCAGTATCATACTGTCTTGATTACTGTAGCTTTATAGTATTGTCTGAAGTCTGGGAGCCTGATTCCTCCAGCTCTGTTTTTCTTTCTCAAGATTGCTTTGGCTATTCAGGGTCTTTTGTGTTTCCGTACAAATTGTGAAATTTTTGGTTCTAGTTCTGTAAAAAATGCCATTGGTAATTTAATAGGGATTGCCTTGAATCTGTAGATTGCTTTGAGTAGTATAGTCATTTTCACAATGTTGATTCTTCCAATCCAAGAACATGGTATATGTCTCCATCTGTTTGTATCATCTTTACTTTCTTTCATCAGTGTCTTATAGTTTTCTGCATAAAGGTCTTTTGTCTCTTTAGGTAGGTTTATTCCTAGGTACTTTATTCTTTTTGTTGCCATGGTAAATGGGAGTGTCTCCTCAATTTCTATTTCATATTTTTCATTGTTAGTGTGTAGGAGTGCAAGAGATTTCTGTGCATTAATTTTGTATCCTGCAACTCTACCAGATTTATTGATTAGCTCTAGTAGTTTTCTGGTAGCATCTTTAGGATTCTCTATGTATAGTATCATGTCATCTGCAAACAGTGACAGTTTTACTTCTTTTCTGATTTGGATTCCTCTTATGTCTTTTTCTTCTCTGATTGCTGTGGCTAAAACTTCCAAAACTATGTTGAATAATAGTGGTGAGAGTGGACAACCTTGTCTTGTTCCTGATCTTAGAGGAAATGTTTCAGTTTTTCACCATTGAGAGCAATCTTGGCTGTGGGTTTGTCATATATGGCCTTTATTATGTTGAGGCAGGTTCCCTCTATACCTACTTTCTGGAGAGTTTTTATCTTAAATGGGTGTTGAATTTTGTCCAAAGCTTTTTCTGCATCTGTTGAGATGATCATATGGTTTTTCTCCTTCACTTTGTTAATATGGTTTATCACATTGATTGATTTGTGTACACTGAAGAATCCTTGCATTCCTGGGATAAACCCCACTTGATTGTGGTGTATGATCCTTTTAATGTGCTGCTGGATTCTGTTTGCTAGTATTTTGTTGAGGATTTTTGCATTATTTTCATCAGTAATATTGGCCTGTAGTTTTCTTTCTTTGTGACATCTTTGTCTGGTTTTGGTATCAGGGTGATGGTGGCCTCGTAGAATGAGTTTGGGAGTGTTCCTCCCTCTGCTGTATTTTGGAAGAGTTTGAGAAGGATAAGTGTTAGCTCTTCTCTAAATGTTTGATAGAATTCGCCTGTGAAGCCATCTGGTCCTGGGCTTTTGTTTGTTGGAAGATTTTTAATCACAGTCTCAATTTCAGTGCTTGTGATTGGTCTGTTCATATTTTCTATTTCTTCTGGGTTCAGTCTTGGAAGATTGTGCTTTTCTAAGAATTTGTCCATTTCTTCCAGGTTGTCCATCTTATTGGCATATAGTTGCTTGTAGTAATCTCTCATGATCCTTTGTATTTCTGCATTGTCAGTTGTTACTTCTCCTTTTTCATTTCTAGTAATGTTGATTTGAGTCTTCTCCCTTTTATTCTTGATGAGTCTGGCTAATGTTTTATCAATTTTGTTTATCTTCTCAAGGAACCAACTTTTAGTTTTATTGATCTTTGCTATTGTTTCCTTCATTTCTTTTTCATTTATTTCTGATCTAGTTTTTATGATTTCTTTCCTTCTGCTAATTTTGGGTTTTATTTGTTCTTCTTTCTCTAGTTCGTTTAGGTGTAAGATTAGATCGTTTATTTGAGATTTTTCTTGTTTCTTGAAGTAGGATTGTATTGCTATAAACTTCCCTGTTAGAACTGCTTTTGCTGCATCCATTATGTCTTGGGTTGTCATGTTTTCATTGTCATTTGTTTCTGGGTATTTTTGGATTTCGTCTTTGATTTCTTCAGTGATCTCTTGGTTATTTAGTAGCACTTTTGTTTAGCTTTCTTTTGATTTCCATTTGCATGGAATATCTTTTTCCATCCCCTCACTTTCAGTCTGTATGTGTCTCTAGGTCTGAAGTGGGTCTCTTGTAGACAGCATATGTATGGGTCTTGTCTTTGTATCCATTCAGCCAGTGTATATCTTTCGGTTGGAGCAGTTAATCCATTTACATTTAAGGTAATTATCCATATGTTTCTAACTATTACCATTTTCTTAATTGTTTTGGGTTTCTAATTGTAGGTCTTTTCCATCTCTTGTGTGCCTAGAGAAGTTCCTTTAGCATTTGTTGTAAAGCTGGTTTGGTGGTACTGAATTCTGTTAACTTCTCTGTAAAGGTTTTAATTTCTCCATCGAATCTGAATGAAATCCTTGCTTGGTAGAGTAATCTTGGTTGTAGGTTTTTCTCTTTCATCACTTTAAATACCTCTTGCCACTCCCTTCTGGCTTGAAGAGTTTCTGCTGAAAAATCAGCTGTTAACCTTTTGGGGATTCCATTGTATGTTATTTGTTACTTTTCCTTGCTGCTTTTAATATTTTTTCTTTGTATTTAATTTTTGATAGTTTGATTAATGTGTCTCAGCATGTTTCTCTTCGGGTTTATCCTGTATGATACTCTCTGTGCTTCCTTGTTTGACTATTTCCTTTCCCATGTTAGGGAAGTTTTCCACTATAATCTCTTCAAATATTTTCTCAGTCCCTTTCTTTTTCTTTTCTTCTTCTGGGACCCCTATAATTTGAATATTGGTGTGTTTAATGTTGTCCTGGAGGTCTCTGAGACTGTCCTCAATTCTTTTCATTCTTTTTTCTTTATTCTGCTCCCTGGCAGTTATTTCCACCCTTTTATCTTTCAGCTCACTTATCCATTCTGCCTCAGTTATTCTGTTATTGAATCCTTCTAGAGTATTTTTAATTTCAGTAATTGTGTTGTTCATCATTGTTTGTTTGCTCTTTAGTTTTTCTAGATCCTTGTTAAATGTTTCTTGTATTTTCTCCATTCTGCTTCTGAGATTTTGGATCATCTTTACTATCATTACCCTGAATTCTTTTTCAGGTAGATTGCCTACTTCATCTTCATTTCTTTGTTCTTGTAGGTTTTTACCTTGCTCCTTTGTCTGTAACATAGTTTTTTGTCATTTAATTTTTTTGTTGTTGGGTGGTGCTGTATTCCCGTCTTTCTGGTTGTTTGGCCTGAGATGTCCAGTACTGGAGTTTGCAGGCAGTTGGATAGAGCTGGGTCTTGGTGCTGAGATGAGGACCTCTGGGAGGCCTCACTCCGATTGATATTCCCTGGGGTCTGAGGTTCTCTGTTAGTCCAGCGGTTTGGACTCGGTGTTCCCACCACAGGAGCTTAGGCCAGACCTCTGCCTGGGAGCCAAGATCCTAGAAGCCAGTCACTAGGGGTTCCTCCCGTCCCCTTTGGTGTACATGGTCCCCCTCTGGTGCCTGATAGGTACCCTTGAAATCACATAGAATGATGAGAATCTATCCAGGTAGATCTCTAGGATGGAAAGGAGCCCATTCATGAACATCTCTGCAAAGACCTCTCAGTATCCCAAGAGAGCTGCTCAATGGACGCATCATCGCGGTGCAGACTCAAGGGCCTCACCAGCAATGGGAAATGATGCCACAACTTGGGCCACTGAGGGGCAGCCCAGAGCGCTGCAGGGGCACCACTGAGGGCAGGGCAAGATGCACTCACACACTGAAGGGAGTGCACGGTGGTGGCAGGACACCCCTGCTCTTACCCCACTGTGGGGAGGGCCTGTCTTGAGACATGTGGCGAGGCTAGAGTGCCCGTGGCATGAGAGGCATTGGTGGGAGACCAAAGGCGGGCCGGGGTCCACACCCCTGCCTTCCATGCACCACTGCCGGGTAGGCAGGAGAGCTAGGGTTTTCTGTATATAATATCATGTCATCTGCAAATAGAGACAGTTTTACTTCCTCCTTTCCAAGGAATGCCTTTGGATGCCTTTTATTTCTTTTTCTTGCCTAATTGCTGTGGTAAGGACTTTTAATACTATGTCAAATGATATTGGTGAGAGTGGGCATCCTTGTCTTGCTCCTAATCTTAGAGGAAAAACTTCCAGCTTTTCACTGTTGAGTATGATGTTACCTGTGGGGTTGTCATATATGGCCTTTATTATGTTAAGGTGTATTCCCTCTGTACCCACTATGTTGACTGTATATGTTCTTTATCCTATTTTTAGTCAGTTTTGTTTGTGAGATCCATTCATTTAATGCAGGTAGCATTTTTTTCATTTGTGTTTCATTGATTTATGGTATTCTACTATATAAATATATCATAACTCCACCATTTTCCTATTAATGGATGTTTATTTAGGTAGTCTGTAAATTCTTGCTATTACAAGTAATATTGCTGTAAAGCTTCTTAAATGTCTCCTTGTATGTTAGTATTTCCCTAGAGAAGTATGCCTAAGAGTGAAATTGCTTAGTTACCAGTAAATGTCTAGCTTTACCAGATATTGACAAATTATTTACCAAAGCGGTTATTTACACTTAACAACAGTTTATAAAATTTACCTTTATTTTCATTATCTCTGTAGTTTGGTATTTTCTCTTTTTTAAGGTTTTGCAGTTCTAGAGATAGATGATAGTTCCAAAGATAGGTAGTGGTTATGGTTGCAGAGCAAGGCAAACATACTTAATGCCACAGAACTACACTTAACAATGATTAAAATGGTAACTTCTGTGTTAGTTATGTTTTACTATGATTTTTTTAAAGTTTTGCTAGTCTTATGGGAATGAAATCTCACTTTTTTTTAAAATTTGCTTTTCCCTGATTACTAGTAAGGGATCTTTTCATATGCTAAATGTCCATTCATTTTTTTTTTTTTCCCTTTCCAAGTTTCCTGTTTATATCTTTTTTGCCCATTTTTCTATAGAATTGTCTGTCTGCTTATCAATTTCTGGAAGTTCTTTTTATTCTAGATACTAATCTTTTGTTATGTATGTTACATTTCCTCTCAGTTATGGCTGTCTTTTCCATTTTTTAAATCATATTTTTTGATAAACAGAAGCTTATAATTTTAATGTTGAACAGTTTTTCTTTTTTCTTTTTTTTTTTTTTGCGGTACACGGGCCTCTCACTTTTGTGGCCTCTCCCGTTGCGGAGCACAGGCTCCAGACACACAGGCTCAGCGGCCATGGCTCACAGGCCTAGCCACTCTGCGGCATGTGGGATCCTCCCAGACTGGGGCACGAACCTGCGTCCTCTGCATTGGCAAGCGGACTCTCAACCACTGTGCCACCAGGGAAGCCCAGTTTTTCTTTTTTGATATGTATTTTGTGTGTCTTATTTAAGGAATCTTTCCTAAGACAGAGTCTTAACAATATTAAGCAGTATTTTTTTCTTAAAAGTTTTAAAGTTTTGCTTTTCACATTTTGGTTATAATCTGCTTGATTTGATTTTTTGTTTGGTGTGAAGTAACTATTTAATTTTTCCTCATGTAGCTAATCATTTATTACACATTTCCTTTCTCCCCCACTGATCTACAGTGTTACCTCTTATATATCAAGTTTACATATATGCACAAGTCTATTTCTGTGTACCCTGTTCTGTTCTATCCATCAGTTGTTTATCATTGTACCAATACTGCACCTAAAGCTTTATAATAAAATTATCTAGTTGGGCAATACCCCTCTCCCTCATTCTTCTCCAAAATCGTCTTAGCCATTTTTGGCTCTCTGCCGTTCTCCACAGTTTTAGAATTAATTTGTCAAGCTCCACAGTTGGAGTTTTGATTGATAAACATCCCTATCTCTTATTTTCAAGGGAATTCTAGTGTTTCACCACTAGGTATGATGTTAAAGCAGTTTCCTACAATAGACAGTGTCATATAATGGTTAAAAATGTTAACAGTCCAGACTTTGTAGCCAGATTGCCTGAATTCAGTTTTTAGTATTACAACTTGCTTGCTGTATGACCTTGGACAGATCACTTAGCTTCTCTGTGCCACAGTTTTTTCAACTGTATAATGGTGATAGTAACAGTCTGTATACTTCATATGGTAGTTCTAACGATTTAATGAGTTAGTATATGTAAAACACTTAAAACTGTGCCTGGCATATAGTATAAGTACTGTGAATTAGCTGTTTTTATAATTACTATTATAAATCCTTGTTTGCTAAAAGTTTGTTTGTTTTGAAATCGTGAAGAGGTATTGAATTCTTTAACTAATACCTGATAGTTTGTTAGGACATTAATCAACATGTGTTGAGCTTAACAGAGTGTCAGATTTATGCCCTGACTAGAATTTAATGAATATGGCTTTTTAAGCCTTGTCGTAGTTAGTGGTAGTTCCCATTTAACTTTTTTTCTGGATTACCTTTTAGAAGCCCTGTTGATGACTTTATGTTCCTAATCATCCAAACATATAAGCATATTGCAGTCATTAGAGAATCTGTTACCTACTGCCAGGAAAATGTGTTTTTACACTTAGTGGAAGTAGATTACTTTGTATTTTGTTATTTTACTAACAGATTAGTGGTTCATTTATAATTCTAAGACAAGGTGAATAGCTACTAGATGAAGAAGCAGTTTTGGGGAGAATTTAACAAGACAAGAAATTCTGTTTCTGGGTTCTCTTGAAAAAATTCACTAATGTTGAAAAATCTGTATATGAATAAATTTTATGGAGTTATTTGTACACAGCTGGGGCTGAATTTATGGACTGCTTTTCTGACTTGCTAAAAAGCTAAAGATTGACAACCCCTTTCATACTGCATTATCCAGCTTGGCTTTTAACTCCAAGAGAACAGTGTTCACAAATTGATGCTCTGTTCCTTTGGGGTTGGTGTAGAAGCATTAAATTGTACTAAAATATTCATATATGAGTGCATTTAGCTGAAAGCAATTGATGTTCTATTCCCAAGAGGACAAAGAGAAATGCTGTATGGACCTGTAGTCCAGAAAACACCCTAAGCATGCTTCTTAAAGGTAATTACATGGCCTGGATGATCGAAGCCCTTACAGTGAAGCTTAAAATGACAAAGGAGAAGTTGTAGAACTAATAAACTGTGATTTGGATGTATAAATAGTTTGGTCATTCAATAGTTAAAAACTTATTTGCTAAAAGTTGTAATTGTATCTTTGCGTTCTAATTATATCTTTGCTTTATTAGCCAATTTTTATTAGACTGATTTCTCTAAACATTTATTTCAGAGGACAAATATCAGCCAAGTTTTTTAATCCATTACCACTTTATATATAAAGTTAAATTTTTTAAGTTTTGGAGAGACAATTGAATTTTTTAATGTATATATTAGAACTTTTAAAAAAGGATTCCACTGATATAATTGACATGTAGGTGGTCAATCTCATTTAACAGCTGGCACGAAAATCAGTAAGAGTAGACAGCAAATCTTTGTTGTAGCTGTTGTGGTGTGGCAACTTGAATAAAACTATTCTAATTCTCACTGTATTTTTGTTTCTTTCATATAAAAGCTAATTTTTTTCTCATGTGTAGTTTCTGATAAGATAAACATGCACATTAATGTCAGAGAACATAAGACACTACTAAAAGGAAATGTTTATTTAATGATGGTTGATCAGTTAGAGTATGTAATTCAATCCTCGTGTTTACTTTAGGGCCAAAGACATAAGTACTAGGATCCTGTATAAAAGAACATTTTAATAACTTATTTTAATATAATTATATATTAATATTAACTAAACTTAGTCTGAAAAGGAATTTGGGAAATAGTATTTGGGGCAGGGGAATATTTTCCATTTCCTTAAAGTGAGATTACTTAGAAGGTCTCCAGGAAGGTTGGAAGAATAGTAAATTTATTATTGTGTTATAGGCACTTCCCTTTTCTACATTACTAGCTCTGCTCAAATTCTTGTAACTTTAAAATGTGCTTCAAGGAGTCTTTGTGTATCTTGGGCTGAACTTCACAGAGAACTCTAGTTGCTTAAAAAAAAAAAAAACAAACATTTTTTAGGACAGTTTTAGATTTACATAAAAATTACAAAAATAGTACAGATACTTCCCATCAATCTTTTACCTGGTTTCACCTATTGTTATTTTTTTAATGTTATGTTGAACTATTTACTTTTGATAGTTGTTGAAACCACAGGATTCTAGAATTAAGTGTTTTGAAGACGGAGAATTATGTAAAGGATTCTGTCAAGGAAATAACTTTTGTGTGTGTGTGTGTGGGGGGGGTGGTACACGGGCCTCTCACTCTTGTGGCTTCTCCCATTGCGCAGCACAGGCTCCGGACGCTCAGGCTCAGCGGCCATGGCTCACGGGCCCAGCCGCTCCGCGGCATGTGGGATCTTCCCAGACCGGGGCACGAACTCGTGTCCTCTGCATCGGCAGGCGGATTCTCAACCACTGCGCCACCAGGGAAGCCCAAGGAAATTACTTTTTGATGATTTTATTGTGGTAAAATCTAACGAAATTTACCATTTTAACCATTTTTAAGTGTACAATTCAGAGGCATTAATTACATTCAGAATGTTGTGCAACCATAACCACTGTCTATACCCAAAAGTTTTCATGGCCCCAAACAGAAGCTCTATACCCATTAAGCAGTAGTAGCTCCCCATTCTCTCCCACCCCAGTCCCTGGTAATGCCTAATCTACTTTATGTCTCTATGATTTTGCCTATGCTAGATATTTCATAAAAGTGGAATCATACAATATTTGTCCTTTTGTGACTGTCTTCTTTTAGCACGTTTTCAGATTTAATCCATGTAGCATGTGTCAGAACTTCATTCCTTTTTATGGCTGAAAAATATTTCAGTAATAGTCCATGAACATTTTGTTTATCCATTTATCTGTTGATAGATACTGGCGTGGTTTTGTTTTCACCTTTTGGCTATTGTGAATAATGCTGCTGTGAACATTCACATACAGATATCTGTTTGAGTCCCTGTTTTAAATTCTTGAGTGGTATACCTAGGCGTGGGATCGCTGGGTCACATGGTAATTCTCTGTTTAGCTTTTTTTTGTTGGTGGTGGTTTTTTTTTTTTTTTGCGATACGCGGGCCTCTCACTGTTGTGGCCTCTCCCGTTGCGGAGCACCGGCTCCGGACGCACAGGCTCAGCGGCCATGGCTCACGGGCCTAGCCGCTCCGCGGCATGTGGGATCTTCCCGGACCGGGGCACGAAGCCGTGTCCCCTGCATCGGCAGGCGGACTCTCAACCACTGCACCACCAGTGAACCCCTCTGTTTAGCTTTTTGAAGAACCTCCAAACTGTGTTCCTCTGGTTACTTTGTACCTTTCATAAGCTCCTTGGCACAGAAGTTATCTTAATAATTTTAGATTAAATAATCATCAAGAAAGGCTGTGCACAAACAATGGCCTTCTTAGTAATTTTGGGAAAGAGGTAGCTTGGTGAGTGAAAAGAATAGTACTTGGAAGTCAGGTTCAGTTGCCAGCTTTGGTTTTGGGGGCCTCTGTTTTTTCATTGATTAAATAAAAAGATTATGCCTAAATTCATAGAGGTTCCTTACTACTCAAAAATTCTATATAGGTATATATAATTTAGCATGATCTAACTAACCAGATCAGTTAAAAAATCTTACTGATAAAAAATTTTATAGTCACAATTTTTATTTGATCTGCTAAAATGCAAAGCTTTGTAATAGACTGATTATATATCTAAATATTTTGATGTCATACACCCAAATATTTCATTGTAATTTAATCATCTGAATAATTTTATATAATCATTTTATATAGTATACTTTGCTTTCTGTCATTCTAGGTATACTTGAAGAATATCTCCCCACAGTAGAAAATCTGTGAATTAGTATAGAAGCTAATTACGTAAATGCTAAGCATTAAACTGCAAAAATAGTTAAATATTAAAAATATATTGTCAAAATATTCTCTTAAGAAAAATTTAAGGTTAAGAAGCCTGCCTTTTACTAGGTGTATATAACTTTGAACAACTCAGCAGGCCTGCCTGAGCCTGTGCTTTCTGTTCTATAAAATGAAAAGAATTTCCACCCCTTAGAGTTATTGTCATAGTTAAGTGAGTTAATGTATATAAAGTAGAATATGGTTACTGGCATATAGACAATTCATGTAGTTGTGATGATTACTATGCCATCTTGAATCCTGATAAAACCTGAGTTAGTCCTAGTATAGGAGCATTGTCTGATGGATGGGACATACCTTCAGCTTCAAACCAAGAGTATGCATAAAGTTCTCTATTCATGTAAAACTCAGTTTAGCCATAATCCTGCCTGAGAATTTCATAATATAGGCAGAGAGCTGTTTGAGAAAAGAGCCACAGATAGTTGTGCTTTGCGTTTTGGGGCCTCTTCCAAAAAGAGAAGAGACTTAAACACAATTTAGCAAACAGAGGAAATAGTTTGACCTTTTAAATGAGCAGCAGGATGAAATATAGCAATATTAATTCACAGGAGACTTGCTGTAATTAGAAAATATAGTTCAGTTAATCTGCTTCTCAAAGAGACATTCATTATTTGTTATGATGAATTCTATTTAACTCCTAACCTGGCATTTGTCCTGTGTATGTGTTGTGTTTTAGCTGTAACAGTTGCTGTTTAAGTTTATGCCTCTGTAGTCTTCTGAGTAAACAAGGTTGAGAGAGCATGTGCCATTCTGTAAAACTTGTCCTGTCTGAGGTAGTCATAGGGTATTGTTTTTGAGCACGTAACTTTGGATTGTGAACTCTAGTGAGAACTACTTATATGACGTCTTTAAAATTTTTTATCTTTGAATAAATGTAGTTTTTTACATTCCTTCCCCAACTCTATTTAGAAAGGGAGACTTGGTAGGAAAGATATTTTAAACCTGATTTTTAAGGAGATGAAGTAATATTGGCCTGGTTTTTCTACTCGGAAAGCTCCAGATTTAACTACTCCTCTCATAGTCATATTTCATATAAACAAAAAAGTAAATGTTTAAATCTTTCCTTTCTACTTTGTTTAAAGTAAAGCAGATCTGAAGTTGCTGCAGCAGAATACTGTTCCAATTCTAGAAAAAAAGTGTAATTTCAACTTGATATATGTATTTTTTGTATGACCAATTTGATATGTCTTGGTACCTGTATGAAGATTGTGTTAGAATTTTGTAAAGAAACTCACCTCAACTTCCTAGGCTGGCCAGCACTGTCTGGAAAGTTGGGCAGAAATTCAAACTTTACAGATAGTACTAAATGCAAAACAAAAACTAACAAATATCAATAAAAAGAAATTTTCCCAGTACATTATCCCAGAAGAATTGTATCAAAAGTTAAATAACAACTTGCCTTGAGATAGTAATAGTTACTATTACAATAGTAAACTACTTAAGTAGTTTAAAGTGGAATTTATATGGTAGTTGGTTGTCTAATGCCTTCTAGTTTAAAGATTTAGTGATCATTCAGTAATAATAATAATAGCATTAATGTCTAATATCTTGAGCACATCACATGCATTCTGTTATTTAATAATCACAAGCAATCCTTATTAGCTGCAGGTATTTATCTCCATTTTACACATGAGGAGATTGAGCCTTTGAGAGGTTAAGTAACCTACCTGAGAACACAGATGTTAAGTGGAAGAACCAGGATCTGAACCCACCTGTCTCTGATCTTATATTTGTTATGGTGATCTGTGATCAGTCACCTTCGATGTTACTACTTTGGCTTGCTGAAGGGTCAGATGATGGTTAGCATTTTTTTAGCAATACAGTATTTTTAAATTTAGATAGGTATGTTTCTTTTTTAGACATAAAGCTATTGCACAATTAATAGGCTACAGTAGAGTGTAAACATACTTTTATATACATTAGGAAACAAACTTCTTGTGACTCGCTTTATTGGGATACTAGCTTTTTTGCAGTAATCTGGAACACACAAAATCTCCACGGTATGCCTGTACCCTTTTTTTAAGAATTGTGAGCTTTTCAGGATAGATTTTTCAGGTTTTTCTAAAGTTTTAAGAAAAAATATCTTACTAGAGAACAAAATTTGATAATTAGTTTCAGAGTATAAATTTACTGTTTTAAACCAGTCATTTTCATCTGCTTTTGGTTTTCCTATGATGGTCTACCATACGTGAAAATTGATGGATTTTTGTCATCTATTTGTGTCTCTATTGGCTGCTCCCTTGTTTAATCTTGCTATCTCTCATGTCTCTCATGCTCATCTTCAGCTTCATCACTCTGCTGACTTTCCTTTTTGGTTCTCTCTCACAGAGTTTGAACAACCTATAAATGTTCTTGTTCTGAGATAATACAAGCAAAGCTAACACAAGAGACTAATTTCATTCTATCCTGCAGTCTACTATCAAACTATGCTCTACAGTACCTCTTAGAGCTTACAAGAAGGCTCTTCTTTAGCTTGTTCTTGGTTTGTTTTTGTTTGTTTGCTTGTTTTTTTGTTTCTTTTTTATTTTTTTGTCCATGCCTCATGGCTTGTGGGATCTTAGTTCCCTGACCAGTGATCAAACCCAGGCCCTCAGCAGTGGGCCCTGGACCTCCAGGGAATTCCCTTCTTTAGCTTGCTCTTAAATCATCTTGGATCTGTGCTGTACAGCACGGTAACCACCAAGCTATATGTGGTTATTGGGCCCTTGAAATGTGGCTAGTCTTAATTGAGATTATATTATTAAAATTGGTTTCACCTATTTCATTTTACTTTATTTAATGAGGCTAATAGAAAATTTTAAATTATGTAGCTCACATTTTATTGTATATCTCTTCATTTAATAACGTTAGGCAAAAATCACAATGAGCAAGTAAGAAACAGTTTTCTCCTTAGCTTTTGCACCAGAATCCTCTAGAGAGCAGGAGTCAGATATAAATACCTCTTGGAATTCCAGATTTCCTGCACAAGGTTTGGGTAAAGCAGGAGAATGATGTTAGCACATACTTTCTGAAGAAAGCAGCCAAAACCCAAATCATCTACCAGAGAATACTCTGACCATGTCGATTCCATAGGTTGGTTAGATTTCCATAAAAATGTTAAGATTTCATTCCAGTCTTTCTGTTCTCAGACATACAGGTTTATCGTCAGGCTAGGATCAATAAAACTTCTAAAAGCTTATTTTGTTTGAAGGACTAAGGGAACAGGAACAGATGGATATAAAAGTGGACTCCTGTTTGGCAGAGGATAGAAATGACTACAGAGGAGTGTCATCCTGTGAACTGCTTCCTGCTTGTAAAGGCCTTTCCACTTCACAGTGGCAAGAACAGAAAGTAAGGGGTTGCATAAGAGACCAGAGTTCTACCACACCCTGATTTTTTTCCTGTAATGAATTACAGATTTTTCTTATCTTACCTTAACCTACATTGTTAGACTGTGAGCTTCATGAGAACACAGGACAAAGAATTAGTTGTCTTTATATTGCCTGTAACAGATAACTGTACCAACAACAGTAAAACCATGTTATGGCATCCTTAAGACAATGACAATGTTTGGACCACAGGGGGTTCTTGCTGCCCTGCACTTCTACTAGTCCATACAACTCTTTTGTATGAATTAGGAAAAAAGTACCCCTTTCTCAAGTTACTTTACTGCCATCTGTTGGAAAATTATTGTAATAGAATGCAGATCTTTAATGACTATGGTATGAATGATACCTCCCTTCAGAGTTATTCAGTATACAGCCTGCTCAGCTGTACATGGTAGCCCTGGGACCACCCCAGGAGTCCACTGGTCACCCAGTGGGCTGAGAAAGTCAATGTTTGAGCAAATCTCAATTCATGAGGCACACCAGTGTCTTGGGAA
Organism: Kogia breviceps; assembly: GCF_026419965.1. Lineage (NCBI taxonomy): Eukaryota > Metazoa > Chordata > Mammalia > Artiodactyla > Physeteridae > Kogia > Kogia breviceps. Next base: position 104,358,171 of record NC_081312.1, read on the forward strand.
ACCAGATACCTATGCTAAGAACTGAAACCTTATAGTAACCGTATGAAGTGGGGATTCTTAGAATCCCAGTTTTTCAGATGAGCAAGCTGAGGCATAGAGAGGTTAAATAATTGGCCCACGGTCTCATGTCTGTTAGGTGACTGAGTGGGCATTTAAACGTAGCAGTGAGATTCCAGAGCCTAGGTTCTAAACCACAGTCATATGCTCCTCTTGCAAACCTCTGTTAACCACACTGGATGCAGAAGTTTCCAAGCCCCATTCTTGTTTTTATCTGAGCCCACTCGAGTAGTTTAGACATCTGCCCGTAAGTTCTTTGGATGAGTCTACAGCTGTAGTCTTTTTTAGGCTTTGGCAAAGGAAGAGAGATTTGTGTTTTCTTCTGCCAGAATTTGTTTGTATTGAAGAAGGTGCTGTCCCTTCTTTATATTTCAGAATAACCCCTGGTTCTTTTACTGCTATGTGGCTTTATTTCTTCCCACCAGTCTCCATCCTTGAATTGCAGGATGATCCACCCAAACTGCTACCAGCTGTGTAGTTTGTCCTAGTCTCTCACTCTTCAAGATTTCCCTCCCTTTGTAAAGGCTACTAGGATTTTATCTCCAGGACTACCCCTCCTTCCTTTTGTGTCTGTTCCTTTCTTTAATCTCACCTCTTCTTGAACCCTTAATTGCTGTTCTCCCCTCCAACATCACCTCTCATTTTCCCCCCAAATTATCTTACTATCTGATTTAGAAAGAAAGTGCCTCAGGTTAGGCATTGCCTTGTTATGTTGTGAAGCAGTGTCTAAAGTGCTCCGTAAATTGGCATCTGTGGAGAGTTTTGTACATACTAATTATTATTATTGAAATACAGAAATGCTTTCTGAACCATGAGGAAGCATCCTACGACACTAGTCAAATTGCCTGTGCATGTTTTTTAAAAAAGAAGGAAAAAGCCTCTCTTCCTGTCTTAGAGAGCTATCAGATCTCAGAACAGCAGCCAAAATCTCAGGACTCGTTCAGGGCTGTTGTTTCAAAGCTTTTATATTTATTAAGAGAACCATGTTTGCAAGATAGTATAAAATAAGGTCCTGTTGGTCATGTGGACCTATTTGGGCAATTTATGCTGGTCAGAAAGGAGGGAATGACCCTGGAACCACTTGCCTTTGGTTTCCTTTGCCCCAGAGTCTGTTATTTCCTTAGTGACATTTATGGATAAAGCCAACAGTATTCATTTCTCAGGGGGTATAAAGTAAATTTCATTTATATCATATTTATGTTGATGTGTAGTGCCAGAGTGAATCAACATTTTTATTAGCATTTTATTTATTTATTATTATTATTATTATTATTATTATTTTTGGTGGTACGCGGGCCTCTCACTGTTGTGGCCTCTCCCGTTGCGGAGCGCAGGCTCCGGACGCGCAGGCTCAGCGGCCACGGCTCACGGGCCCAGCCGCTCCGCGGCATGTTGGGATCCTCCCGGACCGGGGCATGAACTCGTATCCCCTGCATCGGCAGGCGGACTCTCAACCACTGCGCCACCAGGGAAGCCCCTTATTAGCATTTTATAATGCAAATGGAGAGGCTTTTAAAACTGGCTGAATTTTTTTTTTAAATAAATTTATTTTTTTTATTTTTGGCTGTGTTGGGTCTTCGTTTCTGTGTGAGGGCTTTCTCTAGTTGCAGCGAGCGGGGGCCACTCTTCATCGCGGTGCACAGGCCTCTCTTGTTGCGGAGCACAGGCTCCAGATGCGCAGGCTCAGTAGCTGTGGCTCACGGGCCCAGTTGCTCTGCAGCATGTGGGATCTAACCAGACCAAGGCTCGAACCCATGTCCCCTGCACTGGCAGGCAGATTCTCAACCACTGCACAACCAGGGAAGCCAAAACTGGCTGAATTTTAATGAAGACATGTATGTCAGAAAGACTCATTTACAGAACTGTTGATCCTTCCCAATACTTGCTTTGACAATATACTTAAAAGAGTGGTTAGTGAGACAGTGTCTGTCTAAATATCTTACTTTAAAAATCTTTACACTAGAACATTTTGGCCTGGTTTTCCTGAATGTAGGATTTAGTAAGTATATTTTGATTAATAATTTAATGAATGTTCTTTCTTGAAAGAAATGCTAGTCAGAATAAACTGAAATGATGCTAAAATTATCAATTGAAGTTACCTGTAAAATCTTCAATGGAAAATAGTGGTGCTTGTTTATTACTCATGTGAGTGTCCATGTCTGGTAAGACAGTATAATGACAGGGCCTTATTGCATTGTCCAACCATGTATGGTCATAATTGACACACTGGATTATGTTTAAGATAGAATCATGGAACATGGGATTGCTTTTTATCCTCACCCATACATTTTACTTTCTGCAGTATACCCTCCACCCTAAGACACAGTCTCTTTAGGCCAAATTGCTCTTTCTTATCTTCAGGCTTTTGATGGTTAACTATAGAGCAAGTTGAATCAAAAAACAAGCCTGGCTCATTTTAGATTTTTAGATGATTAACTCACAATGGGGGCTAGGTTGTATCCTTTCCGGGGTACACAGTGTATCTTACTGCTCTAGAAGCAATGGACACTTTATGCCTTTAAAGATGAGACCCAGAGATATGCTGTCAGTGTGCTGTGTTGAGTTACAGGTTTCAAGCTGCACAAGAGCTGAGGATCATCTGTTTTACTGGTCCTCAGCTCTAGCTGTACATTAGAGCATCATGGGGAACTTTTTAAGAAAGGTCCAATGCTGGAGAGCTTTTTTAAAAAGCTCCAGTGCTCATAAATAAGATTATGAGCAGTACAGAAAACAAAGTGGGACCACCTGATGCTGTCATTGACTTTGAAGTATCTGCCCTGTAATAAAACTGAGTGTGATAGAGCCACCTTCAATGCCTTCCATGTTATTCATATTGAGGAGAAACTTTACTGTCATTTGTGACAAAACTGTAGTGTTATTTTGGTTACATGGTAGGTGCACCCCCTACCCAAGCCAGGACTTGTTAGTTCAGTTTATGTGTGGGAAAAGCTTTTCAGTTGAAGCTTTAATTATCCCTACTAGACAGAATAGAGCAGCTAAGCTCTTTTAATTAAGCACTTATTAAGTCAGTTTTCCGTGATGATAGTGAATTTTACTTGTCAAACATGGATACTTTAAATTTTTTAGATAAAGGGACAGAGAGCAGCAGTAAGTCATCATTCCCTTTGTAATTAGTGGGGGCAGAGGGGTAGGAAGAGATGCAAATATCATCAACATTTACTTAGAAACTACAGTGTGGTGACCCATTTATTAGGCGTTAGAAATACACAGGTTCATTCTATGCCTTTGAGAAATTTGTTAGTTTTTAGTTAAGGAGATTGTATGTGTGTGTGCTTCTTGAGACTGATTTGTATTTTTGGTTTTTCTAAATAAGAAGTTTAATAAATATACCCTAATTACCACTTCCACAAATATCCATGAGAAGGCAAACAAGTCAAAATATATTTTAATATGTGTACGTGTATGTGTTTATATGTTAATATACAGTGTGTTTGTATTGTGAATGGTTACATACAGAGTGATGAGTTGAAGTGTGGTTATCCAAATGAGTAGCATAGACCAAAAAGTGCTACCTCACAGGAAATTATGAGATTAAGTGAAATAGTTGATGTAAAATGCTTAGTACAGTGGTTGACACATAGGTAATGCTCAATAACTCTCATTATCCATGTATTTATTATTATACCACCACCGCTATAGGAATTCAGAGGAAAGTGAGGACTATGGGTTAGGGAGATCAGAGAAGGAGGAAAGCATAATTTAAGTAATACATATTGCATCTATCTTATGTAAAATACTTTTGGTGTAAGACTCGAGTTGCTAATAGCAAATACTTTGGAAGGTATAATATAATATAAATACATACTAATGATATGGTCTCTTGTTTCAGGAACTTTATATTGCTGTAGGAATATCTGGAGCCATCCAACATTTAGCTGGGATGAAAGACAGCAAGGTAACTACATAACAATAAAGATGCTAAGAGGAAAAGTTTTCATATTTTAAAACTTGGGTTTGACTGGTATGTTTCCATGTAGTTATAGTGTGTGTAGTGGAACTATTCACATGAACACAAATCTAGGAACTGAAAGATAAATAAGCTACTGTACCCTGCCTGAAGATGTACCATTGGTAGGAGAGGCAGTGCTATGTCATGGAAAGAGGTGTGAACCTGAATCCCAGCTCCACTGCCAACTTACCACGTGACATGTCCTATTGGTACCTCAGTTCTGTGTCTGCCAAATGCAGGTGTTGGGTGATGATCTCTAAGATCCCTTTCAGCTCTGACAATCTATGGATTGAAAATGTGGGGTGAAAACAACTTGATGAAGTTCTGACTTATCTAGTTTATGAGGTTCTGATGCCTGATTCTCTGTCTGCTCCACCCTAGTCCCCTAACGGTCCCACCCTCATACCTCAGCAAGGCCCCTCTTCTTGGATTGTTTCTAAATTGTGACTGACATGTTTTGGATTGGAGTGTCTCAAAACCTCAGTAATTGTCAAAAATACAGTGTATAGGGCTTCCCTGGTGGTGCAGCGGTTGAGAGTCTGCCTGCCAATGAAGGGGACATGGGTTTGAGACCTGGTCTGGGAAGATCCCACATGCCATGGGGCAACTGGGCCCGTGAGCCAAAGCTACTGAGCCTGCGCGTCTGGAGCCTGTGCTCCGCGACAAGAGAGGCCGCGACAGTGAGAGGCCCGCGCACTGCGCTGAAGAGTGGCCCCCGCTTGCTGCAACTAGAGAAAGCCCTTGCACAGAAATGAAGACCCAACATAGCCAAAAATAAATAAATTTATAAAAATACAGTGTATAGTGGAAACACTTGATTTTAACTTGCTACTTGAACTCTGTGTGATGACTCTGTGAACATATATTTCAGAATATAACACATTAATTCATGCATAACAATGCAGTTTGAATTATGAACTTAGTCTTTCATGAAGTCAGAGATGCCTCTGACACTCCTGCTTTTATCCATTCAGATGGAAGTTTGATATAAAAGGTAATAAAACTTTTAATAGGTTTAACTTCTAACTTGAAAAGATGCATGCACTACCTCCTTGTAACCTCTAAATGAATTGGCCCCAAATCAGTCAGATTTCACAGTTGGATGGCAGGTTTCTTTACTGAGCTCTGAAAACAGCAGTGCCAATGGGGAAAATGTTATTGCTGCATTAGAGGAAAAAAACCACTCCAACACCAGCAACCTTAAAAAATATTTTTAGCTGGGCCAGTTCAGACATATCTAGAATTCTGCTTCTCTAAAATAAAAGACTCTACCTGCCTAGACGATCTTGGTGAAAGTTCTCATTACATGCCAGCAGGGCTGGATTGGGAGAAATGGACTAGATAGTCAAAGCAAAAAGAATAATTGAAGTAAGGAGACCAGTGTTGGGGAACAATCCATAAGAATAAACTTGAGCCAAGAATTTGTCTCTCCATCCCATCAACAAATATTTATTAAATGTGTACTTTTTTTTTTTTTTTTTTTTTTTTTTTTTTTTGCGGTATGCGGGCCTCTCACTGTCGTGGCTTCTCCCATTGCGGAGCACAGGCTCCGGACGCACAGGCCCAGCGGCCATGGCTCACGGGCTCAGTCGCTCCGCGGCATGTGGGATCTTCCCGGACCAGGGCACGAACCCGTGTCTCCTGCATCGGCAGGCGGATTCTCAACCACTGCGCCACCGGGGAAGCCCTAAATGTGTACTTTGTACTAGATGCTGGAGGTGCTCAAATGAAAAAGACATAGTCCTTGCCATCACTGTCTTGTGTGGGAGACACAGCAGTCTTAGGTTGTAATTTTGGTTAAGCTCTAAAATGGAATATTAAGTAATTGGTTTAAATCTGATAGCTGCATTGCATATAAGCTGTAGTTTTAGTTAGCATTGTGGTCTAGTTGAAAGAATATGAAATTTGATGGAAGTATATACATATTAATATGGTTGAATACAGTCTGTGCTTTAAAAGGTCTGTAAGAAAGAAGAACATGCATTTATAAGGACATATTAAAAGAGCTCTAAGGTGCAAGTAAGATTTTATCATAGTTATTTACAGTTGATAATTCAGGAATATTCTTTTAGTAATCTGAAAAACTGTGAACAGCCCAAATCTTTTTTCTTAAATACTATAGTGGTTCCTTTCCCACAGTTACATGTTCTTTCTTTAAAAATAACTTTTATATAGTGGGATGAAAAAGCTTTCAGATGATTAAACTGTCAGATGTTTGACTAGGTGGCCTCCAGGAAAATCATTAACCATCGTTAATTAAATAAATCTCTGCTAGTAGCTGTGAAGCAGGCTACATATTCCCAGAAGAGAAACACCTCGATGCAAATCAATGCCTGTGATTCAAAATGTTTGTCCTTGTGACTTTGGATTTGAGGCTCATATTGAAACCCTCGTTTATCGTCTCTGACCATACTTTAATATATATGGCATGTTTCTCTGGATCAGTAGTTACCTGGACTACAGTGTGCACCAGTTTCAGATATTCCTGAGTATTCTGCCTCAGGGCCCCTCTAGGGGAATTACACATAATGTCATGTAGCCTATATTTTAAGTCAGACTATATCAAAATACTTTAAAAAGGTGTTCCAGCTGTTTTCATGAGATGGAGTAATAGGCCGGGAAGCACTTAATTTTACTTCTAGAGATTCACATTATTATGATCTTTTTATTAAAATAACACCATGTTAGAGTCAAAACTCTAATTTTACTTTAATTGCAATGGTGTTGGAAGCATCTGTGGGGAATACCAAACTATTTGTAACTTATAAATAAATCTGTTGTTAATCGAATAATTGTGTAAACATAACACCTTTTTTAGTGACTATTTCTCCTTAATCTGTTACTGATCTGTCATTATAACCTTTTACACTTAAAAATTTTATAGGAGATAAGAGGAACTTGTGGTAGTTTTTGTAGGAGATGTAGTAATTTACTTTATTACATTTATTCATATTTGCTGCATACATAAAGGCTTAAACTTTTTTGTTTTAAAGTTCATCTTAACAGGCTGACTAGATAGTTAACTTTTCTATTCTCACATAGACCCAGAATAGTAATTTTAAAATACTAAATTGAATGCAGGATACATTCAATACATGGAGGATAAATCGTGAGCTACAAAGCCTATTAGGATTAGGATATGGATTAGGAATTAGGATATGGATTTGTTACGTTTTTTAAGTTGAAATCTAGCATTTATAGTCACAAGTTTAAATGTATATACTTGTTAATAGGAGATAGAAAATACTAATCATTTTATAAGTGAAATAAGCTGAGGATTGACTCTAATATGTATCTCATGATGATTTTATAAAGTAGACTTCTAACTGTCTTATTGAATAAAGCACTCCAAATATAAAATAAGTTAATTAATCTTTCATCCATGGTTTTCATTCAATATATCTAAAATTTTTCGATGAACTGCAAAACTTTGCAGTTATATTTGGTTTGTTTGGTTTAAGTCAGATTATTGAGGTATAATTTATATAGAGAAAATTCAAAGTTTTTAGTACACTGCACTTAATTTTTTTTGCATGGTAAAATACACATAAAATTTACCATCTTAACCATTTTTAAGTATAAAATTAGATGTGTACACACTGTCAGTGGTATTAAATACATTCATAATGTCATGCACCCATCACCACCATCTAACTCCAGAACTCTTTTCATCTTGTAAAACTGAAACTCCATACCCATTAAACAGTAACGTCCCAGTCTCCCCCGACACTCTCCAGATCCTGGCGACCACAGTTCTATTTTTTGTCTCCGTGATTTTGACTATTCTAAGTATGTCTTTTAAGTAGAATCATCATTTGGTATTTCTCTTTCTCTGACTGGCTTATTTCACTTAGCATAATGTCCTCAAGGTTAATACATGCAGCATGTGTCAGAATTTCCTTCATTTTTAGGCTAATAATATTCCATTGTATGTATGTACCACATTTTGCTTATCCATTCATCCATCTGTGGACACAAGCGTTGCTTCCAAGTTTTAGCCTTTGTGAGTAAAGGTGCTATGAACATGGGTGTACAAATATGTTTTCAAGGCCCTGTTTTCAATTCTTTTGGGTATACATCCAGAAGTGGAATTGCTAGATCATATGGTAATTCTATTTTTTAATTTTTTGAGGGACCACCATAATGTTTTCCACAGCAAGTGTACCACTTTACATTCCCACCAACAATGCACAAGGGTTCCAATTTTTCCACAACCTTGTCAGCACTTGTCTGGTTTTTTTTTTATAGTAGCCATCCTGATGGATCTGAGGTAGTATCTTATTGTAGTTTTGACTTGCATTTCCCTAATGATCAGTGATGTTGAGCATTTTTTCATGTGCTTATTGGCCATTTGTATATCTTCTTTGGAGAAGTAGCTATGGAAGTCATTCACCCAATTTTTGAATTGGGTAGTTTGGTTTTTTTGTTGTTGAGTTTAGTAGATTTTTGAATATATTCTGTATGATAATCCTTTATCATGGGACTTCCTTGGTGACGCAGTGGTTAAGAATCTGCCTGCCAATGCAGGGGACACAGGTTCGAGCCCTGGTCCGGGAAGCTCCCACAGGCCACGAAACAACTAAGCCTGTGCGCCACAACTACTGAGCCTGTGCTCTAGAGCCCGTGAGCCACAACTACTGAAGCCTGTGCACCTAAAGCCCATGCTCTGCAAGAAGAGAAGCCACTGCAATGAGAAGCCCGTGCCCCACAGCAAAGAGTAGCCCCCGCTCACCACAACTAGAGAAAGCCCACATGCAGCAATGAAGACCCAACACAGCCAAAAACTAATTAATTAATTAATTTTAAAATCCTTTATCAGATATATGATTTGAAAATATTTTCTCCCATTCTCTGGGTTACCTTTTTACTCTGTTGATAGTGCCTTTGGATACACAAAATTTTTAAATTTCTATGAAGTTCAATTTGTCTATTTTTTAATTGCCTATACCTTTGATGTCATATCCAAGAAATCATTGCCAAAACCAACATCATGCAGCTTTTGCCCTACGTTTTTCATCTGAGAGTTTTGTAGTTTTAAGTGTAATGTTTAAATCTTTGATCTGTTTTGAGTTAGTTTTTGTATATAGTGTTAGGTAAGGGGCCAACTTCATTTATTTGTATATGGATATCCAGTTTTCCCAACACCATTTCTGAAAAGGCTATCCTTTCCCCATTGAATGATCTTGACACCCTTGTCAAAAATCATTTGACCATATATGTGAGGGTTTATTCCTGGGCTCCCTCTTCTATTTCATTGGTCCTATTTAGGGTCCCTTGAGAGTCCATATAAATTTTAGGATGAGTTTTTCAATTTCTGCAAAAGTCACTGGAGGGACAGTTTTGATGGATATAGGATTATTGGTTGACAGGTTTTTTTCTTTTAGCACTTTGAATATATCAGTTCACTACCTTCTGGTCTCCAAAGTTTGTGATGGAAAAATCTGCTGATTGTCTTATTGAGGATTCCTTGTGTGTAGCAAATCAATTCTGTTTTCAAGATTCTCTTTTTATCTTCAGCTTTTGAAAGTGATTTTGTGTCTCAGTGTGGATCTCTGATTCATCTTACTTGAAGTTTTTTGAGTTTCTTGGCTGCTTCTATTCATGTCTCTAACCAAGTTATTTCTTTAAATATTCAGCCATTATTTCTTTAAATATTCTCTCTGCCCTCTTCTCTCTCTTCTCTTTCTGAGACTCCCACCATAGGTATTTTGGTCCTTTTAATGGTGGTCCACAGGTGCCTTAGGCTCTGTTCACTTTTCTTAAATCTTTTTTCTTTCTGTTCTTCAAGCTTGTTAATTTCCATCATCCTGTCTTCAAATTTGCTGATTCATTCTCCTGCATGCTCAAGTCTGCCTTTGGATCCCTCTAGTGAATTTTTCATTTCAGTTTTTGTACTTTTCAGTTCCAGAATGTCTTTTTGGTTTCTTTTTGGATTTTCTCTTTATCACTGTTTCCATTTTGTTCACACATTGTTTTCTTGACCTTCTCCTCATCTTTACTTCTTTTAGCATGTGTAAGATGACTATTTTAAAGTCTTTGTCTAGTAGATCTGCCATCAGGTCTTTTTCAGGAACAGTTTCTGTTGTTTTTTTTTTTTTCCTTTGAATGGGCCATACTTTTTGTTTCTTTGTATGCCTTGTGATTTTTTTTGTTGAAAACTGGATGCTTGAATCTAATAATGTGGTTATCTCTGGAAATCAGGTTCTCCTTTTTCCCCAGGTTTGCTGGGTTTTTTGTTATTGTTTTTGCTTATTATTGTTCTTGGTTTTTTTGATTGTTGTAGGCTGTCTCTGTGCCAAGTATTAACCTGAGGTGTAAACTTACTGTCTTCTTGGGTCTTTTCAGAGCCTGTGCCTTTCCCTGGGCATGTATGGTCACTTTGTAGTTTTCTCCTGATATGCATTTGCTTTTGAATGTCCTAGGCTTTAATGTCTGGCTCCCAAAAGGGGAAAAAGAGAAAAATGAAGAGCACTGATCCTTTAAATCTCCTGGAAATAACTTTGACTGGAGGGGGAAAGCATGAACAATGATGGTACAACAGCAGGAGCCACTGTCCTCTTTGCACCTTTGTGATCAGAAGCAGCATTCCAGGATCAAAGCACAAATCCTCAATATTTGGAGAATAGGGTCCTTTTTGCCCACACTGGCTCCTGTAAGCTGTGTGAAAGCTGCCTCAGGAACATGTGCACAGCTGCCTGCCACTAGGGCTGGGAGTTGGGGGGTGGGTAGCAACTATTTTGCTAAGAGTTACAGTTTACCATGCAAGTCTTCCCCTGGAAGTTGCAAACCTTTAATAGATTCCAAAGTTCCAAAATGGTTACATTAGAAAGATTCTGCCAGTTCAGTTGTAGTGTAGGTGAGGAGACAGATTCCCAATGCTTCCTACTTGGCTATCTTCCCAGAATCCTCTCCTCTGATTTGTTACTTACCTAAAACATTGTTTTTCATAAGTAAAAAAATAACTTTAAAAAATAATGATTTAAAACCTTTTTATTAAGAAACAGGAAACATCTCGAATAAACAACCTAACTTTGCACTTAAAGCAATTAGAGAAAGAAGAACAAAAAACCCCCAAATTTAGCAGAAGGAAAGAAATCATAAAGATCAGATCAGAAATAAATGAAAAAGAAGTGAAGGAAACAATAGCAAAGATCAATAAAACTAAAAGCTGGTTCTTTGAGAAGATAAATAAAATTGATAAACCATTAGCCAGACTCATCAAGAATAAAAGGGAGAAGACTCAAATCAATAGAATTAGAAATGAAAAAGGAGATATAACAACTGACACTGCAGAAATACAAAAGATTATTAGAGATTACTACAAGCTAACTGTATGCCAATAAAATGGACAACCTGGAAGAAATGGACAAATTCTTAGAAATGCACAACCTGCCGAGACTGAACCAGGAAGAAATAGAAAATATGAACAGACCAATCACAAGCACTGAAATTGAAACTGTGATTAAAAATCTTCCAGCAAACAAAAGTCCAGGACCAGATGGCTTCACAGGCGAATTCTATCAAACATTTAGAGAAGAGCTAACACCTATCCTTCTCAAACTCTTCCAACAGATAGCAGAGGGAGGAACACTCCCAAACTCATTCTATGAGGCCAACATCACCCTGATACCAAAACCAGACAAAGACGTCACAAAGAAAGAAAACTACAGGCCAATATCACTGATGAACATAGATGCAAAAATCCTCAACAAAATATTAGCAAACAGAATCCAACAGCACATTAAAAGGATCATACACCATGATCAAGTGGGGTTTATCCCAGGAATGCAAGGATTCTTCAATATACGCAAATCAATCAACGTGATACACCATATCAACAAACTGAAGGAGAAAAACCATATGATCATCTCAATAGATGCAGAGAAAGCTTTTGACAAAATTCAACACTCATTTATGATAAAAACCTTGCAGAAAGTGGGCATAGAGGGAACTTTCCTCAACATAATAAAGGCCATATATGACAAACCCACAGCTAGCATTGTTCTCAATGGTGAAAAACTGAAACCATTTCCACTAAGATCAGGAACAAGACAAGGTTGCCCACTCTCACCACTCTTATTCAACATAGTTTTGGAAGTTCTAGCCACAGCAATCAGAGAAGAAAAAGAAATAAAAGGAATCCAAATTGGAAAAGAAGAAGTAAAGCTGTCACTGTTTGCAGATGACATGATACTATACATAGAGAATCCTAAGGATGCTACCAGAAAACTACTAGAGCTAATCAATGAATTTGGTAAAGTTGCAGGATACAAAATTAATGCACAGAAATCTCTGGCATTCTTATACACTAATGATGAAAAATCTGAGAGTGAAATTAAGAAAACGCTCCCATTTACCATTGCAACAAAAAGAATAAAATATCTAGGAATAAACCTACCTAAGGAGACAAAAGACTTGTATGCAGAAAACTATAAGACACTGATGAAAGAAATTAAAGATGATACAAATAGGTGGAGAAATATACCATGTTCTTGGATTGGAAGAATCAACATTGTGAAAATGACTATGCTACCCAAAGCAATCTACTGATTCAATGCAATCCCTATCAAATTACCACTGGCATTTTTTACAGAACTAGAACAAAAAATTTCACAATTTGTATGGAAACACAAAAGACCCCGAATAGCCAAAGCAATCTTGAGAATGAGAAATGGAGCTGGAGGAATTAGGCTCCCTGACTTCAGACTCTACTACAAGGCTACAGTAATCAAGACAATATGGTACTGGCACAAAAACAGAAATATAGATCAATGGAACAGGATAGAGAGCCCAGAGATAAACCCACACACATATGGTCACCTTATCTTTGATAAAGGAGGGAAGGATATACAGTGGAGAAAAGACAGCCTCTTCAATAAGTGGTGCTGGGAAAACTGGACAGCTACATGTAAAAGTATGAAATTAGAACAATCCCTAACACCACACACAAAAATAAACTCAAAATGGGTTAAAGACCTAAATGTAAGGCCAGACACTATCAAACTCTTAGAGGAAAACATAGGCAGAACACTCTATGACATAAATCACAGCAAGATCCTTTTTGACCCATCTCCTAGAGAAATGGAAATAAAAACACAAATAAACAAATGGGACCTAATGAAACTTAAAAGCTTTTGCACAGCAAAGGATACCATAAACAAGACCAAAAGACAACCCTCAGAATGGGAGAAAATATTTGCAAATGAAGCAACTGACAAAGGATTAATTTCCAAAATTTATAAGCAACTCATGCAGCTCAATAACAAAAAAACAATCAACCCAATCCAAAAATGGGCAGAAGAACTAAATAGACATTTCTCCAAAGAAGATATACAGATTGCTAACAAACACATGAAAGAATGCTCAACCTCATTAATCATTAGAGAAATGCAAATCAAAACTACAATGAGATATCATCTCACACCGGTCAGATTGGCCATCATCAAAAACTCTAGAAACAATAAATGCTGGAGAGGGTGTGGAGAAAAGGGAACCCTCTTGCACTGCTGGTGGGAATGTAAATTGATACAGCCGCTATGGAGAACAGTATGGAGGTTCCTTAAAAAACTACAAATAGAACTACCATATGACCCAGCAATCCCACTACTGGGAATATACCCTGAGAAAACTATAATTCAGAAAGACTCATGTACCAAAATGTTCATTGCAGCTCTATTTACAATAGCCAGGACATGGAAGCAACCTAAGTGTCCATCAACAGATGAATGGATAAAGAAGATGTGGCACATATATACAATGGAATATTACTCAGCCATAAAAAGAAATGAAACTGAGTTATTTATAATGAGGTGGATGGACCTGGAGTCTGTCATACAGAGTGAAGTAAGTCAGAAGGAGAAAAACAAATACCGTATGCTAACACATATATATGGACTCTAAGGGAAAAAAATGTCATGAAGAGGTTAGTGGTAGGACGGGAATAAAACACAGACTCACTCGAGCATGGACTGGAGGATATGGGGAGGGGGAGGGGTGGGCTGTGACGAAGTGGGGGAGTGGCAGGGACATATATACACTATCAAATGTAAATTAGATAGCTGGTGGGAAGCTGCTGCATAGCACAGGGAGATCACCTCTGTGCTGTGTGACCGCCTGGGGGGGTGGGATAGGGAGGATGGGAGAGAGGGTGATGCAAGAGGGAGGAGATGTGGGAGCATGTGTGTATGTATAACTGATTTAGTTTGTTGTAGAGGGAAAACTAACACACTATTGTAAAACAATTATACTCCAATAAAGATGTTAAAAAAAAATAAAATAAAAAATAAAAAAATAAAACCTTTTTAATACTGCAATGGGCTAGTGGTGGGGGTGGGAGATAATCTTGTTATGTTCCAATCCAGAAATTTCTAAACTTACAATATTGGCATAAATTAATCAAACTAATCTTATTTGGTAGACATTTTTAAGAATACAAATTTGTTGTTAGGGAAGTTAGAATAGAACCATCAGTCTGTGTAGTATGTTTTCTTATAAAGGCCAAACTCTTTCTTTTTGTTTCACAGACAATTGTGGCTATTAACAAAGACCCAGAAGCTCCAATTTTTCAAGTGGCAGATTATGGAATAGTTGCAGATTTATTTAAGGTAAGTTGGCCTTGAGAGTGATGGCTGTTATCTAGGTTGTCATCCAACAACCTCCAGGAGTTGGTCAGGGAGGAAGCTATTATAGGAAAACATTGTGTGTTTGTGTATCTGTGTCTATCTGTGTATGTATATATTAATATATGCAATTTTGAACTATTTAAAGTGAAGAGTTGTTCTGCTTAATATATGATGTTTATATAGAGCATTATAACGTTCCCTTTAAGAAGTCCATATTGTCTTTCAAACATCCACATGGCTCTTGGCATCTCATATGCCAAGTTAGTATACAGTGTGAAATGACTCAAGTAATTGTAACCTAGAACCATATCTGGCAGGTACCTTAAAGAAATTCACATCATAACCCCTCATACAGAGATTTACTAGTGATGCTATAGCTTTTCATGGGATGAGTGGGCACTCAAGTCCACTTTATCTACTCAGCAAGTATGCTCTGCTTGCTGTGTTTGAGAGTCAGAGGCCTTCCTAACAGTGACAGCTGTAGAGAAGGACACTTATTTCCCACTCCTCGCACTCTTCGTTTTTTTGAGTGTTCTTTCTACCCTGCTACCACCCCCGTATTTGCCCTGTCTGTGAGAGAATTACTTTAGTGATATTGTTGAGCACCTGATATTCATTTGGCCACATTTAAAGGTCATAGCTTATGCATGGCCTGGCCTCTTTTTGTCCCTCAGGGCCTGTCTACTAGCTTCCAGGTTACCTTGTGCAGAAATCACTCATGCAGGAATTGAGGCTCTGAAAGTAGCATCCAACCCTGGGTTTACTGGAGTGAGGAACCCCTCGCATAGAAGTATAATGAGCTACTGTGGGCCTTAATGGAGAGGCTGCAACCTGAGAACAGAGCCAGGGGTGGTCTCTCCAGCAAGAGGATTGGCCCATTACCATGGCTTCTCCAGCACTGTTTATGATCCAGATGAACTAATGAGTGTACTTTGAGAGCACATCTGTATTTTGAAGTGTATGTTCATGCTCAGTGAAAGACGGGCCCTTCAGATGCTCAGAATTATTCAGTAATGGTCCAGACTTCATGGAGAGACTAGAATTGGGGCTATTGTCCTGGGTCAGCATAGGGCAGCTTTCCCTATGGAACCCCCCCTCCCAAAAGAGCCTGTATATTGCATGAGAAAAATACACCCCCTCTTCTGTGATCCTGGGGTTCTGTATCTGAAATTTAGTGTTTAGGTAGGTTAGCTGCTCCTGTAACCTGGCCCAACTATGTAAGAACAAATAGTAGTGGCAGTCATTTGACCAAGATATCCCAGTGGGAGGAAAAGTTAGTATGAAAAAGATAAATGTTTTTGTATTTCTTTATAATAATACCTTTGTTCAAGTAGAAAGCATTTAGTTCTAGTGAGATACAGATAAAGGGATAAAGACCTTTTAATTTAAAAATGAAAGCAAACACTTTCTGAACCTTAACCATGTATCATGTTGATATGTTTGCAGACAGGCATCTACTGTAGTTACCTTTTATTTTTCCTCAAGAGAATATTTGAGTAAATCTATAAGTAATTTTGTTTATTTTAAGTTATATTATTCTGTCTGCTTGTGTACTGTGTATTGCTACTCACATGCAGGGCTTACTGGATAAAAGAATGAAGTGTTAGACAGTCGGAAATTTATGATGTTCATACTGTGTGGGACACCATTGCATCTATCATTGCTACAAAGATGCTTCTGCCTCAAGGCAGGATATCATTGCTATCTTTGTAGCAATGATAGATGCAGTGGTGTCCCACACATTGTGCCTCTTGCATTAAGGGCAGCTCCCAGGTTTAACATGAGAGAGTGTATGTATCTGTATTGTATGTGTGTGTGTGTTTGTGCTCATGCACATGATCAAAGAGATATCTCATTGAGAGTCCTAGGACAGTAAAAGTGGAAAGGGACCTCAAAGATCATCCAGTCAGCTGATTTCCAACCTGAGATTCTCAAGCTATTTTTGGTGTTTTAAGAAGCGCACTTTAAAAAATGTTTGAAAATTTTTTTATTGAGATAACATAGTTTTATAACTTTATATAAGTTTCATGTGTACAACATTTTATTTCTACTTCTGTATACCCTACAGCATGCTGACCACCAAAAATTTAGTTTCCACCTATCACCATACCATTGATCCCCTTTACTCATTGCACCCTCCCCCAAGCCCCTTCCCCACTGGCAACCACTATTCTGTTCTCTGATTCTAGTGTTTGTTTTTATTTGATGTGTTCATTTACTTTGTTTTGGTGTGGAGGGGTTATATTCCACATGAGTGAAATTGTCTTTCTCCTTCTGATTTATTTCCTTAGCGTAATACCATCAAGGTCCATCCATGTTGTCACAAATGGCAAGATTTCATCTTTTTTAATGGATGAATAGTATCCCATTGTATATGTATACACCACATCTTCTTTATCCATTTACTGTTTGATGGCCACTTAGGTTGTTTCCCTATCTTGGCTGTTGTAAATAGACTGCAGTGAACCCAGGAGTCCTCATATATCTTTTCTTTTCTCTTTTTAAAATTTCTAAAACCTTTTTGTTTTATATTGGAGTATAGCCGATTAACAATGTTGTGATAGTTTGAGGTGCACAGCAAAGCAACTCAGCCATACATATACATGTATCCATTCTCCCCCAAAGTTCCCTCCCATCCAGGCTGCCACATAACATTGAGCAGAGTTCCCTGTGCAATGCAGTAGATCCTTGTATATGGGTCATTTTAAATACCTGTATATCTTTTCAAGTCAGTGTTTTTGTATTCTTCAGATAAATACCCAGGAGTGGGATAGCTGGTTCATGTGGTAGTTCTATTCTTAATTTTGGGGGGAATCTCCATACTTTTTTCCATAGTGGCTGCACCAATTTACATTCCCACCAGCAGTGTAGGAGGGTTCCCTTTTCTTCACTTCCTCACCAACACTTGTTATTTCTTGCCTTTTTGATAATAGTCATTCTAACAGAAATGAGGTTTTGATTTGCAAGTCCCTAATAATTAGTGATGTTGAACATCTTTTCATGTGCCTGTTGGCCATCCATATGTCTTCTTTGGAAAAATGTCTATTCAGCTCCTCTGTCCATTTTTTAATCAGGGTGTTTGTTTTGTTGTTGTTGAGGTATATGAGCTCTTTACATATTTTGGACATTAACCCCTTATTGGATATATGATTTGCAGGTATCTTGTTTCATAGGTTGTCTTTCCATTTTATCAATGATTTCCTTTGTCATGCAGAAGCTTTTTAGTTTGCCATTTTTTTATTTTTTGCTTTTGTTTGCCTTGCCTGAGGAGACATATCTGGAAAGATGTTGCTAAGACTAATATCAAAGAGCATACTACCTATGTTTTCTTCTAGGAGTACTATGGTTTCAGGTCTTACATTCAAGTCTTTGATCCATTTTGAATTGATTTTTGTGTGGGGCATGGTCTATTTTCTTTTTTTTGCTAGTGGCTGTCCAGTTTTCCCAGCACCATTTATTGAAGAGACTATTCTTTCTCCATTGTATGTTCTTTGTTCCTTCATTGTAAATTAATTTTCTATATAGGTGTGGGTTTATTTCTGGGCTCTCTATTCTCTTCCACTGATCTGTGTATCTGTTTTTGTGCCAATACCATGCTGTTTTGATTACGGTGGTTTTGATATATACTTTGAAATCAGAGCATGGGATACCTCCAGCTTTGTTCTTTTTCCTCAGGATTGCTTTGGTTTTGGGGGAGGCTTTTATGTTCCATGTAAACTTTAGAATTTTTTGTTCTACTTCTGTGAAAAATGTCCTTGGGATTTTGATAGGGATTGCATTGAATCAGTAGATTGCTTTGGGCAGTATCAATATTTTAACAATGTTAATTCTTCTAGTCTATGAGCATGGAATATCTTTTCATTTCTTTATGTCTTCTTCAGTTTCTTTCAACAATGTCTTACAGTTTTCATTGTACAGGTCTTTCACTTCCTTGGTTAAATATATTACTGGGCATTTTATACTTTTTGTTGTGATTGTAAACAGGATTGTTGTCTTAATTTCTCTCTCTGCTAGTTCATTGGCAGTATGTAGAAATGCAGCAGATTTTTGTATGTTGATTTTGTACCCTGAAGCTTTGCTGTATTCATTTATTACTTCTAATAGATTTTTGATAGAATCTTTAGGGTTTTCCATATGTCAAATTATGTCATCCACAAATAGTGACATTTTTACTTCTTCCTTTCCAATTTGGATGCCTTTTATTTCTTTTTCTTGCCTAAATGCTCTGGCTAGGACTTCTAGTACTATGTTGAATAAGAGTGGTGAGAGTGGGCATCCTTGTCTTGTTCCTGACTTTAGAGGGATAACTTGGTTTTTCACCACTGAGTGTGATGTTAGTGGGTTTGATACATATGACCTTTATTATGTTGAAGTACATTCTTTCTGCACCCACTTTATTGAGAGATTTTATCATAAATGGATGTTGAATCATGTCAAGTGCTTTTTCTGCATCTGTTGAGATGATCATGTGGTTTTTGTCCTTCATTTTGTTAATGTTGTGTGTCATGTTAATTGATTTGCAGATGTTGAACCATCCTTGCATTCCTGGAATAAATCTCACTTGATCATGGTGTGTGATCCTTCTAATGTATTGTTCTATTTGGTTTGCTAATATTTTGTTGAGGATTTTTTTCATCTATATTCATCTGAGAGATTGGTCTGTAATTTTCTTTTTTTGTGTTGTCTGGGTCTGGGTCTGGTATTAGGATGATGTTGGCCTCATAAAATGAGTTAGGAAACGTTCCCTCTTCAGTTTTTTGGAATAGTTTGAGAAGGGTGGGTATTAAATCTTCTTTGAATATTTAGTAGAATTCACCTGTGAGGCCATCTGGTTCTGAACTTTTGTTTTCTGGGGAGCTTTTGATTACTGTTTCAGTCTCTGTACTAGTGACTGGTCTATTCACATTCTCTATTTTTCATGATTTAGTCTTGAAAAGTTGTATGATTCTAAGAATTTGTCCATTTCTTCTAGGTTGTCCAGTTTATTGGTGTATAGCTGTTCATAATATTCTCTTATAATCCTTTGTATTTCTGTGGTGCCCATTGTTATTTCTCCTCTTTTGTTGATTTTATTTATCAGAGCCTTCTTTTTTTCTTGGTGAGTCTAGCTAATAGTTCGTCAATTTTGTTTATCTTTTCAAAGAATCAGCTCTTAGTTTCACTGATCTTCTCTATCATCTTTTAGTTTCTATTTCATTTATTTCTGCTCTGATCTTTATTATTTCCTTCCTTCCACTGACTTTGGGCTTTGTTTGTTCTTTTTCTGGTTCCTTTAGGTATGAGGGTAGATTGTTTATTTGAGATTTTTCTTGTTTCTTGAAGTAGGCCTGTGTTGCTATAAGCTTCCCTCTCAGTAATGCTTTTGCTCCATCCCATAGATTTGGGTATGTCATATTTTCATTTTCTTTTGTCTTCAGGTAATTTTTTATTTCTCCTTTGATTTCCTCATTGGCCCAACAGTTGTTCAGTAGCATGTTGTCAATTTTCCACATTTTTATGATTTTTTCTAGCTTTCTTCTTGTAGTTGATTTCTAGATTCATACCATTATGATTAGAAAAGATGCTTGATATGATTTCGGTCTTCTTAAATGTATTGAGAGTTGTTTTGTGTCCCAACATATGGTCTATCCTTGAGAAAATTCCATGTGCATTTGAGAAGAATGTGTATTCTGCTGCATTTGGATGGCCTGTTCTGTACAAATCTATCAAATCAGATCTGATGTTTCATTTAAGGCTGCTCTTTCCTTATTTACTTTCTGTCTGAGTTATCTATTGGTTGATGTAAGTAGGATCTACTACTATTACTGTGTTGCTGTCAATTTCTCCCTGTAGGTCTGTTAATAGTTGTGTTATATATTTTGGTGCTCCTCTGTTAGGTGCATATATGTTAATAAGTTGTGTCTTCTTATGAACTGTCCCTTTTTCATTATACATTGTCCAATATGTCTCTTGTTAATATTTTTGTCTTGAAGTCTTTTTGTCTGATATGAGTGTAGCTACACTTTCTTTTGGCTGCCATTTGCTTGGAGTATCATCTTCCATCCCTTAAGAAGTCCACATTTAACTACAGGGAGACTATTTGGAGTAAGACATAATTTTTATTTGCCTTTAGCTAGAATTATGGTAGTGTCTATCTCATGCTGCTCAGAAGTTCTGAAGTACAGTTATATATGCCTTTGATTAATACAAAGTGAGAAAGTTAATCAGTCCTTAAAAATGCAGTTTGGGGAAGAACTAGTAAAGAATATACTAAAAATTCTGCTTGAGTTGCAGCCTCCCATTTATTACTATATGAGTAACATGCAGGGTGTGTTCTTCTTAAGTTGTCTGTGTCCCAGAGAGATGTGATTTGGGGAATATGCTCAGCAAGTTACTGGCACACCTAAGCCAGGCTCCTGATTCTGTTCATTTTCTCATCACTCTGCCTTTCCAGCTCATCATGTACCACAGCTGGGAGGTTCACTACTACTCCTGTACCTTAGATATGTTGCAGTAAATAGAACCACATCTTTGACAGACTAGCAGCCAAAGCAGAACTAGGCAGAAACCAAATTGTTTTCTCAGTTGAAATCAGAATGATTCCAGATGAATATTATAGTAATTCTGACAAAAGAAGAGACAGAGTGGCTCAGTGAATATACTTCTCACTGGAGTCACCCTCTCTTTAAAAATCAAATATTTAAAGGTATAACAACTTTAAAAATACAAGTATGCAAATGATGAATGAAAATTATTATCTATTTGGGATTATGATCTTAAAATAACATCATAAGTCAAATAATAGCTGTATACAAAGGGCTTTTTTAGATCAAATTTTTGTTTAAAAATTAAAAATTTCAAACTATCACACATAACAAGTGTATATAGCTATTAGACTAATAATTCTCTAAGGGATACTGTGTCCACCACATTTCATCATGTCTGGAGTAAAAACGTATATGCATAACATTTTATTTTCTTATATTCATCCTTTCACTTAACCCTTCAACAATCATATGAGTTAGGACAAGGTTTTTTTTTTTCTTCATATGACAGAAATAACATGGTATGGTAATTATGAGCTTTGTTTCATATTCTGTCTTGGGCACATACTAATTAAATTATCTTAGCCAAGTTATTTAATCTCTCTGAATATAAGCTTACTCATAGATAATATAAATATTACACTACCTTGTAATGAGAATTAAATGAGATTATACTGCACCTAGTATAGTCTATGTTAAATATTAGCCTACCTGTTTGTATTTCCTACCATACATGTACATAGTAGGTGCTTAATAAATGGTAAATATCATAATCAGAGTTAGAGTGATAGGGCAGAGGGCACCACCTGACTGGTAGTTTGGGGTCTTTGTTTTTTTCTTAATATAATAGCTTTACTGAGATGTAATTCATATACTGTAAATTTTACACTTTTAAAATGTACAGTTCAGTGGGTTTTTTTTTTTTTTTTTTTTTTTTTTTAGTATATTCACAGAGTTATGCATGCAGCCATCACTACTGTCTAATTCTGGAACATCTTCATCACACTGAACGGAAACCCCATACCCATTAGCAGCCACTCCCTATTCACATTCTCCCCAGCCCCTGGCAACAACTAATCTACTTTGTGTCTCTGTAGATTTGCCAGTCTTGGATATAGAATCATGTAATATATGGTCTTCTGTGGCTGGCTTCTTAGCATAATGTTTTAAAGGTTCACCATGTTGTAGTGAACCTTAGTGAATAAAGTGTTGTAGTGAATAAAGTGCATGTATCAGCACTTTATTCCTTTTTATTGCCAAGTAATAGCCATCATATGGATATGCCACAATCTGTTTATCCATTTATCATCTGATAGACTTTTTAGTTGTTTCCACATTTTGTCTGTTGTAAATAATGCTGCCATGAGCATTCATGTATGAGTTTTTGTGCACTGATTCATCTTGTTTGGATATTTATCTAGGAATGGAATTGCTGGTTTACTTTACAACTCTATGTTTAACATTTTGAAGAACTGTCAGACTATTTTACAAAGTGGCTGCCTCATTTTACATTCCTACCAAATAATATACAAGGGCCCCAGTTTCTCCATACACTGGCTTACACTTGTTATTGTCTTTTATTATAGCCATCCTAATGGTTGTGAAGTGGTATCTCATTGTGGTTTTGATTTGCATTTTTCTGGTGACCAGTGATATTGAGCATTTTTCATGTGTGCTTTTTGGCCATTTGTATATCTTCTTTAGAGAAATGTTTATCCAAGTCCTTTGTCCATTTTTTAATTGAACTGCTTGTCTTTTTGTTGTTGAGTTGTAAGATTTCTTCATATATTCTGGATGTTAAACCCTTGTTAGATATATGATTTCTAAATATTTTCTCCCATTTCGTAGGTTGTCTTCACTTTTTTGATAATGTCCTTTGATGACAAAAGGTTTTAATTTTGATAAAGGCCAGTTCATCTATTTTTTTCTTTTGTTGCTTGTGTTTTGGATGTCATATCTAAGAATCTATTGCCATGATCCAAGAGTCTTATGGTTTTCACTCTTATAATTAGGTTGTGGATCCATGTTGAATTAATTTTTGTATATGGTGTGAGGTGAAGGTCCAGTCCAACATCATTCTTTTGTATGTGTGGATATCCAGTTGTCCATCTCTGTTGGAGAGACTATTGTGTTCCCATTGATTAGACTTGGCATACCTCCTGTCTTTTTAAACCTTTTTCACCTCTTCCCAGCATAGTCATTCACTGGAGTCATTCTAATCCCTTTACTGTCTCTGGAACCTGCAATGTTTATCTCTGTTTGCCTCCTTATTTTTTTGCTTAGTATCTTTTTCTTCTCCATGGTAATGTCCTGATTTTTCTTAGTCTGCACCAGTCTCAACTTTCCTCAGGACTCCTGAATTTAGAGCTTTTAGTGCCATTCTTCTCATCCTCTTACATTACAGTGGAAGATGAGCACATTTCTAATTGGGTTGTTCATAGGCCTCTGGCTCTTCTCTCCAAATAGTGAGTGGAACTCCTCATGGCCAGGAATCAGGCCTGAACTTCTTTATCTCCCGTAGTGCTTATCCTGAGGAAATACTAGGTAAATGAGTGAAATATAGTTGTGCTGTGACTTATATCAGTAGATTATCATATTTTAAACATAAATTCACTCTCATTTGGTCTTACTGAATAGGGAACTGCCTCTGCAGTATCTAAAATAGAAGAAAAATAAGAATCCAGATCTTTCAGTGTGCTGAGACCATCAAGATACTCCGTAAACTGAGTTGACATGTTCTTTTTCCTAACTAAGGCATTGTGTGGTATGCTTGGAAAGTCTGAGGTTGATCTAATAAAAAGGATATAGAGGATGGAGAGAGAAAGACCCTTCGACTCTTTTTTGGGGAGTGTGGCAGGGGGACATTCTGTAAGGTTTTTAAAAACTGTGTTCTAAACCAAATTAATGTTTTATTTAAAAGAAGTTGGCCTCTAGCCTATTTTTCATGAAACACGTAGGTCCCATATGAAGCTCATTTAGCATGTCATCTGTGACTGGCATAAGCTCATGGTCTCTCCACCGAGAAAAGCTGGGAGAAGTGGTGCCAGCACTTAATGCTGCCTGCCCCTGAGCTAATGCCTCCTGGCTCCATGGTAAACATGGGCCTTTTAATAGGCTGGAGACAAAGTGACATTCGGAAGGAACAACATGTCAACAATTTCCTTAATAAATTTTGTACGAACGCATTATTTCCACCTAATGGAAATGTAGCTCTCTTAAATAATTGAGAGGCTATATTCGTCAGTGGCGAGTTCAGCTGGGATCTTTGTGAGCTGGGGCAGTTGACAGCCCCTTGGAAGACTGAGTAATTGATATTTTACACGAGTGGCTCAGCTAGTTTTCAGGTGGGCTTTGTGTGACATTCCCCTGCAGTCCCCACATGTAGCCCTCCTCTGTTGTCCAGGCTATTACAAAGCAGCTCCACACCAAAAGCTCCAGTTGCAGCCACTAAACTTCCAAGACCAAGGGTTAGTAATTAATCCTTTTTAAGGTGGGAGCCAATTCGGTCAGTTTCCCTCACTGTGGTTTCTTACTGTGTCTGCTGACCAGCCACTGCATCAGCACAAGGCCTTGATTTTAATAAAGAGTGATGATGGGTAATGTTCAGCATGCAGCTCATTTTTATGTGCCAGAAGATAGTAACATGTGCTGGGGAACAACAGCCGCAGTGTTTGTTAAATGAATGATGAATAAATGAATGAACAATGAGAAAACAAGTACTAGAGGAGGTTGACAGGAGTCATGACTAAGCAAGAGACTCTGGTGTGGACTTTGAAGGAAGGGCAGGAATGCAGCGAGGGAAGGAAGAATGCTAAGAAACACGAAGGTAAAAAATATACACTATTCTCAGCAGAGAGAAAAGTTGGACTTCCTATTTTCTGTGGTGGCTTTCTGAGGTTTGGGATTATGTCAGAAAGGCTCCTAGGCCATGAGTGGCCTTTGGCCCTGCCAGCCATATGTCCCAGATGACCTTTCCCTCCCAAGGTTTATAGTTTCCCCATGGATGGGAAGAGAGACTGTGGGTGAACAGGGAGTTCCTGGGTGGGGGAGAGAAGGGGGCACTTTGTACCTCTGTAGTGATTCACATTGTTTCTTTTGGCCTCTTTTTACTTCTTAAGGAGCTGTGACCATATCACAATGAAGACTCAAGTTGCTTAATAACTTTTTTTTTTTTTAATTTGCAGGTTGTTCCTGAAATGACAGAACTATTGAAGAAAAAATGAGCCATGACCATGTCTTAAGAAGGAAAATTGTATCGAAGTATATTCAGCTGAAATTATAGAAATTCATGGCTAACGTAACAATCATTGGAAAGCGTGGGGAGCTACATTTTGTAATTTGAGGAAAAATTCTAACAGGCACCAGAATGCTTTTTTATGGGGTTATTATTATGTTTCCTTTTAATTATTTGTGGTTCCAAACAGTTATTTTTTGAAATTTTCTAGTTCTGTAACAAAATATATAATAAAGCCTTTCCACAGCTTTAAAACTATTACCAGAAATATGCCTATCTTTGTAAAGGAAGAGAGAAAATTGAAAAAAAGGAGTGAAAGTTAATTTATTATTTTATCTTTGCCTGTGTTGTTCATGGAAGGCTCTGTGTTTTAGGCAAAATTGTAAACACGAATGTTGCCACCAGCCTAATCAACATAATCTAGTTGTTAAGGGAACTAGATTGACAAATTGAGAGTTAAAAAAGCATGGCCACAAAGCATGGATATTATCTTAAATATATTCCAGTCTTCTGAAAATCATAGCTAATGTGACAAAAGCAGACCTGACTTAAACCTGAACCTGCTGAATATATTTAGTTGGCTGAAGTTAATTTTCCATTTCATTTTAAGGTTTTGTCAGCTGATAGGACTTTGTGTCTATAAAGGAGAGGGAAGTGGAGAAGGAGGGGCTGCTTTGAGACAGTATGGCCTCTTATGCTAACAGATAGTTTGATATTATTGTAAATGTTTAAAGTCCTGCTCAGAGAATGCTCTGGCTTTTCTTTCGCCCTCCTGGTGGCTTCCTTTGGGCTGTCTTAGAAAGCAGCCAGGCATGTGAGTTGGCCACATGTGTGGTGAGCTCTGGCACTCTCCCTCTGCTGCCCTAGGGCATGGCTGAGGTTGAGAGTCTCACAAGAGGCCAGAAGCTGGTGTGAGTGCAGCCCACAGAACAGAGGCTGGTGAGGCTTTGGCCAAGCCTGCAGGAAGGCATGGGCAGGTATCTGGGGTCATAGAAAGGCCAGGAGTCAGTAGGCAAGTTGAATGAAGAGAACTGCCACCCTGAAGACAATCTGCAGAAGGTATAGTAGTTGACAAGGAAAACTGCAGGGAAGAGATGGGAAGTGACTAGTGGTACATAAGGGGAGGGAGCAGAGGGGCCAGCCAGTCCCTTTGTGTGGCCAGCCTAGGACTGACTAGTTGAACCCGTTTTGATGTGTCATAATCACTTGCTGTGAAACACTGGCATTTCTGCCTTCTTTTAATGAGATGAGAGGAGTGTCAAAGTGATGCTTTGCTAGAACTGTAGAATCCTAGAATGCAGAGCTGAATGATCATCAGGTTCACACCTCCTGGACAGATAGGGATACTGAGGCACAGAGAAGAAGTGAAGGAAGTAAAGTAACTTGTCCAAGGCCACATAGTTTGAATCACCCTTGCAAAAGTAGTTCTCATATCTTGTTGCTGTCTTTGGGGCTCTTCCAAGGAAAGCTAACCTTGCTCATTGCCTTCTCCATTTACTCCTCATCCCTATTGGACACTGTAACTGGGGGAGAGGAGAGACAGCAAAGGTGATGGCTGCAGAGGTACCCCCAGTATCTATAGGGTGTGCTGGCTCAAGGAGGACCATCCCAGCTGGTATCTCTGTGTGGCTCCTAACCTCAGGGTTGAACTGGTTGGTCTTTCTCCCTTTTGGCTCCCTCCTATCATGACTGCCCTGTCCCAGCTCTAAGCAGCTGTTCACTTAATTTACTGGGTACAACTCATCACCATCATAATAGCATTAAGTATGACGCTTACTATATGTCAGGCACCATTCTAACACTTGACATATATTAAACCCTTTCAGTCCTCACAATACCCTGTAAGATAGATGCTATTATTATCATCCCTGTTTTACAGATGAGGAAGCTGAGGCACAAAGAGGTTATATAACTTGCCCAGATTCAGACAGCTTATAAATGAGAGCCAGGATTTGAAACCACGAAGTTTGGCTTCAGAGCAGTGGCTTCACCAGTATGTGAATCTCCCTCACTTCGGCTCAAGGAACAGGGAGTCGCTGCACAGTAACCTCAGGTAAAGGGCACTTAGTGCTTGGTGCTGGGTGGGCCGGGCACATCTTCAGGATCCTAGTTGAGGAGAAGAGTCAGTGTTCTGGGCTTGTCTTTCCAGCAGGAATTTGTTCAACTCAGAAGCCCCTCTAAGTGCCCACTTAAAGTTTACCTTAAAAAGGCAGTTGTGTGAGATGGGGGCAAATTGTTAAAACTACCATATACGCCAGAAGATGCAATTTGACGTGCCCTTTTTTTCCTTATGTTTTGTTGGAAACCAAGCTGTCATTTCCAAATGACTGCGCCTGCATCTGGCCTGAGGACCCAGAGCAGTAGCTCTGGAAGCAGTGTGGGGAAAGGTGTTAGGAGTAGCTTTCTATTCTCCCTAGTTTTTTGAGGTCTTTCGTTAAAATCATACAGCCCCTGGGAATTTGGTTAATTAGGCAGAACCCGAAGTCCCTGAGAGAGCAGAAGTAAAGTACGCATGTAGAAAGGAAGCCCTGTGAGGGCAGAGCTGAGTGGGTCCTTGAGGCCATTTAGATCAAGCGAACAACTCCTTTCTCTATGGACTGAGGCCCAGTGAGGGCCCTGGTCTCAGCTTTCCAGTAGTTGAGAAAGTACAGAACCCAGCTTTGCCTCTGGTCCCATGGTCTCTCAGCAGTACTATGGGGCATATTCCCTGGTTCATCCGCCAGCTGTGCTGTGTGGGATGCTGGAGCAAACACCTGGAAGTCTGGCCTGGCCACTGCCCTGAAGTAGCTTGTGGTCCTGACCTGTCATCCTGGGCTCTGAGAATACAAGCTGTTAGAGGCACAGCCCCTGCCCTCAAGATTTGCAGCTACCAGGGAAGATGAGATGAGACCCAAGTGATTAGAAAAGCAGATAGCATGTAGTCAGCACATACAGGGAGAGCTCCCTCAGTGGGCTAGCTGTGGTTATTCATTGGGCGTGGAGGCATTAATATTAGCATGTGGGGCAGAAGTAGAACAGATAAGGGCTCAGCTCACATGGATGCTTGAGTCAGTGATGGGTGGAAACACAGGGCATCAGGAAAGGGGTTGAGGGTGGTAGGCAGTTAAGGCCAGATTGCAGAGGACATTGACTGATAGGCTGAGTTTGTCCTTTTCCCTTATTGGTCAGTGGTTCTCAAACTTTGCCCTCAAGGAATACTGCCATTTCAGAAGCTGGGCCGGGGATGGTACTGTGAAAGGTCTTTTCCTGATTTACAGGAAAAAAATAATAGAATTTCCCAATCTAAGTCTTCCTTGCATACGTTTTTCTAAAACTTTGGTTGCTGCTACATCATCTTAACATAAGTAGATTCCAAAGTGAATGAACAGGTAGCAAATAGATATTAACTAAGGAGGTCAGCAGCCACTGACCCTCCACAGCTTTTGTTTAGTGGACATGTGTTGAATAGTTAAAAATGCTCTCTGCTGGCTGTTCTGTTCCTTGTTTGTATGTTAGAATTAAACATGTCAGTATATCCAGAATGTTTCACAAATAGCTGCATGACGTCCTGAGGCCCTGCCACCTGAACATGTCTTAAGAATCACCCTCCCAGCAACAGGGAGATATTGACATATATAGAGGATGGCCTGTAACCTGATCTGGAGGAATAACATAACCTAGAGGAATAAAATAACCTGGCAGTGTGTTCAGGACAGATGGAGGGAGGAGGAGAAGATGGAAGTGATTAGGAGGCTGTTGCAGGAATCCTCTGGCCTTATGCCCCGGATGGGTTTGGCTGAAAGCTCTTTGGGTACAGAATGGGTCCCCTGAGACTGTGGAAATGGGTCTGGTGCTGTGGGCGAGGCTGACAGAGACTGGGGCTCTTCCTCCCAGGACAGAGTG
Source organism: Kogia breviceps (assembly GCF_026419965.1). Taxonomy (NCBI): domain Eukaryota; kingdom Metazoa; phylum Chordata; class Mammalia; order Artiodactyla; family Physeteridae; genus Kogia; species Kogia breviceps. The sequence continues at coordinate 104,387,460 of NC_081312.1, forward strand.
GGAGCCATGCTGCCGGCAGAGCCTGGGCGTGTCTGTACTGGGCTGGGGGGCTTTGAATGAAACCTCAGCCATAAGTGCTCTCTTTGCTGTCTTTCTGAAAGGGATAGTCAGCTTGGTTGCATTTCACACTGTCTCTCACGGGGGTAAGAGAGGTTTTCGTTTTGGTCCACATAAAAGTGTGCTTAAGAGGTTGGGAAACCCGGAGAACACTATTGATTATAACAGATGGATTTGGTTAGCTGTTGCTGAACTAAAGGAGACTTGACGGATAACCTTGTAAAAAAAAAGCCCATATAGGGTGATATAATGCCACAATTCGTATAGCCCTAGGGTTTTAAAAATATTTTGAGGGAAACCCAAATGAAGAAGAGTTGCTGGTAATCCTTGGTTTATAAAAGCGCTTTCATGTAAGTTACTCCCAGAGGTGGAAAAGGTAGGAAACAGTGAAGAAGTCAGGGTCTCAGGAGAGGTGATTTGCCCCAAGGCACAAAGCAGATGGTAGAGGTAGAACACAAACCAGAATTTTGGCAAGTGTTACTTGTTAAGAACCTACTAGGTGCATTGTATATCCTTCTCTAATACTATGATCCCCAAAGCGGGGGTATCATTAATCCCTACTTTCTGGATGAAGAAATGGGCTGAGAGGTAACCGAGCAGAGGCAGTAATTGAGATGTGGAACCTAAGCTGACTCCAGGTTTGGAGAGCTTGGCCTTTACACCATGCCAGGCTGCCCCCCAGCATCTTCCAGCTTCTCCAGGACTTGATCCTCTGGTTTGCACTGCCTCAAAACAGCAAGCTTGTCATTAGAAGCATGGAAGTGTGATGGAATTAGGAATTTATTGGGAAGGAAGCTGGCATTTACTTTCTTTGGTGCCCGACTGGTGAGCAGTCAGGCCATAGTGAGGTTTTACTTGTCTGAGCTTCACCTTCTTTGCCTACCACAGGTGGTCACGTGGTTAAAGGCAGCTTACTGCTGCCTTTTTGTGTACTCAAGTCCAGCTTGGAGAGCTGTTTCCCTTCCCAGAGTGGGGCCTGCATGGGGAACATTGGGGTCTGGGGCCTGGGGACCACAGGAAGGGCTGAGCACTGAGTGGGCTGGTCACCAGGACCCTTGGGTTCTTGTCCTTGAGACCTTGATATGGTCTCAGAGGTACCCTGGCCACATTGCTTCTCCTTTTAGCCTTCATTTTCCTCATCTGTAAAATGGCAAATTGCACTTGGTACTATTCCAAGATATCTTCAAGCTTTGACCTGTGTGAATATGTTGGCAGATATCAAACAGCTTAGGTAAATGGAGACAGTAACCACTTTTGAGAGCTTTTTATGCCCAAGATGCTGTGCTGAGGGCTTTACAGACATTATATTTCATTTAAACTTCATAACCCCAAAAGGTATAGTAGTAGTATTCTCCATTCTCCAGTTGAGAAAACTGAAGCCTACAGAGCTTAAAACACTTGCCAAAGGATTCATAGCTAGTGAGTGGTGACCTCAGGCCAAAGTTTACTTTCAACCACATGCCATATCCTGAGTCTCTCTTTGGGAACACAGAGGATGTACCTAATCCCACCTGACTGGGGCAGGCTGAAGTGGAGGGGAGCAAGATGAGACAGCTGAGCCGAGTTCAGAAGGACCAGTCAAAATCAACCCATAAAGAAATGTATCCCAGGCAAAAGGCCCAGCGTGAACAAGGCACAGAAGCACCAAGAACATGACACACCCTGGACCCCAATCCCTCAGTCCCCTTTTAACCTGATCCCTCCATTCTAAAACGTTCCTTGCTCAGGGAAGTAGGAGGTCTTTGTACTAGAATCTGGATCTACTCTGCACACACTGGCACTTAGCAAACCGAGGTCCAAGAACCCCATGTCTCTTCTTTATGCAGTGGAGGTGGAGGTGAGCCTACCTAGATATGAGGCCTAATTGATGTTGGGGAGGCTCCTAGAGCGCTTGGTGAAAGGTGCCCTGTAAATCTCAGACACTGAAGAATTCTGCCACATTCATCACAGTGTTTAATGTCCTGATTGATCTCCAGGGTAGTCAATTTCATTTTCTTGTTTCAGGATGAATAGGCAGCCTGCTCCCCTATGCTATAGCCTGGGGCTCTGCATAAAATTATGCCAGCCCTGTCTCTTTGGTAGCTTGCAATAAATTTAGCAGCAAATGTTCCATCATTTTCTTTGGATAATTAAATTAACTATTCACCAGGAGACAATACTAAACTTTTCAGTGCTGGAGCAAAAAAAAAAAAAAAAAATTTCCAGAGTAGATATGAATTCATCACTCAGTTTATGCCATGGAAATGTATGTTTTTGGCTTGTACTGGACAAGGGAGAGGAAGACAGATAAGGTGGCTCCTGTCTGGGGAGCAACAGTGCTGTAACTTGGGGTGACTCCAGGGCATGATTTACAGGGGAACCAGTGGGGATACATGAGCAGGAGGAGCTCAGGAGGAGCAGACAGTGCCTGGGCTGGCTATTGGGGCTGGGGGGTGGGGCACATGTCCTCTCAGCACCCATCTACCGCCCTCTCCCCACATCAAACTATCAGTGGCAGCAAATGAAATAGCTGAGCATCTCCTGGGCAGCCCTCCCCAGAAGTGCTGAACGTGGGTAGGCAGTGAAACACCCCAGCCGTCTATTATTAATAAGGATGGTTTCTGTTTGTGTCTCCCTTGAAACATTCTCAAAGGGCTTTCCCTTCCATTATGTCATTAGCTATCCCAGCAACCCTCACGGGGTTGGGGGCGGAGGGGATGAGAGTTATTATTCCTGCTGTACAGGGTGAGGAAGCAGGTCCACGGATTCGCCTGGAGCCATGTAGCAAGCCAGAAACAGAGCTGGGCTGAGAATCCAGGGCTTTGGCACACCCTGTATGAACCACAGCATCTGAGGCGGAGGGTGGAGGTGGAGCGATCCAGACTTCTCTCCTGCCCTGAGATGTCCTTTCAAAACCTGGGGTTAACTCCCAGAGTTGTTGGGTATCCTTGTTAAGCAACTCTATGCAAGTGTCCTATTGACTTGTTAGTAAGATACTTTGTTTTTAAGAAGGCTTTCTTGGACCTCATCTTATTTGAGGCTCTCCCCAGCTCACAGAATGTACAGCCCCACCTTTAGTCTCTTTAGAGATGAGGAAATTACACCAGAGAGGAATGTGGAGGCAGCACCCGTCAGGAGCTTGGAGTCAGAAAGTTGTTCCTGAGCTGAGTCACTGATGGAATAAACACCCACCACGCCAAAGAGAATTCCTGGCCACCAGCCTCTAATTGTCCAGGGTCTGTGAAAAACCTGTCTGTGTGACTTGATCTGAAAAACCAAGGTTTGGGCTGGAGGACTTGCCCAGGGCTGACTGGAGAGGGGCCAGTTGTGTCATTCAGGAAAGGCCTTAAAGCTCCCCAGTCCTGGGTGGACTTTGAGCCAGGCCCACAGGGCTCTGGCCAAGCTGCCTTGGGGGCTGGCCACCAGTACTGGTGGCTCTCAGCCTTGCCTTCGCTGCCAGCTTTGGCAGGTCAGGGGGGCACCCTGGCCACAGGACTGGCTCCTCTCCAGCTTCGTGGCAGGGCGGAGCCAGGAGGCTGGCCCTGTGAGAGGAGCCACAGGGCTTTGCAGAGAGGATGGGCGGGTCCCTTCAGCCTGAGGGGCCACGTAGGCTGATTTCTCTCTCTGGCTCTCCTGACAACACCTGGTTTAATTCCCCACAGTTCGAGTCACCATGTCCAGCATGGCATCTAACCTAGACAGACCTGGGTTTGAATCCTGCCAGTAGTTTAGCTGTATGCCCTTGGGCAAGTCATTTAATTAATCATTCTGTGTCTGTTTTCTCCTCTGTAAAGCAGGGAAAACAGCACCCAGTTTGCAAGGCTGTGATAAAGAGGGAACACTGCAAAGAGCACCCATCACAACAGGAAATGAATAAATGGGAGCCATTACTGTTATCACCCTCTTGTCGGCTTATAGGAGACAGCAGCTGTTCCCAGACCCTCCTCTCTTCTGGGAGAGCACCAGACTGGGCTCCCTGAACGGGCTGACGAGAGCTATTTCCCAGAGCTGCACACCTCCCAGGGAGTGCAGGCTCCGTCTCCACCGGTCCCCAGCTGCCCACCAGCCCTGACTCTGGGCTGTGGCACCTGGGGGAACCGTGAAAGCCAAAGCTTTTACTCTCCACCTCCAGCACTCCAGGCTGTGAGAGACTGCCCTGTGCCTGTCCTCAGACAGGTGAGTGGCTTCCTCTGTGTGCACCCTCTAACTTGGTGACTGTGGACTCTGTTCTCGGAGAGGTGGGACCACCTCTTGGCATCTCTGCCCCCAGTCTTCATCTGCTTGTGCGGCAGTTTTAACACTGCGACTGCCTGTTCAAGCAGGAAGGCAACAGTGAGTGCTCAGGCAGAATTTCACCTCACAGCAATTTGTAAATACCCTAAGAAACCAGCTTTTAAAAGTGGAGGTCTTCTAGGTGGGGAAACTGAGGCAGAGAGCAGGGGCCACTTGCCTAGCATCTTACCCCATTGCTTTCCTCCCTGTTCTGTGGTTTTCTCTGCTGTAGAAGTCCACAGCAGAGGCGGTGCCAGCTAGGAGCTGGGTCTCAGCTCTGGCACAGGACAGGCTCATTTACCAGTTTGGGTAGCCAGCACTAGCCCATGAGCTGGGGTGACGAGAAGTCAGCAAAGAAGGCATCGCAGCTTAGCAGGCTGGGCCTGGCCGAGGAGGGTAGCTGTTTCTAGTCCAGCAGATGCAGACTGCTAATAACAGACCCTGCTGACTCCTGCCCTAGAAATTGTAAATCAGGTAATGCCCTCCAGCCCATCATGTGACCACTTTACTTCCAAAAGCTCTAAAACTTGGGAGTCCTAGCACCTAGCACACAGCCAGGCAGATCTGGGCTCCAGTTTCAGTGCCTCTCTTATTAGTGTTTGACCTCAGAGAAGTTTCTTAAACCTCTCAGCCTTGGGGTGCTACACCTGTAAAACGGGCCGTGTTACTACCTCACAGGGTCATCAGAAGGTTACAGGAGCCCAAGCGTGTAGAGGCCTTACAGAGCGCTCAGTAATGGAAGCTGTAACTATGCTGCTCGTGACTGGAATGCCTCAGATTACACCCCAAAACGGCTTGGTTGGACACTGCTCCCTTAAATATCTTTTTTGACAAGTGCTGATCTCCCCACGAATCATGAGGGTGTTCTTTGTCTGCATGTGGTAATTTCCCTCCCTTTTTTCCAATTCAGCCGTCTTTCCTGAGTGACTCTGTGCCCAAGCCTGTGGCCTTACGCAGGGCTCTAGGGTTTTAATGGGACTCGGGCCTGATCCCTGATCTTGAGGACCAAGGGGAGGCAAGCAGGGATGCAGATGCTGACCAAGCCAGGGGATCAATGACTGCACTGTCAGGGTGAGTAGAAGGGGCCACAGGAGCTGGGAGGACACCCTGACCTACTAGTGAGACACTTGAGCAGTGAGAATAACCTACACAGGGAGGGGAGAAAGAGCAGGTTGGGAGGGTGGCCAGGGGGCAGGCAAGCGAGCTCATTCAGGAGTTGTGGCCCCACCAAGAAACTCCGTTGAGGCAATGGGAGCCCTTGAAATGAAAAAAATTATCTTCCCTTTTTCTTCTGGACATATAAAATGAAACATAGTGGTCATAAAATCCCTTGGAGGCTTTTCAGCAAGGGAGACAGTGACCAGGCTCAGCAGCCCGGGTGGGGACACACTGATTGGAGGAGGGTGGAGCCAGAGTTGGGCCTGGGCCTTAGCAAGGCTGTGATGATGGGGTCTGGGGCAGGTGACTTGGAGGGCAGAATGGCCAGCGTTCGTGACTGCTTGTGGGGGATGAGAAGGGAGCCAACATTCATTCACGTTCATGGCTAGGCGGATGGTGGTGCCCTGGCTGGGAACCCGGGAGGAGGCACAGGCTGCGGGCAAGATATCATGCTCAGCTTTGGACCTGCTGAGTTCAAGATCCCTGAGGGATGGAGCCCTGGGTCAGTGAGCTGCGTCTGGGAGTTGTCAGCAAGGAACACAGTATTCTGAGCTCCATTTTGGTGGGGAGATGAGGGAAGGGAAGGTCCTAGTTGACAGTCACACAGGCAGGCAGAGTAAGCGCTTCCCTCCCGGGGTCCAGGGCTCTTTCCACTCTATAAAGGCCTCAGGGACACCAGAGAGGGGTTGGGGCTCCCTGGGTTGGTTTTCAAGGCCAACTCGAACCCAAACAAGCCACTCTGGGGTCCTCACTTGGACTAGCAACCAAAGGAACACCTCTGCCAACTAGAAGTCTCAGTGCAGGTGGTTTTTATTATTAAAGCCAAGATTGGAAAATGGCTGCCCCCCCACCCCCCTGACCCTCCCACCCACCTTCAGATCCATCCCTTTATGTTCTGTGAAGGTGAAAACTAGATTTGTCTTGAAAAGACTCAGAAATGCTCATGCCTAAATGAGAGGATGAGGACAAATGACATAGGCTCGGATGGTGGTCTGTGTGTGATTGTGTTGGCTCCACCCAGGATTCCTGGGAAAGCCGGCTTGTGGGTGGGGCTGGCTAGCCCCTGCTCACAGTGCTGTTCCCGGGGGTCCGGGTGGGCTCCAGGAACAAAGGCAACGGAAGAGGCTGAGCTGGCCCCCGCACTCTGCCCTGCTGAAGCTGGGCCACAGGCTGGTTTTTGTAAAAGTGGTTTAAAAAAACCCCAGCCACGAGCACCACCCTCCCCTGAGCAGGGTGAGAGGAGGCGCCAGCTCTGGGCTTTGAGGTCTGAGGCATGTGGCCTCCTGGCCTGGCGTCACCTCCCTGGAGGCAGGCAGCACCCTGAGGGAGGCCAGGAGGGCTCCTGGGCCCCTGGTGTGGCCCTGGTAGCCTCCAGGGCCCTGGGAGAGCGTGAGATGGCTGTCTGCCCTGCTCCCTCCCAGCCTGCCCGGAGGCTCTAGGCTTCAGGGACCCTGTGCAACTTTTGCTCTTTGGATTCCAAAGATCTGAACTTCTCCTCCAGCACAGGTGCAGCAGGCTGGAAATGGATGACAGGCTTGATCTGAAAGACAGTGAAGCCCTCCTGGTTCTTCTGGTTGAACAGACTTACCCTGTGCTCCAGCTCGGGGCTGGTTTGGGCCAAGCCCGTTGTGCTGGGCCGGGCAAGGGAGGCTGGGTCCAAGGCCCTCCGGGATGGGCAGGGGTCCTCTGACAGGGAGGACAACAGGTCCTGGACTGTGGCCTCTGCCGTCTCCTGCTGAGGTGGTGGCGGCAGTGGCAGTGGGGAGGGGCTAGGCTCAGAGGACGGCTCCTCGCGGGCGGTGCTGCAGTCTGTGGAGGAGCCCAGCGTCGGGCTGCTGTCACTCTGGGCCCGGGTGACGGAGCCACGAGTGGAGCGGGAGGCGCTCTCAGAGGTGGCGCTGGCGCAGGTACCATCGCTGCCAAGCTTCAGGGGCACATCGACAGAAAAGAGGTCAGAGGAGATGGGCTGGTGGATGTCTATGGCCGCCGTGGTAACCACGCACACAGCTGGCTCTGGGGCACCGCTGTCTGCAAGGAAGGAGGGGATGCGGGTCACACTCCGCCCTTGCCACACCCCTGCGTGCCCTGATGGGGGCGGGTCTAGGAATGGGGCTGGACGGTGGGCCGTGAGTGTGAATGGGCTTTGCTGGGAGAGGTCTTGGTAGGTGGTCCAGTTCTCCAATATTCACTGACCGCCCTGAGGGAGGATTAGGCCTCCCCATCTTGCAGAACTCAAGTGCGGACACGTGATGTGCCTTGGCCAATCATCTGTAAGAACTGACCAGTGGCATTTCCCAGAGAAGCTATGTAGACCAGACGTGCTGTGCTCTGGCAGTCAACACTGTTCTGGAAGGGTGACAGCTGTTTTGCCTGCTGGGTGCTAGAGTAAAGATGACAACCTGGGCACAGAGCCCCTGGCCAGTGTGCCATGGGCCTTTGTTGATTTATTTAAACCACACAGATGTGGGGTTATTGCCACTGTGACATAACCTAGCCCATCCTAACTCAGAAAGCATGGTGTGCCACGACAAGGAATTTGAATTTCATGGTCAGAGGGGGTCAGAGTTTTAAATGGGTCCAGTGTGATAGTGACATGACCAGAGCTGTGCCTTCAGAAGACTGATTAATTTCTATATGATGCATTGTAGGGGTAGGGTGGAGGACACCTCAAAATGTCTTTTCTCTAAGTGAGAAGTATCAAGGGGCTGAATCATAGTGGGTGTAGTGTGGTCAAGGTTTCTCTCTAAAGTGGTCGGGAGAGTGTACTGGGAGATGGTGGTCTTTGAGATCAGCAGGTTAGATTAGGCTTTGGAAGAGGAGACAGAAGAGGGAGTCTAGCCCTACAACGTAGTTTACCAGGATTTAAGGGCTGTGAAACCCAAACTACAAGATTCAAGACATTGGCTAAGGAGAAACAAGACGCTGAAGGGCTGAGTATTATTTTTAAACTCAACCTTTCCCATAAGTGAAAACCACTAGGTCCCCTAAGACTTTATGAAGTGCAAGAATGAAACATAAATCAAGCAAGGACATGCCCAATGCCTCTTGCTTCTCGAGCCCAATTATGCTGCTATCTCACCCCCATCATGCTCATCCTGAAAGGTTCTCAGGTTGGGAGGCACTGAGGTCATTTAGACGTCTAGATTCCAGCCCCCTTCCATTCCAGGGTCCCCCATGCAGCTATCTTTGGCGATCTCAGAGCATTCCCACCCCAGCACCCACAGCTCTAGCGCTAGAGTTTGCTGGGAGCCTTGAACTCTGCCGGCAGTTATGGTTCACAGGTGCTGGGAGATGGACAGCCAGGTCGAGTTGTCCCTAGCCTGGATGTTAGGGGTTGCCAGGGTCACCTCTGGCATAGGGCCACACAGAAGCTCTGGTACATGCAAAACAGCCACCGACACAGACTTACCACTGCTGGGCCCATTGTAGTACTGGCTGATGTAGCTGTTCATGTCATCTTTCACTGCAGCTTCTATGGAGATGGGGACAGAGAAGGGTGAGTGTGATGGTGAGCCAGAGAGTCCAAGAGGCAGGGGCTGTGGCCAGTTCACGCTCCTCCCCCAGTACTCCTGCCCCTACCCCCATTACCACGAGGGGAGGCAGGCGCTTGTCTCCCACAAGCTCCCTGATGCTCTGATCCTCCGTGGGGGACGGCATGTATCATCTGCCCCAGGGCTGGGCTGGACTGGGTATCAGGGAGCATCTCCAGCTTGCTGTGTGATATGAACAGGCCCTTTCCTTCTCTGTCCTCAGTTTCCCCCTCTCTGAGATAAGAGGTGTGGAAATAGTTCCTCAGGGCTTTCCCTGCCTGGATGTCCTGAGTCTCTGAATCCACCTGAGGTTCTCAGGGTCACCGGGAATGCTGTTCTCAGTGCAAAAGCCTCAAAGCCCCATTTGCAGCCACACACATGATCATCGGCGACAGCCCCATCGGTCTTCCACGCTGTACAGGAAAGGACGTGGACGCTGGGCATGCCCACCCCCTACACTGTTCCCAGCACATGATGTGTGCTCAGTAAACAGTTATTGAATGAATAACAAATGAGAGGGTGTAAAGCTGTCCAGGTCAAGAGAGACGGCAAGGGAACAGGGTCTCAAAGAAATGTTGGTTCACTGTCCTGAAGGGGTGGGGAAGGAATGGAGAGAGGAGAGGTGAGAACTTCACAGAGAGGCCTGACCATAGGAGGAAAAGCAGATGACAGGAGACCCCAAAAGCCATCCTAAGGAGCTCAGCCTTGCCCCCAATGCAGTGAGGGGCCACAGGAAAGTGTGAACGTGGTCAGGTGTGAGTCACTCCCAAGGTTGCGGGGAGAGTGGCTGGAAAGGTGTCAGACTTTAAGACAGGAGAACAGAGTCCACAGTGCTGGGGTGAGGAAGACAGTCCCTGAGGGAGGCTGGGTGGTGCCTGATGGGGCAGAAGGGAAGGACTGGGGTCCACACCCCAAGAAGCCATGGTCTTCAGGTGCTTTCTGTGGCTTTCTGTGGCCCCCTTCCTGGGCACACCTGAGATGGCTACAGAAGCCAGTCTGCCCTGACACTGGGAGACCAGGTGACAGCACACACAGCAACCTGGCTCTTAAAAGCTTTTTTGGCCTCTTTTGATCGTTAAATGCCTGTGGTCATTTCATTTTTTTTTAATTAAAAAGAGTGGGTTTTTCATTAATGCCTGAGCTGAGGGAGGGGCCCCAGGCTGGCTCCAGGCCCTGCTCCAGGATCAACCAGCAACGCTCCCTCAGAATCAAGACAGCAACACTCTTCTCCATGGTCTTTCATAATTTATGTTGTAAATGCTATCTAGCCCTGCAGGCCCCCCTGGGTAGTAGGAAGTGGGAGGTTCTGGTCACTTATCTTGGTTTTATCCTGAGGCCATGGCAGCAGGCACCTGTGATGGGGCTGTAGAGGGCCATGTGACATAGGCAGGACAATGAACTCAGCTAAAGTATCCAGAGACCCATGAATCCCAAAGGGGCCACTCTCAGGAGGTGGCCTGGAGTGAATGAGAAAAACCCAGAGCCTGGGCTCGTGCGCCGGTGCTGCCACTGGCCCACCATGGGAACCTGGGCAGGTCACAGCCCCTCTCTGGGCCTCAGTTTCTTTATCTGTACCATGAGGGGGCCAGCGGGCTCCCGACCCCTCTGCCAGCCCTGAAGTTCCAAGAGGTGAGAGTCAGAGAAAGAGTGGGAAGGGACCGGAGGCATCTGAGCTGTGTCCCAAACCCCCAGTGCGGGAATCTCCTCAACCCCTGCCTGACGGGGGGCTCTCCCCACCACGGCCTGCGCACCTCAGGGAAGGGGACTCGTACCTCTTTGTTGAGCAGCTCTAATAATCAGGTTCATCTGTGCTCAACAGGGTCAGTGTGCCTGACCCTCTACCTCCAAGGAGCACAGTCAGGGCCTCCTAGGGACGTCCACTCCTTGGTCAGGCAGCCAGTCTCCGTCTCATCAGGAAGAGCCTGCTATGTGAAGCCTTGCAGATCCTGTTCCTGCCCCCCCAGGTACCAAGGCTAAGCCCATTTCTACTCACAGTCTGTATGACAGACCATCCAGCACTTAAAAAGCCCTCACATCCCTCCTGAGAAGTCTCTTCTCTTGAGAAACCCCTGTCCCTTTTTCACCCCTCCCCAGTTTTTCAGCCTCTCTACTCTGAAAGTTTCACTGTGGGCTCTAGATGAGACCAAGATGGGGGGAGGAGGAAAGAGAAGGGAGCTAGCGTTTACTGTGCCCTTCAAAGCTCCAGACTGCAGGTTCGGCACTTCACACACCGACCTCCTTTAATCCTCACTGCTGTCCTGCAAGGCTGGGATTGTTTAACAGATGGGTCCTTCCTGAGATCCTGTGTGATCATTCCCCTAATGCAGCCTAACCTCCTCCAAGTGGGTTTAGCAACTGCCCTACTCTGCTGACTCGAGAGCTCGTGGCCAACATCGATGCCCAGGTCTTCTCTGCAGGAGCTGGGGCCAGGCCAGCCAGGCCTTTGCCATGCTGTGGCTGTGTGAGCCCCCCCCCCCCAGAGGACTTCATGTCTATCATCTCAGGCAAATGTCAGCTTGCTGGTTTCAGCCCAGAGCCTGCTGAAAGCATTCTGAATCTTGATTCAGTCTACTAAGGTATTCTCTCTCTCTCTCCTGTCTCAGTGTTGACAATTTGAGGATGCTCACATCTTCATCCAAGCCATTGATAAAAATAACCTAGGCCAGGTGACCTTCAGCCCAGATATCTCTTCTGAGCTTTTGACTTGTCTGGCCAACTGGACAGTTTCACCTGGATGACCTCCAGCTACCTCTGACTCAACATGTCCAAAATAGAACTCAGTTTCTCCCTCCACCTCCATCTTGGTGAATGGTTCCCTTGCCCACCCAGGCTGGGACCCTGGTCACTTCTCCATGCTTCTTCTCCATCCTTACCAACAACGTAAATGAATCTGACCAGTTGAGGGACCCCAGATACCCTCTGCTATGGCCCATAGTCCAGCCTTAGGTCAGACCTCTTGCTTTCCCCTTTGGACTCTCGTCATGCCTGCGGGATTAATGAATGGGATTGCTCACTCCATGGACATGCTGACACAGAACCTAGGTCTCCAGGCAGCGACTGCAGGCCTGTCCAGTCTGTATTTGCTTCCTCTGCTTCAAACATGTACCCACACAGGGGCCTCAGGTGAACTTTAAGACAAGTCAGAGCAAGGCCTGCCCGGGCTTCCCTAGCAGTGCTGAGGCTGCCTGCCTGCCCCCCCCCACCCCCACCCACCCCTCTCTGCTTCAGGTAGGCCCCCTTCTGCACAACTGACCACTTGGGCTGGAGTTCTGTCCCCATCCACACAGGGGCCCAAGAGCCTTAGAAGGCAGGGGCCACATTTTACTCAGAGTCTCCCCAGCACTTAGCATGGGGCTTGGCATATACCAGCCGCCAATAAATAGGATGACTGAACAGTGACTATGGCTGGGTCAGGGGCATGCAAGACCTCCCAAGACCATTCCCCTCACCCTCTTAGATGCTGTTAGCACCCTGCGGCACACAGCCTTGCTCTCAGTCCCTGGTACTTCCTGCCCAGAGACTAGTGACTACTGGGTGTCTGGGAGCTTGGGGGGAGGGAAGAAAGGCAGGCACAGATGCTAGTGGCCAGGAAGAGGCCATCAGTCAGCCTCAACATGGGACTACCCACCTTCCATTTAAGAATAACCCCCTGCCCCACAGTTTGTTTTGATTTGGCACCAAGGAGCCCCAGGGCCATGTAGGAACTGCCTCACAGGGGGACTGGGTTGGCTGCCCCTGGAGGGGTAGGAAAGAAGGGTTGGTACAAACACAGGCTCCAGGACAAAAGAGCCCAGGTGCCAACCTCAGCTCTGCAGACATTTGCCGTGTGGTCTTGGGCAAATCACTAGCCACTTTGAGCTTCAGCTTCCTCACCTATAAAATGGGAATAAGACATATCTACATGCTGGTGAGCTGTATGTTTCACTGAGATAATGAAGGTCAAGTCTAACCTGGGGCTGTCCCTCATCTCCCTGAAACCCCAGCCCATGGTGCTCCCTGCCAGCCCCAAAGTCTTGGGTCGTTTCTGTGGCAGCTGCTCTCAGATGACCGGCACCTTTCTTCCTAGGGTGTGAACATGCTTCAAAGCCATCCTGACTAATCCTCCTAAAGCTGGTCGGGTGCTGTGATGGCAATGCTCATTATGTGGGGTTTGCTCCTTGGGCAGGGCCCCAACCTGCCCAGCGAGGCAGAGGTGGAGCAAAAGGGTGGTGAGTCAGCTGGGCCTCCCATAGGCGACAGAACTGGCCAGCCTGGGGGTGGGGGTCAGGACTGCACACCCACACATCCTGTGTAGATCCAGGCCCCAAAGCCCAGAGGGAAGCCCTGATTCCTGGTCGGGACTCCCATTCCCAAACTCCAACTTGCTGCTCCACAGCTCAGCAGCCCTCACTGAAGGGGGAACACTACTATTCACTGAGTACCTGCTGTGTACCAGGCTGAGGGCAGTGTGTATGACTGAATGTTCAGTTCCTCTCAGTGAAGATGTGCTTCCACTACTATTCTCATTTTGGAAAAATTAGGGTTGAAACACAAGACCAGCTGCATAACTTGTGGGGCCCCTTGTTTAAAAAGCATTAAGGTTGGGACTTCTCCGTGGCACAGTGGTTAAGAATCTGCCTGGCAATGCAGGGGACACGGGTTCAATCCCTGGCCCGGGAAGATCCCATATGCCACGGAGCAACTAAGCCCCTGTGCCACAACTACTGAATCCTGCGTGCCTTGAGGCTGTGCTCCGCAACAAGAGAAGCCACCGCAATGAGAAGCCCGCACGCTGCAACTAGAGAAAGCCTGTGTGCAGCAACAGACCCAATGCAGCCAAAAATAAATAAACAATATAAATAAACTTATTTTTAGAAAAAAAGCATTAAGGCCCAGAAATAAACCTACCCGTGTATGGTCAACTAATTTACAAACAAGGAGCTAAGAATACACAATGAGCAAAGGACAGTCTCTTCAATAAGTGGTCCTGGGGAAACTGGACCACTCTCTTACACCATAAACAAAAATTTACTCAAAATGATTAAGACTTGAATGTAGGATAGCCTCATCCACCAGAGGGCAGACAGCAGAAGCAAGAAGAGCTACAATCCAGTAGCCTGTGGAACGAAAACCACATTCACAGAAAGACACACAAAATGAAAAGGCAAAGGAATATGCACCAGATGAAGGAACAAGATAAAATGCCAAAAAAAAATGAAATGAAGTGGAAATAGGCAACCTTCCAGAAAAGGAATTTGGAATAATGACAGTGAAGATGATCCAGGACCTGAGAAAAAGAATGGAGGGGAAGATCGAGAAGATGCAAGAAATGTTTAAAAAAGACCTAGAAGAATTAAAGAACAAACACCTAGAAGAATTAAAGAACAAACAAACAGAGATGAAGAACACAATAACTGAAATGAAAAATACACTAGAAGGAATCAATATCAGAATAACTGAGGTAGAAGAACGGATAAGTGAACAGGAAGACAGAACAGTGGAATTCACTGCTGCAGAACAGAATAAAGAAAAAAGAATGAAAAGGAATGAAGACAGCCTAAGAGACCTCTGGGACAACATTAAATGCACCAACATTTGCATTATAGGGGTCCCAGAAGGAGAATAGAGAGAAAAAGGACCCGAGAAAATATTTGAAGAGACTATAGTTGAAAACTTCCCTAACATGCGAAAGGAAATAGCCACCCAAGTCCAGGAAGCACAGAGAGTCCGAGGCAGGATAAACCCAAGGAGAAACATGCCAAGACACATAGTGATCAAATTGACAAAAAATAAAGACAAAGAAAAATTATTAAAAGCAACAAGGGAAAAACGACACATAACATAAAAGGGAACTCCCATAAGGTTAACAGCTGATTTCTCAGCAGAAACTCTACAAGCCAGAAGGGAGTGGCATGACATATTTAAAGTGATGAAATGGTGCCCAAATATCTCATCAGATTTGACAGAGAAATCAAAGGCTTTACAGACAAGCAAAAGCTAAGACTATTCAGCACCACCAAACCAGCTCTACAACAAATGCTAAAGGAACTTCTCTAAGTGGGAAACACAACAGAAGAAAAGGACCTACAAAAACAAACCCAAAACAATTAAGAAAATGGTAATAGGAACATACATATCAATAATTACCTTAAATGTGAATGGATTAAATGCTCCAACCAAAACTCAGGCTCACTGAATGGATACAAAAACAAGACCCATATATATGCTGTCTACAAGAGACCCACTTCAGACCTAGGGACACATAAAGACTGAAAGTGAGGGGATGGAAAAAGATATTCCATGCAAATGGAAATCAAAAGAAAGCTGGAAAGGCAATACTCATATCAGATAAAATAGACTTTAAAGTGAAGAATGTTACAAGAGGGGCTTCCCTGGTGGCACAGTGGTTAAGAATATGCCTGCCAATGTAGAGGACACGGGTTTGAGCCCTGGTCTGGGAAGATCCCACATGCCGGGCAGCAACTAAGCCCATGTGCCACAACTAGTGAGCCTGCGCTCTGGAGTCCATGAGCCACAGTTACTGAGCCTGCATGCCACAACAACTGAAGCCCACGCGCCTAGAGACTGTGCTCTGCAACAAGAGAAGCCAACACAATGAGAAGGCTGCACACCACAACAAAGAGTAGCCCTGACTAGCCACAACTAGAGAAAGCCTGCATGCAGTGACGAAGACCAAACGCAACCAAAAATAAATAAATTTTTAAAAATGTTACAAGAGACAAGGAAGGATGCTACATAATTATCAAGGGATCACTCCAAAAAAATATAAAAATTATAAATATATATGTACCCAACATAGGAGCACCTCAATACATAAGGCAAATGCTAACAGCCATGAAAGAGGAAATTGACAGTAACACAATAATAGTGGGGGACTTTAACACCTCACTTATACCAATGGACAGATCATCCAGACAGAAAATTAATAAGGAAACACAAGCTTTAAATGACACAATAGACCAAATAGATTTAATTGATATTTATAGGACATTCCATCCAAAAACAGCAGAATACACTTTCTTCAGTGCACGTGGAACATTCTCCAGGATAGATCACATCTTGGGTCACAAATCAAGCCTCAGTAAATTTAAGAAAATTGAAATCATATGAAGCACCTTTTCTGACCACAACGCTATAAGATTAGAAATAAACTACAGAGAAAAAAACGTAAAAAACACAAACACATGGAAGCTAAACAATATGTAACTAAATAACCAAGAGATCACTGAAGAAATCAAAGAGGAAATCAAAAAATATCTAGAGACAAATGACAATGAAAACATGATGAACCAAAACCTATGGGATGCAGCAAAAGCAGTTCTAAGAGGGAAGTTTATAGCAGTACAATCCTACCTCAAGAAAAAAGAAAAATCTCAAATAAACAATCTAATCTTATACCTAAACGAACTAGAGAAAGAAGAACAAATAAAACCCAATGTTAGCCGAAGGAAAGAAATCATAAAGATCAGAGCAGAAATAAATGAAATAGAAACAAAGAAAACAATAGCAAAGATCAATAAAACTAAAAGCTGGTTCTTTGAGAAGATAAACAAAATTGATAAACCTTTAGCCAGACATATCAAGAAAAAGAGGGAGAGGACTCAAATCAATACAATTAGAAATGAAAAAGGAGAAGCTACAATGGACACCACAGAAATACAAAGCATCCTAAGAGACTACTACAAGCAACTCTATGCCAATAAAATGGACAACCTGGAAGAAATGGACAAATTCTTAGAAAGGTATAACCTTCCAAGACTGAACCAGGAAGAAATACAAAATATGAAGAGACCAATCAAAAGTAATGAAATTGAAACTGTGATTAAAAATCTTCCAACAAACAAAAGCCCAGGACCAGATGGCTTCACAGGTGAATTCCATCAAACATTTAGAGAAGAGCTGACATGCATCCTTCTCAAACTCTTCCAAAAACTTTCAGAGGAAGGAACACTCCCCAAACTCATTCTACAAAGCTACCATCACCCTGATACCAAAACCGGACAAAGATACTACAAAAAAAAAAAATTACACACCAATATCACTAATGGATATAGATGCAAAAATCCTCAACAAAAAAACTAGCAAACAGAATCCAACAACACATTAAAAGGATCATACACCATGATCAAGTGGGATTTATCCCAGGGATGCAAGGATTCTTCAGTATACACAAATCAATCAATGTGATACACCATATTAACAAACTGAAGATTTAAAACCACATGATCATCTCAACAGATGCAGTAAAAGCTTTTGACAAAATTCAACACCCATGTATGATAAAAACTCCAGAAAGTGGGCATAGAGGGAACCTACCTCAACATAATAAAGGCCATATATAACAAACCCACAGCAAACATCATTCTCAATGGTGAAAAACTGAAAGCATTTCCTCTAAGATCAAGAACAAGACAAGGATGTCCACTCTCACCACTAGTATTCAACATAGTTTTGGAAGTCCTAGCCATAGCAGAGAAGAAAAAGAAATAAAAAGAATACAAATTGGAAAAGAAGTAAAACTGTCACTGTTTTCAGATGACGTGATACTATACATAGATAATCCTAAAGATGGCACCAGAAAACTACTAGAGCTAATCAATAAATTTGGTAAAGTTGCAGGATACAAAATTAATACACAGAAATCTCTTGTATTCCTATACACTAACAACGAAAGATCAGCAAGAAAAATTAAGGAAACACTCCCATTTACCATTGCAACAAAAAGAATAAAATACCTAGGAATAAACCTACCTAAGGAGACAAAAGACCTATACTCAGAAAACTATACGACAGTGATGAAAGAAGTCAAAGATGACACAAACATATGGAGAGACATACCATGTTCTTGGATTGGAAGAATCAATATTGTGAAAATGACTATACTACCCAAAGCAATTTACAGATTCAATGCAATCCCTATCAAATTACCAATGGCATTTTTTACAAAACTAGAACAAAAAAACCTTAAAATTTGTATGGAGACACAAAAGACCCCAAATAGCCAAAGCAATATTGAGGAAAAAAAACAGAGCTGGAGGATTCAGACTCCCTGACTTCAGACTATACTACAAAGCTACAGTAATCAAGACAATATGGTACTGGCAAAAAAACAGAAATACAGATCAATGGAACAGGATAGAAACCCCAGAGATAAACCCACGCAACTATGGTCAACTAATCTATGACAAAGGAGGCAAGGATATACAATGGAGAAAAGACAATCTATTCGATAAGTGGTGCTGGGAAAACTGGACAGCTGCATGTAAAAGAATGAAATTAGAACACTCCCTAACACGATACACAAAAATAAACTCCAAATGGATTAAAGTCCTAAATGTAAGACTGGACACTATAAAACTCTTAGAGGAAAACATAGGAGGAACACTCTTTGACATAAATCCCAGCAAGATCTTTTTTGACCCAACTCCTAGAGTAATGGAAATAAAAACAAAAACAAACAAATAGGACCTAATGAAATTTAAAAGCTTTTGCATGGCAAAGAAAACTATAAACAAGATGAAAAGACAGTCCTCAGAATGGGAGAAAATATTTGCAAATGAATCAATGGACAAAGGATTAATCTCGAAAATATATAAACAGCTCATGCAGCTCAGTATTAAAAAAACAAACAACCCAATAAAAAATGGGCAGAAGACTTAAATAGACATTTCTCCAAAGAAGACATACAGATGGCCAAGAGGCACATGAAAAGCTGCTCAAACATCACTGATTATTAGAGAAATGCAAATCAAAACTACAATGAGGTATCACCTCACACCTGGCAGAATGGGCATCATCAAAAAATCTACAAACAGGGGCTTCCCTGGTGGCGCAGTGGTTGGGAGTCCGCCTGCCGATGCAGGGGACACAGGTCCGTGCCCTGGTCCGGGAGGATCCCGCATGCCGTGGAGCGGCTGGGCCCATGGGCCATGGCTGCTGGGCCTGTGCGTCCGGAGCCTGTGGTTCGCAGCGGGAGAGGCCACAGTGGTGAGAGCCCGTGTACCACAAAAAAAAAAAAAAAAAAAAAACTACAAACAACAAATGCTGGAGAGGGTATGGAAAAAAGGGAACCCTGTTGCACTGTTGGTGGGAATGTAAATTGATAAGCCACTACGGAGAACAGTATGGAGGTTCCTCAAAAAAGTAAAAATAGAACTACCATGCGACCCAGCAATCCCACTACTGGGTATATACCCTGAGAAAACCATAATTCAAAAAGAGTCATGTACCACAATGTTCATTGCAGCTCTATTCACAGAAGCCAGGAGATGAAAGCAACCTAAGTATCCATCAACAGATGAATGGGTAAAGAAGATGTGGCACATATATACAATGGAATATTACTCAGCCATATAAAGGAAAGAAATTCGGTCAATTGTAGAGATGTGGATGGACTTAGAGACTGTCATACAGTGTGAAGTAAGTCAGAAAGAGAAAAACAAATGTCGTATATTAACACATATATGTGGAATCTAGAAAATTAGTACAGATGAACCAGTTTGCAAGGCAGAAATAGAGACACAGATGTAGAGAACAAAGTATGGACACCAAGTGGGGGAAAGCAGGGAGAGAGGGTGGTGGTGGGATGAATTGGGAGATTGGGATTGACACATGTACACTAATATGTATAAAATAAATAACTAAGAACCTGCTGTATAAAAAATTAAAATCAGTCAAAAAAAAAGACTTGAATGTAAAACCTGAAACCATAAAACTCCTAGAAGAAAATATAGGCAGTAGGTAAACTCCTTGATATTGGTCTTGGCAATGCGTTTTTGGATTTGACACTAAAAGCAAAAACAAAAGCAAAAATAACTGGGACCATACCAAATTAAAAAGTTTCTGCACAGGAAAGGAAACCATCAACAAACTGAAAGGCAACTTACCGAATGGGAGAAAATATTCACAAATCATATCTGATAAGAGTTAATATCCAAAATATATAGAGAACTCATACAACACAATAGCAAAAAAACAAACAATCCAATTTAAAAATGGATCTGAATAGACATATTCCCAAAGAAGACATACAATAGGGCAAAGGTACATGAAAAGGTGCTCAACTTCACTAATCATCAGGGAAATGTAAATCAGAACCACGGTGAGATATCACCTCACACTTGTAGAATGGCTATTAACAAAAGGACAAGAGATAACAAGTGTTGGAGAGAAGACAGATAAAAGGGAACCCAAGTACCCTGTTAGTGGGAATCTACATTGGTGTAGCCACTGTGGAAAACAGTATGGAGGCTCCTCAAAAAACTAAGAACTACCATATGATCCAGCAATTCTACTCCTGGGTATATATCTGAAGAAAACAAAAACACTAATTTGAAAAGATACATGCACCCCAATGTACATAGCAGCATTATTTATAATAGCCAAGATATGGAAACAACCTAAGTGCCCATCAATAGATGAATGGATAAAGAAGATGTGATATACACATATACATACATACACACACATATACATACAATGGAATGTTATTCATCCATAAAAAATAATGAAATCTTGCCATTTGCAAAAACCTGGATGGACCAGAGGGCATTATGCTTAAGTGAAATAAGTCAGACAAAGACAAGGTATGATCTCACTTTTATGTGGAATCTAAAAACAAAACAGGAGGACCTTCAAGATGGCGGAGGAGTAAGACATGGAGATCACCTTCCTCCCCACAAATACATCAAAAATACATCTACATGTGGAACAACTCCTACAGAATACCTACTGAATGCTGGCAGAAGACCTCAGACTTCCCCAAAGGCAAGATACTCCCCACGTACCTGGGTAGGGCAAAAGAAAAAAGGAAAAACAGACAAAAGAATAGGGATGGCACCTGCACCTCGGGGAGGGAGCTGTAAAGGAGGAAAAGTTTCCACACACTAGGAAGCCCCTTCACTGGTGGAAATGAGGGGTAGGCAGGGGGAAGCTTCAGAGCCACAGAGGAGAGCACAGCAAGAGGGGTGCAGAGGGCAAACCAGAGAGATTCCTGCACAGAGGATCACTGCCGACCCGAACTCACCAGCCTGAGAGGCTTGTCTTCTCACTTGCCGGGGCAGGTGAGGGCTGGGAGCTGAGGCTTAGGCTTCAGATGTCAGATCCCAGGGAGTGGACTGGGGTTGGCTGCATAAACACAGCCCGAAGGGGGCTAGTGAGCCTTGGCTAGCCGGGAGGGAGTCTGGGAAAAAGTCTGGAACTGCCTAAGAGGCAAGAGACCATTGTTTCAGGGTGTGCGAGGAGAAGAGATTCAGAGCACCACCTAAATGAGCTTGAGAGATGGTCACGAGCCACGGCTATCAGTGTGGACACCAGAGGTGGGCATGAAATGCTAAGGCTGCTGCTGCAGCCACCAAGAATCCTGTGTGCAAGCACAAGTTACTATCCATACCTCCCCTCCCAGGAGCCTGTGCAGCCCGCCACTGCCAGGGTCCTGTGATCCAGGGACAACTTCCCTGGGAGAACACATGGCATTCCCCAGGCTGTTGCAATGTCATGCCGGCCTCTGCGGCCACAGGCTCACCTCCCATTCCATACCCCTCCTCCCCACTGGCCTGAGTGAGCCAGAGCCCCCTATTCAGCCACTCCTTTAACCCCCTCCTGTCTGGGCAAAGAACAGATGCCAGAGGGCAACCTACATACAGAGGCAGGGCCAAATCCAAAGCTGAACCCCAGGAGCTGTGCGAACAAAGAAGAGAAAGGGAAATTTCTCCCAGCAGCCTCAGGAGCAGCAGACTAAATCTCCACTATCAACTTGATGTACCCTGCATCTGTGGAATGCCTGAATAGACAAAGAATCATCCCAAAATTGAGGCAGTGGACTTTGGGAGCAACTGTAGACTTAGGATTTGCTGTATGTGACAGACTAGTAACTGATTTTTATGTTTATCGTAGTATAGTTTTTAGCACTTGTTATCACTGGTGGATTTGTTTATTGGTTTGGTTGCTGTCTCTTTTTTTTATTACTTTTTAATTTTTTTATTTTAATAACTTTAATTTTTTTAATTTTTCTTCCTTTTTTTTTTTTTCTCTGTTCACTTCTGAGCCATGTGGCTGACAGGATCTTGGTGCTCTAGCCGGGTGTCAGGCCTGAGCCTCTAAGATGGGAGAGCCAAGTTCAGGATATTGGATCACCAGAGACCTCCAGGCCCCATGTAATATCAATCAGTGAGAGCTCTCCCAGATATTGCCATCTCAATGCTAAGACCCAGCTCCACTTAATGACCAGTGAGCTCCAGTGCTGGACACCCCATGCCAAACAACAAGCAAGACAGGAACACAACCCCATCCTGTAGCAGAGAGGCTGCCTAAAATCATAAGTTCACAGATACCCCAAAATACACCACCAGACATAGCACTGCCCACCAGAAAGACAAGATCCAGCCTCATCCACCAGAACACAGGCACCAGTCCCCTCCAACAGGAAGCCTACACAACCCACTGAACCAACCTTACCCACTGCGGGCAGACACCAAAAACAACAGGAACTACAAACTTGCAGCCTTCAAAAAGGAGAACCCAAACACAGTAAGGTAAGCAAAATGAGAAGATAGAGAAATATGCAGCAGATGAAGGAGCAAAGAAAAAACCCACCAGACCAAACAAATGAAGAGGAAATAGGCAGTCTACCTCAAAAAGAATTCCGAGTAATGATAGAAGATGATCCAAAATCTTGGAAACGGAATGGAGAAAATACAAGAAACATTTAACAAGGACCTAGAAGAACTAAAGAGCAAAAAACCAATGATGAACTACACAATAAATGAAATTAAAAATTCTCTAGAAGCAATCAATAGTAGAATAACTGAGGCAGAAGAATGGATAAGTGACCTGGAAGATAAAATAGTGGAAATAACTACTGCAGGGAAGAATAAAGAAAAAAGAATGAAAAGAATTGAGGACAGTCTCAGAGACCTCTGGGACAACATAAACGCACCAACATTCGAATTATAGGGGTCCCAGAAGAAGAAGAGAAAACGAAAGGGATTGAGAAAATACTTGAAGAGATTATAGTTGAAAACTTCCCTAATATGGGAAAGGAAATAGTCAATCAAGTCCAGGAAGCACAGAGAGTCCCATACAGGATAAATCCAAGGAGAAACATGCCAAGACACATAGTAATCAAACTATCAAAAATTAAATACAAAGAAAAAATATTAAAAGCAGCAAGGGAAAAACAACAAATAACTCACAAGGGAATCCCCATAAGGTTAACAGCTGATCTTTCAGCAGAAACTCTACTGCCAGAAGGCAGTGGCAGGACATAGTTAAAGTGATGAAAGGGAAAAACCTACAACCAAGATTACTCTACGCAGCAAGGATCTCATTCAGATTCGATGGAGAAATTAAAACCTTTACAGACAAGCAAAAGCTAAGAGTATTTAGCACCACCAAACCAGCTTTACAACAAATGTGAAAGGAACTTCTCTAGACAGGAAACACAAGAGGAGGAAAAGAGCTACAAAAACAAACCCAAAACAATTAAGAAAATGGTAATAGGAACATACATATCGATAAGTACCTTAAATGTAAATGGATTAAATGCTCCAAGCAAAAGACATAGACTGGCTGAATGGATACAAAAACAAGACCCATATATATGCTGTCTACAAGAGACCCACTTCAGACTTAGAGACACACACAGACTGAAGTGAGGGGATGGACAAAGATATTCCATACAAATGGAAATCAAAAGAAAGCTGGAGTAGCAATTCTCATATCAGACAAAATAGACATTAAAATAAAGACTATTACAAGAGACAAAGAATCAAGGGATTGATCCAAGAAGAAGATATAACAATTGTAAATATTTATGCACCCAACATAGGAGCCCCTCAATTCATAAGGCAAATGCTAACAGCCATAAAAGGGGAAATTGACAGTAACACAATCAGAGTAGGGGACTTTAACACCCCACTTTCACCACTGGAAAGATCATCCAAAATGAAAATAAATAAGGAAACACAAGCTTTGAATGACACATTAAACAAGATGGACTTAATTGATATTTATAGGACATTCCATCCAAAAACAAGAGAATACACTTTCTTCTCAAGTGCTCAAGTAACATTCTTCCAGGATAGATCATAACTTGGGTCACAAATCAAGCCTCGGTAAATTTAAGAAAAGTGAAATCATATCAGGTATCCTTTCCGACCATGACACTATGAGACTAGATATCAATTACAGGAAAAATTCTGTAAAAAATACAAACACATGGAGGCTAAACAATACACTACTAAATAACCAAGAGATCACTGAAGAAATCAAAGAGGAAATCAAAAAATACTTAGAAACAAATGACAATGAAAACATGATGACGCAAAACCTACGGGATGCAGCAAAAGCAGTTCTAAAAGGGAAGTTTATAGCAATACAATCCTACCTCAAGAAACAAGAAACATCTCAAATAAACAACCTAATCTTACACCTAAAGCAATTAGAGAAAGAAGAACAAAAAACCCCACAAAGTTAGCAGAAGGAAGAAATCATAAAAATCCAATCAAAAATAAATGAAAAAGAAATGAAGGAAATGATATCAAAGATCAATAAAACTAAAAGCTGGCTCTTTGAAAAGATAAACAAAATTGATAAAACATTAGCTACAGCGCTTTCCTGGTGGCGCAGTGATTGAGAGTCCGCCTGCTGATGCAGGGGACACGGGTTCGTGCCCTGGTCCGGGAAGATCCCACATGCCGCGGAGCAGCTGGGCCCGTGAGCCATGGCCGCTGAACCTGCGCATCTGGAGCCTGTGCTCCGCAACGGGAGAGGCCACAACAGTGAGAGGCCCACATACCACACAAAAAAAGAAAAAACACATTAGTACAGTCATCAAGAAAAAAAGGCAGAAGACTCAAATCAACAGTATTAGAAATGAAAAAGGAGACGTAATAACTGACACCACAGAAATACAAAGGATCATGAGAGATTACTACAAGCAACTGTATGCCAGTAAAATGGACAAGCTGAAAGAAATGGATAAATTCTTAGAAAAGCAAAACCTTCTGAGACTGAACCAGGAAGAAATAAAAAATATAAACAGACCAATCACAAGCAATGAAATTGAAACTGAGAGTGTTCCTCCCTCTGCTATATTTTGGAAGAGTTTGAGAATGATAGGTGTTAGGTCTTCTCTAAATGTTTGATAGAATTCGCCTGTGAAGCCATCTGGTCCTGGGCTTTTGTTTTTTGGAAGATTTTTAATCACAAACTCATTCTACGAGGACACCATCCCCCTGATACCAAAACCAGAGAAAGATGTCACAAGAAAAGAAAACTACAGACAATATCACTGATGAAGACAGATGCAAAAATCCTTAACAAAATACTAGCAAACAGAATCCAACAGCACATTAAAAGGATCATACACCATGATCAAGTGGGGTTTATCCCAGGAATGCAAGGATTCTTCAATATATGCAAATCAATCAATGCATACACCATACTAACACAGTGAAGGATAAAAACCATATGATAATCTCAATAAATGCAGAAAAAGCTTTTGACAAAATTCAACACCAATTTATGATAAAAACCCACCAGAAAGTAAGCAAAGAGGGAATGTACCTCCACATAATAAAGGCCATATATGAAAAACCCACAGCCAACATCATTCCCAATGGTGAAAAACTGAAACCACTTCCACTAAAATAAGGAACAAGACAAGGTCATCCACCCTCACGACTATTATTCAACATAGTTTTGGAAGTTTTAGCCACAGCAATCAGAGAAGAAAAAGACATAAGAGGAATCCAAATCAGAAAAGAAGTAAAACTGTCACTGTTTGCAGATGACATGATACTATACATAGAGAATCCTAAAGATGCTACCAGAAAACTACTAGAGCTAATCAATGAATTTGGTAGAGTAGCAGGATCCAAAATTAATGCACATACCATTGCAACAAAAAGAATAAGGTACCTAGGAATAAACCTACCTATGGAGACAAAAGACCTGTATGCAGAAAAATTTAAGACACTGATGAAAGAAATTAAAGGTGACACACACAGATGGAGAGATATACAATGTTCTTGGATTAGAAGAATCAACATTGTGAAAATGACTATACTATGCAAAGCAATCTACAGATTCAATGCAACCCCTGTCAAACTACCAATGGCATTTTCCACAGAACTAGAACAAAAAATTTCACAATTTGTATGGAAACACAAAAGACCCTGAATAGCCAAAGCAATCTTGAGAAAGAAAAATGGAGCTGGAGGAATCAGGATCCTGGACTTCAGCCTGTACTACAAAGCTACAGTAACCAAGAAAGTATGGTACTGGCACAAAAACAGAAGTATAGATCAATGGAACAGGATAGAAAGCCCAGAGAAAAACCCACACACATATGGTCACCTTATCTTTGATAAAGGAGGCAAGAATATACAATGGAGAAAAGACAGCCTCTTCAATACGTGGTGCTGGGAAAACTGGGAAAGCTACATGTAAAAGAATGAAATTAGAATATTCCCTAACACTATATACAAAAATAAACTCAAGATGTATTAAAGACCTAAATATAAGGTCAGATACTATAAAACTCTTAGAGGAAAACATAGGCAGAACACTCTGTGACATAAATCACAGCAAGATCCTTTTTGACCCACCTCCTAGAGAAATGGAAATAAAAACAAAAATAAACAAATGGGACCTAATAAAACTTAAAAGCTTTTGCATAGCAAAGGAAACCATAAACAAGAAGAAAAGACAACCCTTAGGATAGGAGAAAATATTTGCAAACTGACAAAGGATTAATCTCCAAAATATACAAGCAGCTCATGCAACACAATATCAAAAATCAAACAACCCAATCCAAAAATGGGCAGAAGACCTAAATAGACATTTCTCCAGTGCAGATATACAGATTGCCAAAAAACACAGGAAAGGATGCTCACCATCACTAATCATTAGAGAAATGCAAATCAAAACTACAATGAGGTGTCACCTCACACCAGTCAGATTGGCCATCATCAAAAAATCTAGAAACAATAAATGCTGGAGAGGGTGTGGAGAAAAGGGAACCCTCTTGCACTCTTGGTGGGAATGTAAATTGATACAGCCACTGTGGAGAACAGTATGGAGGTTCCTTAAAAAACTACAAATAGAACTACCATACGACCCAGCAATCCCACTACTGGGCATATACCCTGAGAAAACCATAATTCAAAAAGAGTCATGTATCACAATGATCATTGCAGCTCTATTTACAATAGCCAGGACATGGAAGCAACCTAAGTGTCCACTGACAGATGAATAACAAAGATGTGGCACACATATACCCTGGAATATTACTCAGCCATAAAAAGAAATGATTATTTGTAGTGAGGTGGATGGACCTAGAGACTGTCATACAGAGTGAAGTAAGTCAGAAAGAGAAAAACAAGTACCATATGCTAATACATAAACATGGAATCTAAAAAAAAAAAAAAAGGTTCTCACGAACCTATGGGCAGGAAAGGAATAAAGACCCAGACGTAAAGAATGGACTGGGGGACACAAGGAGGGGGAAGGGTAAACTGGGAAAAAGTGAGAGAGTGGCGTTGACATATGTACACTACCAAATGTAAAATAGATAGCTAGTGGGAAGCAGCCACATAGCACAGGGAGATCAGCTGGGTGCTTTGTGACCACCTAGAGGGGTGGGATAGGGAGGGTGGGAGGGAGATGTACAAGGGAGGAGATTTGGGGATATATGTATACATATAGCTGATTCACTTTGTTATAAAGCAGAAACTAACACACCATTGTAAAGCAATTATACTCCAATAAAGATGTTTTAAAAAATAAAATAGAAAATAAAAACAGAACAAAACTAAAAAGAAACAGATACAGAGGACTGATTGGTGGTTCCCATAGGCAGGGGTTGGTGGGTGGGTGAAATGGGTGGGTGGAAGAGGTCAAAAGGTACAAACTTCTGGTTATAAAATAAATGTCATGGGGATATGATACAGCATGGTCACTATAGTTAATATTATATTTTATATTTGAAAATTGCTAAGAGAATAAATCTTAAAAGTTCTCATCACAAGAAATAAAATTCTGTAACGTGTATAGTGATGGATGTTAACTAGGCTTATTGTGACTGCAGTATATACAAATATCGAATTATTACCTAGTTTATCTGAAACTAATATGTCAATTATATATGTCAATTATACCTCACTGAAAGAAAAAAAGCATGAAGAATTTCGAGAGTGACAGCAGAGCATCAAACCAAATGTAAGGCCCTCGGTGACTGCATGGTTCACCCCACCATAAAGCCAGTCCTGCTCGGAGTTTAAGTAACTTGTTCAAGGCCAAGTTGAGATTCAAACCCAGCCCTGAGTCTTAAACCCACATCCTTCCCTCAGTACCACCCACACCAGCTCTGCCCTGTCAGCTGCCTCGCTGCCCAGTTCTAGTTCTACAGCTCTGGGGCTCCCCGGGGTCCCCAGTGCCCCCAATCAGGCACACACATCAGGAGGCCAGTGATGGCAGAAGCCCCGGCTTGCCTCCATTGGCACACAGGCCCCTCCTCTCCCAAGGTTAAACACTGGTGCCAGCTCTGCAGGCCTGGCGCACCTCTGGGGGGTTTCTCTGAGCGCTGGTGCAGCATGGGGGGACGCCGAGGCTCACTGTGATATATGGTGAAAGCCTCGGCACTCCCACCAGGGGCTGTAATTCATAAGTTATGGGTGAGCTTCAAGACTAATAAATTTGGGAGGGAAGTATTAATGACTACACAGGGGCACTGTGAACTTGGCAGGCCCCAAAGCCTGCAACTCTGCCGCCTGGGTTTTAAAAATGATTTGTGCTGGAGCAAGTTTAAACAGAAGCTGGTCGGCATTAGTCTGACTGTGACCCGCTGGCAACTGTAGAGACTGCAGGAGCCACTTCTCCTGCCCGGGCTGAGGCTGGCACTCCCGCCCTCCTGGGCTGCCATCCCGCCTGGAGCAAAGCCCTCGCCCGCCTGAGGGTCCTGAGACTTATCGCTGTTGTCTGCAGGTTAATCCCCAGATGGTCTGTGTACTGGTGTGATATGGTGAGCCTCAGGGCCCTCTCTGGCCTGAAGGTCATGGTGAGCAATGAACGTTGACCTTTCTTCATCTCCAGTGTGGCCCAGAGGACCCTTAGCTTGTCTAGCCATAATTTCTGATGATGTGGAAATTCCTCCCTGGACACAGCTCCTGGTCAAAGAGAGATCAGCTGGGGTGCCCTGTCTCCCTGGCCCATCTGAGGCTGTGAATCATGCATGCCACTTGCTAGCCCCCCAGGCTTCTGCCCTCTGCCTCAGAGGCACTGCCTTTTCTATTGACAGCTCTGGGGGTTGGCCATCAAGTGGCAGACCAGGAATGTGCTGTGCTCTACTGAGTGGGCTGGGGCAAGCAGGTGTGCATCTAGAGAGCTAGGAGGTAGGGGGTGTCACAGAGGAGATAAAGGAGAGCAGGGGTGGGATTCCAGGGCTAGATGGGAAGGGCATTTGCAACTGCTCCCAGAGGTGCACGTTTGCCATCTTTATGGGAGGCCTGAGTGCCTCGTTCAGACATACCTCTAGTTTCCGGGAGGGTCAGCACAGACCCCATAACACCCTAGTTGGCACATGCAGCCAGTCACTTTCTCCCTTCTTATTCTGTGTCCCTCCACTTCCTCCTGGAAGTCGCCCACTATGGGGACTGCAGAGAGAGGAGGAACAGGGTGGAGAGGCAGGTACTCAAAGCTTCACAGCACTAGAATGTGTGGGATTATTTTAAAGGCTTGGTTTGTTTGCAGACTCTCTGACCCCCGATCTTGTCTCCCTGTGAATCCAAATGTAGCATCGGGTGTCCAGGGTCTGGAGGTCATTGGCTGGAGGATAGCAACGGCCATGCTATTATCTCAAGAGCTCAGTCTCCTGATGAGAGAGACAGAGAGGTGCTGCAGAATGTGTGGCTGTACTGGAGGTGCTCAGCTGAGCTCAGGTGTTTCAAGGTGGGCTCAGCTGAAGACAGAACAGCACCGGGCAGGCTCAAGCACCAGGTGAGCAGCTGCCATGGGCAGAGCAAGGAAGCGGCCCCTCCAGCCCCCTCTGCTCCATCAGGAGGAAGGTCCTGTGATGGACCAGGAGACTGTAAAGCTGCTCCTCCCATCCTTGGAAAGCAAGACAAAGTGGGTAACAGCTGCCACTGACTTCCAGGAGAACTTTCAAAAAGAAGATTCTTATATTCTTGTTATACATTATATTCTTTTATTCTGGATTCCACAAGCACCAACATATGGGGAGCTGAAAGCCAAGAGTGGGGTTTGGGAGTGGGCTATTGCCAGATGCCCCCTGAGCTCCGAGAGAAAACCCAGGATCACAGGACCCATAGGGAAACAAGTGACGTCCACAAGCCTTATTTTGTTCTTCGATCAGTTATGGGCTTGCAGATTACACTCCATGCAATGGACTTTAAGGGGAGCCTGCTGAGGGCCAGGCACAGTGGGTCCCGAAGATAAAGTGTGGGAGCGACCTGGCACACTCAGGGCCTAGTGGGAGGAGTTCGTATAAGGTTTCAAGAGAAGGGCGTGGTGACTGGGAGCTCACTCTGGGACGCGTTTTAAGGATGAAAAGAAGTTTGGCAGGAAGGCCTGTCCTGCCAGTGAACAACATGTGGAAAGGCTCAGAGACTTGCTACTGCACAGAACGCTTCCCAAATGCAAAGATGTTTCACTCAGCTAGAGTGCAAGTGAAGACAGAGTGCAGACTGGAAGGAGATGAGATGGTGGGGGTCGGGGGGGGTGGCCAGCCTGGGACAAGACCATCAAGAGTCTTATATGCCACCTGTTATGAGTTGAGTCATTGCGTCCTCCCCACCAAAGTCATATGTTGAAATCCTAACCCCCAGTACCTCAGACTGTGATTTCCTAATTTGGAAATGTGATTGTTGCAGATATAATTAGTTAAGATGAGGCCGGACTTCCCTGGTGGCACAGTGGTTAAGAATCCACCTGCTGGGCTTCCCTGGGGCGCAGTGGTTGAGAGTCTGCCTGCCAATGCAGGGGACACGGGTTCGAGCCCTGGTCTGGGAAGATCCCACATGCCACGGAGCAACTAAGCCCGTGTACCACAACTTCTGAGCCTGCGCATCTGGAGCCTGTGCTCCACAACAAGAGAGGCCGCGATAGTGAGAAGCCCACGCACCGCGATGAAGAGTGGCCCCTGCTTGCTGCAACTAGAGAAAGCCCTCGCACAGAAATGAAGACCCAACACAGCCAAAAATTAATTAATTAATTTTTAAAAATCCACCTGCCAATGCAGGGGACATGGGTTCGAGCCCTGGTCCGGGAAGATTCCACATGCCATGGAGCAACTAAGCCCGTGCGCCACAACTACTGAGCCTGCGCTCTAGAGCCCACGAGCCACAATTACTGAAGCCTGCGCACCTAGCGCCCATGCTCCGCAACAAGAGAAGCCACTGCAATGGGAAGCCCATGCACCACAATGAAGAGTAGCCCCCGCTCGCCACAACTAGAGAAGGCCCGCGCTCAGCAACTAAGACCGAATGCTGCCAAAAATAAATAAAATAAATGTATTAAAAAGAAAAAAGATTATATACTGGAGTAGGGTGGGCCCTACTTAGTCCTTATAAGGACTAAGGTCCTTATAAAAAGGGAAATTTGGACACAGACACACACTGAGGGAGTACACCATGTGAAGAGAAGGTAGAGGTCAGAGTGATGCTTCTACAAGCTAAGGAATGCCAAGAATTACCAGCAAAGCACCAGAAGCTGGGGGAGAGGCCTGAAACAGATGCTCCCTCACAGCCCTCAGAAGGAACCAACCCTACCAAGACCTTGATCTCAGACTTCCAGCCTCCAGCACTGTGAGACAGTAAACTTCTGTTGTTTAAGCCACCCAGTTTGCAGTACTTTGTTTCAGCAGCCCTAGCAGATACGAGCCAAGTTGTTAACTCAGGGAGTGACGTGAAGGATTTATGAAAGATGACTGTGTGTGTGTAGGGGGGACAAAGGACTGAAGAGGGCAACTATGGGGGCAAAGCTGAGGTCAGGGAGCCAGCCGAGGTTCAGAGATAAGGAAGGCTGAACAATGCAGACGGAAAGGGGGAATTTTTCACGATATATGTAGGCAGTAAAACCGGAAGGAATTGGTGATGAGTCAGGATCTACAAAGTCCTAGAAACCTGGAGTAAAGGCAGGAATCAAACAAGCTACAGCTGAACACAAATGAATGTCAAAATCGAGTACGCTGCCCAAGGATGAGCTGCAGGGACATGGGGCTCGACAGAGCCATGTGGGCCTGGGTCACCAGTGAGCTCAGGCCAGGCAGCCACCACAAGGCTCAGGAGCTTTCTGGCCTTGTCACAGGGCCCTTGGGTCCAGAAAAAAAGCAGGGGTGGGCCCTCGACACTCTGCCGTGGTCTTGCAGCTCCCCAAGAACTGCGTGACTGAAACATTGGAATGCTCAGGGAGGGGCAGGACAGCAAGAACTTGGAGAGCTTGTCCCCTGAGGACTGGTTGTGGGAATGCAGGTGACAGTCTCTGGAGGAGAAAACACTCAGAGGCCAGTGTCCGAAAGGACATCTCAGCTGGGAGGGCACCCACCAGGCCTCTATATAAAAGCTTCATCCATGTGGGAGAGGTGGGTGCCGGGGGCAGACCTCAGCACAGCCTGAGGAAGAATTTTCGAACAGGCAGAGCCATTTGATGTTGGGTTGGCATGCGCTTCTCTGGGAGGTTCAGGGTACCTATTCTTAGAGGAAGGTAAAACTCTTGGCAGATATAATAGATGGGATTAGCATATCAGCTGAAGAGCTGGACTCAGAAGTCCTTCCTAGCCCCCAAATTCTACAGTTCTAAGGTTGGAGGGTCTCTCAAAAGATCATAATAGCAATCACTCCGCTCCCCAAAACCTGTTCACAGTGCCTTACAGCCTACAGAGCTTTCTCACATCCATCAGTTCCCCAGACTTCCTGTAAGGCAGACAGAGCTGGAGTGATGAGTCCACTTTGCAGAAGGGGACACTGAAGCCCCAAGTCACAGAGCCGGGGAGTGGCAGAGTCTGGAGCTCTGGCTTCTTGCTGCCCAACCTGCCCAGCCCTGCCTCGCTGCCGCTGCCCTGGCAAGAAGCACACAGCACGCCAAGGCAAAGTGGGCCCCAGATCAAGCTGGAGTTGAGGATCCCACAGCCTCGGTTCCAAGCCCAGCACCTCCATTTCTCTTGTGTGACCCCATGAAATTCTCTCGACCTCTTTGGGTCTGAGTTTCCTCCTCCATATGAGAGAAAGGAGGTGTGAGGATGAAATGAAATCACACTGTAAAAAGCTTCTCTTGGAGGAGTTTGATGAATCTTAGTTCCCTTACCTTTAGGTAAAAAATGTGGACCCAAAAATGTATTCTGAATTATCAGGGGACATCGATACTTTTCAAAATATCTTGGTAAAGTGAAGAAATCCCTTAACCATCATTTTAGTGATAACATTTTGAGGTGCAAGTTGGGGCAGGGAAGACTCAGACATAAGCATTCATGTTCAGGCTCCCAGGATTCCCCCGGGGCTCCAGCAAGACCACAGATCTCCCCTGCTGTGCCCCCTGAGCCAAGGCTGATTCCTGGCCTGAGCCCATGAGAACACAGTCTCTCCAAACCTCCCAAAGGCCCAAACCTGACACGGCTGCATCACCAGGTGAGGGCATTTTCACCCCCAATCACGAAATAATATCACCTGACATTTGCAGGACTACTTTGCAATTCTGGAAGCCACTTTCACCTGCTTCTTGGAGCCTCACAACAACCCTGTGAGGAAAGCTCAGCATTGTTTTCATCTGACAGCTGGTAAAACCAAGACCCAGAAAGGTTAATTCCCCTCTACAAGGTGACACAGCTGGTCTTCTACAGAGTATTCTGCCCTAGGGTATGGCCGGCACCCCCATCTTCACCAACATCACCTGCCCATCAATTTACTACCATCCCCAAAGCATAGGTTCTGGGTTGTGCTGGGCCCCAGGCCTGAACTTACTATCTGGGCCTTAGTGGGCTGGGCAGTCCAGTAGGAAAGTCCTAGGCATCTGGCTGGAAGCCTAGCTCTGCCATTTATTAGTGAGGCACCTTTGGACAACTTTTCTGGGTCGCGGTTCCTTCATCCACAAAGTAGGAAAGTCAAGCCTCCTGCAGGCGGTTTCCGCGAGGACTGGGGATATAGTGCACGCAAAGCAGCCAGTGGCCCACAGGCATGAAATGAGTACACGCCACTGAGATCATGTCGAGGTCGGGTCAAGGGAGCTTACCTGAACGCTTTCTCCGAGGCTCAGAAAGGTAGTCCCGGGGGCACTGATCTGAGGGTCACCACCACCGCCACCGCCACAATCGTGGGCCGAGATGGGGGCACGGTCCTGCCAGGAGGCGTGCTCCAACTCCGGGAAGCTGTGCACAGAGCCCTAGGGCGGGGGTGGGGACTGGGCTCCCCACGACGGGACTGGGGAGGCCGCGGGCGGGCTCACCTTGCGCGGGCTGCAGCTCCTCCACGACGCTCTCCTCCGCGGTCTCCTCTGCCCATGTGCCGGCCTCCACCACCTTGTAGCGGCTGCGCGGCTGGCTGAGCACGTGAGGGGCCTGCAGCGCCGCCTCGCGCTCGGCCGCCAGGTCCAAGTCCTGCTGTGCCAGGTGCGCCCGCAGCTGCCGGATCTCAAACTGCAAGAAAGAGCGGGGAGGTGGGCGGTGGGCTGCGCAAGGACGGGGTCGGGGGCGTGGACCCGGCCCGAGCCCAAGGTCTGGGCGCTTTGCTCTTGGGGGAGCGGGGAGGAATGGGCTGAGCATCCAAAGCCTGGAGGGGGCGTTCCTTACAAATCTCCCAACGACACTGGTCGCAAGAGTCTCTGACGTTTCTGGAGCCTTTTCCGAGTAATAAAAAACATGTTCCTGGGCTTCCCTGGTGGCGCAGTGGTTGAGAGTCCGCCTGCCGATGCAGGGGACACAGGTTCGTGCCCCGGTCCGGGAAGATCCCACATGCCGCGGAGCGCCTGGGCCCGTGAGCCATGGCCACTGAACCTGTGCGTCTGGAGCCTGTGCTCCGCAACGGGAGAGGCCACAGCAGTGAGAGGCCCGCGTACGGGGAAAAAAAAAAAAAAAAAAAAACAAAAAACATGTTCCTGTGTCTCACCTCGGATACTGTGTAGTCTGGCCCCATAGTGAAGACAAGATGGCCGTGAGAGGAAGCACAGCCGTGGTTTGCGGGAAGTGCATCAAAGGAAGAGGCGTCAGGGAATGGAATTCGTTCTGGTTACTTGCCACCCGAGAGCCTTATTCTGGTGTCCCACACTGATGATTAGTGGAAGACGGGAAAGCCCGCAATATCCAGGGTCAGTGTAACTAGCCGGTGGGAGCCCATCGTGGCGTACTGGGCTGTGCCTGACCCATCTGTCTTCCAGCAACGCCCATATCCCCTCTTCTAGGAGGTGTTCCGAGGGCTGACCAGACTAGACTGGATTCTAGTTCCAACCCTGCAGCTTACTGCCATGTGTCCTTGGTTTCCTTATCTGTAAAATAGGGGTTATCACCCCACAGAGTTCTCTGAGGACTTGAGGGCTTCATAAAGGCTTTGTAAAAAGCTACACACATTTTTATTTTGGTTTCATTTTTTGTTGTTGTTGGGGAAGGTTGCCTAGAGAGGCTTCCAGACGCCTCTTGAGTTTGTGGCTGAGACGGCTGTTCACACTCTGGGGCCTTCCTGGGCCATCTGGGTGAAGGCAAAGTTTGGGTCTGACACTGAAGGGACTGGCCATGGGCTCAGGAGGAAGGAGATCTTTCACTGCCACCTAGCGTTCCAAACACACATTGCATCGCTTTGGCATAACCCCACAACCTCCAGTCAAACCCCCAAAGGCCTGAAGCAGGGAGGCGGGTGGAGGAGTCCCAGGGAGTCCCCGGGCCTGAGCTCCCTACCTAGGAGATTACCTACTTTCCCATGATCCCAATCTCCAGCCCTGGCCCCTCCCTGCAATGTCAGATCACACCTCCAACTGCCTACCTGACAGCAACACAGAATTGGGTCACAGGTGTCACAAACTCAACCTAAACAGGACTTGTCACTCTATCCCCACACCTGCTCCTCAGGTGTCTTCATCTCATTTTAGCTGTGTTCAAAAAAAATGCAATCTCCTCCCTTGCTTTCGCACTTTCCCTTATCCTTGCCATCCAATCTGCCCTCAAGTGCAGCTCCCTACGTGCTACCCCAAGCCTGCCCACCTCCCTCCACCTCCACTGCCAGTTCTCACCTGGATGACTGCAGCCCTACAGCCCTCTACCGGCCATTTGCCAACAGGGATCAGAGGGATTCTCGTAAACCTAGATCAGATCATGTCACCCCCTTGTCCATAGCCCTCGGGTGGGAGAAAACCCAAACTTTTACCCTTGGCTTCCATAACACGTGCATGTTCTGGCTCTGCTTACCTGGTCCACTTCATCTCATTCTTTCTCCCTTTACCTCCCGCTGTGACACAGGCCTTCTCGTCATTCCTTAAACACACTAAGTATGTGTTGGTTTCAGGGTCACTTTCCCAGGGACCTCTGGTCCCATATCACATGGCTGGCTCCCCATCTTGAAGGTCTTCCCCGACCCCTGACCTAAGGCAGCCACCCAGGCACTCCATCACATCACTCTGTTTGAATTCTCTACATTGCACTTAGCACCTTCTGATATTTTTGTTTATTTTAATGTTTTATTATTTTTCTTTTGATAAAAGTGAAACACACAGTTGAAGCATTCACTAACACTAGGGTGGCCAGGCAGCAAACTGGCATTGGGGCAACTTCCCAATGTCAGTGTTCACAAATTTTGTCTCTGGGAACACTCAGGTTTTCCCAGAGTTCATCAGCCTCCTGCCTGAGGACACACCTCTGGCTGCCTCTGTGCTGGGAGCAGGGCAGGGAAATTGGGCAGAGGGTCCAGCCATTAGATGAAAGGACTTTCACCTAAACCTCATTTTCAGCCCTGAACCTCTCCCCAGGCCTCTGCCTCACCCAGTGCCCACCTGCAGAGCCCTCTGGTTCAATTTCTGCAGAGGACGAACCTCTTGCCTCTTATATGATGGGGGAGTGTGGTCTCCTGGCTGTGCAGAACTTGGGAGGGGACGTTGGAGGGTTCAAATATTATGTGTACAGACTTCTAGCCAACCCCTCTCCCCTGTGGTCAGCTTCACATTCACCCCGTTCCTCCCAAACTCTAAAGGGTACTGAGGGGGGAATTAGCCCATTTCCCTCACTATCCGCCTCTTTAGACACTTTAGTTATAGATTCTCCACTCAGCTAAATCACTCTCCATTTCCCTAAGTCCACTGAAATCTGTATCCTCTTTGTCCTGATGGACAGGAGTTAAAGAGAGTTTCTTAATTCTTATGTTTATGAATTTTTTTCTTTACTATCATCTCAGTGGAGTTTGAGGAAGGAGATCAGATAAATACGTGTGGTCGGTCACTTCAGCTGCAGTAGTGTGCTGCTATAGAAAAAAAGAGGCCTGATTTATAGTACATACTAATCTCTGGTATAAATGCTCCCACCATGGCCAATTGCAAACTACCAACATGATGTCATGCAGAATTGTGAAGAAATGTGCACAGCTGGCTCTCACGAGTCAGTGGAAGCTCCCGCATACCACTGCCACCCTCACCCCTCTGTAAGAGCAGGGATATAGAATATAGAATATAATCTCTGTAAGAGCAGGGATCTTGCCTGTTTCGTTGCTTGGTACACAGAAGGTGCTCGGTAAATACTGCTGAATGAATCAATAAATCAATGTGTGAAACTAGTCAGCTTTGCCCAACTTTTTTTCTGTGGTTTCAGGCTGAGCCCTAACTCCAGCCACAAACTGGGCCCCAACCTTAACCCAAAGCTGAGGCAAAGCCTGAGCCCCAACACTGAGCCCCAAGCTTGGTCACACATTGAGTCCTGACCCAAGTCACATACTAAGACCGCATCCTGATCACACACTGGGCCCTAACTCAGGTCTCAGACTAGGCTCAGACCTGGATCTCAACAACCCAGTACTCGAATGGGACCACTGATCTCAGAAAGTGAGAAAGCGAGGCTAACTTATTATAGAGTGGCCTTCTGTGAAGGGGGAGAGGGCTCGAGCCACCCTTCTCGCAGCAAGGTCTCAGATGTCGCATAGGGCCCATTAGCAACCCTCCTTAGCTCTGCTGGGGCTGGGAGCCCCTCCTGTCCAGGCTGATCTGAACTTCCCATGGGCATACCCAGCCCACTTTCCCCAAGGCTGCTCATCAGGGCCGGCAGCCCTAGCTAATGGCCTCCTAGGCCACTCTGAACAGATGCATTATTGATAACTTGTAACTGATACAGAGCTGCCCATGAGTGTCCCACTGGAATTCAGGCCAGACGCCAGAGGCCATGGCTTGCCCAGCCCCAAGCCCACATGTGCAGACATAGGCATGTAC
Source organism: Kogia breviceps (assembly GCF_026419965.1). NCBI lineage: Eukaryota > Metazoa > Chordata > Mammalia > Artiodactyla > Physeteridae > Kogia > Kogia breviceps. The sequence continues at coordinate 104,425,859 of NC_081312.1, forward strand.
ACTGAAATAAGTTTTAGGCTAGAAATATGAACCCGAGTGTATGGTAGTTCCCCCATTCACTCCTTTATTCATTCATTCACTAAGAAGTCAGGTAAAGCGTGGCGAGGGAAACGTTAAAATTCTGTTATGTGTATTGGAATGAAACTGCCTCTCCCAGCTTCATGGTGAGTCCTGGGTGGCCCCAGTGACGGGCACTGTCTGCTGCACTGCAGGGAACAAATGTCCCAGGAGAGTTCTAAGGGCTAGCTCTGGGTGACATTTGTGGCAGAGGAGGCACGGTGTGTCCGGGAGACAGAGACCAGGAGGTAAGAGGTGTTGGGGAAGGTCGGCAAGGGTCACACCAGGCAGAGCCTTGTAGCCATGGTAAGACATTTGAAGGACTTCAGCCCTTATTTAAAGAGCGACAATATACCACTGAAATCTTCTGAACAGAAAGGTGGAGCGGTGGAGGTGGAGAAGTGGTGATTCAGATGAGCATCTTGAGAGGACTGTGCTGATAGCCGAGCGGGGAATGAATTGGTTGGGGGTAAGCCAGGGCGGACATGGGAATACCAGCTGGGAGGCTGCTGCAGCAGTGCAGGCCAGGAATGACCAGAATTTGGACTAGGGTAGAGACAGTGGAGATGAAGACGAATGCTATTTAGGAGGCAAAAGTGTCAGCATGGGCATAGATTGGAATGGGGGTGAGAGAGGAGGCAACCTGCTTTGGGGACATATTTTTACAAGCTTCATACCCGGAGGGTGTGGGGTGGCTGGATGCTCTGATCCCTCGCCCTGAGAAAGAATGGCTGACTCCTTACGGAGACACTGCAGATAGGCTAAATGGCTCTCAGCTCTGGTCGCTGGCTGTGACAGCCCAGGGGACTGTCCGGATGTTCTAGCTGGGACCCTCAGAGCCTGGCTCCTGATTCCCATATGCTGAACATGGCCACATGAGCTTCCCCAGTTGATGAAGCGTTGTCAAGGGGTCCTAGGAGAGCAGGGCCTCTTTAGTCAGATGGGTGAACTGAGGCCCCGTGATGGGCAGGAGGCTTTTGTGCTGGGGGACAGCGTGGAGTAAAGGCTAGGACCACATGGTGCATCAGAGCAAAGCTGGGCCCAGAACCCATGTCTCTGGCTTCCAGCCCCCCAGACCCTGTGTCAGGGAACTTGAAGCCTTATGGGAGAGATGGAAGTGACTCAGCTCAAACAGAATATGGGGGAGCTTGATGGCAACGGGGGCCAGGAAAGAGTAGGAGGGCCCCCCATGTGGGGAAAAAGCCAGGGCTGGAGGAGGAGCCTCAACTCTTGGCCCATCACCCCTCCCTCACTCTGACTTTGGTAAGTCTCCTTTCCTCTTTGGGCCTCAGTTTCACTGTGCATTCAAAAAGGCTAACGGAGCAGCTGAATTCTGGTCTATAACAAGCTCTGTGCTGGCTCTGGGACTCTAACTGGGAGGGAACAAAGTGCAAGAGCCAGTTAATTCTTGGTGCTGTCTTCAGGGCCATCTCCTGCTCCTATGGAAATGCCCCACTGTCAGAGAGCCAAGTCTTTAGAGAAAGAGACCATAACCCAGAACCTCTAAAATGTATCAACAATGTGTAGCGCACAATAAGAATTACTATTCATGCAAAAATGCAGGAAAAAGTGATCGATTATCAAATCATAAAGGAGTTAGAGAAAAGTATGGGAAAAGATGGACAAAACAGTTATAGCATTTCAGTGGAGAAAAAGAACCTATAAAAAGAATCAAATGAAACTTTTAGGACCTTAATATACAATATTTGAAATTGAGCACTCGGATGGCTTTAACAGCAGACTGGACACAGTGGAAGACAGGGATGTTGAACTTGAGGATAGGTCTATAGAAAAATATTAAAAGTTACAGCCAGGGATTTCCTTGGTGGTGCAGTGGTTAAGAAACTGCCTGCCAATGCAGAGGACACGGGATCGATCCCTGGCCCGGGAATATCCCACATGCTGCGGAGCAACTAAGCCTGTGCACCACAACTACTGAGCCTGCGCTCTAGAGCCCGTGCGCCTAGAGCCTGTGCTCTGCAACAAGAGAAGCCACTGTGATGAGAAGCCCACACAACGCAACGAAGAGTAGCCCCAGCTCGCTGCAACTAGAGGAAGCCCGTGCACAGCAATGAAGACCCAACGCAGCCAAAAATAAAAATAAATAAATAAATTTATTTTTTAAAAAAAGTTACAGCTAGAAAAAGAAAAAAGAGAGAGAATGGGGGAACAGAATAGGGTATAAGGAAAAAGTGAGGCATGATCAGAAGGTCTAACATATGTAATTAGAGCTCCAGAAGGAGACTGATAGGATGGGACAGAAGCAATAAATAAGTGATGGCCCAAAACTTTGCAAATCTAGTGAAAAACACCATCCCACAAATTCAAGAAACTCAGAGAACCCTGAGGATAAATACAAAAATCCCACACCTAGAAACCCGATAGTCAAACTGCTAAACAGATAAGGAGAAACACCCACAGCACTGAGGCTCTCCAGGTTCACATGAGCCTGGGCCTCTGGGAGAGAAAGTGCATGGTGGCTTTGAGGATAAAATGAAGCAAATTTTCCACTAGCAAACTGGTCCAGTAGGGAAAATAAGACCATCCTGTGACTTGGGAAGAAGGAAAGTGCAGTCACAGCCCTTCTTAATGCACATTATTAGCTAAGTATTTCTAATCAGATAACCTGACCAGATCTGCTGGGATCCACAGGGAAGCCCTCAGTATGCATTACTGGAGTGAGTCAGGCCCCTTCCATTGGGCTGGGCTTTTAATGCATGCCCAGGCGGGACCAGACCCCGGGGCGGGGTGGGGGGGGGCGCGGGGGGCGGCGGCAGGGCGGGCACACCCAGCCCATCTCTGCCTTTAATGGTCTGGTTTGTGAAGTACAACTGACAGGGCCTTGGCCTGATCAATGCACACTTTGGCCAGAAGCTCGATGGTATCTAATGCAATAGCAATAATTTTCTTCCATCCTATTAGTGCTGTCTGCACAGACTGCCCTGCCTTCAAACCCATCTGCTATTGGGATGGCATCCAATGTTTATTTCCATTAGTTTCGCCATTGTTGGTAACAATAAAACTCAGGAGACGGTTGCAAACTAATGATTTAGGAGCAGGGTGAAGCTGAATTCGACCTTGGCCCCTTTCCATCCACTGTGAATATGACTGGTAGTTGGCCATAAATTTAAATTATGGCAAAAGGATAACATAAGTTATTCCTCTGATGGCTAATTTTATCAGCTAAATAGGCTTGTCATTAAAGCTATCGGCTGTTTTACAAATCACTGCCCATGTTTAAAAAAAACCAAAATTCACTTCCCACAGTGGGGATCTTGCATAATCCAGGTAACAAAGACTATTGTGCTGAGCTGGGGGCTTGTGGCCTCTGAAAGAAAAGAGGGGGCTCTCTGGAATGAGCCAGCATCAAGCGACACCCCCAGAGCCAGGATAGAACCCCTTTCCTGCTGTTCTTGACCTGCTGAAGGGGCTGCTGGCCCTTGAAGGACAGTGGAGTGGACACCGCCCCCCACCTGCCTCCAGCGGGAATGCCTATCGCTTAGGGTCCAGGTTATCATCCTGTTTCTTCAGGAAACAGGCCAGGGAGACTTGCATCATCCAGGAAGGATTAATCATTGTGATGGTACCTCCTGCTAGTGGGAAGGGGGGAATGGAGATAGGAACATTGTGAGCCTATTAGGTAACTGTGCAGGTGACTGTTTTCTCCTTGGGCACTCAGACTACTTTTGTCAGCATCTGGTGCCTAAGGTGTGACTGTGTAACTGAGTCCTCCCACGAAATGGGGGTAGAAACAATGTCACGGCTTTCAGGCCCAGCCAGTAAAAATCTTCCATGCACAATTCTCTACCCTCCCTTTCTTAATGCCCTGGCTGAAGGGAGAAAACTCCAAACACTTAGAATAAGAAGCAGCCATGACACAGGAAGAGCCTGGAGGCCAGAGTGACTGTGTGGAACAGTGTCCCTTTACCCCCTCCCCAAAGTAATTGCACTGGGCTGCGGTGTGGGTGACAAACATTCTCCTCTTGTGTTTGGCCACTGAGATGTCTGGATTTGTTTAATGGAGCAGCCTGTGTTACTCATTCTAACAGTGACTTGTGCAGATGCCCTATTTCTGGTGTAGGAAAATGGACACTGAACTCTGAGTTCCACCCCAGCCCTTCCTTCCATGACAAACAGTGAGACACCAGGCAGGCAGCAGCCTCTCTCAGACTCAGCTTTTCCATCTATAAAAGGATTAATAATACCCAGCCTGCCAAGTTTGACCATCAAAGTCAAAATGAGCTAAACCACGTGGCAGCGCATTTGTAAATGGTCACCATTATATAACTGATTTAGTATTATTTTTGTTCTCTCGTTTAACATTTACTGAGAGACTCCAGTGGGCCAGACTTCATATATTCCTTGAATTAATCTGATATTCACAGCGTCCTTGTGACATAAGCCTTGTTTCCTCCATTTTTCCAATGAGGATCCTGAGGTCCAGGGGTTAAGAGGGTTATTGGTGGAGCTGAGGTTAGAATCCCACTTGCTGATTCCCACGGTAAGAGGATGCTTTCCGCCCTCCAAGCTGCCCCCGCAAAGGACGCTTCTTTCAGAGACCACCGCCTGCCCCAGGCCTAAGGCTGACCTAAGGGGCTCACAGAGTTCCACTCGCCTCCTTGCTGGGCCTCAAGTCACCCTAGACTGAGCCCCACCTCCCTGGGTCTTTTGCCAGTGGTCTCAGGGTGGATGGTGCTGAGGAAAAAGAACTTAACTGGTCCCACAGGGCCCAGCAGGGAAGAGAAACTTCGACCATGAGCTGAGTTGGATCGTATTATCTTGGACCAAAAGTTGTTGCAAGGCTTACAGAGCAAAGAGCAAGTACAATGGGGACTTCAGAATATGTTTTGCAATCAGAGCAAGGTCCTGGGCAGGGATGTACTAAAACCTCAGAAGTGGTCTCTTAAGACAAGTTGGAAGAATATGTCACTGCATTGATTTAACCACTGCATCTAAAATCGCTTTGATTTCTGAAGCAGCCAGTACAAAGAAAGAGACAAAACTTTCATACCATCTCTCTGAAGGACAGAAACTAGCACCCCACCTCTGGAATCCACCTGTGTACCAGAGAGATGAATGCCTACGAAAATTCTGGCTGGACGGGCAGAGAACAAGATCCAGATCCAGAGCAAAATAGAAGTGAAAGGGAATGACCTTCCAGCCGAAGGACTGCTGAATGCAGGGGTCTGAGGCGACCTGCTTCCAGCACAGAAATGAGCCATCTGGAAGAAGGCTACAGAAGGTCAGCCGGGGCTTGGGAAAGGTGAGACTGACCAACAGAGTGTCCCCCTCTCTCCCCCGGCCCCAACCCTGGCCCCTCTGGGCTCCTCTTTCCGTTAGGAATCTGCTAAGGATGAGGCGAGCCCAGTTGTCAGGAGAGATGAGGGAATGAGGGAAGCACTGAATCCTGTCTCCCTGTGAGTACCAGAAGGCCAGTGTGATCCGGGGGGAGGAAAGGGCTACAAGGAGCTGTAAGAGACCCCTGTTCCATCCTAATCTCCTAACTGGCCTCAGAGTCCTCCATCTGCCAAATCCAGGGGCCCCTCATCTATAACACAAGGGAGCTCTGGGGCACCTTGGGCATGGCCTGTGGTAAGAATGAGATGCCATGTGGCACAGAAGATAAAATGTGCAGGATATTCATGCAAGAAGCTGGCAAAGCATGTCACCCAAGAGTCTCCACGGGGTCACAGTAAGAAGCAATTTAAGCTTTCTAAAAAAGCTAAGGTGAATTTTAAAAGAGTCACTTTGCAGCAGAGAGACCTGACAAACATTACCTCAGCGTCAACATCCACAGTGATGTCATAGTGACAGTATGTACCTTTGATATGATGGGATGAGAATGGCACGGGACCTCTGTCTCCCTCCCCAAAACCCAGAACTCCAATCTAATCACGAGAAAAACATCAGTCAAATCCCAACAGAGAGACATCCTATAAAATAGCTGACCAGAACTCCTCAAAACTGTCAAGGCCATCACAAACAAGGAAAGTCTGAGGAACTTTTATAGCCAAGAGGAGCCCAAGGAGACATGATGACTCAATGTCATGTGGTGTTCTGGATGGGATCCTGGAACAGATCAAGGACATTTGATAAAAACTAAGGAAATCTGAACAATGTGTGGGCCTTGATAATAACATATCAATATTGGTTCATTAATTGTAACAAATGCATGATACTAATGTAAGATATTAATAATGGGGAAAAGGGGTACAGGGTATATGGGAACTCTGTACTATCGTCACAATTTTCCTATACATCTAAAACTGTTCTAAAAAATAAAGTTTATTTTTAAAAAGAGCTAAGATGAGTGAAGTGTTGGCAAATAGTTTTACAAATACATGCCAGGGAGAGAGCAAGGTGAACGCAAAGTGAGTGTTTCGTTTAAACTGAGATTCTACATATTTCATTGGAATTTTGGGTAAATTTCAGTTTCTTAGGTAGCATATACAAATTCAGTTTGGAAATTGCTTCATTAAGCCCTAAGAATTTCTGCTGGGAGAGGGAGAGAAAGCAAGAGTTTGTGACAAAGATAGACAGAATGACCTGGAATGTGGTTGGGTGGGGTGGGAGTGAGGGCCTCAGCAAGAGACTCTTTGGAAAAGCTATGGAGGCAGCTGAGGGCAGCCAGGTTTGTGCCTGCAAGAGAAGAGTTGTCCTCAGGCAGTGGTTTAAAGACACCCTGGTGCACAATCGGATCAATGTTTTCACCGAGCCCTGAGAAGTGACATGGGTATAAAAATGTCATAGAACATGACCCGAAGCAAGGTGGGCTGGGGAAGAACACCTTTCACAGATAGGACACCTGGATCTACTCCTGGCTCTAAAAGCCCTCTCTTAGCTCTGTGCTCTTGGGCAAGTCACCACTTCTCAATTTTCTTATCTGTAAAATGGGTGTACGTGGAGAAATGGGTGGTTAGTTCTCATAGAGTCACCATTTATCATGTGCCAGGCTTTAGGCTAAGCAATCGCACAACCATCTTTCAACGATTGTATTACTATCCCCATTTTTCAGATTAGGAAAACCAAGGTCCACAGAGGTCCCCTTGGTGCCCAAAGCCACAAGTAGCCAAGCTGGCTTTGCACTCAGGTCTGTCCCTAACATCCTAACCATTCCAGGCACTATTCTCTCAAAGGGTCTAGCCATCCCTGACATTCCACGAGCCAGCGTTCACATTTCTTTAAGGGCATTTTTTGCTCAGTCAAGTCCCAAGCCTGGTCTTAAAATCCAGCTGAAAATGAGGTGTCTATTTGCTCCACCCTGTAGAGCGGGCACGGCTCTGGGAGAGCAGCGTTCATGGTTTCTCTGCAGAACCCAGTGACCCAGCGTGTGGCTCTGGCCAGCCCCTCCTGCCTCCCTGGCAGCCCGCTGGGATTCCAGCCCATCTGGCCCTTTTTTGCTGTCTTAACTAAGATGACAGGCTTCAGGTGTTTTTTAAATTAAAATGGTTTGTTTCTGTTTATCTCTTTTCCAGATGTCACTACGTAGAGGGAATCTGTCTTTATTTATTGGCTCTTTCCTGTGCATAATCCAAGGGAGTCTCCCTCTGGCCCAGATCCCTGGGAAGGAGGCCACATATAGAGGGTGATGTGAACCGGGATGGCAGGAATGCGGGGTCCCCGGGGGCTCAGGACCGGGTCACAGTGGAAACCAGGAGGGGTGGCCTGCCATCAGGGCTTCCCCTCAGCCACACAGCGCGTGGGCTGTTAACGCGGCCATGCATTTATGGAGGGCAGATGCGGCGCTGTGTCTGCGTCTAGCACGTGGCCAAATGCAGTGAAGCAGAGTGTTCATTTTCCTATTAGAGAGCAGACTGAGAGCTGCCTGACCACGCTCTGGCCAGGTCCTGGATGACACTTGAGCTGTCCTCTCCCTGACCCCTCCACCTCTCTCTGCCCCAAGCCCAGGCCCCGTTCCCCTTGGGGTTCTACCGCCTCTACCGGACTTCCCGTCTCCACTCCTGCCTCTCGCATCCGTCCTCCAAAGGCGACCAGAAAGATCCACCAAAAATTCAAATCTGAGCAAATCCCCTCCCCCCTCCGGCTTCTAACACTCCAGGCTTCTTCCCTCCCAACTGGATGAAGCCCAAACTCCCTGGTCAGCCCTGCAGCCTTCCCCAAGCCTGCCTCCAAATCCCCCCACTCCCCACCTCTGCTCACACCCTGAACGGCCTTGATTCCCCCAGCACGATGCCCACTCTCGTGCCTCACCTGTCCCCTCTACCTAGCTTCTCCAGGGGGTCGTGGCTCAACGTCAGTGCCTCTGGAAACCTGTCCATCTCGCCGCCCCCAGAGCCCCCGATGTGTCCCTGCTGAAGCATGCATTACACGGGACTGCTGCTGTCTATCATGGGCCTGCTAAATGCCCCAAGTCACCCAGAGCCTCGTGAGGGCAGGGGCCAGTCCTGCACACGCTCCTGGCTGACCAGATGCACGGGTAAGCACGAAGCTGATGCCAACTGCTTCGGGACTGGAGCATTCTTCTTCCCGGCCTAGCACTCCGTGTAGACGGCCCCACTCCCAGGACCCCATGGACAATGTGCCCCTGGGGACTGTGTGCCCTGATGGCCCCTCTTGTCACTCGTAAGCGTTTTGTGCTCAAGTGAAAGGCCACGGTGTTCCCCAAGTAGATAAAGAGATAAATGTCCCCGGGCAGACATTCCAAGGGGATGACTTGGAAGACACGGCCTGCGTGTACCTGTGGGGTAATTCCACAGACTCCCCACCCCCTCCAGTGCCTCCTCCAGCCACGAGAGCCTGGGGCTAGGGAGCCAGGAGACCCACACATATGGGGTGCTGGGCTGGGGACAAGCACGAGTTGGACGAAGCCCTAGGGGAGCATCCAGCTTAGTGGGAGAAGCAGCTCCGGGTGCGAACAAGCACGGCACGCGGCAGTGGGTGCCCAGGACCCTTGGAGGCCGACAGCGAGGGCTTCGGGGCTGGGGGTCCATCCTCACACACACGTATCCATCACCTTGCGAGCTAGTCGCTCTGTGGCATTCCCACCCTGCACAGCTGGTACCAGAACATTCCCTGCACTTGAGGCTATGTTTCTACAACACTTTGCGGCCTTGCTGCAGGGCCCTGCTGTCCTCTGACCTCCTGAGCACCCCAGTCCCCGCCCCTAAACTCCTATAGAAGGGGCTGTCTGTCCCACTCACGCGGGAGCGGTCCCCTCATCTTAGGGAGGAAAGAACGGAGGGCAAAGAAGTGTGTGACTTGGTTGCAGTCCTGGGGGAGGGAGCAGAGGACTGGGGGGCTGGACCTTGAGAGAGGCCTCTGGATTCCCAGACAGACCCTCTCCGGGCCCCGGTCGCCCATCCCCCTGGCTCTGCTCAGCACAGCCTTGCAGGGCCCGTCCCTGTCTCTGAGTCTTTACCACGGTTCCTAGAGGGCAGAGGGCGCTGCTGAAGCCTCGTTAGTGTGTCTGGGGGTCCTGGGTGGAAACTGGCCCACAGTGGTGCCCAGCAACCTCTATACACGGAATCTGACCCCTGCTTCAGAGACCACCGTGCCCAGAAGACCCTGATAACTGAGGGGATGACTCAGCCGGTTCGGGTTGGAGAGCTGACTGGTCACCACGGAGAGATGAAAAGAAGCCTGGCCTTAGAGGCAGGGCGGAGTCCGGGCCTGGCTGGGCTGGGCTGGGCACGAGTGACCTTAGAGACGCGTCTCCCCACTCTGGGCCTCAGGTTCCCCATGCGTCTGTGAAGGGGCTGGAGGAGGTCACTGACCGCAGGGCACCTGCAGCTCTGGCACCCTGGGGGACTTTAGAAACCGCTAGTGTTCTCAGCCCTGGACAGAACTGAGTGGCCATATGTTACCCCTTGCTCCTGACAGATCTGCGTCAGTCTCTCCAGCTGCTCGTCCTGGATGACCTTGGCCTTCTCGTACTGCTGGATGACCATCTCCATCTCCACCTTCACAGGCAGGACGTAGGCTGGAAGACAGAGACAGTCCCGTGAAGAGCTTGGCAGCGGCAGGGCTTGGCGGGGGAGGGGCTGGTCCCAGCATCCAGCCAGCAGCAGGCTCAGGCCCAGGTGTGGTTCCTGGAAGATGTGGGGTGGGGCCGGTGGTGTCAGGTACCCAACAGCACCCAGAAACTGTAGGAGGGCTAGAACCCTAACCCATGACGACTAAGATACCGTTTTTTTTTTTTTTCCTTTTCCATAGTGATAGAAGAACCCTTAATTTTGGCTGTGTGCACAGCTGCCCGGTATGAGGACTATATTTTCCAGTCTCCTTTGCAGCTCTGAGAAGCCATGAGACTACATCCTGGGCGACGGGATGCAAGTGCAGGTGTTGTGCAGCGGCTTCCAGAAGCCTTCCTTAAAAGGCACCTGGAGTTGATGAGGAAGTAGAAATATTAGAACCCTCCCATATTGCTGGTGGGAATGTAAAATGGGGCAGCTGCTCTGGAAAACAGGAGTTCTTCAAAATGTTCAACAAGGAGTGACCATATGGCCCATTAATTCCATACCCAGGAATCTAAGAGAAATGAAAACATATGTCCACACAAAAACTTGTACATGAGTGTCCACAGCAGCCCAAAGTGGAAACAGACTAAATGTCCATCAACTGACAAATGGATAAATAAAATGTGGTATATCTATACAATAGAATACTACTTGACAATAAAAAGGAATAAAGTACTGATGCATACTACAACATGAATCAACCTTGAAAACATTCTGTTAAGTGAAAGACGCCAAACACAACAGACCACATATATGATTCCACTTATATGAAATGTCCAGAAGAGGCAAATCTATTAAGACAGAAAGTAGATTAGTGGTTGCTTACAGCTGGAGGGGAATGGGGAGTGACTGCTAATTAAAGGGTATGGGTTTCTTTTTGAAGTGATAAAAATGCTCCAAACTTAGATTTTGGTGATGTTTGCACAATTCTATGAATATATTAAAAAGCATTCAATTGTGTACTTCAAATGTGTGTTTTATGGTGTGTGAACTATATCTCAATAAAGATGTGTAAAAAGAAAAGGCAGCTGGGGCTTTCCTTTTGCTTCTTTATCTTCTTCCTCCCTTCCTTCTTCCTACTGGATGAAATGAGGATGTGATGGCAAGCACTGAAGCAGCCATCTTGAACTGTGAGGGTGACTTTGGAAAGTAGGCTATGTGCAGCAAAGCAACAATATAAGAGGAGCCTGGAATCATGACTTCAGAAGATCCTTATTGGCCCTGGACTGCCTACTGCCTACCTTATTGGCCCAGGCTTTCATGTGGGAGAAATAAGCTTCTGTTTTGTTTTAGTCACTGCTATTCTGAGTCTCTGTTACTCACAGTGGATCCTACTTATAAAAAGACATACAGGACTTCCCTGGTGGCTCAGTGGTTGCGAGTCTGCCTGCCAATGCAGGGGACGCCGGTTCGTGCCCTTTTCCGGGAAGATCCCACATGCCGCGGAACGGCTGGGTCCATGAGCCATGGTCCCTAAGCCTGCTCATCCAGAGCCTGTGCTCCGCAACGGGAGAGGCCACAACAATGAGAGGCCCGCATACCGCAAAAAAAACCCCAAAAAACCCAAGAAAAACCCCACATATATTGAGACCCAGAGAGACAGCCTGGACTCTGGATTACAGGGCCCCATGAGCTCCCAGCCAGTGGCAGCCCCTCAGGGACAGAGCCAAGAGCAGAGCCTGTGCAGATGGGGGAAGCTGAACAGCTAAGGGAACACTGGTGGGCGTCAGGGGTCCTGGGCTTCACTACCGACTCAGAGCTGGTTTCATGTGTGACCCTCGTCCCTCTTGGCTTCAGTTTCCCCATCTGTGAAATGAGAGGAACGGACTAGATGATCTCCCAGGGCCTTTCCTGCATGGGCCTTACAAAGCTGGACCCGATCACATCTCAGTTTGATGAGGACTCTGAACCAGGGGCTCCCTGACAAGATGTCAAACCCCACAGTGTTCACAGGGTGGGACATGGGGCTGGGAACCAGGGAGAGGGTACCCCGATAAAGGGATGAGAGACCCCAGAGACCATCCTTCCTGCCTCGAACTCACCCCTTTCGGGCCACTCACCATCAATGACCCTCTTCACCCGCCAGATCCGGAGCATGATGATGAGGCTGATGGCATCCCAGGGGCTCCTGGGCCCATTAGCCACAGTGGACGCCACCATCGGGGCCAAGGACAGGATGATCACAGCCCCATCAAACACCTGTGAGAGGAGGTGGATTTCAGTGCCCTGGGCCAACTTCCTGAATGTCCTGGAACCAGAGACCAGGTCAGGCAAAGCAGCTGGTGCTGGCCAATGATCCCCTGCACCTCCCTCAGAAGTTCACCCGCATCCCTGGCTGCCTCTCGTGATCCTCCTTAGTCTTTAGGGGCCTCCCACCCCAGACATGCTCCTGAGCACTCTCTCTTCTCCAAGTGACCTCAGCCCATTGCCAGCCTTGGTTCAGATGGCCTTGGGTTGTTCCAAGCTTCTTTTGCAAACATATGTCTCCAGCATCTTGTCCCTTCTCAGGATGGGGCTTGCATCCCGTGTCACAGGTTTCCTGCGCTGGCCTCACTGACTCCCTCACTGGCAGTGGAGGCTGAAGGCAGGCCCCTTCCCCCTGGGAAGCAACAGCCCAGAGCCCACATCTCATCTGCATCTGGTGCTGGTGCTGAGTCCTTAACCCTACATGGAGGCAAAGCTCAGAGAGAAGGGGACCCAGCCAGCGCTTCAGCTCTGGGCCTTGACCTTCCATCTGCCTGTTCCAGCCTGGCCTGGTCTGAAACTTGCACAGGCCAGGCCCCTATGTCTGCTCCCAGCATTTGGCCCAAAGAGGCCAAAAAGTGTGTGTGGTGGGGAATGGGGTGGTGAGGAAGGAGTGGGTAGCAGACAATGACAGCCTTGCCTTGTCCTGTGCGTACCAAACTCTGGGGGTCAGCCAGCCTCCCCCGCACCTCATCTCCACCCACCACACCACACCTGCTTTTATACAAAACAGAGCAACTGGTTTGCTCTGCAGAAACCCAGGCTGAGAAACACTTTTATGGTTCCCCACTCAGCTCTCTGATCATGGGGCCATTTTAGAGTGGATTTGTTTCAAAACACATTTCAAAAGCTTTCCAAAATGATTCAAGAATAACTTTTTATGGCACGGACATATATACACCACCAAATGTAAAACCGATAGCTAGTAGAAAGCAGCCGCATAGCACAGGGAGATCAGCTCCGTGCTTCGCGACCACCTAGAGGGGTGGGATAGGGAGTGTGGGAGGGAGACACAAGAAGGAGAGGATATGGGGATATACGTATATGTATAACTGATTCACTTTGTTATACAGCAGAAACTAACACACCATTGTAAAGCAATTATACTCCAATAAAGATGTTTTAAAAAAATAACTTTAAAAATTTTGCATAACGTCAAGGAGATTTTTTTAGACCATTCCTTGGCTGGAAACTTGCTCAGTTCATCCCCCACCCCACCCACCCAAAGGCACAGCTGAACTGACTCCTGTGTCCAGTGTGGGAAGGAGCTGGCCCTTGTTGATGGCTCCCACCTTGGAATGGATGGGACAGTGACATTTCCTGGCTTACAGGATAGTTGGCTTGGGGGGTGCAGGTGGACATTGGTCTTTACCTCTATTTTGTTTTCAATGTAATCCCAGATCCCGAGCACCACAATCCGAAGGACAGTCTGAGAGGAAGCGAGAAAAGAGGTTATGGTTACTGTTCTCCCTGCCCCCTCCTCCCGGCGGAGAGGATTCCAGAGCTCAGAATCAAGGGCTCTGCTTCCTGTTCAATAATGGGAGAAGTCTTCCCCATCCCCTAAGTGTTTCTCAGCTCATGTGCTCTCTCCACCCCTGCTTTGAGTGCCCCAGCTCAGGTCTGCATCACCACCTGTGCCAGCCCCTGGCTAAGCACCTTCAATGCTCCCATTACATACAGATACACTCTGAATCCTTGGAATGATACTCAGGACCCTGCCTTCTCCAGTCATCTGTTGCACTCCTGTCATGACACAAACCACTTGCAAATCTACAAACATGCAAGCTCTTTCTCCTTTGCCTTGTCTTTGCATGTGGCTTTGACTCCCCCATTGACTTCCCCCCACCCCCAATCTCTCTTCTCTCCTTATTCAGTAATTGGAATTTCAGCATGGCCACCCAGATAAAGACTACATTTCCCAGCCTTCCTTGCATCTGGAGTGGCCATGTGACCAAGTTCTGACCAATGGCTTATGAGGAGAGCTCTGTGTGCCACTTCCTGGTTGTGACCTTTAAGGGATTAGGCTCGTCCTCCTATTTCCCTCTTCCCAAAGACTAGAATGTGGGTGTGTAGGTGTGGTGAGGAGGTGTCTTCAGTTAGGGAGGGCTGGCAACAAGCATGCTGGGCCCCCACCAGCCCCAAGCCACCACGTAAGCCTTAACTGCTGAGCCCACATTGTTTAATTAAGTCCCTGTGGTTTGGGTTTTCTTGTTATAGCATCTTGGCCTGTGTGCTAACCAGCAGGGCCTTTTCCCCTTCCTCTTCTTGGAAAGGCCTTCTCCTTCTGGCCACGGCTCAAACGTCACCTCCATGAAGCTTTTCTACCCTCCCCAGGCTCGGTGCCTCTTTCCCGGGTGTTCCTATAGGCCTTGGAACATCAATCACCACCCTCCCCGCCTTGGACTTTATCTTACACTGTGGTGACTATCTGCCTGATCCTCCAATTCAGGCTCAAGAGACACTGTCTGATTTCTCTCCTTTACCCCTAATCCCTGGCATAGAGTGACACTGAGTGATTACAAGTTGTGAATGAATGAACAAATGCATGCATGTCTGATTCCTTAAAACCCTCAGGAACTCACTCCAATGCCTCTGCCTTCTGTGGCGGTTTCCTCACCAAGAGTACATCTTTCTCCAAAGAAGATACTTAAAAGCTGGTCTCATATGACCCTGGTACAATTGTCGTAGACCCTTCCTTGAACCAAGATGAGAAGTTCACAGTAATTCACACCAGGTGAGGTCCCTGCTCCCACATGCCTATAGTACAAGGCCAGCCATCTGAATGTGGCAAAGCTGTAGAAAGCCTAGGGATCTCTACCCACACTTAAGCCACAAAAAGGCCTGGCTGCTAAAATTTACCTCTTCCTCATAAAGGACTATCCTGAAGAGATGAGAAGGAGGGATGCTGGTGGCGGCCAGTTCTGTCACCATGTTTGAGAACACATAGGGACATGTGGCAGCCTGATGCCCATTCCATGTGGCTTCCCAATCTCTCGCTTAACTGCACCACAGCTCCGAGTGGGTGCAGAGAGATCTGGGTTGGGGTCCAATATCTTGAGGTCACAGCTCAGTAATCGGCTGGTTGTGTGGCCTTGGGCAAGTCAAATAACCTCTCTAGGCCTCAGTTTCCCCTTCTGCTGGAGAGATGAGTTAGAAGATACAAATCTTCCAATTCATTATGAGACTAACATGTGCCAACTGGTACATATCAATAGGTTGCAGATCCCGGGCCAAGCCTCCTCACACATGATTCTCATTTTGCTGAAGGGGAAGCTGAAGCTCAGAGAGGTTAAGGAAGCTGTCCAAGGTCACTCAGGCATTGGGAGGTGAGTTGGCATTTGGGCTCAGAGGTGTTTGACTCCGTGTAGTGTACTCAAGCTGTACAAGAACACCAGATACTGTCCTAGTTTCTTTTGCTGCTGTTCACTCCCTCGAATTGTGCTGACTTTGAAACTCAGTATTTGTCTCCTCTGAAATGATACAACCCAGCCACATCCACCTCAAAATCCCAATTCTGGGGGTCCCAAAGCAAAAAGTCCAGGCTAGCACAGAGAGGAACAGGGCCTGGTCCAGATGTGGTCACTCCTCCTCCTCGCCCTGTTACTGCTCCGTCTTTTGAAATTGTGGTAAAATATACATAACATGAATTATACCATTTTAACCATTTCTAAAAGTGAACTGTGGCATTAAGTACATTCACATTGTTGTGCAATTATCACCATCATCCACCCTCAGAACTTTTTCATCACCGCAGACTGAAACTCTGTGCCCATTAAACATCAACTCCCCATTTCCCTGTCCTCCCAGCCCCTGGAAACCACCATCTACTTTCCATCTCTATGAATTTGACTACTCTAGGTTACCTCATTTAAAAGGAATCATCCTGCTTTATAAACAAAGCAGCATTTACTAAGAAGTCAGTGGGGGCATGAGGAAGGGAGCTGGCCAAGCTGAAACTCATCCAGGAACCCCAGAGAGGGGAGGAGCAGGCAGCAGACAGCACCGGCGCAGCCTCTGTGCTCTAGGAAGGGAGGGAGGTTTGATGGGCTTATGGGTCAAGGTGGTACCAGGTAGGCAAGTGGAACAGTGGGAGCATTGGCCACCTATTTTCCTTCCCTCCTTGTTGGTCCATCCACAGGGGACCCATCCTGTGAGGGAGACTTTCCTTCCTAGCCCAGCCCATGGAAACAGAACAGCCAAAAGGCAATTGTGGAGATGGCTAGGGAAACAGCTCCTGGGCCAGCCTCCTGCTGTAGATGGAAAATGGCCTGGAACTGGCTGTTCCGAGTCAGGGTCAAAGGTGGAATGAGAACCCAGCTCGGAAACACTCCGCCCAGGGGTTTTTCCCCTGCAGCATCCTTTGCTGTCCGTGGAGGTAGGGACCTGGCCATGCTGCCCTGCCACCTCACGGGGGCTCACCCAGACTGACTAACGCATTGTTGGCCTGTGTGTCTCAATGTGTAGGCAGGGACCCCCTGCTTTAGCAACATCTGGGGATTTTGTTTAAAATGAAGATTCCTGGGCTCTCATGAAGATCCAGGATGTCAGGATCTCTGGGTGCAGGGCCCAGAAATACACCTTTTTTAACAAACTCCCCTGGAGTACCCAACAGAACGGCAAGGATGTGTAAGGTGACAATGCCCTGCGTAAACCCAGGGAGACCACATGCCCAGATGCAAGAAGGAGAAAGAGAGTTAGATCAGGAGTCAAAGGTCAGGTTCCCCTTTGGGGCTCTGACTATCCCTTACTAACCATGGGACATCTGCCGAAGCCCTCAGTCAGCCTGCAGGAAAGCGGAACTAGTGCCCCCGTGCTGCCTGCCTCAGCTAGCCAGCTGCTACAAAGCTCCGTTGGAAAGAGCTTTGTTAACAGAACTGCAGGAGGGCACTAAGGAGGGGTTATTTTTATCACCCACCCCCACCCCAGGGCCTGCCCCTGAAATCCTGCCCCCAAGATTTGCAAAGGGCTTTGAGGGGGTTGGGACTGAGGGACCTGGACCCTCAGCTCCAGTTGCCTCTGGCCCACCTGGGACTAAGGGTTTTCAGCCTCCTTCACTCCAGTCTCACCTTCCAGAGATGAGGATGGTCTGACAATCAAGATAGGCCAGAGTCTTGGCAAAATCTCCAGGATGGCACCATTTATTATTTACTATAATCCAAGCTCTTGTGCCATTTTACAGATGCAGAAACTGAGGCTGAGAGGGGCAGGTAAACCTTCTGGTCCCCAGGCCCCTCTTCCTTCCCACCCCAGAGGCCTCATCTTTTCCCTTGGCAAGCCCCGCTCTCAGGAGGGACTCCCCTCATTTCTCCCAAGGGAAGGGGCTCAGGCTTCAGGCAGCACTAGGGGAGGATGGGAAGTCCTGACCCTTGCATCTGCTCCAGGCCCTGCCTTGCTCAGGTGGCAGCAAGGACTCCTGGCCTCCTGCTGCCTGAGGCCTGAGCCCCTCCCCTTAGGGGAATCAGCCTCTTTCCCTGGGATGAGGCCTGATGAGGCTCCTAGGGTTTAGGAACCCTGGGAGATGCAAGCAGAAACACCTGCTAGTCTATCAGATGCCTTTGAGCAAATTTTTCAAAGGCACCCCTTCCCCAAGCAGAGGGAGATCCCCTGGCTCACTGCTTGGTGAGCAGAGTGGGGGCTGGCACCCTTGCTCCCTGCAGAGCCATCCCCAAAGCTGGGCCCACCAGCTGGGGAAAAGAGAGCAGCACACATCTCGCCCTGAGCTTGTGCCCCTGCAAGGCTGCGGCCGGCGGCGTTGGGGAGTGGGGTGGTGGTGCACGCACGGCTTAGGGGAACAGCCTGGTCTAAGGAATACACACGGTGGGCACCAGGCCGCTGCGGGCTGACCCCTGGTGCTTCCTCAAGAAGCAGATGTACCCTTGGGCAAGTTTTTGCTGCCAAGATGGCTGCAGGCTCCCTCCTCTGCAAGACCCCAGGTAAACCAGAGCAGCAAGAGGAAGACATGGAGTCCAGGATCCAGCTACAAGGAGAACTTAGGAAATGTGAGGAACATTTGCGGGGGCTGAAAGCAGTCTTGAACTGGTTTGCAAAAGAAAGGGTTGCTGGATGACATGCACAGGTTGAGGGGTGATTGCAGGCAGCACAGGGTGGTTGTGCTGGGGTTAGGAGCTGATAAAACAGAAGCAGAGAGAGCAGCCACCCCTTCCCTCCTTCACCCTCAAGTCTTCCAAATCTGTGGGGAAGAGGATGGTGAATGGAGACTGCCTCCTCCCTAGGGGGTCTAAAGATGACCCCTTTCCGAGACGCAGCAGCTGATATCTCCAGGGACCTGGGCTCCCAGGCACACTGGCTGCACTGTCTCCCGCCATGCTGGGCTCATTTTGGCAGGAGGTTTCCGGCTACCTTAAAAGAATGGGTTCAAGACCCACAGGGCAGAGCACAGTGGTGACAACATGACCAAACGGCAGTGAATTAAGCACTGACATGCCCTGGCTGTGTGCTCACTGTGCAGGGGGCACTGTGCTAGGCTTGGGTGACAAAGAGAGAAACTGGAACCCCCATGATGTGCAAGGTTTATTCCAGAACTCCCTCTGGGCGTATGAACATCTCCACTTCCTCCATCCTGAAACATCCCTCACTGACCCCATGTCTCCCTTAAGCCACTGCCCTTTCCCTCTTCTCCCAAGTTTCTGAAGGGGTGCCTCCACTAAACCCACTTCAGTCTCATGCCAGCATCCATCATTCCAGGAAAACTGCTCGCCCCTGGTTACCAATGACCCCTCAGCAGCTTCAGGTGTGCTGCTGGCTTCCTTGTTCTAGAAGGCCTCCTTTTGTTTCCAGGATTCCACACCCTCTGGGTTCTCCTCCCACCTCCCTGGCTACACCTTCTCAGTCGGCTTTCCATCCCAAAATTGTTTCCTGGGGCTCCATTTCTTCTCCTCTTGTGCTCCCCTATCCCCGGACAATTGCACCCTTGGCTTCAACTCGCACCCTGAAGCCCCGCCCAGTCCACGACTCCAGCTGAGACCTCCTCCTGCAGCAGTTCCCAGGCTTAGCACAGGGCATCCCCACCCCCTCTTAGGAGGTCAGCCTCCCCCAGAAGTCATGATCTCTCTCACTCTCGCTCACACGCCCCCCACCCCAGGATGGCCGGTCCCCAAGTCCTGCAGAGTTTAGCTCCTTCAACTCTGTCCAGCTTGTCCCTTCCTCCGTCCCACCTCGACTGCTCTGGGTCAAACCTTTAACCTCTTACAGCTAAATGATGCCTCCTAAATAGTCTCCAAATTCCAGTCTCCCCCCACCTCCAACCCCTGCTCCTCACCGGCTGCCAGAGGGATTTCTCTAAAAGTCCAACTTCATCACCCCCTTCTCCTGCTTGGAGCCTCCTCCCCACTGCCTTCAAAACAAGACCCCCTCTCCTGAGCAAGACATGGAGGGTACCTCATGACCTGGCCTGGTCCCCAGGACATCTCTCACCATTCCCTGCTCTAGTCAACAACCAGGCATGTTCTGGTCGCTCACGCTGTCCCTTGTCCACTCCGTGACTGCCGCCTGAAGGTCCTCTATCCCCACCGTGCACCTAGCAGCTCACACATGCACAAGCAGCCTGCTTCCCCTCTGAGGTCTCCTACTGACTGCAGCAGGAGACTTAAGCTCCATTTCCGGTTCTCTCATTACACACATCCGCTTGGCGGCTTCCCAGTAGACTGTAAACACCTGAGCTGGGCCTGCATCTTGATTATCAGGGCAGAATCCTCACGCCCGGTACCACCAACAGCACCTGGCAAGGAGTCACTCAAAAATGTGGGCTGAATGAATAAATAAACAAGAGCTTCCACTCATCAAGTCCTTCCTCTGTGCCAGGTTCCGTATTAGGAACTAGGAGGTTAATTTTATATGTCAACTTGGCTGGGCCGCAGGGTGCCCAGATATCTGGCCAGACCTCATTTGGGGTGTGTCTGGGAGGGTGTTTCGGATGAGATTAGCATTTGAACTGGAAGAATGAGTAAAAGCTGATTGCCCTCCCCCACATGAACGGGCCTCATCCTATCCAATCCACCTGATAAAAACAAAAGGCAGAGGAAGGAAGGATTTACTCTCTCTGCTTGACTGTCTTTGAATTGGGACATTGCAGATTCTGACGTGCACATCAGCTCTCCTGGGCCTCCAGCTTTTGCCTCCTACAGATCTGGGCATTTCTTCACCTCCATCACCATGTGAAACAAGAAGTTATAAATCTCTTTTATTATATAAATACATGCATCTAGGTTATATTTGTTGGTTTTCTTTCTCTGGAAAACCTAGACTAATAGAGGAACTTTATACACATTACTTCATTTCTCATAAATCCCTCTAAGATGGATATTTTTAACCTCCTCTTACGGACAAGGAAGGCTGATGCTCAGAGAAGCAAAGTGACCTCCCCAGGACCAGACAGCTGGCAGGAGGCTGAACCAGGAGGCTCAGAGCCTGGGCCTGACCTTCCCGCTATGCTACTGGCCCACATGAATGAACTGCTGCCTGGGTGGGAGGACATGCCATGACAGCCAGAAACAGCCAGAAGTGGTGCCAGGTGAGGGTGGAAAGGAGAACTCTGGGCAGGAGAGGAGAAGGGCGTGGGGTCACACGGGCTCAAGGGTCACTGCTTTTAAACCCAAATTGGGTCACACTGAGATGGGGTGAGTCTTCAGGGCTATTGCTGTTTATAACAGCAGAAAATGGGGAGAAATCCTACAAGTCCAAGATGAGGGTTAAACTGGGGACATCATACAAAGGCTGCAGCCATTGTATGGCAGGGGATTGCCAAAATGTTAGGATTTGACAAAGCTGGGTGGTGGGAACACATGTGTGCATTAAATGATTCACTATGTTTTTGATGTTTTTCACCTATTTGCTAATTAAAAAAAAAAAAAAACACTAGGTAGAATTCCCCTAAGCATGTGGTTGTAAAAGTATGTACATGAAAAGACATTTACAAAATATTCATAGATAAAAAGTGGGTTCCAGAATATCAGGTCCACTATAACCCCATTTTTCTTACGGAAAAAGTGTGTACATACGCACTTAGGCATTGAAAAAGGCTCACTGGACGTAAACCAAGTTAATAGTGGTTGTCTGTGGGTGATGAGAATATGGGCGATTTGTGTTTTCTCATTTTTTCTTGCCTGTATTTTCTTAATTTTCTACAATGGGCAGAATTATCTTTGTAAATATGAAGATTGTTGTTATACATCAGGGTGATGAGATGGAGCCTGTGCTTACCCAGAGGAGTCACCAGGGACCCAAACTTTGGGTTGTCTGTGTGGTGGCCTCCCAGATCCTCCTGAATGTCACCCTGACAGCCTGGCATGAGGTCTTGGTCTGTGTCTGAGGCCAAGGGTCACTGAGGATGTGCTTCTTCCCTACTAGGGAAGAACCTGGACCTGGGATTGTTTCTAGAATCTCAGAGCTGAAGGCAGGACCTTAAAGATTACGTTGCACAGCCCAACTGCCTTCCAATGTTTTCTCATCCCTTGTCTGTAGCCCAATGAGCTAGTCATCTAGCCTGAGCTTGCAGACTTCCACCAACAGTGAGCCTGACATTATCTAAAGCAGTACATTCCAACTTGTTTAGAAAATTCATCTCTATATCCAAATTTCATGCTCCCTAAGGTCATTGTCAAGGTCATGGCAAATGAAGAAATGAAAACAAGATTTTGAAAAAGAATTTCTCACAGGTTTAATTTATTCATGCCTTCATTGGTGGGTGTCAGATGCCCAGCCCTAAGCCAGGTGATGGGGGAGACAGAAGACTATACATGCACACCTTAGAGATTTTGCAGGTTCAGTTCCAGACCACCTCAATAAGGCGAATATTGAGAATGGTAGCTCCTCAAAAAACTAAAAATAGAGTCGCCATATGATCAAGCAATCCCACCCCTGAGCATGTATCCAGACAAAACTATAATGCGAAAAGATACATGCACCCCTATGTTCATAGCAGCACTATTCACAATAGCCAAGACATGGAAGCAACCTAAATGTCCATCAACAGATGAAGGATGAAGAAGATATGGTACATATATACAATGGAATATTACTCACCCATAAAAAAGAATGGAATAATGCCATTTTCAGCAACATGGATGGACCTAGAGATTATCATACTAAGTGAAGTCAGAAAGAGAAAGACTAATACCATATGATATCACTTATATGTGGAATCTAAAATACAACACAAATGAATATATCTAGGAAACAGAAACAGATTCACAGACATAGAGAACAGACTTGTGGTTGCCAAGGGGGAGATGGGTGGGGGAGGGATGGATTGTGAGTTTGGGATTAGCAGATGCAAACTATTATATATAGGATGGATTAACAACAAGGTCCTATTGTATATCACAGGGAACTATATTCAATAGCCTATGATAGGGGACTTCCCTGGTGGTGCAGTGGTTGAGAATCTGCCTGCCAATGCAAGGGACACGGGTTCGCGCCCTGGTCCAGGAAGATCCCACATGCCGCAGAGCAACTAAGCCCATGCACCACAACTACTGAGCCTGCACTCTAGAGCCCGTGGGCCACAACTACTGATCCCGCGTGCCTAGAGCCTGTGCTCCACAACAAGAGAAGCCACTGCAATGAGAAGCTCATGCACCGCAACGAAGAGTAGCCCCCACTCGCCACAACTAGAGAAAGCCCATGCACAGCAACGAAGACCCAATGCAGCCAAAAATAAAGACAAATAAATAAATAAATTTATTTTTAAAAATCCTATGATAACCCATAATGGAAATGAATATAAAAAAGTATATATATGTATAACTGAATCACTTTGCTGTATAGCAGAAATTAACAACACTGTAAATCAACTATACTTCAATAAATTAAAAAAAAATTTTTTAAAGGCGAATATTGCAATAAAGCAAGTTACAGGAATTTTTTGATTTCCCAGTGCATATAAAGTTATGTTTACACTACACTGTAGTCTATTAAGTGTGCAATAGCATTATGTCTAAAGAAATAATATATATACCTTGGTTAAAACATACCTATTGCTAAAAAATTCTAACCATCTGAGTCTTGAGCAAGTTGTAATCTTTTTGCTGTGGAGGATCTTGCCTCGATGTTGATGGCTGCTGACTGATCAGGGTGGTGTTTGCTGAAGGTTGGGTGACTGTGGTGATTTCTTAAAATAAGATAACAAGAAGTTCGCTGCTTGGATTGACTCTTTCTTTCACGAATGATTTCTCTGCAGCAGGCAATGCTGTCTGATTGCATTTTACCATAGTAGAACTTTTTTGAAAATTGGAGTCAATCCTCTCAAACCCTGCTGCTGCTTCATCAACTAAGTTTATGCAATATTCTAAATCCTTTGTTGTCGTTTCAGCAATCTTCACAGCACCTTCATCAGCAGTAGATTCCATCTCAAGAAACCACTTTCTTTGCCCACCCATAAGAAGCAACTCCTCACCTATTAAAGTTTCATCATGAGACTGCAGTAATTCAGTCACACCTTCAGGCTCCACTTCTAAGTCTAGTTCTCTTGCTACTTCTACCATATCTGCAGTTATTTCTTCCACTGAAGTCTTGAACCCCTCAAAGTCATCCATGAGGATTGATATCAACCTCTTCCAAACTCCCATTAATGCTGCTATTTTGACTTCTTCCCATGAATCACGAATGTTCTTAATGGCATCCAGAATAGTGAATCCTTTCCAGAAGGTTTTCAATTTACTTTGCCCGAATCCATCAGAGGAATCACTATCTGTAGCAGCTAGAGCCTTACAAAATATATTTCTTAAAGAATAAGACCAAAAAGTCAAAATTACTCCTTGATCCATGGGCTGCAGAATAGATGTTAGCAGGCATGAAAACAACATGAATCTCCTTGTATATCTCCATCAGAGCTCCTGGGTGACCAGGCACATTGCCAGTGAGCAGTAATATTTGGAAAGAAAGCAGGTATCAACAGTGGGCTTAAAATATTCAGTAAACCATACTGTAAAGAGATGTGCTGGCATCCAGGCTTTGTTGTCCCATTTTACAGCACAGGCAGAGTAGACTTAGCATGATTCTTAAGGGCCCTAGGATTTCCAGAAT
Source organism: Kogia breviceps (assembly GCF_026419965.1). Taxonomy (NCBI): domain Eukaryota; kingdom Metazoa; phylum Chordata; class Mammalia; order Artiodactyla; family Physeteridae; genus Kogia; species Kogia breviceps. Next base: position 104,450,179 of record NC_081312.1, read on the forward strand.
GGTAATGAGGATTGGCTTCAGCTTAAAGTCACCAGCTGCATAAGTCCCTAACGAGAGAGTCAGCCTGTCCTTTGAAGCTTTGAAGCCGGCACTGACTTCTCCTCTCTTGCTATAAAAGTTCTAGATGGCATCTTCTTCCAATAGGAGCCTGTTTTGTCTACACTGAAAGTCCTTTGTTTAGTGTAGCCACCTTCATTCATGATCTTAACTAGATCTTCTGGATAACTCGCTGCAGCTTCTACATCAGCACTTACTGCTTCACCTGGTACTTTTATGTAATGGAGATGGCGTCTTTCCATAAACCTCATGAACCAAACTCTGCTAGCTTCCAACTTTTCTTCTGCAGCTTCCTCGCCTCTCTCAGCCTTCACAGAATTAGGGTCTTGCTTTGGAGTAGGCTTTGACTTAAGGGAATGTTGTGGCTGGTTTGATCTTCTATCCAGACCACTACAACTTTCTCCATATCAGCAATAAAGCTATTTCCCTTTCTCAGCCTTCGTGTGTTCACTGGAGTAGCACTTTTCATTTCCTTCAAGAAAGTTTCCTTTGCAGTCACAACTTGGCTAACTGTTTGGTGCAGGAGGACTAGTTTTGGGCCTGTCTCTGCTTCTGACATGCCTTCCTCACTAAGCTTCACCATTTCTAGCTTTTGACTTAAAGTGAGAGATGTGTGACTCCTCTTTTCACTTGAACACTTAGAGGCCATTTACAGAGTTATTAACTGGCCTAATTTCAATACTGTGTCTCAGTGAATAGAGAGGCTGAGGGAAGGGAGAGAGACTGGGGAACAGCTGGTGGGTGGAGCAGGCAGAACACACAAAACATTAATCGATTAAGTTCGCTGTCTTACAAAGGATTAATCTCCAAAATTTACAAGCAGTTCATGCAGCTCACTATCAAGAAAACAAACAACCCAATTCAAAAATGGGCAGAAGACCTAAATAGACATTTCTCCAAAGAAGATATACAGATTGCCAACAAACACATGAAAGAATGCTCAACATCACTAATCATTAGAGAAATGCAAATCAAAACTACAATGAGGTATCACCTCATGCCAGTCAGAATGGCCATCATCAAAAAATCTACAAACAATAAATGCTGGGGAGGCTGTGGAGAAAAGGGAACCCTCTTGCACTGTTGGTGGGAATGTAAATTGATACAGCCACTATGGAGAACAGTATGGAGCTTCCTTAAAAAACTAAAAATAGAGTTGCCATATGATCCAGCGATCCCACTCCTGGATATATATCTGGAGAAAAACATGGTCTGAAAGGATACATGCACCACAAAGTTCTTTGCAGCACTGTTTACAATAGCCAAGACATGGAAGCAACCTAAATTCCATCGACAGAGGAATGGATCTAGAAGATGTGGTACATATATACAATGGACTATTACTCAGCCATTAAAAAGAATGAAATAATGCAATTTTGCAGCAACATGGATGGACCTAGAAATTGTCATACTGAGTAAAGTAAGTCAGACAGAGAAAGAGAAATATCATATGATATCGCTTATATGATACAAGTGAACTTATTTACAAAACAGAAACAGACTCACAGACTTAGAGAACAGAACTGATGGTTACCAGGGTGGAGGGATAGTTAGGGAGTTTGGGATTGACATGTACACACTGCCGTGTTTAAAATGGATAACCAACAAGGACCTACTGTACAGCACAGGGAACTCTGCTCAATATTATGTAACAACCTAAATGGGAAAAGAGTTTGAAAAAGAATAGATACATGTATATGCATAACTGAATCACTTTGCTGTACACCTGAAACTATCAGAACATTGTTAATCAACTATACTCCAACATAAAATAAAAAGTTAAAAATAAATTTTTTAAAAAAGCAGCACAACCCTCTTGCCTTCCATCTGATGACTGAGGCTCAGCAGGGCCCCCCTGGGAGGAGGAAGCAGGCAGGAGAGAGACCCCTCACAGATCCAGAATCTTGGGGTGGCTGCTGATGTGCACAGATGAGGGAGGCCCTAGCTCAGTTTAGTTTGGCAACAGCCCTCGCTTGGCACACAGCACAGGTTACCCAGCAGGCCAGACTCCCTCGAGACCCAACGCAGCCCAGGACAACTTTAAGAGGCAGTGCTGGGGAGAAGGAGGTGGCCCTAATAGCTGATGTTAAAAGAAACCTTGATCAGCTGACAGGTGGATACACAAAATGTGGTCTATCCATACAATGGAATAGTATCGAGACATAGAAAGGAACAAGGCAATGACGCATGCTTAGAACATGGATGAACTTGAAACCGTGCTGCGTGAAAGGGCCAGACACAAAAGGTCATACATCATACAATTCTGCTTATATGAAATATCCAGGAGAGTTAAGTTCATAGAAACAGAAAGCAGATTAGTGGTTGGCAGTGGCTGGGGAAAAGGGGGGATGGGGGAGTGGCCACTTAATGGGGACAGGGTCTCCTTCGGGGGTGATGAAAATGCTTTGGAACTAGGAAGGGATGATGGTCACACAACACTGTGTGTGTGCTAAATGCCACTGAACCTTTAAAATGTTTTGTTATATAAATTTCACCTCAATAGAATCCTTATAATAATAAATAGGAGGACGAGGAGGAGGAGGATGCAGCAGCTGCTGTCACTGCCTTGAGGCTCCTGTCTAGAAGGCCAGCCCTGGGTTGGCTTTCTCCTCTCCCAGGAAGAGCAGGGCCTCTCTGCATCTCCACCCCAATTAGGGGATGGGGCTGACACCCCATGACCTGTACTAAGGCCCTGCTGCAGGGAGGCCCAGCCTGGCCGGGCCCCAAGGCCTCATGCGGTCTCAGGAAGAGAAGTTGCTGGCCTCCCTGGTGGCAAGTGGCTGCTGGGCCTGGTCTCAGCCAAGGGCAGGGGGGGCACTTTGGAAACACCGTTAGCACAATTCTCCATCTGGATTCCGAAGGCTCTGCCTGGTCTTGGTGCTGCAGGGCCCCATGGAAGTGGGATGACCCTGCCTGACCTAGCACAGCAGGACCCAGAAGCCTCCCAGGCACCCATTTTCACCTCAGGCCCCTGTAGGGCTCCCACACGGCCTGACTGTGTGGGGCGCCTGTTCTCACCACTTTGAAAAGCACCTGCCTCACTCATGAATAGCTCAGCCTATTTGAATAGATGTCCTCAAACTGAGGCCAAACCAACCCTGCACTTCTTTTCTGTGGGCCTAGCTCTGTCCTCTGGGGCATCTTCCCTGGAGCAGCCCTCAGAGCTCTGAGATGGGCAAGGATGGGCTGGCGCACTGCACACCCACCCCGAGGCCTGCATCTGTCCCGCCTGCAGGTCTGGCAGGTTTCTGCCCCTCCTAGGCCTCAGTTTCCGAACTCACAAAGTGTCTTGCCCAATTCAGGTGCTGTCCTAAAGCTCAGTTGAGACAAGGGGTGGAATATCGCTCAGCACAAGGTGAAAGGCTGCCTGGCATCAGGAGTCCTTTGGGTTGGACTTTCTTGGAATTTGCCTGTGACACCACACCCATGTTAAGTCAGCTGGCTCGGACTGACCCCCACCCTTGGCCTGCAGCCATTTCCCAGAGGAAGAAGGGCCAGCCCCAAAGGGGTGGCATTCGCTTCTCCCTAGGTGAGGCGGGTGCCAGTTGTGCTGGGTTTGCGGTCAGAGGTATTTCAGGGCTGGGCTTTTTCTTTCTCAGTTGCTGGCCCAGGCCCTTCCCCCAGATTCTTGGTCTGCTCCCCACCTGCCGGCCCCAGGGCCATGGGGAGGATGCAGTGATGACGGACCAGCGAAGAGCCCAGAGCCTTGGGCCCGCTTTTGGTGGGAGCTGTCTATGTGACCCTGGGCTGCCGTCCTCATCCATGTGGTTTTAAAGGGACACTGCTGGCATTTTCAGCAGGCAAATACACAGTCCTGCTCTGTGGCTGAGGGATGTTTGGCTGCCCTGGCCCTTCCCACTAGAAAGGGGGAGTCATTGTGCCCCAGTCATCGTGAGAAGCACAGACACCTTCGCACATTTCCAGCCCTCCGGGGAGCAGGGGTGGGGGGCCTCTATGGGACTGTTCTAACCTCTTCGGATGCTACGTTCTCCTGGGAGCTCCGTGGAAACCCAGGCTTGCTAGTTGGGGTGCCTCCTCACGAGATCACTGGGTACCAGCCCCTCCGCTCATGCTGGGCTGGGTGTACTGGGGGAGGCAGGTTTTCCTGGTTACTTTCCTGTTACACCTCTGTTACCTCTCTGTTACTCCTCTGTTACTCCTGTTACCCCCTGTTACTCCTCTGTTACTCCCACCTTACAGCTCCACCCCCACCCTCACCATCTCTAACCAGGTCCAAGGTCACAGTCATCCTCCGCCAGCCCCCAGCACTCCCTGCTGAGCCTGTGGGAAGCCCAGCCTCTTCCGTGGCATGGGGGTGGGGTGGGGGTGGGGTCTGAGGCTGTGATTCCTCTGCACTGGCGCTTGTCTGTTTCAGGTGGCTCATCTCCGGCAGTGACAGGAAGGGAATGCCAAATTAACGCTGGGTAATAAATTCTGCAAAGTCAATAAAACCAAAGCAGAGGGATAGATGGAAGAACCGCAGCAAGTGATTAAACATTTCTGTTGGCAGTCACGGACACATGGCACATTTTTCAAGGTTTGCATCAAGGAGACATCTGGCCACGGCCCATGTGTGCGTGGGAGGGAATCCCAGTGAGCGGAGACAAAGGGGGCCAGGAGGGCAGGACCCCCCCAAGGGGCAGCAGGCTGGGGAGCAGGCACCGTTCAAGGGTCTGAGGCACCTCCAGGGCAATGACCTCGGTGAGCTGTTAGGGACGCTTCCCAGGAAGGGCAGTGCTGGAGTCCTCGCCTGCCAACCCCGTGGGCTGCGGGAGCCGAGGCCTGGGAAAGAATGTTCCATGCTTGGAATGCCTGCTGCCCAGCCCCACCACACACTACACCCAGACTCAGGATTCTGGATTCAAGGTCTGAGGCCCAGGCCTCCCCTGAGTCTGAGAGAGAAAGTGCGTGCCATTAGATGGGGTCAGAGCCGGCCCAGGAGGACCCTGGGGTGCTTAACTCCTTGGGCTCCCTGATCACAGTACAAAAAACTCTTTTCCTCCGTACCTCCACCCACATCATTGCTTTCCCAGAGCATCCTTCCTCCTTCAAGGCCCTGCTGGGCTCTGGGACTCACGGCGCCCTCTGCCTCTGAGATTGCATCACCCTTGCTGGTGTAAGCTGCGTGCATGTGTGTGTGTGTGCGTGTGCACGTGCACGCGCACACATGCAGGCGTACATGCCACCCCAGCAGGCTCTGTATCGTATTCCTTTCTTTCTGCCCACGCTTGCTGACCATGCTGAGAGGCCCCAATGGGGCTCTGCATGGGCTAATTTGGACCTGTGGTTGTGGGGCTGAGGGCACACACAGGGAGCAGGCCAATGGCCAGCTGACTTGGGCCCATGTTCTGTTAGGAGGAACAGGATTTCCACACAAAACTCTCCAGTCCTTCAAAGACCCACCACCGTGCATAGGATGAAGCCCAGTCTTCTCAGCTTCCCCTGAAGACCCTGCTGGGAGCAGCCCCAAATCAATGCCCCTGAAACACAGGCCAGGGGGGTCACTGTGAGAGGCTGGGAGCTGCTCAGAGGATGCGTCACTCATCCCCATGTCAAGGCAGGGGAACTGTTCCCACACAGTTCAGACCCACTCAGGGCTCTCAGCTCCCCCCAAAACCCAGGGCCCACGAGCTTCCAGGCGCTTTTTCCCTCTTACCTCACACATAGAGATACGGACTTGGGCTTCATCAGCTGGCTCTAGCAATGGTGAAGGGCATCCATGCTCCCTTATCCCAGACACCGTGCCCCTTTGTTCCCACAGAGGGGGCACAGCTCAGTCTAGCCAGACCCTGTACCCACTGAAGCACTGGGTCAAGTCCACTGCCCGGCCCTGTGACTCCGCCCTCTCTGCCCCCTGGGCCTCGGCCCCGAGGGACAAGTCACCTATGTACCCGGGACCATGGCCACAGCGTCCTAATCAGTCTCCCCACCTCCAGGCCCCCTGGGCTTCAGCCCGGCCTCCGCCTGCTCCTTACCAGTCACACGAACTATTTGCTCTCCTTCAACTATGTCTCATTCAGTCTCACCTTCACAGATGTCACCATCTACCCTCACCTGGACGACACCTGCTCACCGTCTGGGTCACCTGCTGAGGCCCAGCACAGGACTCAGCTCCCTGTATTGTGTCTCCCTCTTTGCAGCCTCAAGGTCTGGCAGAGGGTCTGTCATTAGAAAGTATTTAGAGAATAAAGCGTAGTCTCCCCGGGCCAGGAGTTGCCCTAAAGAGATGGTCACAGGGCCCAAGTCTTGACCTACCTCTGAGAAGAACACTGAGAGAATGACCAGACTGATCCAGTGTATCACGCCAGCAAACTGGAATGCACTGGAAACTGCAAGCACAATAACAGGGGCCAATTTTAGGAGCAAGCAATTAGGTGCATCAGTAGAGGGGGCCTCACAGCGTGGAGGCAGGCCTCCAGGAGCCCAGAGCATGAGTATTTAGATCTGGATGCAGTCGGGCCAGAGAACATCAGGCAGCTTTAAGGGGTGTCTGTGATGGAGGTGGTGGGAGGTCGGTGGGCCCGTGATGCTGTTCTTCCCTCCATCCAACAGGCTGCCTCTCAGAGTTCCAGCTCAGTCCTATCAGCCGCCGTGGGCTTTGTGCCCAGAAAGAAGCCTTCCAGGGGAGCCTTCCAGAGGGAGCAGGAAGACATCTCAGACCTGGGTGGGCAGCTTCGGTCAGATCTAGATGAGCTTCCAGAAATCCCCACGATTCACCCCCAAAGCACCGTGCGCTGTGAGTGGGGCTTAAGGCAAGCTTACTCTGATTTCTCATTCTGAAAATTCTGAGTGGCTGAGACGGTAGCGTCAGCCAGGGTGTTCTGAGGGAGAAGGCAGGAGCTGGGACTAGAGGAGGACACTAGTGGTGGGGCAGGGTGTCAGCCTCCTGAAAGTGGCAAGAGTGAGCAGCTGGGGGCTGCCACGCCTCCGGACGCCAGAGTATGAGCAGGGAGAGCTATCAGCCACTGAGAGCTCCCACCCCACCTTCCACCAGGCAATCCTTGGCATTAAGGCAGCACCTCTGGTAGGCCCTTTCCCAATAAAGGGGCCGTGACCAGCCTCTGAGCTGTAGCAGAGCATAGTTTATCAGGGAGTAAGGCCAAAAGTAGGGTGCTGGGGCCCAGGACAAGGTCAGGTGGGCTCTGATAGAGAGTGGGTAGGAGGGGATGCCCCCCGCCCCCAGAGGGCCAGCCTAAAAGAGATACTAGTAGAACGTCCCCGGACAGTGGGGCAGGACCAAAACAAGGTGCAGGAATGCAGCTGGGAGCACACTTCCCTACTGGGCTCTGGTCAGCACACAGCTCAGATCCCCTGGGGGACAAGGAAAGATGCCCAGAGCCATCAGTGGGGTGGGCTGGCCGAAAGAGAGAAACCCACAGCCTCCCCCAAAGCTCTGAGATCGGCAAGCCCTGGGGGTGGGTGGAAACAAGGTCCTGGAGTGTGTCCTGGGGGAAGGAGACTTCAAAGACAGGTTCCAAGTGGGAGACTTTGGGGTTCCTGGCTTTGGACCAATAGGAGCCTCAGAAGGCAAGTCCTGCCACACTGTGGATTCTTTCCGTCCTGGGTCACATGAATACTAGTGGGAACTGGGAGGCTGAGGCCTGTGTGACTCTGAAAAGACCTCCAGATGATTCTGGAAGCATAAAATCTCTCCCCATTATTTCACAAATGAATTCCTGTGCCTTTTTTTATGGTTTGTTTTAGAAGAGCAATAAATCTCTGATTGTGCGTTTTATGGAATTTAAGATGCCTTTTATGAGCTGCTAGAGGATCTCCCACCAAAATCAATCTCCTGGATGCTTAGTTTTAAGCAAAATTCCAGGGTCGGCCGTGTTCTCAGTTCTACTCAATGCCTGAGTGGCTAAGAGCCCCGAGTATAACCCACAATAAGGAAAGAATGACTCTGTTATGGTCAGACCTCATAAAAAGCAGACATACCGATGAGTGGGAGGGAAAGTATACAACATGGTTTAATTGAAGACAGGTTGAGTGTAAAATCAGTGCTAGTCACTTTCTGCTGGAAGATACTTTGATTGGAACCAAGGGGCCACCAGCTGTACAAAAGCCAACAAGGTTTATCAGACAGAAGCAATTCTGTGCTCCCCGCCATCCTCTCTCAGAGAGTAGGGAAGGCTAATAGGACTTGGAAGGAGCTTTGACGGACCCTGAATACAGAGACTCCAGTAAAGGGTCTGGGGGCACTTGAGAATACAAGTCTAAGATGACTGAATGGGTCTGGGGGTGGCCAGATCTACAGTCCTGGATTTTGCCAATGGCAGGAAAGGAAATCTCTCGCAGGCCAACAATTTCATTTCTTTTTTAAATTTGCACTTGAATGAGCCGTCTTCTGACTAGGGGACCTCTGGGGAACCAGGAGCTCTACCAGAAACCACTCTCTCAGCCAAACCCAAGAGTCAAGACCCTTGGCCCCCTGCTGGTGCACCAAACAGGGGTTTGCAGGGTGGGAGGCAGGAAGAGGGCCCTCTGCTCTGACAGATGTGCTGCCAAGGGACACCTAAAAGGACAGAAGAGGTGGCAGACAAGCTATCTGCTGCCATGTGCATCAGGCTCCCATGAACATGAAACTAGGACAAACGCCAAGAGGACCAGGTTGTGAAAGAAAACTGGCCTGATGGCTTGAAGTCCCAGCTCTAATACCTCTCACCTAGGAAAAGTCTAACTTCTCCCAAGCTTAATTCCCAAATCCATAAAAAGGGATGATATTAGTCTTGCCTGTCTCACAGGGTTGCTACCAGGGTCAAATACATGGAGAAGTGCTTTCAAAATGATCACGTTGTAGATAAATAACACTGCCAACTTACAGATGGATAAAAATACAAGGAATCATTGCGTCATTGTGGCTGCTGTCATTATTAGTTACTACAAGGTGAGACGCCTCCACACATGGGAACTCTCTTTAAGCTACAGCAAATTCCAACCTGGAAAATTCCAAATGGGAACAATAAAAAAAAAAGGTGCACACAGGGGTCCCCAACATTTTGGATCTCATCAGTTTCTGATCATGGAATGCTGGGGAAGGGGAGTGAAGAGGCCACATTGGGCGGAGGGGGGCAAAGCGATGCTGGGGGTGGCAGGGAGAGAAGCTGCCAGATGCTGTCCTCCCAGTGGTCATCCCCATGAGCCATAAGGCCAGGGGAGGGCAGTGCCGTCAGGCTGGGGGCAGATCACACTGCTAGTTGGGGACCCCTGATGGATGCACATGGAATATTGACATCATATGTATTTACATATGTATCTCTCTTGCTACTCACACTGGAGAAGCTTTATATCTATTAGAAGTTCCAGAGTCAGGAGAATCACCACCAATATTACACAGGCTACCAGGAAACTGTTGACACTTGCACTGAGCAAAAATACCTGCCACACGGCTGCTCTCTTCCCACAGCACGGCTTCAGCCAGGTAGACCTGCGGGGACAAAAGTGGGGGAGGAGGCACTGAGAGGGGGTGAGGTCCCCACCACAGCCCTGCTCTCAACACCTCCCCAGCTCTGTGCTTCCTGATGAAACACAGCCTTCTTCAAGGAAAACACAGCCTTCTTCAAGGAGCCACTGGGTAGAATGACGAAGAGCGGAAACATCTCATTAAGAGATGGAGCTCGGTATACAGGCTGACCCGGGCAGCTCACAGCCTCTCCCTGTGCTTCAGTCTCCTCATCTTTAAAATGGGTACAAAACCACATCTCATAGGCTTCTTGTAAAGATGGAAGACCACAAAGGTTAGTGGAGAGCCTGGCTACGTGGTTAGTGCTGCATGAATTATTATTATTATTATTACACTTATTATATTATACTTCCGCATAGGTCTCAGAACCTAGCACAGGCTCTGCATTTAGGATACCCTCAGCCCACCTCTAATAAATGCTCAATGAATTCATAAGTGAATTTTCTGTTTTTTCAGCTATACAAGGAAACATTTGAACTGATCCCTGTTTCTCAAAGTAGATTGTAAGGAATGCTAGTTCCACAGAATGTTAATGATTGTTACTCAATAAAAAGTTACTAGGGTTGGATAAGTTTTAGAAAATTTGGGTCAAAGTTAAGTGGATAGGGCTTCCCTGGTGGCTCAGTGGTTAAGAATCTGCCTGCCAATGTAAGGGACACAGGTTCGAGCCCTGGGCCAGAAAGATCCCACATGCCGCGGAGCAACTAAGCCCATGTGCCACAACTACTGAGTCTGCGCTCTAGAGCCCACGAGCCACAACTACTGAGCCTGCGAGCCACAACTACTGAAGCCCATGTGCCTAGAGCCCATGCTCCACAACAAGAGAAGCCACCGCAATGAGAAACCCATGCACCACAATGAAGAGTAGCCCCCACTCGCCACAACTAGAGAAAGCCCACGCACCGCAACGAAGACCCAGTGCAGGCAAAAATAAATAAATATATAAAATTTTTTTAAATTATGAAAAAAAGTTAAGTGGATATTTTTCTCTGCAGGACATTTTACTGCCATTAATATGCTATCATGCATCACGGTGCTCCAAAAGGGATTACAGTATCAGTTTTTCCCAAACTCACTGGCCCACGCACCCTTTTGTCATGTAGCACCTGGAGGGACTAGTGTTCTATGGACCGTCTTTTGGGAAACCTTTGACTAGATGATCGTGAACGCTCATACATAGACATGAGGCCATCAACAATGAAATCTCTCCTGAGTAGGTTTGGAAGTGGAGAGAAGGCACAGAATCTCAGAGCTGGTGGGCCCCTTAGGGCATTTGATCCTCTCCCTTCAGGAGCACAAGATCCTGGTGAAAAGGGGGGTGCCTCAAAGGGGATGGTGAAGTCAAACCTCACTGCCTTGGTGGGTTATTTACAAGCTGGACCCGCCTGCCTGCCCTGATGAGGAAGAATTAGGTGCCCTAGAACACCAGAGACAGCACTGGCTGGGGAGTCCTCACTTCTGGCTTGGCCTTCAGCCTCCTGGGACCATGTCAAAGGCACTCTGGACTTCAGCCTCCCCATCTGTAAAACTCCTTAGCCTCCAGGGTTATAGAAAGTTAAATGAGAAAATGTATCTGACCTGTAAAGCACCATGTAGCTGATGGTGATGATGATAAATTATCTGATGGCCTAAAGATTCGGCCGTCACCCACTGTCCTTCCTGTCCAGAGGGAGCAATTGGCTGGAGCCTGCTGCAAAGTGGCCAGTACCCATCCCTGAAGAACACGAGGATGTCTCTGGAAAGGGGAGCTCTGCCTTGAGGTGCTCCCTTCTCCCCGAAGGAATAATGTAGATGCTTCAGGGAGATTTCTCCCTCACAGTCCACCAAGGGAAAGCTTGAAGGAGGCCCCAGCTGTTGGAAAGTGGGACAAAGCTCATGGCTCTTCAAGAAAATTTGCCTTTCGGGTGATGGGGGAAGAGGAGGAAGGCATTTTTGGACAAGCAGAGGATGATTGATGCGATACCCTGGCCCACGGCCAAGAGCGTGGGGCGACAGGTGAGGAGAGCTGCCAGGCAGAAGAGAGGGTTCTCACTGAGGACAAGCGGAAGACAGGGGGACAAAGGTGAGTGGAGGCCAGACCGAAGGCCATCGATGAAGGCCTGCTTCACCCGCTGCAGATGGGTTTCAAAGTCCCCTGTGGAACCACTTCTCTCCACCTTCCTGCAGGTTCACGAGGGCCACCCATAAGCAACAGGCTACAGGGTAAACCCCAAACTGACACCATGTGGAGCTCAGTAGGGTTGCCAGAGAAAATACGGGACAAGCAGTTATATCTCAGATAAATGATCAATCAGTGATTTTCTAGTATAAGTATGTCCCAAACGTTGTATAGGATATACCTACACTAAAAAAATTTATTCATTGTTTATCTGAAACTCAAATTTAAATGGGTGTCCTCTATTCTTATTTGCTAAACTGACAGCCCTAAATTCAGAGCAGAGGGGTCTTGAGGGGGCCTGGTAAAAGGGTGGCTGGGATTTGGTCAGAGGAATGCATGGGATCCCTGGGGTACAGGTGAGAAGACAGTGTCAGGAAAGGAAAGGCCACGTGAAGGACACCGGTGGGAGGGCTGAGCATGTCTGTCCAGGAGGCCAGCAAAGAAGGACCAGAGTGGTCCTGCGGCCTCCTATCCTCCTGCCCTCCTCCCCGGTTCCCAAAGGAGACCCAGCTCCAATTCCACATCCTCTCTAAAACCCAGTCCCATCGTCTGTGGCCTCTACACTGATGTCATTTCACCTGAAATCCGAGGCAAGCACCCTCCGCAGTGATAAATGAAAAGGGCAGCTGCCAAAGCCGTCTGCCTGGGCTGGTGCCATGCTGAGCATCCAGAGGAAGACTCACCTGCACGTCCAGCGTGAGGAGCGGGGCACCTGTTCTCATCTGTGCCTTGTGCACCCCAGAAGCGTGGGGTGCATCCCTCAGAGACCGGGCCTTCTACCCTGAGAGGAAGGTCCCACGGGGAGAAAGGGATGAAACAAACCATTTGTTTCTTCAAGTGGCAGGCTTTCCCTCTAAAAAGGAGACTCCACACTTGACCTGCCTCTCCATGGGAATGAAAAGTCATTTTATGTTGCTGCTTCAAGTGTTAAGATGTTGCTTTGGGAACTTCCCTGGCGGTCCAGTGGCTAAGGCTTCATGCTCCCAATGCAGGGGGCACGGGTTCAATCCCTGGTTGGGGAACTAAGATCCCGTGTGCTGCAAGGCGCAGCCAAAAAAAAAGAAGAAAAAGATGTTGCTTTTTATTTTCTTGTTTGATCAGAAAAACTTCCTAAGCAGACCCAGGTTCGGTTATTGGGAAGTGGTCGGTGCAAAGTGGGGACCTGTAGTCCAAAGCTGGCAATGCGAGCCTGGGCCTGACAGCACGGCACTCCTCGGCCTCGGGAAGCAGCCAGGGAGGGGCCAGGAAGGTGGCAGGACTCAGAAACCAGGCAGGGGAAGGTCTGGAAGTCAAGTGAATGCCAGACACCCCATGTGCTAGTCAGGCACTGTGATCAGCACAGGCCATGGCTCTCGGGCAGCTGACATTCCAGTGGGTGAGAGTCAAACAATAAACATAATGAATTAGGAAATGAGATGGTCTCGTACAGGGTGGTGGGTACTGTGGGAGGAAAGGGGGGCATGAAGGGTGACATTTTAAACTAGGTGGTCAGGGTAGGCCTCACCCGGAAGGGCTCCCCCTTCAGGGCTGGGAGCAGCTGACTTAACCCCACCCCGAGCAGGTGTTGCACGTGTTCCCACAGCCCTTGGGGCAACCAACGCAGTTCCCAAAAAACCCCAAGGCAGCTGCAAAGTGGAGCCCATGCTCACTGCCCTGGTCCTGTGCTTCTGCTCCTGCACCAGCCCAGTGGTTCCCCCCACCTCTGTTCTGCCCTCCACTACAAGCCCCTCAACCACGCCCATCTGGGGGTGACTTCCTGAAACACCCTTCGTGCACAAGTTCAAGGGGTGCTATTTGCACACACTCTATGTGAACCCCAGGACAATACACACAGGGGAGGACTCAACTGAAGCTGATGGAGGGAGACCACCCATCCAAGAAAGGATGGTGTCCAGGGATACAGTAGCTGTTGAGGAGTGGCGGCAGGGAGGCTGCAATCTGTATCCAGGTCAGTGGTTCTCAACCCTGGCTGATCCGAGGACCACTAAGAGAGCTTCTAAAAATCCCAGTGCCTGGGCCACACACCAGACCACGCAAACCACAAACTATGGGGTGGGACCCAGGCCTTAGTATGTTTTGATCTCCTTAGGTGATTCCAATGTGCCGCTGAGCTTGAGAACCACTGTCCTTGGTCCTTGATGCTCAGTGGGCTCCGTGGACCAGCAGCATCGGCGTCACCTGGGAGCTTGTTAGAAATGCGGACCCTTGGGCCTTCCCATACCTACTGAATGAGTGTCTGCATTTCATTGAGATCCTGGGTGATTTGGGTGACAACCACTGCTTTGGATTTAACAAGAGGTAACGGGTAGCTCAGGAGGTGGGCATGGCATGGCAAAGGGAGACTGGGTGCAGGACCTAACACTGAGGGAATGGTGAAGCAGGCAGGCCCCGAAGGCAGCACTGACACTCACTGAGACTGAGTGTATGTGTTTGGGGGCATCGAGGGCTTCTTAGCCCAGACCTGAGGCTGAAGCCGGAGTCCAGGCAGGCTCTGGGCTTCCAGCTCCTTGAAGAGCAGGACCATGGACCCCAAGACTCCTGAACAGAGGCTGGGCTGAAGCAGCAGACTTCCTGGCTGCCCCAGTGTTTGGAAAGCCCAGCTACTAATAAAATTTCCTCTGAAATTCAAATGACTCAGATATTCCTAGGAGACTGGGTTTGAGTAGAAAAATAGAATCTTTCCAGCTTCAAACTATCCCTGAGTGATTAAATAATGACTCAAGGAGTTTAATGGGCCAAAAGGGAAATCAGCATTGACTCTTTAATTAGAAAAGATACCTTCCTCCATCTCTTGAGCATCTTCGGCCCATCAAAGCCCTAGAGCTGGTTCTCAGGGTGGTGTTATCCCCAAGATCACCACCAGAGGGCAGGCGTCTCTCAATTTCCAATCTTGGTGCAGTGGCAGCGAGGGGACAGCTCCAGGAAGCCGGCGTAGGCTGCCAAAGTCTGTAAATACCAACAACCAGATGGCATCTCCTGGCAGGCAGGTGACTGTCCTACTGTGAGGGTGCACCAGTCACTCCTGAGGCCTCAGAGAAACCCTGGAGCGGGAGGACAGGCTGAGTACCCTTACTGCTTCTGCTTTATATACTTAGGTGTCTTCATAAAAGTTTGAGAGGATAACTTTTAGAATATTAATATGAACTCTGGCAAGTTTCTGATGAATCCTTTATATGAGGTCAAGCCACGAGAGTGGCCCAGAAGGAGGCGGCTCCAGGTCACTGCTCCATCAGGCAGCATTCCCAAGCCTGGCACTGAAACAGCCCCGTTCTGAAAGGCAGAGCAGAATTGCTCTGTGCAGTGCCAGGATGGCAGGGGCTGTGTTTGCTCCTGGGGGGGGTGGTTCTGGCTTCTCCCACCCTGGCAATCCACAGTGTGTCTGCCAGGCTGGCGTGGCTGGGAGGATGCACGATGGGGGGAAGGCGTGGTGGCGAGGTATGGGGATTGTGGAGACCCCCAAGTTGCCTGCAAAGTCCACAGGTAGTGGATAGTCATGATGTCCCTGGAGGAGGTGGAAGCTCACAGAAGAGCTTACTTCCCAGTAGGTAGCCAGACCAGATGGCCTGCCAGTCCTACTCAATGGAGATTTCCATCCATCAAGTCCCCAAAGAAAGGGGGTATAGTTGAAGGCTTAATGAAGTCTGGGGTGCTGAGCTTCCCCAACCTGCCTCAACTATGACCTTGAGAGGCACTGCTAGACCAGAGCCTCAGAACGCTTCTGTGTTGCAGAGCTCTCCAGGGCATGAAAACCGTGGCCCCACACCTGAACAGTGCACAAAACCACAACACTGTGCATAACATTCCAAGGGGTGCATGGACCCCTTGATTCTCATTGATAGGTCTTCTAAGGACACCTGGGATCCAAGTTCAAACCCCGGGACTGGGCAGTTGAGACTCCTCCAGGCCCTGAGATGCTCCAGTTCTGTGACGCTGAACACTTGCGGCCTGGAGGCCACAGACTTGGTGGTGTTTTTGTCAGCAGAACATCCTCTGGCCCCACTTTATTTTTCTTTACTGTATTTATTCCAGAGGATTAAAATACTGTCAGAGAAAGCCATGAAGCTGACTTAAATCCAACTTCTGGCACTGACCTGGGTTTTATTTTTATTGGTTTAACAAACACTTACAAGGCACTTACTATATATGTATGCTATTCCGAGCACTTTACAAATGTTAACTCATCTAGTAGTTTTAAAAGACAATTCCTTCTATTTTTTTCTCTGTTGACAAACAACGGGGAAAGCCAGACTCTTCCATCTGTCTAGGTTTTGGTGGTAACTGTAGCCCCACCACTGCCTGAACTCTGAGTGCGATCTTTGACCCCCAGTTTCCTAAGCTCCCAAATGGGAATAAGAACTATCTTACTGCAGGACTGTTGTTCTAAAATATTAAAAATAACATATGTAAAGCCCATAACAAAATGCTTACTACACGGCTACCATTCATATCTACTATGATGATCTAGGCATGTGAGCATTAGAAAAGGGATTAATCATCTAAATATGGGCAGTTTCAACATCCATTCCATTCTGTACATAGTCATTACATGCTCACTGAGTGCCAGGCACGGTACTGGGTGCTAAGCACAGGAGAGCGCTCAGGGCCTTCACCCGCATGGAGCCTGCAGCCTTAGAAGTGAATTCAGACTATGCAACGAGCTCTTTGCCCTAGACTACCCTGAAAAGCTAAACACATAAAGGGAGAGGAAAAAGCAGGAGAGGGAAATGAGCTCACATGTGCAGAACTTCTTCAAAGAGACAAATATCTACTCATGAGAACCATCAACCCAACACCCACAGGGACACCCTTGTACTTCTCTCTCACTCTCACAGGGAGAACCAGAAGAGCAGGAAAAGCACTGCCAAGCATTCCCTTTGTTCCTGTACCCAATTCCAAGACGCAAGCCACAGCAGCACAAAACTCCCAGAAATGCGAGCACACAACACACTGCAGTCATGAGGACTCTCAGGTTGGAGGTCAGAGGTGACTCTCCCAGCCATTGGGGGAACTGAAGAAATTGAAGTTCCCATACGGGGGCCAGCTTCCGTTCTGCAATCAGAGCTAAAGGTTAGCCCCACTGCCTTGGGGCGGAGGGAGGGAGGAGGGCTGTGTGCAGCTGGGGTCACGGGAGTCTGACATGTTCTTGTTCCAGAATCTCAGATTTCTTGCATCCTGGGAAATGCAAGCGCTGGGAAAGACAGCAGGGTGTGGTGGCAAGAGCCCAGCCCAGGAGCTGTCACCCTGCTTAGCGAGCCACCAACCCCCCTCTGGGAACACAATGGCTAACACTCACCATCGACTGGCTGCCCCTACTTGGGGGAACCCAGGGCATTGCCCACACATCTCTGAAGAGCTTCCATGGGGTTCAAGCCTACTCAGGGGAGGGAGGGGGGCCCTGCTGGACCAAGGGGCCACAAGACCCTCTCCCACCTCGGGTCCTCAATTCTAGGAACTGGCCAGAAGTCTGAGAGTCTCCTTCATGCTATGCTTTGTGGGCAGGGCTGCCCGAATGAGGTCAGCTTCCTACCCTGGTGGGAACCAGTGGGCTACGGCTTTCAGGCACACCCCACGCCCACTTCTCTGTCCAGCTCTCTCTGGTTCTGAGCTGTGGCTTGGCAGATCCCGGGATGGCCAGCTCCCTCTTCTCTTTGGCTAAAGTTCAGATCTCAAGGGCCTCCGCAGATGACTGGAGACCCCCAAATCCCACAAAGTCATCTCACTTTCGTTGGGGGACGTGGCCTTGGCTTCAAGTCCCCCACCCCATTTCATGCAGCGCTCACGCACCCACGCGAAGGTGGTCAGAGGTGCTCTGCCGCCACCTAGTGCTCGCCAGAGGCTGTACACCCTGCCCTGTGAGTAGGTGAGGACAAGAGGTTTATTTTGTTGAGAAATAATATATTTGTGAACTTACTGCCTTCTTAATCAATATAAAATCTTTGCAGTTGTTGGACTACAGGAAATAGGCTCACCTGTGCTTACCAGAAAATACTTTTTGATCTGAATCAAACCTTTATTTCCTGGTTGGGACATCAAACACCCTCATGGAAGCCTGAGCCTACGAAAAATATAAAGAGTCGTGGGTGGGCTTCCCTAGTGGCGCAGTGGTTGAGAGTCCGCCTGCCGATGCAGGGGACGCGGGTTCGTGCCCCGGTCCGGGAAGATCCCACATGCCGCGGAGCGGCTGGGTCTGTGAGCCATGGCTGCTGAGCCTGCGCGTCCGGAGCCTGTGCTCCGCAACCGGAGGGGCCACAACAGTCAGAGGCCCGCGTACCGCAAAAAAAAAAAAAAAAGAGTCGTGGGTCACAGGGTCAGCTTGGGTCCAGGGACAGCTGGTGTGCCAGAGGAAGAGGCAGAGTTTTATCAGAGACAAATCTCCTTGGCATCAAGCAAATGGAATAAGGACGCTCTTTTTAAGTTTTTTCTTCCTTGAGGGAAAAATGACTCAAAGACTTCACAAGCCACGTGATGCAGAACTTCTGGACTTTGCACTTGCAAGGTCATGGCAGGGATGGAACTGCCTTTTAACCATGAACCCCCAAAAGCCTTCCCTTCTTCTAAAACGATGCTAAGATTGTACTAAGTGAAGTGGGCATGTTCTGAGGCAAATCTGATTTATTTCTTTTAGGATGACTTTGTGGAGGGGGTGTGGAATTAGCAGGGATGTTCAAAGGTGGGCCAGCCACAGACCATGGGCTTGAGTCGGGGGGAGTGAGAAGCCTGGTCCCTTCCTGTGGTTCTTCCTGGACGCCACACAGGTCTAGAGCCAGCCCCCAACTCTCCCCAAATGGAAGTGGCCTTCCCCTTCTCTTCTAATCCTTATCTTAACACAGCCTCATCCACTCACTCGCTCAAGTCATCCCTTCATTTAATCAACACCCCTCATGTTCCAGGCTCAAAGGATCTGATCTCTGCCCTGAGGGAGCACTTGGTCCGGTGCCAGAGGCAGACTTGAGAACAGAGTAGAGCTCAGTGTCACAAGTGCTGAGATAGAAGAAGGTCAAGGGCTATGGGTACACCAAGGTGAGGCTCTGGCCTGGGTGGGGTGGGGGACAGAAGACTTTCTGGAGGGGGTGGTCCTTGGGTTGGACAGCATGGGAAAAGAGAAGGAAATTTGGGGTTATGGCTCAGGGGGTACCTCCCCTCCTCCCTCTTTGCCTCCAGCCTTTGTTTGCTGGCATATCTAAAATTATTTCAGTCCTTATTTAAAGATGCTGCTATATTGGACCCTATAGTCTTCTCCTAGCCTGACATCTCAAAACCATTAGGTTTTCTTTCTCTGACTGTCAAGTTCCAGCAGAAATGTGCCATTGGCATCATCTCCAAGCAATAATGTCCCTTTCTGTCTACCCAGCCTTCCTCCAAGCTTCTCCCTTCTGGGGATTTGGCTCTGACCAACCAGGTCAGACCTCTTAGAAATCTAAAATATAAATAATTACAAAAGGCTGAATATCTTTCATTTCTTACTTTGTTTCTATATTTTGACAAAGACTATCCTACCTGCTCTTCCATGACCCTCTCTGCACCCTCTTTCCACTAAAAAGATGTGGAGCACTATCTCTCAATGTGGCACACAGAGTCTCCTCTATAAAAGGGGGTGGTGACCCTTGCCTTTGCCGCCTTCCTTACACATATACGGTCATCATCATTTTTCCTATCGGCTGTGAGCTTCCTGAGGGTGGAGGTTCTGCACTTCTCTGAATTTTCTGTCTGCTGTGGCCTCTTGTCTAGCCCAGACCCTGCAAACCAACCAGGCCTTCAATGTAGTGTAGCTGGTTGAGAAAAAGTAGAACTCCCAGTCTGTGCCATGAGTTAGCCTCCTGCAAACCCAGTGTCCCTTTTCCAAAGGTGGACAGTTGGTTCACTGAGAAGCAGTTGTGTGTCTCACTTTCCCACTGTTGAATGGGGTGATGTCCAAAGGCAAGCAGGCAGAAGGGGCTCTGGTTACATGGAAACACAAAGCGTTGTCCCCTGGGATAGTGGACACAATTCAAACTGTATCTGAGCAAAATAATCGAGTCAACCAAGTTACTGAAGAAACAGTCTGAGAAGGCAGACATGCTTCTAGATCTTTTCCAAATCAAACAATGACTAGAAAGGAAAAAGGGAAGTTCTAATTCTGGATCAAAAGTGATGAATGGAGACTTGGCTTTCTTAGAGACTGTGGTGTATTGCGGGCAATTCTCCAATATCCATCCCACCCTTGACCCAAGAAGTAACAGCAGTGTGTTTTGGGAAATGACACAGTTCAAGGGGTGGCCCTGATTGGGCTGTGGATTCCCATACCCCTTACCATGTGACCCAAATCTAGCCAATGGGTCATTGAGAGAGAGAGCAACTAAAGGATTCTGGGAAAGTTCTTTGCTGCTCTTAAAAGAGAATGATGGGTAGCCATTCTCTCTTGCCAGACATGTATGAAGAAGGATGTGGCCAGATTACCAAGGGCAGCCCTCTCAAAATATAAGGGGAACCTTCCAGCATCAGGATGAAGCTAACACTGTTGACTGCAGAGTGGACACATAGAAGGAATCTGGTCCTTGTTACTACTGTTGAGGGTCTGGACCAACCTCAAAGCTGCCCTAGCTCTGGGCTCCATGGGCCATGGGCCATGGGCTGATGAAAACCCTCATTGTTTGAGTTTGAGATAGGCTTCCTGTGGTATGCAGTCCAAAGCACCTGGCTGATAGGGTTACCAATCCTTTGTGAGAAGGATGATGAAGTGAAGAGATATTAGGGTAGTAGAAAGGTACAGGACCTTGGAGATGACAGAACATGAGGACGAAGGAGAAGGAATTAAGCTGGTCTCTCAGGGTACCGATGTAGTGGGGAGTTGTGGCTGGCTCAGCTGGGGCTCAGACGTGCTCAAGAACCTCCTCTGTTCCCTCTCCCCCTCCTCTGAGTATCTGTTCACATCTGCAGACATTCATGGAGATCTGTGTTTTATCACTATTGAAGAAGGAGGCGCATGGCTGGGGGGAAGATGCAAGGAGGGAAAGGATGATGATGATGATGGTGATGATGGTGATGGTGTAGCTGGCATGATGTGCCAGTGCAGCCCCTTGGATTGAACTGGAGACCTGGGTGTAGAGAAGTGAAGGCCAGAAGCAAATACGACCAGAGCGGTGGTCATAAGCAGAGACACTTCTGGGCTCACTGATAGCTTGGTACAGAGTCTGGGGGGAGGGGAGGCTTTTCTTCCCCACCTTGCATGCGCATCCTGTGGCCTTGTGGTTTCTGAAAGGCCCTGAACTGGGCACTAGCGCTCCCACAGTGGACACTGTCAGTGTCAGCGGCTTCATGGGCAGTGGACGTGGACAAGAGGGAGCCAGAGCAGGGAAGGAAGAAGGATGCAAGTTCCAGTGGTGACTATGCCTGACTGACGGCTTCATGGATCTTTGGTGTCTTGGAAGCCACTGGCTCCTGTTGAGGCAGGAAGGAGGCTGAGGGTCATTGTAAATGAGCCAACATGCACATGTGACTCCCTCTGGTAATGGGTTGGGGAGGCCAGCCAGGTAAGTCTAGATCCACTGACTGGGGCCAGACAGAATACGTTTTGGGAAAAGACAGTTCAGTTTGGGGCCCTGTTGGGTTTGAGATGGCCAGAAGTTCTGGTTGGGCAGATAATGGTTCCTCAGGCTGGATTTAAGTGCTGTCACCAAAAAGGCTATTTTTAGCAATGACTTGGGTGGAGACAAGAACATTTCTCAAATATGCAGCCAAGTCAGAGGTAGAAGAACAGATAATTCCACAGACCCTTGTTAGGATTCTAGGTGTGTCTGGGATCCTGTGGAGATGTCCAGGAAGTAGATGGATGTGAGCCAGGAGAGGGAGAGGGAGAGGGAGAGGGAGAGGGAGAGAGAGAGGGAGAGAGAGAGGGAGAGAGGGAGAGAGAGAGAGAGAGGGAGAGAGAGAGAGAGAGAGAGAGAGAGAGAGAGAGAGAGAGAGAGAGAGAGAGAGAGAGAGAGAGCTGCTGTGCTAGAGACTCAGCTTTGAAAGTTACAAGCTGAAGAATGTGAATTTTGGTTATGGGGGTGGATGCAATTACCCAGTGGGTAGAATTAGTAGAGCTAAAATGGCCAAAGACAGAAAACGAAGAACCCCAACATCTAAGGACAGAGCAGAGAAAGAACAAGTTTTAAAAGGCCTAGAATGGACAGCCAGAGGGGTAGGAAGAAAATCCAGAAAGTGTGATAGAGCAGCGGACACACAAGACTGTGTTTCAAGGGTGGGGGGGGAGTGGATGACATTTTCAAATGCTGGACAGAGGACAGTGTAAGGACCCTAGCAACACGGAGGCCGTTGATGACCTTGAGGAGAACAGTTTCCACGGTGTGGATGGGGCTAAAGCTGGACTGCAGTAGGCTGAGGAATGAATGGGAGAGAGCAAAGGGGGCATGGCTAGGGCAGATGAGGCATTTAAGAAGTTTGGCTGCAAAGAGGAAGAGAGAGATAGTGGCAGCTAACAGGGACGTGGAGTCGAGGGGGGATGTGAGAGACCTGAGTGTGAGAGACCTGAGTGTGTGACGAGTCAGTGTGAGGATGCAACTGATGCAGCAAAGTTCATGAGAAGGTGTGAGGGGAGGGGAATCAGAACTCAGAGGTGAGGTTGGCCCTAGAAGGGAGGAAGCCAGGGACTGAGGGGCGGGGTGCAGCTCATCTGTGACTGCTTCTACTTTCTTAGGGAAGGAGGAGAGGAGGTCATCTGCTGGAGGCAAGAGAAGGCTTGGGGGAAATGGAAACAATCTGAAATGGCCACCTGGGGACCAGGAGTGAAAGCTAACCAGGACCACAGAGAACTGTCAGGCAAAACTGAGAAGCAAGTTGAGACTGGAGGCCTTGAGTCTGGGAGGTGCTTTTATAGACTGAATGTTTCTGTCCGCCCCCCTCACCCCCCAATTCATATGTTGAAGCCCTAAGCACCGCACCCACCCCACCCTGACGTGACGGCATTTGGAGGTGGGGCTTCTGGGAGGTAATTAGGTTTAGATGAGGTCAGGGTGGGGGCCCTAATGACTAATGATGGGATTAGTGCCCTTATAAGAAGAGGAAGAGACCAGAGCTCACTCTTTCTCTCCACTCACACACAACGAGGAGTGGCCATGTGAGAACACAGTGAGAAAGCAGCCGTCTGCAGCCCAAAGAGAGAGCTCTCACCAGCCACTGACTCTGTTGGCATTTCAATCTTGGACTTCCCACTTCCAGAACTGTGAGAAAATAAATACCTGTTGTTTAAGCCACCCAGTCTGTGGTCCTTTGCTATGGCAGCCCCACCAGACTAAGACAGCACCAATCTGCACAGTTGTCTGACTTTCCTACCTGAGCCCTCAGCAGTCTGTGTGTAGAAGCAAAGAGGGTAGACAACACATAGCTCTGCAGTTTAAGCTCTGCTAGGCAGGTCCACGAGAAGGACAAAGCACTGTTAGGAAAGTCAAGGAGCTTGAGACAGATGAAACTTCCACCTGTGCCTAGGGGTTTACCCACATCTCAGTGACGGCACTCCAAAACGTTAAGGGCCTTTGACGGTATAGCCTAACAGTGGTATCATGTACAATGTATGCTAACCATAGTCACAACTGTGATGTTGTAAAGGGACAGGTGACAAATGGAAGCCCAGTAGTGCCAGCCTGGATCAGGAGCCAGGGCTCTATTTTTGTCTCTGTCACTGTGTGACCTTGGGCAAGTTCCTTCCACTCTCTGGACTCTGCTATCCTATTAGAATATTTAGAATACATACTTCCTAAGGATTTTTCCAGCTCTAACATTCTCAGATTCTGGGAAACTTAAAAGCACTGAAATACCACTGAGCTCAAAAGAAGTGAATGGCGGGGTGGCTGGGCACTATCTTGCTGGGGTCCCTGAGGTCCCTTCATTTCCTACAGAAAAGATTCATTCCTATATATAACACTTCCCTTAGTAGGAAGAGGTGTATTTGACAAGACTTACACCAAAGCTTTTCGAAGACCTACCAGAACTGTAAATCGTGTTGTTTTGCATCATTTCAGAAAGCGCCAGGTTGGAAATCTGGGGAAAACCCCAGGAAATACAGCAAGAGCCAAGAAGCTTGTGAAGAGAGGCTTTTTCCCCCCTTCACAGTGTGCTTTTGTTCTGCTTCCTTGTCACCTGGCTTGTGTCCTGTGCCTGCTCTTCCTTCCTCCAGGAAGCCCTCTGGCTGCCAATGGAGCCCGCTGCCGAGAACTCCAGCAGCGAAGCAAATCCCTTCACCCGGCTGCTTCCTATTTACCCAGCAGGAGCAGCTTTCCAGGGCACACCTGGAGACTCAAACCAAATCAAGAGTCTCTCTGCCTTGCAGGCATCCCATTTGTATTCTCCCTGCTCAGAAGAAACCTTGCAGGGGCCTGATTGAAGCAAATGTAATGACTAAGCAGGGACTCTGCCTTCTCCAGTTCAGGCTAAGGAGTGGTGCCCCCAAAGCCTGGACCACCTGTGGTGCGTATGCCTACAGGGTGCAGGTGTGGATAGGGTCTGGAACTAGTTCCTCCAAGGTCTTCCCACTTCTTTCCTTGCCTTCCGACTATGAACTTGAAAAGAGCCTAAAGGTGGCGCTGGTGGGGCGGGAAATGAGTCCATGAGAATAGCTGGGGCAGGATACCAGGCTGCACTACCAATTTTGACCTCCAGAGGGCAGTGTCACAGTAGCCAGGTGCTCAAGGAAGGTTTGACCGCCAACATCACTGGTAGAGCCAAGGACCTGGAGACCTGGAGAAGCTGGCCCTGTGGTCGGATGGTGCTGCCCATGCTCAGAATGCTGCCACCCTCCACCACGCCACCCTGAACTATTTCCAACCCATTTGCCTATCCTATTTTCCAATGTCCTGCTGACTCTAAGCACAGTACTTGCAGAAAATTATCTTTTCAGAGAAAGTCACTGGGGTGAAGTTTTTGCAAAAGGTGTACGGTTTCACAATTGTTAGGCAATTTATCTTAGGAAGGTGGGGAGGCCCTTCAAAAACACTTACAGGGAATCCAAGTTCTGCAAATTTAATTGTAGCTAAGGCTTCTCATCTGCTTCTAAAATAACCTGGCAACCCTTCGTTTTTATATTCAAAGCTGTCAGCATGTTCCAAAATATTTAGTGGTGGCATCTGAGGAAGGAGAGTAGCCCAGAACTGGCTCCCAAGCTCCTGGCCAATGTTTAAAAGTCTATATCGAAGAGCAACAGGGTGGGGCTGGGAAAGTCGGACCTGCCCTGTGACCCAAGGACCTGTTCCTGCCCTTGTCCAGCCTTCAGCTTCCCCCACGTGAATGGAGGGTGTCACTGCTGTGTCTCCCCTGTCCAGATTGAACAAAGGCATCCAATCTGATTGACCAGTTAAGTAGGAGTAGGTAGGGGCCACTCCTTTGAATCAGGGGCCAGCATATGCTATTTGTCCTCACTGGAAAAAGCAGCAGAACTTTTTAAGGTCTCCAAAGCTCCTGGCTGAATGGTGCTAACTTCCCTCCCGCCCTTAGCATGTTACTGCACACATGCTTTCTTTCCCATCTCGTCCCTGGTGAAAGAAGATTTGATAAAAGGAAAGTATATTCTAAATCCATTCTTTATAGGCACTGAGACCTTGGGTGAGTCACACTAAATCCTGTTGGTCTCCTGATTCCCAGGTGTCCAGATTGGGGGTTGGATGGGCTATTATGCAGTGGGACAGCCTTTAATTTTATAATTCCCCAAGTTCCAAGCAAATGTCGCTTAATAGGTTGTCTAGCAGCGACAGGTATTTTCTGTGCCCACAGCCTTTTTCTGAGGAAACAATATCTGAGGAGAAGAGCTGGGATGGCCTGATGTGAACTTCTGGTCTCTTACTATTCAGCACCTCTCATCTCTGGGTTGCCTCGCTGGAGGTACCCATGGAAACCCAGGGAGTTATGCAAGAGACGTCTTAGCTACTCAACGGTACCAACACCTACCCTTCTCTTTGGTAATCTTCATCCAGATTTGACAGGAGCTGCGAGCCCACCGTGGAGAGGTCAACCGCAGCCAGGGGCAAGTCCCGATAGGCAAAGTTCACCAGCTGCACGGGAGCAATGCTCTTGGTGTCTTCGTCTACTTGTTGGGAGATGATCTCAACTTCGGAAGTTCCTCCTTCTGTGGCAGGCCTGAGTTGGGGATGGCAAAAGGGCAGTCACCCCTCAAGACCAAGATGATTTTTCCATTCCCCAAGGAAAAGAGGGAGAATGCACCAGAATCTGTGCTCGAGGAGGGCAGGGGAAGTGTGAGGTCACTATTCTTCCCCGCTGGCCAACCCAGGGACTGGACTGAGGCCCTACCAGCCACATCTCCCTCACCAGCTGGGGAAAAGTGGAAGCATGCTCAGATCTTAAAATATGAGGTTTGGGGGGCAGGGTCCTTCATCAAAGGGAGGTAAAGACCCAGATGGAAACTCTGCCAACCAGCAAAGCCAGGATTTGGGACTTTTAGGCTTCTCAGTAACTAGACCTTATGTTGGAGTAATACATTCTTTTAAATTGTCTTCTGTGTTTCTTTGTAAAGGTCCTCGGGAATGTTTCTACCATCTGTACCACAACAGAGAAGAGAGTTGTTTGTTCACAACTGGATGTACTGCTGGTGTTTGGGGAGCCGACCTGGAGGCCTGTAGGGACCAAGTGAGCCTTGGGGCAGTGAGGACAGGAGGAGCCAGCTGTTCTGGGTGCCACTCCCTTCCTACTTAAACTGGTCCTACTACAGCTCCCTTTATAAGGTTGACAGTAGGAAATGGGGGTCACTTGAACAAATGTCTGAGGGGTTTTGGGTCTCCTACTAGGTTACCATCAGGCTCACCTAGGGCACTGCAAGTAACCCACAACTCCATTGGCATTACAGGGCATCTCAACCAGAGGCAGGACTACCTCCCAACCCACCAGGGGTATTTGACTATTGGTGGAGGCATTTGTGGCTGTCACATTACCAAAGGAGGTCACTAGTGACATAAATAAGAAAGGGGACATTACACATCCTGCAGTGTGTTCAGTAACTAAGAACTCTTCTTCCCAAACACCAAAAACAACACTGTGAGGAGATGGTGGGCTGGATCATTTTCCTTTAACTTCCTGGGCTGCCATCTTTGGTTCCCCCAACACATCCTTGACCCTATTTCATCTGTAGAATCTGAGGGGCTGGGTCTTGTGCCTCTGGCCAAACAGTGGAGAGGAGTAAAAATTAAATATTTGAGGGAACACTGAGAGGCCAGTTGTAACGCAGCCCAGTCTGTGATAAACTGTTCCGGGGCTCTGGTGCCGACTCCAATGCTGACTTCTGCGGACCTCCTCTGGGGCCTCAGTTTCTCCAGCTGAAGCATGAGGAGGTGGAATAGAGGCTCTATTCTTTCTCTGTGATCTGACATGGATGTGAGAAATATGGAGCAGGTGGGAGGGGCTCTGGAGTGATAAGTTCCTACACTTGGCTGGACGGTTCTACATTCTAAACGTTTCCAACCACCACTGAAAGCTAACCAATAATACACAGCTGGCAGTTATCCAGAAAGTTTGGAACTGAAGCTGCCTACTTCTCTTTTGCTTGAATCATCCCAGATAATTGAGGAAAAAGTGGGATTTTTCTTTGAATACCACAGGTTGGCTGCCTAAACTACCTGAATTCACCAAGTAATTTCCAATGCCCC